>NC_030680.2:39564360-41964360 GCF_000004195.4 Xenopus tropicalis
ATCCCAGGACAGAGCAATACCATCATAATGGCTGCATGGTTATTTCTCTGTACTAAGCACAATCCTGCAGAAACAGCCCCCAAACCATTCCCAATCCCAGGACAGAGCAATACCATCATAATGGCTGCATGGTTATTTCTCTGTACTAAGCACAATCCTGCAGAAACAGCCCCAAACCATACCAAATCCTGCAGAAACAGCCCCAAACCATAACCAATGCCTGCACAGCGCGATATCCATCATAATGGCTGCATGGTTATTTCTCTGTACTAAGCACAATCCTGCATGAACAGCCCCCAAACATACCGAATCCTGCAAAAAAGCCCCCAAACCTACCCCAATCCTGCAGAAACAGCCCCAAACCATACCCAATGCCTGCACAGAGCGATACCATCATAATGGCTGCATGGTTATTTCTCTGTACTAAGCACAATCCTGCAGAAACACCCCCAAAACCATACCCAATCCTACAGGAACAGCCCCCAAACCATTCCAATCCCAGGACAGAGCAATACCATCATAATGGCTGCATGGTTATTTCCCTGTACTACGCACAATCCTGCAGAAACAGCCCCAAACCATTCCAATCCCAGGACAGAGCAATACCATCATAATGGCTGCATGGTTATTTCTCTGTAGTAAGCACAACCCTGAAGAAACAGCCCCCAACCATACCAAATCCTGCAGAAACAGCCCCAAACCATACCCAATGCCTGCAAAGCGCGATACCATCATAATGGCTGCATGGTTATTTCTCTGTACTAAGCACAATCCTGCATGAACAGCCCCAAACATACCCAATCCTGCAGGAAACAGCCCTCAAATCATACCCAATGCCTGCACAGAGCGATACCATCATAATGGCTGCATGGTTATTTCTCTGTACTAAGCACAATCCTGCAGAAACAGCCCCCAAACCATACCAAATCCTGCAGAAACAGCCCTAACAATTCCCATGCTGCACAGCGCGATACCATCATAATGGCTGCATGGTTATTTCTCTGTACTAAGCACAATGCTGCATGAACAGCCCCCAAACCATACCCAATCCTGCAAAAAAAGCCCCCAAACCTACCCCAATCCTGCAGAAACAGCCCCCAAACCATACCCAATGCCTGCACAGAGCGATACCATCATAATGGCTGCATGGTTATTTCTCTGTACTAAGCACAATCCTGCAGAAACAGCCCCCAAACCATTCCCAATCCCAGGACAGAGCAATACCATCATAATGGCTGCATGGTTATTTCTCTGTACTAAGCACAATCCTGCAGAAACAGCCCCCAAACCATTCCCAATGCCTTGACAGAGCAATACCATTATAATGGCTGCATGGTTATTTCTCTGTACTAAGCACAATCCTGCAGAAACAGCCCCCAAACCATACCCAATGCCTTGACAGAGCGATACCATCATAATGGCTGCATGGTTATTTCTCTGTACTAAACACAATCCTGCAGAAAAAGCCCCCAAACCATTCCCAAACCCAGGACAGAGCAATGCCATCATAATGGCTGCATGGTTATTTCTCTGTACTAAGCACAATCCTGCAGAAACAGTCCCCAAACCATACCCAATCCTTCAGAAACAGCCCCCAAACCATACCAAATCCTGCAGAAACAGCCCCAAACCATACCCAATGCCTGCACAGCGCGATACCATCATAATGGCTGCATGGTTATTTCTCTGTACTAAGCACAATCCTGCAGAAACAGACCCGAAACCATTCCCAATGCCTTGACAGAGCAATACCATTATAATGGCTGCATGGTTATTTCTCTGCACCAAGCACAATCCTGCAGAAACAGCCCCCAAACCATACCCAATGCCTTGACAGAGCGATACCATCATAATGGCTGCATGGTTATTTTTCTGTACTAAACACAATCCTGCAGAAACAGCCCCAAACCATTCCCAATCCCAGGACAGAGCAATACCATCATAATGGCTGCATGGTTATTTCTCTGTACTAAGCACAATCCTGCAGAAACAGCCCCCAAACCATTCCCAATCCCAGGACAGAGCAATACCATCATAATGGCTGCATGGTTATTTCTCTGTACTAAGCACAATCCTGCAGAAACAGCCCCCAAACCATACCAAATCCTGCAGAAACAGCCCCAAACCATACCCAATGCCTGCAAAGCGCGATACCATCATAATGGCTGCATGGTTATTTCTCTGTACTAAGCACAATCCTGCATGAACAGCCCCCAAACCATACCCAATCCTGCAAAAACAGCCCCCAGACCATCCCCAATCCTACAGAAACAGCCCCTAAACCATACCTAATGCCTGCACAGAGCAATACCATCATAATGGCTGCATGGTTATTTCTCTGTACTAAGCACAATCAACCCCCAAACCATACCCAATCCTGCAGGAACAGCCCCCAAACCATTCCCAATCCCAGGACAGAGCAATACCATCATAATGGCTGCATGGTTATTTCTCTGTACTAAGCACAATCCTGCAGAAACAGCCCCCAAACCATTCCCAATCCCAGGACAGAGCAATACCATCATAATGGCTGCATGGTTATTTCTCTGTACTAAGCACAATCCTGCAGAAACAGCCCCCAAACCATACCCAATGCCTTGACAGAGCGATACCATCATAATGGCTGCATGGTTATTTCTCTGTACTAAACACAATCCTGCAGAAACAGCCCCCAAACCATTCCCAATCCCAGGACAGAGCAATACCATCATAATGGCTGCATGGTTATTTCTCTGTACTAAGCACAATCCTGCAGAAACAGTCCCCAAACCATACCCAATCCTTCAGAAACAGCCCCCAAACCATACCAAATCCTGCACAAACAGCCCCAAACCATACCCAATGCCTGCAAAGCGCGATACCATCATAATGGCTGCATGGTTATTTCTCTGTACTAAGCACAATCCTGCATGAACAGCCCCCAAACCACATCCAATCCTGCAAAAACAGCCACCAAACCATCCCCAATCCTGCAGAAACAGCCCCCAAACCATACCCAATGCCTGCACAGAGCGATACCATCATAATGGCTGCATGGTTATTTCTCTGTACTAAGCACAATCCTGCAGAAACAGCACCCAAACAATACCCAATCCTTCAGAAACAGCCCCCAAACCATTCCCAATCCCAGGACAGAGCAATACCATCATAATGGCTGCATGGTTATTTCTCTGTACTAAGCATAATCCTGCAGAAACAGCCCCCAAACCATTCTCAATCCCAGGACAGAGCAATACCATAATAATGGCTGCATGGTTATTTCTCTGTACTAAGCACAATCCTACAGAAACAGCCCCCAAACCATTCCCAATCCTAGGACAGAGCAATACCATCATAATGGCTGTATGGTTATTTCTCTGTACTAAGCACAATCCTGCAGAAACAGACCTGAAACCATTCCCAATGCCTTGACAGAGCAATACCATTATAATGGCTGCATGGTTATTTCTCTGCACTAAGCACAATCCTGCAGAAACAGCCCCCAAACCATACCCAATGCCTTGACAGAGCGATACCATCATAATGGCTGCATGGTTATTTCTCTGTACTAAACACAATCCTGCAGAAACAGCCCCCAAACCATTCCCAATCCCAGGACAGAGCAATACCATCATAATGGCTGCATGGTTATTTCTCTGTACTAAGCACAATCCTGCAGAAACAGTCCCCAAACCATACCCAATCGTTCAGAAACAGCCCCCAAACCATACCAAATCCTGCACAAACAGCCCCAAACCATACCCAATGCCTGCACAGCGCGATACCATCATAATGGCTGCATGGTTATTTCTCTGTACTAAGCACAATCCTGCATGAACAGCCCCCAAACCATACCCAATCCTGGAAAAACAGCCCCCAAACCATCCGCAATCCTGCAGAAACAGCCCCCAAACCATACCCAATGCCTGCAAAGAGCGATACCATCATAATGGCTGCATGGTTATTTCTCTGTACTAAGCACAATCCTGCAGAAACAACCCCCAAACCATACCCAATCCTACAGGAACAGCCCCCAAACCATTCCCAATCCCAGGACAGAGCAATACCATCATAATGGCTGCATGGTTATTTCTCTGTACTAAGCACAATCCTGCAGAAACAGACCCGAAACCATTCCCAATGCCTTGACAGAGCAATACCATTATAATGGCTGCATGGTTATTTCTCTGCACTAAGCACAATCCTGCAGAAACAGCCCCCAAACCATACCGAATGCCTTGACTAAGCGATACCATCATAATGGCTGCATGGTTATTTCTCTGTACTAAGCACAATCAAGCAGAAACAGCCCCCAAACCATTCCCAATCCCAGGACAGAGCAATACCATCATAATGGCTGCATGGTTATTTCTCTGAACTAAGCACAATCCTGCATGAACAGCCCCCAAACCATACCCAATCCTGCAAAAACAGCCCCCAAACCATCCCCAATCCTGCAGAAACAGCCGCCAAACCATACCCAATGCCTGCACAGAGCGATACCATGATAATGGCTGCATGGTTATTTCTCTGTACTAAATACAATCCTGCAGAAACAACCCCAAACCATACCCAATCCTGCAGCAACAGCCCCAAACCATTCCCAATCCCAGGACAGAGCAATACCATCATAATGGCTGCATGGTTATTTCTCTGTACTAAGCACTATCCTGCAGAAACAGCCCCCAAACCATTCCCAATCCCAGGACAGAGCAAAACCATCATAATGGCTGCATGGTTATTTCTCTGTACTAAGCACAATCCTGCAGAAACAGTCCCCAAACCATACCCAATCCTTCAGAAACAGCCCCCAAACCATACCAAATCCTGCACAAACAGCCCCAAACCATACCCAATGCCTGCAAAGCGCGATACCATCATAATGGCTGCATGGTTATTTCTCTGTACTAAGCACAATCCTGCATGAACAGCCCCCAAACCACATCCAATCCTGCAAAAACAGCCACCAAACCATCCCCAATCCTGCAGAAACAGCCCCCAAACCATACCCAATGCCTGCACAGAGCGATACCATCATAATGGCTGCATGGTTATTTCTCTGTACTAAGCACAATCCTGCAGAAACAGCCCCCAAACCATTCCCAATCCCAGGACAGAGCAATACCATCATAATGGCTGCATGGTTATTTCTCTGTAGTAAGCACAATCCTGCAGAAACAGCCCCCAAACCATACCAAATCCTGCAGAAACAGCCCCAAACCATACCCAATGCCTGCAAAGCGCGATACCATCATAATGGCTGCATGGTTATTTCTCTGTACTAAGCACAATCCTGCATGAACAGCCCCCAAACCATACCCAATGCCTGCACAGAGCGATACCATCATAATGGCTGCATGGTTATTTCTCTGTACTAAGCACAATCAAGCAGAAACAGCCCCCAAACCATTCCCAATCCCAGGACAGAGCAATACCATCATAATGGCTGCATGGTTATTTCTCTGTACTAAGCACAATCCTGCAGAAACAGCGCCCAAACCATTCCCAATCCCAGGACAGAGCAATACCATCATAATGGCTGCATGGTTATTTCTCTGTACTAAGCACAATCAAGCAGAAACAGCCCCCAAACCATTCCCAATCCCAGGACAGAGCAATACCATCATAATGGCTGCATGGTTATTTCTCTGAACTAAGCACAATCCTGCAGAAACAGTCCCCAAACCATACCCAATCCTTCAGAAACAGCCCCCAAACCATTCCCAATCCCAGGACAGAGCAATACCATCATAATGGCTGCATGGTTATTTCTCTGAACTAAGCACAATCCTGCAGAAACAGTCCCCAAACCATACCCAATCCTTCAGAAACAGCCCCCAAACCATTCCCAATCCCAGGACAGAGCAATACCATCATAATGGCTGCATGGTTATTTCTCTGAACTAAGCACAATCCTGCAGAAACAGTCCCCAAACCATACCCAATCCTTCTGAAACAGCCCCCAAACCATACCAAATCCTGCAGAAACAGCCCCAAACCATACCCAATGCCTGCACAGCGCGATACCATCATAATGGCTGCATGGTTATTTCTCTGTACTAAGCACAATCCTGCATGAACAGCCCCCAAACCATACCCAATCCTGCAAAAAAAGCCCCCAAACCTACCCCAATCCTGCAGAAACAGCCCCCAAACCATTCCCAATGCCTGCACAGAGCGATACCATCATAATGGCTGCATGGTTATTTCTCTGTACTAAGCACAATCCTGCAGAAACAACCCCCAAACCATACCCAATCCTACAGGAACAGCCCCCAAACCATTCCCAATCCAGGACAGAGCAATACCATCATAATGGCTGCATGGTTATTTCTCTGAACTAAGCACAATCCTGCAGAAACAGTCCCCAAACCATACCCCAATCCTTCAGAAACAGCCCCCAAACCATACCAAATCCTGCAGAAACAGCCCCAAACCATACCCAATGCCTGCACAGCGCGATACCATCATAATGGCTGCATGGTTATTTCTCTGTACTAAGCACAATCCTGCATGAACAGCCCCCAAACCATACCAATCCTGCAAAAACAGCCCCCAAACCATCCCCAATCCTGCAGAAACAGCCCCCAAACCATACCCAATGCCTGCACAGAGCGATACCATCATAATGTCTGCATGGTTATTTCTCTGTACTAAGCACAATCCTGCAGAAACAGCGCCCAAACCATACCCAATCCTTCAGAAACAGCCCCCAAACCATTCCCAATCCCAGGACAGAGCAATACCATCATAATGGCTGCATGGTTATTTCTCTGTACTAAGCACAATCCTGCAGAAACAGCCCCCAAACCATTCCCAATCCCAGGACAGAGCAATACCATCATAATGGCTGCATGGTTATTTCTCTGTACTAAGCACAATCCTGCAGAAACAGCCCCCAAACTATTCCCAATCCCAGGACAGAGCAATACCATCATAATGGCTGCATGGTTATTTCTCTGTACTAAGCACAATCCTGCAGAAACAGACCCGAAACCATTCCCAATGCCTTGACAGAGCAATACCATTATAATGGCTGCATGGTTATTTCTCTGCACTAAGCACAATCCTGCAGAAACAGCCCCCAAACCATACCCAATGCCTTGACAGAGCGATACCATCATAATGGCTGCATGGTTATTTCTCTGTACTTAACACAATCCTGCAGAAACAGCCCCCAAACCATTCCCAATCCCAGGACAGAGCAATACCATCATAATGGCTGCAAGGTTATTTCTCTGTACTAAGCACAATCCTGCAGAAACAGTCCCCAAACCATACCCAATCCTTCAGAAACAGCCCCCAAACCATACCAAATCCTGCAGAAACAGCCCCAAACCATACCCAATGCCTGCACAGCGCGATACCATCATAATGGCTGCATGGTTATTTCTCTGTACTAAGCACAATCCTGCATGAACAACCCCCAAACCATACCCAATCCTGCAAAAACAGCCCCCAAACCATCCCCAATCCTGCAGAAACAGCCCCCAAACCATACCCAATGCCTGCACAGAGCGATAACATCATAATGGCTGCATGGTTATTTCTCTGTACTAAGCACAATCCTGCAGAAAGAGTCCCCAAACAATACCCAATCCTTCAGAAACAAAAATCTGCAGAAACAGCCCCAAAACATACCCAATGCCTGCACAGCGCGATACCATCATAATGGCTGCATGGTTATTTCTCTGTACTAAGCACAATCCTGCATGAACAGCCCCCAAACCATACCCAATCCTGCAGGAACAGCCCTCAAATCATACCCAATGCCTGCACAGAGCGATACCATCATAATGGCTGCATGGTTATTTCTCTGTACTAAGCACAATCCTGCAGAAACAGCGCCCAAACCATACCCAATCCTTCAGAAACAGCCCCCAAACCTTTCCCAATCCCAGGACAGAGCAATACCATCATAATGGCTGTATGGTTATTTCTCTGTACTAAGCACAATCCTGCAGAAACAGCCCCCAAACCATTCCCAATCCCAGGACAGAGCAATACCATCATAATGGCTGCATGGTTATTTCTCTGTACTAAACACAATCCTGCAGAAACAACCCCCAAACCATTCCCACTCCCAGGACAGAGCAATACCATCATAATGGCTGCATGGTTATTTCTCTGTACTAAGCACAATCCTGCAGAAACAGCCCCCAAACCATTCCCAATCCCATGACAGAGCAATACCATCATAATGGCTGCATGGTTATTTCTCTGTACTAAGCACAATCCTGCAGAAACAGCCCCCAAACCATCCCCAATCCTGCAGAAACAGCCCCCAAACCATACCCAATGCCTGCACAGAGCGATACCATCATAATGGCTGTATGGTTATTTCTCTGTACTAAGCACAATCCTGCAGAAACAGCCCCCAAACCATTCCCAATCCCAGGACAGAGCAATACCATCATAATGGCTGCATGGTTATTTCTCTGTAGTATGCACAATCCTGCAGAAACAATACCCAATGCCTTGGAGAGAGAGAGAGATACCTTCATAATGGCTGCATAATTATTTCTTTGTACTAATCACAATCCTGCAGAAACAGCCCGCAAACCATACCCAATGCCTTGACAGAGAGATACCATCATAATGGTTGCATGGATATTTCTCTGTACTAACCACAATCCTGCAGAAACAGCCCTCAACCATACCCAATGCCTGGACTAAGATACCATCATAATGACTGCATGGTTATTTCTCTGTACTAAGCACAATCCTGCATTTTCAGCCCCCAAACTAGTGCTGGGCGGTATGACCAAAAATTTATATCACGGTATTTAACTGTAATTAAACCCAATAGGATTGTTTTGGCTCTAATAAGGATTATTTATATCTTAGTTGGGATCAAGTACAAGGTGCTGTTTTATTTCTACAGAGAAAAAGGAAATCAGTTTTAAAATTCTGAACTATTTCATTAAAATGGAGTCTGTGGGAGACAGGCTGTCCGTAATTCGGAGCTTTCTGGATAACGGATTTCCTGATAAGGGATCCTATACCTGTATATATATATATATATATATATATAGTCACATAGGGTTGAAAAAAGACCATTGTCCATCAAGTTCAACCCATCCGAGTAAACCCAGCACACAACCTATACTAACCAATCTATACACTCGCATACAAACTATATATACAACCAGTAATACTAACTGTAGATATTAGTATCACAATAGCCTTGGATATATATAGACAGAGCATAGAGTGGGAGCACACCAATAAGTTTCTAGCGATACCTGGGTGCCAGAGCCGAAGTAATCAAATAGCAGAAAACAGTGTCGGCACTCACAGGATTTAACGATCGATTGCTTGAAATCGATCGTGAAATCGTGTGAGTGCCGACACTGTTTCCTGCTAGCTATATATATATATAAAATTACTGTGTAATATATTGATGTCATGATTATTCTAAATTGGTCATATTAAAGTGACAGTTTAAATCAATATACCATAGATCAGCCTACCACACACTGCAGGTGTAGTGGTAGATGTGGAAGTGCTGGGTTATTTTATTAATAACATTATATACACACACACATATATATATATATATATATATATATATAGCCACTAACAATAAGTCTATATATAGTCCCAGCAAAGGTAGCAGCACTCACGGGACTTCAAAGCAGCATCAACAGAAAAAAAAAAAAGTTTTACAAAACGAATTGTAGCATGGTTTTTTATTTCTCCGATGTCTCATTTCCAAACAGGAACTTTCTACAATACATGCTACAATACATTTTGTAAAACTTTTATTTTTTCTGTTGATGCTGCTTTGAAGTCCCGTGAGTGCTGGCATCCTCACATCAAATAATTCATCTAAAGTAGCTTTTTGTACCATTGTAATTATAAGAATTATAAGAAAGCAGATCCAGCTCACCTGGCTTCGCCATTATCAGTTTACATGCTGCCATTTGCTGGAACCAGAAACCCATCCTACAGATTGCTAAATAAAA
This sequence comes from Xenopus tropicalis, assembly GCF_000004195.4. Lineage (NCBI taxonomy): Eukaryota > Metazoa > Chordata > Amphibia > Anura > Pipidae > Xenopus > Xenopus tropicalis. Next base: position 39,574,308 of record NC_030680.2, read on the forward strand.
TGGAGATAACTGCCATTGTGATCTGCTAGCCAGTACCAAGCTTATGAGAAGGAGGGGTATATAGGCATGGGGTATATATATATAATGTCAAAACAGTGTATACTCAAATAATACCAAAATAAGTGCTATTGCCATCTTCTAGCCAGTACCAATATTATGAAAAGGAATTATGAAAAGTTATTTCCGATGGCCATTACAGTGAATGGAAATGGTGCTTCCTAGAAATAATTGCACTCTGCAGAAATCTTGATTTTAAAACTATATAAATATCATGCTGAATCAATCATATATTGAATGTTTTTTTCAGCCCATACTACAATAAATAAAATGTCAATACAGCGTAAACTCACAATTTCTATTCTGCCGAGCTAATCTGTAGCGCTCCTGTGAGATGCCATGAACCTCCACCGATGGCTGACAGGTCCAGTTCGCTATCTCCGTCCGGTGATCCAACCTTAACCTGAAGTTAAATTTGATGGTTTTGCGTGTTTATTTCTATGCTGCTATGTGCCCATGATAAGAAAACATTTCCATGCCATTTCCATCAGAGCAGACGTTTCCCTCTCGCCAGAAGCAACTTGTGACAGAAAAACCCGCCACCTGACGTAACGGCACAACTTACCAATCAATAGTAAGGCAGGGGGCGTGGCTTCTGGGACAGCGAGCTAACTACATTGACGCAGGTGGATCGTCACAATGTTTGAGTACTAGGTTGCTATGGTAGCGGCTAGTTCCTACGCATGGAAGGGACCTTCTTGACGTCACGGTCATGTGATAATACCAAATGACCGCTCATTGCGCATGCCCCATTATTGCGCGGGACATTTAAACACGCAGGCGTCCTAATTGCTGCTACTGGCGGGTGGGGGTATCACTGTGCCTTTCATTTTCTGGGGGGGGGGGATCACTGTGCCTTTGATTTTCTGGGGAGGTATCCCTGTGCCTTTGATTTTCTGGGGGGGGGGGATATCCCTGTGCCTTTGATTTTCTGGGGGGGGGGGGGTATCCCTGTGCCTTTGATTTTCTGGGGGGGTATCATTGTGCCTTTGATTTTCTGGGGGGTATCACTGTGCCTCTGATTTTCTGGGGGGGGTATCACTGTGCCTCCTGATTTTCTGGGGGGGTATCACTGTGCCTCCTGATTTTTTGGGGGTATCACTGTGCCTCCTGATTTTCTGGGGGTAGCACTGTGTTTCCTGATTTTCTGGGGGGTATCAACTGTGCCTCTGATTTTCTGGGGGGGTATCATTGTGCCTGTGATTTTCTGGGGGGTATCACCGTGCCTCTGATTTTCTGTGGGCCTTGGGGTGGGGGTATCACCGTGCCTCTGATTTTCTGGGGGGGTATCACTGTGCCTCTAATTTTCTGGGGGGTATCACTGTGCCTTTGATTTTCTGGGGGGGTATCAATGTGCCTCTTAATTTCTGGGGGGGTATCCCTGTCCCCAGTAATGATATGAATTATGATTGTAGGGAGCTAAATAAAATTTCAAACCTTTCTTGTTTTTATCTTTGTACCACATTCAGGCCACCAACCGGATGGGGAACTCTACCCGGCATTTTGCAGAATCCGCTATTGTTGCCCCTCCTGAGAGGAAACAGTAACAAGGACTGAGTTAGTGGTGAGGAAAGTTCACCTTTGTCTCCTGCAGCCATTCCTGCTCGAATGCACAGGTATCGCCAGCGATCCACCTCACCACTGGACCTGCTCTTTCCTTGCCTTGAATTCACCAAATCAAATATATGCTGCATGCAACCTTGTAAAAGATTGACATTCCCAGTTCTCTGACCTGAGGATGCAGAGGATATAATATAATGACTTGCATACTCTACACCTTAGTGTTGCACAAAACTAATGGTTTCTGCTATCACCAGACCTAAGTGCTAAGACTTGAAGAACATGAGGCATTTTATGTTGCATATTTCCAGAGATAAAACATAAATTGTCCATTCACAAAGCTGCCATAAAATGCCCCATGAACCATTACCCTAAGGATATAATATAGCATTCCAATTGTTCATGTGCAGTAATAACACAATTAATCATGTTGACGAGTACACCATTTACAAGCCAATGAAATGTACTGTATTGAGACTTATATAGAGAATCACTGTGCACCTTTTTGGAATTGTCAGTCCCATTTGCCTATAAGAAATTATTAGATTAGATTTAGAGCCAAACATAATTATATTATTTATATTAAGATAAAGGCATTTTACAATGTAAGTAGAGAGTGGCCATCTGATATGAATTAAAACCTTTCAGTGTTAGCTTTAAATGGAAACTATTCTATTCAAAAGAATTATTGTAGGCGGTGTATTTGCTTGAATGCATTGGTTATAGTGATGCATGGATTAGAAATCTTCAGACCATCCCTAACCATCCCTAATCTCACCTGATTCGACTCAAGGTTGAGAAAGGACGTGCAGAGGATGCCGAGCATGACCTTCCCTTCAGCTGATATCTGATTTGGTGTCAGAGTAGGGGTGGGCACCCCCAGTGATTGTAATCACTTACAGGAGCACCATCCTGGGGTATAATGTAAGGAGAAAACCGAACAGCCCTGGGTAGCTGCAAAAGAGTGATCCTCTTCCTTCTCTAGTGTATTTTCGGAATCCCGGGGCCGGCGCATACACAGTGGAGTAAAAGAAGAGAGGAGAAAGAAGAGGATCACTCTCTCACAGCTACCCAGGAGCATTAACCCAGGGCCTGACAGGACCACCAGGTATAAGGTAAGCGATTACAATCACTGGGGGGGAGTGCCTAACAATTTGGCACTCCCAGTGATTGTACCTTTTCTTCTCCTACAAGAGTTAATTTATAGGGGGCCCAGCCATAGGGCACAAATTAAAAGTTCTCTGCGTTGCAGTGATAGCCCATTTTCCAACCCGAACCTGTCCAGACCAAACCTTGATTTTTGGACCAGTCCATGCCTCTCTGATAAGTTTAGCATGGAAAATTTCCCCACAGCACATTTACACAATATTACAGAGTTTTCTGTACAGCAGTATTCACTGAAGGTAATGTGACTGGTGATTTCTAAGAATAATCTGGTTGGAAATTATGGTTGAATGCGTCTGACTGAATGTAATGAGTTTATGATGTATTGGTCCTTATAAGTTGTTATTGACCAGATAGAGCTTCCCCAAGCAACCTTGTTGATTTGACTGACTTCTAGCAGATGGGATCTACAGCTTAGCCAATATGGTTGCCCAACTGAACAGTGATCCAAACTATCAGGCGTTGGGTGAAATAGACAGATTATCTGTATAGTTAGCCATATAGCTGTTCTAGCTATTACAGCTGTTACAGAACAAAGCTGTTCTGCAAGTTTTTCAACAGTACAATGTTATTTTTGCATTACTGCTCTATCTGCCCTCTGCCTTTTGGAAATAGGTTTTTGAATTGGGCTTTGGTGATTGATATAGTTAATTGTGTATAGGAACAATGTTATTAAGGATGGACTAACCAGAAAATCCATGCTACCAAATATAGGAACTCCATTGTTGAGGTGTCATTATTTACTATGCGGGACAAATAAGAACCAGTGTGGGAACCCATAGCATCTACCTGTAGTAGATAGATCATAGTACAGGTATAGGACCCATTATCCAGAATGCTCGGGACCAAGGGTATTCCGGATAAGGGGTCTTTCCGTTATTTGGATCTCAATACCTTAAGTCTACTAAAAAATCAATAAAACATTAATTAAACCCAATAGGATTGTTTTGCATCCCATAAGGATTATTTATATCTTAATTGGGATCCATTACAAGGTAGAGTTTTATTTCTACATAGAAAAAGGAAAGCAGTTTTAAAATTCTGAATTATTTGCTTATAATGGAGTCTATGGATAACGGGTTTCCGGATAAGGGGTCCGATACCTGTAGTTGGTAGCTGTGGGTTATGACAGAGATCCCAGACTTTAATACCACATTCAAATGTAGAAAGAGGGGAGCCGCACAAGCTTTAAAGGAGTTTCTGGGGGTTGGCAAATGGTGGCATTTATTAGCCCAAGGAACAATTGTGTCTTTATGCTTCCATGCCAGGAATTCAAAAGAAGCTCTTGCTTTTGAGGCCATATAAAAAGGGGGTGGTGAGAAAAAGTTGCTTGAGAGCTACTACCTGGGGTTCACTGGGCTCGAAATAAATGTTGTTTTCCAGTACATTTAACTATCTTTAGCCTAAAATGTACTCTTTAGTGTTTAGCCATGACAAGGCACCATCCATAACAGAAACAGGATATCACTGAGAAAAATTGCATTTTATTTAATCTTTAGCAGAAGATTGGGCTATTTCCAGTTAAAGCCAAAGTATTTCTTAGTGGCATGAATGGCATATTTTGGCCTTGGGTCCACCCAGCAGGCCTATATGAGCACAGACTGTTTTTGTACTTGTATATGCCACATTAAAGTTTGAAATTGTTACAGCCTTTTCAGTTTTTTTAAAAACAAGTTTATTTGCTTCTTTTAAATTTCTCACCTTATTCCATGAAATACACATGTGGTAGTCATTTAATGCTAACTAGAATTTTATAGCTTCTACTGGGCATTCTGTAGGTTTTGTATGTTTCATTTATATATATATTAATAACCGCAAACTACAAAATAGCCTAAAATTGCTGACTTAAGATATTTTTAAAGTGATCTCTTAGTTTCAACTTACGTTGAAATCTAAAGAGATCAACCTCCAAATTAAAGGGATTATTCTTAGTTACAGGTACAAACGACAAACCACGTGTGAGGAGAGAGAATTTCCCCGGTGTTAGCACATGTTGACTCAAATTAAAAATTACGGTGTCGGTTTCTTGGGGGGTCTGCATATTCTAAGATAGTACAAAGGGAAAGTTATGAATCCCTGGAGAAATAAAAAAAAACATTTTTCTAACCTAACTGAGATAGAGAGGCGGGCTATTAGTTCACTACGTGATGATAGACAGCTTGTTATACGTCCTGCCAATAAAGGAGGAGCAATAGTACTTTTAGATCTTAAGTATTATAGACAGGAGCTATTGCAGCAGATTTCTAATTTGGAGGTGTATGTGAAACTCCCGGTCGACCCCACTTTAAAATTTAAAGCTAAATTGGATGCTGAGGTGACTGATGCTATGTCAGCCGGTTGGATTAGTGAAAAATGTGGTGCATTTTTAACAACACAATATCCCAAATGCCCAATCATATATACCCTCCCTGAGGTGCACAAAAATCCTTCTGCCCCTCCGGGCCGGCCTATTATATCTGCTAGAGATTCTCTCTTTTCAAATGTGGCTAGATATTTAGATAGCTTTTTACTACCACAATGTGCCCGTATCCTATTTGACTGATACATCAGCCCTGTTGGAGATTTTAAGGCAATGTGATACACTGCCTGATGATACACTATTTGTGACACTTGATGTGTGTAATTTGTACACCATTATCCCTCTGGACGAGGGGATTACAGCATGCAGGGAGGCGCTTATTGATGGACACAAGGGGGCTCCACCAATTGAATTTTTGTGCTCTCTGTTGCAGTTGGTCTTGACATGTAACTATTTCAGATTTGAGCAGAGTTTTTACCTACAGCGGACTGGCACGGCGATGGGCTCCAATGTGGCCCCCTCATACGCCAATCTATATATATATGAACTCCTTTGAATGTAAATATATCTATCCTAGGTATGCAGACAATTTGTTGCTATACCGTAGGTACATTGACGATATCTTCATTATTTGGCGTGGGGACCAGATTGGGGTCGAATCGTTCGTGGCCACCCTAAATGATTTACCCACTCCAGTAAGGTTTACTTTAAATCAGTCAAAAGATGTGATTGATTTTCTTGATGTTAGGATTTTCCATACACCTATGGGGGTGGGGACTACACTGTTCCGTAAGAACACGGTTCGGAACACTGTTTTGCATGCCCATAGTTTCCATCCACCTATGGTGATTAAATCTATTCCTTACACTCAATTCTTGAGAGTATTCAGGATTAATACGGATCCCGTAACTGCACTTCAACAAGCTAATGAAATGCGGGACAGATTTCTTGAGAAGGGATACTCTATTGACTTTTTGAATGCTGAATTGAATAAGAAAATCTACTTAAAGATGAATCTAGGGGCACACGGCCAGGAGACCAATCGGATCGGATGGTATTTGTGAGTGACTTCACACCGGTAAGCCATGATGTTGAAATGGCTATTAAAAAACATTGCCCAATTTTACAATTGGATTCGGGTTTGCCCTTTACTAACATGCCACCTCCAGTGTGTGCATATCGACGTGGACGTTCACTTCGTGACATACTTATGGTGACAGATTTAAAACCGGAGGTACCAGACACATGGCTAAGGAATAGTAAACCTGGTTGCTATCGATGTGGTAATTGCAAAACTTGTGGTTGTCTGATCACCGGAGTGACATTCGCTCATCCACACTCCGGGAAAAAGTATCTTAGACATGGACATGTATTTCGGAATATGTGATATACTGCATTATGTGCCCTTGTGGCCTTTATTATATCGGTAAATGCATCACAGCTTTTCGTACAAGAATGAATAATCACAGGTCAGTGATTCGTCTGGCCCTGGCATCTGGGAAATCGGACATTCCACTGGCCCGACACTTTGTACAGTGCAAACATTCACTGCCTATGTTGAAAGCAATATTGATTGATCATATTCCCCCCCTTGCACGGGGTGGAGATAGATCTAAGCTATTGCTGCAGAGGGAGGCCCAATGGATCCGGAGACTTGACACAATTGCCCCCAGGGGATTAAATGAGATGCTATCACTCTCTTGTTTTATATAAATTGACTGTTGTGTCCCTGGGTATTCCCTATATGATGGTCTTATGACCAATTTTTTTAGATAGGACTGGTTTATGTAATTTGAAGTTAGTTAATTAGCGTGATCCTAATTTAAGATATTTGATGCTATTTTGATCATCCACTATCTTAGGTGATGTTTCTTGGTCTTTATGTAGTAACTTCCTTAAATGTTTTTTGAGTGTGACTGCTTTTATCTTTATAAAGATTGTAAGAAATGTGTTTTATAAATGTTTATTAGTATTGGACAATTTTTGTCCATTTATCTGTTCACATTTTCTAAATCTCACTATGAAATTGAAATTATTTTTTACAACACGTTAGTTTCTATCACATTATAATTTTGGGTGGGTAACTTATTTTCCCTATTAGTATGTAATAGTTAATGTTTATGAGTATTGAAGTTAATGGTGATATTTATAATCTTAATTTTTAGACATAACATGTGACTTTGTCATGTGTCTTGATAGATTGACTCATATGTGTTTTAAAATTATATTTCACTATGAGCTTTGCCATGTGGCTTACTGCATTGATATATATGGGATATGTCCTAGTTTATGCATTATCATGAGTTTAGATGAGTATTGAAGTTAATGGTGATATTAATAAAACTCAATTTTTAGACATGACATGCGACTTTGTCATGTGTCCTGATAGATTGACTTATATGTGTTTTAAAATTATATTTCACTATGAGCTTTGCCATGTGGCTTATTACATTGATATGTATGGGATATGTCCTAGTTTATGTATTATTATGAGTCTAGATGTTTGATAATTATTCTATTTCTGATCATATGGGGATTTTTAAATGGGTTAATGTTGTATAAACACTGATTGGATACTGCTGGTTTTTAACCTGACACTTCACTTCCTGTCTATCATCCTGATGACGATCCTGTGGTGATCGAAACGCGTAGATGGTATGCTGAAGTAAATCACTGACTTGATTGACGCTATAGCTGTGAGTGCTTTCTACTGTTGAGTTTGAGATATATATATATATATATATATATATATATATATATAAACAGTTCATAAGCTGCACACCAAAAGTCAAAAAACGATACCTGGGTGCCAGGACAGAATAACAGTATGTAGAGAAACAGAATAGACCGGCACTCACAGGAAATTTCCACATCAAAACATCAAACGGTTTGTAGAAAAGTGAGGTTCTTTATTGATCCGACGTTTCAGTTCCCACAGGAACTTTCATCAGGGACAGCCCCTGATGAAAGTTCCTGTGGGAACTGAAACGTCAGATTAATAAAGAACCTCACTTTTCTACAAACCGTTTGATGTTTTGATGTGGAAATTTCCTGTGAGTGCCGGTCTATTCTGTTTTTCTATATATATATATATATATATATATAGAGAGAGAGGCAGGTGTCGGCACTCGCAGGGTTCTCACGATAAAAACTCATGGGCAACAAAGCAAAGTAGGATGCAATAGGTGAGGTTTATTGGTCCAACGTTTCGGTTCCTTACTGGAACCTTCGTCAGGTATCGCTCCTGAACGGTGGTGTGCTCTCCATTCTAGAAATGTATATATATATATATATATATAATTACAAAATATACTGACAGACAGGCACTCTCGACAAACAAAGATCAAAGATGCCTGGGTGCAGTACAAAAACGGAGTAAAGTAACAGAAACTAACTGGCACCGCACTCACAGGACTTATGAAAATACAAAGAGGTTTATTCAGAGTTGTGTCTAACGTTTCGGCTACCACTGCAGCCTTTCTCAAAGACAATGTGAACAAAGTGAATACACACTAATAAACACAATTTGGCGCGAAAATGGTGACGTCATAGTGTGGGAGAATACACAATATACATTACATAGTGAAATAAGTGAACAATCTAAACAAAACTGCAGTAACAACGAATAACAGTAAAAAGCAAATCAAGTAGAAAGGAAGCGAATAGATAAGAGAAGAAAAAAGAAAAAAAGGAAAAAAAGTCACTCGGTGCACATTAAGGTTGAACTGTAACTCACCCCCAACTGGAGTTCATCTACTTGCAAGTAGTAAAATCGCAAGTGGCACATGTCAAACCGGGTCACAGGATGAGGGCTTGGATACTGATAAGAATAAGCTGGTGTAGTGCTTAACGATCGGGCTGAGCAGGCCGATCGCCAGAGTATATCGTTTGCACAACAGCAGCATTTATAATAAAGACAGTGTAACGGATGGGTCCTGGAGGTGTATACTTACTAGTGAAAGGTGAGGTAAGCGGTATACAGTTGGGAATGTATGTCCGGTTGTCATAACTACCTGGAAACTACCGATCAGAGTGGGCGGAGCTACCGATCAGAGTGGGCGGGGCTACCGATCAGAGTGGGCGGGGCTACCGATCAGAGTGAGCGGGGCTATGCAGTGGTGCAGACTTGTCAAGGAAGTTCTCATATACAGCTAGGTTTCATGCTAGGGGATTCTTGGCACATGTCATGTAGCATAATATTTAATATTTAAGCAAGGTAGTTTAGTACTATTAGCAAAATCCACCACTGGCCACAATCGTATCAAGTGGTATTCATAAACCACTATTGGCTATAATAAAAGCCACAGCTCCAGTATTTAGGTGGTGTCAGTAAGCCATAGCAGGCTATGGTCACACTCGTGGGAAAGGAAATGGCTGGTCCACAAGTGCGCATGGTGGAACCTATAAGATATATGGTCCACTTGGCAGCACCGTGTTCACTATCAATGCCAAGTCCTCCATTGGAATAGAGTCACTCAAAAAATATATATATATACACACAAGGGGACACGACTGGTCACCAGTACGAGATTTCGAAACAGGCAGTAATTGCTGTCCAGTGCTCAGTGCCGGATCCACTATAATGCCGTGATCATCACCAAAAGAAGGTCTCTGCTGTAGAAGGATACCTCAAAGACAGCCTATTTTATGAGACCGACATGTACACACTGCATACCCATACTATAGGTATTAGACTGTTGTATGCCCAATTAACTTAGAGATATTGGGGTGAGGACCCCTGTGCACCTGTGAGGAAACCAAAAATAAAACAAAAGGGAAGAGAGAACAGCGTGCGAGGAAAGAACAGCTAATACAGAGTATAGGGGATGTTTAAAAACAATAGCTCCTAGTTGTTTCCACAGAAAGAAACAAAGTGCAATAAAAACAAAATATCAGGTATAGGGGAAGCTCAAATGTAACAATTTGCAGTCACCTTAAATCTTGCAACACAATTACAATACAAATGAAACTTCCGGGTCCATAGTCTGAGGAAAAAAGGCAAATAACAAATGTAGCAACTACTACACTTCCGAGGAGATAGCATCATTTTAAGTAAAAAGAAGCATAGGATATTAGTTCATTCAGTCCGTGAGGGCTGATGGTGTTCAGTCTGTGTATCCATTTCAGTTCTCTTTGTAACAGTAGTTTCTCTCGATCTCCACCGCGTACCAAAGGAGGTACACAATCGATAACCATACAACGTAGGCTGGCCAGAGAGTGCTTATGTGACAAAAAATGGGCAGCTACTGGAGTGTCAGCTTCACCAGTTGACAATGCCGACCTGATTGCTGAACGATGATTGGCCATACGTTCACGAAAGTTGGTAATTGTCTTGCCGATATATAGCAGTCCACAGGGGCATTTGATGAAATATATTATAAACTTAGAGGTGCAGGTGAGCCTATGGAGAATAGGAATCATACGGCCTGAATGAGGATGGTTAAAGGTGGCTCCAGTAATCAGTGAACTGCAAGTTGTGCAGTTGGGGCACCGATAGCAACCCAACCGAGTGGAGGGCAGCCACGTTTCTCTGGGTTTCGTTTGGTAACAATGTGTGGGATCTGTTTTGACCAGCAGATCCCTAAGACTACTTCCACGCCTGTAGGCTATCCGTGGTGGAGTCCTGAAAACAGGTGGCAGAGTTCTATCCTTCTCCAGTACCGACCAGTGGTAAAAAATGGAGTCAGTAAGTGGTCTCTTGTCGGGGGTATAGGTCGTAATAAAAGTTAAGCATTCTTCCTGTGTTGTTGGTCTGGAGGCTTTTTTGGTGTTGAGAACTTGTTCCTGTGTTTGTGCGAAGAATGCTTAACTTTTATTACGACCTATACCCCCGACAAGAGACCACTTACTGACTCCATTTTTTACCACTGGTCGGTACTGGAGAAGGATAGAACTCTGCCACCTGTTTTCAGGACTCCACCACGGATAGCCTACAGGCGTGGAAGTAGTCTTAGGGATCTGCTGGTCAAAACAGATCCCACACATTGTTACCAAACGAAACCCAGAGAAACGTGGCTGCCCTCCACTCGGTTGGGTTGCTATCGGTGCCCCAACTGCACAACTTGCAGTTCACTGATTACTGGAGCCACCTTTAACCATCCTCATTCAGGCCGTATGATTCCTATTCTCCATAGGCTCACCTGCACCTCTAAGTTTATAATATATTTCATCAAATGCCCCTGTGGACTGCTATATATCGGCAAGACAATTACCACCTTTCGTGACCGTATGGCCAATCATCGTTCAGCAATCAGGTCGGCATTGTCAACTGGTGAAGCTGACACTCCAGTAGCTGCCCATTTTTTGTCACATAAGCACTCTCTGGCCAGCCTACGTTGTATGGTTATCGATTGTGTACCTCCTTTGGTACGCGGTGGAGATCGAGAGAAACTACTGTTACAAAGGGAACTGAAATGGATACACAGACTGAACACCATCAGCCCTCACGGACTGAATGAACTAATATCCTATGCTTCTTTTTACTTAAAATGATGCTATCTCCTCGGAAGTGTAGTAGTTGCTACATTTGTTATTTGCCTTTTTTCCTCAGACTATGGACCCGGAAGTTTCATTTGTATTGTAATTGTGTTGCAAGATTTAAGGTGACTGCAAATTGTTACATTTGAGCTTCCCCTATACCTGATATTTTGTTTTTATTGCACTTTGTTTCTTTCTGTGGAAACAACTAGGAGCTATTGTTTTTAAACATCCCCTATACTCTGTATTAGCTGTTCTTTCCTCGCACGCTGTTCTCTCTTCCCTTTTGTTTTATTTTTGGTTTCCTCACAGGTGCACAGGGGTCCTCACCCCAATATCTCTAAGTTAATTGGGCATACAACAGTCTAATACCTATAGTATGGGTATGCAGTGTGTACATGTCGGTCTCATAAAATAGGCTGTCTTTGAGGTATCCTTCTACAGCAGAGACCTTCTTTTGGTGATGATCACGGCATTATAGTGGATCCGGCACTGAGCACTGGACAGCAATTACTGCCTGTTTCGAAATCTCGTACTGGTGACCAGTCGTGTCCCCTTGTGTGTATATATATATATTTTTTGAGTGACTCTATTCCAATGGAGGACTTGGCATTGATAGTGAACACGGTGCTGCCAAGTGGACCATATATCTTATAGGTTCCACCATGCGCACTTGTGGACCAGCCATTTCCTTTCCCACGAGTGTGACCATAGCCTGCTATGGCTTACTGACACCACCTAAATACTGGAGCTGTGGCTTTTATTATAGCCAATAGTGGTTTATGAATACCACTTGATACGATTGTGGCCAGTGGTGGATTTTGCTAATAGTACTAAACTACCTTGCTTAAATATTAAATATTATGCTACATGACATGTGCCAAGAATCCCCTAGCATGAAACCTAGCTGTATATGAGAACTTCCTTGACAAGTCTGCACCACTGCATAGCCCCGCTCACTCTGATCGGTAGCCCCGCCCACTCTGATCGGTAGCCCCGCCCACTCTGATCGGTAGCCCCGCCCACTCTGATCGGTAGTTTCCAGGTAGTTATGACAACCGGACATACATTCCCAACTGTATACCGCTTACCTCACCTTTCACTAGTAAGTATACACCTCCAGGACCCATCCGTTACACTGTCTTTATTATAAATGCTGCTGTTGTGCAAACGATATACTCTGGCGATCGGCCTGCTCAGCCCGATCGTTAAGCACTACACCAGCTTATTCTTATCAGTATCCAAGCCCTCATCCTGTGACCCGGTTTGACATGTGCCACTTGCGATTTTACTACTTGCAAGTAGATGAACTCCAGTTGGGGGTGAGTTACAGTTCAACCTTAATGTGCACCGAGTGACTTTTTTTCCTTTTTTTCTTTTTTCTTCTCTTATCTATTCGCTTCCTTTCTACTTGATTTGCTTTTTACTGTTATTCGTTGTTACTGCAGTTTTGTTTAGATTGTTCACTTATTTCACTATGTAATGTATATTGTGTATTCTCCCACACTATGACGTCACCATTTTCGCGCCAAATTGTGTTTATTAGTGTGTATTCACTTTGTTCACATTGTCTTTGAGAAAGGCTGCAGTGGTAGCCGAAACGTTAGACACAACTCTGAATAAACCTCTTTGTATTTTCATAAGTCCTGTGAGTGCGGTGCCAGTTAGTTTATATATATATATATATATATAAAACTGTTTTTGTTTCACATGCAATAAATTACCGTATATACTCGAGTATAAGCCGAGTTTTTCAGCCCCAAAAATGTGCTGAAAAAGTCACCCTCGGCTTATACTCGAGTATATGGATTTGAAGGATTTCAAGATGTACTTTAACTGGCTGACATCCGTTATGCGCGCACCCCCCCAACGGACATATGCATGCGCAGAGCAGAGGTACCTACAGAACACCCAGAAAACCCGCCGACTCACCTTTGTGCTGCTCCAGCAGAGGGGTCAGATCGTACACCCTGCCCAGGTAGGACACCCACAGGTCGCTGACGATGCAGCGCCGAGACACTTCCTGTGGGGTGTAGAACCGGGGCCGTACGGGACTCATGGCTGAAGCGCTCCGGCTGCTCTGTTGCTACGGCAACCAGACGCGCTGCGCCTTGACTTCTGCGTTTCACTGCCTGTGCGTCGGCCTTCTACTGTAGCGTGGCTTGTCTGTAGCATTCTGCCCTATTGCTAAGACAGGCTGGCTGATGTCACCGGCCTCTCGTTTGTCATTGGCCAGCGGATATTAAAAGTTGTGCAAGGAGCAATGGGAGTTGTAGTTTTAGTTCTTTCCATGTGTGATCTGGACTACAAGGACCGGAAGACTATGCGGACTGTGCTATGGCAGCTGTGCTGGAGGAGAATGGCTGTAGCAGGCAGAGCAGCCCCTGGGCTGGGGTAAGTGGCCTCCTTCTGCCCTAACTTGTGGCATATTGCTGTGTGGTGTCTGGTCTCCTTCTTCTACTAATATCTACCTATATATGCACGCGCGTGCACTCACTTGCGTGCATTTTGTGTGCCCACATGGCAATAATGATGTGAATAACATGGCTCAAAGCTACTGTGGGTGTTGCTCATGTAACATGTGGGTTCCGTGGACTTATTGCTTTTTAGCTGCCTGTGTGATTAGGATGCTCCTTTATTAAACATACCAGACCTTGAGCCAAACACCCATACATAGTGTGAGAGATACAAGCAGTAGGAATACTGTTTGGGGGTATTTTCCACCATTGTTAAAGGTGTTAAAAATGCCACAGTAGCTGCTGCATTTCCCACCCTAGGCTTATACTCGAGTCAATACGTTTTTCCAGTTTTCTTAGGTAAAATTAGGTACCTCGGCTTATATTCGGATCGGCTTATACTCGAGTATATACGGTACTAAATTTTGTTCAGTCCTGTGTGAAGTGGACCATTTTTGTTCGGGTGTCTAAAAAAGTTTTGAGAGGACTGCACCCAGGCATTTAAAGACTGCTTATCGAGAGTGCCGACCGATTTATTATATATATATGCTGTCAAAGGCAGAGCACTGATACACCGCTATAGAGAGTAGCATGGGCAGTAAAAGAAGTCCTTAGGGTTTCTACCTCAAGTGGCCTGGATCCCATACAGCAGTCCCTGCTCCCCAGCTTCACTAGAGATGGGCCTTGTTGATCCCAGGCTTCCTAGAGTCAAGAGAGGAAGGCCTAAGAGTAAGGACCACCCCTAATCAAAAAGTATATTAAAGTGTGGCAGGAAGTGGTCAAAAGCCCTAAGGGCCAATGATATATAATATGCAAAATAGAGAAAACTTAATATTCTGCCTAGTAACAATAGAACTAAGAAGTGTAGGGACTAAAGCCATAGGGGAATATATATATATATATTGGAGGGTATAACATCGTGAACAACATCGTGAACAAGGTCCAAGACCAGGACCGAAACGTTGATGTAATAAATATGTAACTATCTACAATAAAGTATTGAAAATTGGAGTGCGCATAACTCATGGAGTATTTTATATATATAACATGAAATAATCTGTGGCCGGCACACCCGTAAAATTCAAAAAAATCTTTTTATTGAAGACTCATTGTTCAGAACCAACGTTTCGGTCCTCATTAGGACCTTTATCATCCTTGATAAAGGTCCTAATGAGGACCGAAACGTTGGTTCTGAACAATGAGTCTTCAATAAAAAGATTTTTTTGAATTTTACGGGTGTGCCGGCCACAGATTATTTCATGTTAAATACTCGAATTTTGGCTGTGCACCCCATAGAATACTAAAGCCTTGGAGTGCAGACACCATCAGGACTGATATATATATATATACACAGTGGCTTGCAAAAGTATTCGGCCCCCTTGAACTTTTCCACATTTTGTCACATTTGTCACATTTTGTACAGCCAAAAACATGAATCAATTTTATTGGAATTCCACGTAAAAGACCAATACAAAGTGGTGTACACGTGAGAAGTGGAACGAAAATCATACATGATTCCAAACATTTTTTACAAATAAATAACTGCAAAGTGGGGTGTGCGTAATTATTCAGCCCCCTTTGGTCTGAGTGCAGTCATTTGCCCATAGACATTGCCTGATTAGTGCTAATGACTAAATAGAGTGCAACTGTGTGTAATCTAATGTCAGTACAAATACAGCTGCTCTGTGACGGCCTCAGAGAATATTGGGAGCAACAACACCATGAAGTCCAAAGAACACACCAGACAGGTCAGGGATAAAGTTATTGAGAAATTTAAAGCAGGCTTAGGCTACAAAAAGATTTCCAAAGCCTTGAACATCCCACGGAGCACTGTTCAAGCGATCATTCAGAAATGGAAGGCGTATGGCACAACTGTAAACCTACCAAGACAAGGCCATCCACCTAAACTCACAGGCCGAACAAGGAGAGCGCTGATCAGAAATGCAGCCAAGAGGCCCATGGTGACTCTGGACGAGCTGCAGAGATCTACAGCTCAGGTGGGGGAATCTGTCCATAGGACAACTATGTGCACTGCACAAAGTTGGCCTTTATGGAAGAGTGGCAAGAAGAAAGCCATTGTTAACAGAAAACCATAAGAAGTCCTGTTTGCAGTTTGCCACAAGCCATGTGGGGGACACAGCAAACATGTGGAAGAAGGTGCTCTGGTCAGATGAGACCAAAATGGAACTTTTTGGCCAAAATGCAAAACGCTATGTGTGGTGGAAAACTAACACTGCACATCACTCTGAACACACCATCCCCACTGTCAAATATGGTGGTGGCAGCATCATGCTCTGGGGGTGCTTCTCTTCAGCAGGGACAGGGAAGCTGGTCAGAGTTGATGGGAAGATGGATGGAGCCAAATACAGGGCAATCTTGGAAGAAAACCTCTCGGAGTCTGCAAAAGACTTGAGACTGGGGCGGAGGTTCACCTTCCAGCAGGACAACGACCCTAAACATAAAGCCAGGACAACAATGGAATGGTTTAAAACAAAACATATCCATGTGTTAGAATGGCCCAGTCAAAGTCCAGATCTAAATCCAATCGAGAATCTGTGGCAAGATCTGAAAACTGCTGTTCACAAACGCTGTCCATCTAATCTGACTGAGCTGGAGCTGTTTTGCAAAGAAGAATGAGCAAAGATTTCAGTCTGTAGATGTGCAAAGCTGGTAGAGACATACCCTAAAAGCCTGGCAGCTGTAATTGCAGCAAAAGGTGGTTCTACAAAGTATTGACTCAGGGGGCTGAATAATTACGCACACCCCACTTTGCAGTTATTTATTTGTAAAAACTGTTTGGAATCATGTATGATTTTCGTTCCACTTCTCACGTGTACACCACTTTGTATTGGTCTTTCACGTGGAATTCTAATAAAATTGATTCATGTTTGTGGCTGTAATGTGACAAAATGTGGAAAAGTTAAAGGGGGCCGAATAATTTTGCAAGCCACTGTAATATATATATATATATAATGTGTGATAAAGCAAGGCAAGACTTGTTTATTTAGTGTACAAATGTTTCTAATCTTTTATCAGCCAATACATATCCTACTCTGCAGTGTGCACCTAGGCCTGAGAGAGGGTGTAGCTTATTCTTGTTTTTTCTGTTTGTATATATATTTATGTAGGGTTAATATAGTATAGTAATATATCCCCATGTTTCAGTCACCAACTGTGACCTTTCTACTGCTAAAATACTACACTAGTTCTGTTAGTGACAGCTTCCTTAGATCTGGGGGGAAATTGTATGGAAAACTACTACTGGTATGCACTGAACTCCACAGATAGCAGAGCTGTGTAGATCTTGCAGAAGTTTATTCCAAACTATGAAAATCTTCCATCCAGGGACTCAAATTGGACAGAGAATATTTCACAACCAGGGTTATACTGGCAGTTAGAACAAAAGTATAATGGCTGCTAACTTTCCCCACTGACAAACTGATGAAGAGGGGAGGGGTTATAGGTCAGGCTGTCTTCTTGGAGCTACAGGGAGAGGTAAAGGACAAAATACAAGGATACAGTACACACAACTCAAACTAAAGTAAATAACATTACACTACTTTAGTTCATACTTTTGAACTTTGTTGGATTCTGTTTGTAGAAGGTTTGTAGAAAGTGCCACTTGGGAGATTATACCTATAAAAAAGGAAATTTCCAATGTAATAGTAATTCACAAGTTGACAAATACCATAACTTGCTGGAACTAACCTTTAACCGATCTGACCTGGCCTGTGGTCATTATATATATCTACACCGTGCCTGCCCATCGCCACCTTTCTCTTTAGCTTGATCCAGATGGGTTCAGGGTGGACGTGATGCCATCAGAGGGCGGGCATGATGGTGTCAGGGGCAGGGCAGTGACATTTAGAGGTGAGCTGTGACGTGTAGCCTGTGATTGGCCACATTTCAAGCCAATCAGAGGGCAGTCCTGCCCAGATATCAGAGTAACTATATCCACACTTGAAAGCAATCCAGCGGAGATTTAATGCCACTTTAAATATGTCTGTATCACATATTATCATAGGTGACTGAACCAAGGGAGCCCTATTTTTCTGCACAATTCTATGTATCCATGTAAGTGAGGCCTTAAATAACCACCATATAATGTATTTTTGTTGCCTGAATCTGTATAAATGTAAAGCTATCCAGCCATTTAGCATGTTTTTTTATCTAGGGGTGCCATACTCGCATGTTTCTGCGCCAAATCTGTTCCGTGTGTCTGCATCAAGGTCGATGCAATGCCTCTTGGTGCAGACACAAGCAGATCAGCAGGCCAAGAATCAGCTTCTTGTGACAGTAGCCTTAGAGGGACTTTGTTACTTTTTTGTTACATGTGAAAAAACTACATATCCTTCAGTAGGCAGAGGATTCCCCCCCCCACAGTGTGCCCATAATTCCTTATTTGGAGGTTACTGATCCCTCATTCAATACTGAGGATCAAGTGGAAAACAAATAGAAAGACCAGGGTGTGCTTGTGAGAGTTATAGTTCCTTTTTAAGATTTTTAGGAATGTGTTACTATGGCCCTTCTATGCACCCCACCCCCACACCATTCCTGTTGCTCATTGATGCTCCAGGACTTGCTATCTCAGACCTGATCTCTTGATTGATGATGAAGCAAAATATAAACAGCCTATCCAAACCTATCAAGGTATTGTTGCACTAACAACAAACAACAAAAGTTGAGGGTTTATTTGTGTGTTCCACATATTTTGTGAATACACTGTACTCTTACTAAATGAACACAAGGTGGCACTAAAAATCTCTAAGTGTTTTGCATTTATATTAAACTATGTATCTCATAATAGTTTAGTTAGCAATACAGATTGCAGTTAATCCCAGTGTGCAAAATTAAAAAACTGGTAGAATCAAGAAATTGCCTTTGTACTGCACTGCTTAGCTTTCAATTTATAACTCTAAATGGCAAATTTACTAAAGCAGTGCAAAAGAATAGGTGTGATTCAATATATTTTTAAACACAATGAAACATTACTTCTCAGAAATCCACTGCAGAGAATGTTTTGTACTAGATACCAGTAGCACTGCTAAGTAAATTGCTCACAACTTAGCTTAAACTGGCCTGCAAAAGAAGGGGTGGAACATGAGCATGAAACTTATATGACTTTCAATTATATGTAGTTCAGCTTGCACAACATTCAGTGTATATATAGTTAAAACATGCAAAGAGAACCCTGTACACACTTACTGGACATTGGCTTTGCACCTTATGCACCCATTGTAGCAGCAAAACGCAAATTGGTGCACAGAGTTATTGCATGTGAACTCAATTATGGGCAAGTGCTATATATATATATATATATATATATATACAGTGGAGGAAATAATTATTTGACCCCTCACTGATTTTGTAAGTTTGTCCAATGACAAAGAAATGAAAAGTCTCAGAACAGTATCATTTCAATGGTAGGTTTATTTTAACAGTGCCAGATAGCACATCAAAAGGAAAATCGAAAAAATAACTTTAAATAAAAGATAGCAACTGATTTGCATTTCATTGAGTGAAATAAGTTTTTGAACCCCTACCAACCATTAAGAGTTCTGGCTCCCACAGAGTGGTTAGACACTTCTACTCAATTAGTCAACCTCATTAAGGACACCTGTCTTAACTAGTCACCTGTATAAAAGACACCTGTCCACAGAATCAATCAATCAAGCAGACTCCAAACTCTCCAACATGGGAAAGACCAAAGAGCTGTCCAAGGATGTCAGAGACATAATTGTAGACCTGCACAAGGCTGGAATGGGCTACAAAACCATTAGCAAGAAGCTGGGAGAGAAGGTGACAACTGTTGGTGCGATTGTTCGAAAATGGAAGGAGCACAAAATGACCATCAATCGACCTCGCTCTGGGGCTCCACGCGAGATCTCACCTCGTGGGGTGTCAATGATTCTGAGAAAGGTGAAAAAGCATCCTAGAACTACACGGGAGGAGTTAGTTAATGACCTCAAATTAGCAGGGACCACAGTCACCAAGAAAACCATTGGAAACACATTACACCGCAATGGATTAAAATCCTGCAGGGCTCGCAAGGTCCCCCTGCTCAAGAAGGCACATGTGCAGGCCCGTCTGAAGTTTGCCAATGAACACCTGAATGATTCTGTGAGTGACTGGGAGAAGGTGCTGTGGTCTGATGAGACCAAAATATAGCTCTTTGGCATTAACTCAACTCGCTGTGTTTGGAGGAAGAAAAATGCTGCCTATGACCCCCAAAACACCGTCCCCACCGTCAAGCATGGGGGTGGAAACATTTTGCTCTGGGGGTGTTTTTCTGCTAAGGGCACAGGACAACTTATTCGCATTAACGGGAAAATGGACGGAGCCATGTATCGTGAAATCCTGAACGACAACCTCCTTCCCTCTGCCAGGAAACTGAAAATGGGTCGTGGATGGGTGTTCCAGCACGACAATGACCCAAAACATACAGCAAAGGCAACAAAGGAGTGGCTCAAGAAGAAGCACATTAAGGTCATGGAGTGGCCTAGTCAGTCTCCGGACCTTAATCCAATAGAAAACCTATGGAGGGAGCTCAAGCTCAGAGTTGCACAGAGACAGCCTCGAAACCTTAGGGATTTAGAGATGATCTGCAAAGAGGAGTGGACCAACATTCCTCCTAAAATGTGCGCAAACTTGGTCATCAATTACAAGAAACGTTTGACCTCTGTGCTTGCAAACAAGGGTTTTTCCACTAAGTATTAAGTCTTTTTTTGTTAGAGGGTTCAAAAACTTATTTCACTCAATGAAATGCAAATCAGTTGCTATCTTTTATTTAAAGTTATTTTTTCGATTTTCCTTTTGATGTGCTATCTGCCACTGTTTAAATAAACCTACCATTGAAATGATACTGTTCTGAGACTTTTCATTTCTTTGTCATTGGACAAACTTACAAAATCAGTGAGGGGTCAAATAATTATTTCCTCCACTGTATATATATATAATATGCAGCAGAAGCCGGCACTCACATGTAAAGCTGGTAAATGTGCCTGGGTGCAGTCCCAACGAAATGTTTACAGGTGCTTGGAGAAAGGTACCGCACACACAGGTCTTAGGTTCAGTGTTGAGAGAACTGATGTTTGGGCTGCAACACCAGCCTTTGTCAAAGTTACAAATACAAGTGAGCAGAAACACCCCCCAAAAGTTCAAACGTGATGGCATCAAACCATACATGTAAACAATCCAATCCAAGTCACAAAATAAAACATATTTAAATAATAACAAGAAAAAGTAGGAGAATACACTATGACACCTTGCAACTGAAAATATTGGTAATATGGGGAACAAAGTAAACCCAGTGTGCCTACGTGATAGGTGATTTTATAGCGCTGGTCATCAAATGCCTTCCAGCAAAAAAACGTGTAGGATCAAAGGTGCCTGTAACTCTCATGAAGATATTTAAGGCCTCGGTGTTACGAATTGCAGCAAAAAATTTGCTATATTCTATATACCTTAAGGGGTCACGCAGCTTTCTCACCGAGGAACATAACTCAGTTGACAACATTTCACAGTGACATTTAGTATCCATTTGGTAACATTCCATTGTGACATTTCACCATCCATTATTAGCAACAGTAGCAATAGTAACCCGAGCACAAGAAACAACGTAGCAGTTTGGAACATCGATGCCCTGAAATTTCCGTAGGAGAGCTATCGGTACTTCTGATCCGACACGATAACCTCAGAAGGTGATTGATCTCCCTAGGTTAGCACACAAAATTTTTTTGCTGCAATTCGTAACACCGAGGCCTTAAATATCTTCATGAGAGTTACAGGCACCTTTGATCCTACACGTTTTTTTGCTGGAAGGTGTTTGATTTGCCTGACGGAGTTCCCACTATCGCGGGTGAGATTTTGGCTTCTATTACCAATACTGATATTTTGGCTCTGTTAGGAAACTTTATGAAAATTTGTACTAATATAATCTTTGTGACCCTATTATCAGTACCTACACTTTGGGTTCTGACAGTGGTCCTGACAAATATGTAACCCTTTCTTGGCACATTCACTTAATATGGGCTGTATTTTCACAGGAGATGTGTGTTTTCAAAGAATATTGATACTGGGAACTGGGAACAGCGCAGTGCCTCCACCTAGTGGACACTGAGGAACACACCTCTAGGGGATTTCCACTAGGAAATACTCACACACGGTTTGCAGAAATATTAAACTTTATATAACTTTGGACATAAACAGTTGAACAGCTTTTGGGTGACTGATAATCCTTTCCTGAGGAAACTTGGGAGGGCTATCCACACTGGCACAGTCTCTGTACTTGCCCAGCTCACTTTAGATCCGGATAGACCCCCAACCCTTAAATCAGTTCAGTCCCTTCCCCAAGAGCTCTTTAGTCCCCCCAGGTAGCGCTACCTGCCCCAGAGTACCTTCCCTGTTGAAAGGGGTGGCTGCTCCCACGTAGCAGGTAACCAAGCAATACCTGTTCCTCCAGGGGACACACACACAGAGTACCACAGAGGACTTTATATTCCCTGGCAGCCCAGCAGACTTTTATCCTTTCCAGTCTGAACACACACTGTTTGTGCTAACTGCTCACTCTGGGTTTTCCTCTGTACTGGCAAACAACAGCAGGGGCTCCCTTTATAAGCTGCTGGGCCCGCCCCTAGATTTTTGGCTCCAAAGCTTAGGCACACCTCTCCCAGACGTGCACTGGGGCAGCCAGCCAACCGGATCCCTCCCCAGGCTGTAGCTAGGCTGGATGAGATCACAGACTGAGAAACAGGGGACAGGGTTCTCTGATCCCCTACAAATATTTGGACGAATATAATTTTGACAACAATCCCTGTGTTGTGTATATTACATATATCTGTCACACGTTCTAGCTATTTGTCTCCATTAGATTTTGTTCTTTTGTTCATTAGATTTTGTTCTTAATATGTTTACCTTCCAACCTCTTGTTGCTACGGCATTGGAAGCTTCAATGTTGGGAGATTTATTTGATTTTTATGTCGACAAAAATGCTTAACACAATATGACCAGCGCTATAAAATCACCTATCCCAACCTTATCACGTAGGCACACTGGGTTTACTTTGTTCCCCATATTACCAATATTTTCAGTTGCAAGGTGTCATAGTGTATTCTCCTACTTTTTCTTGTTATTATTTAAATATGTTTTATTTTGTGACTTGGATTGGATTGTTTACATGTATGGTTTGATGTCATCACGTTTGAACTTTTGGGGGGTGTCCCACACATTCATGTTATTGTCCGTTGGTGTTCCCGCCAAACACTGTATATAAGGTTTCTGCTCACTTGTATTTGTAACTTTGACAAAGGCTGGTGTTGCAGCCGAAACGTCAGTTCTCTTGCCTCTACAATAAAACTTCAACACTGATCCTGTGTGTGCGGTACCTTTCTCCAAGCACATATATATATATATATATATATATATATATATATATATATATACACATATACATCCTCATGACGATCCCATGGGGATTGAAACGCGTTGATAATATGCCTGAATAAAGCATTTGGTTTTTGGACAGTTATGGCGTGAGTGCTTTCTATCGATTGGATAGATTGTGTGGGTTAGCAGCCGGCCTTTGCCTTTTGGACTGGTGAGTGCCGATGGTCACAAGTTATATATATATATATATATATATAGACATTCCAATATAATTAGCCAAAAATGTAGTCTTTAAAGGCTGGATTGAACGGATACCTAATATACTAGTAGCCAGAACTTAGCTTCCTCCTTTGCAGCTCTCTGAGCTGTTAGCAGTCAGTAACTAATCAGTGACTTGAGGTGGGAGGGCATATGGGACATAACTGTTTGCTTTTGAATAAGGCTAATGCCACACGTAGCATATAGACCGTATTTTGTTGCTGTTGTACATGTCTAGGCTTCTCCATTTAGCTAACAGCAGACTTACTATTTCCCTAGACAACAGGGTGCAATAATATAAAACATATGAAAAAACTATCCTTCCCCCACCCCATTCCTGTTGCTTATCGATGCTCCAGGACTTGCTATCTCAGAGTTGACCTCTTGATTGATGATTGAAGCAAAATATAAAGAGCCTATCCAAGCCTATCAAAGTATTATTACATTTTATATTTGTTTATACTAAACACCAAAACTTGGGGTTTATTTGTGTGTTCCACATATTCTGTGAATACACTGTACTATTACTAAATGAACACACGGTGGTACTAAAAATCTAAAGCCGAAAACTAAAAGCCGAAAAATGCTTGCCGAGAATACATACCCATACGCTCAAAAATGCCCCTACCTGTGCCTGCACCCGAATGAATGAAATACGCTCAGGTGCAGGCACATGTAGCTGATATCCCCCAAACATATGAAGACTCGCGTTTTTTGCCAGATAACGGCTACATGTGCCTGCACCTGAGCGTAATGCCTGTGTGGCATTAGCGTTAGACCTGCCTGTTCAAAACTAACTGAACAGTTATGTCCTATGTGCCCTCCCCTCAAATCACTGACTAACTAAGAGGTTAGAGAGCTGTAAAGGAGGAAGAAGTGTTCTGGCTATTATTACTCCAGTCTTTATAGAAATAACTATATTAGAAACATTTTTTATTTTACACAGCTTATCTATTTACCCAGTTTTATTTTTCACTGTGCTGTTCCTTTAAAAATTGTAGCTATTTGTCAGAGAGGTCAACTTCCCCGTATATGAATGCAGGTGATTTTACCCTCACCCCATTCTACCCTGTCCATCCCCATTCTTCACAGGCCGCACCCTTTTACTCCCCTAATGCCAGGGATACAAATACAGGTTACATCCCAAAACTACAAATAAGCGGATAGGTCTGTTTTGTCAGTGTAACACTTTTATACTTGTAGTTAGGTAATACTGCCAGCTGCCTCCTGGCCTTTCAGTCATCGCCACTATTCATAAAAATGATACATTTACACCTTATAATGCCACTTGGACTTAACTGCCTTGTGTTACTGCATGTGCGCTACTAGAAGCATGTGTAAGTAACTTTGCAATAAATTATGTTTTCATGTAATTCTATTACAGGTAAAGGATCTATTATCCAGAATACCTGGGACTTGGGGTTAATTAATTTGTAATTTGAATCTAGTACAAATCATTTCAACAATAAATAAACCCAATAGGATTATTATGCGGCTCAGTTACCATCAAGTACAAGGCAATGTTTTATTATAATTGAGAAAAAAAATTAAAAACTAGAATTATTTGCTTATAGGGGGCTCTATGAAAGATGGCCTTCATGTAATTCAGTGATTTATGTACAATGGGTTTCCATATAACAGAACCCCTAGACCTACAAATTATTTTTTTCCCATTTAAAATATCTACTTTCAGAAGATGAATACTTAATTTTAGTACTAGGTACTGAAAGGCTTGCTTTGTGCTGTTTCAAAATGACTGCTATGCCATGTGATATATTTGTATGGAAGCTGACTAATTGTAGCAAACTAAATATAGGTTTCATTCCAGTTTGCAGTCATTGTGGTGGAAATAAAATCTAACCAAGTTGTTTATGAACACATAACTGAACCATTAGACAATATTTGTGAGAAAATTACTGGTTGTAGTTGATTTCAACAGTTTTGGTTATGGCGCATAATTCATCTATTTCTGTACTGCAAACTGAAGTAGCTTGGAATGGTTATGATGTTTTTCTTTGTGTACCAAGGTTCCAATAAAAGAAAGCAACTGAATAATGAGCTATCTAGTGGCGTGTTATTGGGCCCCACAGAAAATTAAATTTAGGGCCCCCTAAACATTGGTAAGTTGACATATTCTGCCAAGATATATTGACACAAGAGCCTTAATGGCCCCCCTAAGCATGTGCCTCTACTGCCTACCATTAGGTCCAATTTTCTGTAGTATAGAAGTATACGGCTGTGCAAGGTTTAGTCCACATGCTAGACTGCTATCTTTCACTGCTCATTAGAGATGGAGCTGGCAAGAGGAAAGGTGTGTGGATTTAGAGAGGTGTACAGGGATGACAGAGCAGTAGGATACTTGCCTAAGATGCAAGTGCATGTTGGACTGATTCTGTTCTAGACAACATTTTGAGTGTTTTAGGGTTCCCTTCTCAACATAAAAAAATGTCTAACTGTATATACAAACAGAAAATAATCCCCTCTAGTGTCAAAATCCATAGGGATCATTTAAGAAGAAGGTGCAGGTTGATAGTATGGCTCCATGAAAAAAATGGAATAATATTGTTTTAAATGTGTAATATGTGTACAGTTTTAACACACAGACGACTCAGATACAGCTTTAGGGGCACAGACGACTCGGATACAGCTTAGTAACCATCAAATACAAGGTATGGTTTTATTATGACAGAGAAAAGGGCAATCATTTTTAAAAAACAGAATTATTTGCTTAAAATTGAGTCTGGCAAATTGCCTTCCTGTAA
Organism: Xenopus tropicalis; assembly: GCF_000004195.4. NCBI lineage: Eukaryota > Metazoa > Chordata > Amphibia > Anura > Pipidae > Xenopus > Xenopus tropicalis. Next base: position 39,600,725 of record NC_030680.2, read on the forward strand.
TTCAGAGCTTTTTGAATACCAATGCTTTGGCTTCAGACCCAGATTTGTGGCGAGGCCACAAAGGCCCGGGCCTAGGGCGGCACAGATTTGGGGGCGGCATGCCTCTCCCCACTGCTCTGTATGTAAGTTTAAATGAATGCGCAAATGCACATTCACACTCGCGAGGGGGGTTTGCAAATGCATGGGGGGGGCGGCCTTGGGGCACCACAATGACAAATAAGGGGCTGTTTGTTCAAAAATGAAAAATTATTGGTGAACTTTGTATAAAGTACTTACGAAAAATGCTTTAGCTCCTAGTTGTTGCTCTGTGCTGCAACCAAATACAACTGCACTTGATAAAGGGTATTAACCCGAAACATGTCGTGTTACCACTACCCATAATAAATGTTTTGCAGTTAATCTGCTGGAGCTTTTTTTTTCCTATTTTTGGATTTTTGAAGGGGCTGTTTGTCTTTATTCTAGGTATATTCACATGGCCCCACAACTGGCTACAGCAAAGAAATTCCTGTGACTCCAATGAATTACAGTATGAGAGAAGTGGCTGGCTAATACAGAAGACTGCTATCAACACTTAAAACACAACATTTTTAGGATTTTTATTCTAGTTCCTATGTTTCTATCTTCAAACTTCTTTTCTGCTGTACCCTTGTCTTTACAGTTTTAGTTTTTTTTTTTTACAAAAACGAATTCTAGTTAAAGGGTTCCTCCACCAAAAACATATTGTATAGAAAAGGAATATGTAATTATTAGCAATGGTACAATATCAATGAAGAAGTCACCATCATGTTTGGAAAACACCACAAGTTTGCTAATCACTGTACAATAATGAAATCTTTTCAATAGGTTTAAATACATTTGCAAGTGATATTGTAAGTGAAAGTAATATTTGTTTAGCACTTTTTGTTCTCTGTCTCCAACTCTTAAAACTATGTAACAGGTTTTCCAGGTCTGTTAATAAACTGACAAAATGTTAAAGGGCTCAGAACTAGCAATTTGAATTAAAATTATATAGTAAAGTTAATTTGACTTCAATTTTCTTTCTCTATACAAAGAATCATTTTTTATGAAGGACCCATTTAAAACAAACAAACCATGGAACTCTTTTGTTGGCCTTACAGATAAATACAAAATTATGCAAAACAAAGTTACCTATGATTTTCTGTATGTGTATGGTGGCATGCTGATACTGAGTAATATCCATTCAACAATAAAAAGCTAGCCTTGCTGTGTGTGACCACTTGTACGCTAGTTGTCTGTTCGGCCCACAGGTTGATCAGACCAATTGTTCGTGAAGTAAGGTTACCAGATTTACAAAGTGAAATCCAGGGACAGGAAGGAGCTGCTGCACATGCAGAGCACCACACAAAATTTTTATATGCCACACTCCCTGGAAAACTGGAAGTTTGGAGGACATGGGAAGAGAAAAGGGGGCAGGTAACAGAAGATCACTTCTTCCTTCCTCTTGTCTTGGAATAGTAACAACTGGCTGGGGAACAGGTCTGACCCTTGCTGGGGTCAATTCCACGTGGGCAGGGAATCGGAAACTGGGTAATTTCCCCTGAAACAGGGACTGATGGAAACCTTACAGGGACTGATGGAAACCCTAAAGATCAATGCACATACTCCTTAACTAAAGGTTTTGCAAGCTTTTAAATAACTGAAATAAAGCTGGCATTATAGAGTAGAATAATAAAACTAAAAATGTGAAACATAGGGGGTGTGTGGTCTGCATGTGGTCTGAGTAGGACGCACAAGAAGCTCTGTCTCTGGCCGTCTAAAATACTTCACCCAGTCCTGACTTGCATCGAACTTTTGGTTCTGGGCAGCAACAGAACATCCCGGGCACCCAGCGTGCTCCTCTCAGCTAATGCAGATGGGCCACAACAGAACCACGGGCAAAAAAACTGCAACGCACATGGACAGGCTGATCCAAGATGGCGCCAGCTTCTACTCGATGCGCCCAAATGCAGCCACAATTAAAGGCCCTTCTGACCCAGAGGTCACTTCTGCAAGAAAGTTGGTGAAATTTGCAAAAGACCCTGCTACCAGCAACTACACTAAGGGTATCTCTTCCCCACCGCAACACAGCCCAGTAACAGATTGTGTGCCTACTAATAATGGGCTACAATATTCCCTGACAACAGAACAATGGTAGACATCCTGTCCACCATTACCAGCAATCACACTGCACTGGTTAAAAAAATAGATGAAATCAAATAGACTTTAATATTCTTAAGCAAGATATGCAAAACATCAGGGACCACAGAGGCAGAAACAAGACTCAGTGGGGTGGAACACACCATAGCCACACTACCAAATCGTACTGATAACACAGATAAACGTATAACTACTCTGAAGGCAGAAGCCGATGATTTGGAAACCACATTCAGTGCAACCTTGAATTACTGGCTGACCCCAGTACATTTCTGTATTACATTGCAGCCCGATTAGTACATGCGTGAAGATGGGCAGCCCCCTCAAGAACCCACGCAGCCACAGTGTTGGGGGCTCAAACCATTGGATCTCTAGAAGAACTCAAAAACTTTCTACATAACGGAACCAAATATACCATTAAAGCATCCCCTCCAATGAAGGCGACAGTACAGGCATGGCAGCTGGCACAAATCGCTTCCCCTAAAACTTAAACTTACTCTGGTGTAACCCCAAACTCCCACACCTTAACAAAGTCCCTGAACCCCAGTTCTGGGCCTTATTCAATAAAATTTATTTCAGATATTTTCAGACCTCAAGCAAATGTACTCCGTCCCTAACAAAATGTTGTTTAGATATTTGCAACTACACCACACAGTTGTGCCCAATTTGGTAGAAATCCAATTAAATTTGACCCACTGGGAATAGAGTCTCTGATTCATAATGCTTTGCTTCACAACCCCTATCACTATTTTATTAATATTAGTATTAATGAGGACTGGCAAGATGTATTAAATGTCAGTATTCAAGGGCTAATTTGCAGCAGATATAAGCTCATTCAATTAGAATTTCTATACTGTACTTACCTTGTGCCACACTGCCTTCATGTGAACTCAGTCCAGGTTCTGGACTGATGTGATACAAACAATCCAGAATAAAACAGATATCTCAGACCCACTCCACCCTGCCACTCAATTGCTCAATCAGGTGGAGGACATTTCCCCTAAGAAGTTGACCAAACTCCTCTGGGAATTCTTTGCATGTATGGTAAAAAGACCATTGCTTCAAAATGGAAGGACCCTGGCCCCACATCCGAGGTCTGGGAGGACCCGATATATAAGGCCACCCCACTATAGTAAGTCACTTATATGAGAAGCAGCTGCCCACAGAAATGTGAAAATATTTGGGGACAGTGGATTGAGTTTGAAGATGTAGACTGAGACTGCTCTCACCCCCCCCCCCATACCCTTATAGTTCAGTCACAGCAAAGTACTCTCCTTAACTATTGTATTAATGAAGAAAGGACACTCCAGGTTACATGTATCTTTTTTATTTTTGTTTATTGGTTCAATTTTCTTTACATTGAATGTATAAATTTAAAATATATGTAACATTTGATATGCTACTGTACAATTGTTATTTGTTATATGTTATATGTAAAAATACTTCAAACATGTAATTAGCAACCAGAAGTCAGTCATCACAGTTGTGGTTCCTCTGTGGAAAAGATAGTTATTAGGTGATGAGGAGTCATACTAATTTGTGGATTTAGAATTCAATTTGTTGATTCGGACATCACTTAAATTAGGACATCACTTAAAAAAAATATTGTTTAGGCATGTCATCCTAAGCGAAAAAAATGATAGGGAGCACTCCTATATCATTTTACTGATATTGTTCAATTGTAGGAGGATGGCTATCATTCTGTTTGATGCTGCTCTCCTACCTCCTTGCTGACTTTTGGGGGCTTCCTGCATCTAGGTCCCCAGTGAGTGCTATTGTATTTTAAATATATGGAATAAGCTCTGGGCTAGTGCAACTCATTCACTTAATTAATGGCAAAGTGGCAGGGTTTGCAGTCACGTGTAACAATGTGATGTGCAAAAAATTTGGGGCTGGTGCACCATGGTTTAGAGATTAAAGGCCCCCATACACTTTGAGATCTGCTCACTTGGCGAGATCGCCAAGCGAGTGGATCATCACCCGATATCCCCACCTACGGGTGGGCGATATCGGGGAGCGTGTAGGTGAAAAAAAAAATAATTCGATCATTTGGCCCTGGGGCCAAATGATCGAATCATATTGACGTCAATGGGGCAGTCGGTTCGGGGACCGCATCAACGAGCCGATGCGGTCCTCGATCCGACTGAATTTTCTAACCTGGCCAATCGATATCTGGCCAATTTTAGGCCAGATATCAGTCAGGCAGGCCCCTCGTTTCTGCACCTACACGGGCTGATAAGCTGCCGAATCGGTCCAAGGGACCGATATCGGCAGCTACTATCGGCCCGTGTATGGGGACCTTAAGGCAGTGAGTTGAGTTCTTCCTTTGTTATGATTTTCAATGGATCATATTGTCCCATTCAGCACAATCCTATTCAGCCAGACAAACTAAACACTACAGAGTGCTGCAACTTTTGTACAACTGGTTGTACCATTCTACATCTCAGTTGCACTGTACTTATATGAACACTTTTATCAAATTTATAGTACAGAAAGTCTATATAAACATATATTTTTAATTTAACCCTTTTAACAGCAAACCACGTCATGTGGTGCCATTACACATGTAGTGTGACACGGATCAACAGGCAAGACGGAAATGACTTTTGTTCTGGCACCTTGGATTGTAAGGCATGTGGCAAAATCTGCCATAATTACAACAAACACATTTCTGGTTCTGTTTTAAAATCCACTCATATGCCTTAGGTTGCCTTTTATGAAAGGAAATTAATCTGAAGACAAACCTATAATTAACTTTTGGGTGGGGAAACAAGTTTTCATCTTGTTGAGTTATCACCTGTGTTTCGGATCATCATGAAAGTCTGGGTGAGGCCTTTATTTCTCAATCTTCTGGAATGCCAAACGTCATGTTTAATTCCTTACATAAATAATTATGGTAATAAATGTACTGTCCTGAAAATACTTAGTAAATGTGTCACCATTGCTTCTCCTATGGTTTAATTCTACGCAAGGAGAAAAAGCTACATATTAGTACAAATAGCTGTACAAGTTACTGCCAAACTGAGGAAACAATGTTCTTCTGAATCATGTACAGAAGAACCATCATAACCATCCCCTGCCCAACCTGGCCTAAACCTTTTTGGGACCTCATAGACTCACTGCCCTGCATTCTCCGGTGACTTTAATGATGGGGGGCCCAAATCCACCCATCCCTCAGCCCACTGGTTTTTGAGCCCACCCCTGCCACAATACTGTTATGAATTTCAAAAAACTATAAATGTTTTTTTTTATGCATTTGTAGCTGCCTAAAATAGTTGCCTTCCAGTAGTAATCTCATTCTATTTCTCCAGTGTTCTGCAAACAAATATAATTCAGGAAAATGGGAGGAAAAGGGACATTAATCAGTAAGATTTTTAACTATGAGAGTACTGCACTACATTGGGTGCTCATACTGGCATATACAGTACACCATTTCAAGGTGGCAAATTAGAGAGGTATTTGCTGGTTTGGACTGGGGTCTTGTATTCAGTTGCTGCCATGGCACAGTCAGCATGGAGACAATCTCCCCATGTTTTGTCGGTTTTGCTAGGATTACAAGCTGCACCGCAGCAGGGGCAGAGTAATCAGTGGTGTTTCTGTACCTGATGCCACATGAGTCGGCTTTGGCAATGCTGCCCCCCTTGGCCTCGTTCGTGCTTACATATTGCTGCCTCTGGTTACTTATGTCAACTCACCTCATGGCAGCAGCACCCCTGAGAGTAATCTTAAATCCTTATATAAATCATAAACATACATTTATTCATCCCACCTAAGGTAATGGAATATAGTACATGTTTTACTATGTTTGACCAAGTATTGGTCCAATTGCCACTTTAGAATTAGGAGGGATTTTTATACATCATTGTTTCAAATGGAAGACAGTTGCATGTAAGCCTTTAAAACAGTGATGTGTAACTTATTACATGTAGTGGGCCAATTAATTCTCCTAAAGTGTGTTTGAGGGCCAGATTACATTAAAATAATGATGCCATACAATGAAGCCTATGTAGCTCTAGAACAACCTGGGGGGGCATAAAAATAATTTCAAGTGCCACATTCAAGTGCCACATCCAACCCCCGGGGCTCCACCTGGACAGCCTGGTTTTGGAGCATATTTACTATGATGTGACAATTCAGCTTGGCTTATTTTACAAAAGATCACATCATTATATCAGGAGTATTTTGGTAGTGACATTTATGAAATATCATTGGGGGACATATCTAATATAATTGCACCATTGTATAAATAAAAATGTTTCAGAGATACTACAGAAATACTACAGAACCAGCCATTTATATTACCCAAAATTGTACCAAAGACAAAATGATTTTACTAGTATTTGCCTTCTGTTTGGCATATGCATATTTTGCAATATACAGCTATTAAATATTCTCAACCATTTTTTAGTATGAAGTGTTCATAGTTCACAATACTTCTGGTCTGCAAACACCGGACTACGTGTGTTTCTCTTGCTTGTCCCAGCTGCTTATAATACCTCTGATAATGTATTTATTACTGTACACATACTTTATCATGTGCAAAGGTTAATTTGCTTTCCAGACCCACTAGATGTTCCTTACTTGAAGATATTCATTTTGTGAAGATTAAAGTTAGCTGAAATAACCATAATATAGCACTATTAGTATTTACATTCATTATATTATTAGATACAATTTGCTAATATCTTGTAAACTAGAAAAAAAATTGTGTGATTTGCAAAAGCAGAGCAGCGCAACAGAGCACCTGGGCACCAGTATATTTCATACAGTAATACTCGTATACAGTTTGCACTTGGTCTTCATTTATTATTATATTTAGTTTTTTTATTTTACTGTTTGTTCAGAAGCTCTCCAGTTTGGTGTTTCAGCAGCTATCTGGTTGCTAGGGTCCAAATTGCAGAAGAGAAAGGGAAATAATTCAAAAACTCTAAAAAATAAATAATAAAGACCTTTTACAAAGTTGCTTAGAATTCACCATTTTATAACATACTAAAAGTTAATTTAAAGGTGAACCACCTCTTTAAGGCCAGGTGCCAACAACCTTGCTATCAAGGGCCAGTTCCTTTCTGCCTCCTATTGCTGGATCATTGCTTCATTTCTTTGTTCAAGCTCCTTTGTGCCTGATACATGTGGCTGGAAAGGGGGTGCAGAGAGGGAGGGTTTTTTAGTTGTTTTTTAAAGTGTTGGTCTGATTTGATTGTGGCCATAGTCCTAAGGACTTTCACTTCAATTTATAAGACTAGAAGATTGATGGTATTTAATGTTTTTTTTATTTTGTGTTTACATGCTGTCATGCTCTAATTTTGATATGGTTATTTGTTTATGGGGGCCAGTGTTACTTTATTCACTGTAATATCCTAGTTTATTTTGAGTATGTTTTTGTGTAGGGCAGTTGTTATGTGCTTTATACACCGAACTCACATAATTATTCCCCAGATGTCACACCACACAGCCATCTTTCTTTTACTTTTCATTTATAAGAATCTAAAGGTGCATAAACCTTTCACAAGAGCTTGATGTAAAAATGTGTAGGGGATTTCAAAGGGTTAACTTCCGCTTCTGAGCAGGAAGGTAATTTATTGGATATGGTGTGTATGAGTATTTCCAAGTTCTTTACACTATAAATGAGTAGGTAAAGGGTTACCTTATGTGGGGTGACTGAGGCAAGAGCTGGCCTCAGTATGGTAGAAGAAGTTTTGAACCATAAGGAAGGCCTATTCTTTATTGAAGCAGGGGAGCAGCAAGCCTTTGAATGAGGTTTAGCAAGTGAAAGACTAGCTACTGTTATGAGAGAGGCAATGGAAGATAGGTAATCCTCCGGCAAAATTTGTCAGTTGCAGGAACTAAAGTGATAAAGGCACCCAGAAAGAGGGGATACAGTACATTGAGGTGCCATACTTGAGATTGGACCTTCACAGGATTTTGTTTTTTACCCCCAACTGGTTATTTGTGTATGTTGGAGTATATTGAAAATGCCTATCACTTTTGATTCTTGGCTTAAAATGATGAGAGAAAATTTTTGCCAGATTTTGCAGCACAAAACACCCATTAACTCCAATATATTGTGTGCTGAAAAAATCACCACAAAATAAAAGTTGCTGCAAAAGACTTACTTCAATGCATTTTGCCAATTTTTGCTGCATTGCAAACTTTTCAGAAAGAGAAACAGGACAGATTCGCTCATCACTAAGAACTACTAGCTGCCAGATTATTTTTCTGTTTCCACAGAGAGTGTATGTCAGAGTTATACAGCACTCTTTCCTTTATCTCTTCATTGAGGGTTTGGCTGAGAAAGTGGGTCCTATATATCATGTTCTACTTGAAAGTAGCTGTGATAGAAAGGGAAATCCTACTGGTCTCTGCACTCCTTTTTTAGTTTTATTTTTCAGTACAAGGCTGGGTTCAAAATGGAGAAAGCATCCATTTTGGAGTTTATTTCAGGTTGTAGAGCTGGGTACAATTTAAAATAACGTGCACAACATGCAGAAAGTATGGTTAATTGCATCCATTGTTTTTGCATTGCCCTGCACTTCATTAATTACCCCTATTGTCTCTTCATAATACAGAAATTGCTCTAGTCCTAGCAGATGACTACTGCTAGACAGTAGGTAATTTACAAACATAAGTGCAATTAAAAAAAAGTGAAATTACAAGCATAATTTGATTCCCACAATGCTTTTTGTGATCTTAAGGAAAAATTATGCCTGATGCTATTGAGGCCAGTGCATCAAAACTGATGCAATTGTGCTTGCTCTTCCATGCAAATTGTACGTAATTGCGCTGAAAATTTTCACAGCACTCACTGTCAAAGCAACATCTGCGCAAAATTTTAGGGCAGCATCTGCACTGATCTACTAAGCTACCACCTGGTTCAGAGGTGGCAGTATGTCCAGGTTCCCCTGTGTCAATAGGAGCAAAGCCCAATTGGGCACAGGAGAAAGCCAGCAGCACTGAGTGCAAGGAACAAAAATTTATGAAAGTACCTATAATGAATGGGCACTATACTGAACTATATTATGAAAATGCAACTGACTGCAGGACTCTGCAACCACATTTGTGGTTGTAAATGACCCCCAATGTCTTCTCAAGAGAGAAGTCTTTTTTTAGAAGATCATAGACTTTATCTTTTAAATATTAAAGCTCCCAAATGTAGTCATTGATGAATTGTAAAAAATATAGCAAGAAATGTGTTTTTATAAGAAAACAAGTGTTCATAGTTGGAACACTGGAGCCTCCAAATCTGGAACATATGATAAATGTTCATACACTTGTATGCCTTTATGTTCCAGGCACAAACAACCTTTGTCTCGCTCTATCTACATTTGATAAGCAAAGTCCAGGGTACAGTGAGATGTGGAACTTACTGAGCAGGCTACAGCTTGCAATGCTGTGAGTCACTGAAAATTCCTTATAACCTGGTAATCACCAGACTGGCTGGAGAGGATTCACAGAGGAAGCATTAACTTCTTCATTAGAGTATATTTCTTGTCACAAAATCAGTTGGTGGACAGATGATAAAAAGAGAGCAAGAAGGAGAGAGAAAAAGAGACAATATTGACAGGTAACAACTGAGACTGTAATGAAGCAAACAGCCTCAGAGTACTGTATAACCAAAATATCTGACTAATTGGAGAGGAAAATATATGTGATACACTATATTCTAGTTTCAGGGACTTAGTCTCATTAAGTTTAAAGGACAAGGTGGAAACTGTATTGGTTACGGCGTGACAGATTTAAGGGCGGGTTAATTAATTGCTGAGGGTGGAGTTAGCCAAAGCAGCAGTTGTAAAAGAGATAATCTCATTGTCACAAATATTTGAGAGAGTAAGAGCTAAAGAAAAGAAGCTGGTCTCTCTTCATTGAAGGAACTGCCAAATTTATTCAAAAATACTAACGACACCATGACCACTAGCAAGTTTAGAAGGGCATATTCACTGCGAATGCCCCGATCACCAAAACCAGCAGCGTTTGTGGAGTCTTCTGGATTATATGATCGACTTGAGGAGACAGAACGTCTGGAAGACTTGCCAGACCTAAAGGAGACCTTGGGAGTCACAGACAACACAAACTTTTCTTGGGACATTCCATTGATTACTGATCCACCCAAACTTAATTATTGCAGAAAGAAGTGGAGCTCAAAAAGTTTAAGGCTACCAAAAACAAGGATGTCAGAATCAGACCCTACTGAATGTCAGACTGAAGTAAAAGAAACTGACAGTTCATGGCAAGAATCTGGAGATCAAAGCTCTTGTGAAGAGTTCTCAGATTCAATAGACTGTCATGCACAGAAAGAGACAGAAAAGGATGTAGAAAAGCCGAGGAGCACAAAAATAAAAAGTTATAAAAAGGTAACATACCCAATTATTTTTTTTTTTATTCTTGTAACTTGTTTTATTTTAAAGACAGGTAAACAGAATAGAATATTGCATGTACAATTTAGTCATGAAATATATCTAGTATAAATAAATTTGGTAATCCTTTCAAAGTAACTCTGCAGCATTCACACCTCTGTGAGTTTCAGATGTCACCTTTCTGAAGAGTTACATAGTGCCATTGTGATTGGATTAGTGGAAGAGTATATATGCTGAGGACTGCCCATACCAGTCAGTTGAACTGAAGAAGCTGCTCGGATGAGTAGTGAAACGTCTTCAATGATTAAATTTATTTATACTAGATATACCATGACCTGGATGAATGAAAATCTTCATAGACGTCATGAAATATAGTTTTGAATCAATGTTATACCTAGCTCACATCACACCACTTGGTCTTGCTGTCTTTCTTAGTTATGACCTTTAATCCTATTATTTATTAGTTACCTTGTGCTTACATGACAGGAGAGATAAGGCTGAACATTGATTCTATTAATGACGTCACTGTTATTAGAGCACAGCGATCACTGACCCCATTAGGCATATGACTATTGCATCATGCCTAAAACATTTTGTTTTTTTCATGTAGCTGGGACATTCCATCTTGTACACAGGACATCTCATCTACAGAATTATCTTTAGATTCCATGAAAACAGTATAGACCAATGGCTACAATTGTCATAAAAACTGGATTTGACTCTAGGATAACCTTTGAAAATGTGCAGGGCAACTAAGATGGTTCATGGTCCAAATAAAAACCATAAGTGAAAAGAGCAAGTCCATGAGAATGTGTGATAATATCTGTGTGTGTGTGTGTATATATATATATATATATATATATATATATATATATATATATATATATATATATATATGGTGTATCGGTGAGTGTAAGAGCAGGAGCATGACTGAGAATAACTCAGACTTAGAGAATTTCTGAATGAGAGGAATTGTGAGTGAGGAAGTGTAAGAATATTTGGTGTGTGGGAGTTTGTGTATGAGTACAATCTAGTGCCCAGTGCTCTGTTCAGAAAGTACATATTGTGGAGAGAGTAGTGGGAACTATGACATTTTTCTTTGCCACATTTTTCCCCAAGCCATCCAACCTACATTGACTTCCCTAGTTCCAGCCCTATTGTATTATGTGTCAATATAACTTAGAGATTTAGTAATGAGTAGTAACAATGTATAAGAGTTTGTTAATGACTGCAACATTAGGAACTGAACATTATTTGAATATTTCGATCTGTGCCTCCAAGTGAAGAAAGAATCAATGCATATCTTAAAGTAGCACCGCGGAGCTCAGCAGGGCCGGAACTAGGTGAGCCAGAAGAGACACATGTCTATGGCGCAACTGTGGTAGGGGCTAGGTATGTACCTCTTCTGTTCCCTAGCCCTAGCCCAGGCCCTTTTTCCCCCCCATTGCCTGCACATCATTTACCCCACCCACCCGCATCATGCATGCACTCGTTCATACATGTGTAGATGTGGTGCAATACATCTTGGGCTGGCACTGGAGCTCAGTTTTGTTTCCATTAGGTATTACTCCAGTTTAGCAGGCACTTTGTCAACCCCATGAATAAATGAGACACGCTCTGTTTTTTGGAGTATAATTTGTGATACTCCTTGCAGTATCGTGACTTGGTGGGACATGTGTTAGGGGGAACTGCAAGTGTAATACATTGGATGTGCAGACATGGATTGTATGTTGCTTTGCCTAATAGCCACCCCAGGTAACTTTAAGATACAAAGAAATAGTGATATTTGGCTTTTAGTTCAGTAGAGTCTTAGGGCTCTGGTACATGGGGAGATTAGTCGCCCGCAACAAATCTCCCTTGTTGCGGGCAACTAATCTCCCAGATATGATATCCCACCGGCGAAAATGTAAATCGCCGGTGGGATGGCATACCCGGCGACGCGATCGCCGAAGTTGCCTTGAGAGGCAACTTCTGCGATTTCCGCAAATCGCGCCGCCGCGTATGCCATCCTACTGGCGATTTACATTTTCGCCCGTGAGATATCATATCGGGGAGTTTAGTTGCCCGCAACATGGGAGATTTGTCGCGGGTGACTAAACTCCCTCGTGTGCCAGAGCCCTAATAGTGCTCTTTACACTATTGATCCAACCACCTCCCCAGCTTGGTGTTGGGTTGACGTGAGGAAAGAAGTGACCATGATTGCCACTAACCTGTGTGCAGCAGCTGTGGTGCACAGGTGTAAGCTCCTCTATTAATTGGTTTCTTGGAAGTCTTTGGGTAGTTAGGAATTAATACCCTTCAAATATCTGTGCACTTTTTGAACTGTTCATGGACTTCAAGCCCAACACTTAAGATAAGTGCAAAGCCAGGCTCAGTACCACTGAAGTATTAGACATTTCTTCATTGGGTATGTGCCACTGTCATCATGTTTAGCTCTCATGCCAGTTTGCAGATTTTAAAAGTATATATGTGTAAACACCACAGACACAAATTAATATTTTGACAAAATAGCTTTATTTTAAAAAGCATTTGATGTTTCAAGGTTCCTGCTCTTTTTCCATGTTTCTCTGAACCTTGCACTGCATTGGAAGTGCCAGACAAAACAATACAAAAACTTATTTCCAACATTCTTTCTATGTTTCAGACCATTGACCGCGCCTTCCGTCGTGGCTGGACCAATTTTATCACCAACATCTACACTATTTCACTAACGAGGACAACTCAAAATGCCCCTCATCTTGTTAAGGCTTGCTAATCTGAATAGCAAGAATCAATGCAATATTACTAATAACTATGAGACAGCAGTAAGATGACGTATTTCACATACCGTGAATACTGCTCTTACTAAAATTTGCCTTCCTTTTCTTTAAAATGAACCTTGTACCAGGAAGTGAATTACTTTCATTTGTACAAAGTCTTAGGGGCAGATTTACTAAAACTCCAACTTTACTAAAATGTCTGAACTGAAAAAGTATGAGAGGGAAAAAGTTGCAGAATAGTCACAAAATTGCAACTTTTTTGAATTGTTGCACAAAAAAACCATCATCAAAAATCCAAAAACATCTAAAGTTTCGAAGCAAAGAAGGATCCTCCAGGGAGGGGAAGAGACATCTGCCACTGACTTCTACATGATCTCAACAAGTTTTAGCTCGCGAATTGTCAGATTCTTAACAGTTTTGTTGCATAGTAAATCTGACCATTAGTAAATGGCCCCCTAAATAATTATGGTATATTAGTATGGCCATTGAATAAGGAAATATTTGCAAAATACTTTTTACATATCTTTACAATTTGGTACAAGAAGAAAGTGCTTTTCTGAATGGATAACGGATAGCTCAGGATTGTTTCAATAAAATTGATACCTGCATATTGGAGAGAGAGAGAGAGACGCACTGATTCATACATTGGAGCTTGTGATGGTCCAATCACTGGTTCAGTGCTGTGCTTCATTTCACCTTGCAGGCCTCAGAGAATACAACATTATATGTCTCCTTTCATTTTAAGTAAATATATATATTATAAATATTAAATCATTTACAGGTATGGGATCCATTATTGAATTACCAGAAGGCCAAGTACACAGCATAGAATATAACATTTTGTGCAATAAGCATAGAAAGGTGATGGCACACAGGGAGATTTTATTGCTCGCTGAAAATCTGCTTTACCTGCAGTCTCTTGAAAATACCTTAGCAATGGAGTCAGCAATGGAGTCAGTGTGAATCACTGGCAGCAAAATATATGAATCCTGTAACTGCTGGAAATGGCAGGTGTAGGCAATATCCAGCTCTTATGCAATTCATATGTTCTACCGTCAGTAGACATCAGTTTGAAGGTGCCTCCTACAGATTTGTCACCCACGGGTAACAAACCTTCCTATGTGCCAATGATTTTTTGTACTGCAGGTTACATATTGAATTTTAAATAAAATAACTTTTGGCCAAAGCATTTCACAGAAATTGCAGACTTTCAGTCTTAATAAAATAAAATAGCTTTTCTGGAAATAATGAAAAGAAGCAAATACCACTGCATATATCTATATGTCTGTACCCAAATGCAAATTAACATTTAGTAAGACCACGTAATTTATTAACATATTGTTTAAATTCATCAGTTGTTTTACACTAATAATAATATTTTCTTCTTAGAAAGAAAATATTAAACAGCTAAATATAAAGATATTGCTTCCTTTCAATAGCATTTTATTTTTCACATTTTAACGGATTCTTTTCAGTTCATAGCATAGAGTTAAACATGTCTCATTCATCACTTTTTGTTTCAAAGTTCTGAGCATTTCATTTTTAAGACTTTATTTCAAAAGTTAGGGACATATTAAAGTTGCCAAAGGCAACTGTATTATTTGCCTTCCGAATGATAGAATATGCTTACATTCATTTATAAATAAACTCTATTGCAAACTTTCTTTAAACTGTTGGCAAATCAGAAAAAGTGCATTTTAAAAAAGGTTCCGAATTTTATTAGACAAATGTATAGAACTGACATTTACACGTATGTCTGCTGCACTATAGATTTTAAAGGAAAACTATACCCCAGAATAAATACTTAACCAACAGAGAATCTCGGAATACATATATATATATATATACAGTATATATACATCAGTAAATCTTACCCTTTTGCATCTTTTCTCTTCAGCCGCCATTTTGAGATGGCTGTGTGCTTCCTCAGAGATCACATGACCAGAAATAATGCAGCTCTAACTGTAACAGGAAGAAGTGTGGAAGCTTCCACTCCTCTTTCTATTAATTGGCTGATGGGGCCTAGCATGTATGTGTGCCTTGTTTGTGTGCACTGTGAATCCTATGATCCCAGGAGGCGGCCCTTTATTCTTAAAATGGCAATTTTCTATTTAGGAGTACCTAATAACACATACTACTAAAAAAGTATATTTTTATGAAAATGATTTATTTAGATGAAGCAGGGTTTTGCATATGAGCTGGTTTATGCAATATATTTTTATAGAGACCTACATTGTTTGGGGTATAGTTTTTTAAAATCTTTAAAATTAAATTTAGCTATGGAATGTTTATTTATTATTAGAAGTGTCCTATTGCTTTTTTTTATCTAATTATGTGTAATAATTTGTATATAATTGCAATAACTTAAAGATGAACGATATACTGGGAAGCACAAAAATAAAAAATGCACTTTGTTAACCTATCTTTATAACAATTGTTTTTACTCCCATATTTGCATATTAATTCAGTATTCTTTGGGATAATTTATTGATGTAAATGTATGTAGAAAATTAGGCCTGATGTATTTTTGATGTAAAACAACATAATATATATTTTCTTCTCAAACAGAAATGTTACCTTATTATAAGTGGCTTAAGCTTCCATTTATTTACCTTTTACCAGACAGGAAAGTAAAAGTGTATTATGCTGTAGACGAAAGGCATTTTAAACCCCACCCCCCACAAAAATATTGTGCTTATATGGCATGCATTAAACCTGTCACTTGACCATCACTTTGCAGACTGCAAATCATAGTGTAAAGGACAAGGCAACCAAAAATTTGTGAAATTCCAGCTAAATTCCAGCTAAAAGTCTGCCTTTGGTTTTTGGAACCACAACTTTCCTCTACACCAGTGATCCCCAACCATTGGCTCAGGGGCAACATGTTGCTCTCCAACCCCTTGGATGTTGCTCTCAGTGCCCCCAAACAAGGTAGTTATTTTTGAATTCCTGACTTGGGGGCAAGTTTTGGTTGAATAAAAACACGATTTACTACCAAATAAAGCCCCTGTAAGCTGATAGTGTGCATAGAGGCTACCTAATAGCCAAGCTTAGCCCTTATTTGGCACCTCCATGAACTTTTATGATGCTTGTGTTGCTTTTACACAACTTTTATGATGCTTTTTACTTTTGACTGTGGCTCACAAGTAAGAAAGGTTGGGGACCCCTGCTCTACACTGTACAGTGTGTGACAATTTAGGTCTACAAAGGGGCACAGTGGAACCCTAGAGTCAATGATGAGGCATGTGTCACGCATTCATCTCGCTTGTCACTGACCTAAAACAGCCTTTATTGCAGCACTGACCTTATTCTCTGCCCCCAAATAAAAAAACATGCTCATCCTACTGAAAGCCAACACTGAATGTGTAGTGGCTAAAAGGGTTTGGGCAGAGAAATAACTGAATACATTTTTGAAAATCCAGTTGCCTTGTCCTTTGAGTAGTTAGCATTTTGATGTATTACAATCATTTTAATAACAGCATTGCAAATCTTTTAATCATTTCTTTAGCACTGAGACTTCATTAACACTTTGTTGAAGTGTTTTTTTAAGAGGGCATACCTATATGTTCAGGCCCAGAAAAAGTGGCTCCACAGATTCAGAGTATACATGCTGAAAAGAAATGCCATTAATAAGATCCCCTTATAAGATCCCCAGAATTGAAGCCACAGTATGCCATGCTTCCATGTCAGGGACTTTTCACAAAAGGACTGCACATTCCACATACCAAGTCCGGGTAGATTCGAGCATTTTAGCACTTTTTCTCAAATTTGTTTTGAAGTCCATGACGCAATGCTAAAGATTGATAACTAGCCATAATGCAAAGGTGTCTGTTAATTATATATTTACAGTACATGTCTTCAGTATTGCATGAAAGTTACTACATGTAATTTGAAGTGCTGATGAACAATAAAAGTTTTTATTCAAAGTAAATGTTTGTATTTATTTGTGGTCAGAACGAGAATTAATTTATGAAAAAAGATTGTACCTTAAAAAGTTGATTTTTTTTATTATATTATATATTATTATATTTTTTTGTAATATAAGAAAATGGGAGATTTGTGCTTGATGGGGTGCAAGGAGCATAATTCAAATAAGCATACCATAGATCTTCTGTTCTCTCCCTTATTGGTAAATGAAACCTTTGAGTGGCTGCTAACTTGCCGTTAGTGTGACCACCAGTTAGTTGTCTTTTAATTGGGGGAACCTGAAAATGTAGAATTGTCAGTGCTGGAAATGAGGTACTTGAGAGCCAGTGCTGTCGATTTTATGATCTATGGCAGACAAGCATTTAAAGGACATCAAGCTCTTTTGTGCTTAAAAGCAACCCAAGATGTCCTTCATTTTAAACAAATTAGGGATTGTTTGTCCATACAATATATACCTGTTGTGAAATGTAAAATACATGATATGGCCAAAAAAACAATACTATTGTGAACTTGGTCCTACTACTCTGGGAAGGATTTCAAATAGATGTTGGAACTTTGTTGCTGTGATTCGCCTCTATTCAGCCACAAGAGCATTAGCGAGCAAAGATGTAACAGTAGCATACATAGTAACACAGTAAATTAGTAAATTACCTTTCTAACTCCTGGTTGATCCAGGGGAAGACAAAAAAAACCCTTCTGATGCTTCTCAAATTTGTCTTAGAGAGGGAAAAATTTCCTTCCTGACTCAGTCCAATCAGTCCAGTCCCTGGATCAACTTTGTACTACTATCTCCCATAATCCTGAAATGCTCACTTGGTACCTCTTCTTGAAGCTATACAATGTATCAGCCAGTACGACTGATTCAGGGAGAGAATTTCACAACCCTTTCCAGATATTTAAACTGAACCTTCTGTCTTTTAATGAGAGTGAGTGGGTGCCCTCATGTTTGCTGGAAGGACCTACTGGTGAATAAAGCATTAAAGACATTATTACATATGTTACTATGTTACTATTACATGATTCCCTTATAAATGTTTAAATAGTTATCATATCCTCACTAAAGAGCCTCTTTTCCAGCATAACTGGACCCAAGCATTTGTTTATGGGGCACTGTATGAACTGTTTTGGCAAAATCCAAATAGATCACATCTACTGTACCCCCACTGTCCAGCTTCTTACTTACCTCATCATAAAAAGCAATTAAATTGGTCTGACATGACCTGCCCTTCAGAAAGTCATGCTGGTTACTGCTCATTATGCCATTTTCCATACCATAATTTAGAATGTGATCCCTTAACAAGCCTTCAAAAAACTGGCCCATCACAGATAACAAACTTACTGGCCTGTAGTTGCCAGGCTTAGATTGCAATTCCTGTTTAAATATTGGCATTACATCAGCTTTCCTCCAATCTAATGGTACCATACCAGCTGAAGAAAATCAGAAATAAAGGCCTGGCCAAAATTGAACTAAGCTCTCTTAGTATCTGAGGGTTTATTCCATCTGGCCCTGGTCCCTTGTTCACCGTTAATTTTAATGTTGCCTGATCAGTGTGGCCTATGTCGCTGCAACTGAACTGTTGTTGTTTCTAGACGTTTTCATTTCAACTACAGTTGAGTGGGACAGTAAGCATATTATGATGTTACCACAGGGGCTCACTTATGAACAGTGGGCACATTTGCATTAGTGCTGTAACCCATAGTAACAAAGTACATTTTAACCATTATTCTTGCCACAGCTGGCTAAACAAAACTAAGCACTGGTTGCTATGGATAACTGCCCAGGTGCAGCTTTGCCCACTCTTAGTAAAAAACATGAAGTGAGTACTTCAATGAGTCTCATTCCACTGCCAGTGCTGTTGTTGATCACATGAGTGTGTGCATAATTAAACATTGTAGGGTTGATTCACTAAAGTGCGATAAAACGAGCGCTATTTATAGCATTCGTTAAAAATTTTATTGCGTCTTATTTTTCGCGTCTTAACTCATGATTCATTAAAAGGATACTTGCGGTAATTTAGATGCTGTTTGCGTTATTTAAGTTGCGAAGACTATTTTCGTGCGGTATTTGACGCAACGCACGCTAATTAACGCAGCGCACTACTTGTTGCGTGCGCTAATTAACGCATGTGTGCTACTTAACTTGTGCACGCCATGTTAGCCATACACACCATTATGCTTGTAAAACTACTTTTTCTGAAAATGACCATTTCCCTGCAAACTGGAGGATGCATCACTCTAGGGCCAACACAGACTTGAATAAATCCCACTGCAAAGTCCATATTGTGTTGCCAAAAGCTCATGAACTCTACTTTTCTATAATTACCGCCTGCCCTAAGTAGGTGTTAATTTTCGCACAGACTAATGCGATATTGTGTTTGTGTAATGCGATATAAGTGTTTGTGAATCATGTGTTAGTATTATTTCTGCGCGAGAATTAACGCAATGCGGTAAAGCGCATTTGGTTGCACGCAATTTAACGCACGCGATATGCTGCTTAACGCATAAGATAATACTTTAGCGGATCGCACGTTTTTTTGCGTCAATTTTAACGCAAAAAAGCATGCGATAACGCTTATGGCACTTTAGTGAATCAACCCTTGTGTGTCAGCAATGGGTGTGACTTATATAATTCCTGTAATTAGGAGTCTGGATACTTTTGGAAACACTGTATAATACATTAGACGTCTCTTCAGACTTGATGATTATAATAAGGAGTTCATGGGCCAATTGTTTTTATACATAAAAAGATAAGGTGATTTGTAATATCCTTACATTCCATTATAACTGGAGCATTATGCTTTTTAATACATAAGGACATTGACTGGAGTGCCAAAGCTAAAGACCTTTGTAGCACTAAAGCAAACAGTAGCCAGGAAACGGCAGCTCAACAGGCTTTTTGCAAATAAATATCAGATTTCAGAAGTTTGATAGATAAATATATTTATTATATACAGGGAAAAATGTCATCATACATGTAAACCTCTCGATATAAGCATTAGGGCTTGATGCCATGCAGAACTGCGTTTCAAGGTTTGTTTTCTCCAGGGATACATCTGCAAGGAGTTTGTATGGTCTCCCAGAGTCTGTATGGATTTCGATTTCCAGCTACTAAGGGACTAGCTGGGCACTGGATGTGGCTCGGATGTGGTTATGTTACATCAAAGCTGTGGGCTTCCAGATCATAGGAGAGTTTGCTGCTTTAGGTCTGGGCCTTCCCACAAGTTCAGCTCTGTGTACCGTGTACCTAATGTCAGCACTAATTACAATAATAAGTGTAAAACTCCCATGATATGTATACTGTATATGGAATGTGCCCTGGGGGGATTATGTATGGTAATTTATTCTATGATGTTCTAAGAGAATGGGACTGTAACTGGGTAGTGAGACAAGATGGTCTGTAACTAGAAACTAGAATAGTCTCAGGCAAGATGGTCTCAGGAAAATGGTCTGTAATGAGATAGTGAGTAAAGTAAGGTAGCATATTCTCAGAAAGGATATGTAACTGTGGGATAGTAAGTATAGTAAGGCATGGTACACACTAATTATCTGACAGGGGCAGGAAGGAGTAGGATTAAACTTTAGGCTAAGAAATGTTGCTTCTGTGCCGTATATGAAATAAAGGCTGTTTTATTGCTACTGAAGGTAAGTGCTGCAATCTTTACAACTCTTATTTGGAAGGTATGTGAAGGTGAACACATTTTGCTGCCTGCACCCTTGATTGAAAAGACTGTTGCACCTACTGTATGTGTGCTGGTATATCCATTGAATTAAACTTAGGGCATACTCCACTGATCCCCAATAAACTTACTGGGATTCTAGCACATTAATTAATGAAACGATTCATATGAAATACCTAATATAGAGTAACATAAGCTGCTGGTATTGGGATCTTTGTACTGAGTTAATGGAGCAGCTCCTACATTCTCTTTTCAGCAGTGGAATGATTAGTAATTAGGCCCCACAGCAAGATCATTTGGCTCCCTAAAGTCCCACTGGTTTCCCTATGGTTTCAGTTGCAGGGGCCACTGGATTATATAAGGCGCTTTTTGGATAACTGGGGACTATTTGGCATAGAGTGGGCTCATTGATGCACTGAAAACATATCCATGCATACCTCCAGAGTAATACCATTAGTTAGGTGTCCTAAATACTAGAATTCTTCAATCTCAAATTTTTATAAGCTTGACTGTCTTTATTTAAGCCATTGCCAATGTAGGCCATTTTAGAATAAGAACCTATGCCTAAAGTATTCGTACTAAATTTGGGAACACATATATTGAGCTTGTCACGGTTAGAAACAACTATGCATCCTACTTGCCAGTTGTTTATTATGTTGTAAAAGATAATTAAGTACAATGCAACAGGGATGTAGTATCATTGCCCCAATTCCAATCTATTCCTAAAATAGTTGCTTGCCTGTCTTGTGTCATACTCTAAATATATAGACAACAGAGCCGCCCTTTCTGTATTTCCTGCTGGTTCAGTTGTATTTATACAATATATTTATAGTTCTGTGTCATCTGCTTATAAACACATGTGCATGATATAATCCACCTATTCCATTCACATGACTTTTAATCAGCAGGGCCTCGTGGCCTAAAATATTTATACGGGCATGTGTCAGTGTTCCTTACTGTGCACATAGACATTGCTTATGGCAAGAAATCTTTTGATTCGATAAAAATTATCAATATTTTTGATATATTACATATGGTTTACTTTGATATTCACATAAAACTATACACTACTTTGACTATTATGTTTATTAAAAAGGTCTGAAAGGGCCGAAATGGCAGCTTATATCTGCCTTTGTATGGCCAGCTTTACCCAGACTTGCAAAAAGTTGACAGTAGAAACCTTCAGAATCCTTATCCCCATATGTAAGGAAAGGCAGTAATTTTCCCAGGTGCAGTAACCAATAAGATGTTTGCTTTTAAACAGGTGACCAGTAATTTCTACTAAATGTATTGCGTTTTGTTATATAACCCATTAAGCTGATGCCAGACGTGGCGTAGGGCTGATATTTTCAGCAAGCGGAAAAACGCTTGGCGAAAATACAGTCCTACGCCTGCTACTTGTGCCTGCACCCGAATGAATGAGACACGCTCGGGTGCAGGCACATGTAGCCGATATACGCATGAAAACACGAGACTTTGCATTATCTCACGTTTTCATGAGTGTATTGTCTACATGTGCCTGCACCTGAGCGTATCTCATTCATTCGGGTGCAGGCACAAGTAGCAGGCGTAGGGCTGTATTTTCTGCAATTGTTTTTCTGCTTGCCGAAAATATCAGCCCTACGCCACGTCTGGCATCAGCCTAAGCGTTCAAGGTGTAAGCTAATTTCTACACACTTTCAAGTGGCCATCCATTACACCATGACCAAATGTGGTATTTAAAGAAGGATTCACACACAATGAGAAGTAAACAATTTATTCCAATCAAGTGCTACAAGTTTCCAGAATCTGTAATTAGCAAAATAAAATTAACAACAGTCAAGTAAAACCCCATTAGGAACTATGTACATACAGCTTATTATGTCTAATGTGACTCTTACTAGCAAAAGTTTTCAAGGATTAGATGTTTATGACACTATAACTCAGATTACCCAAAGTTTTGATATATTTGCTTTCAGTGACCCTTCTAAAGATATTTTCATCTCCATGCAGGTTTTACTGGTCCTCCTCTGAGTGCTAACGGAAGAAGAATTTCTTTGTGTCTGCTTCTTGTTACTGAATAAATCAGTTAATGTATGTGAGTACTCGCCATAGCAGGAAAACTGTATAATGTTGAAACATTACCGCTCATTTTTGCATCTCCTTACTATGACTGTGCATAACCACTATTTCACCTAGATAAGACTATCCAGTCAATCTTTGTCCCACAAAACTGTAAAACCGTGGAAATCCATGCAAAAAAATGAATTTCAATGCTACACTGCTACACTGAATATGCTACACTGCCCAACAAAGCTGACTTGGAGTCTCCTAACCAAAACCTTAACATGAACAGTACCTTATACAACCTCAAACAATATTTTTGAATAACAAGTCCAACTTTGAACAGGATGTTGTTGCATCCCTGCAGCAATCCATCTTATGAGTAATTTGGTTGCATCAATGTGAAATGTAAGTACAGTATCTGACTGATCACAAAGCAGACAACAGAAAAAAAGACTTGGTAACACACTAGAGGTTCTAATATCTACATATTTGTATATATATATATAGTTTATGTATTTGAGTGTATAGGTTGTGTGTGCTGGGTTTACTTGGAAGGGTTGAACTTGATGGACTCTGGTCTTCTTTCAACCCTATGTAACTATATAATTCTGACAGAAAATTATGATTTAAATTACCACTGCAAAAAAACTGCCTTTTAGGAGCAGAAGGAGGAAAAAATTGGTTACACAGGTACGTGTAAAAGCAATGATCTGTATAGCTTACAATTCAAACTTGGTCCGAGATCAATGTTGTACACGTGCATTGCCCAAGACAAAAAGGAGGGGACATCACCAAAAACTGAACCCAGGAATTAACGGGTGGCAAAGGAAATACATATCCACTTCCTTTTTGACATGAGCGCATTCAGTTGGATTTATGTAGACAAGGTGCATAAACACTATTTGAACTGTTAGTAATTCATTCATTAATTAAGCTTTGGAGATAATTGGTTTCCTGTAAAAACTAATGCTAAAGGCTCTGGCACACGGGGAAATTAGTCGCCCGCGACAAAATTCCATGTTCGCGGGCGACTAATCTCCCCGAGTTGCCATGACCCGCCATCCCACCGGCGAACATGTAAGTCGCCGTCGGGATGGCACACGCGGCGGCGCGATTTCGGGAAATCGCGCCGCCGTGTGTGCCATCCCGCCGGCGACTTACATGTTCGCCGGTGGGATGGCGGGTCATGGCAACTCGGGGAGATTAGTCGCCCGCGAACATGGAATTTTGTCGCGGGCGACTAATTTCCCCGTGTGCCAGAGCCCTAAAAAGGAGAAAGATAAAGTCTGATAGTGCAGAGAAAGCATGTTCTGTGCACCTCAAAAGGTTTGACTCAGGTTGAAGGTAATTTACTGCCGGATAATCATATATATTCATCTGTAAATTGGCTTCCGTTGGCTTTCCACATACACAGAATGCAATTTCAAATACTGGGATCCTTTAAAAGGAAATCTGATTCCAGCTACAGATAAAGACACAAAGACATGTAACAGAAAAATATTACTTAGGGGAAGACCAGTAAAAATCTGCACTCAAGTGGAAATGTAAGAATACTGTATAATGTTCCATACTGTACATGAACTGTAAACCTGAAGAGGACTGTTAAATGTTGAAACTTAGAAAATCCTTTCCCCGTAGAGCTTACAATACTACTTTTTGTGCTGGAGACAAAGGATTGTTAAGTTACTTGCAAAACAACACAAGACACATGAATCACAATGCCCATGACATGCTATGGCAGCAATGTACCAATTACACAATCCCATTTAAACCATTTAAAGTTGAAACATACACTTTCATTTTAACAAAAGCTTAATCAATTTGGGCTTCTGCCAAATGGAATTGAGGTTCCCTCTAATGCTCTTTGAAGCTGTTATTTTTATAGTTTTAGTGGATGCAACTAATCTTTAAAAAGGAACTGAAGTAATATCTCTGACGCTTGCAACACTGTCAAGCCATTGTCTTTCCAAGAGATGATTTATTTAAGTTTAAATCACCAACATAAGAAAAACTGACTTAAATCTTAATGTTAAAGATGTGAGTATGACTCCCTTAAATTTTCTGCACTCAAGTAATTCCTTAGCATAAAACCATTATTCCATTTACCCGTAAAAGATTTATTTACATATGATTTGCTATGTAAATATATATGTAGAGTACCAAGTTTATAACGGAAAATCTCTAAAAGTATTCACTTTTAGCTACAGTACATGGGAATGCCATCATTTGTACGATAGATGTTGCAGTAGGAAGGTCAACTGCAAAACTAGAAAATTACAATAAAACACAATACACTAAAATGTTTGCAGGGTTTTCAGAAATATGTTTGATGGCATATTAACATTTCTACAGAAAATTAAACTATATCTAGTCTAAAAGTACATTGTTGTTCCTGTTGTATTGCTTTGAGAAGTTCTCTTCCTCTCATTGCATGTTACCCCAATAGACTGAGCCCAGACCAAACTATAGCTTATACAATGAACAATAACCTACCAGCTGAGTGTGTTCTAAGTGTACTTACGAGAAGACCCAAACCAAAGCGACTGATAACTTGATATCGACACATCTGCATACTGTGTTTGTGATTTGCAGGTAAGGGTTGTAATTATGCATTTACAATCAAAGAGGAAGACTGGGCTGTATATATAATCCTGTTTTATATATTTTCTACCAAATGTCGATGTAAGAGATGGTGTAAAATACATGCATATTTATAAAGCTCTGTAACAGACCTTACGTCATGCATTGTAATTCTGGAAATTTAAAAATAAGTAACTGACATTTATAAAAGAGTGTATTTTTTTACACCCAAAATGAGGTCATTATTTTATACCACTCAAGATCTGGTATAACTCATTTAACTCAATAAGACAAATTCAGGCAGGAGAAAGTTTCTGGCATTGAGAAAAGTAAAAAGTAAATATCTTTCTATGTTAGAATTTTACCATTCACATAAAATCATTACTGAGCTTTATAAATATGTGTGTTTTTTTAAAGAATACCACAGCTTAAAACAACAATTTTTGGTGTATTTAAACACTTCTTTATCTTCCCTAAAACCGTACGGCAGAGCTGCTCTAATCAACAACAGCTGAGCTGCACATCGTGTTCATTCCACATGCTCCAGTGCCACGGTACAGATAGTAATAACCCTAGGAAAAGAGAAGAATATTTTCAAAATAAAGTGTGAGTTGGTAGGTTCTTCTGTTGATCTCCAACTTAACTGCCTTAACTCCTTCAGTGTAGCAGCACTAAGGGATACAGAAAGTACTTCTCTCTGGCTGCACCCTGCACCACACTCTGGATAAAATGGGGCATAGCCCAGGGTAGGTGGGCACAAGGCAGCCCTGTCCTTATGGTCCTGCCATATGACAGGTAACTGCTTTGGCCTGCACCCACCTGCATTCCTTAATGCTGGCCAAACATAAGATCAGCTTGTGTGACAACCTAAGGTGCTCTATATTGGGCTGATTGGATAACAATGATGGGGATACAGGCTGTCGGGGTAAGGACCACATCAATGAGCTAACACAGTCCTAGATTTGATGGGAAAATCAAACCTGCCTGATTGACATCTGGTCAGTTTTTGGCGAGATATCAGTCGGATAGGGACAGATAAGCTGCCTTATTAGACTCAGATGACCAAATCAGCAGCTTAAATCTGCCCATGTATGGCCGCCTTAACTTCTGTCTGAATCATGTGCACTCATTTAGGTGGGAGGGTCTATATTTATGTACTTTCCCCGCCCCTTAAAAAAACAGGCAGTGATGCATTTATGGGGCGAATATAGGTTTATGCAACCTGCAGCAATTCTGCTACCAACAGGGCAAAGAGAAAAGTGCATAAAACATGCCAGACTGTACCCATCTCATACCTGTTCACCCCAGTCTGTTCCCCAGCTATTCTTTATAGCCCAGAAGGGGGTGCCATTACCTGCAAGTAAATAAAAAGGCAAAGTGTAATTTCAGTGATATTTAAAAAAACAAAAAAAAAAAACAACAACAAAACATAAAAAACCATTAAAAACTTACGTTCTCCATAGCCAACTAGTAGTACAGCATGGTCAATCATCCAGGGGTTGCACAGAATTCGGAAAGGATGAGAAATTCCTTTTCGATAAAACTGAAAAGATCAATCCAAGAATATTTTGTTTTACAAAAAAATAAAAGCCAAGGTAAAGTCAAGAGAAAAAGGAGTTATTAACGTACACTTCAAGAAGCTGGAAAGTTTAGAACGTACATAAATGTCAACAAAAGAAAACGGTATGCTCCATGCTAATCTGGGGGTTAGACATTTATGTTGCATCAAGCTATATATTTTGACAAAGAAAAGTTTACATGATATATAAAAAAAATTTAAATCATCATAATGATGAATGCCATGGGAATTATTCTGTTATACATATGCATAGGATTACCTAAATTACATGGCATGTAGCCAGCCCAATATATAAAGTGAATTACATTGTTATGAAAGATAAATATTCAATATTGAAAAATATGGATTTCTATGAAATACATCAAATGGCTTAAAGACTGGAGTGGTCACTATATTTCTCAAGTTAAACTTTCAAATAGATTTTGCAAATCATTGCTACAGCAAAGTAGCAGTCACTAAGCACGTTTGCTGGTGGTGAAAAAATCATTTCTTCATATACAGTACTTCCTTAGCTGGCCACAATGTGTCAACCCTTGGGCTTCTCTTCCCCATAATGTCACACTGTGGTCAGGAGTGGTGACTAATAGCTGTTAAAATTCAACATTTAGAACGGCTAGCTATTGTCAATGATATTACTTGGGTTACACACACAACAAGGATATTTTACACTGCAAGTATAGTTTTGAGCACCAGTTCAACATGGAAGGTGAACAAACAGATGCTTGATGAATTGTAAGCACAGTAAATATACTACACTCGTGTCAAATATTTGCATCTAATATCTGTCTTTAATATTATGACCACCAGTTGAGAAGTATTCAAGATGTGCTCACCCCCATAGCACCTTACATGTGTATGCCTTCTTGTTTGTAGCACACTTTTGTATGTGTGTTTTCTCTGCTGTTGTTGTGTGTGAGTATTTATTTTTCTTTTAAATCAGCTTTGTGAATTACTTTTGTATTTATAGCAACTAACTGGACCATGTGACGAATGTGCTGTTTCTTGTGGAAACAACAAGCAAATGCACCCCACGTGCCATGTTCGTTTTAAGGACTACATGCTAAAACACTGTTCAAAAAATATCACCACCTGCTAAGAATAAAAATAATGTTCTACAACCAGTTCCCTTCATTCTTATTAAGCCTGTAGCTGAGAAATCTCAGAAGCAGCAGTTGCTGATTCCTTGGCTAGTTCCATCAAACTGGGAACCAATCAAATTGCAGGTGGCTTCCCAATTCATAAGTGACAGCTTTTATTAATCAGGAGACTCGGCAGTGTGGGTCCATATATACGGTACTTCATGAAATTAAGTGCTGGGCCAGCTGTCAAGGATCTACATTGCCAATCCTTTTTCTGCCAATACGTAGGCCTCTTTTTGGTCCGTAGAGGTCCACATGAAAGAACCCAGTATTGTGCTACTTCAGAGCATTCTGGTTAAGCAGTCTCTGTATAATAGATCCCACACCTGTATCTTTCTTAGATGTATTTCTACAGTTAGAACATATTTACTAGCAAGCCATGTGAACCACTTTGTGATTAAGAAAGTTATGTACAGGATTATTTTTGGGCTACTCAGTCTTTTCACTTCTTTTGTCACATGCAGTGAACCATTTTCACCTATCCCATAAATCTGTGTGCAGCATGATTGACTATATCACTAATATACACCAGCCCATTCAGATTTTAGACCAGTAAGTCCACAAAACAAGAAAATAAGTAAACAAGTAAGTCCACAAAAACAAGTTTACTTGTTTTGGTACATAACGCTGTGACTGTGTTAAGACCTACACATAGACCAATGTCTTATAACCATATTATAGCCATGTATAAATATGGGTGATAGTGTTTTCTAATAATAATATCTTACATGTTAGAGGCCAGCAAGGTCTTTATCACTAACAGTTTGAGAAAATCATGGCAATCAAAACATCCAGTGTCACTGCCATAATATCTGCAAAGTTATAAGTGTGCAAAAAATTCATGAATTCACCTACCTGCATAGCAAAGGCATTTAGGGCTATGGATATTGGCCCATTCTGTGCTAGCCAAGCTGCTATCTCTGAAAATTGAACAGATTAATTAACCTAAAGAAACAAACTACATATTGTTATTCTTAGTCATGGTGAACAGTTATTTTAATAACACAATCATATATCACAGAGGATCTTTAAACAACCAGCAAATTTGCACCTGTGCCTTAATTCTTATCAACTATTCAACAATTAGCTTGGTTTATTATATTTCAGATAGAACACTGAAAGCATATTTGTGATTGGTTGCTATTGGGTTAGTGAAGTTGGACAAATTTGCCCATGCTTTGTAAACAAGCTCCAATAAATTTTCAGACCATAAGTCTGCAGATCCCAGCTTTAAAAAAATGTATCATATTTAACAAGCTTATTTCAATTATATTTATTATTCCTGAAACCAGCTGAAAGGGTAAAAGCAATGATAGAAATCTATATGCTCGTAACATTGCTGTTATCCATCTAAAACACTTACCATTTTCATCCTTTGGAATCTCTACAGAGCTGTTAATGTAGGCAGATACTTTACTGGTTGAGAAGCTACAGGTGTTCTTGTGACCCTCGTAGCTGTACTCTTGTTCAGTCTCTATGCCTCCTTAAAGAAAAAGATCAAGAGTATTAGCACAAATGCAAAGCTAGACAGAAGTTATGCAGAAAAAACATCTGGACTATTTCTCTAACAGCAAGGTAGAGACCTGAGTGCGTCTAATCAGGTAGGCCCATACCTCAACTGTAGACTAATACCTGCAAACCACAGTTTTACCCACTTTGAAATGCTACCCAACCAGACCAACAGCTGCTTCATTTCTACCCTGACCAACTACCCACAATAAAACAGAAAAGAACAACATCACAGATCAGAAGTGGTGTCATTGTAACTATAAAATATCATCTTAAGAAGAAGAAATAATAAAAAAATAGTGTAAGAGAAAGGAAGCTTATACAGGTATGGGACCTTGTATCCAGGATGCTTGGGGTTTTCCAGATAATGGGGTCTTTCCATGATTTTGATCTCTATACCTTAAGTCTAAACATAATTTAAACATTAAATAAACCCAGCAGGATTGATTTGCCTTCAGTTAATACATGTACTATTTTATTATTACAGAGAAAAAGGAAATCATTTAAAAATGTAAATTATTTCATTAAAATGAAGTCTATGGGAAAAGGCTGTCCTGTAATTTGGAGCTTTGGGTAATGGATTTCTGGATAAAGGATCCCATATCTGTGACTTGCTGACCTGCACAATACCCACAACCTGCAAAATACAATAGGTAAGCCATGGGTATGACGGACACTACTGCAAGGCCACCCTCACTTGTAGGAAGTGACTGCAACTTTCTAGTTGGTCTACAGTAACTCCTGATAAATGATATTATACAATTTTATTATTATTATTATTATTATTATATACAATTTAGCATTTTCATTGCTTTGGTTAACATTTTTTCTATTGCTAACAAATACATTGTTCTTGCCAGGTTGTTATGTCCAGATGTAGCAACCAACATTTTTATTTGGCCAACAGACTCTGCTCCTGCTGCCACTTCAACTGTTGCAATAGAATACTTCTTACAGAAGCCGTCCTGTTGGATCCTGCAGAAGCTGTTTAGGGCGGGCGAGGTGGGGGGATGCATATAATTATTTATTTTTTGCCAGCCAGTTCTAGATTGAGCCTAGGTATATACTGTGTGAAGAATGTATGGCCTGGGGTAAAAGAGTTCAGAGGAATGCTGGTCAAGCCTAATACTCCTTGGTGATACATTCATTTGGGTAAAATTCTGATGCAATTATAAGTTTTAAAAGATACAGTATTAATGGTCACCTACCCAGCTTCTCAATGGCTTCATATGCATTTGATGGGAGACCTCCTGCACAGGCATGATCCACCCCATCACAGTCCACCAACTCTGCAAAAATTAGAAGCCAATAGCAGACAGTGAGCCATAGATCACACTGGTGAAAACAATCCTGAGAAATAAAACTCAAACACTGAGCTGATACCCCACCTAATGTGACTATCTGTACCCTCCTTTGGTCTGCAATTTTGTTTAGCAGCTTCTGTCTAAAATGCATGCTTCGTTTCCTTTATCAGTTGGAGAGGTTTATATTTTGAGTATGTTATACAAGGAAAGTATGGTTTACATGTTTTGTATTTTCATATTACATGAATAAAACTGAAAAATTAATGTCTATTACACTTTAGCAGTACTTGCAATACACCAGTACAACAAGACCTGGTTAATAGTGACCATAATATTATCTCATTTAATGTTTGTTGCAAAAAAAATAAATAAATGGGGTAAACAAAACTTTACATTTTCATTACGATTACATCAAGATACAAGGTGAGTTTTTTTTAGTAAGATAAAAACACAGAAATAGTTTAAAATGAAACAAAACCATTACTGTTCTAAACATATTCCCCTTTACGCTATGGGGGAGATTCACTAAGACACGAACACTCGGAGCGTTCATATGAACGCTGCGAGTGTATTCTTGCCATTTTTTTTGCGGCCGTGCGAAAAATTCGGAAAGGCTCTGCCGCTGTTTACAATGGTCAGTACGAAAATTTTGTGACTTTCGGAACGCCAATACGATATTATCGAGAGTAATATGATTTTTTCGTAAGCATTTTCGGGATATTTGCGATCTTCAGAAATTTTCGTTTCCAATCCGAATTTTTGCCATTCGTGATTCGTATTCGTGGATTAGTAAATCTGCCCCTGTCTTCAATCAGATGTAAAGAAGTTAATCTACAATATATAGTAAAAAGATACAAGTTGAGTGTGGCTACATTAACAAATGAGATGTGTTGTCAGTGTCTGACACAGGATATGGTATGGGGGGGGGGTGATTTATGACTGCTCTAGCCTTTCAGCTTGAGCAATCACAAAGCAAACCCTGTGTGAGTTAAGGAACTCAACCAGGGTTCGTGAAAAGAAACCTTGTTAGTTGAGGCATTTTTCCCCAGCAGCTTTTTTAAATAAGAAAAGGTTCGGCAGGTTTTACGTGTGAAGATGGGTTCTTTTGCGTGAGATCTGTGATGTTTTGGGATTCTCTCCCTGAAGGTAGATGCAATTGATAGCTCAAGAAGGGGTTGGATGTCTTTTTAGAAATAATTAAGGTAGAATCTGAATGCCTTTAAATAAACTTTAGAGGAGCTAGGCATGTGCAGTAGCAAAACCAGTAAGCTAGGCATGTCATGTAACAAAAGTATGCAACTCAATATTCCTATTACTACAATAATTAATAAATACATAAATAAATAAAAAATATATTGGGCCTGTACAATGAGAAAGAGACTGAACTGATTAACATGCTTTAGTTCCTTTAGTTTTGCAATACAATATGTTTACCTTGCTCAGAGAGAGAAACGAGAGATCCTTTCTTCAGAAACCACTGCCCTTCAATATTACCAATTACTGAGAATGCCCAGCATGATCCACACATGCCCTGTATAGGATAAAAACAGTATAAAAGATTGTTTAGATTGTAAAAAAATAACATGCAGTATGTTGCCTAGTGGAAATAGTTTCTTTAACCAACCTGGTTCTTAACTTCTGTGACAGCCCCATGGTCTCTCCAGTCCCACTGGTCAGGTGCAGACATATTTGGAACTATAGCTTTCTTCATCTGGTAAAGGGGTTTGCTGGAAAGCAGAGGATTCAGATATAGACTTCTGAATTCATCCTCTGAAAAAAATAATTAAAACAAGAATATTTTATTTGCATGTCATTATACATTTATTACACAATGCAACTTCTTTTTTTTTTAACAATTCTTTTATTAAGTTTAAATGTACACAGTTTGCAGTATATTGTTCCCAGTGTCATTTGCTTATTGTACAGAAAGTAAATAAAATAAATTAACATTATAACAATAATAACATTGCAGTGTCTTCTTTACGGATACATATACTGTTCGTCATTTAACCTTTACTTCGCGACTATTTGCATACCATCCAAGGCACAACTGAGATATTGTTGTTATACCTTTGCCTTATATTTAGGTGTGAAGGCTGTTCGGGGGGGTTTGGAAGTGGGGCCTTCCCCAACCTGCGAGTCTTAGGGGGGTTCTGCATCTATCCATGTTGCCCATATTTTATCAAATTTTTGAGGGCACCCCCTCCTTATGTATGTTAGCTTATATAGGGGTATAGCTTTGTTAATCATAGATTCCCATGCTGCAATTCTGGGGCCCTCAGGTGATTTCCAGTATAGAGCAATTGTTTTTTTTTGCGTACATGCATAGTATAAGGAGTAATGTTCTTTCAGCCCTTTTGGGCGATAGATCTTCTACCTGATTTAACAGTATTACTATTGGGTCTAACTGGAGTACTAGATTTGTTCTGTCCCTTATAGTATTCGCTATTTTCCCCCAGAAGCGTGGTGCCCGTGGGCAACTCCACCCCATATGCAGGAAATCTGCCGGTGAATGATAGCAGCTGGGACATTCTTGTCCTATGTCTGGGTGCATTTTGTGTAGTCTTTGGGGTGTAAGGTAGGTACGGTGGAGGTATTTCAGTTGTGTTAGTCTCTGCTACTGATAATCCCTTCAAATGTTGACTCTAAAATGTCATCCCATTGGTCCAGGGTGAGCTGGGTACAATGCAACTTCTACCTTGTAAAGGGTCTATACTCTGTCAGGAAAGAGCTTTAAGTAAAACAGGGGGAACCTAACAGAGCTGTAGAGTTGGAGTCAGAGTTGGAAGCAATTTAGGGTACCAGAGCCAGAGCCGAAGGTGCCATAAACTGAAGAGTCTGAGTCGAGGGATTTATGTACAGACTCCTCAGCCCTTGTACCTAGGCTTCTGGCTGTTAAAATTCACAGTTGTAAAGAAACGGTGTAAATATAAAACTGGGTAAATAGATAGGCTGTGCAAAATAAAAATATTTCTAATGTAGTCAGTTAGGCAAAAATGAAATCTATAAAGGCTAAAGTAAGCGGATATCCAACATAATAGCCAGAACACTACTTCCTCCTTTCAGCTCTCTAACCTCTTAGTCTGTATAACTATATAATAAAAGTCATTTTCAAATTAAACATGTAACTCAATTTTTATTAAAACATTGATACCTTTTCTAACTGTATTTAAAAATATAAGCTGTCAATCATACAGTACCAGGCCTCAGGTATAGAGCTGGGGCAGTCGATTACTTTCGCTTTTCATTCAGCACTCCCTAGATGTCACTGTACTCCTTTCCTCCCTACCTTCTTACATATATAATTGTGTATCCTGTGCAGGGGCATGGGGTCTACCATTCCGGCACATAAACAAGATTTTGGGATGATGTAATGCTTGTCTTAATAACAGTGGTCCCAAAATGGAGCTTGCCTGCTTGCTGTGAAAGTAAATTCCAAGACTGAAGGAAACACAATTTATATAATGTATATAGTGTAAGTAAAGTTTATTTTGCCTAAATAATGCAATAGAATAACTGAATTATTTCTTAGGGTGACAGGTCCACTTTAAAGGAGAAGGAAAGGTCACATAACTGGGGGAGGAACTTTCCTTCATGGCATCTAGTTCCAAACATTGTACTGTACCTTCAGGAAGCTCAATTTATAAAAGTTGTCAGTAGTGACTGGTTCTATGTTCGAGGACTGAGAGTCTATGAAACAAGGCATTTTGCAAACAAAATTTTGAGAAGCAATATATAATGACCACAATATATGTTTTAGGTATTTGGTACATTTTTAGAATGTGGTGCCCAACATAATTGTTGCCATCTGTGGATAAATTACTGTTTCTGCAATGCCTAAAATGAGTTCAGATTGCTTGGCTTGCAGAAACTAAATTGCTGTATCAACCATTAAAAACTGTAACTTAAAAACTCTGTATATTATGGGTCTTTGCATGCAGAATTTGTAATTGTATGCATATGATTAAACTACTCAGTTTGCTAAACTAGTATTTTTAAAATGTATTCAGAGTATTTCACTCCAGACCATATTTTGTAAGGGAGCTTTCAACTCAGGCAGTATGCATCTTTTATACCGATTACTTTATTTACTTTCTTAGTAGGCATGAATTCACTCACCAGTGAGGTCACTGTACTTTGTGACACCATATTCTGCAGTTCCCTGATCCATCTCCTGGATCATCTGAGCCTTCTTCAGATTCTGGGAAAATATCTGTAAACGCCTTGCTGCCTCTGTTATTATAAATTGAGATATATTTCAGATAATAACAGTGGCATATAAGCATTAATATAACTGTAATGTAGTTTACAATTAGTGTTACAATTCCATAGAAGAATTACCAGGTCACCACCTGTCCAGTTTTGAACCTTTAAATCCAGGGCCGCTTTTGCCATGAGGCAAGGTGAGAATTATTTAAAAACATGCTTAAATAATTATCCCAGCCCCAACATCATCCCTCTGTCTTCCTAATGTCAACTGTCATCTAATGTCACTGTCCGGATGGGCAAAAGAGAAAAAGTGGCAAACCTATAGATAGCATATAAACATACACAGTATAATACACGGTTGGTTACACAGTTTAACATAACAACATACAAGTTATTTATTAAAACAGCAAAAAATTGTCTAATAGCCCATATGTATCAGCTGGCAGTTAGCTTCTACTGTTCTTGGGCCTAGAAGCTAATTAAAAGCAATCATTATAATTGGAAGCAATGATTTAATGGACTGGGAAAAAGTGCCCTGTAATTACACACCAACCAGATAATATAAAAACAATAAGGCTCACAGTGAAGAAAATGTGTCAAAACCATCATCTAAACCAAATGTTTTAAGTGCAAAGAATGCATTTTCATTATATTTCCAAATTCTAGGCCTCACCTTCTTGATCACTGTATTTTTTATTGTAGGTTGTCACAAAATCCTTAAAAAGTGTCAATGTTTTTAACATTTCATCCTAAAAAAGAGAATGTTATGTTACTACACATAAAGACAAAATAGCCTAACTTTTAATTTGAAGCTTCATGGCACAACAGGCGAATGATCCTTCACCCCATTTCTAAACAGTACCTTGCTTGAACAGTTCCCCATTCCCCACCCACACTTTATCGATGGGCCTTTTCAAAAACTCCCAGAGCAGTGCATTGGGCTTGGCAGCTGCAATATTTGACCATATTACATCTAGTTCTCAGCCTCTCTGATCACCAATCAGGAGAACATAGGATCAGGTCAGCGATATAGGTTCAGCTACATAGTTACATGGAATAAAATATCCCTTATAAATTGGGGAAGAGTAACCTAAAATATATGTAGTATTGGACTTACATGGGTGCATTGGAATTAAAACATGACAATGCTAAAACACTGCTACATAAACTAATGCCAATCTCCATGCAATATATTGTGATACTGTAATAAAATGGGGACATTAAATGCAACTTTTAGCGCTTAAAAATCCAAATCAGGAAAAAAAAATCAGATGGTTACCCCAAGATATCTGAAGTGTGAAAAAGACTTGACATATTTGTCATAGTTATTTATCTGCATTGATAATATCACTGGGGATGTAAAAATCTTGCTACATTACCATATACCTCATACCTCTAATTCTGATGATGGTACATTTTGCTTCTGAGATGTTTCTGTATCAGTTAATTCGACTATGAAAACTAGGAAGAAAAAAGAAAATTAGAGTTTCTATATGCAAAACAGGAACTCTTGGGTAGATGGACTTTTAATGATAAAGTCACACTTGGGTTCTGTATTGGTGTATTTTCCCTAAGACAAATTCCAAGTTGCTGTTACCATGTTAATTGCAGGGCTCATGGTACATGGGCACAATGTTCCTTGGCACAGCTCAGTATGCCTGTACCAAGATTCTCACAGACTAAAAGCAGCAGTTTCTTGGTATTCTGTATATTAGATTGGTCTTAAAGGGGTAGTTCACCTTTAAGTTAGTCTTAGGTAAGTTATAGAATGAGCAGTTGGTCTTCATTTTATATAATTTTTTAAATTACCGGTAATTTGCTTTCTTTTTCCAGCTTTCATATGGGGTCAATGACCCCTGCAGCAAAAAAACTTTTGTTCTGTGAGGTTTCAATTTTACTGTTATTGTTTATTTTTATTACTGTTATATGTTTCTATTTAGGTCCTCTCATTCATACAGTAGGTCTTTAATTCAACCCACTTCCTGGTTGCTATAGTAAATTGGACCCTAGCAACAAAATGCTAAATAAGTTAAACAACACACATTCTTTTTTTACACTAAATAATTGGCTAAATAAAAATTGGTTATTGGCTAAATAATTTATTTTGAACAATACGCAAACTTCTGAGCTTTTTTTTACATTTTACTACAACATATATATGTTGGGCACATCACCCTCACCCAAATGGCATTATGTGTACTGCATATATCCCCTCTGTTTGCCAGCACCATCACATTTTCCTCTAACAAATAGCAGCTTTTACCCAGTGGCCATTTTCTCTCTGACACATCATCAGTTACATTTACATCTGCAAACAGCATACCTACACAAAAAAACCCTCTTTAGTGTACATTTTATCAAGAATGCAGGCTCACAGAGGCAGAACTTATTTTGATAAAAAGTTCTGCTTGGATTGAGCACTGTTACAGTTAAACTGAGCACAGGAGAGGAGGTAAGAAGAAAAAAGTAGGAGCAGACATCTAGAGCGGAGTTTCTATGGGAACCAGCAATGGCACGTCTTCACTGGCTGCTACACTGGAGGGCGTGTTTAGTAATCTGAGCTGGGAAGAACTGAGCATGCCCATGAGCTAACAGCCAAGGCAAATTTCTGAGGGAGGGGGCCAAGTGGGTTACAGGAGGAGAAGGAAATCTAAGTGATTAAGAGGATGCTGCAGCCTTACTATTAACCTTTGAACAACCAGAGTGCTGGGTATTTAAAGATATTAAAGAGGCTGTTCACTGATTACATTTTTGTATGTGGGGTTTACATGTACTTTAATGTTTACTCATGTGAAATAAAAAGCTTATAGGAGCATTCACAGTTGAAGCTGATCCTAGACTAGCATGCTCCTGCAGGCTCCATCTACTGACAGAGCAGGATACGAAGAGACAGAGGATGACGCATGTGCTACTCTTCTTTAAAAGCTATGGCACAAATAGTTTTTTGATCACCAGCACAGAGTAGCATCAATCATAGTTCCAGGAGAAACTACTTGTCTCTTTCCACAGTACAATTATAAGTGCCACAATCAACTCTTTAAAGGATAATAATTAGCAAACTACCCCACTTGACAGTGTACCATAGTTCTAAAGGACTAGAGGATGTATTTTAATGTACAAGGTTTCAGAGGATGCAATTTATACCTACTTTCCTGAGAACACAACTGATGTAAGATTTTTGTCTCGTTCATCCAAGGGACAATTAATATAGAAAAAGTGCACTTTACCCCCTGGGGAAAACAAAACACAGTTTAGACCTTAAAGCAAAAGAGCAAATACTGCATACAAATATTGATCACTAAAGCATTTGGTCAAGAAGGCGTATTTCTTTCACTTAACTTTTCTCTTATTCAGAAGCCGAAAAATATTTTATTTGTGTATTGTCCATGCAATAAATCATACCTGTCTTAAAAAATCAGAAAAGCAAGATTCCTGGTCTGTAACACACTGTAAAACCAGCCCTTTTATTTTACATGGGGTGCTTGCAAAAATGCACTCAAAGAGCATCTAGTATTGTGCACTTCCCTATACATATTCCAAAAAATGTTCCTAATGTTCCCATGACCAGGAAAGCAAACTATTTCCTCCAACCTTTTGAAACACTACACTGAATTTTATGTGCATTATCTTACAGTAGAGAAATTATAACAGATACTGAGGTGTGCAAATGCTTGGGACCTGAGGTTTTTTATTTAAAGAACTAAACTCCAGCCCATTCTCCAAGCTCCCTTCCCACAGCATCTGTTCTGTTCAAAAATTTTCCTGTGTGCTGACTTGACTTTTAGGCAGTGGCGACATCAGTCTACAAGGTTTACCAAGACATAAACAATGTGTTGTACTTGAGTGCCCTCTTTTGATGAACTCTGAACAGGTCTTTGGGAAAAAAGAACATATATATTTGTTCTTTTTTCCCAAAGACCTGTTCTGAGTTCATCAGAAGAGGGCACTCAAGTTCAACACATTGTTTATTTCTTGGTAAACCTTATATATATATATATATATATATATATATATATATATATATATATATATATATATATATATATATATGCAGATACATTTAAAACAAATAATGAATTGTTTTAACCACAAAATCTGTTTTTTCTTATTTATTGAGGTAAACAGGGCAAACAGGTAAATAGAAGCTATTCGGGGTTTGGTTCTTGTGAGGCAGATAACAGCAATTTCTTTTAAATTAAAAGAAGACTGTATTTTCTGGATAAATTCTATATTATTTGCTCATGGAGAGGTGTATATACGTCATAAGAAAAAATGTTGTTCCACTTTTATTAACAGACCATCAGCATGACACCTTATCAACACTACACAATGTTTCTGGGGAGGTGTAGAACCCGATCTTTTTCTCAGGTGTACATAGGTGTATATTGCTCCT
The DNA here is from genome assembly GCF_000004195.4 of Xenopus tropicalis. Classification (NCBI taxonomy): domain Eukaryota; kingdom Metazoa; phylum Chordata; class Amphibia; order Anura; family Pipidae; genus Xenopus; species Xenopus tropicalis. The sequence continues at coordinate 39,640,352 of NC_030680.2, forward strand.
ACTTTTAATATGAATACAACTTGCTGGTATCACAATAAAAAAAGAAAACACATTTTTCAACATTAGTCCACTTCTTGAACTTTAATGGACTTGAACTTTCAGTGAGTTTTAAAGTTATTTGTAAACATAGCTGCAATTGAGTTTTAGGGACACCCATTCTGAAAAGTTTGATAAAGATGATTTGATTTCCTCATACATGCTGAAACAAAATAGGGCACCATGGTGGCTCAGTGGGTAGCACCTTGCAGAGCTTATGTACCTAGTTCTATTCTAACAAATTATAATAATTTAGGACCACATTGGGTGCTTATTCTTTAGGGCTACCCTCAGCAGCTGCTGGGTCTGTTCTATATCTACATCAGTGGGTGTAGAAGTCTCACTGGTTGGTAATTCAGAGAATGCCTTCCCGTAAAATCAGAGCTTTCTGGATATCATGTTTGCAGATAAGAGATCCTGTCTTTCTGAGCTTTGAAACAATATAGCAGAAATCAGTTCTCATCCAGGTTTCTTTATCAGCTGGCTTCTGCTACAAGTCAGAGAATATAAGAATAAGTAGCCACACAGATGCTGCTTTTAATGACCAATGCATTTAAAAATGACTTTATAATCATGACATATATATAAATATATATATATATATACACACATACATCTATATGGAACACTTGCTTATAATTATATTTCCTTAACTAAGCAATAAACCATTTTCTGGGTGCATGATCTCTTCAACACAACCACCCTAGCAGCACAACAACACTTCTGATGAGTCATACAGTAAGTCTGTTTTCCACACAAATACATCAAAACTTCAAATCATCTGCCTGTCACATGATTCTCACCATGTCTGATGAGTGTGACTGGTATTGTGCTGATTCCCAACTGTAAGTCTAATAATAACAATATGCTGCTTTCTAGCTAACTATAAACAAGGCTGTGTTGATAATTTAAAGCACCCAAAGTCTTACCTACCATCAAGGGAGGGGACATAGTTTGCAGACAACTGCCCAGAAGAAAATCTTGTCCCTTTTTACATTGGGTGCGTCCTAGTATGAGAGTTAGATCATAGTTTAGGCCAGACACAACCTGTAAAAGAGGCGAATGAAAAATAAGTATATGGGTACAGTAACTATATACAGGAAAGAGTGTCTGCCAGTTGGGATTAATTACAAAAATGTGAATATAAAATGAAACATTAGCAAGCGACAGAGAGAAACTACAAGCAAACATTTTCTTCCTTTTTTAATAACATTACAATTACATGTCACCTTTTTCCTGGCTTGGGTAACCCTAATCTGCCGGTAAATCTCCTCGCCATTATTTCCCCTGTTGAACTCCCTCACAGCCACCTCGGCCACTTGCTTCAACTCTGGCGCATCGGAGGGGACGTCTGTCCAGCGGCCCGGGGGGTGCCCAAAAGCTAAAAGCAAATAGGGGAGCAGAAAGCACAAGCTCACTCTGTGATAAGCCATAGTGATTGTGTAAACATGGGACACAGAACGGACTGTCACTAGCTATAGGAGCGAGTGACGTCTCGAACACGTGACAGAAGTGGGCGTGTATGTTTGCGCTTTGGGGAGGGCTTAAGCTCTTGTACCTGTCAGGCACTGCCAATGCAACAAGCAGGATCAAGGGATACATATGGCAGTAGAATTATGCTACCCGTGTTAAAATGTTGGAAGGGGCTGCACTAGACAAATAAATACTGGTTAGATCGTGTACATGTTATCACACTTATGCATTTATGAAACTACAGCGCCAGCCATTAGTATTGTGGGCAAACTATCTCGCCCTTTTGTAACATGGCAGCTTATGCGTTCCAGGTCTCCCCGCCCACAGCAGGCTTTTTTAAGGTAGGCAACGTGATTGGCGTTTCTTCAATGGAGGGCGTGTCTCAAATGACAGGGATGTGAGAAGTGAACTGCGGGAGCCTGAGGTAAGGAGGCTTTAGTAACGCGTTGTTGGTTCATTTACTTTTAGCCCAAGCTGGTGCTGCATCGGTGCGGTGGGTTGTTCGCAAGTTCCGGGCTCTGTGCTGGGAAGTCTATAGACGCCGGGTTACCTTGGGGGAGGTGAGAGCCTAGCTTGCCGCGTGTCGGGATTCACTGCCGCTAGCTATTGGCATATGTAACGCGTGTATCTGTGCACTTTGGGTGTATGTTGCACCCATTCAGGGACAGCCATCTATGTCACTACTGGAAATGTGTGTAACAAATGTCTAATGGCCGCAAAGTAGTCTTGGGGCGCTAGAAGTAATTCAAGTTGGGCATAGGAGGGTGCGAATATGGGTGCCTGCCTCTGGCCACTTAGGGTCTGCTGGCCTATAGAGTGAAGAAGTTAAGTGCTGGGTCCCAGTTGCACACAGGCTTAGTAGCTGCTTGGTATGGACTCTAGAATGGGAGGTATTGGTAATAATGACATTATGCAGTTGACATTATGCAGTTTGCATCCTGCAGCAGTTGCTGAACTTCAGCTCCTCACAACCATTCACAGGCCATGGTTCTCAGGGCATGCTGGGAGTTGTAGATCAACAAAAGCTGGAGGGTTGCAGAATAGCTGTCCTTGACACAGAAATCACTGGGCCTGAAGTATTTAGAAGGCACCTCTCTGCAAACAGGGATACTTTTCATAAAGGTACTGAATTATTTACATTTTTGTCCATTACCTCTACATTTTGGAATTTCAGCAGCTCTCTATTTTATATTTTAATTTGGGGTTTCTATATGCCACATGCTATACTAAGTATATTGGGCATCAAACTGTTCAGTAGATACCCGGCCTTCATATTTAGGATGTTTTATCATCTTACACAGTTGCATAACATCCATAGAGCAAATCCAGTGGTTGCTGGCAGGCCCAGATTGCAGGGTCTGCTGTATGGTAGTTTCCTTCCTATCCATTCTAAACTTGCCACCTGCACCTGATGCAAGGAGTGGGTGGGTTTCTGGGGTCTGCTGATCCTGACCTGGCCCTACTGATGATTTTTAGCAGGGGGCTCAGCATAGTGAAAGTACGCCACTGGTCTTGCCTAATGACATATGAGAGGTTACATAGTTTCTACATGCACATACTTTGGTAATCCTATGTATATTGGTTATAAAACCGCACAGAGGACCCCCGGCATTAGTACTTACAATATTTATCTCTAAAATGATTTGCATTTCTATTATGTTTCTCTAATATTCTAAAATTATATTTTCTATTTTTTTAGATATTTAGAGTTACAGAAGTGGAATTACACACAGTCAGGCAAATTTGGAAAGCTTAATCTAAAAGTCCCCGCTGGGAAATGTCGATAAACTGAAATGTTCAAATGTTCAAAAATGGTCTAGCAGTAAATGCAAATGTACCTTTTACGCTTACAGTGAAAGGACTAACAGAGAATTCAAGTTAAAAATCAATATTTTGTTTACTCGCTTGTCTCCCCTGCACTTTCTGAATCTCTATATATTTCATCATGCTTATTTCTGCATCTTGCACGATTCAAATGGTGCTGAGTTCTTGGCCACCGTATATCCCTGCCATGTTCTTGACATTGTTATGTTTTCTAAGCATGTGCCATTTTTTGGCACCCCCTACCCCGACTTTTTGATTCCATTCATCTTCAGTTGGTGTGTCCTTTATTAACGTTAGATGTGAAACTGGAAGGAAGCTTTCTAAAGTAGAACAAACTCCACAAAAGCTAGATTAAAGGGAAAACAGATTTCTTTATTAAACATAAGCACAATTATTTTGACTTATGGGAAATAGGTGACCAGAAGTAATTAGGCTTCAGTGTAATTATCCGGCTCTTATTTAGTGTGTGGGGGCTATCACTAGAATATTTTTAATTATCAATAACTCTTTACTTACCCATAGTAATCACTGAATAGTTCCAACAACCAAAAACACACTAGTTTGAGGCTTTACTTTTATTACTGCTTTTTATTGCCTGTTTTTCTTTCCAGGTCCTGTACTATTCAAGACTGAAAGCTTCAGCATAAAAAATGTAAATCACAAAATAAATCAGGACCAGTTTCAAATTATATTAGAATTATTTTGTCACCTTTATAAGTTTAATTTTCAGGCAAGCAACCCGCTTAATTGCTGATTAGCAGAATAGGTCAGGTGTGAAAGACATTTCAATTCAATCATGGACAACTTGCAAGGAGAAACAATGGACACCAATAGAAATTTACTGGCAGGAACAAACACTTAGAAATAAAATAGAATCGGCAACTTGTAAAGCTTACATTTCTGGCAGGGCTGCTATTTGGAAACTACTTGTCTTTAAATTCATCTAGTTTTAGTTTGCACCAGAGGGTCAGGGCAAGACTTACAGGGGATCTATTGTGAAAATGAAAACATTTCATATAAGCTGCATCTCACTGAAATAGGAATTTTCTAAATATAATCAATTAGAAATTCTGTATCATTTATAAAATACATTTGGTTTAATTGGTTATTTTTAGAAAGTTTCTTATTTCAGCGAGATGAAGCTTATATTAAATTTTCATTTTCGCGATAGATCCCCTTTAAAGGGCCCTTACCTGGATTGTGGTCATACTGCCTTTTTATCAAGCCTGGGCAAAGCCTAGCTATCTGCTTAAACGTGATGAATTTTGTATCCCTGGTTTTATTGGGCCAGTAGGTTCAATGTCAGGCTTGGAAAAGACTGAGAGCTTAAGTGCCACTTAAGTTTCTTATTTACATGTTCTTATGTCATTGTCCAGCTGCATTTGACTCTCAGCTAACATATTGGTTAGCATTTGCTTGTTTACTTGAAATTCCACATATTTAGCTAGCAGTGCACTAGCCATTTCCATCAAACTGACATTTTGGGATCATTTTAAAGTGCCTGTGGTTGATACTTGTAATGCATTTATTAAAGAGGGTTGTAGCTTGCCCATTTAAAGACCTAGAACTGTGAAGTTCGTAATGTTTACTTTATGGCAGTGGTTCTCAACCTTGCTAATGCCGCGACCCTTTAATACAGTTCCTCATGTTGTGGTGACCCCCAACCATAAAATTATTCCTAAGACCATCGGATATATGTGTTTTCAGATGGTCTTAGACGACCCCTGTAAAAGGGTGGTTCGACCCCCAGGTTGAGAACCGCTGCTTTATGGGTTAGGATATCTAATTCAGATGGAATATGCAAAGTCATTCACTTTTAACATGTCTATTAGCATTAAATATATGAAGTAGATGTTTCTGAAGTAGGTTTTTCTGAAGTTTTCGGAAGAAATATCCTTTTCCCTGCCAACAATTAGGGGGCCCATTTACAAACTATCAGATTTTCTTTTTTTTCCCCGATTCAGATTAGTAAGGGCTAAAAGTTGCAGAGGGAAAAAAAAGTTTCCAGATTTATGCAACCAAACAGTTAAAAATCTTAATCATGTAGAAGTCAATGGCAGATGTCTTTTCCCTTTCCTGAAAGATCCTTCTTTTGCCTCAAAACTTTACAGGTTCCGTATTTTTAACACTGGTTTTTGTGCGAAAATTCAAAACGTGAGTTTTCATGCGACAATTCGAAAATGTCAGTTTCTGCATCTTTTTCTTGCGTGGACATTCAGTAAATGTCAGACATTTGTGGAAGTGCATTTAGTCAAATTTTTTTAAAATATCCAACTGTCCTCATTGTAGATAGGTTGCAATATCAGAAATGATGTGGGTATATAAGTGCTAGGGATACCAAACCTTTTCAAATTGTTGAAGGGTCCCTAGGGATTAAGCCATTACATACAAATATACTCCCTTCAGCCTATCTTTAGTTTTGCCAAAGTTTAAGTATTGGGTTTTCCCAGCAGCTGCAATAGTTTGCCTGGTAGCATCATTAAAGATGTATGTAATGAGACGGACAGTATTTTTAAGTATACCTTCTATGGGCTTGTTTTCAAAGTGCTTCCCAAGATTTTTTTTCTGGATCTAATTCCGAATATACTTTCAACCATTGTGTAAACTCAACACCAATAAAGTTCTGTCTTACTCCCACATTTCTCACTGTTACAGTTAGAGCTGCATTTTTTTTGGTGATCTCTGAGGAAATACACACACCATCACAAAATGGTCAGAGGGCTGAGGGAGTTGTAGTAAAAAAATTCTCCTTGTAGGCTCTGGGAACGCTTTCATATATCATAGCAAAGCAGGAACAATATTTTTTCTGTTATAATTGGTGCTCTATTTGTTGAGAAGCATTTTTGAGAAAGATTGAGACTCTCTTTGAGGCAATTTTTTATCCAGAAGAGAAATACCGTATATACTAGAGTATAAGCCGATCCTAGTTGATCGGCAGTTCAACGTGCCTGCAGCCTTGCAACTGATGCGCCGGTAGGATACTTGACTCGAGTATAAGCCGAGGATTCCTTTTTTAGCACATTTTGAGTGCTGGAAAACTCTGCTTATACTCTAGTATATACGGTAGCACTGATAACCCAATTATTCCCTTCTTCCTGCCTTTCACTTTTGTTGCATCTGGTGATCACTATTCATATCAGGCGAAGTTTAGCCCGAAAATAAGACTGCAACCGTAGCAAGCAATTGAAGCCAATGGCAGGAGGCAGAGGTGGTATTGAGTGTTTCTTCACCAGCAGAAAAATGCCAGCGGAATGTCTGCCATGTTGAAGTTTTGTGTAGGGCCTTCGAAAATGCATTCATTTTCATCAGAATAAGTTTATCTGGAGGTTCCTCTTTGTCTTTTCTTGTTCTGTTATCGGAGATTCATGTTAACATGAACAATGGGCACATGATGCTGCATGGATGAGAAACTGAAACTTTCTCCTGCAGTTCCTGATTTGCATCGTCTCTGCATGTGATGTTGGTTATATATGTAAACTGTTAAAGGAATACTGTCATGGGAAAGCATGTTGTTTTCAAAACTCATCTGTTAATAGAACTTCTCCAGCAAAATCCTGCATTGAAATCTGTGTTTTTTTTTTTTTTATATATTTAAAACTTCACATGGGGTTAGCCCTATTTTTAATTTCCCAGGGTGCCACAGCCATGTGACCAGTTCCATGATAGACTTCAGGCATACTTTTCTGCTGCACTCCTCCAGTTACATGGGTGTAGGAGAAACAATAGGTTACCTTAAAGCAGTTCTAATGTGTAGTGCTGGCTCCTTCTGAAAGCTCAGACTCAGGCACAATGCACTGAGATGGCGCCTACACACCAATATTACAACTAAAAAAATATATATTTGTTGGTTCAAGAATAAAATCTTAAATAGTAGAGTGAATTATTTGCTGTGTAAACAGTGAAATTTAGAAATAAAAAGTACACCATAAAAATTATGACAGTATCCCTTTAAATATTTAAAGCGCTCGGCCTGAGTGATAACGCATGCAAAATTACGTTGATGAATCGGTACTTATTTATCGCATGCTTTCTAACGCAAAAAAGTATGCGATAAGCGTTAACAACCTTTAGTCCTTTAGGCCCCATTTTTCCTTATTCAAGGCCAATGCACAAAGTGATGCTGTATAGGCCGAGCAATGTGGAGAAAACATAATATGTTCTGTAACTCAGTTTTTTATATCTGGATATGTTTCTATTTGGAGCAAACCAGTGCATGACTTTAACCTACAATATCTGTTGTGAACTGTTAAAAATATAAAGGTGGACCCATAATGGTATTAAGGTACTGGCAGCCATTGCATCTTAAAAGGTTAGTTCAAGTTATGAGTGACTGGAATATGAATAGTAGAGGGTCAAAATAAAATGTTTTTTTTTAATTCTCCGATTTTCATAGTTACAAAAAAAAAACTCCCTGAATGCCTTAATCTTAATTATGGGATACGTGTTTTCCTAATAAAAGAAAACATAATTCCAAGCAACTTTCCAGTGTGAATTTTTAGTGCTTTAAAAGTTATTAGTAAATGTAATTGCTATTGAAAGCAGCATTTGCTGAACTCCTGGTTGTTACTTTTTAAACAATGTTGCAAAAACCAGCCTCCTTCAGCAACACAGGTCTGTCAGTCTGCTGGGTTTGTGTTACATTGTTTCAAATGCCAGAGCCACCAGATCAGAGAATAGAAAAGGACTGGCAAACACTACTTCTAATTGCAATTATATATACAACTAAGTCAAAAACCATTGCAAATTTGTAGTGAATGTATATTGCAAAGTTGTTTTCTGTTATTAGGCAAAAAAATCTGGGTTGACTTTTAATTAAAAAAAAAAAAAAAATATCTTTCCATGTTTTATGTTTGATGTTACTTTTTATCATTTTTATTTGATACATTGAGGTGAAAAATCCCTGAACCACAAATGGTAAAATTGAGGAGAGCACGCAAATGTGTGTAGGGCTGCTTGCTGGTGGAAAAGTATAATATAACATTGAACTTCATTTTTTTCCCCTGCTAAAAACTCCAATAATGAACCAGGCCTAGTGAGGCCTAGAGGGGCAACTTTTTTGTTTATTTTCATAAATGCCTTATTCTCTGTAATAAAGTAGACATTTTCCTTCTTTTTCTCTTATCCCACTCAAAACTGGTGAAGGTGTAATAGCAAATGTTTTGCCAGAAAAATAGTTCATCTCAATATTGAAAGGGATAAAATCCCATTTAAAGGCAGTCTATTACAACAGATAAAATAAAGGAGATGAAAAGGCAATGCTGCAAAAAGCTTGAGAACCTAGAAGAAAACTGCAAGGCTACACGAAATTAACTATCTCCTGTTTGCACAAATGATTGCACAAGCAATAGCAAGAAATGTTGCCATGTATCAGCATCAGAATAGTTTGCACTGTAACTCGGGAAATCCAGATCCTGCCTAAGAAAAGTGCCGGGTGGAGTTGCTATTATTCATCCGTCTAAAAGGCACGGAAACAGGCAGTCTCTGAAGAAGTAAGAAATATGTGGGCACTGGAAATAATAGAACAATGGACTGGTCAACTGATGGGTGATTTTGTAATGATTTCATCAAACTGAAATATATAATTTGCTGGGTTAGGCCCAGCTAAGTCATTTGCAATGCTAGATCACACCCCAGGTTAGTATGTCCTTAGAGGCCTAAGGAAAAGGCAGGCCCTTACTCTTGTGAGTTTTTCCCATGCAGTTTGCTTCCATTTGGTTTACATGTGGTCCAGCTGCTTTCAGCCTTTTATGGATCATTTCCATGAACTCCAGCAAGTGACTTAAAGTTAGCAGTAAGCCTTTAGAACAGCAGGGTGGAAGGTCAACCAAATAGTCCAGCTCATACTGTTCTAAAGGCTTACTGCTAACTCTACATCACTTGCTGCATTTATGCCTCATGATATGTGCAGTAAGGGGCATGATGGGATCTGCCTGTCACTGATCTGGTCTAGACAGGGATTCAAAATAGGCCCTGGCATTTCAAGTACACAGGCCCAAATCACCCCCAACAGCTCCATAAGTAGTTACTGCCTATGGCATCTTACAACATTCTAATTCGTGGAAAATGTTTTATTGGTGCACAGTACATTCTCAGTCATAGTTTTGTTCTGGATACAGTAATGTTAATAAATGGGATGTAACTTTATTGTGTAAACAAACAAGCTCAGCTTTTATCAAGAATGTGTAGGTTTCTGAATCATTTATGATAAGATTCTGATATATCATAATCTTAAGTTTAAGGCTGATGCCTGCAAAGGGGCTGATTTTCAGCCTGTTGAACATACAGGCTAAGAATCAGCCCCTCCGCTAGCATCAACCTCCTACCTTGCCTGTACCCGGAACCATTGTGTTGGCCCAGGTGGCAGGCACATGCAGATATCTGTATAGAAACACGAGGACACAATTAAAGGGTTCATTTGGAGACAGGAAAATCGGTCCGTATGTGTCTGTCAACCACGAACACCTATCAAGATCTAAAACAACTTTTTAGATGGAAGACCTCTTTGTGTTTAATCACAGCAGAACTTTAAAAGTGAGGTGGGTGGCAAAGCTTGTGGGGGGCTGGGGTAAATAAAATTGCCAGGAGCTATAATGTTGCAGCATATGCACTTATATAAAATTCATTTTGTTGCTAGTTCTGAAATAGAAATTCCCACACCCCTTTACTTTAAGACAAGCCCAGGATTGCTTTGGCTCACGTGAACCTACAAGCCCAGACAAACACGTTGTGTTGCATCCACCTGTATTAAATATGCAGCACTGGATTGATATTTTGCAGAGTGCACAGAATCTGGCTAAATAGTCATGCAAACCTAACCCCTTTAAAGAATCTCTGCTCTGGCAAAAAAAATGCTGGCATGTACAAGAATCCTGGTATTGGGGGGTGGGGAGGGAAATGTGATCTAATGTAATCGCTTGGTGGCATTCCTGGATTTTTCTACAGTAAGGGCTATGCTACATGAGAGCTTTTTGTTGGCTATCCTTATATATCTGCATATCACATCCTACAAGTCAGATTTAGTTGCACATGTCTAAAAATAATGCAACATATTAAAAATCTGATCTGTAAACCACATTTACCATCTGCCACCGCATGCTGTGTCTGAGTCTGCTTTATCTGTTGCGGCTGAACACTAAAAGCTGGATAGACTTTTGTTTTTTATTGGACTATGGTAACTGTTGCATGTGGACACTAATAAAACAATGTGATCTAATCTAAGGCTAATGCCACACCATGGCATGGAAAAACGTTTCCTGAAAATACGCTCCTACGTGTGCCTGCACCTGAATGAATGGAATATGGAGTGTATTCCATTCATTTGGGTGCAGGCACAGGTAGGAGAGTATGGTGCGTATTTTTGGCAAACTTTTTCTGGCTTGCCGAAAATATACGCCATACGCATAGTGTGGCATTAGCCTAATATGACATTCCAGCCTGCAAGATAATGATTTTGTTAGTGGCTTAGGAAAAGTCGGATAAATGAGTTCTGGGAGTGAATGGAGAGAGAATAGGAAAGAGCTTCCATTCCATACTCTGTTTAGTATTTTCAGTTGGCCAGCTGTAGGGAGCTGCCTGATTAGGCTGCAGGTGAGCAGCAAATAAAAGGGTGTTGAGTAGAGTTAGTTGGGGGTTAGGGATTAAGATTGGGGACTCTGAGAGAGGGGTTCACTCTCAGCGTGGGGCACAGGGCAGGAAGGCTAGCTGCCTGCCTGTGTTAGGAACTACCAGAAGAGCTGGGGGTGCTGCCTGCCACTGCAAGAAGCCGAGGGAGCTGTTACCATGTGTTTGAGTGCCGGAACATTGAGGCTTGGCGAGAAATTCAAGTGTGCCAGGGCTGAGTGAGTAGCTCAGAGTGTTCAGGAGTGTGAGAGTCACCATAGATGTGTGAAAGCCATTGGGGATGGTGAGAAGCCCCGGGAAAAGGTTCCAGTGTGTGAAAATTACCCTGGAAGGTGAGAGCCCCGAAGAAGGGACAAATCATAACCATGTTTGATGAACTGTTTATGAACTGTGAACACTCCACCCAACACAAACATATGTTTTTAAGAGAAAAACGTGATGTCACATGTTGTGTCCCTGTCTCTTATTCTCCTCATCCTCTGCATACCTGCCTACTAAAGCTAGTTCCCCCCAGACAGCATGTCACAAAAAAATATATAATTTATATTTAAATATATTAATATTTTGTGGAACAAAAAAGTGCATCTGAGCAAAATTCTACAGATGATTTTATAAAACAGGAGTTGAAGAGGCAGCTAAAGAGGACAGGCCATTAAGGCAGTATATTTATTTATTTGCAAGATAATGGATACCTTCCAGCATTTTTGAGAAAATGGGATGAAGAGGCTGAGAAATGCTGGGGGTTCATTCATGATTGTTGCCAGTAAGACATTATAGTTAACTGATCCCTAAAAAAAACCCATGTAATTTTACAAGTAGTTGACTGAAGGTGTAGTGTAATTATTAGACTACAAGTTTGGCCTTTTGGCCTTACAGACTTTTAGGGGCACATTCATTACGTACGACAGGTCCGATTAAAAAAAAAATTGAAAAGTTTACAACTTAATTTGTGCAACTTTTTTGTACTTCGTGACAATTTGCGCAACAATATATGCGACAAAATCGTATCTGTACGAAAGTTTCGTTCATTCAAGCTTCGGTATCGTGACTTTCCTTGGGCCAGGTTGGAGCTGCAGAGTGCCATTGAGTCCTTTTGGAGGCTTCCAAAATCATGCACTGAAGTGTCAAAGTCAGAGGTTTTCCCGCCGTTTATGATCGTTCATTGGTTGGTTTGTACTTCTAAAGAGCCATATTTTCTATATGATCATGCTATTATTTATTTCTGGCACTTGGGTAAGTCCGTACACACTGATAATCCTTTCTTCACATCTGGGGTTAAGCCTCATCTTATTTTGTGGGACTGGGCTGGACCTAGGTATGGTGCTGAGATTTTGGTTTCTGTTGAGTGGGTGCCTTGATATAAGTAGGGGCCTTCTGCCAGTTCATAGAAATAATTCACACATATCTGTACCAAAATTTTGGTTACCGTGAATCGAGTTTATCTATGAGAAATTACTAAATAAACTCACCAACTGGAGTGGGGCTGTTCACTGTCTACCCAGCCTTTGTAAAGGAGCACTTTACAGAGTGCTGACCGAAATCTTTTAACTTGGATTTTGAAAATGTTTAAAAAAAAAAAGTCTATTTTTTTGTTTTAGAACAATGGAGTGTATTTCCTGATAAATATATGGATGTACCTTATTCTTTAAAACCCGCTGACCTGTCAGACATTGTCTATTGGCATAAAGGGCTGAAAGCAGGCCAAGAATCGGTCCCTATTCTTACATCGACAGTCAAACACTTGAGAATGAAATCTACACCAGAGAAGGCTGATGCTAGTGTAGGGGTTGATTATCAACATGTGTTTGTTGTGGTCCTCTCAGGGCAGCAATCAAAATGTCAGCAGCTTCTTCCCATCCTTCCACATGGGAAATGCCCTGTAAATGGTACATCATAATTATAACTCAATAGAGAGTCCTCTTCATATGTGTTTTATGACATAATAAGGTAAGATTGTAACCATCTTTACCTCCTTATTATTTTATTATTTGTATATAATATGTGTGGGTTGATGTGTTCTGTTGTATAGCCATGCAGAATATGTTTGACCATTGTAAATACTTGAGAAATAAATAAACAAGTATTCAAGTATTCAGTGAGAAGCTTCTAATGGTAGATTGATGCTTTAAGGGAGACCTATACCCTAAAAATGCATGTGGCTATAATTGCCATATTTTATGTACTAGACTCCAACTCCTTAAAGGAACAGTAACACCAAAACATTCAAGTGTATAAAAGAAATTCCAATATAATGTACTGCTGCCCTGCACTGGTACAACTGGTGTGTTTGCCTCAGAAACACTACTATGGTTTATATAACGAATGCAGCTGTGTAGCCATGGGGGCAGCCATTCAAAGGAGAAAGGGCACAGGCACATAGCAGATAACAGATAAAACACTATTGTATTCTACAGAGCTTATCCGTTATCTGCTATGTAACCTGTGCCTTTTCTCCTTTTTTCCAGCTTGAATGGCTGCCCCCATGGCTACACAGCAGCTTATTTATATAAACTATAGTACAGTTACTGTAGCAAACACACAACATTTACCAGTGCAGGGCAACAGTACATTATATTTCATTTACTTTAAAAAAAATTTGGTGTTACTGTTCCTTTAAAGGAGAAGGAAAGGCTAGTAAAGAGTTAATCTCAAGCTGCAGGCATACCTTCAGTTGTCTTAATAGTGCCCTTAAGTCTCCCCATATTTCACCTGTTCAGAAGATCTGAAGCCAAACAGGAAGAAAAAATGCTGAGCTGTGTAAAGAAAGTTCCCATAATGCCTCACTCCTGCACAGACATCCAGACCAAGTGAACATGCTCAGTTAGACTATGAGTCAGCTTCCTGCTGATTGGCTCAGATCCACATTCCTAAGGGGGGGAGTGAGTTCTTAGCATTCTTGAGGGAGGGGGAGCAGGAAAGAGGAGAGAGCAGAGAGCTGTGTGTCTCTGGCACATGAATTACAGACACAACTAATCTTTTTTTCAGAGAAGTCATTGCAGCATTTCTGTGAGTGCTTATGGCTGTATTTACATAGACCTTTCTGATAAAGCTTACTTAGTTTTATTTTCTTTTTCCTTTAAAGTTTTAGCATCTCAATATCACTAATAATCCAGGCCTTTAAAATTGTCATGGGAGCTCCCCATCTTGCATTCTGTTAGGAGTGTTAGTGACACCCATGCTCTGTGTGCTCTATGCAGTGGTTGAGAAGCTTAGCTTATAGTTTTTTGCATGTTATCCAACAGAAAATGCCTGTCATAGAATTCTAATTAATTCTATTAAATTCTAAAGCTAATTGCACTAGTTTCTGAGCTGCCATGTAATGACAGTGTAAATTATAAATTGGTGTTGTATAATGACATATATATATATAATATACACCGCTATTAAGGGCATCTTCAAAGGGACATATTTTTGCTGCTAAAAGGCTGTGGTTGCCTTGGGCTACAGAAACCTAAAACTTAATGTGCAGCATTTCCACCCTACTTCTATATTGAGTTTAAGTTCTCCTTTAATTGCTGGTCTGTGCTGAGGCTACTGCCTATGTGTTGAAATTTTAAGTACATTGTACATTTTTTTTAATACAGATCATTCTATGAACTAATTATCCAGTTTGAGTACTGTAGCTTATTTGGCTCTTTTTTTTATACAGATTATTCTATAAGCTATTTATCCAATTCATTAAGTACTGTACTTATTTTGTGATATCTTGTGGTTAATATATTTCTCTACTATTTTTCTTTTACTCATCCGGCTATTAAAACTCTTTATTTACTGTGCTAATCAGTGCCGGAATGTAAAGAACTGCAATACTGGCAAGGGGAGACGCTGAACATTTCTGTGAGAGAGTGATGTACTGAAGCAGAAAATCTGATCAGAATAATAAAGGGCCCAGAGGCCAGCTGAATAAAACAGCTCTGATTCTAAAAACCAGTTCAGGGATTTAGCAGATTACTAAAGAACATTCTTCTTGGCGTGTCTATATAAACAGGTTGTTCAACTTTGTAAAACTGAAGCTTTGTATTTCCTTTCAGGGCATACTGTATGCCAAAATCAGTTAATGCCAAAATAACTTGATGCACATCTTCCTTGGTCTTTTAATTTTTTTATGGTTTTTCAGTTAGCTTTTCCTAACAGCTTCCCATTTTGGTATTTCAGCAGCAATCTGATTGCCAGGATCTTAGTTTCCTTAGAAAACAGCTATTGATTTGAATTTAATACTGAAAAACTATTAGGAGCTGGCCTGATAGGTAAGGAAAGTTAACAGTAACATTAAAATTGTTGCCTCACAAAGCAATAGGTATTTGGTTTCCGGGGTCAGTGACCCCTATTTAAAAATTGGAAAGCAAATAACTTTAAAAACTAAAACTAAAAACTATATAAAATAAATAATAAAAAACAATTGCAAAGTTGTTAGGATTAGGACATTCTATAACATACTAAAAGTTAATTTAAAGGTAAAACACCCCTTTATGAACTTCCAACCATTAAAGGTGAACATATACCATATGCAGAACCTTGAATTCTAAGCTTTTACTTAAAAAGGAAAAACAATATCTTTTATTATTGGAATTACTATGAGTACACTTGTTTTACACAAAATGTAGTCCGGTAACTTGTTAGTGCCCAAGACTGTTTTGATAAAGAGCTGTCTGGAAGTTCAGACCGCACGCTGAAGCCTTGCATGAATAGGCCTTTGTGTACTTTGTAACGCTGCCATAGCCTTCACTTCTCCGAGGGCCCCCTGCATGCTTTGTGTTCTTTAAACTATTTTGCTGATGTCGGCACAGAAAGTCTTTGCTCTGCTTCCAAGCACTTATAATTTCCTAAATTTAGAAACAATGTGTCTTGAAAGCTTTTTTTTTTTTTTTTAATTCTTCAGTAATTTTGTGCATGTTGGCTCCTTTCCCCACCCCTCATTTGTTAAGGGCACTTGTGATATAAAAATGCCAGCACTCTGAATAAGGGAATTATTATGTTTGATAAGCACATGCATGTGATGTAGGATCATGGGACACATCTACTGATCAAAGTTAACAGATTCAGCTCCTATATCTTCCTATTTAACAATAACTGGTGCACGTACCATTAATGGCCACAATCCATTCCAATAATCAAAAAGATTTTTTTGCAGAGAGGCAAAAAGCACTCATGTTTTTTTTTTAAATGTTGCTATTTGCGTGCACCTCTAATGTTAGAAACTATGTTTATATATTCTTATTAAGCATGTATTTATAAAGTGTCTCTTGTGTACGCAGCACTGTATAGTAGAACAAATACATATATTATAATAAGTTGCCTATTAAAGAACCTTACTGAATTGGCATATACATATCGGTAAATATTGACCTTTCATGTCTTTTACCTTGGAACACCTTGATGCAGGTTCTAACTGTAACAAGAAGAAATGTGAAAGCAAAGGACACACCACTGTACATTCATTGGCTGATGTTCCATATTATGTGTGCATGCCCTTGGTTTGTTTGTGAGCACAGTGCCGCCTACAAGTCACAAGGATGGACTAGAAATGAAAATGTAATACAAGCTTCAGCTCAGAATTCTGTAATTATCAAGTAAAAATATACAACCAGATCTGGGCTTGATTTCACCACCCACAGGCCTGGCTAGGGCAAACTAGGCTGATCCATTCATTGGCTATTGGGCCAACAATCTGACTATAATGCCTAATTGATATCTGGCAATAGTGCACGCACAGACACACAGGTATGGGACTGGTTATCCACAATATTTGGGACCTGGGGTTTTCCATAATTTGGATTTCCATACTATAAGTCTTCAAAAAAATAATATAAACATCAAATAAACCCAATAGGATTGTTTTGCCTCCAGTAAGTATTAATTATTTTAGTTGGGATCAAGTACAGGGTACTATTTTATTATTACAGAGAAAAAAAAATAATTTTGAAAAATTGGAATTATTATTTTATGATTAGAATAGAGTCTATGCGAGATGGCCTTCCCCTAATTCCGAGGTTTCTGGATAAAGTTATAAAGTAAAATAATTGTTGTTATTGTTATTATTGTTACTGTTATTATTATTATAATAATAATACTAATAAAAACAACAATTATAATACAGGTATAGGATCTCTTATCCGGAAACCCGTTATCCAGAAAGCTTCAAATTACGGAATGCCTGTCTCCCATAGAATCCATTTTAATCAAATAATTCAGAATTTTAAAACTGATTTCCTTTTTCTCTGGAGTAAAACAGTACCTTGTAATTGATCCCAACTAAGATATACAGGTCCTTCTAAAATTAGCATATTGTGATAAAGTTCATTATTTTCTGTAATGTACTGATAAACATTAGACTTTCATATATTTTAGATTCATTACACACAACTGAAGTAGTTCAAGCCTTTTATTGTTTTAATATTGATGATTGTGGCATACAGCTCATGAAAACCCAACATTCCTATCTCAAAAAATTAGCATATTTTTATCCGACCAATAAAAGAAAAATGTTTTTAATACAAAAAAAGTCAACCTTCAAATAATTATGTTCAGTTATGCACTCAATACTTGGTCGGGAATCCTTTTGCAGAAATGACTGCTTCAATGCGGCGTGGCATGGAGGCAATCAGCCTGTGGCACTGCTGAGGTGTTATGGAGGCCCAGGATGCTTCAGTAGCGTCCAGAGTGTTGGGTCTAGTGTCTCTCAACTTTCTCTTCACAATATCCCACAGATTCTCTATGGGGTTCAGGTCAGGAGAGTTGGCAGGCCAATTGAGCACAGTAATACCATGGTCAGTAAACCATTTACCAGTGGATTTGGCACTGTGAGCAGGTGCCAGGTCGTGTTGAAAAATGAAATCTTGATCTCCATAAAGCTTTTCAGCAGATGGAAGCATGAAGTGCTCCAAAATCTCCTGATAGCTAGCTGCATTGACCCTGCCCTTGATAAAACACAGTGGACCAACACCAGCAGCTGACATGGCACCCCAGACCATCACTGACTGTGGGTACTTGACACTGGACTTCAGGCATTTTGGCATTTCCCTCTCCCCAGTCTTCCTCCAGACTCTGGCACCTTGATTTCCGAATGACATGCAAAATTTGCTTTCATCCGAAAAAAAGTACTTTGGACCACTGAGCAACAGTCCAGTGCTGCTTCTCTGTAGCCCAGGTCAGGCGCTTCTGCCGCTGTTTCTGGTTCAAAAGTGGCTTGACCTGGGGAATGCGGCAACTGTAGCCCATTTCCTGCACACGCCTGTACACGGTGGCTCTGGATGTTTCTACTCCAGACTCAGTCCACTGCTTCCGCAGGTCCCCCAAGGTCTGGAATCGGTCCTTCTCCACAATCTTCCTCAGGGCCCGGTCACCTCTTCTCGTTGTGCAGCGTTTTCTGCCACACTTTTTCCTTCCCACAGACTTCCCACTGAGGTGCCTTGATACAGCACTCTGGGAACAGCCTATTCGTTCAGAAATTTCTTACTGTGTCTTACCCTCTTGCTTGAGGGTGTCAATTATGGCCTTCTGGACAGCAGTCAGGTCGGCAGTCTTACCCATGATTGCGGTTTTGAGTAATGAACCAGGCTGGGAGTTTTTAAAAGCCTCAGGAATCTTTTGCAGGTGTTTAGAGTTAATTAGTTGATTCAGATGATTAGGTTAATAGCTCGTTTAGAGAACCTTTTCATGATATGCTAATTTTTTGAGATAGGAATTTTGGGTTTTCATGAGCTGTATGGCACAATCAACAATATTAAAACAATAAAAGGCTTGAACTACTTCAGTTGTGTGTAAATGAATCTAAAATATATGAAAGTCTAATGTTTATCAGTACATTACAGAAAATAATAAACTTTATCACAATATACTAAATTTTGGAGAAGGACCTGTAAATAATCCTTATTGGATGCAAAACAATCCCAATTTTATTGATTCTTTAGTAGACTTAATGTATGGAGATCCAAATTATGGAAAGTCCCCTTATCCAGAGTACCCTTGGTCCTGAGCATTCTGGATAACAGATCCTATTCATGTAGTAAGAATAAAATAGTAAATAATGAATATTAAGAAAAATACATGCTGATAATAAATAATAATTGCCCTGGCATTTCAAGTATGCAAAGTGACTGACTGTTGCACCTTATAGCAGCCCCTTCTGGCGTTTGTCAGAATCTACAGATACAAACACTGGTACAGGAGGTAAAGAAAGCCATCAGGTCAACTTTCTCCAGATTTATGCCTTCATGACTTCAGAATGAAAACATTAAGGGGCAGATTTATCAAAGTCTGAATTTCGGATGTTTAGAAGTACGATCGTATGAAAATATTGTGGTACGATCCAAAAGTTATGAAATTTTTGTATCCGAAAGATCGTAAACGGTGTGAAAACCTTTCTGACTTTGAACCTTCAATGCATTTTGGAAGCCTCCCATAGGACTCAATGGCACTCTGCAGCTCCAACCTGGTCAAAGGAAAGTCACGATACCGAAGCTTAAATGAATAACGAAACTTTTGTAGTCATTGCGACAAATACAATTTTTTTCCATTTAAACCCAATTGTACTTTAATGAATGTGCCCCTAATTCTTTAATACTTTTTAGTCTTAATTTTTTTTAACTGCAGTTAGCAGCTGGTCCACATAGGGGAGACAGAGAGCTGCAGCTGAGACATTTATAATACATTTGATTTGCTTGTTGGCAGGAATTGAAAATTAGAATTACAAAACCTTTGGTACTTTTTAAAAAATGTTATGTGGAAAGAAAGAAATATATATTTTTAATTTAAAGTTACTAAAAACAAAAATGTTGTTTAATTTTATCTTGAATCAAATTCAATTTGTTGAGTTTCTTGCTCCAAGCACTTAACAGCCTGGTTTGGAAAATTTCATCCCTTCAGGTAACCATAAAGCTGACATACGTGGACAGCTTTAAGCTGCTAACTTGGACTCTTTAACCTGAAATGACAGCTTGTCTGCTTGTGTATGGACCCACTGCGACTATCGGACAGGTTTAAACATTTGTCTAGGGAAGTACCCCATTGGCTTTTTGATGCAGTCCTCTAAAGATAGGTGCCTATTATGATCTGCGTCCAGCACAATGTGGCCATGTTGCCAAAGATTTGTTTGTTTGACGAGGTTGCCAATGTTGCAGACGTAATGTGGCCAAACGTGGGCCTGACTGATATCTGCTCCAAAACTGGGCAGATCTTGATCAGGCAGGCTTAAAATTGCCATTGGGATAAAGGTCCCCATACACGGGCCGATTTTAGCTGCCGATATCGGTCCCTTGGACCGATTCGGCAGCTAATTGGCCCGTGTATGGGCAGAACCGAGCGGCCTGGCCGACCAGGTTAGAAAATCCAGTCGGATTGGGGACAGTATCGGCTCATTGATGCGGTCCCCGAACCGACTGCCCCATGGCCGCAAATGTAATCCGATCGTTTGGCCCCAGGGCCAAACGATCGGATTTTTTTTTTTAAGCTACTTGCTACCCGATATCGCCCACGTGTAGGTGGGGATATCGGGTGAAGATCCGCTCGCTTGGCGACATCGCCAATGTATGGGCACCTTTTAGGAGCACATCATCTTGTCAAATTGGGCATATTAGAGAAAGGTCTGCTTGTTTGGTGACCTTGCCAAATGAGTGTATCTTAACATGTATGCCTATCTGAAGTGACATGCAGAAGTAGAACAATAGAAAAGATCAAAGATACTTGATAAGGAAGCTACAAAGTTGTACAATCAAATCATAAATACCTTTATTGCCAGAGGTGGGGTGTTGCAAGCTGTTTTTTTGGAAAACAATAGAGAGAGAATACAATGGGGGCTGTAAACTATGAAAGTTACCAAATCTTTTTAATGCTGATATGAATACAATAATCTGATTTCTGTACAAGAGTACAGGTATGGAATTCATTATCCAGAAAGCTCGGAATTACAGGAAGGCTATCTCTCATAAACTTCATTTTAATCAAATAAATTTTTTAAAATTGATTTCCTTTTTTCTGTAATAATCAGTACCTTGATCCCCAACTGCTTCCTTATTGGAGGGAAAGTAATGCTACTGAGTTGAATGCTGAAATCATAACCCTTATTTGGAAGACCCCAGGTTCCAAGCATTCTGGATAACAGGTTCCATACCTGTATTTAGCATCCACCAACTAATTATTCCATTTCCTTGAACCTGTATTCTTGCTATCTATGCTGTACCCTGTTCAATAAGTAGGGCAATAGTTTATTTTTGTATACAATATTAAATAGCCTGGAGATTATTATTAAGGGGAATCTATACCCCATCTCAGAAATTGATGTACACCTGCTCAGAGTGGGCCTGTGTGCACATGTAACTTTTTATATATTTATTTTTAGTGAATTCTGATATTCGCAGATTTAGACTAATAGCGCAACAGCTCTTTGAAGGTCAGAGTGTCAGTTTCCCAAGGTCTGTTCTCCCTTTATCAAGATAAGAGAAACAAACAAGGAAACCTTAGCAGTATTATTTTCATCAACCCCAGGAGCAAGATGTACATGTGACTTTTTACAAACATTTGTCTGGGGCCAGTAACACAGTTTTCACAACTCTCTGGTTAAAATCCGGATTGTGGAGCTTCAAATGATAGCTTAATATTTTATGGGTACCATTAACTGACCATGCCATGTTTGGCAACATTCCCAAAGACTTTTATCAAATTAATTGACTTACCCAACATGAGACATCTTGAGAAAGTCTACTGATTTTAAATTCTTCCATAAAAAAAAGTTGGTGGGCCCAGTTGGATAGAATGGTTCTTGCCACCTCTGACCTCTGAGTTATTTAGGTTGTTCTGTGGGTGAAATGAATTGTTGACATAAGAGAGATATCTAGATATCATAAAATATGGGCCACCACTGGGAACATGTAAACTTGTTTGTGCTACTTGAAATAGATTTGTGTGAAAACATTAGCATATGGATGTATGAACATGGCCGGGCCTAGTGGGCCGCGCTCAGGGGAGGACAGCGGGGGCCCCTGCAAGAAATGCAGCCGACGGGGGCACCTTGGGGGATGAGCCTTGCACCCCCCAGTCCGACCCTGCACATTCTCTTTATTTAGGTATTTACTCCCATGTTTTAAGTTATGTTTACCAAGTGTCAGACTTTTAAGTTTTCCACTGTTTGGCAGCAAAAGTGTTAATTGGCATCAGTCTGTGGCCCTATACTGTCAGGATCAGCCATTAACCTGATCACAGGGAAAAAAACCTGATCTGCTACTCATTAATTTGTTTTTGTTTGGGGTTTAGCGCTAAGCTATTGCATAGCTTTTTTGAAAGTAATGCACAATAAAATCTAATTTCCCAGCCTGAGATATATAAACTTGCTTGAGGAGGCCACTAAGATTTTGAAGGTGTTCTAGTGAGAATTAATTAATATAAAAATATATAACACATTTTCGCTAGTAGGTCTCTAAGCATAAAGCATTGCACATTTCTGGTATTAAACTAGTTTTAATCCTGAGTAGTGGCTTTGAAAGTTGCCAGGAGAAAAATACATTTACAAATTGGACACTTTCAGCTAATGTGCCTAAAAATCCTGTTTTAATAGTTTTTCTCACTGGGAGAGTTCATAGAAGTGAATCTTACTTCTTTTCACTGTGCAGACCTGTTTAAAATTTGTGCATATAAAGGCTCATTTATTAACAGGTGCTAAATTGCAGAAATACAGTCACCCAAAGCAACTAACCAGAACATAGTTTTGATCAGTCTACTATCGGCTAGGAAATAGACAGAAACGCTAGTGCATTTTAGCACTGATCTTTGTAAATCCGCCCCCTATTTCCTCTGTGGCTTGTTTTTACAATGCTGCATTAGGCTATCCAATGGTCTTGACTGTTGTTTATCATTTTGACCCAAAGTGTTCTGCCTTTTATGTTTGTTAATAAATATTTTGCTTATTATTCTGTTCATTAATTTTTTAAATTGCAGTTAAATGTGGAGCATTTACTGACTTAGCATTTATTTTTAAACTGTCCCACTTTTTTGTTATCTAATTTGTTTAAACTAGTAAATAATGAGGACTACATATAACCAGTTTTAAATACATCTTTTTACATCTTTGGGGAGGGGGGGGGCTCTAAGCACCTCGTTTTTACCTTTCCTTCTCCTTTTAAATAGCCAATTTCCTGCAAGGGCTGTGTTTAGAAAGTGGTTGTTTATGTGGCAGTGTATCAGAATTAAAATAGATTACACCAACTGTAATCATGCTATCAATCTTTCTTTTAACCTCATCCAAACAGCAATCAAATTTGTCTGACATGACCTGTCTTTTATAAGTAATGCTGATTACTACTAATAACATAATCCAAAAGCATAATCTTGAAGGGGATGACTTAACAAACCTTCAGATATCACCACAAATGTCACAGGTGTAAAATTGACAGGCTGAGATTTTGATCTCTTTTTAAATATTGGAATTATTATGGTACTATACCAGATAAAACAAGGCCTGGCCTAAAAGGAACTAAGCTGTCTAAGTATTCAAGTGTGTATTCCATCAGACCTTTGTGCCTTGTTCACATGAATTTCGAGTAAACATTTATGTACCATCCTATGTAAGCCACCGAGTTGATTGAGCCGAGATATCTGTGCCCCCATTGAATGGGTGTTGACATTTTTACACCTCTGTTGTATACAAAAAAAATAACCAATTAAGCATATTTTGCTTTAGTTCCATTATTTAATGGAGCCACCCTCTCAACCTGCATTTTTTTTACTATTTGTATACTTGAGGTTAGTCTTAGCCTGTGCTGCAATCAGTGCTGGTTTTCTATATTTGTCTTCCCGTTTTTTGTTGCGTATGTATATTATTTAAAAGCAGCTTTGTCCTGTCTGAATTCTTGTTTGAACTGCTTACCTCTTCTTTCCTATTACTTTCCTTACATCTGTTAATCATAATGTAGTAGACATGCAGTCTATTCTGACTCCAATTGCTGTGACAATGGCTGAGTTTCCCCTGAGACCTCTCACCCTGGGCCTGAAGGGAGCTGGGCACAATCACTGTAGGCAATCTTTGCCAGATAGCAGAACTCACCAGACACTTTGAATCCACAAAGGGTTCTTTATTTGTTGTGGGTTAACAAATGTTGGGGTGGATGGACAAATGCTGGAGGTCAAAAGGAATATTGCTTTCCCAACCCCTGGAGTAGCTCCTCACACATAGAAAGCAGGAACATGAATGGCATGATGGGAGGAACTAACGTCACACATAAGGAAGGGGATGGGAGGGTATACTGACTTAGAAGTAAACAAGTTGCAGTATGACATTGGTCACTAGGTGGCAGCGTAACAATGAAAATACATATAAACCATTAACATTAACTTTAAACCTAATACAGAAAACACAGTCTGCTTGCTTTAACATTTGATCTTCAATCCTACCCACTGATACAATGATCTATTAAAAACAAAAAACTATTGTAAAATTATTAGGCTTCAACATATATTACTGGATATGGAAAAATCGTATTTAAACTCAAATTAGAAGAAAACATAAGAAAAGAATACCAATACTGTGAGAGAATATGAGCAAAATCTTACTGGTCACTGCATCTTACAACTGAACCTTATGCCTGCTTTTAATGGGCGCTAAAGGGTTACCTAGAGTGTATGGAAAGTGTTAAAAGTGTTAGTATGCCTTAAAACATGGACATGGAATAACATGGAATATGTGTGATTTTTTTTTTTTTTTTTTTTAAGACCTAAAAGTTTAGGTTTTATTCCTAATGAAAAATAGGAGGGCTCTGCTGTCTATTCTTTAAAAGGAATGGTAAAAAAAAGTTACTAATATTGTTTCTAATATTGTCAGTTAGTTAATTAGTTAGAAAAAAAATGAATGTAATCTATAAAGGCTGGAATGAGTAGATGTCTAACATAATAACCAGAACATTACTTCCTGCTTTCAGCTCTCTAACCTCTTAGTCAGTGACTTTGGGGGGGGGGGCACATGGGACATAACTTTTCAGTTAGTTTGTGAGCATGCAGGTCAGATTCAAGAGCAAACTAACTGATCAGTTATGTCCCATATGCCCCCCACCCAAGTCACTGATTGGTTACTGACTGCTAACAGCTTATAAAGCTGTAAAGCAGTGTTCTGGCTCTTATGTTAGACATCTGCCCACTCCAGCCTTTATAGATTACATTTTTGCCTAACTATGTTGAAGACATTTTTTATTTTGCTCATTTTATTTAATTTAATTTTTCTCTGAACTGTTCCTTTAAGGCAGGGGTTTTTACTTGTGAGCAACAGTCTAATGTGAAAGAGCAACACAAGCATCATAAAGGTTCATGGAGGTGCCAAATAAGGGCTAAGATTGGCTATTAGGTAACCTCTATGCACACTATCAGCTTACAGGAGGGTTTATTTGGTATAAATGTTTTTATTCAACCAAAACTTGCCACCAAGTCAGGAATTCAAAAATAACTACCTGCTTTGGGGGCACTGAGAGCAACATGTTGTTCACGAGCCACTGTTTGGGGATCACTGCTTAAAGGTGTATTACCAGGTTCTGCATGCTGTAGATAACACTTTAGATTCCCTTAGCTTACACAAAATTTCTCCCAGATAGGGTGGTGGTTTTTTTTTTTTTTTAATCCTTTATATATAAGGAACCACCAGAGCTGTACAGATATTCTAACCATAGATAGTGGAACTAGCTGAAGTCTTATTTTTCCTGATAAAGAAATTCACATCCTCACACATCAGGGTTGGTATGTTTTTGCACTGCAGGAGGAAATCAGGGCTCTACACTATATTCCTAGCAGTGAGACAGAGTGTATCCCTCTCTGATGAAATGCAGCTTTAATGATCCTACTGAAGTGTGTTTTTTTTTTTTTTTTTTTTTTTACATTTTTTCTTTTATTCTCTGCTATGCATAATAAGCACAAAAGTCCCACTTGTTTTGGCTCGGCCTGTTGAACTGTTCTTGTTGGGGCTTATAAGCTTCATGCTGCAGGTAGGAATATACACGTATGTATATATTTATGCAAATGTTTTTTCTTTTAGGTAAAAATACTGAAATCGTTGGGGTAACAAAATATTAAGGTAAGCATTTAATTGGACAAGTTCTATTCCAAATCCTATTTTTTCGTATGATGACAAAAAAATATGTTTAAAGGAGTACTGTCATGGGAAAACTTTTTTTTTTTTTTTTTCAAATGCATCAGTTAATAGACCTTCTCAAGAAGAATCTGGCATTGAAATCTGTTTTTCAAAAGCGCGAACAGATTTTTTTATTTAATTTTAAAATTTCACATGGGGCTAGCCATATTCTTCATTTCCCAGGGTGCTACAGCCATGTGACTTGTGCTGTCATAAATTTCAGTCACACTTCTGCTGCACTGCAAGCTGGTGTGATATCTCTCCCCTCCCTTTCCCCCCAGCCAGGGCCAGAACTAGGGGTAGGCAGAAGAGGCACCTCCCTAGGGAGCAATGATGGGGAAGCTAGGCAGGTACTTCTTCTGCCTACCCCTAGTCCAGGATTGCTTACCACTGCCGTTGCAGTGACATTGCTCCCCCTCCATCCGCAGCATCACTACATGCACAGGGGGGTTGGGGGAGTAATACAATTTGAAATGGTAAACTGAGTTATTTGCTATAATACTGTAATTTAGAAATAAATACTGCCCCCATAAATATAAGCAGAATGTTGTTCCATGTTAGCCATACATGAAACCAGAAAATATAGAGTAGATGATACCTTTTATTGGCTAATTTAGTATATTATAAAATGTGCATTTTTATAATTAGCCAATAAAATGTATCATCTACTCTCTATTTTCCCATAAATATAAATCATAGTATTGCATGTTATCTGTGCTTTATATTTAAATGTATTTTAAATTCCTTTTAATATTTTTGGTTTTACTGGTGTGTTAGGCTAGTGTCACACAGCATTTTCTTTGCCTTTATCAAAAAAAATGATGATTTTCAGTGCACGCTTGGGATGGATATCAGCAAATGCTGAAAATGCTGAAATTCACCACATGTGCCCTGACAAGTAGGAGCAGTTGGTTGGCCTTTACTCACTCCACCAGTGGAAGAGAACCCAGTCTCTGTCATTAGTCTTAAGCTAAACATGTGCTCCATTGCAGCACACCTCAACAGAACCTTGAAAGCCACCTTGAGAAATATTCTCTCATTAATATTAAATAATATGTAATAATAACATTGTAAAATATAATGAATATTTGTTAAATATTTACTTTTTTAAATAAATATCCAACAATTCATTCTCTTGGAATTGACACCTAAATGTCATACATACTGTGAAGAAAAAGCAAACATGCATCAAAATATACTTAATAATAGTACAGCCTATTGTAGTAATCCTTCTATTTTCCTATGTTTTGCCATTATAAAGCACTCATTTCAAAGTAGGGCAATTTTTATTGATCTAACCCTGTCCTTCCTTTTATAAACAGGGCAGTTTGTTCATAAGCCCCCTTTATATATACCTTTAAACAAACCAATACCTCTCTTCTTTAAGCAGCAACCTTTGGACAGCTCATTATCAGGGGCTTCTCAGTGCACTGGGAATAGATTTATAAACTCATGATGTTCTGTGGGATCAGGAAGTACTAAAGTAAAACTGTCTTCATGTTCTTGTGTAATGCCAGAAATAACAGAAACCGCTGATACTGTATATCTTAATTAAAAAATAGGCAAAAAAAATGTTCAACACAAGCCCTATTTATTGAGCTCGTATTAAAAAGGGGTGTATACTGTCTATATATCTCTTCCTGTGTTGTTCACAACACATCTGCCCACTGCCATAGCTATCAACAGGAGGTTTTGCAAAAAGTTTACCCATGGACTGGTCTGATTTCCTTTTTGGAGATGGCTATGGATGGGTTTATTTTCACCTTCCTCTGGATCAACTAGGCAGGTTTCACTTGTACTAAAGTTTGAACTTAATCACTATGTATTTTTCAGCCTTTTCTACAGCCTTGTCAAATTGTGAGATTAAAAAATGTGGCTAACGTTCTCTAGGGCTCTTAAACACTGCCATTTTTACATGTGTTCTGCTGCATATTTTATGCAAACCACCGCATGTTAACAAGTTAACAGATATGTTTAACCTAAAAATGACACTGTTAATGCAGGCATGAAACCTGTTAACCAGAAACTTCAGAATTGTGCAAAGGCCAGCTCCCATAGACTCCATTATAATCAAATACATTTTTTACATTACATTTTTTCTTTGTAATAATAAAACAGTAATGTGTACTTGATCCTAACTATGATATAATTACTCCATATGGGAGACAAAACAATGCTTTTGGGTTCATTTAATGTTTAAATTATTTCTTAGTAGACTTAAAGGAGAAGGAAAGGCTAATAAAGAGTTAATCTCAAGCTGCATGCATACCTTCAATTGTCTCAATAGTGCCCTTAAGTCTCCCCATATTTCATCTGTTCAGAAGATCTGAAGCCAAACAGGAAGAAAAAACGCTGAGCTGGGTAAAGAGGATTCCCATAATGCATTGCTCCTGCTACGACCCTGCGACCAGGACACTGTAGGCGGCGCATGCGCATTGCTCATTTTCAGTGACAGAAGCAGGCGCGCTCCCCTCCTCTCCCCTACCCTGGCCCCTGTGAGCGCGCACACAGACACAGAGGAACCAGAACAGGCGAGCGCTGCTGGTAGCAGGGGGGGGGGTGCGAGAGCTGGGGGGGGTGTTGGGGGTACAAGCGCGAGTGTTTGGTGGCAGGCGCGGGGGGGTTGTGAGCGGGGGAAATCCAAGATGGCGGCCATGACAGGCTGCAAATAATGCAAACTTAGAAGGCAATTTTTGGGAGAAGTAAGTATTATTTTTAAAAATAATGTTGGCGATTTGCTACAGGCAAGGGAGCTCTACAATATATTAGGGGCTATAGTAGAAGCCTTTCCTTGCTCTTTAAGGTATGGAAATACAAGTTATGGAAAACTCCAGGTCCCAAGCATTCTGGATAACAGTCACCTCTGACAAGATGAACAAAAAATATGTGGCTTGATTATATATAATAAAATGATATATTTGTGACCTAAGCAAATTTTATATGAAGGCCTGCAAACAAACAAATTCATGTTTTCAGAAAAAATCTCTCTATCTACCAACACTGTATCAGTCATGGTAATCTGGTTTTTGTTTGCAGTAAAGCGCTTACTTGTTACTCAAGCCACTGCCTCATGAGGTCTACCTATCAGCTCTGTGTTTCTGCATCTAGTCACTCTGGGTGCAGTCACAACCAAGGGTAGATAGGAGCAGAGGGGCAGTTTCTCAATCTGTGCATCTACGCAAGAGTGAGAAACTGCTCCATGTGGCAGCAGCTTTAGGACTATGGCAGTCAGTCTGTTTTCTCTGCCAGTGGAGGAAAGGCAAGTATGGGATGAAACCACCAGTACCTGTGCACATTAATAGGGGGGAATGTGCCTGTTGCTGCATACATGGGGTGTATTTTAGCCCCCAAAAAATTCAAGTTGCGCTGCTTTGTGGCCAAGATGTTTACCCAACGATAGGCAGAATTCCCTTCTATGAGGTAGTTTTGGCCCACGCCTGCCTTTTTCTCTGCTTTTTTCCACACCATAGCACTTACAGGCAGCTATTATAGATTCTCTTTTACATTCCTGCATAAAATAATTTATATCAAAGAAGCTGCTAAGTAAAACAAACCACTGACTGTGTGAATTAGAGGTACTTATCTGGGTTTGTTTGTTCGGCTCCAGTCTTCTCGCTCAGCGTGTGAGATTCAGACCTCCAAACAATAACCTTGAGTTTTTGCCAGCAGAGGTCATCTGCTGACTTTCCAATGGAGTGTGACTAGCCAGACACACCTCTGCATTCCTGAATACCCATTACTTGTTGCTTTGCTTCAATGGTTATTCTGCAAGGGTTGTATGTATAGCTTTTTTTTATATGTATATATGCAGCACGATACATTTTACAATGCAATAACAGTACAAGTAGAGGAAAACGATCAATAAAAAATAAACAAAATAACATATTAAGTGGTTCATATTAATAGAGACAGTTCCTTCCCCTTACAATTTAAATGGCATCTAAACCCCAAAAATCAACTGATTTGAAATTAATCAGGGCGCATCTCATAGCACTTCTGCAATTTACATTAATTTTCTATTTTTTATTTAATGAATTGTGGGTTTTTTTTTTTACTGTGTTGCAAAAATGTACAGTCCTGAATATACAGTAATAAGTAAACCCATACATATTACACAACGCTCTTATTGAAATTGAACAGTAAGGAGCAAAATTTTTTTCCAGGTTTCACCACGAAAAACAATAGACTCAATTGGGTGAAAAAAAAAAATTGTGAGAAATAACTCCCAGTAACTCCCAAGTAATTGAATCAATTATTATATCACTTATTTAGTTTACTTAAGCTGGCCACACACTGAAAGACCCACTCCTTTGGGGTGGTTGCCAACAGAGCGGGTCTTCTCCTGATATGCCACCTCGAGGTGGGCAATATTGAACTGATTGATTGTTCTACCCATGAGCCAAGTGATCGGATGACATTCATAGGATGTAGGCCAATGGGGTGAGGACCACATAAATGAGCTGATGCTCTTCTTGATCCAAAAGAAATTTTAAATATGGATTTTTAAATTGTCCAGATGTTGATTGGACAGGCCTGTGTGAGGGACTGATGACTGCTTTTATCAGCACGTGTTTTGGCACCTTTGCACAGCTTTTAGGCTAAGGACCCATGGAGAGAGTTAGTGGTGGAAAGGCAGACGCATCACTTTGACCTTCCAAAGGCACGCAATGTTCCCTTTTGCAGGCAACTTTGCACAGTTTCGAAAGGTGACCACACTTCAGCGCAAGAAAATTAGAACTGTATAACTTAAAGTTATTTGTTAGGCAGTGACAGGCATAATTTGTGGTCCACAGGTGACGAAGGAGCCAAATGTACCTTTTTATTTAGGGGAAAGGAGATCTGTGCATGTAAGACACTTTACGCATAATGAGCTAGCTTAATGTGGGATTTGCAAAAACTGTATTGAACTGTGAACCTGCATGATTTCCAACCTGTGAGTACTCTTGAGGCTGCAGATTATCCTGTAGACCTGTCAGGGAACAACTTGTTGACTTGCCTTTTGTTTTTAGACAGTCAACAAGAGTTCACGGACATGGTAGTCTGAATTGCCGTTTAGAGAACCCTGTGGGACCGATGGCCGTAAGCTAAACTGTGTAGGGCCAGTTGACATTTTTTCGAACTTCATTTTAACAATTTTTTGCAGCAAGCTTCTCCTCCTATTTTGGACACTTTTTAAAAAAAAAAAAAAATTGACATGTTCAATTAAGTAGCAGATATGAGTAATTTGTGTTAGTATTATGCATTTAAATCCATTCTCCACGTGTAGCCTATTTAGGAAAAAAAATGGATAGTTTTAAATATATGAAGGGTTAACCTGTCTTCCCCCTTATCTCTTTTGCTTTAATAGTCCACTCAAAGGGCTGCCTTTGATTGCTTTGCAAACAAGAGAGCATGGACTCCATGGTGCAGTAACTTTGGGAGCTATTTGTTCATATTTGTACAACAAGCAGGGCAAAGTCTAACTTCAGCTTAGGTTAGAAAGCTCCTACTAGATTAAGCACCCATGATAACCTTCCATGATTCCTTTCACTTGAATGGGACATACTGTGAAGTGCTGGTTTGAGTTCTTATTGGTCCAAAAACATCACGCCAGGCTGAGAACCATCCCATGGAACACATATCTACAATAAGCAACTGTCTCTTGTGTTACAGAGACTGTGCTTCCTTGCCCTCGAAGAAACAGCCTTAGTATGATAGGGAATGAATGCATATGAGCAGAACTGCTGTCCGGGCCCTCCTAACTTTCCTTTCCATTTCCTGTTATAACCCTTGTGCGATAGAATGGCTTTGTGGAGTGGTTTAGCACATACAGGGCTGTAGCATGCCTTTTATGTTAATGACTATACTGGTAATACTGCTAGTAAAACTTGCAATGATTGAGAACAGTTTCTTTTCATACCCTTTACAAAACAGGCAGACCAACATCTTCCATCTGCATTCTCACAATTGTAATTTACTATTGATACCAGACAATGCACACTCCCCTCTCACTTTCTTCCTTACCTGTTTCAGGGTAAATATCCATAGAATGTGATCTTATTTCCAAATAACTAATAATATCTATCTCATAGCACTCCTTAAAACACCTTTTTATTGGCAATATATCCAGTGGTTTTATTATCCACTCATTATCAAGCCTAAAAGTTTTCATGAAGTTTACAAGTTTTATATCTTTACAAACATCGCCACCTAGAGGCACTTATTTATAATATTGACATATTTCATTCTGTGATTCAGTCTAAAACCTGAAATACACCATAGTTTTACAATCTAAAAACTATCTTGATATAACCATCACTTTTATGTCAAAAACTGACGTTATAATCGACGTTGAGACCCAGTAATGCTAGGGCCTCATACTCCTATTCTAGGATTCCTCTCTACAAAGCAACTGGAGCTCATAACCTAGATCCATAACTGCCAATATTCACTGATATGTTTATTTAAACCACTGCTGATAAGTTTTGATTTAGCCAGTATGGATCTTTTCATATACTTCATAAACAGACTTGAGTGTAAATTCCTTTTAAGGAGATGTAATTACAATTATTTTTGTTTTTAAGTTATTAAAAATGTAAATGCTGTCAGTGACTTGTAATAAGGCTTCCTGTACTCCGTTCATGATGGTCTTTTGTATTGAGAAGGTTGGTGGTTTATTTGCTTATATGTTTTCCTATCTTGTAGTATGGATTGAAATAATTCAGTAAAATACTGTTTATCCATTACAGGTATGGGATCTGTTATCCAGAATGCTTGGGACCTGGGGGTTTACAGATAAGGGGGCTTTCCGTTGGGTCCCCATACCTAAAGTCTTCCAAAAAATAATTTAAACATTAAACCCAATAGCAATATTTTGCTTCCAATAAGGATTAATTACATCTTTGTTGGGATCAAGTACAAGGTGATATTTTATTACTGAGAAAAAGGAAATCATTAAAAAAAAAAAAAAAATTGAAAAATGATTTTTTTTTGAGGTGGTGGTGGTATTTAGGAGTTTTTAAACTTATGTTGGTCATATGACCTCATACTAGCTTCTGAAGTGGTGTGATGCCATAAAATGCACTAAGCACATAATGCTTGTTTAAGTCTTTGTGTGCTGGATGTTTTGAACGTATGCAATAAAAGTGAAGTTTTAGACTAAAGAAGCAGAATTTTCAGTTCATTTTCCATTGGCAGAGGATGTCTGATCCTGGGGCTTGGTACATGTTGCAGCACAGAACTTATTTTCATTATGGCAGTCCGGGTCAGTGAGTGCTCCACTAAATACAGAATACTTAAATTAATCTTACCTAAGAAAAAATGATAATTTTCTCACCCTTGAACATCCATTCCATCCCAAAATATCCATTACAGTTAACAATTCCAGTATCACCCCCTGGCGCCCTGATTCTGCCCTTTTTCAGGTCTCATTAAAATAACTAAATCAGGTCTCTTCGACATACAGAAATGTTTTTTTTAATATGATTTAGTTTATCAGACAGTGTGCAATAAAATTCTAATTCACTGTAACATCTTGACTACTGCAACTGGCTATTGATTGGCCTTCCACTCCAGAGACTGCAATCACTATAATCTGTAATGAATGCAGCTGATAGACCCCCAGCAGTTACGTAACCTTTGCTGTCCTTAAAGATAAAAATAATTCTAGACTCTTGACTATCTGTGTATGGGTTTCCGATGAGACAAACTAATTAGCAAAGTATCATTGGTGGGCATTACAAGTATTACAATCTGTAGCACATTGAAGTGTGTTGTAATATATTGAGGTTAATGCAGTGTCTTTTTTGTTCTTTTCATTTTTTTTTCTTAATTAAACGATTAATCTATTTTATAAGGCATTCATACAAATAAAGACCATTATGTTGTATATGTGGCTATGTGAGTCTGAGGGGTGAGAAGGGAAAAGGAGAGAAAGGGTTGGGGATTAGTTACATTATGATGTGCAAAGTGACAGAAACTATAACCAATTTAGAACTCTTGCCTCTCGTACTCCTCTGGCTGTGATTAATGAATCACAGCCAGAGGAGTACGAGAGGCAAGAGTTCTAAATTGGTTATAGTTTCTGTATGCAGTAAATTCCAGCTATAAAGTAGGGTAAGAGGAACGGGACTTCTTGTCCACAGTTGCTTCTCTAACCCTGTGGAAAGAAGTGCTATAGAGTGGTTTAGCCTGTGGTTTGAAAATATATTAAGCTTTTATTTGAAAGGAGGGTACAGTCAAGCCCAGGGGGAAAGCAAAGCGTCCAGTGGTGCAGGCAAGCCTGTCGGTGGCTTGCACCTTCTGCTGCTCCCTAGCTTGAGTGTCTGAATGACACATACGTGCCTCCCCTGCCCACCCTTTTTGGATGGAGCCTTCTTCATTGAAGAGGCTAGCCATAGATCCCTGTGCTCTAAAACAGCCATTATGCAAAGTAAATGACCCCTCTATAGGTTGAGCACCTCTGGTTTGTCTGCCATGGTTAAGGCCTTTTTTGTACTTTAGAGCTGGTTATTTTGTTGGCTGGTCACACCTGCTTACATTTTTGCAGTGTTTTTAATATGTTGGCTTACAGCAGGGATCCCCAACCTTTTATACCCGTGAGCCACATTCTAATGGAAAAAGTGTTGGGGAGCAACACAAGTATGGAAAAAATTCTTAGGGGGTGCAAATAAGCTATAATTGGTTATATGGTAGCCCCTATGTGGACTGGCACCCTATAGAAGGCTCTGGCTTTACACTGGGTTTTTATGCAACCAAAACTCGCCTCAAAGCCAGGAATTCAAAAAAAAGCTCCTGCTTTGTGGCCACTGGGAGCAACATCCAAGGGGTTGGAGAGCAACATGTTGCTCACGAGCCACTGGTTGGGGATCACTGGCTTACAGGGATATTTCAGTGCAACACAATGGTAAAAGGCAACCCACTGCTGCAAGACAATAGATTTATAAGAAAATGAAGCACAAGAAAATGATTTATATTTTAATTTGAATGTGGCTTTGTTCTGTGAAAAAATACTTCATAAGTGGCTTGATGCCATGGTAGAAGGTGCGTGGACTGCACAAAGGTAGACAAAGGTATAGTGACACCAGGCAAAGGTTATGGTAGCCGAGCATTCTGCTCCTAATTGCTTTTTTGTTTTATTTCAGTTTTAAATTAAGTTTTTATTAATTTTTAAAGGGAGGTTTTATGTTTAACTTTAAAAGTGAGACATCATGGACAGATGACAAGATAAAAATTCTCATTGACACCTCTGCAGAAGTTAGCTATAGCAGTGTTGTCACCTAGTAGTGAGTCAGTTATTTGCCATGCCACATTACAGTAGCCAAATACATGTCAAAATGCTATTAAAGAATTGTAATATGTACCCTGTGGGAAACTATAATTTTTACCCCAGTAATTGAACTATCAAACCTTTACCACTCCATGGGAAAGCTAATATCTGTTTACAGCCCTTTGGTCATGTAATACCCCTCATTTGGGAATTAGGCCATAAATCCCCAGCGTTTCATTGTAGTTCTGTATACTGCTGATGGGGGTTACTGGGCTGACGATCCAGCCTCTAGGGTACCTTACTCTTCACTACTGTAACTACTTAGGCCTGTTGGAGCCTGCAGGTCCAGAGTGGGGAGAAAGGCTGCAGTACAAACGCTGGGCCCTTGCAGCTATTCTCTTGGGGGAAGGCTATATAGTGAGGATGTCCGCTAGCCACTTCTTATACTAAGTCCTGTTCTTATGTTATACCATGTGTTTTATTAAACTACTAAAGGGTTTATGTTATAAACAGTGCAGCAGGTCAATCACCTGTAGCAGTATTAAGGGCATTATGTTTAAAATACAGCATTTGCTACAGGTCAGTCATTAGATATCATTAGATATAGAATTAATGGGGATATAAAACCAAAAATGAAACATGCTTCTCCTAGTCCTTTGCATTTTACATTATGTTGCTGTGTTTGTGGTTTTTGAAAAATCATGATCTGTTTCAACTAGGCATTGTACTTGGCAAAATAATCAAGCTGGGATCCTTTGAGCTTTGTCAACAGCATATGGAATCTACTGTTTTGTCATGATCTGTTAGGCTGATGTCCCACAGAGCATGATTAATCTCTGCAATTGGGGGGCGACTAACTGCTCCTAAATGCTTTTCAACCGACACAAATAGGAAATACCATTGGAAAGGCCTTTGCATCACTTTGATTTTCCAAAGTCACATGAAGTTGCCTGCAGGAGGAAGATGACCAGGAGGAAAACCATAGCGACGCAAAGGCTTTTCCACCGGTGACTCCTATTGTTGGTGGGGGAAAGGCATTTCGGACCGGTTAACACTCTGTGGGACATCAGCCAGGCTGAATCCAAGTCCTGCTTAAAAAAAAGGCCAAATCCCTATCTAAATCCTGGATTCGGTGCAATTCGGTCCCAATCACAATGCAGTACAAGCAGGCTGTTCGAGAGAGGACTGCATCAACAAGCCCCCTGATGAGATTTTTAAACCTGTGCGAATGGCATCTGACTGATTTTCGGCTAGATATCTTTTGGGGAGGGCCCCCTACACGGGACAATAAGCTGCCAAAATGATCTGTTAGCATCTTATCAATCCGCGTATGGCCTCCTATAGAGACCTTTCAGCCCTAGGTCTGATGTCATAAAGTTGCTGGCTAACTTAACCTAAATACATGTCAATGATAAAGTGTTAAACATATATATGCCAGTGTTAACTAAGGCTTATGGCACATGGGGCCATCACACCATGCACTTAAGCGTTGGCGCTTGCCATTTGTAAACATGACTGACTTGGGTATTTTTAATCAGCTGCTGTCTGAAAATAGATGCTTTCTGAAAATACATGCATGATGCTGTGCGTGGTCCTTGTGTAAATACAGGTTAATGCATAATGAATAAAGATAGCTGCCTAGACAAAAAAAAAAAATTTAAAACGACTTTTTTGTACAGTCAGATAATCACAATGAAATACATTTAAATAATCTTTCTTTATTGATTTCACATGCAAGTGGGGGGGATACAGAAAAAGAAGAAAAGGGGGGGGGATATATTCATATCTTACAGGGAATTGCAGTTATTAATTACCAGTTAAACCTGTTTTCAAATGTAGCTTTCCTTCGTTTTGACACTATTCTCTGGGTCAGACAGTGTAATTTGATGTAACCTTTGTAAATAAGGTGTTTTTAAGAGAGAACTTTTTGTTCATGTCTGTTTTTTTGCCATTCAGCAAGTAATATCTCTAGTTCTACTGGTTAAGCCTGAGCTGCTACACTGCCTGTTTTTGGTCAGCTACTAGTCCCTAGTTATGTCCAAAGATCAAAGTGTACAAAGGGCATGTTAAAGAGAGTTTTAAAAAGGCAAATTTCTACTGGGGGGGGGGGGGGAGAGAAAGTATTTTTGATCAGAGCATGTTTTTGAGTTAGTAATTTCTAAAACAAAACCGGTATCTGGCACGTAGGCTTTACCCTGCAGGTGAGGAAAGTGTTGTTTTATTTTTTTAGGGTAGTAAACCTTATTCTACTACAGGTACTGTATAATTGTCAGCACATTCACATACGCAATAATCATCATTTATTTTTTTAGCACCAGGAAGTTATGCAGTGCGTTACATTAATTTATAATGAAAAGGGGTTTTACAATAATTTAACAAACAAGCGTTACAGAGTAAAAATAGAATCAGGGGATCCTGCTTACAAGACCTCACAATGAAAAAATATTTGAGAATTTTTTTTCCACAATTCAAGTAAATTGTAGAAAAAAAATTAATCTCGGAAATCCGAGTTAAAAAAGCGCAAACTTGATTATGTTTGAAAACAAAAAAATCTGTTTTACAGCATCATTGAAAATGAGTTTAAACTGCAATTTTCATTTGCAACCAACTATTTAGGGCTCATTTATGTCTAAAAGCGCAGTGAGCAAAGTGCAATTTTAAGCGTATTATACAGTTTGCCAAAATTCACGTGTGCAAGTGTGCATGCACTTTGTTACTAATCTGACACAATTGCGAGGAAGTCTGGCTGGTGTTATTTCTGGTGTTCAACATGAGAGTGACACCTAACATCAAACTCTTTAGATGCAAGTGTGCTGCACCTATTAACGCTGGGCGAAGGGGAACCCTGGAGCTACTTCCTGGGCAGTAAGGTGGCAGTAGCTCCAGTGTTCCTGCCGTGTCAATAGGTGCACTAGTGCAGGGGTCGACAACTTTTTAAACAGGGGGCCAGTTTGCAGTCCCTCAGACTACTGGGGGGCCGGACTATAGTTAGTCCTCAAACTACGCACCGCCCCCCTCATCCTTGCCCCTGGCTACTACCTGTCTGCCTCAGCGTGGTCCTTGGCCCCAGCATGTCACAATCACTGCTTCACACTGGCCGACACTAATGACGCTGGGACAACACTGA
This sequence comes from Xenopus tropicalis, assembly GCF_000004195.4. NCBI lineage: Eukaryota > Metazoa > Chordata > Amphibia > Anura > Pipidae > Xenopus > Xenopus tropicalis. The sequence goes on from NC_030680.2 coordinate 39,678,779, forward strand.
GGCAGACAGGTAGTAGCCAGGGGTGAGGACGCAGCAAGGGCAGGGGCCGGGTAATTGACTTTGGGGGGGCCGTATCAGGCCCACGGGCTGTAGTTTGAGGACCCCTGCACTAGTGGCAAGAAGACGGTAATAATGATGAGCTTGCTATCCCCATCTACACGGAAATGCAAAGATTTAACTTTGACACAAGTAACTTTAATGAATGGAGTTTAGCTTGCAACTGTAAAGCAACTTGTAAATGACCACTGAATTTTGTCGCAGTTTTTTTTTTTTCTAATTGATAGATTAGCTTCCCCAGTTCACTTGAATGACACTGTCTCAAATCTTTGATGGTGTTGCACTAAAGTGTGCAAATATTAAGTCTATAGTGCAGTGATGTATATGAGATCAGTAGGCATGAAACAAATATACCGGGCAGGTATGGTATAAATGTTACTTGTTTTGACTTTAATATAAAATAGCTGTTGCAGAACTACAACTCTATAAACCAGCTAAAAATGTTGTACCCAAGGAACCTCATTCCATAGCAGGGTAATGTATAGTTTAATAAAGATGGGGACCCTATATTGTTTTCAAGTACCAACACTTAAATAACAGCAACACCAACAAAAAAATAGGAACAGGCAGTATTAAAAAAACAAAAAAAAAACCTTGCTCCAGCCCAGCAATACCCGCTGAGCATGATCTTTTCATGGGCTGGAGTGCAAAACAATATTACAGCCTTCTGAAGGAATGTGATGCCCCCCTTACTATCATTGCTCACACAACTGACTCTATAACCAGGGACATTATAACTTTATATGATGTAGGATGGGTAAGCACATCTGGCTTGGGGCAAATTTTACAACGTTGTGCTCATTCTTTTTTTTGTAAAATTTAAGGATTTATACAAAGAGGATGTTGATATGTACTTGTCAAATGCATTTAGCGCTTGTGCAGGCATTTATATGCAACAGAGGAAGCAGACCCCATGGTCTGAGTCCTCCTATCCTCCATACCCCCCCACAACCACTCCAACACTGGGTCACACCACTGATCTTGTTGAAATGAGGTCTGTATGTCATAGAAGCTGATGCTACAGTGCTAATTGTTAAATTATGATGCATCTCAGAGCCTCCGTCTTTTTACACCATCCACACCCACTGCGCTCTCTCATTTTAAACCTTTCTATCTCGCTGCTCCTTACCTCTGGAACTCTATCCCTGAATCCCTCCGTAGGGAAAACTCACCTACTCTTTAAAGGAACAGTAACGCCAAAAAATGAAAGTGTATAAAAGTAACTAAAATATAATGTGCTGCTGCCCTGCACTGGTAAAAGTTGTGTGTTTAATTCAGAAAGTCTACTATAATTTATATAAATAAGCTGCTATGTAGCCATGGAGGCAGCCATTCAAAGGAGAAAAGGCACAGGCACATAGCAGATAACAGATAAAACACTATTGTATTCTACAGAGCTTATCTGTTATCTGCTATGTAACCTGTGCCTTTTCTCCTTTTTTCCAGCTTGAATGGCTGCCCCCGTGGCTACACAGCAGCTTATTATATAAATTATAGTAGTGTTACTGTAGAAAACACACCAGTTTTACCAGTGCAAGGCAACAGTGCATTATATTTTTATTACTTTAAAGCGCTTTTCATTTTTTAGTGTTACTGTTCCTTTAAGAAAAAGCTCAGCTGTTACCTTCTGGAGCACTAAAACATTATTTTGCCCAGTCCTGCGCTTAAGGGCAAATGCCCATACCTAGTGCACTCTTACCTTCCAGTTTGTACCTGTATGTTACCCAACCACTTAGATTGTAAGCTCTACGGGGCAGGGACCTCCTTCCTACTGTGTCTCATACCACATGGCACTATATATATATATATTTATTGTATTTATTTATTATATCACTTTTGTGACTTTTCTGTACCTAAGTTCAGGTAAGTGACTGCAGCACAGAGCATGTGCAGTGAATGAGCACAAAAAAGATGGGGATCTAATGGGGCATCTTTGGGGGCACAGATCACTGCTAAAGGGCTGTGGTTGCCTTGGGCTGGTACAGAACCCCAAAATATAATCTGCAGTATCTGTACTCCTTTGTGAAGCTTCAGTTAACCTTTAAATCACATGCATTCTACAAGAAAGAGAAGGAGCATTAACTATATACTGCTTTTCTTCTATGGGACTTAATACCCTGATTGCCATAAAAGCACTTTAAGTGTGCTGAGACACCAGGAGAATAAGCAACTTGTCTGGAGCAACAAGGTATTGGAGGGAATGAAACCTTCTTGTTTCTGGGGTCACAAGGAGTTTAAGGGAATCAAACCAGCGTCTCTAGCATGTTGTTCAGCCTCAAAGGCTGATGATCGCTTTACCTCTAACCTCATAAATAGTTGTGAGTATCCACCCTTACTAATTAAACACATATCTGTGCACAGGACAATCCGTGTACTGCCTGGAGAGACCCAGAGAGGCTGGTTTCTAGCAGTGTGTAATTAAGGGAGCAAAGAAACTTGAAGAATCCCTTTTAAGTGAATATACAGTACATGAAAATTGTTTGTAAGGATTAGGCTGATAAGTTGCGCAAAGATTGCTATTATCTACTCAAAATATCCTAATGAACTGTTGCATGGTTAGGTTTATAGAATATAAATGCCCACACATAAAATCTGCATACCTCATTGTAGGGCCATATAATACCAGCCCGCACTCTTCCACCTAATAACATGCTTAAAGGTGTTTTTTAGTTCCATGTTATGTAGTTTTATCTAGGGCAAGAGCTCTGAATAACGAAAATAAGAAAGCGTGGCTAAGGGAAAGTAGTGCAGTGTCACTCCTCCTGTGCAGCAAGTATGCTGGGCCCGGCCCCTGTGTTTGTCTGCCTGGGGCACAAAGTACAGATGCTTATCTGTCTGTAGTGAAACCTGTTGTTTGACTGCTCCACGTGTATAAAACCAGCAGTCTGAATACTTGTTTCATACTGAAAGTGGATGTTGAACTGGTCAGCCCATAGTAAGTATTTGAATGAATACATTGAATTCATTTCCATGACTTTTTAGTATAGTGGCCCTTTTTAGTTTCCTTTTAGTTTTTTTTTCCATTTTGCTGCAATTAAAGTGTTCAGATACTACCTGTATTTTTCGTTTGTTTTTAAAACCATTTTATTTTCCATCTTTTAGCTAAGGAAAAAAAATGCTCATTTATTAGGGGCAGATTTCCTGTAAAGTGACAAATGCTAACAATGTATCACACATTACTACACATTAATGTTAAGTAAGGCACATTTGTTCTTGCCACTTATTTAGATATTCACATTTGGGGGGGCTTCATACCAAGTGTGGTTTCCCTGATCTGCTATGGGAACTTACCTGCAGCAATCCCTGCTTTTTTGTGGCTGCAGCTTTTCCTTGCAAAAGTCATGGAAGCAGAACCTCACTTGTAACTATAGCATAAGTGACTGTATATATCACCTAGATCACTAACAAACTACCTCTGAATGAATGAACATTTTGGGTTTATAGTGGATTTCATAAGCCCTGATTCATTGATTTGGAGTTGCTGTAACATTCCTGTGTGAATAGTGGTTGCCTTCTGCTGGTAGAATAACTAAATAGTTTGCAAGATTATCTTTGTCCTTGTTCTCTCAATCCTCTTATCTCACTTTCTCTGATATGACAAATTTAACTATTCTGTGAGAGTTGGTGATTATCTAAATTTACTTTTGTCCTGTATTGTAATGCTTGTGCATGACCAAAGACTAATTGCTGTGCAATACAACTTTCAGATAAAGTTTAATTTTGCTATGTAAAACCTTGATGCTCAATCCATCCATTTATCCTTCAATTTACCTGAACTTCTCAATATCAAGCGTCTCATGCTTGATTTTTATGGTACACTTTATATTTCTAAATTACACTGTTTACTTAGCAAATAATTCAATCTACCAATTTTATTATTGAACCAACAAATGTATTTTTTTTAGTTGTAATATTGGTGTGTAGGCAGCCATCTCAGTGCATTGTGCCTGAGTCTGAGCTTTCAGAAGGAGCCAGTGCTACACATTAGAACTGCTTTCAGGTAACCTATTGTTTCTCTTACTTCTATGTAACTGAAGGAGTCACAAGCTGGACTTGCAGCTCAGTAGTAAAGTGTGACTGAAGTTTATCAGAGCACAGGTTACATGGTGTGGCACCCTGGGAAATGAAGAATATGGTTAGCCCTCTGTGAAATTTCAAAATTAAATTTAAACATTTTTTGTGAAAATGGATTTCAATACAGGATTCTTCTAGAGAAGCCCTATTAACTGATGTGTTTAGAAAAAAAAACAAGTTTTCCCCTGACAGTATTCCGTTAAGGGTGATGACACACTGAGCTACTAGTAGCAGCTACTTTTTCATGGCTACTAAACTTCAGAAAATACCTCATAGACAATACTGAGAATTGCCTCTGCTAAAACACAGAGATAATTATCAGTAAAAGGTCAACATTGTCTATTCTTGTAGCCATGACAAGTAGCTGCTGCTAGTAGCTCCATGTGTCTTTACCCTAACCGCTGCCCTAAAAGGAACTATTATGTAATATAACCTTCATCTCATGAAAATTAATAAGATTACAAATATAAGCAATGAAAAATTCTGTACCGTTTCTGAAATGCTGTCACTCTTCACTATCTCCCTCTCTGCAAACTGTCTCTACATGAAGTTTTGGTTGGTTGGTTACATTGTCTAGGGCAGTGCTGTCCAACTTCTGCGGTGCAGAGGGCCGGAATTTCTCTCGCATACATGGTTGGAGGGCCGCTGATAGAAGCCAGTTTTGGCCACTTACACTTCAAACCACACCCATTTTATCACAATGGTCGCTGCTGGGATAACAACCATCATTCATATGTTAAAGAATTATATTATGTCATATTAAGACACACCCTTAAATCCATGTGCCGCCTCCTCCTCCTCCCCTGTGGATAGCAGAGCAACCCCCAGCATATAATTACACACCTTAGGGACCATTTAATGGCTATTTCATACAGCTAACAAACTCCCAGAACAAACCCCTGCCCGGTTCACCTCCCACAGGCAGCATAGGGTAGGCAGAGTATGGCACACACAGGCAACACTCTGCCTGTCCTATGCTGCCTGTGTGTGCCATACTTTGCCTGCCCTATGTGCCATACTCTGCCTGCCCTATGTGCCATACTCTGCCTACACTATGCTGCCTATACACAGGCAGCATAGGCCAGGCAGTACAATGTCTGAGGTGTGAAGAGGTTAACAATGTGAATGATTATAGCCTGAGCCTGAGGTGTGAACAATGCAGGGGGTGAACAATGCAGAGATTAAAAGGTGTGAACAGTACAGGGGATTACATTTTTAAACAATACAGGGGGATTACAGCCTTAATCTGAGGTGATAACCATGCAGGGGGCCAGTTAATCTCAGTATTGATACCATTTAAAACTTACACAAAGGTAAGCCATCAAAGCAGCCAGACAGGTGGGGGGCCACACAGAGGGGGGTCGAGGGCCACCAGTTGGACAGCACTGGTCTAGGGAAAGGGAGCACACACCTATGTATTTGACCTGTCAATTAAAATCTGATGTTTGATTCCTACATATAGAGAGCATATCTGAGGTTGCAGATTGATCCGATTTGATAACATTAACAGGATCAGAGTAAGGACCACATTAATGAGCTGATGCGGTCCTGCCCCAATAGGATTTTTTTTAGATCTGCCTGATCGTCTAGCCAAATTTCCACCACATATTGGTCGGGAAGGCTCATCAGAGGGCCCCATTCACAGGCTGATAAACTGCCAACACGGTCCATTGATAACTTTTATTGGCCCGTTTATGGGCCAATTTAAGACTTTAGTATTTCAGAAATGGCACAGAATTTGTAACTGATTATATTTAAAAAGGATAATATTAAATTTTCATTTTCATGCCAGTTCCCCTTTTATGAGGAGTTATCCTCTTGTCCTACAACAGGCCATACACAGAAAGAATTAAACAAGGTGAAGTTTTATACGATTATCTGTGCGTGTACTGTGGTTACCAACATTGGTTGGTTCAGGAATCAGACAGGTTTGAAATTTCATCTGCCAATATACTATGTCAGCCAGAGCATAGTGCGTGCACTTCCAGTTGTTATGATCATTTGTGCACACCATGGGGCAGATTTAACAAAACACGAGTTTCCAATCCGAATTTTTCCCATTCGGGATTCAAACGAAAATTTCTGAAGATCACAAATATCACTAAATCTTATGGAAAAAACATATTGGTCACGATAATATCGTATTGGCGACCCGAAAGTCATGAAATTTTCATACCAAACGATTGTAAACAGCAGAAAAACCTTTCCGATTTTTTTCGCGCTAAACCTACGGAAAAGTCGTGCAAGGTATGAAAAAGTTGCGGAAAATACGATTGGACCGATCGAACGAATCCTCAGAGCATTCTTGAATAAGTAAATGTGCCCCTATGTGTTGCCCCTTGTACACTCTCTGTATGTCAGTCCATGGGCAGATTAGTCAGAGAGCATAGCTGATTTGCCACACATTTCTTGTACCCTTTTAATCTATTGTCTTTCTATTCTATTGCTGCTGTATGCATATTGTAATGTCCAGCTGTCACCAGGCTGGAGAGACAAGTACCTGCCTGCAGTGGAATATTTGTGTACCAGCAGTGTAGGAGATAATTAAAATTGGCAAGGTAAGATAGAGTGCAGTAAACTTTGCCATTGAGACAGATTCCAGACTTAGGTGTGGGGGCAGTGCTGTGGTGGTGTGGCCCACCATGGCCTTGGGCCATGTAGTGACTGATAGCCTGGTGACCCTTCCCTCCAGATGGTCTAGACAGACCAGCTGAAATCCGGTTCATTTTCTTTTCTACTGTACATGTCATAGCATCACTATTAGCTAAGAGGGTTACTGTGAAACAGGATTTTCTAAGCACACTACAGGGTCCCTCCCCTCTGGGGAAAGGGAGAAAAGGTGGTGTAATAACAAATTTACCAGCAAGTGCAACACTGGTAAGGTTCTAATACAATCCCCATCTCTAGCTGCTGATTTAAGGGCAGTGTAATACCTAAGAGTGGTTTGGTTGGTGACAATACCCAAGAGTGGCTTTGATCTTGGTTGTAAAATCCCTGCCATAAATTAAAATAAACTATTGTTTATGTTTGTCAGTAAGTAAATGGAAACATTTAGGTGAGTACTGTACCTGGAAAGAGATTTCCCAATGGGAGCACAAAATTTGCCCATAACCTTTAGACTGATGCCACACAGGGCTGGTTCACAGCCTGCGGGAAAACGCAGGCCAAGAATCAGCCCCTACACTGGCATCATCTTCTACCTTGCCTGCTCCCAGAGCTGATGTTGCACGTGGCATTTTCTCCAGCAGCCCATGTTCTTTGAAACTTTTGTCTGTCATTGCTCACAGAACATGTCACCTGGTGTTCTATGATTTCAGATATAGCCCTGAGTGAGCACTGACACATGTGGTTTCTATCAATGCATCATGGGGCAGATGCGTTACATAAGCCTTTAAGGTGAATATCAAACCAGGAGGGGGCAGTTTAAAGGAGAAGGAAAGGTAAAATCACAGGGGGGTGCCAAAATGTTTTCCCACCAGAGATTTACATTATTGCTGGTGGGAAAGCATTTGCAGGAGATTAGACGCCCACAGTAGAACAGATATATTGCAGATTTAACAGGTGCCATTGCCCTAAGCAGCAAAGTAAAATATTTGTTTCCAACACTTAGGGGCACATTTACTAACCCACGAACGGGCCGAATGCGTCCGATTGCGTTCTTTTCGTAATGATCGGTAATTTTGCGATTTTTTTTCGTATCTTTTGCGATTTTTTCGTATCTTTTGCGATTTTTTTCGGCATCTTTACGAATTTTGCGTAAAAACGCGAATTTTTCGTAGCCATTACGAAAGTTGCGCAAAGTCGTGATTTTTTCGTAGCGTTAAAACTTGCGCCTTTTAAGTGTTAACGCTACGAAAAAATCGCGACTTTGCGCAACTTTCGTAATGGCTACGAAAAACTCGCGTTTTTACGCAAAAATCGTAAAGGCGCCGAAAAAATTGCAAAAAATAAGAAAAAATCGCAAAATTACCGAAAAAGTCGCAAAATGTTCGTTTCCAATCGGAATTTTTCCAATTCGAAATCATGTCTTAGTAAATCAGCCCCTTGGGGCAAATTTACTAAAATATTCTCATTTTTGTTATTATTTAAAAGTTTGACTAAACTAATTTCCGCAAATGTCTGATGTTTTCTAAAAAGTCTGAACTGAAGATCACAACTTTTTCGCACAAAAGAGCAGTGTCAAAATCCAAAGTTCTGCAGGGAAGGGACACTTGCCGTTGACTTCTACGCAATCTCTGCAAGCTTTAGCTTCCAAATTGTGGACGCATAGTAAATATCTAAAAATTTGCAACTTTTTTTTCGCAACAGTTAGTATATGGCCCCCTTAGGCTACATTACACAATATTTCTCATTGCTTTTGGGTAATAGTAATCATTGCTCTGAAGACAATATCTCTCTTTTTCATAAATAGCACATCTTTTTCCTTAACTGACCTCCAGATTGGTTTTCCAGAATGTCTAGAACCAAATAAACATTCCTCTCATATTATTCTCCAGCCGACCTTTAGTTTGGGTCCACTGTTCATTGGTTTGCCTCATTTATGCTTTGGGAAAGCATGCCTCAGGCTAATGGCGCACACACTATTTTGAGCAAAAACCTAATAATAATGACATGACTTGAATACACATGAAGTTTATAAGCAGCTATTCACCAGTAAACCCCAGTATCAGTATCGGGTATTATGGCCCTAGCCTAACACTACAAATCTCTTAGGGCAAGGGCACACTTAAGTTTTGGTCTGCTTCTCCATCTCTGTTTTTAGGCAGGTGGAGAGAAGCAGATCCGCTCCTGAATGCTGTTACATGGAGTGGAGACTGGCCTGAAAAATGAGAAAACATGCATTTTCAGGCTAATCTTCGCTTCATCTAACTTCATTGAGGTGTTTAGAACAGGCACTCGTGGCTTGCACATAATAACTGTTCACTTAATGATGCATCAAGTAATGATGGAAACACACTGCTTGTACAGATGGATTGTAGGTAATGTGAATTTACAAAAACATAGCACAAAATGAATACCCATAGCTGAACCCTTGTATGTGGAATTATTTAGGAAAAAATAGGCCATCTTTTACTCTAAATGTAGTTTGCATAAATTATTCTCTTATTGTGTTTTGTCTTTTTCTCAATACTTACACAATAGGTTTATGTTTTAACATAAAGAAAGATAATGTATTTGCCCTAAGTATTTTATTGTCGTTTTAAACTCTTGTTCAAATTGCTTTGTCCTTCACTTTTGTTTACAGTTCTATAGCTGCGTAACTGTAAAAGGGCGACAACATAGATCTGCTTGTCAATATGTAAAGGTGCTTACTCTTGCCAAGTAGGAGAAAGGCCATCAGGCTAAAGTCTGCTTTTTCACCATTTACACTAGATTATGGCTGTGTAAAGTGTTATTTTTCTCAGAGTAGACATCAAGTCTGTGCACATATAGATAATGCAAAGATATCTGAATTGGCAATCTGAACTGTCTAATATATTCAGGCAAAATGCAAAACTCTTGGTCAGTTGCTAACAATGGCAGTTGGTGCTGTGTAATAATCATTTATTGTCCTGCAAGAATAAATATTAAATCTATAAGAGCAGGATAATAAAAAAGAATGCCTTCTATAAAACCTGTATTTATAATAAGGGATATGTTTTCAAAACCTTGTATGGAAAAAATAGGCTCACAATTACACAGAACAGCATTGAATTTGGTGACTGAGGTCTTCTCTGTATTTACAGTATCTTTAAAGTACTATAGTAGCTGGTTAGTTTGAGGGCACAGTAAGGTTGACGCCACACTGATTCAGCAGGCTGAGAATCGGCCCCTAGACTTTTTACCTGCCTCCAGAACCACTGCATTGGCCCAAGTGCTGGCACACGCGGCAGAATTTGGAGCTGATATCCGTCACTTGTGTCTGTACCAGCGCTGACACAATGGTTCCAGGTACAGGCAAAGAGGAAGGCTGTGTGGCACTGGCCTAAGACAAATGTATTTGTATGCTGGAATTTAGATGCATTTTAATCTACAGTTTGGGACAGGCATAGATACAGGTGTGTCTGAGTCTGTAAAGCATTTTAAGAAGATTAAACATGTATTTGGATCACTGCCAAGTGTCTTACCCAATGCATTTTAAAAATGCGTTTATTATAGATTTTTTTTTTTTTTTTGCATGTAGAAATTCACTTTTTATTCCTGGAGCTTAGTCTGCTATAGTAAATTCCAACTAAAAGAAGATGCTAAAGGTTCTGGAAAATGGCATGTTTGCCTGTACAATGTACTTTTGTAGCCATGAGGTTTCACCCATTGCACCTTGCCTTATTGCTTAAGGCTAATGTGTCACCAGGAGATTTTTCAGAGTTTAGTTGCATTTGAAGAAAACACACTTAATTGTCATGTTTACCCCTATTCTGAACTGATATTTCCCTGCAAGTAAGTGATCTAAAACATGGCGTCAGAATTTATATCCCTACTGATAAAATCCTTAAGACTGTGTCACTGGAGTCCCAGGAGCTAGATCTCATGACTAGGACTGCAGCATTTTTTTGGGAAAAAATACCAGCCTTTCTATATTTTATGTTTTTTTCCTATTAATGACTGGCATCATGTACCATTTTTACCAGTCAGGCTGGTAAAATACCGGCCAGGTGGCAAACCCTACTCATGACCCTCCAACCTGTCCATAATCTCTGTGGACTTAATCTAAAAGGATGTTCATGAACATTTGTGTTGTAGCACTCCGTACTTGTTAGTGATTATACAGCAGTCAATAACGTATGCTTTCTACCTGTCTTACTGCCCTGTAAGGCTGATCCCTCACTTAACTGGCTTAATCATATCAGATACCTCTTCTTATTTAGATATACTGCAATAAGAGTTACAGATCTAATCTTCACTCCCCTTTGCAGTTTCATAAATTTTTTAGGTTCAGATCACATGTAGCGCTTACTATTCATGGCACAGCCTGTGCTGTTTGCAATTGATATTGGGGCAAAATCTGCCTGTTGCTACTATTAACTTTTAGTATGACATAGACATTGATATTCTGAGACAATTTACATGTGGTTTTCATGTTTTATTTTTAGTGTTTTATTTTAGTTATACCACTGATATCTGGTTTCTGTTGATATGCATTGGAAAAGCAATGGCCCTGGCACATGCTTGTGCTGAGAAATGAATATTAATCATGATGTGTCTGTCTACAGAAAAAGGCATGTTAATAGCTGTAGGATCTGAGGATCACAGTGATCAAAATGTCCCGTGTGATGTGGATCTAAACTTTGTTTGTCTGTATTAGAAGCAGGGGCAGACTGGGGGGGTGCAGGGCCCACTGGGGCTGCCTCACCAGGGGCCCTGCAAGTGCCCCTGCCAGCCCTGTCCCCCACACCCTCGTAGGGGCCCCGACGTCCTCCCCTGAGCGCGCGTAAGAATAACCCGTCAGGGGAGGAACACTGTCGGCCGGGGGAGTGCTGGCAAGGGTCAGATCTGGCCAAACCGCGGCCCACCAGGTTTCTTCCCCGCAGCCCAGTCCGACCCTGATTAGAAGTCTTTATTTCTGCAATAATATTTTCAGCTTTTTTTAGGCATTCACAAAGGCATTGTATTTTACAACTGCAGAACTAAAGTAAATGTTTTATAAGAATCTTTTTTTTCTTTTCTTACTGCTTCATGCAGTAAACCAAGATGCATTATTTGCTTCCAGACTATTGCTGTATCCCCCTTTTAATAGTTAATAAAAGAACCTACAGTGCTCCGTTTCTCTGAATATGCTACATTTGCTTGAGCAGCTGTTTGGACTTTGACCAAAGCCTCAATCCAAAATATCACACAATTATAATAGGAAATTCAGGTCTGTGCAAAAATGGTTTTACATTATTTTCATTGCTTCCACAGAAAGTCATAAGCCGAATGATTGGAATGGCACTTTTAAAAAGCTCTGTGTAAATGAGGTAACAGCTGTGCTTTGTAGAAAAACCATGGAGTTATGGTTAAGGGCTCATTTAAGAATGAAAGTGCAGCAAAAAAGGCTGCTGGCAAACTGGAAGCTTTATCTCTTGTGGTTAATCTTCTCCAGTGCAAGCAATAAAGTGCCCGAAAGTTACATTTCTACCAGGATTAATATAAATTGGTGATAAAATCTATACATTACATAGTAGCCTGTACTTGCCTCACAACTGAGATCATAGAACATTAAAACTATGAGCCGCAAGGAAACCCCTAAGTTAATATCTGTTTTGTTACTTCCAGAGTTCCCCTAATATTTTTCTTAGGAGGGTCATTAAGCATGTCCCTACTCAATCTAGCAGCACTTGTGCCTCGTTGCACTGAGCACCTAAGGAAGGCAAATGGGACAGAGCTCCAGTGCGGGCTGTACCTCCAGGCGCTTCTTACCTTGTGCCTCTGAATGACATAAAAGGTATTGAGCGGGGTGGGGATACCTACATGAAAAAGATTAATGGAACTTGTGGTGCCTGGAAGTTTTCCTCAGCAAACCCCAATATCTCTTGCCAGTGACATTATCTTGCTAGGTTTCCACCTTTTTCCGCGAGTTTGTATAAAACAATACATAAGCTCTCTTTGTTGTGGGGGCTTACTGTGGACAAGTGTCCTTTAGCACTTTGAGGTGGACTCTAGTAAGGTGCCTGATAAAAGAAGGCAATAATCAAGGCCAAAGCATAACCTTGTAATATATCTGTAATGCGTTCTAACATAGATGGTGGCAACCATACAGTCAATCCTGCCCACAAGCACTACCTTTACTCCTACGGACGAGTTCTGTCAGCCAACCAGAACTGCACCCCACCACTGTGCCTTAGGCACATGTCTACCCTGCCCTGGCAGACAGTAGCTGATTTTGTATGATGTTCTAAATTCTTGTTTTTGTGTGGAAGGTCTGATCACAATGCCATTTAGATTATAACCAGCACGCATTATTACTTTGGCCCAAATGCATAACGTTGTAGTTAAGTGTTAATCAATGTAAAGCTTATTCCTGCAATTCTGAAGAATCATGTGTGGAAACTATGGTTCTGGGAGTTTTATTATCATCGGCAAACACAGATAAACTACTTTCAAGCTGCGCATCAAGGTCATTTACATACAAATTAAAACGTTAGTGGAGTCTGCTAAAAACTGACCCCTAAGGAACTCCATTAACAACACTGAATCTTCTAGAAAATAAATTATCACCTCTTTCTACTTTGTCCATCAGCCATTTCGTTATCCAAGTACACCAAGGTATTCATTTTTTATCTAATATGTCTGATGCAATATGATACACATAAAAACCACGCTGACCTGTACTTATATATATATACAGTATTTGAGATGTACTGCAGTATTAAAAATCAGATTTACTAAAACTACAAAGAATTACTTTGTTTGATCTTTATATTGTTCTATATTGTTTCCCCATCCATAACTTATTAATATTTGTTGATAGGCACATACATGCATGGTAGTTGCCACTGCATTTTCTGCTAGATGGTAACTAAGCTGCATCAATCCATTTCGGTGGCAAAATAATCCTGTTGGCTATGTTTAATGTTTAAAGGATTTTAGCAGACTAAAGGAACCATAACACCAAAGTAGTTAAAATGGAATGTACTGTTGCCCCGCACTGGCAAAAAGTTGTGTGTTTGCTGCTGTGTAGCCATTTGAGCAGCCATTTGGGCAGCCATTCAAGCTGAAATAGGGCTGGATAGCACAAATTACATAGATAAGGTAATGGATAAACGTTGCAAAACACCATTGTATTCTACAGAGTTTTGTTATCTGCTGTGTAATCTGTGCCTTTTTTGTCTTTTTCAGCTTGAATGGCTGCCCCTGTGGCTACACCGCAGCTTATTTATATAAACTTTCTTTCTGTAGCAAATACAACAGTTTCACCAGTGTAGGGAAACCGTGCATTATACTTTCATCATTTTAAAACACTTTACCTTTTTAGTGTTACTGTTTAGGAATCCAAATTACAGAATGATGATTTTTATATGACCAGGTCTCAAGCATTCCAGAGAATAGATCCTATAGCTGTACAAGTCTATGTAAAAAAAAAAATATGTATGAGAGTTTTTTGTTGTTGTTTCTTTTATATTGTATATACATTTATTAAACCTAAACATAATAGCTATTCAGCCACTAAAAACTTGAACCCTAAATCTCCAGTAAATATGGTACAGTAAATCTACTCTGCACAGGCAGCTTTATTTTTTTAAGTAATTGTGTTTAGTCATATAAGGTGAAACAATTTGCTTGACCTTGGTTGAGATTTTTATAAAGGAAAAACAAGAGAGAATTCCTGAGATATAAGTACCATTGGTTATTGCGCAGGAAGAGGAAAGCAAAACAATTGTTGTTTCGCAAGTCCTAAATTACTCCGTGAAATAGGGTAGCCACCTCTGCCAGCTTTCTTAGCCGGGGGGGGGGGCTAATATGTTACCGAGTCCTGCCCGATTTTCCTAATTTGGGAAACTGGGCACGAGGTTTTGACCCGGGCAGCCGTTGCCAAAAACTGGGCTGTCTGGGTAAAAACCGGACAGGTGGCAACACTACAGTGACGTGTTCTTTTAACTCTACACCTTGTAGCTTTTGTCCTTACAAAGGGTTGCCACCTGGAAGGTATGTCACTAGCCTAGCCAGTAAAATACCAGCATTGCATGTGTCATTCCAACCATAAACCCCTTTTTTCTAGCTTATCTTCTCCCCTACTCCTGAAATTTGTGCAATCTGTCACCATCTTGGTCCTTTTACATCGCAGTCCCACCTCCTGTACATCACCACTCCACCTACCTCACAGCCCTGCCCCTTCCGGTCGGTGCAGCAAAAAGACAATGTTGTGCTAGTCAGCTAAAATATGATCTATATAGTAATATCTGCTGACCTTGCAAGGGGGCCAAACAAGAAGACCTTTGTCCATATGTCTGTATAAAAAGGATGAAGGGCAGTTAGCAGCATTTTTACCACTGTTTATTTCTGGATATGCACAGATGGCAACTACACAACACATGCCACAAGCCTAATAATGACCACCCCACAAAAATTTCCATGCCATGCTAGGTGCTTCAGTTTAGGAAAAAGGGATGTGCCTTTTCTGCACGCAGTATGGATCTTTATATTATATGCATTTCAAGGGCAGAAAATTGCCAGTATATATGTCTGTTTGTAGCCTAAGTAACACCATGTTGCTGCTATAGTGAGGTTACTGCCAATATAATCCACAATAAATATCAAATTTAGCAAATGCTACCCTAAGCCCTCCAGGGAAGAAACCCACAAGAGATTAGACACTGTACTTAGTTGGGGTTGTACTAGGCAATGAGTCCAGATCTAAATCCCATTGAACATCTGTGGAGAGATCTTAAAATTGCTGTTGGGAAAAGGCGCCTTTCCAATAAGAGAGACCTGGAGCAGTTTGCAAAGGAAGAGTGGTCCAAAATTCCCGGTGAGAGGTGTAAGAAGCTTATTGATGGTTATAGGAAGCGACTGATTTTGCTGTATGCTGTTCTTTTTTCCATTTTATAAAAATGGGCAGCACATGACTGACTGTTTGTGGTAGTGACATTAGATGGTAAGCTCCACAAAGATGGAGAGACTGTTGTTCATGGTAACATGCAAAGTAGTAGCATGTTTTTATATAAGGAGTGATATCCATGTAAGCACCATTTATTTACTTGTGATCGTGTGTCTTATTTGCAGATGTCGCAGCTACGTTTTGTCAAGGGAGGCCTGACCTTCCTTGGTGTGAAGCGCATCTCTGTTCTCAATGCTGCCTTTCAGAGCACCCAACGTGTGGATTACAAGCCTATCAAAAAAGTTTTAGTGGCCAACAGAGGTAAACACACTTGATAAAATATATAGAGAGCATACTGTAAATTATGTATGGTTTAAAACCCATGTTCATAGAGTGCGTTCTGATGTGATTGCTGATGGTTTGTCAAAACTGCTTTTTGGGACATAAACATATGGATTGGAAATATGGCAGTTTCTCTGAGAACAGCCATGTTGCTTCTCCTGAAATATGAATAGTATTATAATGATAATATGTATAATTTACTTTAGTGATTGCTTCTAATTTAAAATCTTATGCGTGTGTATACAAATATATACGTTAGGTCAGGTATGAGATCTGTTATCCTGAAATCTGTTTTCCAGAAAGCTCCAAAGTATGGGAAGGCCATCTCCCATAGAGTCCATTATAAGCAAATAATTCTAATTTTTTTAAAAGATTTCTTTTTTCTCTGTAATAATAAAATAACAGCTTGTACTTGGTATGACTAAGCTGCATAGATCCATATTGGTGGCAAAAAAGCCCTGCTGGGTTTATTTCTTATTTCAATTATTTTTAGCAGACTTCAGTTCTGGTGATCCAAATTACAGAAAGATCCCCTATCCAGAAATCCCCAGGTTCCCATCGTTCTGGATAATAGATCCTATACCTGTACAACAATCATGGGTCTACGGTTGCTTTTAAAATTAAGGTTTAGTATTAAAGTAACAGTTTAGTTTAAGAATAAAACTGGGTATACAGGTGGGCTGTGTGAAATAAAAATGTTTATAGCTAGTTAGCCAACAATGTATTCTACAATGATTGGAGTGAATGGATATCTAATGTAATAGCCAGAACACAACTTCCTTCTTCACATCTCTATAACCTCTTAGTCAGCTGCTTGAATGGGGGGCACATAGGACATCCCGGTTTAGTTAGCTGTCTCTTCAGTCTAACCTGTGTGCTCAGGAACAAAAGCATATTTTGCCCAGCCTATCTATTTACCTAGTTTGATTTTTACACTAAACTGTTCCTTTAAAAAGATAAGAGAAAGGAAATCCCTGCCTTGTAGAGCTTAACGTTTAAATAGATAATGGATTATTTACAGACACAAATATGAGCCATGTGGAAATATTGCTGTATAGTGGGAGATATGTGGTATCAGTTTTTAACATGATCAACGAAAATGTGT
This sequence comes from Xenopus tropicalis, assembly GCF_000004195.4. Taxonomy (NCBI): domain Eukaryota; kingdom Metazoa; phylum Chordata; class Amphibia; order Anura; family Pipidae; genus Xenopus; species Xenopus tropicalis. The sequence goes on from NC_030680.2 coordinate 39,695,851, forward strand.
CCACTGGGGAAAAATAATACTCAGAAATGTATTATTAGTGAATTAATTGATGATTATATAATGTGAAAATAATTGATTACCAGTATTCTTTGGCCATAACTGCATTTAAAGACATATTTATAATTTGTTAATAATTACAGGACTATATGAACTTTTCATTACTGTGGCAACTTACAGTGGCACTAAAAAAATCTGCAAGATTTATATGAAGTTGGCGTTAATGAGCGCAAAAAAAAAACACCCTTGCAAATACTAAAATTATCTGCTGCACTTGCATAAATAATGGCAGATATCACAGAAAAAAAATGTCTCTTCGGACATGAAAGTGACATTTTTAGCATCAATGAGTGATGACTTAAAGGCACATTTAATGAACTTTTACTAAACAGATGCTCTATTGCCTTCCACACTGCAATTAATTTGAACAATTGTTCTTTGCAATATCCCAGAAGGAAATCTGTGCACTGCATTTTTAATTTCAGGTTCTTATACAGTATGGAATAGATGGTGCAAACCTTGGTGAAGCATCTGGCACCTACATAGGCTCTTACGTAATAAGTATGTAATTTTTAATAGCTGCATCAGTAGTTGTTTATTATTAAGGTACTCCAGCCAGATGTTAGACACCGGTAATCTAGGCTAAGTGAAGTAAATTTAAGTCATAGTTTGTCTCTTCCTGGTAAGTTATTTTGGCCTGCAAAATGCCTATACTACCTCTATCCTAAAGCTGGCCATACACGCACCGATAATATCGTACAAAACCCCGTTTCGTACGATATTCGGTGCGTGTATGGAAAGTCAGCGAGTCGACCGATATCGGTCGACTCGCCGATCGGCCAGGTCAAAAGATCTTGATTGGGCGCCATAGAAGGCTACAGTTATTAGGGAACAATGAAGAGACTTCAGTCTTTTCCTCTTTTGCACCATATATAACTTAGACCATAGAGCAATGACAAAGGTGGCATTTATTCATCTTTGTTTAGTTGCTGTGGCAGAAAGCCAGACTTTTTTTTTTCTTTTTGCTTGTTATGTGTTTTTTTTTTTTTTTTAGAATTGCAGCAGGTAAAATACCAAATACCATGAAAATAACTTTGCACTTAGTTTCTACACTTTTAATGTTTTACCTACAGCGATTTTCACTGCACAGTGGCAAGGAATTCTTTGGCGTTTGGTCGCTGTGACAGAACGCTACATTTGTCATTGCACTTAGTATTAAAATATTTTGCATGACAATTCCAAAATTTACTAGAATGGAGAGGACTTTTTTGGTAAATGATTGCTTAGCAGCAGTTAAGCTTTCTTCTTTTCAAATCAATACAGGTGAGATTGCCACACGTGTCTTTAGAGCATGCACAGAACTTGGGATAAGGACTGTAGCTGTCTACTCCGAGCAGGACACAGGCCAAATGCATAGACAAAAAGCAGATGAGGCTTATATCATTGGAAAAGGATTGCCGCCAGTCCAAGCCTACTTAAACATACCAGATATCATCAAGGTTGCTAAGGTAAGTTATTTCCACTATGAAATGTCTATTAGCTTTGATTTGTTCCTGTGCTGGTATTTAAGTCGCCTGTGCAGCTTAAGGGAAACCTGTCGTTATAGCAATTCCCAACCTAAGGCTAATGTCCCATGGGAGATTAGTCACCTGCAATAAATCTCTGCTACAGTGGGCGACTAATCTCCCCCAAAAGCCTTTCCACCAGCAATAAAGGGAATTGCCAGTGGAAAGCCTCTTTTCGTTTTTCTGAAGTTTCCTTCATGCGACTTCGGAAAAATTAAGCAATGCTTAAGCCTTTCCACTGGTGATTCACTTTGTTGGTGGTGGTAAGGCATTTCGGAGAGATTAGTTGCCCATGGTAGCAGAGATTTATCGTGGGTGGCTAATCTTTCAGTGGGGCATTAGCCTAAGGAGACAGTTCTTTCTTGTATGTAGCAGTGGCAGATACAAGGCAGTACTGACCCGCCCCTTGCCCATACACATGTACTACCCTCTCTTTTCCTGGCTCTCACTCAGGACTGTGCCCCTAAGTTTTGTGAGAATTGGTCTTGGCTATAGGAGAGCTAACACTCGCTACATTGTTTAAATGTGTAGTAAATGTTGTATTTTTTTGGTATGTTTTTTTCAGTTATTTGGAAATTCTGTCAAAAGAAAAAAAAAAAGGTCCCAAGCACTTGTCTTAACACATTAATGTGTCTTTATTAGGAGAATGAAGTTGATGCAGTTCATCCTGGTTATGGTTTCCTTTCTGAGCGCTCTGATTTTGCTCAGGCCTGCACAGATGCAGGTGTAAGATTCATTGGACCCTCCCCTGAGGTGGTACGCAAGATGGGTGACAAGGTAGAGGCCAGAGCCATTGCAATTAGCGCAGGTAAGAAAATATGTAGATGTCAATATCTTATATTAGAAGCCATGAATTTCATCTGACCTGCTTATCTCTGCCTAATTATACTGTGTACATAGCAAATAATTCTACCATTTAAAATTGTATTCTTGAACCAATAATTGTAATATTTTTAGTTGTAATCTTGGTGTGTAGGCAGCCATCTCAGTGCATTGTGCCTGAGTCTGAGCTTTTAGAGAGAACCAGCATTTCTCAATGCAACTGCTTTCGTATAAGCTGTTTTCCTACTGGAGGAACTGGAGGAGTTGTGGTCAGATTTGGGTGTTTTACTTATGAGTGTCAATCTCATATCAACAACTAAGTGGGGCTTGGAAGCATTTTTACCCAATAGGTGTCAGGGAGCTGCTATCCGATTACCTTCCTATTGTTCTGCTGATTGGCTGCTGGGCACCTGGGAAAGAGAGAATATGTCTAGCCCAGTGTCTGTGCATTTCTGCCCTTTCAGCTCCTACTGTCCGCACCAGGGGTTGTTATACTGTCCTTAGACATCCTCTATGCAGATTTGAAGAGCTGAATTTTTTTTTTTTTTGTTATTCTGCCCAGGAGTACCGGTTGTTCCAGGCACAGACTCTCCAATCAGCTGCCTGACAGAGGCCAAGGAATTCTCCAACAAATATGGCTTTCCTATAATATTCAAGGCTGCATATGGAGGTGGTGGACGTGGTATGAGAGTAGTGCGGAGCTATGAGGTATTGCATTTAATATCATATAGAAGTCTCTGTTCTGATGTTTGTGTGCACAATTCATACATTACTCCCTAAATATATCAAATCCAGACTTAAAAACCCATACTATGGTGCTCATTTGTTAACACTAGCCTGTGCAGAAAGCTATAGCAACTATCCGGACTCCCTAGACTTCACTGTATGACAACAGTCCTGGAAAACTGACAACATTTTGGAGAAAAGCAAAACGAGCATTCTTCTTTGCATATTTACAATACTCCCTATTTAAATTTAGTGCTAATGTCAGAAGAAGGACAATCTATCTCTGACCTTCAAAGTACATTAATTTCCATAGCTGTGGCTTGCAATGGCCACAAATCAAGAATCAACTTGTGGCAATTGTGTTTAGAATATGTTCCCTTAAATAATCTTTTTTGTATGAAGTACCTTGAGTGGGGCATTAATTCAGTCGTCCTGCTCATGCATAAACAGAAATACCTGCATTGTTAGAGGTCCTGTATCATACATGATAGTAAGCTGGTATAATGTGTAAGAAGAGATGCTAGCAAGAAGATTCCTACCATGCCTTATTCTGACCTTTGTCCTTGACAATAGGCTTTAAAGTATATACCAATAAATGATTTTTATTAAAGCCCTTTGATATAGAATTCATTGAAACTTGGGTAGAAAATATATGCCTCCTACATCAAAATATGTGAATTTTGTAGTACAGGTATGGGATCCCTTATCCGGAAACCCATTATCCAGAAAGCTCTGAATTATGGAAAGCCAGTCTCCCATAGACTCCATTTTAATCAAATAAGTCAGATTTTTAAGATTGATTTCCTTTTTCTCTGTAATAATAAAACAGTACCTTGTACTTGATCCCAACTTAGATACAATTAATCCTTATTGGAGGCAAAACAGTCCTATTGGGTTTGATTAATGGTTTATTGATTTTTTTTTTTGTAGACTTAAGGTATGGAGATCCAAAGACCCCTTATCCAGAATAGCCTTGGTCCCGAGCATTCTGGATAATGGGTCCTATACCTGTATTCATATATCAATAGAAAAAAACATTTCCTTAAAAACTCACAATTTTTTTGTGCAACAACATTGAGCAGAGGCTTATGGACTTTTTTACCATGCCTGCAAAGAAAACACAGTGTGTGCCAGCGCCCTAGCATGCTCCATTACCAACGCTGTTACCATAGCTGTTTATCATTAAAAAAAACTTGGTAATTTGAAAACCCTCTTTGCTCATGTTCATTTAGGGCAGGGGTGGGCAAACTTTTGGCTCACGGGCCACATTTACTCACCCCCGGGCCGGGCCGGACCGGGCCAGGGCGGGCAGGGCCAGGCCAGCGTTACGCCCCCTTCGTCTCTTTAATTCCGGCAGCCAATGACACCAAGTCTCGCGTGATGAGACTTGGCATCATCGGCGGGCCGGATTAAAAAGGCCAAGGGGCCAGATGTGGCCCGCGGGCCGTAGTTTGCCCACCCCTAATTTAGGGTGTACAAATATGTGTATATATGAAAGCCTGCATTGAACCAATTATTACCTATTCATTAATAGCCTCTTTGCTTTATAGAAAACTGCATATCAACCACATATTATTTATCCTAAACAGCTGGAGGAAACCTGTAGGGCATTTGAAGCTAATAAACAGTTTTTATGTTTTACCAAGCAATAAATATTCCCAGCTATAGTGTCTCACCTCTGCATAATTTCTCCTCATTGTTTCCCACCCCTTGGCCAATATCTGCATCCAGAAATATATTATTTCCATATATCCCTGTGTAACAAACAGATGTGTTCTGCTCTTGCTGGGGAAATATTAATAAGAGCTGCTATGAGCAGTAGGAAAAGGACCCTGAAATGAATAGTTCTTGCATGTTTATCTTGTAGTTGTTAATGACATTTTCAGGATACTGGGCCCTCTTAAATTTTTAAACTTCCACTTTATTTCAGTATTTATGGCAATAGAAGCTCTTCCCACTCTTATTCACTTTCTGCAGACTTAAAATCCTTGGGAAGTTAGTATTGTTTTGTTTATGGGCAATTAGTTTGTTTTGCTTTCAAATAATCCAACAAGAAGTGAGAGCCATGCCTTTTCTTTTTTACAGCAGTAATAGAGAAAAAGGAAAAATTAGAACTTTGCTAAGATCTAGGGGGTAGTTGTTTTTAAACACCCAAGCACATAAAGGAGTTAGAAAGCTGAAGAGGAATGCTTTCAAGGTCCTCTTCAGTCCAGAGGTGTAAAGATAAAATATTTATATCAGATACATGAGACATGATGTTATGATGGTATTTCAATTTGAACATTCAACTCTATTGCAGTGATTGATACTGCCCATTCTGATTGTGCTTTTATCTTAACATTTGAGTCATGCCTTTCTTTATTATATTGTTTTACCATCTTTGTAATGCACAGTGTTTGGATCTTTGTAGGAGCTGGAGGAAAATTACACAAGAGCCTACTCTGAAGCCCTTTCTGCCTTTGGAAATGGAGCATTGTTTGTGGAAAAATTCATTGAAAAACCTCGTCATATTGAAGTTCAGATACTTGGTAAGTGGGATTTTTTGAATAAACAAGAGCATACGTATTCCTGTAGGTTTGACCGAATGAATACAACAATTTTAATTCTATGCAAATACTTTTTCACCATAATTGCAACTGAAGCTTTTTGGTTTTGGTCTCAAGTTCCTGGCTATCATGGATAGTAACATCAAGGGGCTGATTTATGAAGACTTTGCACTGGTTAATAAGTTGTATGGGTGTTGGTACAACTTATGAGATACCTATGAGGTGCCTATGAGATAAGGGGCATCCCACAAGTGGCATCGCACTCGGAATCTCTTCAGTTGTGTGAGATCCATCTTGTGTTCATCCGGCACTTATAATCTCTTAAACACTATGTACTGGGTTAAAAACAGGCATTAATACAGGCTGCCTTATGTAGAAGCATATTTCATCTTTCACATGGTGTTAGTATAAATGGGAACGAATAGGCACACAAGGAAGAAGGACTTCTTTTACAAAATACAAATTCTTTCAAACCATACAAACAGGTAAATGTTTCTAATGAATTTAGATTTAATGGTAAATGTGTTAGTCACATTTTGAAAAAACATAAGAGTAAGTGGCACATTTTTGCTTATTTAAACCATATTTCTGATTTGTCTGTATACAAATAGATTTGAGCAACTGTTGCTTGATCATATCATTTCAGATATTAGTTTTATTAATATGACTTGAACTGGTTCTGGTTGAGTTATTGTGCTGACAATTAATTAAACAAAATGTATTTGTCTTTATTAATGTTGTGCGTTTATCTGTGACAAATGGGGGGGGGGGGGGCAAAAAACACTTTCTCAAGTAAATCTGACTGATCTTGTGAAAGAAACTATATTTTTAAACTTGAAGTTTGAATGCTTTAACAGGAAATAATTCTACTTACAAATCCTTTTTTTTCTCCAAAACAATGCCAAAGTCATTAAAGTAGGCCTGTCACCCAGACATAAAAAGCTGTATAATAGAAGTCCTTTTCAAATTAAACAAGAAACCCAAATTAATTTTTATATTAACACATCCAAACACATTATAAAGGCATTTAAAAATCCCAGCTGTCAATCATATATTGCCTTCCCCGCCTTAGGCATAGAGGTGGGGCAGACAAGTACTTTAACTTTCAATTCAGCTCTCACTTTCCCCCTCCCTCTTAAACATCTAATTGTGTAGCCAGTGCATGGGCCTGGGCATCTGGTCCCCATTCTGAATAGAATATGGCTTGACTTTGCATATGACAACTCCCATTGACTTCTATAGAAACTCGCAAGGTTTTAGATGGTGAATTTTTACATTATTTCTTCTGGCTTTTTTGCATGTAATAAATACCAAACATTTGCATTCTCAAACCATAACTTGAATTTGAGTTTTTTAAGCCCAAAAAAACTTGAATTGAGAAGAAAAAAATCAAACTCTACCATTACTAAATTACCCCTTACAAGATTGCTGTTTTCCACGCACACAAACGTACACACTTACATGAATGGGGAAATATTTGAAATGCACAAAAGGTAAACATGGGAAACGGGTATCCCAGCCATGCAGCACAATATTTTAAAGCCTTTTGAGTCATTTGGCACTCACTGTGCCCCTCTAATTGTGGGAACCACAGCAGCCACAGGGTTTGTTGTCTCCATGGCTAGGCTGCTGAATACAACATTACTGTATGTAGGAAAATCCCAGGCACCTTTTATAAAGTACCTTCATGTACTGTATTCACATTTAGGATTTTTTAATGCACTGTATGTGTGTTAGTGTACAGTAGATGCATAATATTATATACATATCTAACTGGAATTTTATTCTGAGTTTAAGAGGACAGAAATTCTTTGAGTGTTAAGAGGTTTGACCTTGAGCCAACATTTTCTTAGCATGGCTAAGTCTTGCCATGTCCCCCTTTCTGCTTTTCAGTTTGTGCTTGCTTAATGAGGTGTGTGATAGGGCTTTCAACAAAGTACATAAGTCCTTGGCAAGTACAAGACCATCAGTAATGCAGCTGCATCCCCCTTCACGCCCCAAGAGGTCCTATTAAAGATCCTGGAAATATTTGAAAGAATGTTAATGTATTGCCATTTAGAACAGGCTACTCCAAGGTGTTTTAAGACTATGGTGTCAGATATGAATTTTCCTTAGACCATAGTATGCGTTCCTGCGTGAGGTTATATCTGTAACTGTTTTCAGGTTCTTTTATCCTACCCAGACATATATAAAATATTAACCTACATGGTATTTTTTACCCACTATATCAACCTTTTGAGTACTAGAAAACAAAATTGAATATTTTAGTTGGCGCCTTACTAGCCCTTTGTTAAAGGAAAGGATTACCCTCTCCTTCAATAAATATATACAGTGGCTTACAAAAGTATTCGGCCCCCTTGAAAATTTCCACATTTTGTCACATTACAGCCACAAACATGAATCAATTTTATTGGAATTCCACGTGAAAGACCAATACAAAGTGGTGTACACGTGAGAAGTGGAACGAAAATCATACATGATTCCAAACATTTTTTACAAATAAATAACTGCAAAGTGGGGTGTACGTAATTATTCAGCCCCCTTTGGTCTGAGTGCAGTCAGTTGCCCATAGACATTGCCTGATGAGTGCTAATGACTAAATAGAGTGCACCTGTAATCTAATGTCACGTGTAATCTAATGTCAGTACAAATACAGCTCCTCTGTGACGGCCTCAGAGGTTGTCTAAGAGAATATTGGGAGCAACAACACAAAGTCCAAAGAACACACCAGACAGGTCAGGGATAAAGTTATTGAGAAATTTAAAGCAGGCTTAGGCTACAAAAAGATTTCCAAAGCCTTGAACATCCCACGGAGCACTGTTCAAGCGATCATTCAGAAATAGAAGGAGGATGGCACAACTGTAAACCTACCAAGACAAGGCCGTCCACCTAAACTCACAGGCCGAACAAGGAGAGCGCTGATCAGAAATGCAGCCAAGAGGCCCATGGTGACTCTGGACGAGCTGCAGAGATCTACAGCTCAGGTGGGGGAATCTGTCCATAGGACAACTAGTCGTGCACTGCACAAAGTTGGCCTTTATGGAAGAGTGGCAAGAAGAAAGCCATTGTTAACAGAAAACCATAAGAAGTCTCGTTTGCAGTTTGCCACAAGCCATGTGGGGGACACAGCAAACATGTGGAAGAAGTTGCTCTGGTCAGATGAGACCAAAATGGAACTTTTTGGCCAAAATGCAAAACGCTATGTGTGGCGGAAATCTAACACTGCACATCACTCTAAACACACCGTCCCCACTGTCAAATATGGTGGTGGCAGCATCATGCTCTGGGGGTGCTTCTCTTCAGCAGGGACAGGGAAGCTGGTCAGAGTTGATGGGAAGATGGATGGAGCCAAATACAGGGCAATCTTGGAAGAAAACCTCTTGGAGTCTGCAAAAGACTTGAGACTGGGGCGGAGGTTCACCTTCCAGCAGGACAACGACCCCAAACATAAAGCCAGGGCAACAATGGAATGGTTTAAAACAAAACATATCCATGTGTTAGAATGGCCCAGTCAAAGTCCAGATCTAAATCCAATCGAGAATCTGTGGCAAGAAAACTGCTGTTCACAAACGCTGTCCATCTAATCTGACTGAGCTGGAGCTGTTTTGCAAAGAAGAATGAGCAAAGATTTCAGTCTCTAGATGTGCAAAGCTGGTAGAGACATACCCTAAAAGACTGGCAGCTGTAATTGCAGCAAAAGGTGGTTCTACAAAGTATTGACTCAGGGGGCTGAATAATTACGCACACCCCACTTTGCAGTTATTTATTTGTAAAAAATGTTTGGAATCATGAATGATTTTCGTTCCACTTCTCACGTGTACACCACTTTGTATTGGTCTTTCACGTGGAATTCCAATAAAATTGATTCATGTTTGTGGCTGTAATGTGACAAAATGTGGAAATGTTCAAGGGGGCCCAATACTTTTGCAAGCCACTGTACTTCTTTTAATACAGGACAACACCTTGACAGCCTTTAATGTTCCAGACCTGCATTGCTTCAACAGCTAAATTTAGTATCCGTAAGTTCTCTTAGGCCCTCCATGATCATGTGTTCCAAGATCTTGGTCACATTAAATGTATAAATAGCATGCATATTTTTAAATCCCGTCTGCATAACCTTAAATTTATCGGCATTGAATCTTATCAGCCATCAGCTAGAAATGCCACTTTGTCAAGATTGCCCTGCATGGATGACAAGTCCTGAATGGATTCAGTGGTTCTGCATAATTTTGTGTCAGTGACACACAGATATATTGTTTCATTGCCCTTAATAAGCAGATCAGATAATCTGTCCTTCATAAACCCATGCTGGTAACTACTTATAATACCATTCTCCAGGACATAAACTTGAATTACATCAGGTCTTCTGACTAAAACTTAAACTATAAAGACCAGGGAGTATTGCATCTTACTCTGGAGCTTTGCCCACATTAAATATACTAGCAAGATATTATCTTCCTTTTTTAATATATAGCACTTACATTTTCTGCAGTTTTCCAGAGTTTAGTCATCATTCACTCTCACCTTTTTTTACCACTGATGCCTTAAAGTCCCTAATCACTCCCAGGGCTTGCTGGCATGTCTTTTTCCGATTTTTAAACAACAACATCTCTCCATTAACATACAGTAAATGCCATAAACCATAATTGTATATAGACAAACAAAATGTGTTATGGATTCAAAATGTAACCTCTCTGAAAGGTTTAAATTTAAGTGAGCTTCTACCAATTGTGCTTAACCAGTATTCTAGTATTTCTTCACAATGATTTCATCTGTTGAAATGGCAAGTTTTTTTAGAAGCATTGATGGACGACAATCCTTAAACTCTGCCACAAATCATACATAATTAGATGTTTTGCAAGGGCTATTTAAGGACATTACCAATTTTTTACTACTTTACAACTATGGTGTGTTATTTGAGTTGTCATGTTGATAAGTAATCTTCTTTCCTAGTCTTCTTAGCAGAGTGCAATAAGTTTCCTTAAAGGAAATTTAAACTGGGTAAAATAGACTGCGCAAAATAAAAAAATGTTTTCAATATAGGTAGTTAGGCATAAATGTAATATATAAAGGCTGAAGTCAACAGATGTCTAGCATAATAGCCAGAACACTACTTCCTCCTTTGCAGCTCTCTAACCTCTTACCAGTCAGTGACTTGAGGGGGTGGGGCAGGCATATGGGACATAACTGTTCACTTATTTTGCTTTTGAATCAGACCTCTGTGCTCACAAACTAACTGAGCAGTTATGTTCCATGTGGCCCCATGAAAGTCGCTGACTAATTAAGAGGTTACAGTGCTGAAAGCAGGAAGTAATACTCTGGCTATTATGTTAGACATCTGCTCCAGCCTTTATAGATTATATTTATTTATACCCTGTATTATTTTTACATTAAACCGATCTTTTAAAAAAACAAGAAAAAGAAGATCTATCTATTTTACCCTGTTTCATTTTCCCTCTATTTACTTTGTATTCTGTTTTAAGAAATATTACTGACTATGTTGAAGGCAAGCCTCCCCAAAGAGAGGTATTTACAACAAGGATGTATCGCAGTATATCCTTTCAGGTATCTGCCTTTCTTCTGAACTCCCAGTAAAAAGAAATATAGTTGCTTCTTGTCTCCTGTTGTAAGAATATTCACATATTATTTTGCTTCTACCTCATTTTCCCCTTCAGGTGATAAATTTGGAAATGTGATACATTTGTATGAAAGAGACTGTTCCATCCAGAGAAGGCACCAGAAGGTGGTTGAAATAGCCCCAGCTGCACAGCTGGATCCTCAGCTCAGAGACAGACTTACGCATGACTCAGTCAAACTGGCAAAACAGGTAAGCTAAATAATTTTTTTTTGGAACCTGAGATTACAGCTTCTCTTTATCACATGAATAGTTTCAGGCCCAGCAGCATTGTGCGCCGACAGGCACATCATCCATCTAAATTAAACACTGAAACATTTTACCTTTTAAATTTATGTTCTAAATTTGTGTATGTGTTCCATATTATATGTTTTAACTAACAATTATGATTTGCTATTGTAAAGAAATTCTAGAATGGTCACATTTGCTCTACTCCTTATGATGTCATGTGTATCGCATAATACATTTGCCACTTTACTTCTTCTTTTAGTTGCATATCCTGTGGGAACATTTTGAATTTAATACTGCTGCTTGCATTGAATATCCTATTTTAAGCTTTTTCTGTGTATCGGTTGAGTGGATCTGTATGTGCTAATGAAGTGTCCCACTAGTCATTAGCACTACCTCTTAAAAAGTACTCTGCTGCGTAGGGGTTATTCAGTCCATCTGGTTCTTAATAAAAACAAGTGTTTGCTATAAGGGACATAGAGTATCTACACTTAAAGGGACAGTTAACACCCCTTTTCAGCATTTGCTGAATGAATAGGGCTTGTGCTGAACATACTTTTTGCCTATTTTTTAACAAGAAATATCCATGGTTTCTGTTATTTCTGGAATAAACAAGAATATAAAGCCAGTTCCACTTTAGCACTTCCTGTCACTTCTAGTCCCAAAGAACTTCAAATGAACTGATAAAACTAATTAAAACTCCACTGAGAAGACCCTGATAATGAGCTGCTCAAAATCTGGTGCTTAGATTAGGCAGGTTTTTTTTTTTAATTGTATTAACAGTAGATGGGAGCTCTGAACAAATTGCTCTGTTTATGAAGGAAGGGAGAGGTGAGTTCCATGAACATAGGCCTACATATGCATACACTTAGGCAAAAAAATAAAATATTGTTTTTTTTGTTTTTCTTTAATTAAAACATTAGGTAGAATGTAATTCCGGTCCTTATTTAATGTACCTTAGCAAAGGTGTTTTTAGTAGGGATGCATGGAATGCACTTTTTACAGATTTGGACGAATACTGAACCAAATCCTAGTTAGCATATGCTAATTAGGTTTTGGGAGGGTTAAATATCGGCGCATGTTCAGCGATTTTCAACTTCCGGCTTTACTATAAATAGTCACATGATTTTCGGATTTGGTTCAGCCAAGAGCGTGGATTCGGCTGAATCCGAATCCTGCCAAAAGGCCGAATCTTGGCCGACTCCCGAACCAAATCCTGGATTCAGTGCGTCCTAGTTTTTAGGTATGTACTGTCCCTTTAGGAAGGGCTGAATCACTAACTGCTGCTTGCAACGTTTTACATAAAAGAGGACTTCTCTTTTAAGGCATGGTATATTTTTTAAATGTTATTGATATACTTTTTTTTGCATTTTTATGACCAAGGTTTTGTAGTTTACATGGTTTAATGCTTTATTTTCATCAACTGCACAAAACTCTTCTGGTCGTCTTGTCAATCAGGCAGGACAAAAGATTTTGAATTGTCAGATAGGGGTAGAATTCCTATTGTTTCTACCTCCATGGCTGACGATTTAGCCCTGAACGTTAGTGGAGGGTACCAACGTGGTCACAGGAAAGATTGTAATTGTAACATGTATGGGCACCTTAAATTGCAAGCAGATAAAATTAGGCCATGAGATGGTAACTCTGATATCTTGGCCTATGTGTGGCCAGCTTAAAGTACTAGTAATTAAAAGACTGAGGAAGTAGCATGGCATGGCCTACATCTGCCTTCAGTATCTGATTCAAGCTGGGAGTAGTAAAGCACATTTTAGGTAATTTAAATTCAGTTATAAATAAATAAATAAAATAAAGAGCAGTCTTCCTCATACAAAAAGTTAATATGAATTTAAACCTTTAATAGGAAGCTCAAACACTGTATTTCATTTTTCAATTGAATTCTCACCAGTTGTCTTCTGTAATAACTTTGTAATTTTTAGATGTTTTTCTAGATGCAGTCTGAACTGTCTAAGCAATTATTTACTATAATTATACTATAATAATATACTATACAGCAAAATGTTTATTTTTTTGTTTGTTTCTGCACTTTTTACTGTGCATTTCAGTTTAGTTGGCAATAATTATAATCCCTCTGCCTTCCTTGCATTATACATTTGTGGTCACATGAGACATCGGTTCCTGGTTGACCATGTTAACATCTTTTCCATCTTAAACCTTGAAAAAGCTCTTATTGGACACTGAAATGTTGATTTAATATGGTTGAGTATTTTATTCAGGATCCAAAGCCTTTGCCAAGGCCCCCAAATGTTTCATAATATTACTTTTTATACAATATAGATTAGAACAATAACTGTCTACTTGGTACATAGCCAGGCCCAAACCATAGCAAACCATAGTTCTCCAACTGGGACTGATATGTGCATTAAACAAAATAAATTAATACATTTGTGTTAGGAACGCAGACACTACAAAACATAATATCATGCTACCATGTGTATCACCATAAAGTATTGTTAAGAATGTTAGGTATAGCTTTTCAAGGATCTGTAATGAATCAGTGTTGAAACGTATAGATAAATTAATTACTTTTATAAAGGTTGTAGTTTATTCCATTTGTAACATGAGCACAGAAAGAGAAAATTCCTCGTCCAACTACAGTATATCCTTATTTTGCTCCAGACAGGAGATGAAAATTAATTTATAGTTGCAACAGACATTTTAAATGTCAGCAGTTTAAGTATCTTGCAAAATTATTAATAGGGTCATCTGTCTCCTCTGCAAAGTGCATTCAGGTTCTAAGGGCACATGGACCCCATTAATATTTAATCGCTTCTGACAGTTTCACACTTAGCCAAGTTCATTACTACTTTATATACCTAGTAAAATATAGGGCATTCCAGTAGAGGGCAGCACGAACATTGAAAATATAAAAATATTTTTTTTTTATTGCTATTGTAGCTGCAGAGAAAGATTTGTATATTGCTGTTATTTTCCTCTGCAGTGCCAAGTCAGCTTTTAAATAACCTCACAATCAAATGTTTTCATATTTAATGTATTTTATGGAACACAATGGGTTACTAAAACATGACAGGGCCTGATCTCACTTGATATATAGTTGATGGTCTGGAGAGAGCAAGCTACATGGCACTGTTGTTGGTCCTCTTGGTTTTTTTCAGTCTATTTATGTTATGCTATGTAAATATGCAATAAGGCTGTTATCATAAAATTCAAGGGATGCAACAAACCCAGTTTTTTGGGTTTGGCTGAACCCCAGAATCCGTCCCAAGGGATTCGGGCAAATACCGAACCCAATCCGAATCCTAATTAGCATAAGCTAATTGGGATATGGAAGGAGTAAACATAGCCGCGCACAGTGAAAATTTTTTCACTTCCGTGTTCACGTGGACATTTTAACTCTTCCACATCCTAATTAGCATTTGCTAATTAGGATTCTGTTCGGCCGTGGATTCAGGCGAATCCAAACCCTGCCGAAAAAGGCCGAATCCTAGACGAATAGTGAACCAAATCCTGGATTCGGTGCATTCCTACAAAATTCTTACAATTTCAAAAAAGAGGTCCACTACACTTACCCATATTTATTATATATAGGATATTAAGACATTTTGTGCATAAAGATACTAAAATTGCTCTCCCCTTTAAACAGAACAGGGATTATTTGTTCATATATTTAAATATATTCAAGCTGGCCAACTATGTCCAGGCCATCCCTTGTCTGGCCAGTCCTACACTTTCATCTGATTCATTTGGGATTCTATTACTTTATTATGTATTTATTTTATTTTTTTACAGGAACTACGTTTTACCTGCAACTTGCTTGCTTTCCAGGTTAAGACTCCCAAGTGGTTCCCTTTTTATCACCCACCACTGGGATCATGTGACTGTAGCTTGAATATTTTGCAATATATGTACAAACAATGCCATTTCTTAGTAGTTTAATTCATAAAATGTTTTGTTGTCCTATATAAGTTGATAATGGGTGAGTGCAGAAGACCTCTTTTTTGAATCTACCATGTTTACCCTGTGTGCCACTGGCAGCTAGCAGTGTTGATCACATCTTCATATTTTTTTTAACCTGGATTGCATTACTCCTCCTGCCACACTTACTGGTAACACCGACAGACTGAAGGGTATTTTATGAGTTGCCATTGCACTAAAACGCTAGGCCAAAGATTTTGGACTTTGGTTCACTGTGCAACAGTCAGAATATTGACTCTGGCTTGCTTGCTGTGTATGGATCCTTAAGGTCACCAAACAAGTAGATCTTTCACTGATATGTCCACCTTGAGGTAGGTGATATCGGATTGATCATATCACTCGGCCCTCAGGGTGAATGATTGGATCACATTGATGGGATGCAGGCTGTTGGAGCAAGGTAAGCATTGGTGCATTGATTCAGTCCTCATCCTGACAGGATTTTTAAATCTGCCTGATCGACATCTTTTGACCATCTGCAACTTTTATTGGGCTGTTTATGGCCAACTTTAAGTTTTGGAATGCCCGTCCGTAGGTCTGACACAGGAAAAATTTATTAAACTTTTGTTTAAAATTGGCTAGCAAAGTAATATTCAGTTCAGTTAAAGCAATACAAGAAATCAAAAAAAGCAAGCACTATCAACCAGTTACATTTTGTCTGCAACTTTATATTTGTTTTAAGCCTGGAAATGGACCCTATATCTTTGAGAGGGTCATGCTACAGAAAGAGGGGTATTTTGTAGGCGCAATGAAGGTACACACCATGGCCTCTACCTCTGCCAGCACATGCGTAAAAAAATCTATACATGTAGGTAGTTCCTAAAAAATGTAGGTGGGGTACTTACAAATTTAGTGAAGTTTCATACATGATATGATGCACATGTGATACCCACACTTTTAAGGGAGCACCTCTCTTTCAATATAAGTAAAACCTAAGAATTTAACATGGGGTCATAACATGTGGCTGAGGCCCAGCCTGAGAGCTATTTATTAATATATTTGTCCAGAAGGCCAGTTGGATTTCCTAGATTCTGGAATCCCAGCTTGAAGGTCAGTTGGCATTTGTGGTAAACGATTATTTTCTGTTCTAGATATTCTTAGAAAAAAGGCTCAGCAGAAGATACAGTGATTTAACATTGTTGTGAGCTGAGGGGGTCCATGAGCCAACGTTGGCCCTCAAAGGGGGCTTGAATATAAATAGAAACCCTCTGATCTATCAGATACTGAAAGATGTACATTCTCATTACTCATATTTTGTAGCCACTATGCATATGAGACTGGTGAGCTTTGATTATAGACAGTTTTATAACTCTTTTTCTTTTTATTAGAGCCATTTGTAAACACTGGTAAAAGGAATATACTAAAATGAGTTTTATCTGCCCTTAATATGTTGTTGGGAATGATCCACTTTTACTGCATCAGCAGTGTTAAAGTGCTATTATTATTGTATAATATGCTATAGTCTGTAGGAAAGTATAATTTGACATGAAGTTTATTCATTTCATACACACACTGAATAATCTAAAAAGAATGAACCTAATAGTGTTATCAGAGGTAATATGATTTGCATATTTAACCACTAGCCTGCCACAGATGATAAAATCTGTAGAATTTTGGACTGAGAAATCCTGTACTGACATTTAAAATGGTCTTAGAATTCTTCTCAGTTTTCCTGCCCTCAGTGAACAAAGTTGGCAGAGTTATTGAGTGATCCAAGATTTCCTGAATAAAATAAAATTTCCCCCATAAAGTGTGGGGAACTACCTTTGCATATAGTGTTGCACATTGGCATAATGCTTTCCAGTATGCGGGTCACTGTTGGAAAAGTCAGATAATTGCAGACATGTGTTCTGTTCTAGTTAGGTTATTTCAAAGCCGTATTTTTCTATTTTTTTCTGATATAACCTACCAACAATACAGCTGAAATGTTAATGGAAGTTTCAAAAGCTCAACAGAGACAGTAGACGGTAGTTGGCTGCAGTCCCTGGCTGCCTCCCTCAGAGTCCATACTTTAAATCATTTCAAGTGTCTTAATAAACATTTTTGCCAGGTATATGCTAAGAGGATGAGCTACACAAGCATATATTTTGTTTCCATCGAATTTCATGTCATGAAGAACAGTAAATGTTTGTTGCCAGTAAATCCTATCAAATCCTTTGTTGGTAAGCCATCTGGTGTAATGGACTTCTGCCAGTAACAGGTTACTCCCTATATAAGGAGGACTTTACTTTGGCTGGTGTTGTTATGCTTTTGTATTATTGATAAGGATTTACAAAACCAGCAAAATTCTTCTTCCTTTGGATAACTTGTTTCTACATGTTCATTAATAGCTTTGTTGTCTCGTCTGTGATTTCTTGTTTCTTATGACAAAGTTATTTTTAGGCATTTGTTAAGGACGCACATATAATTATTTTAAATACAATATTGTGTTTAAAATAATGATATTTTAAGGTCAGCCTGTTTAAGGCCTGTGGTCCACAAAGAATTTTGATTAACCCCTGCTTTCCATTTGTGGTAGTGGTAAACAATGCGAGTAGCTATATGGCATTGCTTCTACTTTTATTTTAGCAAGTTCAAGTTGGTTGCCTTTTATCTCAATCAGTGCTTGATTTGGGGTGAAAAAAGGGGGGAGGTATGCAACGCGTTCCATAAAAAAGCGCTGCCAAAATAAGCCCCTCCAGTAATTATAAGTTCATATGAAATTTCTTGGCTAGCAGTCCAGCTTCTGCAAACACAGCACCCTGCTTGTGTATTGTATGTCATTACACAGAACAACCCCATCATATTCTGTTATACACATTATTTAATTAAAGTGTGGTGTGTGTGTGTGTGTGTGTGTGTGTGTATATATATATATATATATATATATATATATATATATGCCCATATAGGGCCTACCAAATAGCCAATCACAGCCCTTATTTGGTAACCCCACATACATTTTTCATGCTTGTGTTGCTCCCCATCTCTTTTTACATTTGCTTGTGGCTCACAGGTAAAAAAGGTTGGGGACCCCTGGTTTAAGGTGTCAGTAGCTCTTTAATCCTGTTCTCCAAGTTTGTTGTTTATAGCAGGTTAGAAAACTTAGCTGGCCATTTGCGAATCTAGACTTACTTGCATTCAAGGGTACATTTTCATAGTTATAGTTCTCTTAGACAAAGGATGTAAAGGGTTTGAATCCTTGAAAAGTTAAAAAAAAAAAAATGAGCTTTGTAATAATCTGGGAACATGCATATTTTACAGCATGCAAGCTTTGGTTTGATGTGTGAAGAGATGTGTGTTTTATTTGTGCTAGCCGACCTGCCACTTTCATGAGAGACATTCTGGCGATACTGCAGGGCATGCAATGATGTGGCAGATGGACAATATGCACCCGTTTTGAGACTATTCATAAAGATGACGTTTACTTCCTTAGCTTTAGAACTTACAGATAGAGCACAAATGCATTATTTTATATTGAATTAAGTCTATATGGGAATATTTGCAGTTTTGATAGTAGTATATGGGTATAATTATATCTTGAGAGGAGCTGTTTGTTTCTTGTACCAACCAATTAAATGAGTGACAGAACTAAAAAAATCATAATTCTTGATACATCTACGAATCTGTTGGGCCTAGCTCTTCAGACAATACAGCAGTAAAGAGACTTCCCGCAATTCAACTGAATAACTAATGTGTAAATTGATTTACCTTTTCCACATTCCACACTACTCCATACAGTATAAAATCCACCCAAAACTAAGCCTACCCTTTCTGGTTTTATAACTAAAATGTTGAGGAGTATACTTACTTTACTGATCTCCCTGTCATTAGTTCTTTCTCAATATATTAAAGTGATACTGCCACACAACATACAGTACTTTTCAAAATATAAATTTACAGTTATCTATAGGTCACGTTGATAATTTTTCACTGATAGGTTTGTTTTTGTAAGTAAGTGTTACTTGAAGTTCTTAAACCTGATTGTTTTGTATATATATATATATATATATATATATATATATATTTAATATATAAATATTAATAATTAATAATAATTAATAATTAATATTAATACTTTTTTTAAGTTTAATTTTGCTGCTCAGATTGGGAACCAGTCTGACAAAAACAGGGTATTCAGACACAGCCGCTTTGTATAACTTGACAAAGGGTTAGTGTAGACGTTGCTATACTGGTCTGTGCCAATAATGTGAATAAAGGCGTTTTTAAGATGATTGGAATATGAGTGCTGCTCATAATTTGATGATTATTGGTTCTGTGAGATTATACAGATGAGCATGCACCCAAAAAAAGGATCCTGGTTTGGTGCTGACTAATAGTGAGTTTACCATAATGTTCTGGATTGCCATATATAAATAAAATAAATAGTTATTTCCTGTTTTATAAGCTGGTCAGTTATATTGAAACAGTAGCAGAACATATACTGTGGGGTGATGTTATAATTACAATATACTGTAGGCACATTCTAGTTGCAGCTCCAGGACCATTCAAGTCTTAATCCTGTCCTAAACATCCTTGCTTGACTTGGTTGTCATTGGAGCGTTAACATCCCACATATGCCTCTGGCTGGCTGTATGGAAATGCTGTATTACAAAGAATCTGTCTTTGTTCTGAGCTGCCTCCTGGTTTTCTAAACACCTCTTTTGACAGAATATGCATATCTTCACAAATTTCACAATTATTAAATATTTTTGCTTCCAGCGTCTCTTGTTATGTAACTTCAATAGGTTTACCCAAAACTAGGTCTGGTTTTCTAATTGAAGGAGCAGTTTTATCATAATTTATTTATACTCATATCCAATGACATAGATCAGTGACTACAAACAGTGAACTTATAAGAATAAAATAAATGTTCCATGTTTTGACCAGTTAAAATTTAGAAAACCTTGTGTTTTGTGACTTGCTTAGGGATGGGCTTTGTGTGCCTAAGCAATGTGCTCTGAAAGGAAACTTTGCGAGGCCAGGGTTACTTTTATAAATGGGCATATGGGGGACCACTGTTCCTCTATGTATTTTTTTTTCCCCACTCCCTCCCTCTTAACCCTATCATACCACCTCCACCGCTGTTGCCCTTTTCACAATTTGCTGCACTCCTTGCTTTTTGAAAAAAAAAATAATCAGAAATGGCCCTGTATTCCACTGTGGAATACAGGCATTTAAGCCAGGCAGGGAGCGAGAGCACCAAGCAGCATAGGAGCACGGTATGTCTGGAGTTAATACATTTCTTATTGGCTATTTTTCAGAGATCTTACTGGCATGTGTAGAGTTAATGAAGTGCTCATTTGCCATTTCTACAGTGATTATACTGGTACAGCTGGGGTTAATACGCTGAATATCCATTTTCTGTAGTATACTGGCACATCTAGGGTTAATTTGCCTATTATCCATATATTGACACATCTGGGATTAATATGGTAATTAGTCATTCTCTGTAGTAATTATACTGGCATGTTGGGTTATATTTTGGTTAATTGGGTGTGGTATTTAGGGTTGTGTGGTATTTAAAATGTTGCCGTGCTGAGTGCAGCTGGATAAAGGGGCCCACCAACTGCATCTTTGCCCAGAACCCACCAAGGCCTTAAACAGCCTTGGATATCGGTTGTCTTGTTGATCAGGGGGCCTTTGAAGTCATAAAGTTAATGCTGAATTGTCAGATAGGGGTAAAGAATTAAAGAAATACAACCCAATGACTACTTCATATTCATGGAGTCCTACTGGCTTCTGGTCTCCCTCCAGTTTCCAGCCATGCTCTCAAGGCAGAAAGAGGTTCACAATTCAAGCAGCACTTTTTCCGGGCATCCTCCCAACAACTGCAGAAATGTGTCTGCACTATATAAATACAGGAAATCTATAAAAAAAAAAATAAGCACATGTTTGATGCGTTCTAACAAATGTAAAAATGTGAGCCAGTTTTGTCATTGCTTTTACATAGGAATGAAATGCTATTGCTAAGATATAGTCTTGTTAAACTTGCCCTGCTGGGTGATGCTTGATGTAGTGCAATCTGAAGAGAGGGTAAATTATCCTGCCATTTCCGCAACGTCCATGCTGTGTTCCATTGGGTTGTGCAAGCTTTATTTTTTAGGCAGCTTACTAAAGGCTGTTTTATTCATCCCTTCTATCTTTCTCACTCTCTGGGATTTCTTTTTTAGTTGCCTGGAAACTACAGTTGTTTACTTATTACCCACTGGAGAGAAAGAAAAAAAACACTTTAGATTTTGGCTTTCTACCATTAAATGATTTTGAAAGCAAAGTTTGTCATTATGAATTGAGAGTCAGTGTGACCCATTCACACAATAGAGATTCAGTTTAAACAACATGGGGTGGCATAATGCTGAAGTATCGAAAGTAGTTGCCACACTGCCACTTCTACTTCTGCAGCCATCTGCTCATTGGCATATTTTAACAATTCAAAACAACTGTAATATAGATTGTACATTCATTGTCTCATATATAAAAATAAATATTAGCTATATGTTGGCTTGGGCACTCTCTGCCAAATTATGTGTTTAGCTAATTTTGAAAAGGTCAAACAACCAGGGCTGTGGAGTCGGTAGATAAATTCTCCGACTCCGACTCCTCAGTTTCTGATACTTCCGACTCCGACTCCACGACTCCGACTCCTCTGTTTTTAATATGCTTATGTATTTTATACATCCAGGAAGGGGAAGGGACACTTAAAACACAACTAAACTGATAATAAACTGATAGACAATTTTATCTATACTCCTACTCCTAATGATTTCCCTAGAATCCCATAGTCATGTTTAAAGTTTAAGCTAACATTACAGCTGAATTACAGCAGTTTTTCAAATGTTTTAAAGCTTCAGCCTTAAAGGAACAGTAACACCAAAAAAAAGAGCTTTAAAGTAATAAAAATATAATGCACTGTTGCCCTGCACTGGTAAAACTGGTGTGTTTGCTACAGTAACACTACTATAATTTATATAATAAGCTGCTGTGTAGCCACGGGGGCAGCCATTCAAGCTGGAAAAAAGGAGAAAAGGCACAGGTTACATAGCAGATAACAGATAAGTTCTGTAGAATACAATAGTGTTTTATCTGTTATCTGTTATCTGCTATGTGCCTGTGCCTTTTCTCCTTGGAATGGCTGCCCCCATGGCTATACAGCAGCTTACTTATATAAACTATAGTAGGGTTTCTGTAGCAAACACCCCAGCTGTACCGGTGCAGGAATGGCTGCCCCGGGGGCTACACAGCGGGGTATTTATATAAACTATAGTAGGGTTTCTGTAGCAAACTCCCCAGCTGTACCAGTGCAGGAATTGCTGCCCCCGGGGCTACACAGCAGGGTATTTATATGAACTATAGTAGGGTTTCTGTAGCAAACACCCCAGCTGTACCAGTGCAGGAATGGCTGCCCCTGGGGCTACACAGCGGGGTATTTATATAAACTATAGTAGGGTTTCTGTAGCAAACACCCCAGCTGTACCAATGCAGGAATGGCTGCCCCTGGGGCTACACAGCAGGGTATTTATATAAACTATAGTAGGGCTTCTGTAGCAAACACCCCAGCTGTACCAGTGCAGGAATGGCTGCCCCCGGGGCTACACAGCGGGGTATTTATATAAACTATAGTAGGGTTTCTGTAGCAAACACCCTAGCTGTACCAGTGCAGGAATGGCTGTCCCCGGGGCTACACAGCGGGGTATTTATATAAACTATAGTAGGGTTTCTGTAGCAAACACCCCAGCTGTACCAGTGCAGGAATGGCTGCCCCCATACTACACAGCAGCTTATTTATATAAATTATAGTAGATTTTCTGAAGAAAACACACAGTGCAGGGCAGCAGCACATTATATTTTAGTTACTTTTATACACTTTCATTTTTTGGTGTTACTGTTCCTTTAAACTATTGACTATCCATTCCCTTCACGTATACAAATATTTCTAGTCCTGCAAATTTTTTTTACTTAATTAGTTATCAGCGAGAGTTAGGCTGGGTTCCCAGTGGGCATTGGGTTCCCTGTAACAGAGGAACACGACGCAGTGGAGCTGCCGCACCTTAACTGTGCATTACATCCCATTTAGTGAAGCATACAGTCAATGAAAAGCATGCTTCATGGTTGCTCAACGTGTTTGTTTATGCACTGCGTGCATTGGGCTTTATTCTTATAGCAGAGAAGTAATTAATTATGACTGTTTGTGAATTGGGACATTTAAACTTGCTTTATTTTTTTTTTTTATTCCCATTTAAATTTAGTAGGAGTCGGAGTCGAAGTCGGTTCATTTTTTTCCGACTCCAGGTACCCAAAATTGCCTCCGACTTCGACTCCTCAGACTCCACAACCCTGGAAACAACTATTGCAGGTATCAGCGTGTTGAAACACATCATATTTAAATGTTTTATTGCTTTCTTACACAAACTGTAAAACATAAGAACAAAGAAAATTGTAATTGTTGCATGTACTAAAGTTTGGATTTCTGGCTGAAAACCATGTGTCTACAAGACTCCCACTCAATGGCCATGATAGCGATGTTGTACGGAATGCTAATAAAGAAGTTAGAGTTTACTAATTTGGAGGCAGTGTTCCAGAGTGTTAGGAATACTACAAGATGTGGCAATCACCTGGAGTAGTACACCAAACTCTTATTGAGGTAAGACACCCCGCAAACAAGTTCATGCATACCTAGGCACCTCTCCGCTATGCTGAAGACAATGTGGACTTGCTACTTGCTTGCACCCATATCTGTATACATGTTCTGTGTAACCCCTTTTTTGGCTGTAAACCAGGCAATGTCTAGCTAGATTGACTAGAGCATGGGCTACGCAAACCAGGATGAGCCTTCATATGTGGAACAGTATTTAAGAATGGTGTTGTTGACTCACACCTCTCCATAGTCAGATGTAATAAAGTAAAAATTAGAAAAGAAAGAAGAAATAAGAAAAAAGGAAAAGTTTTATAAGGACAGCAGAGTTCTGTTTGCGACTATTGCAACTTTGTCCAAACATCCACAAGGAATTAATACTCAGGGATCAATGAAGTTTAGTACATGCAATTGATGGTGCACCACTGTGGAGACTAGCATGGAAAGTAAAGGATGTCCTTAGGGTTTCCAACTCAAATGGCCTGGATCACATACAGCAGACCTGGATCAGGGAGAGGAATTAACCCTGATACCTTTGTCACTACTGTGGTCCGTTTACTAATTCAGCAGAGCCTTTAGGATAACTACTCCCTGCTGTCTCTCCTGGTTGGAGCACAAAAGCTGCTCTTGCTAGCTATTACTAATCTGACTCAAGTTCTTAGAATGTGCTGTTACAAATCTAGCTTGTGTCTAAATAATTCTTGTTCATAGGGTCCCTGCTCCCTGACTTCACTAGAGATGATGGCTTTCTCTGGGGCTGAACACTTCTGGGCTGTGTGGATCTCAGGCTTTCTGAAGCACATCCACACAGATCAACTGCATCACCTAAGGGCAAATTATACACATATGTAAATAGAGAAATGGCAACATCGATTTCTGCCTGGTAACAGTAGAACTAGGGATTAAAGCCATAGGGGCTGTGGGTCCCTATATATCTTTTGGAAATGCCCCAACATACAACCCCTGTGATGTGCTTAGTACCAACCAAACTAATCTCACTGTACCGGCTATACACATATTCCCTGCAGGTCTAGAAATGCAGAAACATTGATATTACATCATATGTTGTTTGCTGTTAAAACACTGAACACTAGAATGTGGACTTCTACAATGCCCCCCACCCCTCTGCAAGTTCTCTGGGAAGCACAGTGCAGTATGCAGTTAGATAGCAATGTATAATGGAAATCTAAGAATACAGTTCTGTGGGAAGTGTGGAGATGGGCTCAAATTCTTGAGTTCTGTAGAAAGATGCTATCCCCTCTGCTCAATCTGTCACAGCAAAAGGGTTGATGTGACACAAGCCACAGCCAGGACTCACAAATGGTTACTGCCAAAGTGTCTGTCCCCCACAACCTCTCCCATACTAATAATTTGTCCTTTCCAATATCCCCTCCCAACATGGAACTCTTGAAGAACATTTCTTCTTTGTATATATTAATATTATTAAAAATAAAATCTGACACCCTTAATTTTAGGTTATCACTCAGCAACCATGGGTTTCTCTAGGCAAGTGAGTGTGGATCTGAACATTTAAGCTAATTGATGCATACATCAAAATGCTTTCACCTCACAAATTTGTCATAGAATTCAGGTGTCTACATAAAAGAAGTTCATTTTAAAGGAGGCATATTATGTGAAAAACAAGAATGTGCCAGTTTATTATAATCTTTGAGGAATGTGCTGAGAAAAGTTCCGCCTGTCTGTTCTACTTCCTACTGCCTTCTTTCTCAAGCTGTGCAGGGGTGCCAGTGGCACTCAGAACACTGCACTGTAGAATAGGACCCAATCAGGAGCGTGGTAAGCCAATAGGGAACTGAAGGCTGTCTTTGCTTGTGAGATTGCAGGGCTATGCATTATAGTAGCTCCTCTGGCATTTGCCAGAATCCACAAATTGCCAGTTTGGGCATAGAATTGATCCACTTATTTTTGTGGGTATGTTTTTATATTAAGAGCACTTTTGAGTGGCATGGTATTATTCTTACATGTGATTTATAAGTGATATGCACGTACTCATTGGTTCTCTGTGAGTAGCCATCCTTCTGGTGGGTTGATGTGGGACTTGTCACTTCTTTAAAGGTTTTAGATCCTATTTAAATATGCTTTGCTTCTGTGTTATATGGTGAAGATTAAAATGTAGTGGTCCCATATAACTTACCACTGTTAAATTACTAGTCAGCCCTTACTATAGGAATCATTTTTAGGCCAAGGTTCCTATATTGTGGGCCTGGGGTTCCACAGTAGTTAATAGGTGTGGGTAGTCTAAACAGCATTCATTATGAAGTTTCTCCAGCTTTGATATATATCATGGTACAGAGAGTATAAAACAATTTATAAATATTTATTATAAATAAATATTTTACCTATCAGTCAGTCTGTAAAGCATTTTCTGTTAAGCATTTTGAGCAAACCCTTATGTGTACACTTGCAGGTTCTCTCCATCTAGCCTCTGCTCATTTTGCTACATATTGTTTTGCTTGGTTTATATTACATCTCTTTTTAAATGTCTAACGTTGTTCTACAGTGCTGTATAATAGATTCACACATTATAAATGCTAATGTTTTTCCCTGTGAGGAGATCCCATTCTGCTTTTAGTTAATATTACATTAAAAACCCTGCAACCCTGATTACTGTGGAATCAGTTCACACAGCTCCAGGCAGTTTGATCTAATAAATTCCATGTCCTATTAACACATGAAAAGGAAAAGCTTTTGGATGCCGTGTGTGTGTAATTAGGCATGAGATGTCTTTAATTCACTTGCATGACCATTTTATCATAAAAAATATGTTCATGTCCTGTATACTTTCACATACTTATGAATGCATATATAAACTTGTCACAGCATTAAAAATGTTAATTATAATATTCTTGTGTCATTGTCAGTAATAAAAATGTACTTTGATGTAATCTTAAATGGCTACAATACACCACAAAAAACAGGTAGGAGTCGGGTAGCCCAGTAAGCAGTAGGTTGCAGTTATGTATACTGGATAGTATAAGGGCATGGAGTGTTTTTGCAGTTTGCTTGGGAAAAGGACATGACATCAGCAATGGCGTTGGTGCCAGACCCCTTAACTGAAACTAAAAGCTGAAAGTAACTAGGTTCTTAAAGAAACTGCCTATATTAAATATGAACACCCAAGGGGAAGATCACCAATTTCTTAGAGCTGGAGTGAGCATGGACATTTTACCTGGAATTTCATTGTTTGCACTTGAAAGACTTACTTGTACTAATTGAGCAATTCTACCTTTCATGCCATTGAATAGTTTAGTGGACTTTTTATGCTAAATTTGGGATATGGATTAAAGGGATGCTATTTAGAAAGACTGCAAGGTGTTTACATAATTTAAAAAAATTTTAAATTTTTTTAGATTAGGGGGCCGATTTATCAAAGCGCAAATTTCGAATTGTTAAAAGCACAAAAGTAAGTCACGATACTAAAGCTTGAATGAATAACGAAAGTTTTGTAGTCATTGCGAAACTTTTTCGTACGATAACGAACGTATCACAAAAAAGTCGTACTTTTTTAACGATATTATTAACAGTATGAAAAGTTCTAAACTTAAGAAAAAATACGAATTATTTCTAATTGTGGTCATCATGCTTTAATGAATGGACCCCTAGATCTAGTGTATAATGTAATCCAAGGATGCCGAAAGGACAAAGGCTCAGACCATATTCCAGTCCTGGAAGTCCTGGTTCCTGTGAACCTAAAAATATACAAGCAGAGAGGGAGTTATAACTTATTCAAAACTGGAGTAAATCTTTTTTTCAAGTGTTACTTTGATTCACTTAACAATATATTTTCTTCTTCAAATACTCAACATATTGGCCTTGAAAGAATTATAAATAGAAAACATTAACATTAAACATTAAACAAAAAACTATTTAAACCCACAAATGCCAAAATATTTACCTACACTGGTTTTTTGTTTTTTTTTATAAAGAAACCCTGATCGGCTCATAAACCCAGTCACACCCAGTAACACCTCAGTCATCTGCTTTTAGTAATTTGCATAAGAATTTGGCTTACATTCCTCCAGCCTAGAGCATAGAAAATGCACCCCAAATCCTCAGAAACCAACAGAACATGGAGCACAAACTGGTTGGGGAATGAGCATGGCTATGGGTTTGGTTGGTCATTGGGGCTATAAGTATTTCCTAAAGTTCCATTTTTCCATTTTCCGTATTTTAAAAGGGAAGATTACAAAGTATTCCATCTTCTGTACAGCTAGAGGCCCATCACCAGGAAACCACATAGATTCTCCACCAGGAATCAGAAACATACAAGTGATATCGCTAATTCCAGCAAAATTTAATGCCTGATGCGGTACATAATGTGGTTACTTTGAACGTTCTAGTAGTGTATAAATACTAATTGGGATTGGAGTGGAAGGGTCATATATGGTTATATATCTGAAGAGTAATTATAAGAAAAAGTAAAATGCATCTTAGACCTTGATATTAGTTGCTCTGCCTAACCCCAATTTTAAATAAATGTTATAAATTATTATTATATATATTTATTATTATAAATTATTTTAATAGTGGCAATAAAGGTTATATTTTAATTTAGAACTTGAATCTCATCCTGCCATGGGTGAATGAGAAGGTTCAATTTATAAGGGTTACTTTCCTTTCTCCTTTTCCCTAAACCTTGCACATCATTTTGCCGATATTTCTCCCAGTAGAAACAGCCCTCTCCAATTTATATGTGAATTGCTTTATATTTGAAGTGTTCTATATTAGCTTATCATAACAAAAATGAGTACATAATATTACAGCTTTTCTATTATTTATTTATACCATAGAGTGTTTTTAAGTGGGCTGAAAGACTGATGAATTATTTCTTTTTATTGATCCATTTATAGTTGATATATCTTTAGTACTGTATGGAAACTCTAATCCAGACCTTTTATACACATAGCTGTGATTAGTTTATTTTTTACTATTGGATGTTGTTGGTCCCCTAACAATGCAATGTTCCATCCTGTCACTGTCTTGCCTTTCTGACACTTTGTGTTTACATTCCCCTTTCCAAGCGTACAACATAAAACCCCGCCAGCGAATGTTTTTATTACTGCAGGTGTCACGCTTTGCAACAGCAGTTTTTATCAAGAAGATTTAGCTGCATAAGTTAGCAATAACCTGACTCCAAAGAGGATTTCTCTCCTCTGGAAACCACAGGGGCCACGATTTAGTGCAGCACTGAGGCAAACTGTTCAGCTGCTGCTGACAAAACAAAACACAATGAGGTCATTAGCAGGGGTGATAGGAGTGGGTAAGGGGTTCAGTTTGAATGCGCACAAGTGTTCAAATGCAGAACATTTGCCTTTGTATGCAAAAAATACAGCATGTGTAGATATCCCCTTTAACATACTTTCCTTTCTAACATATATATGTATTCTTTTCCTGTACTTAAACAGTAGAGAATTGCTTGCACATTTTTGGAATTATCTATATTCAGTGCAGGCAGCCTTATGCCTAAAGGGGAAAAGTAAAGACTCACAGTGTGCAATGAAAATGCCATCTAACTGGTGCCCTAATGTAGCACTAAAAAATCGCTTACAGCTTCTTTCCTACTGCCCAAGTTTGTAGTATCCTCATGGGTTCAGCTAGGGACTTGAATATGCATAGAAACTTATCAAGCAAGCCAGCATAACAACTACTTTGTTTAGGCTGAAGGCACATAGGGTATTTTTTGCACTCCTATATTTCAGCCAGAGAAGTTCTCAAAACCACTTGGCCTTTTTAGGCTGTGAAACACCAATACTGCTCTACAGGCAGTTTACATTACTGTCAAAAGGAGGTGGCAGAGGGTGGTTGTGGGTGCTCTTCTGCTGCTAAAATTTGCTGGTAGAAAAAAACTTGCTGTGTGCATTAAATAGGTACAGTAATTTTGGATGAAACAGACTCCACTAAAATTACATTTTGCAGACCTTTTTTCTGCACTGCCCCTTATATGCTTTTTTTTTTTCTTTTCTGAACCTCTCTCATTTTGTCTATAAGTTCAGCCATGCCCATGTAGCTTGTTGAATTGTTTCTCTTCCTTTTCATTGCACTTCCTTGTGCTATTTGTTTATGCTAGTGGCACACACCATCTGGACTGGCAGTACTGCTTTGCAGAATTTATAAAGAGACACAGATAGAAAGAAAAAGCAACCTATAGGCAGCTTGTTCTGATCTGTCTGATAGTATAAAAGATGAATGCAACTGTAATTTAAAGAACCAACACCTTTAGTTTGAATAACTATGGCCTTTCATTGTGATTATGCCCAAGTCACCTTTTTTTCAGCCTTGTGCAGGTTGTGCAACAGATCTGCAACAGTGACTACTTTTGTCCCACCTTTGACTGCCTTCAGGAATAATAATCATATACAGCGAAACCTCCGTTTTGCATACCCTGATTTAAATTTTGTTTTCTGCAAATTTTTTTTTTTTTTGTGGTTCAACAAATTTAAATGCTTTTCCCTTATTTTACCATATTTTACACCACTAACTAACCAGATGCATATTTTTCATGATTCTGTCTATAAATCGTCCATTCCAATTAGTCTGCACCTCCTACATCTAAGCACAAATCACTTTTTGCTTTTGGTTGTGCATCTGACTGTCAGTGAATTTCAGGAATTCACAAAAAGCTACACTGTGGTTGATAACACTTTAACTAAAGGGGCAGTAGAGTAAAAGAGAGGTATTGATGTAGTGCGACATGTCTGTTATTTCTAGAAATATAAGTGCCATAGCAGGAGTTAATCTAAGTAGCCATGGGCAACATGTCTTACTTAAATTCACCTTTGAGTATCTTGAAAAATAAATAGGGCCATCATATAAAATTTTTCAGCTCCAATTATTGCCTACCATGATTTCAATTTACTTGAATGAGGGGAAAGCGAATGTTAATATTTATGGCTTAAAATTGCTGTAATTTTGCTGCCAAAAAACAACCTTCCCCCATATCTGCATTTCTTGTTCAAGTGAACAGGAGTGGTTGGAGGAGTTTGGGGGAACTTTTCAACTGACTGAAAGGCACCCAATGGAAAATGCATGCAGAAACACCCAAAACCTACTGTGCCACCTCCTACTGAGTATAATGGAAACTACCTGTCACCCCTGGTGCTAGTAATATCATTGGTTAAAAAAAGTAGTTACTTTAATTGAAGGTACACTTTATAGGAAGATAGATTTGTGTCTTTTAGCTCTATGTGCCAAATGCGTCCTACTGGCAAATGAGTGTCTGACCCTTTTAAATGACCATGTTTATACTCTAAGAATAAATGTAGTATGATCTCATTTCCCGTAGCATATATATATTATGCTGAAATCTTAGTAGCATAAGGTTGTCTGGAGTTTGTCCTTTAAAAAGATTATGCAAGGTTTGTTTTTACACTACAGCGTAAGACAGACAACAGCTTTGGATTTGGACTGTAGATTGCAAGTGTTTTTATTATAGATCACCATATTTGTGTTAGACACTCTGATAAAGAGTGATACTGTTATGGGATCCCTTACCTGGAAAGCCATTCTCCAGAAAGCTCCGAATAACAGGAAGGCCATTTCCCATAGAGTCCATTTTAAGCAAATATTTCAATTTTTTTTGTTTTTGTTTTTTACATTATTTTTACATTTTTTACATTATTTTCTTTCTCTGTAATAGTTAAACAGTACATGTAGTTGAAGGTTACTAAGCTGCATGAATCCTTATTGAATGTTTAAATGAATTCTAGCAGACTTAAGGTATGGTAATCCAAATTACAGAAAGACCCCTTATTTGGAAAACCCCAGGTCCGAGCATTCTGGATAAAAGATTTCTTTCATTACTAAAGTTCAAGGTGTAGTCAATCTGAAATGTTTTTTTCTAAAAATAGTAATAATAGTAATTATTAGAAGCACTTTGCACAGAATGCAGTTTCATTTGTTATTCTTTGCAATATTAATCTAGTCTTGCCACGTATGCCGTTGATTTATTTAATGCTGCAGTGAGTTATATTTAAGGGAATATCAAAAAAACTTAATACAGCTAACAAGTCTAATGTAAATAAATGAGTCTGGGGCTTTCTCCTGTTATCCTCCTTTATTCATTTTGAATGTCAGTGTTTCAATCACATCACGTATTGATTTTCTGCCATTTCAGGCATGGCTTTTCTGACTATATATATATATATATATATATATATATATATATATATATTTAAACTGAATGGGCAACGAACACCAAACATAACCTTGATTACATGAGTTAAAAAGGCTGACGTTTTGGTCCCCATCTTGGACCTTTTTTAAGACCACGATGGGACCAATTTTGAACTCATGTAATAAAAGTTATTTTTTAATTCCAGTGTGTGGTCCGGTGTGCATTGCCTATTTGGTTTATTGTGTTGGACCAATAGCAGAGTTTGAGATGCATATATAAGTTACGGTGTGGAAGTGTTGAGAAATTATATATATTGCTGTGATTTGCTGCAGGAAACAACTCTAAATTGTCCAAATTCACTGTAATCAAACACTTTAGAGGTGGCTGCCAAATAAAAATACTGGAGTATTTTGAGTGGTTAATGTTAAGTAAATGATTGCCATTGAAAGCCTAACAAATACAGTGTTTTACGGGATCCATGCAGAAAGCTAACATAAATTTCTTTCATGTTTAACGTTTCTGATATTTGCGCCAAAATTTATGATGAGTGTTCTTGAATATATGTAGCTTTTGCAAGGTGCTGGCTTAGTGATTATAGAGAATAGGTATCATAACCATATATTAATGCTGAATAAAAGAGTAAAATTACATCATTATTACAGTGTCATGGAAGTTGTCAGCTGCATTTTTGTAGTCAGTTCTAAATGATATAAAAACACCTCAATGACAGGACAAAATTGATATTTTGATTTTGGACTGCAACACAGAAAGCACCATGCGGTATGTAATTATAGTCCCCCATTGATGTCTGGCTGAATTGCTAACTAGATTACTAAAGTCAGGTGTTGGGTCATTTAATGTTATAAAACATTTTATTTATTTTTTTTAAACCTGTGTAGAACTTTAAATATTTCTTCCATGGTGCATCCTGATTGGTCTTACAGTACAAAAACCCTTCCTTCCTATGAGCTGATGAAACTTCCATTCTTCTCTAGCTTCAATGATAACCCTCTGGTCACCTTCACCATTGGTTCATTGGTATTGGGTCAAACCATTTCATTTTGCCATGCCTTACCTGATGATGAAAATATGATTTAAACAGCCACAAATATATCCAAGGCTATTGTGATACTAATATCTACAGTTAGTACTAGTGGTTGTATTTATAGTTTATGTATGTGAGTATATATTGGTAGGTGTGGGTTAGGTGTGCTGGGTTTACTTGGATGGGTTGAACTTGATGGACACAGGTCTTTTTTCAACCCTATGTAACTATGTAACTATGTAAATGCAATTAAGTTAAACATATTTGTATTAAATAGCTTATAATCACTTCTAATGCACAGTTGGTGCTAGAGCCCTTTAGCATTATGCACTGTAGTTTATATAGCTTAACCACGTCTTATTTCTGTATGACATAATGGAAGTTTGAACCAAGAAAAAAAAGTTTAATAAATTTGATACGAGTTGATTTTATCTTGTCATGATATTGGTAACAAAATGCATTCTAAACAGTAGGAGCTTCAGAATAATAATGTCATCTCCTTTTCCCTTTGCCTTGTCTGCAGGTGGGATATGAGAATGCCGGCACTGTGGAGTTCTTGGTGGATAAACATGGCAAGCATTATTTCATAGAAGTCAACTCCAGGCTTCAAGTTGAACATACAGTAACAGAAGAAATTACAGAGTAAGTATTACTGAGATTTGTGTCAGGTACAGAATACAAATTTATTGAAAACTTGTAAAATTAGGGCAGTGAGACTAAAAATAAAGAAAATATTTGCAAATGCTTTAGTGCATATTTTATTTTTCACTTAATATTTTGTTTATATGCGTAGGACTAAAAATACTCAAAAGCACTTCTCCACCATGTTTATGCTTAATGAATCAATGCCACTACCTTCCCAGAGCCAGTCCATTTTGCAAAATGCAACTTGGGAATATAACTGCAGAGCTACAGTATATGTGAACACAAATATGGAAACATGTAAACACAAGGGTGCATACGAACACAAATGTCACGCATACACCTGTGTATGAATGCACATGTTTAACCATATTTTGTCATTCTTAGAAGGACAATAATACATACAAACTCACTAATAAAAGTTTACACATATATGCACAAATATGCATACAGGAATCCTTGCACATTTTCCAACACACCGATATACACCACCAAACACAAAAGCGGATCAGATAAACACTTTTTGTCCCTTCAATGCATGGATCTTTTAAAACACCAAAATATTTCTGCTTGTTCAGACCTTGATATTACATTTTGTAGCAGGGTGAATAATGGAGAATTTTACTGCACACAATTCCATTTACAGGGTTATGTTTTGTATTTTGTTTTCTAAAACTTACTTTGTGGATACACAGGTTTTAAGTGTTCCCATTGGAATGCGGTGCATTTTGTTTCAAAGGTATTATGATCAACAAAGAGGAGCTATACTAAATAGAAGGTGAAGCAACTACCAGCATTTTGCTTTGTCTACAAACCCAACTGCCATGATGAATGGAACTCCTCCACCCTCCACTCCACTCCTCCTCCCTTTCAGATCACAATAAAAATATGCAAATATCAAAAATTTGCCACTCACAAATTCAGATGAGTGGAAGAAGAATGTCTACACTGAAGTAAATGCATGCAAGGGGCATGTACCCAAGACCACTGGTGCCCCAATAAAAAAAAAAAAATCCCGTCCGTTTACAACCTACCATGACCACCATGATCCATTCAGTCAACTCTATTATGCTGAACCGCCCTGCCCCTTCGGGAACCATGAATTGCACTTTTACATTTTTGTCATGGTGCCCTTGACTGGAGCCCACAAGTACCTCTTACTTACCCTAGAAGTTGATTTAATTAAGTATGTTCTATACAAGGGGTAGCAACAGAGTTGTTGTGTACACCAGTTGTAGGTATTATCTCATTAGGGAAAAACCCATAGTTAGCTGCTTTATTTGGTCAGGGCTGTAATTATTTTTTTTTTGCTATGAACTATACTGTTAACATTTGCAGCTAAGTCTAGATAGAATAAATGGTTCCCATAAAGTCATCTATGACACATTTGTGACTTTTTTATGCAGGCTTGATGTTGGTATGGTGTGATGGAGAGCACCTCATTCCTAGTTTAAAAGTTATGCTGTCTTGAAGACTAAGAAGAAATCTTTTTTTTTTTTATTACATAATTAGAATGTTATGGGAAACATTGCCATATTGCTCAGCAAGGTTCTGCAATGAAACAGCTCTTCCATTCCCTCCAGATAAAATAAAAGAGCATAGTTTATACCTCTTCACATATGCTGAGTTTTGTATTGAAAGCTTCACATATGTTCAGTTTTGTATTGAAAGCTGAAATCATTGCTTTGATTCTTAATGATCCAATGCATGAAAGTAATTTCAAAAACATGTATGCAAGAGACATGTACTTTGGTGGTCAACTTCACCTCACCCCGTTCCCCATTTAATGCAGCTCAGCAGACAGTGATATTGATGCAATTCTGCAAGATATGAATCTTGTATACATAACATAAAGGAACAGTTTAATGTTAGAAACAAAACTGGGTAACAAGGCTATGATAAATAAATTATTTTTTAATGTAGTTAGCAAAAACCTGTAAAGGCAGGAGTGAACAGATGTTTAAGGTTCATTTGCTTTTGATCCTGAGCACGCAGGTCAGATTGAAAAGCAAACAAATAGAACAGTTAAATCCCATGTGGCCCCCTTCTAGTCTCTTGACAATCTAACAGTTTAGAGAAATTCAAGTTATGTTCTGGCTATTATGTAAGACAAATTCGAAGGAAATAAAATTTTAAGGAAATTGTTTGACATCAGTTCACTCTAGCCTTCATAGGTTATATATTTGGCTTACTATATTGAAAACAATTTGCATTTTGCACTGCCTATCTAATTATCCTATTTTATTTTTACAGTGAACAGTTCCTTTAAAACAGGACCAACTGAGGAGCTTTTTACATATGGGCTTTTGTAAACCTTCACACAGATACTGTTTTAGTAGCAATTACACTTACAGATAACTTTAAAACTGGCCAGAGTCAATTTAATATACAAGCCGCTTAAGCCCTCACTGACTGGAAAAGGCTGCAAAGTCCCAAAGATTCCCAACTTTGTATCCAAGCAAAAAAAAAAAATCTATTAATATTAATTATGATTAAGGGTGTTGGAAGACTGGCTGCTTTTCGGCATATTTTTTTCTGTTTGGATACAAAGTTGGTAACTTTAAAACCACACTGTAAAAGTTTACTTATTGTATATTTGAATGTTCTTTAGAATTTCATCTTCTTAAAAAAAAAAAAATTTGGGTGGGAGGCCCTTATAAAGATTTTGTTCTGCAGCTCCCTGTTTTGACATTTTACCTGGTTGCAGAGGTTCCATATACAGTGTCCTTCATTATGTTTGGACAGAGACACATTTTTCTTTGATTTACTCCTCTGCTACTCAGGGTGCCATAATGTTTGGGACAATTGGCTTAGCGGGTGTTTGTGATTACTCAGGTGTGCTGCATTGCTTCATTAGTGCAGGGATAAGATACCTAGGCTTGCTTTTACCATTTGGAGTCTGTAGTTGCCATTGTTTAACATGAGGAGAAAAACTGTGCTAACAAAAGTTAAGGAAGCTATTATGAGGCTGAAAAACAAGAAAAAAACCTTTTAGAATCTTCGTTAAAACCTTAGGATTACCAAAATCAACTGTCTGGAATATTGTTTAGAAGAAAGAATGCACTGGTGAGCTCAGTAATCACAACTGGTAGGCCAAGGAAGACTTCCACTGCTGATGACCGAAGAATTCTGGAAAAAGGTCTTAGGGACAGAGGAGACCAAGATTAACCTGTATCAGAGTGATGGCAAAAGGAAAGTGTGGAGATGAAAAGGAACTGCCCAAGTTCAAAGCATACCAGCTCATCTGGTAAACATGGTGGTGGGGGTGTTATGACTTGGGCATGTATGGCTGCCACAGGTACTAGCACTCTTATCTTCACTGATATTTTAACTGTCTATGGCAGTTGCACAATGAATTCTGAGCTTGTATAGAAACATCTATTCATCATCTGCTCAAGTTCCATTTAATGCCTCCAACCTCAATTTCATCTTTCATCCTGCAACAAGATAATGATCCTAAACATACTGCAAAAGCAACACGGGAGTTTCTCAAAGCTAAAAAATGGAAAATTCTTAAATGGCCAAGCCATTCACCTGATTTAAATCCAGTTGAGCATGCCTTATATGCCCCTATGCTGGAGAGAAAACTTAAAGGAACAAGCAGGAGTTGAAGGTGGCTGCAGTAGAGGCTTGGCAAAGCATCACCAGCGAAGATACTTGGCAGCAACTGGTGATGTCTATGAATCGCAGACTCAAGCATTCATTGCAAAGCAACTGTGATTGCTTTAATATACCTTCCATTGCTTTGTCACAAACATTTTGGTGCCCTGAAATGAGAGGGACTAAATATAAATATATGTGTGTATATGTGTATATATATATATATATATATATATATATATATATATATATATATATACAATCAGGAGAGAGCCGGCACTCATGTCAATCGGGTCTCAATAGCCTGGGTGCAGGTCCAGGTGAAGAATTAGATACAGCAGCGAAGAGATCCGCACTCACAGGATTTATAGAATTAATCTGGTGTTTATTGAGAAGACTAACGTTTCGGCTATATCACTAGCCTTTCTCAAAGTGACTCACACAGCTAAACCAGTGCCTCATTAACATTCAGTGGCGGGAAAAGTGGGGAATGACATCATCAACACACGTCAATCATTGGGGGGAAAACTCCAAAGTTGTGAATAAACAAAAGAATTTGCTAAAAAGTTAAAATAAAAGGGAATATATAAAAGTATATAGTTGTTATATGCTGTATTTTCTGTGTATATATTCCCTTTTATTTTAACTTTTTTGCAAATTCTTTTGTTTATTCACAACTTTGGAGTTTTCCCCCCAATGATTGACGTGTGTTGATGATGTCATCAATAAACACCAGATTAATTCTATAAGTCCTGTGAGTGCGGATCTCTTCGCTGCTGTGTAAAAGTGAAAAATAAAGAAAAATTTATTTTGTCAAACTAACGTTTCGGCTGAGTCCAAACGTTAGTTTGACAAAATAAATTTTTCTTTATTTTTCACTAAGACCTGTGAGTGCGGCATCCTTTATCTTTTGTACTTATCATTGTGTATACTGCACCCAGGCACCTGTGACCCTATTATGACGTGAGTGCCGGCTTCTTCTCTCTTTGCTATATATATTTATATATTTAGGGGTGTGGTCCTGGACTCAGCCGAAACGTTAGTTTGACAAAATACATTTTTCTTTATTTTTCACTAAGACCTGTGAGTGCGGCATCCTTTATCTTTTGTACTTATCATTGTGTATACTGCACCCAGGCACCTGTGACCCTATTATGACGTGAGTGCCGGCTTCTTCTCTCTTTGCTATATATATTTATATATTTAGGGGTGTGGTCCTGGACTCAGCCGAAACGTTAGTTTGACAAAATACATTTTTCTTTATTTTTCACTAAGACCTGTGAGTGCGGCATCCTTTATCTTTTGTACTTATCATTGTGTATACTGCACCCAGGCACCTGTGACCCTATTATGACGTGAGTGCCGGCTTCTTCTCTCTTTGCTATATATATTTATATATTTAGGGGTGTGGTCCTGGACTCAGCCGAAACGTTAGTTTGACAAAATACATTTTTCTTTATTTTTCACTAAGACCTGTGAGTGCGGCATCCTTTATCTTTTGTACTTATCATTGTGTATACTGCACCCAGGCACCTGTGACCCTATTATGACGTGAGTGCCGGCTTCTTCTCTCTTTGCTATATATATATATATATATTTAGGGGTGTGGTCCTGGTCAAGACAATCTCCTGAACTCCAAACCGAATGTCAGCATGGGAAAGAAAGGTGATTTAAGCAATTTTGAGCGTGGCATGGTTGTTGGTGCCAGACGGGGCCGGTCTGAGTATTTCACAATCTGCTCAGTTACTGGGATTTTCACGCACAACCATTTCTAGGGTTTTCAAAGAATGGTGTGAAAAGGGAAAAACATCCAGTATGCGGCAGTCCTGTGGGCGAAAATGCCTTGTTGATGCTAGAGGTCAGAGGAGAATGGGCCGACTGATTCAAGCTGGATAGAAGAGCAACTGAAATAACCACTCGTTACAACCCAAGGTATGCAGCAAAGCATTTGTGAAGCCACAACACGCACAACCTTGAGGCGGATGGGCTACAACAGCAGAAGACCCCACCGGGTACCACTCATCTCCACTACAAATAGGAAAAAGAGGCTCCAATTTGCACGAGCTCACCAAATTTGGACAGTTGAAGACTGGAAAAATGTTGCCTGGTCTGATGAGTCTCGATTTCTGTTGAAACATTCAAATGGTAGAGTCAGAATTTGGCGTAAACAGAATGAGAACATGGATCCATCATGCCTTGTTACCACTGTGCAGGCTGGGGGTGGTGTAATGGTGTGGGGGATGTTGTCTTGGCACACTTTAGGCCCCTTAGTGCCAATTGGGCATCGTTTAAATGCCACGGCCTACCTGAGCATTGTTTCTGACCATGTCCATCCCTTTATGACCACCATGTACCCATCCTCTGATGGCTACTTCCAGCAGGATAATGCACCATGTCACAAAGCTCGAATCATTTCAAATTGGTTTCTTAAACATGACAATGAGTTCACTGTACTAAAATGGCCCCCACAGTCACCAGATCTCAACCCAATAGAGCATCTTTGGGATGTGGTGGAACGGGAGCTTCGTGCCCTGGATGTGCAACCCACAAATCTCCATCAACTGCAAGATGCTATCCTATCAATATGGGCCAACATTTCTAAAGAATGCTTTCAGCACCTTGTTGAATCAATGCCACGTAGAATTAAGGCAGTTCTGAAGACGAAAGGGGGTCAAACACCGTATTAGTATGGTGTTCCTAATAATCCTTTTGGTGTGTGTGTGTGTGTGTAATGTATATATATATATATATATTTAGTCCCTCTCGTGTATAATGTGTTGTTAATTCTACATGGTGAAACTGAAATGTATGCAAATAACTTTAATTAAAAGCTGGGCTTAAAATCTGCACTTTAATCATGTCTGAATTGTTTGATTTTACACTGAAGAGCAAATAAAAGGCGTAAATTAAAAAAAAAAAAAGTCTTTGTCCCAAACATCATGGAGGGATTGTACACCCAAGCAGCGGTTGAAAAAGTGATAACAATACTAATACAAATCTAGCCCCAGGAGCAATCGACTTTTTTTCCTGGCATCTAGATGCTATTATACATTTAATGCTAGAGAGACGCAAAAATAGAAACCCTAACCGTTATTAAAAACAAATACACACAAAACACAAACAAATTGAATTTGTCTCAAAATATTACTTTCTACTAAAAGTTAGTTTCATGTTATAATTTAAATGATGTCCCTTTAGGCCATATCGGTCTATGCTTATTTTACACCCTAATAGGAGGTAGCCTTTCACAATTACGCTTAAATTGCTTTATATAGTGTTTTCTTTCTATCCTCATAGGAGTCGACTCTTTGATCATCCTTTTTTCCATGCTTAGCCAAAAAAGGATTTTTATTAACATTCACCCAAGATTAGTCCCCCTTCCTTATTTCAAACTCAGGAATACACATTGTGGGAAAAATATATTTATAATAGATGGATGTTTAATTTAGAATTGATACAGACCGTATATGTATATGCGAAAGCAATTTTTGAAATGTATAACTAAAGCTCCAGCACCATTCTGGAGTTGAAAATGTATGCTAGGGGTTGCAGTTTAAGGGTAATGGCACACAGATAGATTTGTTTACTGCGGTTAAATCTGGGCTAGAGTTTAGTTCTCTTTTAAGTGCAAATGTATTTATCTATTATCTCATTTGCTTTTCTGTTTTTTTTTTTTTTTCTTTTTATGATAAGTTAAAAGCACAAAGCCAGTTCTTGGGAAAACAAATGGCAATTTTGATATAAAGGTTATAAACCACAATGTCATAAAGGAGACCATATTAAGCCCTAATGCATTTTCTTTATTGTATTGTTATCATTTTGTCATGATTTATCCATAAGTTAAACCATTAGGGTATCATAAACCACCCACTTTACTTATAAAAATTAACTTCTCCCTTCATTAACCTTTAACTGCTGTAAAAAGAAAAGGCAACCTTTAGAAATGCATAAATAGAAATAAAAAAGAGCTTTTGGTGCACAAAATATGGCAGTTCTGAAAAGAAAAAATAAAATCCATTAAAGAAGATTGCTAAGAAGGATTTTATAAGCAAATCCCTTGGGTTGTTAACTGGTATAATTTATAGGGCGGTTGGGTTTAGGTTTAAAGCATCTATTATTCACAGGATCCTTGTACAAACACGGTTGTCTGACAATAATAATAAAATTGGAGAACAGCAGTATTTAATTGTTTGCTTAGGGCAATGTCATATTGACCCTAATTTGTTGTTTCAGAAAATTTGGTCACTTGCATACTTGGTAAGCTACCTTGGCTGGTCTCGGGCATTAAGACTGACTACTGTACAGTGAGGGTGCACCAAAAATTTTTTGGGACCCATTATCCAGAATGCTTGGGACCTGGGGATTTTTCTGCAATTTTTGATCACCATATCCTAATTCTACTAAAAATAATTTAAACATTAAATAAACCCAGTAGGGTTGTTTTGGCTCCAATAAGGATTCATTTTAAATTATTTGGGATCATGTACAAGGTACTGTTTTATTATTACAGGGAAAAGGGAAAGCAATTAAATATATATTTGATTAAAATGGAGTCGATGAGAGAGAGACTTCCTGTAATGCAGAGCTTTCTGGATAACAGGTTTCCGGATAACTGATCCCATACCTTTATAGGATTTGTTATCTGAAAAAGCCTGTTATCCCATAGTCTCCAATATAATCAAATAATTCAGGTTTTAAAATTTGATTTCCTTTTTCTCTGTAATAATAAAACCGTACCTTGTACTTGATCCCAACTAAAATATAATTAATACTTATTGGAGGCTAAACACTGGGTGTAATAAATTATTTTTTATTAGACTTAAAGGAATCTATACCCCCAAACAATGTAGGTCTCTATAAAAATATATTGCATATTTTCATATATAATACACTGCTTCATCTAAATAAATGTCATAAAATATATTTTTTTTTTAGTAGTATGTGCTATTAGGTACTCCTAAATAGAAAACTGTCATTTTAAGAATTTAGGGCCACCTCCTGGGATCATAGGATTACATGCTAGGCCACATCACAGTCAAAAATTTCATTACAGTAATGATGCTTCATTGTTATTTGTATATGACAATACAACTTGAAAATGGAAAGACACCTTATCTGAAAATCCCCAGGTCATCCCCCTGAGCATGCTGGATAATATGTCCAATAACTGTATTGCATACTGGTTACATGGAGTTTATGTAAACCACTTTTTTTTCTGTAAACTTTTATTTTTTCTTTTATCATTTCAAGTGTTTGTATGTTTGTAGAAGCAGACAGTTAACCAGTGTAGGACTAAGGAATAGCAGGATGACACCTGTTTTGCTGGTAGTGGCTCCTGCAGTTGTTAGTGGCCATTGTAACCAGTGTTGTGTTGTGTTATATGCGTGAAAAAATTCTCTTTTTTTCTGCACCCACAGTTAAAAGTGCAAGCAAGTGAATAAAGGGGGTAATTAAGCATCTTATCTGCCCCAGACGGGCCTATCCAACCGATATCTGGCCTAAAATTGGCCATATCTCAATCAGGCAGGTTTGTTTTCCTGTCGGATCGGGGACCACATTGGCTCGTTGATTCGGTCCTCTGTCTGACGGCACCTATGAATATTCCTGTGTATTGCCACCTTAAGTACAAAATTGACCGTTCTCTCACCAAAATCTTAGTACACACCACAATTTGTTGGTGGCACTGGTCTCAAAAGTTGTGTGTATGTGTAGTAGAGTAAAGCTTGGGTTGAATATTTCTGCCCCTTGTTAGGGTTAAGGGATTGGGTCAGCTTTATTGCATTCAGGGTAGGTAACAGTGGCAGCTGCTTTGGGCACTTATACGACTGCAGTGGTACTGACATTGCAGATATTTACAGGTATGTCAGTTACACTAATCTATTGATTTATTTATTTATTTATATCTAACTAAGGCTTTGCCTGACATGCAGGCCTCAAACTACATTTATTGCTGCATATGTTGTATTTTACATGTAGTTAGCTTTTTGTTAGACTTAAGATTTAAGTTGT
The DNA here is from genome assembly GCF_000004195.4 of Xenopus tropicalis. Lineage (NCBI taxonomy): Eukaryota > Metazoa > Chordata > Amphibia > Anura > Pipidae > Xenopus > Xenopus tropicalis. The sequence continues at coordinate 39,739,362 of NC_030680.2, forward strand.
CAGATTGCTGAGCCATTTTCATCCTAACACCACTAAATAAAAGGATATTATTAATTGCATGTTTGTGTACTGTACCGAGTTGCTCTTTATTATTAAGACAGAAGTGTTTCTTATGAACAGCAGATGGATTTCTCATTGACGTATGAAGAACTTTTCTATTCAATTTCAGAAGAAAAATCATGTTAATTGTGATTGTACTATATCAGATGACACACTGAAATAGATTATATAATTTAAAAGGTTGTTACTGTATATAATAAGAATATTAAATGGCAAATCGTGCTATTTATCATTGTATATGAGCAAGGAAATTATACATCTGCCTGACGGCAGTTTCTGCCTAGAGAGAGAGTGAGAGGGAGAATAGATAGATAGAGAGAATAGATAGAGAGAGAGATGAGGCCCACTTCCTGCTACACTGCCACAAATACTCAGCACTGAGAGACACCTACTGTCAGAGACTCTCCCATTACATCCCAGACTTTACCTGTATAGAAGAAGAGTGAAAAGAGGAAACACAATATTACCGACCTAGGCAAGAGCAAGATAATTTGCAGGTAACAGCAAGAATAAAATCCTGAAAACACAACTACAGGTCAGGTAACGAAGTCTCTCTTTATGGCACTGAAATGCTCTCTGACCAGGGTTCAACAGGCATCGAGCTCCATAGAGAAGCATCTTATAGGCAATGCCTACCTTTTAGCCAAGTGGTTTTCTGCACCAGAGCAGTGAACAGGCAGAGAAGCAGTAAAATGATCAATCTGCTGTCGGCCTTTCTACCCCACAGGGCAGGGGACTGCAGTTAATTGATTGCTGGTTGCAAGGTCAAGCCCTGTTAGGCCTAGATTATGTTTATGCAGCAAGAAAAGCTCTACAAATCAATTATTAGCTCATCCGTGGCTTGTCTGTGTAGTGTATATTAAAAGATACATAAATGGTGAATTGCCTGCTGAACTAACCTCAGTAGATGTTATTATTTGGTTTAAAGAAATAATACAGATGTGTAATGATAATTTCATATAATAAGGAGCAAAGACATTTTCCTTAAGTAACTGAAATGTAATTTGCAAAACATTGGGCCTTATTTATCAAAACTGGGCAAATTTGAAGCTGGTCAATAACCAAGTACAGCCAATCTGTGATTATGTTTGTATGTTTGAAAATGTTTGCACATTGTTTTAACATAAAATACTTGTGGAGATATTGCAAAGTAATATCTATGTATTTTTGTTGGTAGTTGATGGTGTAAGTTGATACTGCCAGCAATAGATTACAATCTGATTGGGGGCATTAGACAACAGGGTTAAGTTTCTAGGTAAAATGGCTAATGCCACAAGGGGCTGATCCTTGGTCTGCAGATAAACATAGGTCAAAAATCATCCTCTGTGGTGGCGTCCCTGTGCCTGTGCCCGTGCCCAGAGCCATTGCGTCAGTCTGAGTGAACTCCCACTCACATATGCAAAGAAGCACATAGAACCTTACATAAACACACCTACCCACAAATCCTGGCATAATAGCTAGAAACTACTGGGCTTCATAGCATGTAATTTGTGCAATCGTATTTGTCGCAACGGCTACGAAAGTTTTGAAATTTCGTAGCTTTCGGATCGCGCCACAATATTTTTGCACGACCATGTCACGAATTTTCGCACAATTAACGCACATCATAAATTATCGTGGTTAGTTCGAATTTTTTCCAATGGTGCATTTAATTTGTAATTTGATAAATGTGCCCCCATATGTAACCATAAAGTTAAGGAGTTGTAATAGTAATACCTGGATTTTTGCAGCACAGTAAGGAAGGTTTAAAGGGCAGGCAATAATTTTTATGTCAAATGTAAGAGAGCTACTGGAAAATATTTCTTTTAGCTACAAAAATTTTGGCATGTTTGTTTTTATGATAGATTCCTTGGATGATATTATCAAACGTTTACATACGATAACTACTCTTATCAAGGTAAGCACTTTGCACAGAAATGTCAGCTGTGCTGCTCAACACAAGCTCCCTATGGATCAGAGTGTATTCTGCCTCATTGGGTTCTCCCCCAGTTTCCTTCACTAGCTCATGTTCTTTCCTCAGTCCTATATGTGGAAGCTCACTGCATGTTTCTGATGAGCAAATCAGAGATTTTTCATCTGTGCACTTCAAGTACAGAAGACTTGTGAAGCATAACACCTTGCATTTACTGTGTCAGCAGAAGCGAGACCTATTTTTATGTTTAAAATTAGAAAGATCACAGCTGTATTCTTCCTGAATTGTTATTTTTTTTAAAGCATATCTGCCACTAAGAATGTAAAACTTGTAGTGCTAACTATACCACCTTTCTTTATACAGCTGCATTATTATGCAAAAGTGTTTTATTCATTTTGCTTCATTACAGTTGTTATATCTATATATGTATATAAATGTAGGAGGCACTCTGTGGTTACATTTAATTTTCTATCTATTGCATTGTATGTGTGTGTGTGTATATATGTGTATGTATGTATGTATGTATGTATGTATGCACAGACCCCTATAATTGTATGTGTTGTGTTGTTTGTTCTTTGTCAGAATGCAAAGCCAAGTTGGCTGATGTACTTGGTGTTGCATTTTGAACCTGCTGTTTAGCTCCTGCTACAAATATATATTTGGTTGAAGTGTGCAGATTGCTGGAGGCTATTATTTCTGATGAAATTCCCCAATTCACTTCAGCACTTTCTTTAGTGCATATCAGTTACTTTTTTAAACATTTCACTAAACCTTTCCATGCTACTACATGCTAAAAGCCCAGTATATTATGTTGTGAAGTTGTTCCTAAACTTTGGGGTGGCTGGCCCTTAAAGGGGTGGTAGGCTGAGCCTGAAGGTCAGTTAAAATGGGTTTACAGCTGGCCATACATGCACCGATAGTATTGTACAATACCTAGTTTCGTATATTCGGTGTGTGTATGGCAGATCTACGAGGCAACCGATATCGCAAAAGCTTCAGATATCGCTCATCTCGACAATCAGGCGCTGTTCAAGGATCCGAGCAAAATCTACGTTTATGGCTAAATCGTCATGTGGAGGTAGAATCATCCCTGAACGACAATGGGGGGAATGAACAATCTTTCCTGCGACCAATGGTCACAGGAAAGATCGTTATTGGTACATGTATGGCCACCATAATGGTAAGTCCTTATTTGATGCACTTAATATTTGAATAATCATGATATAAATGTATGTATATTATACAATGTATGTATGTGTCTGTTTCACCATGAGGTATTTTGTATGAAAATACTAGATCAGGGACAGTTATCAAACAACCACCTACAGTAGCTCTGGTTGCATGGAACTCTAAAATTTATATTTATTAGAATTCTCCTTGAGTTTTCGTATGAGCTGATAACATTTATTTTGTATAGGTCTGAGAATGGGTGTAGAGAGGTAGAGTCCTGCATTAGATAGGTAACTGCAGAATACCTGCAAAGTGGCTCAAGTTTAGGGTGTATTGGTTAGTGTGTCCACAGGGGGCCTAATGTTGATTGGCAGGTTTTGGTCAGGGGCATATTTGGCTGCTGTTGCTAAATCTGTGTATGTGTCTGTGTCAGATTTGGTCTGTGCCACTCACTTCATGGGTTGTTCTAGCTGTGTGTTGTACTTTATGTGCTGTTATCTGTAATTGGTTAAATCTTCCCTTGTTACATATCTGGATGAGTGAGTGCAAGGATTTGCTGGATTACTTAAACCCTTTAGACTGGCAAGCTTCCATACTTAAGGTGGCCATACACCAAGCGAGCGGATCTTCTCCCGATATCAGGCAAATGTAGGCTAATTCGGGGCCCTGGGGCCAAACGATCAAATTTTAATGGCGGCAATGGGCGCAGTCGGTTCGGGGACCGCATCAACGAGCCAATGCAGTTCCTGATCCTACTAAATCTTTTAACCTGCCCGATTGATATCTGGCCAATTTCAGGCCAGATATAGGTCGGGCAGGCCTGTCGTTCCTGCCCCTACTTGGGCCGATAAACTGCCGAATCAGTCCAAGGGACCGATATCGGCAGCTACAGTCGGCCCATGTATGGCCACCTTTAGGCTTTCCTTATCTTTATTATTAGATATTTATTGATTTTTATGTAAAAATGTTCGTGAACATGTTGATTATTGTAGAGACTTTTCACCCAAAGACAGGCCTGTCTGTGGATGGGACACTCCCCTTTATTTGATCTAAAGCCCCAATTTTTGTCCCCAGTATAGATAGGCCTAAGGCAGGGTGGAATAAGAGGAATGGTAAAGGCAGTAATGGGTAAATACTTGTTTTAAGATCATGGCAGACAGCCGTGCGCCCATTGGTGATGATAAACAACGTATCTAGTTCCTCATTTTACAGGGAACTTTAAGTTTAATACAGTTGTATACTCATAATGATAGATTTTTTTTTTTTTTTTTTGCAACTAATTTGTAACAAACATGTTTGTCTATAATTTGACTTATATGGAAATTGCTGAACATTGTGCTTTTAGAAAACGTCATATATGAAAGGTTATAAAAGCAACAACCATTACTGTATTGTTTCAAAGCCTCTTGTATCACATACTGTTGCCTAGGTTGGTGTGCTATAGACTGCTTCCACAAGGCTTGTATTGTTTATGACTAATAAATAACTCAGCCTTTCTGAGAGAACCTTGTCTTCGAGTCTTGTTTTATGACAAGACATGTTGGGTTAGAAAACATACCGACAAATGGTGACCCCGACATGATTTTCCGAAAATAATTGTTTGTGTCAAATCATCAAACAGTATATATAGGTAAACTAAGACAATTGGTAAGCAGGGATATATGTAAGCTTCTGCTGGAGTGTTACAGGGGCAGGACTCCCCAGTACATATGGGTGGGATGATAATCTGCTTTACTGTATGTTTAGGGACCAAAACATTAAACAAAAATTAGATCCTGTACACGTTAAAGTTTATATTTGTCATGGGACAGCCCTGGTTTTCATACCTGAAAAGGAGATGGGCTATTTTAATGTTTGTAACAATTTGATACTGGCACAGGGGCCATCCAGAGCTTGACAGGTTGGGACTTGCCTGTATATGGCTGTGATTCAGCCCATTCCATAGTCATATAGGTAAGTCTGTATATGATAGACGGACAGATAGAAAATGAACAACCTGGCTGCTTGAGCTGCAGACATCTAGATAAGTAGCAGTCAGCACAGGATTTTCACAAAGGACAGTTCAATGAAGCAAAGAAAAGTTTATTGATCCAACATTTTGGTACCATACAGGAAGCTTTCTCAAGAAAAACAGTTCAGTGAACTATCAATACACTGGAAATATTCAGTGGTACGACTTCTCCACAAATACAAATCCATTAAAAGCTCTATGAGGCATTTGGACAGACCTGAAATGCATAAATGAATAACATCCAAACATTTAGTGGTGACAGAGAATAATACAACACAATTTATAGTAGTGTAAAATAATTAAATTGAATGAACAGGGTAATTTATAATGGCAGTGCTGGTATGAAATCACTTATCTGGAAACGTAGTATACAGAACACTCATAATTTTGGGATCACAATCTCCCATAAATTTCCTTTAAAATAATTCACACTTTTTAAAAAAAAAAATGTAATTTTTCTATGTCTATGTTTTCTAATATTAACACAGTACCTTGTACTTAATGTTAACTAATCTGCAAGAATCCATATTGGTAGCAGAACAATCCAGCTGCGTTTATTTAATGTTTAAATGTTTTTTTTTTAGCAGAATAACAGTGTGGTGGCCAAATTGTGGAAAGATACCTATCCAGTGCCAGGTCCAAACATTCTGGATAGCATTCCTCAACCTGTATTGCTTTCCAATACACAAGAGTGGGAATGAACTGTAAGATATATCCTTAAAATGGTGCTTATTTTTGAAATTGGTCAATTGGGGAAAGTCACTTGTGACTCACTGAAGAGATAAAATCATTCCCACTAAATATGTAGTGGGAAGTTCTGTGTCCTGCCATGGAAGGAACTCTTTGGTGACTTTCAATATACTAACATTGGGGAGGATGGTATATCTAAAGTGCAGTAGCCTATCCAAACCAAAACAAGCAACAGTTAGAAAAAATATTTTGTGCACCCAATAGGTCCTATCTGTTATGTACATACAGACCAGGTGCAGTAGGTCCAACTTTGCCCTCCAAGCTGCATGTGTTATATGAAGAATTTGTGTGTAGTGTGTTTATCTGAGAGTTTAAGAAGCTCCACGGAGAAGTTAGTAAGCACTGGCCAGCAGGGTGCTTGGTGCTGAGCTCAGTTGTCAAGGAATCAAATAGTTAGAGAAATAAATAAGAGCCTGTAATATTGACAAATAATATGTTGCTCTGTTGGAAGCCTGAAATGTTTAGGGCTCACTGGAGCCTTGCAGACTTGAGCAGAGGGATCACAAAGGTCTGTCTTGCTTATAATGCTGTTGATGTGCTGCCATATAAGATATCAATGTATCGTTCTTCATTATTGTTATCATGAAAACAAGCAATATCATTTTTTACTGCCTTGAATAAACACCCCGAGTACTTATTACCTAAGCAGTCCTGCATTGTGTGTGTGACTGCAGCTGCTGGTTAGCAGTGTGTGGGAGGTGAGGGGGATGTTACAAGTGATTAGACTGGATCTCTGTCTCTGAATTGTTTTGGGTTTGGAACATAATTCTGCTTGAGAAAGGATTTTGTGTGAAATAAACAATAAGAGAAGAGAACAGCCCAGCCGTGACCTGCAAACATTAGCAAACCTTTTAAGCTTCATAATAAGTCTATTGTATTAACATGTCTAAGCATACTGAAGTGTGTATGCGTTATGCTGCTTATTTTTCTGTGTTAAATTTGTGTAACCCTTTCCTACCAATGACTATTTTCCTGTGTTTTAGAAATGCTTTTGAGCTACAAAGTTTCTTGTATCTTGTTGTTGTTAGTTTGTATTTGTTAACATGGCTAATATCTCATTACAGTACAGGTATAGGATCAATTATCCAGAAACCTGTTATCCAGAAAGTTCCAAATTACTGAAAGACCATCTCCCATAGTCCATTTGAAGCAAATAAGACAAATCTTTTTACAATTAGTTCCTTTTTCTTTGGAATAATAGAACAGTACCTTGTAGTTAATCCATCCTAAGATATAATTAATCCTTACTGAAGGCAAAACAATCCTGCTGGGTTTATTTAATGTTTAATTTTCAAATTTATTTTTTTAGTAGACTAAAGATATGGAGATCCAGATTACGGAAAGCTCCCTTATTCAGAAAACCCCAGTTTCCGAGCATTCTGGTTAATTGGTTCCATGCCTGTATACACCCATGGTATATTCCCACTGTTTTTTCTTATATTCACAGAAATGCCTTGTTTATAGGCTTTTGCACCACACCGAGTACTGAGATCAAAGAGTTAGGTGCCGAGCCTACCATATATAACATTTTCATTACAAAAATAACACTGCTTAAGTGAGATAAGTGGAAGGCCTACTGCATATAGAGGAGGAGAGACCAGGAAACGGAAATAACCAGTTTGTGAGCAGTCTATAGATTTTTATTTTTCAGGCTTATTTAGGTGGTTTTGTGTCTGCTGCGGGAGCTGCTGATGCTCAGTTAATAATGTGGGAACTTAGGTTTTTTATTAACCTTATGTAGTGCTACTTGTATACACAGTGTTATGTAATAAACCATTAAAAGAACAATACAGCTCAGTACAATAATACAAATACATACAAGGGCCTCCGTGGAGATGAAAAAATAAGGAGGTTTCATGTTAATATTAGGAAAGGTTTTTGGGTTTTTTTTTTATACAGTCAGAGATGCAAAGTTGTGGAACTCTCACTGGATCTGATTTTTTTTTTTAACAAGTCAGTAAATACTGAAGGTTACTGAAATTAGCTCTTGACACAAAATTGATCCAGCGACTGGTTCGATTCATCTTGGCATCAGGAAAGAATTTTTGGAGAGGCTTCAGATAGCTTTTAGGGTGATGGCACATAGGGAGATTTGTCAGCCACAGGTAAATCTGGGCTATTGTAGATGACAAAATCTCCCTTGAATGCTTACCCACTGGCTATAATAAAGTGAATCGCCAGTGGCAAAACACATGCTGCTCTTTGTTCTCCGAAGTCTCACAAAGTTTTCTCGCGATGGTATTTTGACAGCTGCTGTTTCCTGTTCCATAGCAGGCTGCTTGAAATATTAATCTATGCATAAAGATACATAAAGGATATGTGGCAGTGGAAGGGAGACTTCCACCTTTCTTTCTATGTAATCGTAATAGAGTATATTGTAATATAATATTTTTAGTATGTAATAGATGGGCCTTTTCTTAGCAACCATTTTTTTCTGCTACCTACTCTTTGCCTAAAGTATGTAGTTGGGAGTAGGGGTGCAACCCCCAGGAACATTTTATCAAAAATATATTTATCATATCTATGGATTGCTAATTATAAAATATTAGTTAATATTTTATAATTAACTAAATTATAAAATATAAATTCTGTTACTGAAGCAATCGAATTAAATTTTTTTAATGTTAACTTAGTTTTGTAGCCGTATTACCTTAAACCCCACAATACAGAAGGACTGTAAAAATTGTGGCCCAAGTTACTAGCATACAGTAAGTAGTAAATTGCATCAGTGCAGTTGCTCATAGAAACTAATCAAGCATTTACTTTTATTTTCTGACTTTTAGTAAACTTCTCAAATCTCTTGTGCAACTGTGTTTGTGAATAAGCTAGCTAGGTCTCATATAATAAATCCTATACTGGTATTCATTTACCGCCATATATTAATTAGCGTGTCAGAATGTTTTTCTCCTATTTGGATGTCTAGTGATCAGCTGGTAAGTTTTCAGCAGTATTTTTAGGCATTTTAGGTATTTTAAGAGCATTATTGTGAGTTTTTATATAGTGTTTTATCACCACCATAAAATCATCTACCCACTGGCATAACAATAAGCTACTGGGAACCACAGCAAAATCACTTTATGGCTTTTCTGAACTTTGGAAACATTTTTTTTTTTTATAAATCTTGAAGTTGCTTTATCAATGTCCTATTGGGCCCCCAAGTAGTCCCAGTGTCTGTGCCCTCTATAATTACACCCCAACATCCCCCCCCCTTTCTTTTTAGTCACTGACACTTAGGCTGGGATCACTCACTTGTTTCAGATGCATCCAAATATTAAACTGTTTTACCTAATTGAATCATTCGCACAATCAATTAACTCCCCCGTGTTAAGCCCACATCTTAATGGGACTGACATTTCACTGCCTGCTTTGGGTTTATTTATATCTCGGTATGCATATTTTCCATTACTTAATACAGAAGATTTGCATCTGTTGCTAACAAGCCTAATTTTTATCTTCAGTCTATGCGAAAGCTTCACTCTGCCAAAGTAGCAGCATCTATTTAAATATTTATATTGATAAACAATAATATAGTGTTGTGTGTAAGGCTCCCTTTTTTATGCAGTCATTTTATCTTTTAAACTGGAAGTGTGTCTGTGGAGAGCAGTATGAAGTTTCTTTTGGCTGTAAGCGTGAAGACACACGGAGCTACTAGTAGCAGCTACTTGTCATGGCTACTAAAACAGACAATGCTGATTACTTACTGATTATTGTCTCCACGTGTTTTTAGCAGAGGCAATTCTCAGTATTGTCTATGGCAGGTATTTTCTAGCATTTAGTAGCAGTAACAAGTAGCTGCTACTAAGTACTGTAGCTCCGTGTGTCTTCACCTTAAGGGCATTGGCACACAGGGAGATTAGTCTCCCACAATAAATCTTTGCTACCACGAAGATTTGTAATGTAAATTGCCAGTGGGATGGCATAAGCAATGCTTCAGTTTCCCGAAGTCGCCTGAAGTTGCCACTTTGTGAAACCGAAACAATGCGTATGCCATTCCACTAGTGGTGGGATGGCATTTTGGGGAAATTACTTGCCCGCAATAGCGAAGACTTATTACGGGTGACTAATCTCACCGTGTGCCATTCCCTAAAGGTACTTGTATCAGAAGGGGTTTCAAAGCTTTTAAGTTGGTAGTTAGGTATTTATTAAAAAATCCCAATATAAAAAGCACAAACGAATAAAAAAAGTGGAAATAATAATAATATGAAAACCTAACACTCCTTTTGCCAACCCAAAACAATGCTAATCTGCCGCTCCATCACCTCTTGTATACTTGTGCCCACCATTCCCTGGAGGAGGCTGGACAGGAGGTTTGCCCAGGTACCGTAACCCATAGCAACCAATAAGATGTTTTGCTTTTAAACAGGTGACCGGTAAATGCTGCTGATTGGTCTATAGGTTACTGCACCTTAGTGGAGCTCATTTATGACTACGGGGCAAATTTGCCCTTGGGCAGTAACCAGAAGCAACCAGTTAGTTATTGGCTTGTTTCAGCCAGCTGCGGGCAACAATTTAATTGATTGCCATGGAATACTGCCCATGTTAAAATTTGCCCAGTGTTGATAAATGACCCCCATTGCCTTTTATTACATCACCCCCATAGTGCCTACACTATCACTTTTGTATGTTTTACTAGACCCTCTCTGCAGAAAGAACACGGCATGAATGTACACTAAGTATTTTTTATTTCTGAGGCTACAATGCTGGTGTCCCTTGTTGTGGCTGGGTACACCAGAGGCAATATCGAACAACTGTAAAAAGCCAAATAAAACACTTGCAAATTTGCTTCTGTTAAGAGAACCTGTACTTCCCCTTGAATCGGTATTCATTTCCAGCCTTACCTATATTATATGTAAACTCCATATGCCAGCCCTAACTATTTACCTTCAGTCCTGTTTGTCATAGGCAGACACCTTTTTGCCTGTTTGATTTTTTCAGAAATATAGCATCTTCCTGACAGATGCATGTATTCCTACTGGAAGGTCCTCCCCTGCTGTAGCTTTTCATCGGAGAGAGTTATTTTCCCTTCTTGCGTCTTTCTACATATTGCCATCAAATCATATTCTGTATTTGTAGGGAAATTACTCCATCAGATAAAGAGTTTTTGATTATAATTGTACTTATAAAGTTAAGGGCTGATATAGATAGGCAGCCACCTGTTTTCTGGAAGAGGTTTCTGATGTGAAGCATGCATCTCAGCAGATCTCAGCAGAAAAAGACAACCACTGCACAATAAAGAACTCATCTGTCCTTATATATTCAAAGTAAATACCAAAATAGCTCTTTGGGTATCTTTTAATTTAATACTTTGAGTCCTTGTATTTAGATAGGGGATCTTTTCCCTAAAGGTTGCTCTGCCTCTGATGGGCCATCCGCAAGGTAGGAATGAAAAATAATTATGGCCTTCAGTACCCAGGATATTGGACAGCAGTGACCTAAGACACACTGTACACTGTACGTCTTCATGCCCGTGGGTTTGCTGTTGTACTGCACTAATGGACACATGACACATGAGGCTGTAATGCATGCTTGTTTGGCATTTTTTATCTATCTTTCCCATCAGCATCATTAATGCTCTATTTGCAGTGAGGGTGAGACCTCTAGGTAGTAGTGAAAATTAGCTTAAAATGTGTGGAGCCCTGGAAAATGATTTGTTTGAGAAGCGCAACTTAAAGGGATTGTCCTGATTTTTTTCATATAACTTTCTATTACTATATTAGACTGTTCACATTGCATTAATTGTAATTCATTCTACCATTTAAAATGTTATTCTTAAACCAATTAATTTATTTTTAGCTGTAATATTGGTGTGTAGGCAGCCATCTCTGGTCATTGTACCTAATTCTGAGCTTTAAGGAGTTGGCAAGACACAATAGAACTGCTTTCAGGTAACCTATTGTTTCTCCTACTCCCATGTAAGGTGGCCATACACCTACAGGTGGGCGATATCGGGAGAATCCAGGCTAATTCGGTCGTTTGGCCCTGAGGCCAAACGGTCAAATAATAACGATGGGTATTGGCAAAGTAGGTTTAAAAATTGTCAGATCGGGGACCGCATCGGCTCGTTGATGCGGTCCCCGATCTGACAAAATTTTTAAACCTGCCAGATCGATATCTGGACGATTTCAGGCCAGATATCGGTTGGGCAGGCCTGTCTTTAGTGCCCCTACATGGGCCGATTAGCTGCTGAATCGGTCTAAGGGACTGATATCGGCAGCTTAACTGGAGAAGTCATGAGCCAGACTTGTATATTTACTATTAAGTGCCACTCTGATATCTACCACTAGGCAGGGCATGGGAGTGTTTTTAGTAATGCAGGTGTCAGGCAGCTGTTACCTTGCTTGCCTATTCATTGTTCTGCTGATTATCAGCTGTAGGGGAAATGGAGGGGGGGATATTGCTCCAATTTTATGTGCTGTAGTAAAGTGTGACTGAAGTTTATCAGAGCACAGATCACATGTCGGAGGGCACCTAGGAAACTAAGAATATGTCTAGCCCCATTTAAAATTTCAAAATTAAATATAAAAAAATACTGTTTGCTCCTTTGAAAAATGGATTTCAATGCAGGATTCTCTTGGAGAAGCTCTATTAACTGATGTGTTTTGTAAAAAAACATGTTTTCCTGTGACAGAATTCCTTCCAGGCAGAATTGTGCAACATTGGATCAGCTGTTTTGGTGGGGGCATGCACATACTGCATTTTTCTGACTAGAGGCAGGATGAATAAACATACTTACTAACAGGGCCGCCATCAGGGGGGCACAGGGGGGACAATCGTCCCGAGCCCGGACATTTTTAGTTTTAAAGGGGGCCCGGCCGTGCGAACGTTATCTTAGCTCGGGCCCTCGCTTCCTCCGGCTCTGGCGGCGTCCTCGGCTATGTGCCGCTACTTCGGCACTTTTATAAGGTTGTGCCCGTGCGTACTGACGTCACACGCACGGGGCGCAACCTTATAAAAGCGCCAAAGTAGCTGGGAGCCGCGGCACATATTGGAGGACACCACGGCAGCAGGCAGCAAGCAGCAGGCAGGCAGGCCCTGGGGGAAGCTAGAGAATGCTTTGTGGGGGGGCCCTGGGGGAAGCTGGAGAATGCGTTGTGGGGGGGCCCTGTTGGAAGCTGGAGAATGTTTTGTGGGGGGGAAGCTGGAGAGTGCTTTGTGGGGGGGCCCTGTTTGAAGCTGGATAATGCTTTGGGGGGGGCTGGGGGAAGCTGGAGAATGCTTTGGGGTGGGGGCCCTGGGGGAAGCTGGAGAATGCTTTGTGGGGGGGCCCTGGGGGAAGCTGGAGAATGCTTTGTGGGGGGGCCCTGGGGGAAGCTGGAGAATGCTTTTTGGGGGGGGCCCTGGGGGAAGCTGGAGAATGCTTTGGGGTGGGGGCCCTGGGGGAAGCTGGAGAATGCTTTGGGTTGGGGGCCTTGGGGGAAGCTGGAGAATGCTTTGTGGGGGGGCCCTGGGGGAAGCTGGAGAATGCTTTGTGGGGGGGGCCCTGGGGGAAGCTGGGGGATGATTAGTGGGGGGGCCTGGGGGAAGCTGGAGGATGCTTTGGGGGGGCCTGGGGGAAGCTGGAAGATGCTTTGGGGGGGCCTTTTTAGGGGGGCACTGGCTACCAAAGTTTTAGGGGGCCCTGGGCTGGCTAGCAATGATTTAGGGGGTACCTGCCCTGGCACCAATGCAAAATGTAACTCCTGGACACCAATGTTTTAGGGGGCCCTGGCTACCAAAGTTTTATGTCCTTTGTATTGATGGGAGGGGTCACTGGGGGAGGGGCCATTGGGGGTTAGGGAGGAGGGGGGGCCCAGAAAACTTTATTGTGAGGGGCCCCGTGATTTCTGATGGCGGCCCTGCTTACTAATACATACTATATGGGTACAAAGGTTTACCCAAAACTAATGCAATAGTTTCTATCTTAGATTAATTCCCTTACTACAGGATGGCCTTATGGCCAAGTTTGAGCTCTGTGTACCACTCAGGAAGACTGCATATCCCTTGCATAGTTTTAGTAAGGAACAGCACATTAATTTGCCACATGAGAGTCAGTTACCTACTTATCCCTTTAACGGTTAGACAGACAATACACTCAGGTATAATTGTAAGTGGGTTTTCTATTATTTATACAGACAAGCTTAATGAGGCAGCAATCTCTAGAGTTGTAGGTTTTTCTGTAAATGGCAGTTTTTTATTCTTTGGTTTTTTTAGGAAGAAATAGATTAACAGATTAATGGCAATGAAATGTCAGATGTTGCTGTAAAATTAACCAGCACAGAAAACAGTATTCAGCGGGACTCCCAGTTGGCTCTGTATAATTATATAAAGAAATATACATGCAGGCACATATACTGATTTGGATCTGTTATTTTGAATGCTTGCAACCTGGGCTTTTCTGAATGGGGGGGTCCTTTCTTAATTTTGATTAACATACCTAAATGCTAATAAAATACATTTAAACATTATAAAAATAAACTTAAAAAAGCTATATGTATAAATAAAACACTACCCTTTAATATATAGTCAGCTGTCCCAGGTGCTGGTAAAAAGTAAATATAAACCAAAAAAGGTTTATTGGAAAGGATATTACTAGTTCCCCAATGAATGCAGTAGGAATCGGTGGAATAATTAGGCTTCATTTTTCAACGAAAGGGCCCCAAGCAAGAGCCCTAAAATGTTTTTTGGCACCAAGCTTTAAGAGGGAGTACAGACTTATTAAGCCTGTGATTTCTGCCAAATACCAGAGAAATTATTTTTTCAGAAAATTTTATATACAACTTTTTAATTAACTTAATACCTACAGAACACAAAAATTCCATGCAAAAATACAGAAGCTTTAATCTCCACTATCTGTTTTGCTATTTTAGCGTTGACCTTGTCCATGCCCAGATCCATATTGCAGAGGGAAAAAGCCTTCCTGAGCTTGGCCTAAAGCAAGAGAACATCCGTATCAATGGTTGTGCCATTCAGTGCAGAGTCACAACAGAAGATCCTTCCCGTGGGTTTCAGCCTGATACTGGTCGGATTGAGGTAAGTCTCAAGGTTTTCTGAAATAAGTTAAGTGCTATTATTTTTCATTATTGAATGTGTCTGAAGTAACCAAAACAGAGAAAGCATACTACCTCTGACTCGGGAATCCTCAACCTTTCAATGAAAAAAAAGCGGGGAGCAACACAAACACTTTCCTAGTAGGTGACCAATAAGGACTCAGATTGGTTAATTAGTATCCCAGTGTGGACTGGCAGACTACTAGAGGCTCTCTTTAGCAGTAAAAATGGTCTTTATTCCTCCAAAACATGCATCCAAGTCAGAAATTAAAAAATGGACAAAAACTTTGAGGCCACTGGGAGCAACATCAAAGGGGTTGGTGAGCAACATGTTGCTCGTGAGCCTCTGGTTGGGGATTACTGCTCTGACTAAACCAATTTTAAGGCCAAAAATTTGTCTTCTAGAAGGTCTCTGAGGGGTGTAAATATTATAGGCATATTGTCATTTTTCACAATATCATTCCCTGGGCATGCATTTATTACAAGGCAAATTATGACTTTCTCTGAACATGTGCAGATTTACATTACCTCTTCACTGTTATGCCTTGACTTCCCTTTGACCCACCCTCTGGCCTCTATTATGTGGGAAGCAATGTTGACCCTTGACCTTAATATAGGCACCCATTTATTCTCCAAGTATTGTAGATTTAAGGAAAAAAAAAAACGTTTTCCCCATCCCTGCCTAAAGATACAAACTCTGTTAGTTTTCTTGGGCAGAGTGTCCTGAAAATAAACTGCTGTCCCTCTGCCTTGTGCCCTAATAATAAAGATAGTACTGAAACATGGTACAGATGCCTAAGTCCTTTAGTTTTGAAATTGAGATCATCTTCCTTTGTGTGTGAGTTTTCTTTGTGCTCGAGTCTTAACTGAAGAAGAGCTAGAATTATGGCTGCTTTCATACCCATATCGGTAAGCACTCCCATAATTATACAATAAGAACATGATTCAGAGATAATGATTCATTTATATACAGTTCATGGCAGCCTTTGGTTAACAAACAAATATTAATTTCTGCCTGTTCTGTCTTCAAAAAAGCACTACTGTGCCAACCTATGGTGCACTAAAGCAATTGTATGAGTTGTGAATTTTCATTCTCCATAATAGTTTATAAACTGATGTTTATACTGATACATTTAAATCACTGTTGCTCTGACAGTTTTACAACTATTACATTACAATAAAATTGGAGCAAAGGAGCTGCCAATTCTCTGAATGTTTTTGGTTGTGTTTATATACTATACTGCAATATTTGCAGAGATCCTGGAAGAATTAAAGAGCAGAGCAGTTTTCTTTCTTGTATTTGATTTGCTAGGATATTTTTGACTACCAGCAATCTATCATTTTAGCTTGCAACCACCAATTATCTGTATCCCCCATAATATGTGGCCTTGGTCTTTCCTCGGTAAATAGTGGGCAGGGCCCTTATTACCCATTGTCTTGATTTGCTTATCTGTTATTCAGTACTCGAGTAAGACTCATTTATCAACACTGGAAAAATTTGACCATAAGCAGTAACACATGGCAATCAATCAAATTTTTGCATTTATTGTTCTACCTGCCTCTGGCTAAAGAAAACTTATCACTGATTGGTTGCTATGGATTATTGCCTTAGGGACATTTGCCCAGTGTTGATAAATGAACGAGAGTTTGTCCAACTCCCATGGTCTATGTCAGGAATCCTCAAACTTTTTAAACAGGGGGCCAGTTCATGGTCCCTCAGACTGTTGGGGGGCCGGACTATAGTCCTCAACTAGGCCCTCCCCCCCCCCTTCAAACTACGGCCCGCTCTCGCTGCCTGCTCCCCACTCCCTGCAGCAGGGTCAAACGCTCCCTCCCTGTCCCTGCTCCTCCGCCCCCCGTTGCGTCGTCCCTCTCCCCACTCTGTCCTCTCTCTCTCTCTCTTTTCCAGCTCCCCATTCCTGCGGGCTGTAGTTTGAGGATGCCTGGTCTATGTGCTTCTTTTACATCTGAACTAGAAACGAAGAACAAAAATACCTTAGCAATTTTTTAAATACCGCCCTTCCCCTGCAAAGAGCCCCTGAGTTGGCATAGAGGCTAAATGGAGTTAGTGCTGGCATGCACTCAGTAGATACAAGGGCTTCAACAGGGGATTCCCCATGTGATGCCCAAACGGTGCAAAATTTGTTGCCTTGCCACTTTGTTAGTCGATGTTCTTCCTTCCTTCTCATGGTATGTTCTCCTGTTACTCCATGTGGATCCTTTCATTGACTGTAGTGCTAACCTGTTGCCTGGATTTTGGACTTTGAGCCTTGTTAACCCTTGCAGTGCTGTGCCCTTGACTTTTCCTTACCTAACCTTTTTTCACATAAAAATGATCAGCGCACCAGAGGCCCCCCCTTTAGATTAGAGGAACAGAACTTCCATTTGAAACGGCGTAAGTGGGTTTTTAACAGTGAGGGCAGTGAGGTTGTGGAATGCCCTTCCTAGTGATGTGGTAATGGCAGATTCTGTTAATGCCTTTAAGAGGGGCCTGGATGAGTTTTTGAACAAGCATAGTATCCATATTATTGTGATAATAAAATCTACATTTAGAATTGATGTTGGTATATATAGTTGATGTATGCGATTGTATAGATTGGCTTGCCATATTGTGAATGATGCACTGCCACAGCCTTGAACATCTACGCACTACTTCTGGTTTCTTATAATATCATTATAATACAAAAGGAGACATATGAAAGGAGGTAAGCCTTTTTTCCATCCATTGAGAAAGGCAACGACTGAAACAGTGCTTAAACTGCAAGCTGTCCCAAGCTGATCGCACATGGGGTATTTTCTCTGTCAGCATATGCCTTTCTCTAGTAGTCTTTTCTTTTTTGTTTCCTCATTTTGTGTTTTCTGTGAGACCTTCCCTGTTAGATAGTTGCATTGTTTCACCATGGCCAACCTTTGTCTTTTGTCTTATTTTTTAAGTCACCATGTCCATCTTTACTGCTGTTCTTGTCTTATTTCTCCCGATTGTCTTTTCTTTATCCACACCTTATATAATCTGTTCAGTCTTATTATATAATACGTATATCTTTTAGCAGACATAGGGCCGCTATTATAGCTGTTGATGCCAAACAGGACTAGAGTCTGCTGTGAAATTCAGATTTACTTGCTTCACCAGGCCTGGTAGATTACCTCTTCACCTGTCCTTTATATAAATATAGAAAAAAAATCTGCTTTTACTTTTATCTCTGTTCTACGGTGTATAAAAAGCACACAGACTGACACTTTATAAATAGCCCAGCACATTTCTGGCCCATAAAAAAGATATTCTGAATGCTGCTTTTATTGTTTCAGGCTGCAGTAAAGAAACTGCTGTTCTCCTTTATGATATCATTTATTTATCAGCAGCGTCAACTAGGAGGCTTTTCATCTTCTGTAGAAGTGCCTATTACCATCACCACCTTCCATTTATTTATTATTTAAAAAAAAATATAGGTCTCTGCATTAACCATTCAATACCCTAGGGACACTGGCTATAAATTGCATGTTGTGCCTCCTCTGTGTGCAGTACTGTTAGCAGAATTGTCCTGTTTGGGAAGTTGTTATAATATTTATTCTTCTGTACTTTTCTTTTTTCTAAAAGTACAGTTATTCAACCACCACCACTCACACAACATGAGCCCTATAACAGACATGTGAGGAGTCCATGACAAACATATATTTAGGGGTGGCAAGTGGTTGCCATTGATTTGCACTCACTGTGCAGCTGTAAGTATAAGACAAAATTAATGTAAATGGACTAGCTAGTGATATAAAGAGAAAAGATTATGCAGTATTTGTGTACAATACAGTCCCTAGCAATGTGTGAAATTGCAGAGTTGTGAATCTAATGCTGCAAAGAGTTGTATGATTAAACTGGGATACCAACAGATGGTTTATCAATAAATATAATCATATTTCTGTACTAAAACGGATTTTATATATATATATATATATATATATATATATATATATATATATATATATATATATATATATATATATATATATATATATATATATATATATAATATTGTGAAAGATGCAATGGAAAAGATCATTGTTTGGTGTGTTTTCCACCAGTGTTGAAGGTGGGATACAAGTAGCACCAGGTAAAATGCCTGGTTTTGCAGCAGGTAATGCTATGTTTGTTACTGGCTTAGGAAAAGCCAAGTGAATAGGTCCCTGGAGTGAATGAAAGGAGAGCAGGAAAGACCCTCCCTTCCATACTCCACTTAGTATTTTCAGTTGGCCAGCTGTAGGGAGCTGCCTGATTAGGCTGCAGGTGAGCAGCAAATAAAAGGGCTGTGTGATTACACAGGGGTTGGAGATGGAGGTTGATTCTTGACTCAGAAGGTCATTCTCAGAGCGGGGCACAGGGCAGGAAGACTGCCTGCCTGTGTTAGGAACTCCCAGAGGTGCTGGGGGTGCCACCTGCCACTGCAAGGAGCAGAGGGAGTGGTAACCAAGTGAGGAGTCACCCAGAGGAGTGCCAGGAGTCACTGAGTAAGGTCTCTCAGAGCAGGGCACAGGGCAGGAAGGCTGCCTGACTGTGTGAGGAACTCCCAGAGGAGCTGGGGTGCCTCCTGCCACTGCAAGGAACAGAGGGAGTCATGACCTGGCGGATGAATGCTGAGAGGAGTCAGCAAGGCCTAATGTGAAGCCTGAGGGTGAGTTACCCTGGAAGGTGAGAGCCCTGAAGAAGGGACAGATCATATCCATAAACTGTATGTTGATGAACTGTGTTCCTTTAAGCTTTATGTTGGGAAGAATTGGCCCTAAATAAACCTGTGTTTTGCCTGAAGAAGTTGTGTCCCTGTCTCTTATGCTCCAGATCCTCTGAATGCTTTCCTACCATTACTAATTCTCCCAATATTGCGTGTACAGGCAGTCAGCATGTCGCAATAAATGTATATAAATCAAATTCATTTTTAGTGAAAGAAACCGCAAAAACCATACATATTTCCTAAATACAGCAATGAGTAAAATGGTGGTATACTGCCCCCTTTTAAGTGTACTTTTTGCATATTTAATATAGAACCTATATTTTATTTGATTCAGTATACATAAGCAAGTATAATGGTAATCACATGGAGATTAGAGTGATAGACCTCGAGACCTGGCATCCAAGCAAAACAGAAAAAAAAAAATGACCTTGGACAACTGTGGATAGTAATACACTATCTGATTAATAATGCTATTCAGCCAGAATCACTACATTATCAACTATAATTCAATTTGATACAGGTACAGAATTTATTATCTGGAATTTCTGGGACTATAAAACATTTAAATATTTAACCCTTTAAGTGCCGGCAGAATTTCACATTTTGGTTCCCCTCAGTGCCAGACGTTTTGTTAACATGTTGTTCTCTCTCATTTTAGGGACATTGACTGGGAGGGGAGTTTAGTTTAGGTAGGAAAACTGGAAAAATATATAATGTTTTTTTCAGGAGAACCTGAGCTTTCTGATTTTTGTGTATTTCTACTTCTGGAACAAGATTTAGAGCTGGAACAAAAAAACATATACAATTTTATATTTTTCATGATATAGGAATTTATACCAGAAACATTAAAATACAGTAAATTACCAAATTTTCAAAGCATTACAGCAGAATACGGCATACTTTAGATTCCAAAGCCAGAAATCCTGGAACATTAGGTTTACCCCAGGAAACCATATATTTTTGAAAAGTAGAATCCGAAATGGGTAACTATGTCTTTCAAGTACCAAACGGCAATGCTTTACTGAATTTAGCAGTTTCTATAACAAATTATGAAAAATCTCAAGAATCGCCTTTAAAGCTTACACTTTCAAGCATCATATCTCCCATATAACATTAGGTACCAAGAAAAAAATATCCTAAATATGAAAGCCAAGGGTCCACTGAACAGTTGATGCTCATTGTGCATAGGATCACCAAAGTATGTGGGATTTAGAGACACCAAAAAGAAGACAAATTGCACCGGAGATCACTTCAGCTACTGAAAATTCAACACGTTCACTGCATTTTTTGTAGGGTAAACACACAAAAAATACTTTTACCCCCCAAAAAACCATATATTTTTGGAAAGTACTCATTAGGGTTAATCAAAAATGGGCACCCATGTCTTTCTACACTTTATCTCCCACATAGCATTAGATACCAAGAAAAAAACATCCTAATTATGAAAGCCAAGGGTCCACTGAACAGTTGATGCTCATTGTGCATAGGATGACCAAAGTATCTGCCATTTAGAGACCCCAAAAAGAAGTTAGTGCATACAAATTGCCCCGGAGATCACATTAGCTACTGGGTCAAAAGTCCACTGAACAGTTTGATGCCCATTGTGCATAGAATCCCCAAAGTATCTGGCATTTAGAGACCCCAAAAAGAAGATAGTGCATACATATTTCATGGCATATAAATCAGGCGGTGTATTTTTGGTAGTAAAACCACTCTTTTGTCCACCATATACCCTGCTGGGGGTGGGCAGCTTGTTCAAGCAAAGAAATTGAAAAGGCCTGGCCCCAGCACTTTACCCTTTGCTGTACCACTTAAGACTCTCTGGTTTGATTAGTTTCAAACCTTTCTCCATAGCCCGTCACTTATGGGCACAAGTCTGTGTTGTGGAAAGGTTTCACAGAGTATAAATATGCCAACAGCCTTCCCCTGATCCACTTTACTGCTTGTATCTGCTTTTTGGCAGGAGGAATCCTTCATAAAAAGACACTTTAATTCTCTGAAATCAATGTTTGGCTTTTCAGTAAAACAGCATAATACTGTATTGTTAATGTAATATTGAGTCATATTCATAGCGTCCCTTCAACAGTTTTCTTTTTTTTTCTGATAACCACTAAATGTAATTCCCTTAGCAAAACGTGGGTTCCACAGGGCCAGAAATGTTATTTTTTGGTAATTTTTATTCTGCTTTGTCTGGACCTGTACCAATACAGTATTCTGACATTTGCTTCTTTCTTGTAAATTCTGAAAGAAAAATAGTATTAATAATCTTTTTAAATTAATGTGTTTTTCTTTCTCCCTTGGTGACTTTTTTTGTTGTCCTGTATTTTTGTTTTAATTTGTTTAGCCTTCTGTTAACGTAATGTCCTTTTTGCCACATCTGTTACATTGCTTGTAAATACGTAATGATATTCCTGTATCATTCTGCCCAACATTTGAAAATCATGAAGAGGGACAAAAACATCTGCTGCACGCATACCACACCATTTTACAAAAAATAAGTGAAAGTAAACTAGAGCTTGGGGGCATTTTGGGGGTAAAAGCCCTTTTGTTCGGCTCTTTCTGGTGCACTTTCCTAAACTTTTGGTGGCAAACCATTTAACAGCAGATTTAAAAAAACAAAATAACATAATTATTAGTTTGTCAGCTTGCTTAGTACTCATTTGGGGGTGTCTATGCACTCAGATCTGAACTAAATGACTTTCTTAAAGGGGCAAGTATACTGCCCTTTTTCAACTATTACGTAAATAGTAAATAGGGTATGAACTAAATATTAAAAAAAAAAATGATTTTTACCACTAAACAGGGTTAAATATGAAGGAAGCAAGGGCTCCATTTATATGTAAAGTAAGCAGTAAGGGGGAAAAAAACGAAATATAAAATAAAACTAAATTCTTGTATGTATGTGTATGTATAACTTTATTTATAAAGCGCCACTTATGTACGCAGCGCTGTACAGTAGAATACATTAATATAAACAGGGGTATTAAAATAGATAAATACAAAGTATTACAATAAGCACAAATAAATACAAGATACAGTTGCAATAAGTTAAGAGTCAAAGACACAAGAGGATGGAGGTCCCTGCTCTGTAGAGCTTACAATCTATATGGGAGGGTAACTTACAGACACAAATAGGCAAATATAAGTGCTGTAGGTCACAGTGGGTGACATTACAATATAAGTGCTAGTTCCCTGGTCAGAAGAATTAAATTCTTTAATTTATTTTCTCTTTGTACAGGTATGGCATTCGTTATCCGGAAACCCATTATCCAGAAAGTTCCGAATTATGGGACTCCATATAGACTCCATTATAAGCAAATAGTTCCAATTTTTTAAAATGATTTCCTTTTTCTCTGTTAAAATAATACCTTCTACTTGATCCCAACCAAGATACAATTAATCCTTATTGGACGCAGAACGCCCCTATTGGGTTTATTTCATTTTTAAATGATTTTTTAATAGACTTAAGGTATGGAGATCCAAATAACATAAAGATCCTTATCTGGAAAACCCCAGGTCCCGAGCATTCTGGATAATGGGTTCCATACCTGTAATAATAAAACAGTACCATGTAATTGTTGGTAATTAAGATGCATGAATCAATATTGGTGGCAACACAATCCTATTGTTTTTATTTAATATTTAAATAGGTTTACATAGACTGGTGACATGGTGATCCAAAGTACAGGGAAAAAATATCTAGAAAACCCCAAGCATTCCAAATAAATAGACCTGTACACCAATTGTGTGTATAAAGCATTTTATTCAACTTTGTAAATATAATCCTAAATGTTTCAGGCTATAGTATCAGCTATCTCGTCTCAAAGCTGTGGGCATTTGGACATTGTTCTATGACCTTTCATTGAGTGGAATGGAACTGAATGGTTTATTTTGCTAAGAGGGACAGATGAACTTCTCATTTTTATTTTCAGGCCTCTGTTCCAAAAATTACTTCTTCCCATAAGATGCTTGATTACACCATAAGGTCAAACATTAACATGTTATAAGAATATAACTTTTTATATCAATGTGAGATAAGTAAAAAAATATTGTTTACTAATAGCAAATGTAACATTATTGCAAAGAAGTTCAAGGGCCATTTAATGACATGGAGGAATTAGGTATGTGTGTTCGGGTGGGTTGGACAAGTAGGAGAAATGGATTATAGAGTTTGCAGAACATCTTAGTAGGTGCTATATGATGATTAACCATTGAAAGATAACCGTATTTTCCTGGATTAAACTAATTCAGTTTTTTTCCTAATCTTAAATATAGAATATATGAAATGGTACTTTTTAAAATTACTATGATTGATCAAGAGGAAGGAACATTTGACCTTACAAGGAAGGCCTGTGCTTGGTACGGTTAGGATTTGTTAATATTACAATTGCTCTAAATTAATTAACCATTGATTAGACATAACTAACTATAGTAACATAGTAAGTTAGGTTGAAAAAAGACGTACGTCCATCATGTTCAACCATAATGCCTATATATAACATTCCTAACTCTTAGTTGATCCAGAGGAAGGCAAAAAAATGTTGACAATCATAATGTAAGTGAAAATACTCAAATTGGACAAACTGTGAGCATGAACTGTCTTATAGTGGTATTTTTCACCAACAAAACCAAATACTTACTAAACAAACTTGAGGGCTGAAAATGAAAAAGTGCAAACTGCATAAGGTGCATGTTACAGTCTGTAGTATGAGAGCCTGTAGACTGTTAGTACCAAGCTTTTAAAATAGAAGAGCCATGGCAACCCCACTGATGCCCTTTTGGAGCCCCAGACCACCTTCTGCAGGGAAGACACTGCCTAGGTTGATACGAAAACGAAGTACAAAAGGGATCAGGCGGAGGCAATGTCAGAGTCAGGCAATGGGCAAAGGCATCGTAGGATCTAGAAACTTAGAGCCAGCTTGGGCAATGGAAAAAGACAAACTTTGAATTTGATGCCAAAGTGATGTCAACGAGGCTGCTGAGTTCACGACACAGGGCTTCAAACCCCTATTGTGCATGTGCCCATCTGGTGCCATAGGGCAAAGAAGAGGACCAGCCCAGGGACTAGCACATCTAGAGGTTAGAGCGTGGTTGGCCGGTCTCCCGGTGCAAAGTACAGAACTCAGAGATATAAGCACTTAATGAAGTTCACACCTGCTTGTGTGTTTGATCCTAAGCTGGGGGGGTGGACATCATGTGGACAAAATGTTGACATATATATATACAAACACACACATCTTGATAAAGGTCCCAGGTGAGGACCGAAAAGTAGTTCCAAATAAAATGAGTATCTTTTTATATATATATATCATACCTCCGAACTGTCCTAATTTTCGTGGGACTGTCCCGATTTTGACAGCTCAGTCTGCAGAAGAAACTTAACAAGCTACACCTGCACTTATTTATTAAAGGAACAGTAACACCAAAAAATAAAAATGTTTTTAAGTAATCATAATACAATGCACTGTTGCCCTGCACTGGTAAAATATGAATATTTGCTTCAGAAACACTTCTATAGTTTAAATAAAAAGCTGCTGTTTAGTCATGGGGGCAGCCATTCAAGCTGGAAAAAGGAGAAAAGGCACAGGTTACATAGCAGATAACAGATAAGTTCTGTACAATACAATGGTGTTTTATCTGTTATCTGCTATGTAACCTGTGCCTTTTCTCTTTTAAATGGCTGCCCCCATGGCTACACAGCAGCTTCATTTACTAAACTATAGTAATGTTTCTAAAGCAAATACACCAGTTGCACCAGTGCAGGGTAACAGTACATTATACCTTGGTTCCTTTTATACACTTTGATTTTTTGGTGTTACTGTTCCTTTAATAAGAAAAACTTTTTCTGTAATATATTCTCTAATAGTTTACAACCTCGAAAAAAGCTTTTAGATGCCAAAGTTTTACCAAGTTTTTTGGGATTTTTTTTTCCCTTTAATAAAAAATACATTGAAGTTTCTGAACCATAATTTGAATTGTGTTTTAGTGCTAAAAAGCTAATCGTGAAAAAAAAAATTAAATGTTGATAAATCACCCTTTTAATATTTTGGCTGTAGATTATAATGAATAATATACCCCCTACTAAAATGTATAAAAATATTGGAAGTCACCTCGGAGTTACGTGACCTGTGTAAAAGTATGCAACCTCATTAGTGATTTCTAATATCTTTATAAATTACAGTAGGGGTTAAATTATCCACTATATAATCTAAGAACAATATATAGTTCTTTACTGAGGCAGATCATTAAGTGATTACATTTCAATAAAAGTTTTTTATCAAGAAATTTTTTGTTCATAATGAGTCTTGCTATATATATTGAGGGGTTAAGTATTAGCCTTTTCATGAATGCAGTCTCTTAGTATAGTGCCGTAATGAATGATCTTGTTTTATTCCACAAAACCTCCTATAGTGAAAATTAATTTCAGTCCTAAGCCATTCCTAGTACATTGTGTATAATTGTATATTAGACCTTAAGGCTATTCTGTGTTGTGTATCAATCCTGCAAAACTTAAAGAAAAATAAATGACCTTATTTTGTTGCTTTTAGAATCGAAAAATCTTCCTTTTTGGTTCTAATGAAGGGATGATGTACTGTGTAATAATCTATTACACAATACAGAGGTATAATGAGGTATAATAAAAATGCATAAGTGTGTGTGTGTATATATATATATATATATATATATATATATATATATATATATATATATATATATATATATATATATATATATATATATATATATATATACATACATACATACCACACATTTTTATTAAGTGTTTCATATATATATGTATGTATATATTTATAATACAGAGAGAACAACTACATGTGCTAATATGTCACTCTGTTAAGTGTCTTATAATCTAAAAGCTGTCAGCAGCTGTTTTATCAAAAATCATATTGCTGATGCTGTTATAAATTCAAGGCAATTTATTATCTTTTAATACGCAGATTAATCTGTCAATCTTTGTTCAGGTTTCTTTATATGCAGATGAACCTTTTTAAGAAGCTTATGTAGGATATGATCTAATACTTCTGTCAGGTTGATGTATTATAAGCCCTAACTCCATTGTGACGTAAGGGCCTCTGTAGTTACATAAACATAATTGAAAATGCTGCTTAAATAAAACGTAGGGTTGCTATCAGCTAGCTACTTTTGGATTTTCTATGCCGCGCCCTGCAAGTGCAATTAAGGTCCAAGCAAATAGTAGTGATTTAAGGCCAAAGGCAAGATAAATTTTATGGGTTTATGATATGTTTCATTACTGGTTATGAGAACCTAAGGAGTTGTCCCTGGAATGGAAAGTGCCATTTACATCCCCCTTTAGCTAGCAAAATGCCCTCTAACTCTATATGCCATTTAACTGCTAGTCCATACTCTATGTATTTTCTGGCTTCTAAACACAGGTTAGTGAGAGGCAATAAGGGACTGAAGGCCAGTCTGCCAGTACAGGTATGGGATCCTTTATACAAAATGCTTGGAACATGGTGTTTTTCAGATCAGGAATCTTACCATAACTTGGATCACTATACCTTAAGTCTGCTAAAAATCATCTATAATTTCATCACTCCCAACTGTCCCGATTTTCACAGGACAGTCCCTGTTTTG
Organism: Xenopus tropicalis; assembly: GCF_000004195.4. Taxonomy (NCBI): domain Eukaryota; kingdom Metazoa; phylum Chordata; class Amphibia; order Anura; family Pipidae; genus Xenopus; species Xenopus tropicalis. Next base: position 39,766,626 of record NC_030680.2, read on the forward strand.
ACAGCTCAACCCACAGTAGTGGATTCTTAATGAAAAGTCCCTCATTTCCCTTTGATCTCCTGCACTGAATGCTAAGAAAGATACAAATTTAATTAAAAGTAGCGTTTGGCAGAGAGCCCGGAAAGTTACACAAGCTTCACCTGCACTTAGATACATTGTTTCTCACATTTAATTAAATAAGTGGGCTTTTGTCAGAGAGCCCAGAAAGGTAAAAAGCCCCACCTCACTGAAATACAATTGTAACTAATAAGCTAAACAGGTCTCTTGGGGGAACTGAGACTTGCAGTTCAAAGGGCAATTTCACCTTTTTTAACAAAACTGTAATAACACATAAAACAAGACCCTAAAACCCCCAGAAATGTGTTAAAATTTTAAATAACCTGCCAAATGGGAGTGGTATTTAGAGGGTGGGTTTGCAAAAAAAATGGGCGTGGTTAAAAATTTTGCTGCGTTATACGCGCCATTTCTTTTTCTCCCTCTTTCCATTTTCAAATTGTTGGGAGGTATGTAATTTAAATAAAGCCAATGGGATTGTTTTGACACCAATATGGATTTAAAGATCAAAAATAAAAAATACATAGTACTATGTGAACAAAGTAGAATTCTTACCAATTGTAGTCTAGGGTCTGGGTGCTCATGCCCCAGACCTTCAGCTTAGGGAGCCAAATATGGGAAATGAGAAAAACAGGCAGGCACTCCAGAAAAATAATAGTCTTAAGTAGCTCAAAAAGTTACATAGTTACATAGGGTTGAAAAAAGACCATTGTCCATCAAGTTCAAGCCATCCGAGTAAACCCAGCACACAACCTATACTAACCAATCTATACACTCACATACATAAACTATATATACCGTGTTTCCCCGAAAATAAGACACTGTCTTATATTTTTTTAAGCTCCAAAATATGCACTAGGTCTTATTTTCAGGGGATGTCTTATTTTTCCATGAGGAAGAATACAGTACACATTTATTCCATCGTATAGGTGGGTGTCTTATTTTCGGGGGGTGCCTTATTTTCCGAGGGGGGTGAAAAATCGGGGGGGTGCCTTACTTTCGGAGGATGTCCTATTTTCGGGAAAACAGGGTATACAACCAGTAATACTAACTGTAGATATTAGTATCACAATAGCCTTGGATATTCTGCTTGTTCAAAAACTCATCCAGGCCCCTCTTAAAGGCATTAACAGAGTCTGCCATTACCACATCACTAGGAAGGGCATTCCACAGCCTCACTGCCCTCACCGTGAAAAACCACCTACGCTGCTTCAAATGGAAGCTCTGTTCCTCTAATCTAAAGGGGTGACCTCTGGTGCGCTGATTGTTTTTATGGGAAAAAAGAACATCCCCCAACTGCCTATAATCCCCTCTAATGTACTTGTACAGAGTAATCATGTCCCCTCGCAAGCGCCTCTTTTCCAGAGAAAACAACCCCAACCTCGACAGTCTAACCTCATAGCTTAAATCTTCCATCCCCTTTACCAGTTTAGTTGCAGTCTCTGCACTCTCTCCAGCTCATTAATATCCTTCTTAAGGACTGGAGCCCAAAACTGCACTGCATACTCAAGGTGAGGCCTTACCAGGGACCTATAAAGGGGCAAAATTATGTTCTCATCCCTTGAGTCAATGCCCTTTTTTATACAAGACAGCACTTTATTTGCTTTAGTAGCCACAGAATGACACTGCCTGGAATTGGACAACTTGTGATCTACAAAAACCCCTAGATCCTTCTCCATTAAGGATGCCCCCAACACACTACCATTCAGTAGATAGTTTGCGTTTATATTATTCCTACCAAAGTGCATAACTTTGCACTTGTCAACATTGAACCTCATTTTCCAGTTTGCTGCCCAGTTTTCCAATTTTGTCAAATCGCTCTGCAAAGCGGCAGCATCCTGCATGGAACTTATAGTTTTGCACAATTTAGTGTCATCAGCAAAAATAGAAACAGTACTCTCTATGCCCACCTCCAGGTCATTAATAAACAAGTTAAAAAGCAAAGGACCAAGGACTGACCCCTGCGGTACTCCACTAACCACACTGGCCCAATTAGAAAATGTTCCATTTACCACCACTCTTTGTACTCTATCCTTCAGCCAGTTCTCTATCCAATTACAAATATTATGTTCTAGGCCAATATTCCTCAATTTGATCATTAACCTTCTGTGAGGTACTGTATCAAACGCTTTAGCAAAATCTAAGTAGATGACATCAACTGCCATTCCAGCATCAAGGTTCCTGCTCACCTCCTCATAAAAGGCAACTAAATTAGTCTGGCAAGATCTGTTACGCATAAAACCATGCTGGCACAAACTAATAGTATTGTGAACTGCAATGTATTCAACTATCCTATCCCTTATTACCCCCTCCAGAAGCTTTCCTACTACTGATGTCAGACTAACAGGCCTATAGTTTTCAGGCTGAGAACGAGATCCCTTTTTAAATAATGGCACCTTAGCACATTAGCAATCCGCCAGTCTCTCGGCACCATGCCAAACCTCAACGAATCCTGAAAAATTATGTGAAGAGGCTTGGCAATCACAGCGCTCAGAAAGTACCGAAGAGGGTACTTAAACATAGGCTGCTTAATCTCAGCCTATGATTAAGTACCCTCTTCGGTACGAAACTTTTAAGGTTTTGTAGCATTATGTGTAAGTGTAAATAAACTTTTTGACAGTTATACTCTGAAGTTACCAGCCTCCATCACCAAGATATACAGAACTGTAATTCAGTCACAAATTTCACTGTTCCTATGAATCTATTCTGTCTATTTTTGTCCAGTAACTCAAGGAGCTTAAAATGCACTTTATGTATATAGAATTAATGCAAACCTTTTCTGCACTCAACATTTCTGTACCATTTCTAGAAAGCATATCTTTAAATATGTATAGGACGGCTTACTACCTTTTTCACGGCTTTTGGGTGAAGGCTATTAATATGAGTTGTCAAAAGCTTCATTGAACAAGGTGGGCAGTATCATTTTTGTTAGACAGATAAAATATGGTCAAACACAGCAGAAGTGATGGGAAACACAAACAAACCATTGCCGTTTTCCTCCAAGGTAACAATTTTAAAATTCAATGACATGTCAACTTAAATAAAAAAAATGTTACTGGTCCTTTAAAGAAAATGTAGAACACAGCTATGCAATACTGGATCCTATTATTTTCATGTTTTTTCAATATACGATACCTCTTACTATTGCACGTCTCTTAAAATATAATCAATCACGTAATCCAGTTGTTTGCCTATATGTAAAACAGTGTTTGATTTAAACAATCCTTTTTCATGAAAAATATCATGACAGCATATGCCGTTTATGATATGAGCTTGTTTAGTTGGCTTGTGTTAAAAAGGTGCATGAATGCTACCTGAAATTCCAGCTGACGGGAAACCATAGTAGTTTGTCTGTGCTTGCTGGGACATGTTCCCCAACTCCCTTAGGGTCACATTGTAATTCAGCTACTTCCTCACATTGTTCTATTGTAAGGTGACAAATTCTAGAAGTCCTTCTGCTTTCCTCAGTGGGTGGCACACAGATTCTTTGGAGAACAGAGGGACTTGAAGTCCCCATATTCATTACTTCACAATTGAACAAATTAGGGAGGGCTTCCATGACACTGTGAGCCAAAAGGGGTGGGAAACTGGTTCCTGCAAGCACAGACAGCCTATCAATGTTTCCATTCAGTCAAGTATTTCTGTGTATAAAAAAAAAAAACATGTTTATATTTAATTTTTTCAGTTTCTATATTGTTTTTCACCTTTTTTACGTAAGCCCAAGTGAATGAGCTCACATCAAACAAAGGGTACATATTCCTTGAAGAGTAGAACAGGTTATCTCCTGCCGTAGACTTATGTGGTATTTACTTAAAGCAGGGGTGGGAAAATTTTTTGGCTCGGGGCCACATTGACTTTTAAAATTTGACAGACGGGCCCTGCCAGGCCAGCATTACACCGTGTCTGCTAGTCAGTCCCCAGACGCCAAGTCTCACGTGATGAGACTTGCGGAGTCGGCGGGCCAGATTAAGAAGACCAGTGGGCCGGATTTGGCCCGCGGCCCGTAGTTTGCCCACCCCTGACTTAAAGCGAGGCCTCTTTAGAATTCACTTCGTTAATCTAAAGTCAGTCTGCCTCACAAGCACCACAGAAATTGCCCCCACTACATTCCTGCAGTAATGAAGGCAAAGTTCTGGACAGAATGTTATTGATAACCACATATTTACATTGAAAACTGTAGCGGAAAAGTGAAATGGAGTTAATTAAAACTTGATGGTTGTTACCCGCTTCCCAACTTTCCCCTTTAAGCTGTCATTTTGCTCGGCTTTCCAGATAACTCTTATTCCCCTCACGTTAATTACTAAAAGAAGATCAGAACATCTGCCGCCTCTACCATTTCTGTACTTGTGGATGGGAAAAAAAACCCTTCAGATTCAGCTGATGCTGAATTTTATTTACTGCGGCCAGACGCTTTTGGATCCCTAGAGAATATGCACTGCCTTCTAGATTTATCTATTTTTTCTTCGCTTCTTTTCTTTCTCAAGTCAGATGCACATGCTTAGTGTGATTGAGCAAATGTATCCACTAGAAAAATGCTCCAATGTCTGTAGCTTTTTAGCCACAAGTGCATTAAGAGGGAAGCATAAAACTGTCTGCCAAGCAGGACTAGAAACATTTAATTTCAGCAGAGACATGTAAAGTAGCTGTGTAGATCTGAAGGCCAGTGCTGTTGATAGTAACATATAAAAGCAGCCAGCTAGTTCCCCTAGAGAATTTACTTGCTCAAGTTAAAAATAAAAAAAAACAAAAAAAACTGTTAAATTACATTTCTCCCAGTTATGCTTTAGGAACACTGACCACTGTTTTGATGACATAAAGAGGCCTTCATCACAAGCTTTGTTAGTGTCCATATCAAGTAAGGATGCGCCAAATCCAGGATTTTGCTTTTTCTGCAGGATTTGGATGCTAAGGGAATTATAGTATGAGTATAAGCTTCCCAATGTCTTCTAGGGCAGGACTGTAAGTCAGTGATTGAACTCTTTTACCATGAGCTTTTGCTGGCAATACTAACTGCCAGTACTAATGCTGGAAAAAGGGACTTAAAGACCTCTTTTTAAAGGAACAGTTCAGTGTAAAAATGAAACTGGGTAAAATGGATACACTGTGCAAAATAAAAAATATTTGTAATATTCAGTAGTTAGTTAGGCAAAAATCTTTAAAGGCTGGAGTGGACAGATGTCTAACATAATAGCCAGAAACTACCTTCTGCGGTCCCTTGGACCGATTCCAGGGCCAAACGATCAAATTTCGGGTGAAGATCCGCTCGCTTGGCGATCTCGCCAAGCGAGTGAATCTCAACGTGTATGGAGACCTTTAGTCAGTGACTTTAGGGGGGATGCAGGATGCACCCTCAACACTGTGTAAAAGTTCAGCAAATGTACATTACATACATGTGAGCACAGAGGGCTCAATCTAAGGGCTATAATGAGAACCATTTCCATGGTGCCCCATGTGCCTCAAAAAAACTTTCCACTGTTTCTCACTATGGCAAAAGGGATTTATCTTGTAATCGGGTAAACTGCAGATAGCATTTTCTCAGTGCACAAGATACAGATTTTGTAAACATTTATGTGATACTTTTCCTCTGTAACTGATTGGGCATTTTTGCCTTAGGAACTTCAGTTGTCAGTTGTGCTTAAATGTCGTTATTGTGTACAAACGAGAAGAGAGTTTTTCCAAAGTATAACAAGCTATGCCATTAAAATTTAACATAGTCATGTCCACATTAATCATCTCCTCTATAATGTCAGTCTAGCCAGCGTATCTTTATAAATGAGATCTCCCATTGCCTTCATCAACTGTACTAGCAACCAAAACTGTACTGCATATCCAGTGTTTTATAATACAAATAACACTTTTTTTAAGCGTAACCCTATATTCCCTCGGGCTCATTTATAACCACTGGTCAAATGGCATTACTTGTTGCATCTAAGGGATGTTTGATGTTTTTTTCTGCATTTGATGTCTGTTTCAGGTGCAGGTTTGAGCACACCTAAATGCATCACGGAACCTATTCCATATTTAATCGATATTCTGCCTGTCTCTTTCTCTTTCTCTCTCTCTCTCTCTCTTCTTGAAGGTGCCTGGGTGCAGTCCAAAAAATAAAGTAATGTAACAAGTGTAGAAGGTACCGCACTCACAGGACTTAAATTGGAACACAAAAGATGTATTAATTTTTTTTTGCAATTAATCCGGTGTTTGCTGGTCTTTTTTTTTATAAATTTATATACATATATATATATATGTGTGTGTGTGTGTGTGTATATATATATATGTATGTGTATGTATAACTTTATTTATAAAGCGCCACAATGCAGTACGCAGCGCTGTACAATCTTACAATATACAAAATTACACACAGGGAGGACAAGTGTGATAATAAATACGATAAATAAGTATAAATATATGCTTTTATACTCAGCTTGCATTTGTAAAGACATAAAAACCGTAGTATATAAGAGCACTAAGTTTATCATTCACAGATACAACTATATTTAGCAAGGATTTTAGTGTAAAATAGGATATACATAGCCTGCATATTTTTTCATAAGCACTGAATCTGATCTGCCAATTAGACCACCATATTTGTTACTTACTTGCAATTTTGTCCATACGTCCCAGCGATGATATAATGAACTCCAATGCAAACACAAATATTGTTTGTATTGCCTTCCTCATTAACCGTTTCCAACAGAAAAAGTTGTTAACAGAACACTGATAATGTAGAATCTACCTTTGGTTGGGTCTTACTTACCTTTTAAGCTGACCACACACACACCAACATTATGCCACTGAGTTTGGTTGGTTTAAAGGAGAAATTAAGCTTAACAACTAGGTCCCTAAGCTTAGCTTCTCAACAGCAGCCCAGAACACACTAGGGGGCTGATTTACTAATCCACGAATCCGAATGAGAAAAATTCGGATTGGAAAACGAACATTTTGCGACTTTTTCATATTTTTTGCGATTTTTTTCGTTGCCGTTACGACTTTCCCGTAAATTGTCGCGACTTTTTCGTAACCGGTACGACTTGCGCGAATTGTCGTGACTTTTTCATTGCCATTATGCCTTTGGAGAATTGTCGCGACTTTTTCATTGCCATTATGCCTTTGGAGAATTGTCGCGACTTTTTCATTGCCATTATGCCTTTGGAGAATTGTCGCGACTTTTCATAGCCATTGCGACTTTCGCGAATTATCGCAACTTTCGTATTAAGAGCTCGAAAAAGTCGCAAAGTACCGATCATTACGAAAAAAACGCATTCGGACGCTTTTCGGACGTTCGTGGATTAGTAAATGTGCCCCTAAGCATGTGCAGTGTCACTGGCACTTAAAGACCTAACAAGATCAGAAGGAAGGAAGCTGCTATGGACAGCTTTGAAGGCATGGGTCATTACTGTTGCGGGGCTGCCGAACGCCTGACTGGTGCAGTAAATTTATAAAATCTGAACTGGTAGTCAAAATTACAGCAGCCCCTCTGGCATTTGGCAGAAGATAAATAATTTAGGCTTTAGTTTTCCTTTAAATGACTTTGGCCTGCAATTGCAGGGTTAGTTGTATGCTATGCACATTCAGAATACAAATATCATTGCATTAATAATTTATGAATTGATAATATCTTTAAAATTTAAATTACAAGAAACTAATTTATTTATAAAATGTTATAGTGCAACTAGATTTCCAAATTATTGAATCAAATGCTGTCTTTTTTTTCCCAGCATGTTAATTTTAAGAAAATGATCCAGCATGATATAAATAGTCTGCTGACCTTCTTTTCTGGAAGCTCAGTTGTTAAATATGTTTGTTAGAGCTTTTCATTTAGCAAGCACTAGAAATGCACTGAAGGATCACACATTAACCAGGAGAAAATTAACACGTCTGACTTTCGCTCCTTCCAGGCCTAGGTTATTAATATGCTGCTGGCGTAGTCCCTGCCTCCATGCATGAGCTGCTTAACTCCAAACGAAGCATGTTCCCAAAACAGTGAGCAGCAGAGCTAGGGAAATGCATTCTAGCCATATAATAATGAAAGGATGGAAAGGGGATATGGTTATCTGTATCTCTGCAGTGTCCTGATAAACAGGCCTCAAACCTGTTTGTAGGCAAATTATGTTATACAGGGTACATATACCTTGATATTGGCTGGTGTAGATATAATAATTTTGTAAAAACATTCTATCATATCAGGAAGAGCAGCAACTGTTATACATGCAAAATAGAGTAAAGGCACTACCACAGTATCATTATAGCACGATAAACATAACATTTGCTTTATAAATGCCTGTGTACTACAAATAAACACTTATTTATTTATGGAACTGCAATCCTTCTGTGCACCATGCAAGACTTAAAAGATTAAAGTTCTTACAAATGAGCATAAACACCAATAAAAACGAGTTTAAATTGTGTGAAGCTGCATAGGTATGGGGCCTTCTCGGTCCTCACAACACTATTTGGATGGTTGTTAAATTCTCAATAAATATAATCCAAAAGTGTGTGTGTGTGTGTGTGTCTCTCTCTCTCATATATATATATATATATATATATATATATATAATTTTTTTTATTTTATTTTTTACACACACGGCCAAATTTAAAGATTTTGCAGGAGATTCAAATGGCTGTCAAAATTTCCCAACCAGTCCCCAGTATGATATGAGATGCGGCCAGCTGGTGGCATTCCGTGCCTGATCTTTGTGGCCTTCCTATACATTCTGACCTGCTTTCACATTTTAGTGTTTTATATTTGTCTTGCAAATTCATATTTTTCAGTTTTTCAAGTGCTGTATTTGCTTTTGTTTGATATAAGTACCAGTGCAGCAGACAAGGTGGCAGTGTCACAAGCATTTAAGTAACCTTTAATTGTTTCGTATGAAGGAAGTAGTACTAGGGGCTTTAATAGAATGTCTGTGTCTGATGAGCTGCAGTTGTCATACAGGACTTTTTAGGAATGCCTTGAAACAAATCTTTTTCTATAGAAAATTCCTGCCTGCTTTGTTATTTTTGTTTTTTTTAAAGTTAAATATAATTTTAGACTGGCCTGTGAAGCATTTTCCCTGCAAGATGAAACCAGCACCTATTTTGTAAGACAATGACACCGACACGTTGAGATGCTAGAATGTGTGTCAATCCCTTTGGGCGGGTTATTTAGTATCTTCCAAGAACCAGGTATGTGCTTTGCAGTACAGCTTGCCCTTACGGCACACTGTGCATTTTGTTGCTTGTGCTTAATCTCATCCAGCTTGGACTACATAACATTAGAAAATATTTCGCATTGGTATCAAAGTGCATAGCCGGTGGGAAAAACATTTGAATTGCAAAAGTGCCAGATTTTGCCTACTCCTGCAAGTTACAACAGTTACAACATTCAACCCCTATGTGTAATAAAAGGCAAAATGTTTGCCTTTGTGCAATAACTTATAGCTTCTATCACTACCTGTCACAGGCAGAGAGGTATATGATGTTAGCCATAGTTTAGAAAAAGAGAGGAATTTCCACGGTAGTATATATAATAAAACTTTAAGATCACAACAGTAAATCTCTGTATTGTGCATAAAATATCAAGAATGTTAATATAGTATAGTTCCGGGCCACAAGGGTACTTAGAGTCTCTGGGTGCAGAGACCTTGTAGCCCTTTGTGTCTGTAATATCCTTTAATGCCTAGCCCTCTCTCTAAGTGTGCTCTGGTGTGTATGGTGGGTGCTTTGGTTCTACCACTTTAAGGGGCTGATTTACTTACCCACGAACGGGTCGAAATGCGTTTTTTTCGTAATGATCGGTATTTTGCGATTTTTTCGTATTTGTTGCGATTTTTTCGGCTTCTTTACGAATTTTTCGTTACCAATACGATTTTTGCGTAAAAACGCGAGTTTTTTGTAGCCATTACGAAAGTTGCGTAAAAAGTTGCGCTTTTTTCGTAGCGTTAAAACTTACGCGAAAAGTTGCGCATTTTTCGTAGCGTTAAAACTTAAAAGGTGCAAAGTTTCGCGTAAGTTTTAACGCTACGAAAAAAGCGCAACTTTTTGCGCAAGTTTTAACGCTACGAAAAAAGCGCCAGATTTTACGCAACTTTCGTAATGGCTACAAAAAACTCGCGTTTTTACGCAAAAATCGTATTGGTAACGAAAAATTCGTAAAGAAGCCGAAAAAGTCGCAAAATGTTCGTTTTCAAGTCGGAACTTTTGCAATTCGGGTCGGATTCGTGGGTTAGTAAATCAGCCCCTTAGTGTCAAGAGCTCTCACCCTGCATCTATCATATTTGATGTTGACAAGGCCAAGACCTAATTAGTGTTGCCCTCATGGGCGTCCGCAGAAAATTTTCCAAGGGGGGGCAAGTAAGCTAGTATCATCCTGCAACAGACAAATATATATATATATATATATATATATAAATATATATATAAATATATATTTTTTTTTTGCAGGATGATACTAGGGGAGGCTAAAGATGGCCCATACACAGACTGACCTACAGCTAATGTGACACTTAGTGGATTCGCTGCTGGCGTAAAAAGTTAACCTCCCAACTACCTCTTGCCGTTCCCACTGACTCCCAGGGATACTGTACAAAAGTGCGGGGGGGGCTTTTTTGTTTTTACCCTAAAATGTTTAGTATGTTAAAGTATTTATACGCGCATTTCTGTGAGGGGATCTGCAAACATTTGTGTTTGTGATCAGGGCTAGTTCGCATTCAAATTCACTTTTATTTTTAATGGTTTTTCAGTTATTTAGCTTTTTGTTCAGCAGCTCTCCATTTGGTATTTCAGCAGCTATCTGGTTGCTAGGGTCTTATTTACCCTAGCAACCAGGTAGTGGTTTAAACAAGAGATGGGAATATGAATAGTTAAGGGGCCTACTTGGAAAAATAAGTAATACAAAATTATAATAATAATAAAATTGTAGCCTCACAGAGCAATATTTTTGGCCCCCATTTGAAATCTGTATAGAGGCAGAACAGAGGCCTGTGTATAGTACCTGGGTATAGTACCTGTGTATAGTGCCTGTGTATAGTACCTGGGTATAGTACCTGGGTATAGTACCTGTGTATAGTACCTGGGTATAGTACCTGTTTATAGTGCCTGTGTATAGTACCTGGGTATAGTACCTGTGTATAGTACCTGTTTATAGTGCCTGCGTATAGTGCCTGGGTATAGTACCTGGGTATAGTACCTGGGTATAGTGCCTGTGTATAGTGCCTGTGTATAGTGCCTGGGTATAGTACCTGCGTATAGTGCCTGCGTATAGTGCCTGCGTATAGTGCCTGGGTATAGTGCCTGGGTATAGTGCCTGGGTATAGTGCCTGGGTATAGTGCCTGGGTATAGTGCCTGGGTATAGTGCCTGGGTATAGTGCCTGGGTATAGTGCCTGGGTATAGTGCCTGGGTATAGTGCCTGGGTATAGTGCCTGGGTATAGTGCCTGGGTATAGTGCCTGGGTATAGTACCTGGGTATAGTACCTGGGTATAGTGCCTGTGTATAGTACCTGTGTATAGTACCTGTGTATAGTGCCTGTGTATAGTACCTGTGTATAGTGCCTGTGGGATGAAATCTGCAGCAAAAGTTGAGAGTTGGTTCTCAGGTAAAGTTACAGCTGCAGATTCTTCTTTTCAGTCTTCATTTGTTTCCAGTTTGCAAAATCTCCCGATCCCTGTGTGCATCTGTGCTCTGATTGGTCAATTTTACTGTCTGTCAAGGAAGCTGTGCTCTGATTGGAGAATCCACAAGAAGAAAGATCCAATCGGAGCACAGCAAAAACGGGCTTGAGGAGACAGTGCAGAAAGTAAGGTTTTTTTTGCTACTTTTCCAGGGGGGGGCAAGTGCCCCCTCTTGCCCCCTTCTGTGGACGCCCATGGTTGCCCTGTCACAGCAATGATAGCTGTTATTCTCACATAATCTTAAATATGCCGAATAACATTTACTGACTTTTACCAGAAAAAGAAACTGCATCTATAATACATTAGAAATATATATTTTTATATATTTGAAGATATGAAGGTTGGTAAAATCACTGATTATCAAAAAGAGGAGAAGTTGGTTTAATAGCCAGTGAGACTTAACTTGATAAAACCCTGTTTCAGATGACAGAGAATGTGATTTTCATATTAACAGAAGCTGATAGATCCTGTTAATGTTTTTGTATGCCTGATGCAACAGCTCATTTATTACTTTCATATGTTCCACTTAGATGTTTAACTTTCATCCTAGTCTCTAATTTATCCTTTTTTTGTACCCCCCTCCAGGCCCCCCATTTTAATGTATATTGCTCCATTCTGCTGATGTGTTGCTGATGTGCAGTATGAAAAGATTCAGTCATGCCTCTTTTGTATTCCTCATAACACATCCTAACTTTGCATTCAGAGATGTCTTTTAATAGGAAGCTATAAGTAAGAACAGCCTTCCCTATGGGCCATGGCACACGGTTAGATTCGTCGCCTGCAGTTAAATCTGCGCTACTGGGGGTGACAAATCTCCGGAAATGATTTTCCATAGTAAGACATTAAGAAAACTTACTACTTGTGGCAAACTGGCTTAATCATGGGGAAATGCAAAGGGAGGCAAATTCCTGTGATTAAGCCTCATCGCTGCAAGTACTAGGTTTTCCTTGTGGCAGCATATTTTTATATGTTACATAATAACATATTCATTGACATTGTTCTTTACTGTTCGTGCAGTATCTGTTTAGCTTCCAAATGACCCAGGTTAAAGCTCAAGGCAGATAGTACTAGCCTTCTTTGTATAAGAGTGAGCTGCACCCTTTACTACAAAGCAGACTCAAGCAACGTATTGGGAAATAAAAGTGTAAAATTTGCATAAAAACATGAAAACTGCTACTCTTTTGAATTGTTGCACAAAAAACTAGCGTAAAAAATCCCAAACCTCTAAAGCAAAAGAAGTATCCTCCAGGGACTGGAAGGAACATCTGCCATTGACTTTTACACGATCTCGGCAATTAGCTGGTGAAATGTAGGACTCCGATTTTTAGCCATTGTAATGCATAGTAAATCTCGAAACTTGTTGCTAAAATATGGAAGTTGTATTTGGAAAATGGATGCTAAAATATGGAAGTTGTATTTCCATTTGCATTATTCTTTGTCTGAAAAAAACTTGCCATCTGTGCTTCAATAGTTAGCAAAGGTTGCCTTATCAGGAGGTGGAACAAAAGACAGACCTGACTGTGGTTTCTTGTTAACTACAAGATGAATTAATGGCAAAAAGAAACAGGGGTCAGTGACCCTGGCAACCAGAAAGCTCTTTCAGTTGCACTGTAGTAATCACAATATTAATTTAAATACCATACAAAATAAATAATGGATACCAATTAAAAAGCTGCATAAAACATCTTACATATGGTGTTGCCATACAGCAGTGCTCTCCATTTATCCTTTCTTTTACATGAAAAATTATTAGATAGATGAGTGAATAAAGGTGCACAATATGGAAAAAGTAGCTGCAAAACAACACCCCTTGACTTCAGTGCATTTTTACCGTGGAACGGGAAATAATCCCTCATCACTATTATTAAAAAAAGTGCAGTGTGGACAGTTAAAATAGGGTTTGCTATGTTTTTGCATTACATTTTGTTGTTATACATTTGTTTATTTCAGTAAATGATTTTTGTGGGGATAAGGTCATGGTTTTTTTAGGTGTGCTTTTTATTTCGAAATTACCCTGATTACATAGCAAATAATTCACTCTACCATTTAAAATTTTATTCTTGAACCAACAAATGTATTTTTTTGCTGTAATATTGGTGTGTAGGCAGCCATCTCAGTGCATTGTGCCCGAGTCAAACTTTCAGAAGTAGCCAGTGATACACATTAGAACTGCTTTCAGGTAACCTACTGTTTCTCCTACTCCCATGTAACTGGATGAGTCCCAAGCTGGACTTGAATTTCTTACCATTGAGTGTTATTCTAAGACTTACAGGGAGCTGCTATCTTGCTCCCTTCCCATTGTTCTGCTGATCGGCTTCTGGGATGGGCTGGTAGCCCTCCAACTAGCATCTCAGCAGTAAAGTGTGACTGAAATGTATCAAAGCACAGGTCACATGGCTGTGGCACCCTGGGAATGAAGAACATGGCTAGCCCCATGTGAAATGTCAAAATTAAATATTAAAAAATCTGTTTGTGAAAACAGATTTCAATACAGGATTCTGCTGGAGAAGATCTATTAACTGATCGTTTTTAAGAAAAAAAAAACATGTTTTTCCATGACAGTATTCCTTTAAGCGTAGCTACCTAGAGGTAGAGCTACCTCGCATTGCTCTAAAATTGATCAACGCTGAGATAGCAGATTAACAAAAACAAAACTCCAGATCAGGAAGATAAGAGTCATTATAGTCATGCTTTTTATGGGGATCTGCTAAAACAGCTGGAAGTTTAAATGAAAGATATCACTAGAAATATGATTGACTTTTTAGTTGAACTGTATAATATGGATGTATTTTAACACACTCCAGCAGTTACTGAAGATAATAAACAAGCTAAAAAGACCTTAAATGTCATATATCAAATAATCTCGAAGTAATTATATTACTTAAGTCCTTTTAGCTTCACTTTATAGAGCTGCATAATCATGATGAATACGATACGGAGGTAGAATGGGATTGGTAATCAATACATATTAGACACACATGAAATGCAGTCTGTGAATCTGCCAATATTCTTCACAAAGCAAGGTGCGTGAGCAAGACTGCCATTTGCTAATCAGAGAAAAGTAGGGCATACGATTCTGAGAGTGTCGTTACAAGAGAACAGTGTAATTGGGAGAAATCTCAGAACTAGAGAAAGAAAATATCTGGAGTGTTGTAATTAGTAGAAGAAATGAATTGGAGAGGCAAAGTGAGACTACTGAGAAACCAAATAGAGCAGTGTTGTAACTACAATAAAGCACAGAAGGGTTGGGAGTCAGGTAACGGAGGGTGCAGGTCTACACCATCAGGGGGTTCCTGAAAGTATTTTTCTGGGGCCTGAGCACTGTGCAAGTGGCATATTCCAATAGAAAAACTGCTTTTGAATTATTTTTTTGCCCTTCTGACATCATATCTGTTGCATGGTGACTGCAGTAAAACAGGGAACTTTAAATTCTTATAGGATGTTATCTCTAAAACAATCCCAGAAACCACTTTTAATTTAGTATAAACATTGTATTCATTTCTAGTTGCTAACCATTGCCACAAGGGAACTTTGGGTGCATTTTGCAAGCTAGTGTACTCATCACCATGCTGCACAAACGTTACAAGCTTTGAACATTTTGTGAGTCAATACAGTAGGAACAGTTTAAAATAAAAACCAGTTAGGATATTAATCAGCTTTAATATCCATGGAGCTTATTTCCAAAGTGGGTCATATAGTAGATGTTAGTATTTTTGCTGGCCTCCTCATAAGTTCATCTTTCTGATTAAATGCCTTGTCTTGCAGCTTCCCTGCTCCCTTAGATAAATTGCCTGCGATGTAATTAAGATACTGTGGTCCCTCTACAATCTGTTATTGTGCCACATTTAACAGAGCCTAAAGATAAAAGAATTCAAAGATGACTCCAAGAGGTTGATAAAACAATCTTCAATATTAATACGATCCACATCACTAAGGCAATCCTTGTGTCTAAGAGTCTTATATTTCTGCCATGGTAAAACCCCTAATTTATTTTATTATTTTCCAACTTCAAAAGAATATCACCTTTTTTAGATTTGTCTGACTTTTATATGGTTATCATCTAGAAGTATATTCATGAGAAAATGTATAATTTCTCTTTAATCATGACTGTAGAATCTGATATGAACAAATGCATTCTTCGCACTTAGAATACATTATAGTATACTACTCCATTTTTTTCTTAAATTGCTTTTAAAGGTGATATAAATCCAAAAATAAAGGTACTTTCCAATTTGCGTTCATTAAAAACGTTGACTGTTTTTTACAGAAATTTGTAAATAGCTTGGCACTTAAAATGCCAAGCCTGACAGCTACAAATACAAATATTTCAGAAACAACAAGAAATAAAAAGATGAAAGCTAACTGCAAACTGGGTACTACTGCCTATATAATTGTCTTGGAATACTATTGCCTACATCATACATATTGAAAGGTGATTCTTCCCTGTAAGAAACAGGGGAAGAGAGGAACAACAAATGATAAGTACAGGTATAGGAGTTAATGCTTGGGACCTGGGGTTTTCCAGATAAGGGATCTTGTTTAAATTTGGATCACCATACCTTAAAGCTGGCCATACACGTGGCGATCTGACGATGTTCCGTGCGACCATCGGTCGCACGAAACATCGTCAGATCCGCCATACACCATTCAGGGATGAATCGACAGGTAAGGAGGTAGAAACAATAGGATTTCTACCTCCTTCTGTCGATTCAGCGCTGAAGGGAGATTTTGGTCAGGCGCCTTCTATTGCGCCCGATCAAAATTTTCAAACTGGTCCAATCGGCGAGTCGGCCAATATCAGCAGCTTCCTGCGATATCGGTCGACTCGCCAACATACCATACACGCTCCGAATATCGTACGAAACAAGGTTTCGTACAATATTATCGGTGCGTGTATGGCCACCTTAAGTCTAACTATTTAAACCATTAAGTAAACAAAATAGGATTGTTTTGCCAGGAAAATGGATTCATTTAGCTTAGTTACCATCAAGTATAGGTATAGGACCTGTTCATCCAGAATGCTTGGGCCCTAGAGATTTCAGGATAAGGGATTTTTTTGTAATTTTGATCTTCATACCTTATGCCTACTAATAAAATTATTTAAAAATGACTTAAACCCAATAGGATTGTCTTGCCACCAATAAAGATGAATTATATCTTTGCTGGGATCAAGTACAAGGTTCTGTTTTATTATTACAGAGAAAAAGGAAATATGTTTGACATTTTCCAATTATTTGATTGAAGTGGAGTTTGAGATGAATGACCTCCCTATAATTTAACTTTCTGAAAAAAAAGTTTCCAGATAATGGATCTCATAGCTGTACAAGGTACTGTTTAATTATTTGAGTAAAAAGGAAATAATTTTTAAAAACTAGAATACTATTTACAAAATAGTATACTACAAAACTATTTTTTGCTTAAAATAGAATCTATGGGAGCTGCCTTCCTGTAATTGAGGGCTTTCTGAATGTCAGGTTTCCAGATAAGAGATCCTTTACCTGTATTAGATTAAATGCAGAAAAAAGCTGGGAAAATTGGGCAATACTGATCTATACCATTAAATACCAGTCTGTGTTAAATGTTTAATTCTAGTTAAAATGGCAAGAATTCTAAAATGGAAATTCTGTAAATTTAGTGTAGAGCTCCCCCTTGATGTCCTGTTGAACAACCCATGTGTTTAAGGCTGAATACATACATTTTTATGCTTTTTCAGGGGAAATGGGATAGAAAATCTTGATTTAGTGCTGCAAGGCCTCGCACATGAACACCTCCCCAGGGGTTCCTGAAACTCGATACAGAACATATTATTTATAGCTAGGATAATGATGTGAAAGACTGAAGGAGCTCAAAGCTGGAAATTCTATGAAAACCTTAACTTTATAAAGTAGGACAAAAGAATTATCCACTGATAGTTGCTATTGCAGGAAACATTATTACACTGTAAAAATTAATGTTGTGATATTTATTATTAAAGCCAGCTTCTCTCGTTCTATCATCAAGGCTCCAAATGCTTAAGGGAGGCTTACGAAATGATTATGTTTTTCCATTATTTAAATATGAATTGTGTTAGTCTGTCTCTTTAGCTCCTTGAAGAAAATGCCATTTTCTAAAAAGCAGCTACCATGTATGAAATATGTTTAGCTATATCCAGTATAAGACCACCTCATAATTATCTAAGTAAACAAATGTTATTCAGTTTATAACCTCCATCAGTGATGTGATGTTTTGTAGCATACTTCTCATTTCCTTTGTGCCCGACAGAATTATAGAAACTGATTGAGCAATTGCTATGTATTGTACTTTCCCTTCTTGCCTCCGTTGCAGATATATTTTAGCTTGCTCATTCCTAATTATCTCACAACAAAATCTTCCATTGACACTGACATGCTAGGAACCATAAACAGGTTTACTCCAGTATCCTTTGCCAAAGTTAAACACAGAGAATGAAATCCTTTATAGCATGTTGTGCTCCATATCTACAATTCCACGCTGGCAACTGTGTATCATTTCACTAGATTGAGGTCACCAAATGGGGCACTGACAGAAATGCCCATACAAATCCCTGGGTGCAATGACAGAATCGGATAGAGAGAATATAAAATCAGACTACATTTACAGGCTTACTTAGCAAAACAAAATAAAAACGATTTGTTTGTTTTAAATTGCTGATTTTTTTTTTATTTAACCAACAAGTAGTTTTCATTGGAAAAGTCATTTATTTTCAGAATAGTTGATAGCAAAATAATAGATCCAGCAACAAGATGAAGCAGGTAATTTCCCGACAGTTTCTGAACATGTTACTGAGAAGCCTAACACAAGACTTTATAGAAACACTATTTATGTGGTGTTCTGTATATTGCAGCCCATCTATTCCTACTAGGGTTGCAACCCTAGCTGGTTAAACACCTGCCAATGTAGTTGCAAGTAAATCTTTATTACTGTGAAGTTCAGCCTCTGGCCCACCCCCTTAAGCCCCAATCCAGATAGAACCCTCCCCAAATTTACCCTTCCTCTTTGCTGTGGTTATGGGTGTGTTTTGGGATTAGGAAGATGAAGGTTTCATCTAACAATGCATTGTCACCCATTGCATGATGCCCTAACAAGCCTCCAAGGCTGAAGGAAATAAGTTTAAAAAAATGTATATAGTGTAACTGAAGTTTATTTTGCTTGACAAACACAATAGAAAACAATTTGTAATTATTCCTTAGGGTGACAGGTCCACTTGAAGGCTGATGCCACACTTTGCGTATGGCTTATATTTTCGGCAAGCCGAAAATTGTGCCGTACGCTCCTACCTGTGCCTGAACCTGAATGAATAGAATACGCATGGGTGCAGGCACATGTAGCCGATATCCGCCGAAGATGTGAAGTCTCGTGTTTTTTGTCGGATATCGGCTACATGTGCCTGCCCACGAGCGTGGTCCATTCATTTGGGTGCAGGCACAAGGTAGGGTAAACCTACAGTAGCGGGGCGTATTCTCAGCAAGTGTTTTTCAGCTTGCTGAGAATACACCCGTGTGGCATCAGCCTTAAAGCTGACAGATTTTGAGCTATATTATAATGACTTTACTCTGTGTCTGTGATGTAAACAGTGCTTTCCCTATGGGAGAAAGTGAGTAAGCTCTAAATTCACCTTTGCTGTATGACAGTTAATCTTCTATGCTTTGAACTGTGAGTTCAGATGGTTGGAATCAGACATTGTATTTAATCTGTTCGCTGGCCTTTGTGTGAACCTCCTCTTAGAGGGAGAGATTAGTTCAGCTATACATTGCATTTTGTTATTGCCTTGGTATTAAAACAGGTTGGAAGATAAGATGTCCACCCAGCTTTTGTTTGAACTTGCAGCAGCATTGTGAATAGTGTGATGCCCAATATCCATAGGCTTACCAACAGGGTCGGACTGGGGGGTACAGGGCCCACTGAAGCTTCTGCCTCAGGGGCCCCTGCACCCCCAATGGCACCCCCCACAGAGGGCCTTCAACACCCTCCGACCCCCTTTCCTGAGCGCTCCTAAAAGAAACTTACCAGCAGCGAGTCAGGGGAGGGAGACGGTGGATCACAGGAGCGCCCAGGGGGCGATTGGATCTGGGCCACTGGGTACCGGGAGTTTTTGCGGTACCCCGGAGGCCCAGTGCGACGCTGCTTTTGAAAGTATGTGTCTTGGTGAGAAGCTAAAATTAATATAGTGCACATGAATTCCTGACTCTTCAGTTCCTGCAAAGCAAGCACAGTGCCTTTTGTTATGTGTGTCATAAACACCTCTAACTGATGACTGACCCAAGGAAACCATATATTTTTGTGACATTTTTGAAAAGTCTCCTCAAAGCTTGCAAAAAAGCCAGCAAAAAAATAATTACAAAAGCTACAATCGCCCCACCCTACCCAACCATAATGTGGTAATATCAGTGCAAGAACAGAGCACAATCAGAAACAATGCAACGTGTTCTGTTTTTGAATGGTACTGTTAAAGGGGACGTATTGTGTAAAAAAAAAAACAAGAATGTCCCAGTGCATTATACTCCTGTAATACTCAAAAGCCATGAATATCCTGTCATTTCTATTCTAAGAAATACTGCTTAGTGATGCAGTCATTTATAATCGGTGCTTAGTGATCTAATATCTCTCATGACTCACTTGTGTATGATAATAAAAAAGTACTCCCTGTTAAAAAATTTGAGCATATTAGAAGTCACCTTGGTGTTGCATGACCTGCATTAAAGCATATTAAACTATTTTATTTGGGCATGAAACTCCTTGGTGCCTTAAAATATCCCTATAATACACTAGAGCCATGAATAGCCTGTAAATTATATCATTAGAAAGGGTACTTATTGATGTTGTTAGTTATAATCGGTCATTAGTGATGTAATTTCTTTCATGTGACTCACTGAACCAGTATATTGTAATAAATAATATACCCCCTGTTGTAAAATATGAGGAATATGAGGGTAGATTATTTACTATATATTATAAAAAAAAAGGGGGGTGGATTGTTTAAAATTCTAAATATAGAAGGAATGTGTTTAGAAAAATTGTGTTATGGTCTGATTTATTTAAAAAATGCCCCCAAAACTTTGTCCAGCCCATCCATGCCACCTGCTTCCACCATCCCGGGCTGTTAAGGAGAGATAGGATAGGAACCAATCAGCAGCCAGGCTGACCTCATAGGAAACTGATGCCTGTTTTGCTTGTTTGACTGCAGGGCTGTGATTGGCTATTTTCATCTTACTGTGCATCTAGCAGGTACTATTAGGACACGACAAATGCAATGGCACTCAGAGCTGCAGCTCTGAGTGCCATTGCATTTGTGGTGACTTTAGATTTTTGGAGGGTGCCGATCCCCCCCAGCAGTGTGCACCGGGCGCATAATTTGAGTTGGAGAGCTAAGGGTGTGCGAGGAAGGTCTCTGGTTCGCTTACTATTAGGACACGCCCACTCCTCATTTGAAACATGAACAGGATCTTAGGAGATCCATAGGCAGCTCCATATTTAAAGAATTTATTATTTCCTACAGGGTGGCAATTTTGCTATATGTCTCCTTTAAGCTTTTGAAATAGTGGGGAATCACTACATAAATACGGTAATATTTTAGCAGGATTGCTGCCTGATGTGCTATCAATACCAAAGTCATCTCTGTATTGCCAACTTCCTTGTGATCAATATAGTAAGAACTTAAGTAGTGCAAAACCTCTTTAAACCGAGAGCCTTTTGGGATCAGCTGCCTGGATGAGACACTTATACTTCTGCAGCCCATAAAGATGGTATGCCTTGCAATGATATTTTCTAATGGCAGCCAGCAGTTTAGAAGGTTATTAAACTTGCATGAAGTTATGAGCATCTGGCTAGCACTCAGTATGAGCACAGGCTCAGCAAGCAGAGTTAAAAGCAATAAGGGAGGCTCTGCTGAAGGGTACAGATGCTTGAGAAGTGTGACGCATCAATGCCACTGCAAGAATTAATACACTTCTGGAATGTTGCCACTTCATAGACATTTGCACTTACACACAAAGATCTATACCTGCTTAAGGCAGGTGTTAGGTGCAAGCCTCTGTTATAGTGGATCTTTCTACACCATCTCATTCATCAAAGTTACGTAGTTAGATTGGGTTAAAAAAACAGATCAAAGTACATTAAAGGAAAAAGAAAATCAAAGTCACTTGGGGGTGCCAAAATGTTAGACACCCCCAAGTGACTTTGACCACCTACCTTTTACCCCGGGCTGGTGCCCCTGTGAGGAGGGAACAGCACCAGCCCGGGGTAGCTGCCGGCGCTTCCTTCTGCCGATTCACTGCGCGCGCATGCGCAGTAGAGTGAAAAGCCGAACTCAAACATTAAAGTCGGCTTTTCACTCTACTGCGCATGCGCCCACCGCTGGCATTCCAGCAACGGAAGCTGGAAGAAGGAAGCGATCCGCTCCAGGTGCCCCGGGCTGGTGCTGTTTTCTCCTAACAGGGGCACCAGCCCGGGGTACAAGGTAAGCGGCTAAAGTCACTTGGGGGTGCCTAACATTTTGGCACCCCCAAGTGATTTTGCCTTTCGTTTCCCTTTAAGTTGAACCCCACCAAATGACTCTATCCAGTGCATATATATATATATATATATATATATATATAAGAAGAAAAAGAAGCCGCTCTCTCAGGACTTAGGTGCAAAAATAAAAAGTAATTTATTGAGTAGACGAACTATGATATATATAACTATATATAGTTGATGATCCTTGATAAAGGTCCTAATGAGGACCGAAACGTTGGTTTTTAAACAATGAGTTTTCAATAAAAAAATTTTTTTGAATTTTAAGGGTGTGCCGGCCATGGATTATTTCATGCTATATATATATATATATATATATATATATATATATATATATATATATATATATATATATATATATATATATATATATATATATATATATATATTATATACCTCTTTAGACCTATCTCTATGCTGTCATATATAAACTATATTTACTGATACCTAAACTTACTGTAGATCTTGAGATCACTGTAGCCTTGGAATAATATACATGTCCAAGAAGTCATCTAAGCCACTCAAGGGAATTAATAGAATCTCCCATCACAACATCACCCAGCAGAGCATTCCACAACCTCACTGCCTTCAACATAAAGAAAGAAATGTTGGCGCAACCTGTAAACTGCCATTCAGTGCTAGTATACAGTGGTGTGAAAAACTATTTGCCCCCTTCCTGATTTCTTATTCTTTTGCATGTTTGTCACACTTAAATGTTTCTGCTCATCAAAAACCGTTAACTATTAGTCAAAGATAACATAATTGAACACAAAATGCAGTTTTTAAATGAAGGTTTACGTTATTAAGGGAGAAAAAAAACTCCAAATCTACATGGCCCTGTGTGAAAAAGTGATTGCCCCCCTTGTTAAAAAAATAACTTAACTGTGGTTTATCACACCTGAGTTCAATTTCTGTAGTCACCCCCAGGCCTGATTACTGCCACACCTGTTTCAATCAAGAAATCACTTAAATAGGAGCTACCTGACACAGAGATGTAGACCAAAAGCACCTCAAAAGCTAGACATCATGCCAAGATCCAAAGAAATTGAGGAACAAATGAGAACAAAAGTAATTGAGATCTATCAGTCTGGTAAAGGTTATAAAGCCATTTCTAAAGCTTTGGGACTCCAGCGAACCACAGTGAGAGCCATTATCCACAAATGGCAAAAACATGGAACAGTGGTGAACCTTCCCAGGAGTGGCCGGCCGACCAAAATTACCCCAAGAGCGCAGAGACAACTCATCCGAGAGGCCACAAAAGACCCCAGGACAACATCTAAAGATCTGGTGGCCTCACTTGCCTCAATTAAGGTCAGTGTTCACGACTCCACCATAAGAAAGAGACTGGGCAAAAACGGCCTGCATGGCAGATTTCTCAATTTTGCTAAAAAACATCTCAATGATTGCCAAGACTTTTGGGAAAATACCTTGTGGACCGACGAGACAAAAGTTGAACTTTTTGCGTGTCCCGTTACATCTGGCGTAAAAGTAACACAGCATTTCAGAAAAAGAACATCATACCAACAGTAAAATATGGTGGTGGTAGTGTGATGGTCTGGGGTTGTTTTGCTGCTTCAGGACCTGGAAGGCTTGCTGTGATAGATGGAACCATGAATTCTACTGTCTACCAAAAAATCCTGAAGGAGAATGTGTGCCATCTGTTCGTCAACTCAAGCTGAAGCGATCTTGGGTGCTGCAGCAGGACAATGACCCAAAACACACCAGCAAATCCACCTCTGAATGGCTGAAGAAAAACAAAATGAAGACTTTGGAGTGGCCTAGTCAAAGTCCTGACCTGAATCCTATTGAGATGTTGTGGCATGACCTTAAAAAGGCAGTTCATGCTAGAAAACCCTCAAATAAAGCTGAATTACAACAATTCTGCAAAGATGAGTGGGCCAAAATTCCTCCAGAGCGCTGTAAAAGACTCGTTGCAAGTTATCGCAAACGCTTGATTGCAGTTATTGCTGCTAAGGGTGGCCCAAGCAGTTATTAGGTTCAGGGGGTAATTACTTTTTCACACAGGGCCATGTAGGTTTGGATTTTTTTCTCCCTAAATAATAAAAACCCTCATTTAAAAACTGCATTTTGTGTTTACTTGTGTTATCTTTGACTAATAGTTAAATGTGTTTGATGATCAGAAACATTTTGTGTGACAAACATGCAAAAGAATAAGAAATCAGGAAGGGGGCAAATAGTTTTTCACACCACTGTAGATGAGCACAAGTGTATTGTAACAGGTGAAGTTTTGCTTCCGTTTTTGTGCTTAGCATGTCCAAAACACAGAAAGGATAAACGAATGATGAGCAATGGCATTGAGCAGGGTCCAATCATAAAATCAGCTTGCAGGTATGACACTCGCTTGTGGAGATAAATTTTAGCAATTCCTGTTTGTGTAAATTAAGTTACTGTGTTGCATGTTGCAATCAGTGTGAACTTGTCTTTCTACTGTTTCCAGGGGAAACTGTTTATTATTACAGTAATACAGTGGAGTGAAAAATAAGGGGTGATTAGGAAACATAAGAAAATATTCTCTCACTTTAGAAGGATGATCGAAAATAATAATCCCTTCAGTTTTCAAATGCTATAAGAACATGCATTCAAATCAAATATGACGCTATTCTGTCTAGTAAAACACATTAATTAAACCTCTGAATCCTAAAATAAAGTTATATTGTGAGGTAGGAAAAATAAAACCCTAAACAATATATTTCTTATAACCAACAAAAATAAGACCATCCTTTGTTTATTGGAAGCTTAATTCCCTCTGTTTTATAATAGTCATTCTGTATGAAGGAACTTTTCTAGTTCATTCTTAGGAGAAGTTTAAAGGAATACTGTCATGGGAAAACATGTGTTTTTTTCCAAAAGCATCGGTAAATAGAGCTTCTCCAGCAGAATCCTGCATTGAAATCTGTTTTTTCAAAACACAAACAGATTTTTTTTATATTTAACTTTGAAATTTCACATGAGACTATCCTTATTTTTTATTTTCCAGGGCGCCACAGCCATGTGACCTGTGCTCTGATAAACTTCAGTCACACTTTACTGCTGAGCTGCTACTACTAATACTGATATCACTGCTCTCCCTTTCCCCCCAGCAGCTGATCAGCAGAACAATGGGAAGGGAGCAAGATAGCAGTTCCCTGACACCTCCCAGACTCCTTCAGTTACATGGGAGTAGGAGAAACAATAGGTTAAGTGAAAGCAGTTCTAATGTGTAGCGCTGGCTCCTTCTGAAAGCTCAGGCACAATGCACTGAGATGGCTGCCTACACACCAATATTACAACTAAAGAAATACATTTGTTGGTTCAAGAATAAAATTCATATAGAGTGAATTATTTGCTATGTAAACAGTAAAAATCATAAACCATAAAATTCATGACAAAATCCCTTAAATTTATTGATGAACCAGACAGAAATTCCAGAGAACACCCCATGTAAGTATGTTTAGAACATGGAAATGTGGCAGATGCAGACCAAATTACATAGGTAGGATAAGGAGAGATATGGACAAAGGTGAAAAACCTGTAATGCAATGTTTTTGATAGTTATCTGCCACTGTTTCAAGCCTCTTTAGGCAGGCCCGGCAATATGTGGAATTCTTAAATGCCAAAGGGGCTGCTGTAAGATGCCATAGACAGTCACTAATTATGTTGGCTTGTGGGGTCTGTTTAGGCATCTTTGTACTTGAATTAATTTGAATCCCAGTCCAGGTCTGTCTTTATTGTTGGAGGAGGCAACCCCAGAGTCTGGGAACCAGTGGTATATGTTTTACTAAAAGTTAATTTAGGTCTTGGCATGACATATTTTGCATTTTATTGGCGGTGTCAGTGCCACATGTGTACTGGACTGACAACCGTTTTTAGAAATGAGCAGATTTACACCACTGACCAGACATGTCTTTTGGTACCTTTTCAGAGACACTGCTGCACTTAAAAAAACCCCCAAAAAAACATTTTCTCTATACCTACTATACTACCTCTATATATAATAGATGCTGATAAGCCAGTTTATTCCGGGGGGTCATTAGTTTTCCCATAAATTTTGCCACACACTGAATATTGGTGCCATGATACTAAATTATACTTTTATGGGGTACTGTATGGGATACTGTATGGGATACAAATGGCGATTAGGATTCCAGGGGTAGATCTTGTTCAGTGTGTTCAGATGGATAACGTATTTGGTTTACGGACAGGCTCTCATGGGTTTTGTTACAGTGTTGATATATAAGCATTGTATATGTTGGTATAACATGTTGAATATGTGTGGGCTGATCATGGATAGTTATGTTGGGTTGCATTTTTAAAGTAAAAAAAAACAAACAAAAACTTTGTAATCTTTATTTTCAATTTTAAAGGCTTGAATAGATGTTCTGTCTTGTACATTTCTCTGCAGTTAGCCAAAGGGGAAGTCCCCAGCTCTCTATTCATTTATTTAAGATTTTACTAGCTCTCTTGTGGCTAACTGTAGCCCTCAGTCCCTTTCATTCTTTGATAAATGTGACTCTTGGATCTCAAAAGACCTAGTATGGTTTTCGGGCTTTTGCTGAATCTATATAATATAATACACGATAATGACTTTGCAAATTCCATTGTTTTGTAGCTACTAGGCCACATTTTTATAATTTTGTATTAAATAGGGGTTATTTGCAAACCTGAACGCAGTGTCAATCTGACATTTTTCAAAATTTTCACAATTCAGCCAGTTGCATGCAAATTGGTGCGGGTCTGTGCTCTCTGTTTTGGATCGGCTTCCCCTACAAATACAGCGCCGACTGTATAATTTACCACTGTATTGGTGAGAGGAGGAGAAGGGGTCGATCTTCCCCGTGGTGCCAGTGCTCGGTAAATGAGCACAAAGGGGCTTGCTCTTGTACCTCTCAGCACACAACACTTGCACCCCAGGCAATAAAATATGACCCCTGGTATGGTTCTCTTAGATCAAGTGCCAGTTAATCTGCACTATTTAAGGTTTGGAATGAATGTATATGAGTAATGCTGAACAAATGCCCCATGCTAGCTGGCCCAAAGGAACATTTTTTAAAATATATTAATATACCCAATGTGTGTGAGGCAGGGGTCATATTAGAAATTTAATGGCAATTTCCAGTAAATTTGTAATACCCTTAAGATAAGACCCTGGCCCACCCCCAGTCTGCCACAATCTTTTTTTTCTTCCCAAATCTGCTCCAAAAATTATACCTTTTTTTTTTTTTTTAGCATTCAGTTATATATAATTTAATATTTAAATACAGGTATGGGACCCGTTATCCAGAATGCTCAAGAACTGGGATATTCCAGATAAGGGGTCTTTCTGTAATTCGGATCTCCTACCTTAAGTCTGCTATTTAAACTGTAATTAAACCCAGTAGGATTGTTGTGGCTCCAATAAGAATTAATTATATCTTAGTTGGGATCAAGTAGAAGGCACTGTTTTTTATTATTACAGAGAAAAAGAAAATAATTTTTAAAAATTGGAATTATTTTCTTATGGGGGATGGCCTTTCCGTAACGTGGAAATTTCTGGATAATGGGATAAGGGGGTCTGATACCTTTTCTTGTGTTTTGT
Source organism: Xenopus tropicalis (assembly GCF_000004195.4). NCBI lineage: Eukaryota > Metazoa > Chordata > Amphibia > Anura > Pipidae > Xenopus > Xenopus tropicalis. The sequence continues at coordinate 39,794,436 of NC_030680.2, forward strand.
TGTCGTAAAATAATTCCACAATATTGGAGAACTTCTTAGCAGAGGAAATCATCAGCAGATTCCTCAATTTTTTTTTTTTTTGTATTTATTATCAAATTTCCCAGTATTTCTATAAATATAGGGCTGTCCAATCCATGAGATGAACACCAGTTTTTAGTTTTTACATAATACATAGGGTTTAAAGGAATCGCTGTCTAAACTCATGTACAAGTTCTTCTAATCTCAACCCATAGTTTCTTTCGTGTCTTTTCCTGCCTGTCCGCTATCTCCACTTGGATGACCCTACGTTACCTTAAATTAAAACTCTCTCTGAATTGGTTCTCTTTCCCCATCTAACACCCACATTGTCCCCGAGGTATCTATAAAGGTTTACAATTCTACAATCACCCCATCTCCCCAGGCCCAGTGCCTTCCTCGATTCTGCCCTGTCCTTCACTCCTCATATTCAATCTTTATCAAATCATGTCACTTTCACCTAAGAAATATTTCCAAAATATGATCATTTATCACCCAAGACGCTGCCAAAATTCTTATTCACTTTCTTATAATATCTCGCCTGGACTACTGTAACTCTGTAACCTATTAATTTGCCTTCCCCTCCAAAGATTGTCCCCTCTCCAGTCCATAATGAATACTGCTGCCTGGCTCATACACCTCTCCAACCGCTCCTCCTCTGCCATGCCACTCTGCCAATCTCTGCACTAGCTTCCCCTACCATCCAGGATAAAATTCAAACTAATGACTCTCACATTCAAAGCAGTCCATAACTTTGCCCCACTCTACATCTCTGAACTTATCTCAAGGTACCATCCAACCCACTTGTTACGCTCCTCTACTGACCTGCTCCTCAACACCTCTCTCATTCCCACACTCGCATTCATGACTTTGCAAGGGCTGCCCCCCTTCTCTGGAATTTGGTCCCACAATCTGTCAGACTTTCTCCAAATCTCTCTGCCTTCAGATCTCTAAAAACGCATTTATTTAGAGAAGCTTACCCTAATTTAGTTTAACATAACCTCAGTGTGCTGCTAAAAGCAATAACCTGTGCCACACCTCTCACAACTCTGGTCATGCCCATTCCCACACCTTGTGTCTCAAACCTTTCTCCTTGTAGATTGTAAGCTCGTTTGGGCAGGGCTCTCTTCACCTCTTGTATCAGTTATTGATTGCTTTATATGTTACTCTGTATGTCCAATGTATGTAACCCACATATTGTACAACACTGCAGAATATGTTGGCGCTTTATTAATAAATGTTAATAAATACAAGCTGTTCTACATGAGTTACACCAAAATATTTAATACTTGGTCTTCTTGTTTATCTTATGCCTCTCGTGAATACTTCCAATGCCCTGGAACCAACATTTGATTTTTAATGATTTTGGTTTGTATTTATTAAAGTAAAAAAAAAAAATATTTCTCCTATTCAGAAAAATTTATTTTTGCTGATTTTTTTTCCCCCATTCCCATTTAGATATGTTTCATAATTTCCTACTTTTCAGAAATACCCCAGCTGTAGCAAAACAATCTAAGAAATCATTTACTTTTAAAACATGATAGACATCAGTGTAGAATCCAGTGTAGAAACAAGTGAAAGTCAATGAGAGAGGGAAGCTTGTTGTTTTACACTTTGGTAAATGGCAGCTTTAAGTGTTAGCATTTAATTTTTCTTGGCTTTTATTTTAATAACACAATGCTTAGGCTCCTGTGCTACATCTAAATTAATTGAATATAACCTTTGCTGTTTTCATTCTGAGAGAGAAACTCATCCCATATTTATAGGTCTATTGATCTAGGGAAGGTGAACAGAAAATCCATCAAGTAAGATTTGCAAATTACAGCTTGCATCTTACAGGGGGGAAATAAATTCTACCCAGACTACAAGCAGTCAGAATATATTTATCAATATTATCTATGCTTTATACAGGTTGGTCAGATCTCTTGATAAATAGTTCTGTACCAATGTAGTATCCTAATCAGTCAGATATTATTCATGAATCCTGTGATTGTATCTTAATGTCAGAATTTTAATCTCTATCAATATTACACTCATCTTTTGAAAATCTGATCAATCTGTTTTATATACTGCTTCTCCCTCGAATATAGTTTCTCATATCAATGTCTCTCATATTTGACATCATTCGTATATGCAGTTGCTTAATTAAATAACAGCTTTCTTCTTTAAATACCTTGTAGTATGTGAGATTTGTATTTGCTTAATGGCAGCTGACATCTGCATATCTGACCCTACTTGGGTAATGCCCTGATCTTTAAATGTAGTCATCAGAAGGATTTGCAATTACATTGATTGGAACCTGCAGCAGATTTTAGAAGAAGTGTGAGCCGAGGGTAGGAAGAGATGCAAGAACACTGCTTCAGAAAGTGAACTGAGTTCAGAAAATTACTTGGTTGATAAATTTACTTTTAAAAAAATCTGTTGCATCTTTAATGGATCCAGTCATTTATTTACCATCATGATGTATGAACGTAACAATACAGATAATGTCTTAAATGGTTACAGAAGTGGTGTTTATGTTTTAAGACACACACTATAGAATTAGTTAAATTGCTTTTTATGCGGTGATCATAAATAATTTTGGTGAAAAATGCCGGAGAAAAAGTAACCATATAATTGCAGAAATGAAAGCACTAAAAATATATTAATAAATAGAATTATTGTTATATTTTGTGCTAATTAGAATAACATGTTTCCAAAAACCTTACTAGTAGCAGCCAGTCATTCCGCTTTGACTGGCTGTATTCCCAGGTTGTTTTGGAGAGCCAGCGGCATTCAGCACTTGTAGGGTGCTAGCAAATCTCCATCTGGTGGGTGGGCAGCCAGCAGCTAGGACGACCTAAAAGGAAACCTCAATATATCTTTCCCTGTGTGAGGGCAGAGTTTACCCACATTGTACTGTTCTTCTGCGGAATGATCATTAGAACACAGCCACTGCTCAATCTGTAACAATAAGAGAGGCTGAATAGGATCTATGGAGTTCTTCAATAAAGGTGACATTTGAAATTGCTATTATTAGTCTATATTAGCAGCCAAATTTTTATCATTGGATAGGCAGTGTGTGTAGTTTGAAAAACTATATATCTCCTTAATGTGCAAGGAGGTGAAATGTATTTGTATATTAGTTAAATGTATTTCCTTCCTCGGAACTTAAGTGGTAGAAGTTCCTGTGGGTGACTTAGCGCTAACATAAGGGGGTTTGTGCCAACAGAATATAGTTAGAGGCAGGGTGTTGGAAGTGGAGCACAATGTAGAGGTGAAATACAGCCAGACTTATAAGTAGAAGTCTCATTCCAACAAGGATGATAGCGGAATAGCGAGAAGGATACAGTAATTAGGGTTTAGGTTAGTCCAAGTAACCTGAGGTTCTGCAGTGAGGGCAGCATCTGTGATGCCGGGCAGCTTAAATAAACACCCCTCCACTAATGCTTAAAACTAGTTGTACTGAACTGAAGAGAGCCGTGAGAGTGAAAATTGTGTTACCGTGTAAGATTTTCATTAGGGCTTTAATTTATCCATAGATGTAAAACAAATCTGCAATCAACAATACAACACCGCATGTTATCTACATTTACACTGCAGAAACTGCCTGTGGGGGGTGCTTTGGGGTTCAGTGTAGAGAGACTAGGGTTACCAACACATTAATGCATTATTATTTCAGCCTGTGAAACATGGTTGAGTTTGGCAATTTTATGCAGTATAGATAGATGGACCCAGAGGCAAATTTTGTAATTGGACCCAGTATATCTAGTTTGATTTAATCCCATTTAAAATAGTGTGAGAAATGTAATTTGAATATATCTCGCTGCAATCAAGATGGTCCGCTCCAAAACCAGACAAAGGGCATCCTTCTACATCTAGTTAATTAATTTGGGATTGTGCCTAAACTATCTACATTTTGCACTCTGATGGGGGTATGGGCTAGGCTGCATCTATATGTGGACAAATATTTGTTTCAGATAATTCAATAGGTCTAATGGGAAATAATATCTATTATAATGGGAATAATATCTATTATAGTCAGTGAAGTGACACAGTGGGGTCTGTGTCCTCTTCCACCACAGGAATCCTTGAGCCCTAAACTGTGAAAAGCACATCTGTTTATTAAATGATCAACAATATCGTCTTTCTCTCTAAGCAAAATGTCCGCACATTAGGCACAGTCTCTAACAAGTCTATGTTTATACACAGATATAACCTTGTTTATGTACATTAGAAAAAGCTGCAAAACCAGCACAGATTGTGCAATATGCTTGGGGACATAACATTCATTTATCATAGCTATGTGTATGTGAGAAATTCATACAATTTCTGGGCCACATTCTATCCCACTGCAGCTAGCATGCTCCCTTGCACATGTATTTTGTACTACAATTCATGCTTCTAATAATAGATTTTTGAGGAATATTGCTGAGATAAGCTTTGTACATACCGTACCTAAACATTGTAATGTTTAATTTAAATAAATCTTATCCACAGAAAACATTTTTAAACTTCTTCTTTTAAGGGAATGTTTGGAGCTTTTGTAGAAGGTAAATGTATATAATCAGATTGCCCTTCCTGGTTAACTCCTCTGCAATGTATGTAATAATAATAATAATAATAATGAAAAATTTTCTTTCACAACTGCAAAGTTCATAAAATGCATTTTTAGTGCAAATAGTATTCATGTTGAATATAGTATCTCATGATGAATATAGCAATATATTGACCCTTGCTGTAATTCTCTTCAGTATATAGTTTCAGACCCCCATTTGTGGTTTCTTAAATCTATCCAGTTCTTTTTAAACTCTTTATTTGTCATGAAAGACTTTTGTGTACAGTTCCACCTACTTCTATTCATTCACATTTCTATTAATAATATGCTACATTTCTCTTTAGTCAATTCCAGTTATGCCCAAGTTTGCATCCTCTCTTTTCCTTTTATTATACTGTATATTTTCTGTCAAGTATGCACTTTATTGTTTCCGCTTGTTTAATTCTTCTTCTCTTTTATCGTTTTATTCAGTCCCCTAGTGCCTTTATATTCCTTTCCAGCAAGCCTTCCTTCTCCACAGACACCACCTACAGCATCTTGTTCTTTTATCTTTTTTTTAGTTTGCAGTGAAAGCTGCTCAGGTGCTTAGAACAAGCATTTAACACTAGACTGTCTTCTCTGACTTCCTTTTCTTTAATGTGCCCTTTTATGGACTGCACTTTCTAATACTGTTATATACAGTATTTGCTTCTGGTGATCCATTATAAGAAATGTCAAATATGCTAAACAGTAAGATTGAAGCCGCTTATCAACTGTTGTGTTGAGTGTGTAAAAAAAAAAAAAAATATGTGAACCATTTAGGTCTACAAGGATAGCTTTGTGGTATAGAGTACTACAGAATATCTTAATGCACAGTATTAAAGCTTGGAGGTATAGAGTAATACAGACTATTTTAATACAAAGTATGCACCTTACAAACTCATTATGCTTTATAACAGCATGTTCCCATCTAAACAATTTCCTTGCTCAGGGCAAAGAAAAAAACCTATACCATTCTCAGTCCTTCCAGAAAAACCAGTATGGACAATATGTGATCATACCATCTGACCTATCTGATCTATCTGTCCTCCTATTCTTCATGGTAATATACACACTCTGGTAGTAGTCCAAAATATAACATGCATTTGGGTCCTCCAGGCCTTCACTCCCATTCCTTTATTTTTTATCAGAAGCCCCATGGTGTCTATTTACCTTTTACCAACTATTATGATTCCACTGTTTTAAAAATTACATATGTAAGAGGTAGAAAAGCATTTGATTTTAGAACTTGGGATTGGTTTTCCTTGTATTGAACCATTGTTTCTTTATTTCTTGATCCCTTCACATAATGTATGTAAATGTGTGGATATAATTAACCTTAGTGTTGACTCTTCTGGTACAATTTATTCTGCCACTACTATAATGATATCCATGCCATTTATTATTTTTTGGGTGTAAGCATGGAGTCAGGCTCCACTCAGGGATCACCCAGGTTAAAATCTAAGGACTTGGATAAACTTGGAATGCTTTACATTACTTTTACTTGGCAAACCATTCAATGGCCACTCGTGTATATAAGGCATTAAACAACTCGGTATCATCAAGAGACAAATGGTTTTGTTGTTGGTTTAAATTTGGTTTAAATTGCCATTGCATTGTTGTATGTATTGATTATTGAAGCAATTTGTACTATTCATGGCAGAAAGTCCTTTAAAAAATATTGTGCTGTTGGATGTAACTGCTAAATGAACAAAAAGATGTTTTTTTTGTTTTGTTTTGTTTTTAATTTGGAACTGAAACATAAATATATGTAGTACTCGGGAAACCCAACGGCCCTTGTTTCCAATTTACATCCACACAAGATCACAGCCACAAACTATTTATCTAGAAAATGTAATTAGGTTTGGTCACATTTAAATGTAGATTCTGCAATATAGTGACCTTTTACCCTAAATAAAATGGTAATATATTTACACACACACACACACAGCACTGTATAACATACAGTGACACAGTTACAAGTTTCAGACCATATATTAGTATAAAACAGTGGTAACATGCTGTAAGCCCCCAGAACACACAGCAGTATAAACAAAAAATCTGTAAGGATCTACTTCTTTTTTGCAAAATAATAGCTTCTAACATTATGTTGTCTGAATGCATAATGCATACATTGTATGAATTAATACTCAATGTTTATTAAGGACATAAAACAGCAAACACATGATAAATTAAGGTGAAAAAAAAGTAGATGAATGTAAATAATTGGATGTATAAATAAATGAACAATTGATTGATGCCAGTCAGTCTATATTAACTTATGAATAATCCCAGTGTTATTATTGTTATGAGCCACTGAAGCATGGATGAATTATTATGAGATTTGGAACAACTAATTACAATATAATAATAAGATATTTTAACATCTATCTGCCAGGAAACTAGAGCACTGAAAACACAACAATAGAACTATAGGGCATCTATCACTGTACAGTGTATTCTGTAGTAGCAGAGTGTTGTACTGTGTTAGCCATAGATCTAAACAGAAAATATAGGGTAAGTAATACCTTTTATTGGCTAACTTATTACATTATAAAATGTGAGCTTTTCTGATCCAGGCATGAAGCAGGGGCCTTAGAAGTCCTGAAATCTTGCATTATATAATCTACTAGGGTAGCCAATAAAAGATATCACCTACACTATATTTTTCAGTGTATTCTGGGCATGGTTGGGATGCTCTCACTGTGTAATTTAGGCATAGTCCAACTCACACACCAATGCTTTGGATTACAAAAGAACAAGCATTTATCAAAGTTATTTTGCAGTTCTGTCAAACATCAACAGAACCATGGCTCATTCCTGGTATAACATTCCCAGTAAGTAATGAAAGCAATCGTGTACAGCAAAACACACTGGTCTTAGATCAGTTGATCCTGGGGAAGGCATTTAATATACGTCTAGGTTTTCAGGCTCAGGGGCTGCTGAGAAGCTGCTGTACACCTGGGCTCTGTTCTCTTGCTGCATAAAAGATCATGCTCATTTATTACTACAAATTCAGGCACTTACTGTCATGTATGAGCATGTGGGAGCTATGCATAGATTGGTGAAGCTAGCAGAAAATTCTAAATTCTCTAGGGATGCACCAAATCCACTATTTTGGGACTTGGAAGAATCCTAGATCTTTCATCAAGGATTAAGCTGAATTGGGACACCAATTTGCATATACAAATTAGGGTAGAAAGGGTTAAAAAGATCTGCACTGTGAAAATGTTACGGGCTTGGATTCTGTTTGGCCAGGCACTTGGATTTGGACGAATGCAAATCCTGCTGGAAAAGGCTTAGATTCCCAAACCAAATCGGGGATTCACTGCATCTTTAAATTCTCACTATGCTGGCTAGTCTCTTAGCCTATCTTAAGAGATAGGTAGCAAATGTAAATTCATTTAAAGCAACAGCGTCAAGTTTTGAACCTGTCATTTTCAGCTTACAGGGATTTATGTGACCTCGTTTTCCTTTTGGGCTACCATCAGAGACAAACAACTACAGGGCCAAGTGGACCCAAAAAGCACCAGTCCTTGGCATTTGGGATACATACTTAGTATATTCATAGGTTTTATATTCATTGAAGTATGGATATTTTACTATATAAAATGAATGACCATGCATGGATCACAATGTATTATTGTTTTGTTATTTTATGACTATGTGTGGCATTTTTACACTGGTATACTGCTAGAAGGATGCCACATAAATTTTTATTTTTTTTAGCATCTGTATGAGACAAGTGCTGTAAGAGGGAATTCAAGCTGAATGTGAGCTATATTCTTACTCTGCTTTTTTTTTTTGAGAGAGAGAGATTAATTTATATAAGCCATTTTTTAATTAAGCTGTTTAAGTTTGTGCAGAGTGTTTCTGTTTTCCTTTCCGGCATAATAACTCCTACATTGAGGTCCAACTCCATAGTGTATTATTGTTTTTAATGTGTTTGCTGAAATAACTGATTTAATCTCTTCATATCTTAAGCTAATATGGTTCTTTGTGGTGCTATATGTGGGGACTTTGTCAAGAGGGATGAGAACTTATTTTTTAACTAGGTTCCAACTCTTTCCACCTCTTTCTTACATTACATACAAGGTGCATGTTTAAATGCTCCTTGCCGCATTTTCAAATGTTAATCTCCAACCCACTATTGCACCAGTAGGGTTATAGTTATTACCATGATAGTTTATGGAAGTATATTTTTGAGCATTTTACCACCTGCCCACAAACTACAAATCACATAGGCTACAAAACTTGCCATGTGCCACTGCCTTATAATTTCAAACAGCAGATTCTGGTTGTTTATCATATAGTATCCCTTGTTTGACAAACAAATGCATTGAAAAGATGCTCTTGTCCCCTGCAGGTTGTATCTTATCAATTTAGACATCTTGCCAAGATCACCTTAGCCAATAATGCCACATAAACATCAGCAATTGAGCTTCGTCACAGTACCTCTTGCTCACATATACATACCCAACAATCTGGGTCAGACCATGGCTTAGACATGAATATAATATATGCATTGTCAAGCACAGTTGAAGAATAGTTAATACCACAGGTATAGATACAAGTTTCTACCTTTTTAGATGTTATCAGTGCAAGATATTGGAACATGGCCTCTGTTGGATTAGCCTAGAGGAATTAAAAATAATAAAAGAACCAGTGGGGACTAAAAGACATAAAGCTACAACTTTCTGTGAAAGGTTTGTCAGTAGGCCTTTACATGCCATATACTAGACAATCCATGTTCTTTTGAAAGATTTGTACTTTCTGGAACAAAATTGGTAATAAGTTGCATTGTTTTTCGTGTAAATTTAGCAAGTTATATTTAATTATACAGTATGTGTCTGTCATATAGTCATACAATTTAAATTCAAATGTTCTTTGGAGGGAGATATTTTACACCATGATTTTTCCATTAAAAATGTAAATCTGTCATTAATTCAATAATACTGATGTGTAAACTTACAATGAGAACCCTTTAGTGTTTTGTTGAATGTAATATAGGTACAGTGCATATCTAATAGGGATGTGCTGAATTCAGGATTTATTTTAGGATTCACATGAATGTCGGCTCTGAAAAATGTTTAACGCATCATGCAATTTTTCTCACATTTGAATATGCATATTAGACTTCAGATTCAGGTATCTGTCCAATCCTCTGTGGAGAAAAATTATGGATTCAGTGCACCCATAATGTATAAGCAGGAATAAGAAACTCTCCCAATTAAAAGACCTTCTAATATCATTTTTCTACTTACAGGTTTTCCGTAGTGGAGAGGGAATGGGAATCCGACTGGACAGCGCTTCAGCTTTTCAAGGAGCTGTCATTTCCCCACATTATGACTCTCTTCTGGTCAAGGTCATTGCACATGGGAAAGACCAACAAGTTGCAGCCACAAAAATGAGCAGAGCCTTGGCAGAGTTCCGCATTAGGGGTGTTAAGGTAGGAGAACAAGCACTGCACCATTGTTCCTATAAGCATATTCTAATAAGTGGGATGGGTTGAGGAAGAAATGTTGCACTTAAATGCTAAAAAGTAGCTGAACAGAACTTTGGTATATTTGAGTTTATGGTGAGGTTTACTCTGTATTGGAGTGATAATAATCTTCACTTCTCTACTGTCAGCAATGATTGAGATTAATTCCCACTCCTGTGTAGCAAACTAGCTGGGCCAAAGTAATTGTGCCTTACATAATGTAGAGTGCCCTTATCATTGCTTTTGTTTTTCTACTTGGTGTAACTTGGCAGCAGCTGCTCTATTATTTTGCTTCCTAGGGAAGCCTGCTCTCTCACCTTTGAGCCTGAACGCGAAATAAATCACAGTGCTGCCTAAGTAACATTTGTTTCATTCTAATTGGGTCAGGTGAATTTATATTTATATGTGGGATTCCTACCTAGGGGTAGGGATGGATCTCATCTGTAAATTTTACTTTGTTTAAAGCACTAAGCGCTGAACATAAGGACAGCGTAGCTCTTCTTGAGTTTTAATTCTCCTTCAAAAGATATTTTATTTTAAATCGCACTAGTTATGTTAATAAGACTATACCAGGTCACTGACGCAGGGAAACATATGGGATCTATCTAATTTAGGAATATACAGGTATATCCCTGAACAAGGTATTTTCTTATGCAGGGGGTGAGTCCATGATAATATAGGGTTGCTAGGTGATGAGTTTAAAACCAGATTCATATGAAATCCTCATACTGCATTGCTAATCAGAAATGCTTATGTCTGCTACAAGGTCCACTGGTTTCTCTGTGTTTACTTAAGCAACTTTCTGCAACTCATCCTTTTATGTTTATGATGTATGACTCGCAAAGGTCTGTATAGGTTTATACACAACCTGGCAAAGTCCAAGAGGATGGTTGGCCTCTTTAAAAAAAAAAAAAAATAAATAAAAAATGTAAGGGTTATGGCCCCCAAAACTGACGTCAGAAGAGGGTGCTCTTCTGATTGCTGTACTGAAATTGCAATGTATAATTACCTTTCTTTAATCCTTTAAGGAGAATCTCTTATTAAATCTCTTAATAAATACATACTACTTAGAAACTATTGCAGCACATGTCTAAATGATATGCTGCCTTGTGTTTAATTGTTTACAGACCTTAGGGAAATTGAATTAGTTTCTCCCTATAACTGAAGTGGTATAACCTTACTCAACAACAGCATTCTACATAGTAGGGGGTTGAAAACAAAGACACTCATTCGTTCATTAAGTTACAACATAGGAGGGAGTAAGGGAAAGATAAAAAAAAATGTCTAAAGGGGTAGTTCACCCGTTATCATCCTTTTTTTATACCACCAGTATGTTCCACAGTTCTTTCTAGAAAGAAGTATGTAAGCGCTTGCCCCAATACAAGTTGTGCCATTATGTTTTTCAGTTCAAAAGAAGCAACTTTATTATACCAATATTTTATTACTCTCATCTCCCAAATCAGACTGCAGTACATTGCCCATAATACCTTTTCCTGTATGCCTGTCCCATAGCAGCTGCCTGGCTGATACCAGGTCCAGAAGTAGGGCTAGGCAGGCTAGGTTTCTGCTTTGGGCACTGCAACTTTAGGGCCCACCAGAAGGTCACTAATGCCAGGTCTATTTACCTCACATTTTCACTTAGACAGGGAGCAGGCTCCATTGCTTCTGTGGTTAGCTAGTAGGTAAACCAATCACTTTCATTCCATGACTGAGTGACAGGGCAGAAGTGCAAAGTGCAATTTTGGCAATAAAGCAGCCTGCTTCTGGGGTTTGAACACATGGATTAAATGTTTGTGTAAGGTAAAAATGTGAGCTGCAGAGAAATGGAGAGCGAGGTAAAGAGGAGGAGGTTTGACAAACAAAGGGATGTAAACAGATTGATTTGGAGGTTTGGAGACACAATAGTCTATGGAGACAGAAGATGGATGAGAGAATAGCATATGATGGAGAGGGAAAAGGAGAATATGATAATTAGAGAAAGGAGGATTGAAAGGGCACTTGGGAAAGATAAGTTGAAAGAAATGAAAAGGAGGAACTAACTTGCATATGGGGATCTGAAGACGGAAAAAAGGGGGGACCAATATGCATAAGCAAGCTAGGAGAGGGCAAAAGTAGAGAATTATAAGGTGCAAAAGAAGGCTGACAAGCTGAATGGTGAGAGGAGCATTGGGTATGTTGAAAAGAATTTTCATGGAAGGGGTGCACAATAAATAAGGTTTGCCTTGGGTGCCAGGACACCTAAATCCCATCACTGGCTGAAAGCAAGGAAATGTGTGTAACCAGAGATCAGGAAAACATTTTAAAAAAAAATAAAATAAACTGACTGCACTGAATTTCATTTATTGAGGTCTCTGTGTGCCATTACGCACAATAATGCTTTTATAGACAAGGTTAATACAAACATTTTGCCTGCTGGGTTGAAGTATCTACATATCTATGAACACCTTTTCTCTGTGTATAGATAGCTGAATTTAACTTGGAAATTATTAATTTATAAATAATTGCTTCTCTTCTCAGAGATAGGAATAATTTATGATTGCTCTTGTCTGATAGTCAGCAGTCCCTTATGCATTTTCCAGGTTCCTTAATGATTTCCCCTCCCCATCACCCACTGAATTATTTAATGTTAATGAAGAGACCCGAAGATTAAACTTCAGCTCCACTTATGTACAAAGATTAGTATGGAACAGCGCTGCAAGAAACCCTTTGACATATGTCTAGATTTTCAGCCTTATTATGAGTTTGGCCAAGAGTTCATATTTTAGTATATTTGCATTTTGCACTGCTTTTATTTAACTTTGCATACATTTGGGTTTTTTTTTTATTTCCACTTTTTTGCTCTATCTGTTTTCTTCAGTCTTTCTTAGCTTCAGCATCTACCCTCCCAATGATATCTTTCAACCTTATCTTTAATTTGTGCTGTATTTTTCTCCTAATGTCTCATCTTATCCTCTTTCTATCGCTTCAGCGATCAAAGTGAACACCATTGATTTTTACCATCTATCTGTAATTGTCTTCAAATGAAACCATGATAATCATTAAGTTACCAGAGCCAATCGCCTGTTGGTTGTACCCTAAGCCTGACACGCTCCATCGGTGCCATCTTCTCTTTGCTTTCAAGCTTGGTCTTCTTTCTCTCTGCCATAAAACTAAATTAGCACCCATTCCTTGCTGAGTTTGACAGGCTTGAAAGCCATTAATGATATATACAATGCCTTGCAAAATTTTTCAGACCCTTGACCAATTCTCTCATTTCACCGAATAACGGTTCCAACACTGATATATTATACTGTTATATTACTGAATATAAAAATAAAAAGATCCAAAAAGAAATGTGAGTAGAGAAGAGAATATAGCAGAGTGCCATATGTATAGAACATGTGTATGGTTATGCCCCAAGTGTCTTAGCTACCTAGAATTGCCTCCTTTTTCTACTCTTATTTGCTCTCATTTAGGACTGGCGTGGGGACAATGGAACTGCTGCAATGTCAATGTAATATTGCTTTGGGAAATAAATGCTACTCCACCATGCTGGAGTCACTTTACTCATATGCCAGGCCATTGCTAAGGCCTCTAGAGCCTCACATTTAAAATGTATAATATGATTGGAGTACCAGTATCTTTCTGTAATTATTTCACATTACAAGAAAGTATTTATTTTTTTTCTTTATTGGCAAATAATAGAAAAAATACCAATGAGCAGAGATAGTTATATATTTGTATCTTAGGTTGTGATATTTGAGACTTTAAAGTGCTAAAGGTTTTTACCCCCACCTTTTAAGAACTTTGCTGATATGACAAACGTTAACTTGCTCCTGAAAGGTGAACTACTAAAAGACACATTTTTACACTGGGCCATTTACTATGAGTTAATCCAAGCAAAATATAAGCAGACACGCACATACACACCAGCATCCATAGACACAAAATGTGATCGGAAATGCTTTGGTTCCAACCTTTGTGCTGGGTAGAACTCATCATATAGCACAGTTCAGTGGGATAGGTGTAGTATGCTCGGTTAAACTATTCATTGTTGATTCATGTCTTTGTCGACCCAGCTTCTGAAATTGTTTTTGATGTCATCGACATTTTGTAATGACCATTTATAGGAATATTTGTGGATTTGGCCTATAAACCCAATTTGCAGGGGCCTTTAGAATTACCAGAGGAGTTTTGTAATGTAAGAAAACAGAAAATACTGGTAGATTCTAAATCTAGCAAAATGCTAGGAAGGATACATTTTATCACATTGCTCCTCCTTATATGCGTTAAGCTGGTTTCTTGGTTTTGTCTTTGCATGTATTGATTTAAAAATAAATCCTCTGAGACCAAAAAGAGTTTTTGCCTTGTGTATCCATAAAGAATATAAGAAGGTGTTTCAACCTCAGCAAAATTGTGTCTTCAAACCAGATTTTCCTTCTCTGCTTTGTCCTTGTTTTTTGTTATCCTTCCAATGACTTTTACAGTTCACACAGTTAGTGAAACAGTCCTTAACATTTAAATCCAGCTGTACTTTGCTTTATCTTCATTGGAATGAAAAGTGTGCTCATGGCTCGTTATTGGTGATTCAAGAGTTTACTGTCTTAAGTACAGTATATATAACTCCACCAGGGAGGCAGTCCCTTTTTAAAATTACAAATCTAACACTGAAGCCGTCTGTCTATACTACACTTTCTTCAAGCTCATCAGAGCTAGAAAATAACACTTGTTTTCCCTTGGATAACTCGGTCCCACAGTTTGAGAGCATGCCATGCACAGACTGACTTCGTTTTGTCCATATAATACTTAGTCGCTTTGCATAACTATAACAAGTAGTAGTTGCCATTTCCCCCATATCCACAGAGCAGCTGCGTTTGGCTTTTGGAACACCAAAAACAATATAATCTTCTGGGCTGGAACCATGTGCTGTCCTAGCCGCTTCTGATTCCACAGTGCTTTTGTTCTCTTCTCTCTCTTTCACTTCTCTGTGTCTGGCCTTTCTTCTTTGTGGCTTGACACCATGCACAATTCTTCCTGTATCCTCTCTATAAGTTATATTGGAGCAGCTAGGTTTAGCAGAGTCATTGTTCATCCTACATTGAAGAGGCAATCCATTGTGGACAAGCTGACTTCCACTGGTCTGTGAGTAAACATTAGTAACCTTGGGAATGCCTGCATGGGCACTACTGCAAACCTTATATTTGACCATCATGCCCACTGTAAAGACCAACAGTGTGACTACAATGATTCCTCCTATTATGATGGTTAGGGTACCCCCAAGAAAATGAGCATGCAAAGACCGGCAGTCTGGAAATGTCTCTCCTGTAGTGAACTGAACACACCCCAGGGATCTAGTAGCTGCTAAGGAGGTGGCCACATCATCAGAAATGGCGAGTATGCAAAGGTCATAATCCACTCCCGGTACCAAGTGCTTTAAGGCAAAGTGCTTGGTTGTAGATGGCAGGATCCTGAAAAATGTAAAAAGTTAAAATCATATATACATATCAATGTTTATATATTTATGCACTCCTTACTCAGAGATACCCTTTCTATTAAACTGCTAATTTTCCTAAATCTTTGTTGTGGTAGTAATGTTGGATTACTGAAGTCTCTCTTATGAATAATTTTGCTAACATGTTACGAAACTCTTCTCAGCTGATAGCCATCTTCTAAACATATTGTATAGTGACATTTACTATAGTCCCTTAAGCTACACCAGAGTTTTTTGTAGCAGTAAACAGCTATTTTATCAGTTCTGTCAGTGTCCAGATATATTTATATGCCTCATAATCATAAAATATTAAAGGGATCATATCAAAATAATGCTCCTTTTTTGTGTATTCTGAAAGTGACTGCTCAAAAGTACATAGAAGTGTGTACAAGTATAGGATCTGTTATCTAGAATGTATGGCACCTGGGGTCTTCTGGATAAGGGATGTGTCCGTAATTGGGATCACTACCTCTTAAACTTTCTATAAATCATTTAAACATTAAATTGAACGGTGTCATCATTATATTACATAAGCAGTGTATCTATTCCATAAATCTCATCAGTGGACAGAAATTTCTTAAAGGAAGGAAAGTCATTTGGCATTTTACTGCCAATAGATTCGCCACATTAGTGCCACCTAGAATGCTATATTTATTCTGCAAAAAGCTTTACTAAGCCTGAGTAAGATTTGTGTTTAAGATTGCAGCTGCCATTTAAACTTGGTAGGTTAAGGGGAGTGAGTTTTATGAATTCTTAGGGGAGGGGGGAGCAGAAGAAGGGAGAGAAGAGAGAGCTGTGCAGGCTCTGGCCCTGGGAATGAGAGGAAGTCAGATACCCTAAGAACATGTTTAAAAAAAAAACAGAGACAAGAAATCCTGAGTTTCTTTTGATAGAGGACTGCATTACTGCACATTAAGCATAAGGAAGATAATAAAAAAGACTGCTAAAAATTATATTGAACTACATATTCCATTAGAATATACAATTGGTATGCTGCTTCTGGAATGTATATGATAACAAGTGTTGGCAAGTCTAGTTTAACCTGAAATTGAAATGACTGTATGGTTATTGTCAGTGGATTTACTTGAATTTGGGATTTTTAAATTATATTTTAGAAAAGTGATTGTTGTTTTCTCAGATTTATACAACTTCTTTAAGACGGTTAGCCCATTACTGTTGCTTTTTAAAGTCTGTATATTAATAAATCTGTGTACAAAATTATATTGTGCACTGATATAAAATATCGTTTGGCAGGTGTTATTGAATGAGTTCTGTTCCCCTATTATAGCCTGGATTGGTTGGTTCCTAGTTCGGCAACAGTGTAGCG
The DNA here is from genome assembly GCF_000004195.4 of Xenopus tropicalis. Classification (NCBI taxonomy): domain Eukaryota; kingdom Metazoa; phylum Chordata; class Amphibia; order Anura; family Pipidae; genus Xenopus; species Xenopus tropicalis. The sequence continues at coordinate 39,811,285 of NC_030680.2, forward strand.
AGTGAATATATGCTGAGGGGTGGGGGGGGGGGTTTGTAATGCTGTTAGTTTCTCACAGGATTGAGGTACACAGTAAGAATGTGCCTATGTCCAGCATCAACATTAATTGGAAGAACACTTGAGGATAATTGCAGCCAAGTATTTAGACGTGAATTGCAGGGAAAGAGATGAAAAGAAAGGTCTATATTGCAGTTTGAGTATTTGGCAACACATATATGCATGACTTGGACTAAAGATCGCTAAGTGAAAGAAACCCCATATATTTAAATGTTGTTGCCGGCAGGTTGCCAGCCTATGTAAAAATGGAAATCTGGAGATAAAGCTCTCTGGGTAGAAATACACACCTGCATGTTTCATTTGCCTTGTTTCTGTAAAATAAAATGAATGCAAACTCTTCTAGTCACAGCCAGATGCAATACATATGGAAGACTGGATAAATTTAGTTGAGAAAGAAGTATTTAGCGCAGCATCCTAGTACAGGTATCGGACCCCTTATCCGGAAACCCATTATCCAGAAAGATCTGAATTACGGAAAGGCCATCTCCCATAGACTCCATTGTAATCAAGTAATTTAGGTTTTTATAAATTATTTCCCTTTTCTCTGTAATAATAAAACAGTACCTTGTACTTGATCCCAACTAGGATATAATTAATCCTTATTGGACGCAAAACAATCCTATTGGGTTCAATTAATGTTTAAATCATTTTTTTAGTAGACTTAAGGTAGGAGATCCGAATTACGGAAAGACCCCTTATCCGGAAAACCCCAGGTCCCGAGCATTCTGGATAACTGGTCCCATACCTGTACAATAATAAAGTCATTGTATTTTTGTTTTTGGGAAAAAGCTTTAAGTTGCTTTACAATCTAGCATTTAAAGAGGGTTACATATAGCACACATTCTTTCCTAATCACTGTGTTTACACAAGGGAAGTGCTAAAAAATGTAAGCAATATATTAATGGAAGGATTTAGGCTAGCAGGCCCCACCACTAGCTCAGTGATAAGAACCATAAAAGCAACCATAAAATGTAAACTTGTATCTGTCTTTTGTGGGTTTATCAATTCCTATTTAAACTGCAGTCCTGAGTTGCATTGTGGGTGTTCATGTTTAAACTAATGAATAATGAACCCCATGTTGTAAAGTATAAGCATATTATAAGTCACTGAGATGTTCCACAATGTATAAAAGCACATGGCCTTGTGTTTTTTTTTTTTTTTAAACTAATGGCATCACTAATCACCGTTTTATAAGGATATAACTTACAGGATATTCATGGCTCTTCTGTATTGTTTACATAAACATTTTCTGTTCAGTCAGTTTAGCTACTATTTCTGAAATTTTTTTTTTTTTTTTTTTTTTACTATATCTTAATATGTGTGAATGCATTTGACATTTCACCTATTTCCTTTTGTGTTTAAGCTGTACATATATAGGCTGTGAAAAAATAATGCATAACAAGAATAAAGTTACCAAAGACACCATACATAGTACCTCCTGATTTATAGTGAGGTCTCATTATTGTTAGTATTGCTATCTCATTTCTGCTACTTATATTCCATTCAGCACTTTGTATCAATTTGCCTTCCACATGATTTTGCTTCATTGCTTGCAGCATACACAATTATTGATGGGCAGAGTAAATGCAGAAAAGACATAAAAACCGGAATAAAACTTACAGGGCACTCTAACAAAGGGAACAAAGCATAACAATACCTGTTACAAGGTATTGGTGTAGGGGTGAGAGTGGGTGGACACTGGGATGGTAATGGATACCTGTGAAAAGCCACTGTAGGCGTTCGGTAAATATTAGTGTAGTGTAGTGTACATTAGCATAGTGGGTGGAGCAATCCAACCCGGGCTTTTGAGGGCCTGTATAAGGGTGAAGACACATGGTAGCAGCTACTTGTTGTGGCTACTAAAAAAGACAATGCTGACCATTTACTGATAATTTTCTCTGTGTGTTTTAGCAGAGGCAATTCTCTGTATTATCTATGGCAGGGTATTTTCTGGAGTTTAGTAGCCTTGAAAAAGTAGCTGCTACTAGTAGCCCAGTGTGTCTTCACCCTAAAGCAGTGTCTGCATTGAAGTGACTCTATTACAATCTTATCTTGTAAACACTTGCAGTGCACCTTTATCAAATTAAATTGTGTAAGTAATTTTTGTTTTGGACCTAACATGCCTAGCTCAACAATGACTTCCCTTTACCATTTATCAATGTTTATTAATTATTACTATGTTTGTAGTCACCCATATTGACTATAAGCGAGAGTCAATTTGTGAAATGATGAAAGATTATAGAAAAGGAAATACATTAATGATGTTACTTTAAAAGTTAAAAGTAGTCTTTCCTACCTGTACACAAGAGTTTCATCAACTGTGCAATTATACTGAATCTGATACATCCACACTATGTAGGCTGATCTGTTCATGAACCAACGGACCAATGCAGATGAAGAAGTTACATCTGAAACTATAACAGCATTTTCTGGCAGTCTTTTCTCCTCTGTGACATTTGCAGATGCTTTAGATGATGTAGTAATGTCAGATGAACCTGGGTCCTGCCTTAAGACACTGATACTCCCATTGTTGCGATGGGGCAAAGGGATCATTTTCAAATCCACCTGGGCTGTTGATTCTCCGGCAGCATTTATGGCTATACAAGTGTATGATCCATCATCCCTGATTGTAGTAACCAATATGTCTAAAGTCCCATTTCTGTATGAAGCTGTTCTGGAGGAATTTGGCATAATCTTATCATCTGGGGATACCCAGTGGATGACTGGCTCTGGGTCCCCTATAGCCCGGCACTTAAGAGTAGCTCTCTGCCCTTCTAACACCCACAGTTGATGTGTATGACGGGTGATAAGAGGGGGCTCACAGGTAAACTCTTCTTCTGGTATAGACCAAAAATATCGGCCAGCCAACTGTGACGGAGAAGCACAAGTTTCCATATCGTCTTCTCTAACCAGGCGACGTAACCAGAGGAGCTCACAATTGCAGTGAAATGGATTGCCTCCAAAGTTTAGCACAATGGTGGATGTATATGGAGTTGGGCTAATTACCCCAGTCTGAGAACGAACAAAGAGTGGGTCTGGAGGTAGTGTATGGAGTCTGTTGGATGTCATGTCCAACCTTGAGAGTTTATATAGCTCTGAAAATGTGCCTTCCATAACAGATTCTATCAAATTATGGTCAAGGTTGAGGGTATGAAGACTGACCATATTTTGAATAGCCTCCCATGGTACACTAACTAAGTTGTTATAAGACAAATCTAGGTCCTCCAAGGTAAGATGGAAATCATCAAAGGTAGCTACTGGAATTGTGACTAGTTGGTTGTTATTGATTATTAGATGCTGAAGGTTAAGCATCCCTCTTAAGGCTTCCTCATGTATCAGTGTAAGACGGTTTCCATCTAAGTGAAGAGATCGTAGGCTTTCCAGGTCTCCAAAAGCATAAGGTTTAATATTGTCAATGGTGTTTCTGGATAATGTGAGGTCAACAAGCCCTGTCATGTTAAGGAAATCTTCTTGCTCTACCACACGGATGAAATTGTCAGCCAGCCTTAATTCTACAGTCCTGCGGTCAATGTAAGGTGGAACATATAAAAGTCCTTTATTTGCACAAAGTGTACTTAGGGATTCTGAGAGATTCTGACAGGTGCAGTGAAAGGGGCAAGTATGGGTGACTTTCACAAGGCTTCCTACCAACAGGACACCCCAGAACAACTTTTCCATGGTAGTCTTTGCCTCTAAAAAAAATAAAAATAAAAAAGTTTTCATTAGTAAGTGTTTGCAGAGGAGTAGCATTCATGCTCCTTCTAAAGATACTTATGGCTGATATCTAGGCCTCTTGTGCCTTATACACCAATGGAGGTGCAGCTGACAAAATGGAACACAGTGCTTTCTAAGGGAGTACAAGTAGGCAGAGCATTCTTTGCCCAGTTATCACCTAGCCCAAGTGGAAGTCACAATTCACACAATATGGGTTGTTTTTTTTTAGCCAAATCAGTTATATTTTACTAAGCATTCACTATATTTAACCAGAAAGGCTACTATTCATTCCATTTACTATATGTTGTCTACAGAATACATCCTTTGTTTAAATTTACTTTGTTTGAAGTAATGCTTGTTTTATGTTAAAAGCTATCTTTTAACAAAAATGCCAAGGCTTCAAAGCTACATTGAGCAATGTACTGATATTGGAGTAAGACCAGTGTCCATTGGTCTAGAGGAGATTGACTTCTTTCCCAGTTTTGGTTAAACAGCCAGTGATGCATTCTAGCTCTGTAGGTCTTCTTTCGCAGCTAGAACTAATCCATCTGATGTATATAAATGGGAGAACCCTTAACCAAGTGAGTCGACCACCTATGAGCAGGTACTCAGTGTGCTACTTCTGGCGAGCATACAAAACATTTTGTTACTGCTGGATCTTACTGCTATATAATCCTGGTTTAATTGAACACAGATTTTTTTTTCACCCCACTGCATTTTGCAACCCTTCTTCACATAACTAAGTTGTATATATCCATTTGCTATTATTACAAAGACGCAGAAGCACAAGCCATCTGATTAAACACAGAGAAAATAATATTTGTTCATTCTTCCTTAAAGCTCCTGGGCTTTAGTTATAAAAAAAAAAAGATGTAACGGAGGCGTTTGCAGAAAACATCCTCTCATTGTATGTGTGAATGGACAATTATGTTTGTATCTGTTTGCCTGTGTTTTTTTTCTATTAAAAAAAAAAACCTTTTTATATAATTTTGTGGCAGTGTATGTTGGGAAGCACAATGTGGTTGCTGATCCTATGTGTATGATTTTTAGACATGGTATGCTAGGTAGCAAGGCCAGGTTCTTATCTACATTTAGTTTTTGCACCTACTGTTGCCAACCTTGGCATAAAGACCACCCCCTATAGGTGTGTGTGCTGTAATATATATTTATTTACTATTCCTTCATTTACAGAACACTATTTTATCCTAATAGCTAGCATTCTTTAGCCTGCAACTTGCCACCATTTTAAAGCAGAGTTAAAGTGCCTGACTTAGTAAAGCATGATTTTCTACAGGTAACTTAATATTTTATATAACAGTCATAAGATATAGACTTTTAACTTGTGATTTTCTTTAGAAAAATATTAGGCTTATTGAAGTCAGGTGGAGTCCTGGCATCTCCAGGGCAATTAAACTGCCATTCTGAATCATTCAAATATGTTTTCAGCTCTTAGAGATGTAAGGTATTTAATAGTATTTCTAATATCTAATATTTTCCAAATATTAATATTACCATTATAGCAGGAAATTAGTTCAATCTTTAAATTTAATATGAAAGTAATAAAAATGGCCTTGTGCACTTCTAAGTAGTCAATAAAGTGCCTGCCAGTGCAGACTATCATTAGATCTGGGTCTGGTGGGATGTAGTTATCCTGAACAGTATTAAATTTCCATTCTGCGTCTCTCTTATGGTAAGATCAATATTAATTTCCATAAGGTCCATTTCACAGATCTGTTCAAAGATTCATCCCCGCACAAACTTGCTTATTTAAACTAGACTAGACTTTGAAAGTAGGAACTGCAGATATTATGGCAAATGGAGCAAATGGGAGACTAAAATTCCTTATTGGTCTCTTTTACTATTATCCTTTAGCCATGTGTTTAATGGTAAAATGTGTAGCAGCAACATCAAGGACCACATACACAAACACATACATAGATTAGGGCGAGTTCAATCAGAAACAAATTAACCTGCCTGTATTTTTCTGGAAATTGACTTTGATATTATATATTAAGCAATATCCGGTAACTGGGTTCCTGCATTCATACAGTCCAGTGGCATGTGGATTCTTGTTTAGACCATTGTGAGGGGAGACAAGAAATTGTTCCTAATTCTAACATTGGGGCAATCTGTTTTATCAGTTAGCTGTTTTTGTTGGCCCTGAATTTCTCAAATACACAAACTTTACTGAAAAAAGCCTCATCCACTTACCAGTTGTCAAGGCTAGGTTATAGCACATTTTGGAAGATATTCTGTGTATTAGTTTTGGTGCTGTTTGTACTTTGAAACTGTACTGCTCCATTTGTGCCTACTGAAAATTATATTATTAGACCTCACTTTTTTTGTGGGGCATATGGGCATAGCATTATTTCTAATAGTAATGGCAAATCTATTTTGCCATTTCGTCCTCCGTGTCTAAAAATGGATTGTCGGGAGTTTGCTTTTTTGGTGCAATGTGCATCTATTTTTGCATCCATGCTTGTCTGCAAACTTGTAGACAAAGAAAAATATTTTGCTGGATGATAAGATATTGGAGTTAATGATGTAAACATAAGTACTGTAAATAGTATAAGTATATTTCTTATCTATTTATATGTATTTGTATATAGATCTAATTGCTGTATGTTTCCTGTTTTCTAAGCTCTCTGACCTTTACCATTACCAATTCAGGAATAACTTTGTTAGACCCTTATACTTTTTGGAAACTGGTCCAGTTATGCTTTGAAAATACCAATGTGTGAAATACTTGTTGAGCTTGAGCTTTCGTTAAGCCTAAGAAACAGAAATCAGGGCCATCCCTGTGTATTCTTCTGTTTCAATTTTAACTATTTCATTTTTCCCAAAGATTTTCACTTGTCTTTTATCCATGGCATTTCCTTGATTGCCTGGTAGGAATTGCAGTACAGACCCCTGGGCCCTTTTTCATCTACTTGCTTATATCCCTAGTCAATATTTGGGGACGATTTGCTAAAATGGGTTCTAATGCACAAGTGCAGTAACACATAGCAACCAATGAGGTATTTGCTTTCATTTTTTAATTTGATGATGATGGATTCAAATTCATTTGCTATTTGATTTAGACAGGTACTGCTCTTAGTATAAAAGCACCATTACCTTTTAACACATTCATTAACACTTCTGATTGATGCTGTTGGGTCCTGACAAATAAAAATGATCTCCTAAAGATAAAAATTGTATGAAAATGTCTCTTACTCACATATTTTCTATTTATAAAATTAACAAGCGCATCCATGCGGTTTCAAGTTATGCATTTGGTCAGAGTCGTCTGATACTGCAGTGTTACAGAGCGCTTTGAGACATTCAGCCATAGATCCATAAAAATATAGGTCAGCAAATAAGTGTTTTCACCCTAACTGACCTTCAAGCTGGGCTTTCAGGGTTATCTAGGAAAGCAAATAGGCTTACACACACACTCTCTCTCGCTCATTCTTTTTCTCTCTATGTATATAGAGAGAAAGACAATGTCTTTGCTCTCCCACATATCCCTGAAAACCCTGGTGTAATATATATATATATATATATATAATATTAACCCCGCCCATGTCTGAACTTTGCATGTAGGTATAATTTATTTATAAAGTGTTGCAAGGATATGCAGCGCTGTACAAACTTACAATGGATAAAAGTACACATGGATGACAGATATAATGCAATAAATATGTATAAATCCACAGAAGATAAGTGTCATGAGATATAAGGGTCAGTAGAAAGGAGGTCCCTGCTTCACAGAGCTTACAGTCATGTCTTCAGAAAAGCCCAGGGCTCAAGATTCTCTTAATTTACCACTGTTACTTGTCATAAGGGTACTTTATCCCCTGGTTTTTTAAGGCTCAGAATGCTTTGGTTCCTTAAATAGATTGGTCAGCAGCTTCAACACTAAAAGGTATGCTAGAGGTACTGAGGCCTGATTCCTAGGGTCCCTGTGGAGTCTTCTAGAATCCTTGTGATTCAGACAGACCCTTCTAATAGAGTTCTGCAGTAATATGGTGTAAATTAGACAGGATGTAGTAATCCATAATAATCATCAATAAGACATTTATAGCAGACTGACTACAGCAGTTTGGGGCATCATTTTGCTGTGGTTGCATAACTAGGGCTGTCATCTTTAAAAAAAAAAAAAAAAAACTTTGCCAGCCTGGTGGTAATGGGGACAGACGTGATTGTAAGGGTGCAAGGCAGTGATATAGGGTGTGCAGAAATTGGACAGATAGAACAGAGAAAGCAGTAAGATGCCTAAAATGGGAGTGAAGATTGGAAAAGAATAGTGCTTGAGCTAGGGATGGAACAAAGGGAAATTACAAATTTACCTGGTAGATTTGCAATACCAACCCCTACTTTGGCTGGTGTTTTTCCGGCTAGGCCAGCTCAAATAGTTGCTGGGTGGCAACCCTATGCAAACCTAGCTCTGTTATTGATATTATTGGAATGGAATCTTTTATCTGGAATGTTTGGGGCCTAGGGTTTTCTGTAGTGTGAAGCACCATGCCTGAAGGCTAGAATAAGTATTTAAAATGAGGGGGAACAAAAGAAAAAAGAAACACAGTAGTTATGCACTAAGCAAACTTTATGTTCAATAAGTTAAAATCAAGTACAAGGAATGAAAAAAAAAATTAAAAATTGTTTCTTTACTTAGGACTCCATGGGAAAAGGCATTGTCATATGTCAGTCCTTTTTGAATAACTGGTTTCTGTATAATAGATGCAATGCCTGTGCTATTTAGCTGTCTGAAATCACAGCATTTGAATAGAATTGACATTTATTAAATATTTAATTCTGTGAATTGGGGATGGATAGATTGCAGTTTTGCCCCTATGGGGTATAAACAAGCACCTTAATGACGTATACTAGATGCAGAACTTTTTCAGCTGAATTAGTCTATATATACTCGGATACCTGTGATTCTTAACACTGGTTTATCACTAATCTTAATGAACTCTGCCCCACTGTAAAGCAGTGTGAATACGTCTTTGTTCTTGGGCCTTCCTTTAGCAGGCCAAATAGCAGACTTTGCTATCTGCCTTGTTGCTTAGCAAAGATGTTGCTAGGCACATCCTCTAAGGTAGAAAAATGCTATAGCCAAATGGGTTATTGGGGGTGCCTCTCAGAGAAAAGGTTAGCACTCTGCAGATGTGTGGCAAAAAACGGCACAGTTATAGCAGAGAAGAGGTTAATCAAATTCATGTCAATGGCCTGGGTCCACTTTTGGTAGGCGTTCAGCTGGGTTAACCCAGGCCATTGACATGAATTTGATTTTAGTTAACTGAATATATTAGTATTAAGCAGGTTACAAACTGGTACTGCATAAATAAAGGGTATAAATGATGGCTCAATCCTGGCTCTCTCATTCATTTGGAGTCAGATGTTGCTGTTAACAAGCTGTGGTTTTGCTCATACTCTGTCATTCTGTAAATGGAAATGGCTTCATATGAAGGCTGCAGCTCTTAAGCATAGGATTCCTGCAGTACAATTTTCTAAAAAGATTATTGTTGATTCCTTGAATGTTTACAGCAAATATGGTTTTCCAAGGAAAGAAAAAGCTATGTGACACATTCAAGGGCTTAGTCTAGAAAGGAACTTTATAAAACCTTATCAGTCCATTGCTGAAGAACATTGTAAGGCAGGGAATGTCTTTATCACTTCTTTGTCACTTACACATGATGTGCTTATTGATACTCTGCAGGCAAGAGACAGCTTAACGGTTTACTAATTCTTGCCTTAGTATCACAGAGAGGGATAACATTAGGCCCTTAGCAGTGAAAAAAATTTGTCAGAGCCTTGTTGCCATATGCATCTGCCTGAAAGGTTTTGGGACAGGAGTAAAGTTTCTCTAGACTTATGTTAGATAAGGATTAAGGGAATGATGTGTGGCATCTGCAATTATTGCAGTGCTTTTATAAAGCATCTTTATCTGTATCTTTATTTTAATACACACCTCAATATGTTACTAACTGCCATTAGATTTTTGGACAGACTTTCAGAGTGATAAATGCAGTTGTCAAGCAGAGGAGGCCATTGACTGGGCAGGTTGAAGTGCTATGTGCATGGAGACCTGTACTTAATTCAAAAAGACTACAGAAACAGATGCAAGATGTTAATGAGCTGTCAGTCTTGCTATACAGCACTCTGGGAAGTGTATTGTCCCAGGCTTAAGTGTGTTAGTCTCCTTCTAACAGCCTTTCTTACACTGGCTCTCAAAACTCAGAATATCTTTGAGACTTTTCTATGTATTGCCTCTTAACATAATCAGGTCCTTTTAGTGTTTTTCTTTTCACAGCAAGATTCCTATAAACCTGCTTGTTACAATCCACAGCCTTTCCTTTAAGCCATCATTTCCAATAGCAGTAGGTCAGTGATTTCTAACTGTCTGTCCCACCCCAGGTATGGACTCCTCTTAACCCTCTCCTGCTACCTTTTTCTTCAATTGCTCCTATGCATTGGCTTTACCAGCTTCTGGTTTCAAATGACTTTATGACAGATATGATCCATTTTTCACAGTTTCTTAATCTCACCATCATGCATTACCCACCTCCTTTCTATGATGCAGACGTCTCTTGTCAGACCATCCCCTACACCAATATACACATACATCTCTCACAGAAGTGAAGAAAAAAATTGTAAGCATACACACCATCCTTATTACAGAAACTAAATGAATATTACACACCACCCTAATCACAGAAACAAAAAAAACATTACATACAGATTCCTTAGTTCTACCCACAACACATGCAATTACATCCCTATGTATGTTGCTTTGCACACACTGTAGCTATTGGTTTTCATGCTGACACATATACTTAGCTGCACTAAATACAATTGTTATCTCTGAATTCCAAAGGGGCAGAAGCATTGCCATGCTCACTCATACAGCTCAGTCCTTATCAGCACTGCATTCACATGGAACATTGGAAACTACAGTATTTCCATAAACAGTTCCATAAACACTGCCAGGGTATGGAATACATGCAACATTACCATCACCCCCTCTTATGTACTGCCATCCCTGCCCTTTTTCTGTCAATATATACCAAACACTGACATGTTTCCATTACCTGTATGTTTCTCCTTTCCTCACTAGTGTCCTTCCAATATGACAGGGATGCTTTCCCTATCCTTTCTTGTATTTGTAATCCATTGTCAGGGTGGCATTTCTAACAGAGCAAAGCAAGGCTAAAGGCTGGCACTCTAGCCCTTCTCACTGTCACCCCCCTGTTCTTTTTACTGCAGTCCTCTTTCTCTCTGTCCCACAGAGAGACCCCATAGAACAGAAGGAACATCAAATGCAGGACCAATCCTCTCACACAACCACCCCATTGCACAATTATAGGGCCTTTTTGGGTTCCCCAAATCCAAAGTCTTGGATGATCCACGCTGAGTTTTCGTCCTGTTATACCATAAAGGTTTCCACTTCTTTGTGCTGTCCCCAAAAAAATTCTTCAACGAAAAAATATCAGTCTTCTCTTGTCTGAAGCAGAGTTTAGATCATTGGTATTTTTTGAGATGTGTGTCAGGAAGGTGCTGAGAAGTAGTGCTACCGTTCCTTTATGTGTCGCCAACTAAATCCATTCCTCAACCTAATATTGGCTTGGTATTCCATGATAAGTGGCAAAAAGGAAGCCATTTATTTTCTCTCTCTTTTCCCCTTTAGCATAAGGAAAAAGCATCAGAAATGATTTGTCCCTTTAGGTTAAATAACCAAGAAAGAACAGGATATTTTCCGAATTATGAGCAGATCCAAAGAAAACCCAGAAATGTCTCATCAACCTGAACCCAAGACTCTGCAGACAAGATTTGGTGCAGCAGTTATAGGGGTTAAAATCCAGACAGGCAAGTTAAAGAGCCAAAAGGACACATCACAAGAGAGATAACTATGGGAGACCATTATGCTTTCCATATAGACTTTAGTCTTCACCCACTGTATAGCCCCAGAGTCATCCTTATTCGGCTTATTCCCAGAAACAAGGTGGTGCCATTCAGCCGATAACAGGCAACAATGATTTTCTCTTTAGCAACAAAACACAATCTGATTGTCTCTGCTTACCCCAGCTTCCCTCCTTGTCCTTCTGATGCCTTATTGGATAGCATCTTTCACATATTTAATCCAGGTATGGAAAGACTGGATGCAAAAGAGGCGCAGAAAGCGATGGGAGAGAAAGCTAAAGCAGCAAGCTGCCTGGTGGGGTGAGGGAGAGGGTGGAGGGAAATGGAGGAGGGGAAAGAAAGTAGCTTTTATCCCAGCCGCACTGCTGTGCCTGCACAGCATCTTAAGCTCTGCTTTCTTCTTAACCTTTTCTATCCAAGCAGATTTATCAGCTTTTGTGGTGCCCTTATATTAGTCTTTCTTTACAGGTTCATGTAGCTATTGTTACAAACCTCATACGATTTTGTTACACACCTCTGAAGTCTAAACAGCCCTTCTTCAGATATTCATTGGTTTCTACTTTTATTATGTTATTAATTAAAAGGAAGGGCTTGCAGTATAGGTAAACTGTCAATGAATTCACCAAAGGGACACACTGTGATGGTTACAATTGCAGTTGGTAAGTGACAGCTGTTTGAAAATCTACATTTCCCCTTAAATACCATGGAATAGGTCATTACCCATGCCATAGAATGGATCAGTAAAATAGTAAGCTGTATGTCAATGACAAGCTGAAAACTTAGCCAGAGTTTAGTAACTTGTCTTTCTTGTGGGCAAAGTATGTTCCTCCTACTTTGGGTGTTTAAATTAAACTTTGTCGCTAAAGTATAACTTTGGAAAGTGTTCACACTCAATACACAAGTACACAAGTATTATACAATAAAGTTTATATGGCAAGCAACACTATTTTCTCCTTTAATAGATATTTATTAGGAAAATTGTTAGAAGTCACATAAGCAAAATTAATGTTTTGGAGGTATCCACCCTCTTCCTCAAACACCTCATTACAATATTAGGATTCAGCTGTTCAGATACTGTAGATAGATTGATAGATAGGCAGACAGACAGACATATAATATGAAGGGTGGCTTTCCCAAGAAAGCTCATTCAGTGATACAAAGAACCATCCCTGAAGCTCTACAGTATTTGCAGCAGTCGTGATTTACTCATCATGATATTTATTAGCTGGTCTTTATGAGGCCAAAGTGATGCATTAATCCGTTCCCTTAGGTCCAAGAAATGGTGTCATTTTGTGTTTGTGCTGCTCATTTACTTTTGCTCACTCTTGTTTTCTTATTTTTATTTTTAACATGCTTATTTGTCATTACACCTCTGTAATATGCTACATAAAACCTCTAAAGAATTTTTATGAATGATGAAGAAAATCCTTAAGGGGTGATACCCTTAGGATCTTATTTTATAACATTGTACTTGCAGTGATGCAGTTTCATTTCTCCATCAATTCAATATACACATAATTTATATTTAAAAGGCAATTTTGTGACTGTGCCTTGGAGTTATTAAACAAAATGTCAATACAGTTTCCTTTGTGCATCTTTGCTATTCATATGTATTACATGTTGGTGATTTATTTTCAGTACAGTTGTACCATAATTTCTAGCACCAAACCCCACTGGGACATTCTAATATTAATGTGCATTGTTACAGGTGGAATCTCAACTTTAGTTGAGGTTTAACACTGCCTTTTTAAAAGTAATAAAATGTCGGCTTTGATTTATTTTTTTTCCCTTCTAGACCAACATTCCCTTCTTGCAAAATGTCTTGAACAATAACCAGTTTCTCCATGGTACAGTAGACACACAGTTTATTGATGAAAATCCAGACCTCTTCAATTTGAAGCCTGTGCAAAACAGAGCTCAAAAACTGCTACATTATCTAGGTAGGTAGATATTTCCAGACGTGAGCTTTCTCAACAAAATGAGTTGCTTATGTTTAAAAGTGGCTTGAAAATATGAAAATCAAATAGATAATAGTAATTCTTTTCAATTTGTTTTTTTAGGTCATGTTATGGTAAATGGGCCAACAACACCAATACCAGTTAAAGCAAAACCATCCTCTGTAGACCCTGTTGTACCTCCAATCCCAATGAGTAAGTGTATTTTTACAAACAGTTTGGTTGTTAATGTATAATATAGAACAGGGCTGTCCAACTGGTGGTGCTCCAGACAATTTTTATGGTCTGCTGAAAGGATCCATAGACTGCATGGCATCATCATTTTTGTTAAATCAGCCTCAGACATGCTATATGAGAAATAATGAGCCCACTACGTCACAAGTTGGATAACATTGATATAGATGTTAAGCACTAAAGCAAAGTCTTACCTTCTGGGTAAATAGTATATTTCTTTTCTTACTATTGTAGGGACCCATAGGGTTAAGCTCCCTCTGGTGTTATCCCCTACCTCTTCACACCTTTATTGTTATTGGGTAATAGCCCCTGTACTCAGGTTACAGTTCTAACACTATGCCCTATAGGTCTATACAGGTTGACCAGACAGATAAAGTGTCTAGCAGGAGGGAGTGGCTTCCTCTTTGGCTGCCACTGCGTTCAGGCATCAGTCCACTGAGCCTGGAGCACTAAGGCCCCAATAGCATTTCATCTGATAAGTCGGGGACAGGGCCCCGTGAATGAGGAAAAGACAGCATAGCAGTATTTGTAATAGCACCCTCTAGGAGGTGTGAGATCAGTCAGACTTATTTAGCAAGGGCAGTCTTGGCCCCATCCAGAATACTAGGAAAGGAGTAGTCTTCCTACTAGGCCTTCATTGCCTTTATTGTAGGGACACAGAAGTGCTAGGGACTTAGGTTAGCGAATATGCCTTGCCCAACCTCTTGAAGAGAAGGGACTACGCCGGTGAGCTGCCTATACCTATCCTTCTGTTGATGCTTTACCTACCCAACCTCTTGATGAGAAGGGATTACTAGGGAAACATCATATTCTACCTATTGCTCATCTGTATTATTGATTGTACTTCTGTATGCTGGTCTACCTCAACTCTGTGTGAGCATATTACATAACCCTGAAGATACACCTTGTCTTGGACAATAAAGCTTCATCTAGTTAATCTGCAAGAGCTCCTGGCGTCCTATTCCTTTAATCTACTGCACAACACCAGTTGTGTGTGAGTTGTAGTTCATCTACACCATATAGCCCTAGACTCAGCTCCCCTATAGCGGAGGTCCATCCTGGGACAGGGGGTTGCATGTAACACATGCTCTAAGCCCAACTAGCCTGGTATATACCCCTTATTACAGTCAAACAAGTGTTACACTATTTACCTGAGGAACATTAGAACTGTCACAGTCAAAATCCCATTTTCCACTCTTCCCACCTTTTAGGCAATTGCACTGCAAACTCTGAGAAATATTTCCTAAATATGGAATCTCCAACAATTACATTACTGTGTTTAAATACGTCCTGTACTTTTGTGCAAGTTAAAAATGTTCTTTTATTTCTTTCACTTAGATGATCCACCTCCTGGCTTTCGTGATATTCTCCTGCGAGAAGGTCCGGAAGGTTTTGCTAAAGCGATACGACAGCATAAAGGCTTATTACTTATGGATACAACCTTCAGAGATGCCCACCAGTCTCTGCTTGCAACCCGTGTACGCACACATGACCTTAAGAATATTGCTCCCTTTGTGTCGCATAACTTCAACAACCTTTTCAGCTTAGAGAATTGGGGAGGTGAGGCACTAATTAGGTGTTGATTGCAAACTTCAGTTTGATATTCTATCAAATTGGTAAAACAAGTAGATACATTACTGTGTTGATCTAAATATGCAAACTCTACAGAAACAAATAATTTGCCAAAGCGCTGTCTTAAGTGAACTCTGCTTAAAGTAAAAACATTTTGTTTCCCTAATCGGGTTGATGCATTACCCAATGATAAGATGACCTTTAAGATGTGTAAGCAAATGAGAAGGGATAGATCATAAAGGGCAAGTTTGCATCTTGTGGAAGGATAGTGGAGATGAAAGTTTGGCTGCTAAGAGTTGGCCAGACAGATATAGGTATATTTAAGGGTACATTCTAAAAGTCAGGGGTAGATCTTAGTTTAATAGGACCTTCTGGTTTGTTTCACAACCCTATTAAATGTGCAGATTTCATATATTTAGTGATTTTGGGGGCTTTAGTTACCCTTTGCATGGGAATGTCTGTAGTCATAGGTCATGTCCTTTGCTGGTTTTCCCTTAGGGTAATATCACACTACAAGGAAGGCTTTGGGCAGAGATATTGAGTGGTATAACATTAAGATTGAGAATTGGAGGCTTTAAGCATCCTGACTGGCTGTATTTTGAAAAAATGTTTTTTCTAAGAGCAGCCCTGAGACAATGCAGATGAAATTATATAATGCACTGCTTTTTTCAAATGTAAAGCATTTTGTGGTGGAATTCATATTTGGGGGTGGGCTATTCCTGCCTGTTTAATTGTAATGGTACCTCATTCCCTATAGCCTAGCACCTCTTCAATAAGACGTTATAACATAGAATTTGTAAGCAGCTTTTTTTAATCCCTTTTGGTCTCTGCTTCTGACTCTCACTTCAAGGACAATGTCACAGCAGATATGAGGTCTCCTCCAGGTTTGTTAATCTGCTGTCTAGTTGTTTTATGAGTCAGAACCAGCAATGCAGAGAATATGAGCAACCAGACAGATACTGCTTTAAATTTACAAAACACTAAGGGCAATGGCACATAGGGGGAGATTTGCCATCTGTGGTAAAAATGCACTTCCATGGGCGACAAATATCCCGAAAATTCCATCCCCTTTCCTAACATTTGAATTGCTGCAAGTAAATAGCATAACTAAAAGTGATTCATCTTAATTGTGGATAAACGCCTTATTTCGTTCGAATTGCAGCAATTTAAATGTTAGCGAAGGGGGTAGCATTTTCGAGATATTTCAAATCTCGCCATGAACCATTGCCTTAAACCCACTGCTAAAAAAATGTGTATGTAGTTGTTTAGGATTACATTTTCTTCCATTATGCCAAAACCTCTTTTTGAGAGGAGGAAATTTCATTTCAAAGGAGAACTAAACCTCAAAAAGAATGTACCTAAAAGAGCTGGCCCTTATGTCTTGGGGATCTGTACCAGCTCAAGGCAATCACAATTCTTCAGCAGCAAAGATGTCTCTGAAGATTCTGCTATAGCCCCCATCATCTTTTCTGACAGTACATACTTTGAGCTGCTGTCCGTTACCGAGTATAAAGTAATTAAAAAAAAAAAGAAAGAAATATATGTATGTATGTTTATATTATAAAATGCACAATAGAAGTGTTTTATTTATTAATTCAGATTCTTCTTACATGGCAGCATATCAACCAGTGCATTCTGCATCATAATTTATTAATAATAAGCACTGTAGCATCAGCTTCTGTAACAGACATAAGCTCACGTTCTGATGTTTCAATGATTTCTAATGACCTCTAAGCTTAGATTCTCAGCAGCATCACATTCTGTATATGCAGGGTGGTTCTGGCTCATTTACTAATGTCTGACAAATTTGCACCAGGGCAGTAACACATAGCAACTAATAACAATTTGATTGGCTGAAATGGGTTACTGATACTAGTGGCTAGTTGCCCTTTGTTATAAAATGAGCCCTGCACCAGAATATAGGGAGTTGACAACTTGAAGGCTAATGAGCCTTGGCCTGTACGTTGCTTTACAGACCACTTTTAAAAAGTGCAGTATTCTCTCAAAGGTCTATGCACAAACACACCACTATTTCACACAGATAATTGTACATATACACAGTAATTGCTCAGACCCTCACAGTTTTGCCACACGGTTTTACTGAAAAAATTGGGTTTAGGGTGGATTAGTGGCAATGCTAGGCATGTCTGGTGAATAGGTTGGAGTCTGGCCTAACATATCCCAATTTTTCATTTGATGTTGTAGTCAATTTTTTTTTTTTTTTTTTTTGCAGGTGCCACATTTGATGTTGCAATGCGCTTCCTTTATGAATGCCCTTGGAGACGCCTACAAGAATTAAGGGAACTCATTCCGAACATCCCCTTCCAAATGCTACTTAGAGGAGCAAATGCCGTAGGTTATACTAACTACCCAGATAATGCAGTCTTCAAGTAAGTTCTGAGAATATCTGTGTTATTACCTGCATCTGTATTATTGCCTGTTGGAAAGTCTGATTTAAGGTTTCATGCAAAACTCTTTAGGTTGTATGTTCTTATGAGTCGTATTAAGTGCAAAATACAAAAAAGGAAGTCACTCACGATTCAGTAGGTGCAAAAAACTGCCTCCATGCAGGCTTATTGAAGTAATGAGTGAGAAGGATACAGATGTTTCGGAAACCTCGCGTTCCCTTTTTCAATGTAGCATTCCCTCTTTATCCTTTTTATGAGTCGGGTCCTCTCTATCCCTACTGTAACCCTTACTTATTAATTCATGACTTCTGTTTGTTATAATATGTAATTTGTAAATTCTTGGCCCTAAATAATGAAAAGGAATAAAGCAGTCATACATTACCTGTAACATATAGTACTTTAAACTCTCTGTGCTTAGCCATGTCACTAGTGTCATATTATGCGCTGAAACGTGTGTATTATATGGGAAATAATGTGCCCCTGTAATAAAATATAAGTACAGAAGAAGCTCCAGGGCACAAGGCTTGCAGTGCCTATGGGGAGCAGCTCCACCATTAAGGAACCACTAGCTTATGCAGTGCTTTCCACTGCATGCCATTAACTGTATAATCATTGGGGGGGAAAAATAGGTATTTGTCTCTTCTCCAGCATGCTATGTTCCTCGCCATCCCTGTATATACAGGCCTCCTCGTATGAAAAGCACCAATTAATACCTGCTGTGCCATGCTTCGGGGATGCACTGAAACGCATTTCTAAAAACCTATATTTGTGGATAAACAGGAGACACGAGTAACTCCAAACAGAGTGGCAGCAGTCAAGTGCCAAATTATCACATTAGGACATGTATTGGTCACTTGCTGTACCAGTGTTTCTAGCTAAATTAGATGTAGGCACCAAGCTGTACCCTTGTCCCTTAATCTGAAACTGTATTTGCTGTTATTAATTTTCTCAGCAAGAAACTTGGACTTCCATATCTCTCCCTATTATGAAAGATGTATGTATATGTATGTATATACAGGTATAGGACCCATTATCCAGAATGCTCGGGACCAAGGGTATTCCGGATAAGGGGTCTTTCCGTAATTTGGATCTCAATACCTTAAGTCTACTAAAAAATCAATAAAACATTAATTAAACCCAATAGGATTGTTCTGCCCCCAATAAGGATTAATTATATCTTAGTTGGAATCAATTACAAGGTTCTGTTTTATTTCTACATAGAAAAAGGAAATCAGTTTTAAAATTCTTAATTATGTCATTAAAATGGAGTCTATGGGAGACGGGCATTCCGTAATTCGGAGCTTTCTGGATAACGGGTTTCCGGATAAGGGGTCCGATACCTGTATATCTTTATTTATAAAGCGCTACTTATGTACGCAGCACTGTACAGTAGAATACATTAATACAAACAGGGAGTTATTAAGATAACAACAGATAAATACAAAGTATAACAATAAATACAAATAAATAAATACAAATAAATACAAGATACAGTTGCAATAAGTTAAGAGTCAAAGACACAAGAGGATAGAGGTCCCTGCCTAGTAGAGCTTACAATCTATATGGGAGGGTAACTTATAGACACAAATAGGCAAATATAAGTGCTGTAGGTCACTGTGTGTGACACTACAATATAAGTGCTGGTTCCCAAATCAGGTGCTGTGCAAGTGCTCCAAAAGGTAGTCTTTAAGTTTAGTTTGAAAAAGACTTGAGGGAGAATTCTCTCCTGAGGAAATCAGGGAGGGCATTCCAAATGTGAGGGGCAGCAAGGTTTAATGTGGGAGGCAGCAGCAGTAGTAGTGGGGGGCCCAACCAAGCAGTTGCTCTGCAAGGAACGAAGGAGTCGGCCAGGAACGTACGGAGACACAAGAGAAGAGATGTAGTGAGGAACAGAGGAAGGGAGGGCTTTGAAGGTTAAGAGAAGGCGTTTGTAAGATATTCTTTGTTTAATAGGAAGTTACGATAAGGCCTTTAGCAGGGGAAGGGCCTGAACTGGATGGGAGGAGGAGAATTTTGGCAGCAGTGTTTAATATAGACTGTAGGGGGGAAAGATGGGAGTTAGGGAGGCCGGTTAGTAGCAGGTTACAGATGTCTAACTAGGGCATAAAGGTGTGATTATAGCCCAATAATCAATTTCCAGATGATCTCCCTATGCCGTATTTGTTGGTGTTTCCATCAGAGAGCAGCTGAAATATTTATTATAGCACTAATGCGTGTCCAGTGTGTTGTAGTAAAATTACAGTGATAAAAGTTTAGTGAATTGCATTTCTGATTTTCCATCTAACTTTGTCTTGCAGATTTTGTGAGGTGGCAAAGGAAAATGGAATGGATATCTTTAGGGTCTTTGACTCTCTGAACTACCTGCCTAACATGATCTTGGGCATGGAGGCAGCCGGTCGGGCAGGTGGAGTGGTGGAAGCTGCTATCTCTTACACGGGTGATGTGGCTGATCCAACCCGCACTAAATATACTCTGGACTACTATGTGAACCTGGCTGAGGAGCTGGTTAAAGCTGGAACCCACATATTGTGTATCAAGGTATCATGAAATTTATCATCAAAGTTTACTTTAGGAAATATAACATAACAGCAGAGTAGATAATGTTAACTATGGCACATTCCTTATTCGGTCAGAATCCATATTGAGGCAAAACAGTCCTATTGGGTTTATTTCATTTGAAATAATTTTTTTTGTGTCATGATTCAAATTATATCCAGAGCATTCTGAATAATAAGGTCCATATTGTAAAGAAATAATAAAAAAAAACTAGCATGGAGGCATGTAATAAGGATGAATAAAATAAATGCACACATGCCAAATTAAGATTTTCTCTTGTTTATTTTTAGAAAATATTTCTTTTTAAATACATTAGATTACACATGAGGTAGCAAGTGAGTTGTTTTTGCTGTATGCAGTAACAAGTTTTTTTTTAATCAAGTTTTTTTTTTTTCATTTTACCTTTCCATGCCTTGGGGTAAATATAGGAATAGAACACATTCCACTTTTCCATTAACTTAATTGTATTTAACAGTCACTCTACCTTGTAATAGCTATAGTTTTTTCCTGCACTATATGTAAATATGTACATTTTGATTTATGAAGCACTATTTGTGCATGCAGTGCTGTACAGTAGAACAGTACATTAATAGAACAGATAATGGTCAACACAATACCTGTATTATAGTAAAAGATAAATACAAAGTGCTAAGTATTAAATAGACTAGAGGAAGATGGTCCCTGCTCTATATGGCTTACTTACAGTCTAAGTGTTTTGACCATAGACCTGTGATTTCTTTGTACTCAAGATTTACAGTAGACAAGAAGATGTGGTTATTAACAGATGAGACAGAACCACACATGCAAACACTAGATAGTTAATGTTTCAATAGCGATTACATATACTAACTAATAACTTTCAAATCATATGAAAGTTTTGATTTAATGTTTAATGGAAAGGTGCTTAGAATTACAATTTCTCTCACTATGCAAAAAGAGCAGTGGAGGACCCCTTTAAGTCATGGATTCATAAGTACTCCCTACACATTGATATACATACAGACAGATGGAAGAGCTCATTTACTAACATAGGTACTAAATTGCATTGGTGCAGTTTCCAATAGCAACCATCCAGAATCTATAACTACTCTTTACAAGTATTAGAGAGGAATTCATATTTTTAAATGATATTGATACATACCAGGTTTTGCCTTGAAAGTCTTAGTGGCACAAACCCAGTGTGTTAAATGCAATGCCTTATCTCCCCTAGCCCCGCATGACTTTCTTGTACAAGAATCCTAACACATGCACGTGCACAAATTTTGAGGCACTTATTCTGACTAAAGGTGGCCATACACAGGCTGATTAAAGCTTATTGGCCTGTGTATGGTGCCAGCCAACGTGCCTGAACAACAACATTTTTGACTGAAAACTGGCAGGTTTGATTTTACCCATCAGAAAGAGGACCACAAGGACCACATCTGCTCCTTGATGCAGTCCTCAATCCAACAGCCTGCATAGAGGAAATTATGACCCAATCATTGGCTAGTGGGCTAAACAATCAGATCAGCCCAACATAGCCCACATCAAGGTGGGCATATTGGCAAAAGATTTCCAAATGAGTGGATCTTATAATGTATGGCCAGTTTTACTATCCTATTTACACAAACAGTTTGCGTACACATGAACTTTAGGATTTGTGTGCATAGGCAAAAATATATAGGGAATATTGGCCAGTATGACAGTGCCAATGATTGATGGTTATTGGTCCATTAAATCTGGCAATGCAGTGAGTGAGAAGAAGATTATATAGTTTTTTCGTTAGAAGCAGATGTTTTCTGTTTGCATTTATAAAGGTATGCCGACGTTAATATTAAGGCTTAGCAGTGTTCTGTGAAACCAAAGCTTTTTATCGAGGCCAGGACCCAAAGCAGAATGTGTAGATTTCTCATGCTTATTGAAAATACATCTCCTTTTTAACACAATAATGTTAGAGAGAGAGGATGTTTATTAAAAAATAAAGGATAAATGTGTGCAGACAATAGCTGTTTACCCTAGTGACAAACATGCTTGTTTTCTAATAAATATTGTTTGTTAGCAAAAAGCATGAGTGGGAAGCAGAATCCGCTCTAGAAACCAGGCGTAACCTCATCACAAAATTGTGTCGTCTTAATCCCATAAAAATAAGGCCTTCTAGGCGTACATTATATTTAAAAGATTATTTTAGACTGATGGTTTTGGACCTTTCCTATTATCTAAAATCTTGCCACATAATAAGCATATAGAGAATGGAATTTTAGAGTTCAGCAATCCTTTATTGTCCCCTTTATTTACAACTATAGATGATGTTATGATTTTTTTTTTTTAAATTCTATACATCCTTTAATCTATACATCCTTAGATTAAAATGTGTTGCAGTCTGCATGAGAGTGACTGCTACATTCAAGTCACATGGCAATTTGTTTGGCTAAACACTAACTTCCAAATCCCTAACCAAATCCTAAATACTTAATATTTTTATTTAGTCAGCGATTAGCTTTGTGTGTGACCTACATTCGTTTTCATTTGACTGCAGGATATGGCTGGACTTCTGAAACCCAAATCTTCAGACATGCTGATCCGTGCACTGCGAGACAGGTTTCCCAATATTCCCATCCATGTGCACACGCATGACACTGCTGGAGCTGGCGTGGCCTCCATGTTGGCATGTGCACACGCAGGAGCTGACATTGTAGACGTGGCAGTTGATTCTATGTCTGGGATGACCTCACAGCCGAGCATGGGGGCACTTGTGGCATGCGCTAAGGGCACAGACCAGGACACAGGTAAATAATAAGTTAAATATGTCAGTGATACATGTGGTTATTTATTATTACTATACTATATATGGCACTAACGTATGAAGTATTCATTTTCTTTTTCTTCTTGACTGGTTGATATTTAGTGGGATCCAACTGATCCACTCCCATGTTTTGACTGTTGCTTAGAGGAGCCTAAGGTTTCTACTGTAAGTGCAGCCTATAGTTTGAGTGGTCAGATTTTATCAAGCTATTAAGGCCTAGTTAGGTAATTAGGGTCAGGGACCTTGTAAGCACAGTGGGGCTCATTTATAAACACTGGGCAAATTTTCACCTGGGCTGTAACTCATGGCAACCAATCAAATGTTTGCTTTCATTGTTGAACCTTCAGCTGCCTGTATAAAGCCAGCTACTGGTTGGTTGCTATAGGTTACTACCAAGATGCAGGGTCGGACTGGGCTGCCAGGACAGCCGGAAAAATCCCGGTGGGCCCCGGCAGCCCAGTCTGACCTTTGCGGGCCCTCCCCCTTCTGACTGTTCCTCCCCTGACGCGTTCAATTTATACGTGCTCGGGGAGGACGTCAGGGGGGGGGCCCTGTGGGGGGGGGTTAGGGGGGGCCCTGTGGGGGGGGCCCTGGGGGGGTAAGGGACACGGCTGGCTGGGGCACTTGCAGGGCCCGTGGGGTGGGAGACCCGGTGGGCCCTGCACCCCCCAGTCCGACCCTGCCTAGATGCAAATTTGACCAGTATTTATAAATGAACCCCTGTAGTGGTTTTCACAGGACAAGTATAAGGGTGTCCAAACTTTTACACATTCCCTTAATTACACACTGGTTCCTGTTTTTTATCACTTTTCCATTACAAAATGAACTACTTATGTAATTTGGTTCGCCGTGCCCAAGCTTTAGCATTCTACTGTATATAATAAAGTACCCCTGACTGTAAAATATAAGGATATTTTAAGTCACCAGGGATGCAATATTTATTATAATATACAAGTTCCAGTGATTTAAGTGACAGAAATGACATCAATAAGCACTGATTATAACGGATGACATCACAAAGCACCGTTTATAATCTTGTGTATTATAAGAATATAATCATTCGCCAGCAAGTTTCCTTTTTTTTAATGAGAATCTCTGCAACAGTTCAAGTTGCATTGTTGAGGTGAGTACATTCACATGAATGGCAGGTAAGCAAGGGAATGCCCCTGAGTTTTGTGCCAGATAGATTTTGGGCAAATGTTCTCATTGTAACCTGCTAATTATCATTAGGGTCAGTCAATACCAAATTGCTAATGGAGGATTACTTTTTGGGACTCTTCTGCATTGAGCACTGCAAAGATACTTGGTGCAAGAAATAAAAAGCCAGTAGGATGCTTTGATGTACAGTAGAAATAGTGAAATTGATTTTACTTTACTCTTCTCTGGTAAAATACAAGGAATATTTCTTTAGAAGCAACGTTGAACTGGGGTATCCGGGGCTCACTGTGACTGCAGCCCCAGGGTGCAGTACTTTATACTTTCTCTTGGGGAGCGGGTCTAGGCCTAGTCTGACCCTGTTCAGAAGGCTAACCATACTGTGTTCTATAAAATACCTATATATTGTAACAGGACATTGAAAGTAGGGATGCACTGAATCCACTTTTTTTGGGGGGGATTTGGCCAAACCCCAGCTCCTTAGTGAGAGAAGTGGCCGACTACGGAAACAAATCCCAACCCTAATTTGCATATGCAACATAGGCTACGGAAGGGTTAAATGCTGAAAAATGTTACAGTTTACATGACAAAAAGTCATTTGATTTTAAGGATTCGGATTTGGTTCAGCCAGGAGCAAGGATCTGGTGCATGCCTAAATGAAAGGGCTGTAAGTTCAGAATAACACATTTTATGGATTAATTTGCAAATGCAAAGAATGAGTTTGGGGGATACAAACTGGACAGAAGAGTAAGGGGACAGTGGTACGTAGGTACCAAGTTATTTATTATTACTTTAATAATAAACAGTGTTACCATAGTGATGTTCTGTTAAGTCTGCAGTTCCAACACCAGGTATTAAATATATTACTAATCACTGCCAAGTTGACAGTTGCTCAAGCATCCAATGCTGCCACCACTTTTCACCACCCTGTTGTTTTCTTAAATCTCTGTCATGGTTCCTACCATGACTGTCACAATATGACTGTCCACTTTACTTTGTGGTAACATATACTCCTTCTTTATATCTCCTAAGGTATTCAGCTTGAAAAAGTGTTCGATTACAGTGAATACTGGGAAGTAGCCCGCGGTCTTTATTCGGCTTTTGACTGCACTGCAACCATGAAATCTGGCAATGCTGATGTGTATGAAAATGAAATCCCTGGTGGCCAGTATACCAACCTTCACTTCCAGGCCCACAGCATGGGACTAGGCAACAAATTCAAGGAAGTGAAGAAGGCATATGCTGAAGCCAATAAAATCCTTGGGGATGTCATTAAGGTAAGTTATCCATTGTGTTGTAAGTTATTAGTTTTATTCAAAGTAAAACAGACCTTGTATAAAAATATGGTCATATATTCACCCTTATAGGCTGTTGTGCACAGGGAACTGTTATTATATTCATGGACTTTAATGTATGGCTAAAGAGTGGTAAAATGATTGTTGGGATCACTGGATTAACTTTAAATCTAAGTGTTCCTAAAACATATATTAACTGGATTAAATATAGATCCGCTAATGTTACTAGATCTTTAAATTAGCTTTTCGTATCTTATAGAATGGCCAATTGTAAACTACCTTTCATCTGGTCATGTGCCTTCCTCTTCTGACTCTTTCCAGCTTTCAAATGGGGGCTCAGTAACTCCAGAAGCTAAAAAACATTACTCTTTGAGGTCCTATCCTATAAATATATCCATCTCTCATTCAAACCACTCCCTGGTTGCTAAAGTAATTTGTACACTAGCAACCAGATAACCACTGAAATTCTGAACTGGAGAGTTGCGGGACAAAAAGTGAAATAATTAAAACACAAATAATAATAAATGAAGATCAATTGTAAACTGTCTCAGAATATTACTCTCTACATCATTCTAAAAGTTATCTCAACCCCTTTAAGTTTATGTGCAATTTCATGTTTGCATGTAACAAGTTTGTATGTTATAAATAATGAGCTTATATGTGTACATTGTAGGCTGACACCATTTTTTTTAAATCAATTAGTATATGTCATACTGCTTAATTTACTCTGGGTATAGATAATGCAAACTCTTTTTATGGTTTTGGCTTCAGGTTTCATGACATTATTACATTAGCAAGCAACACAATCCCAATACAATGACTGATTTTACACTGATTGATAGTCACAATAGGCCAATTTAAGATTCACAGCCTAAGTGGACACACAATCTATATTTCACTAGTTCAGAGCTATGTTTAATGATATCTCTGTATAAGCAGAGGTGATCTGTCAAAAGTATGAATGGATCTATCAGAATGTCATGACCGCTGATTAATCAGCCTAGTTTATATGAGGATATGCTTTAAAAGCTGCAGTGCTGGGACTGCTCAGAGTAAAGCTGAAAATACTCATGTAAACTAGTTATTCTGATATCTTTCTGTTGGTGCTAGTAATCTTCTTACCATTGAATGAGAGCAAATTTTCCAAACCAAAGGTCATTTATCTGATACTGTACCAGTCAACTAAGGAAACTCCATTTGAAATCAAGTGTGTAATGTTCTTGTGTATGGATATATATATAATATTGCAACTGGTACTTTTCCATCTTCATAAAAACAAGCACTCACTACACAAGCACTTCATACAAACCAATCACTCCCATTCTCAAATAAACTTCCCTTTATCCCAGTTCTCCCACTTACCAATGTAACCCATGATGTTCTCCTATTCCATACTCAACCTTCTAGATCTCTCCACAACCTTTGGTACAGTTGTCATTTGTTACACTGCTCTTTCTTGATTTAACCATTTTCTGTCTCTGTTGGTGTTCCTGAAGGCTCTGTCTTAGGCCTTTTGCTGCTCTCACCCTATACAGCGTCTCTAGCAAACCTTATTCATTCATTTGGATTTCATTATCACCTTTATGCTGATTACATTCATATCTACCTGTCTGCTCTTGACCTGTCGCCTTCTGTCCTTTCCCAAGTTACAGACTGCCTGTCTGCTTTCTCCTTCTGGATGTCATAGAGTTACCTGAAACTGAATCTTTCTAAAACAGAACTCATTATATTTCCTCCAACATCTTCCCCATCCCTCAGGTTTCACTTACAGTCAGTAACATCACTTTTCAATCAACCACACAGGCACGCTGTCTAGGAATTATCTTCGACTCCCATCTGTCTTTTACACCGCACATCCAAACAATTGCCAAATCTTGTGTATTCATCTGCACAACATGGCCTGAATACACCTTTACCTCAGTTTAGACACAACTAAAACACTTATCCAGTCTCTTATCATTTCTGGCCTTGACTACTGCAGCTTATCCCTTACAGGCATTTCGATACATTGCCTTTCACAACTCTTATTCAGTTCTAAACGCTGCTAGACTCATTGATCTATCTCATTGGTCCACATCAGCTGCTCCCCTATGCATATCTCTTCACTGACTCTCAATCTCCTCTAGAATCAATTGCAAATTACTGGCACTCACATTTAAGGCCCTTCTTTCTGTCCGTCTCTGAAACTTTGTGCCTCGAGCCATCAGACTCTCCTCTTACTTCCAAACTCTCCCTAAAGACTTACCTGTTTAGGGAGGCATATTCAATGTATCCTAATTGATCTGACATTTATGTATTATAAATTACCAATCTGTTTCTATATTACTTTTGATTCAAATGTACCCTAACCCTGTAGATTGTAAGTTCTTGCGTGTAGAGCCCTCTGATCACATTTCTACTTAGAAACTCTTGTTTGTTAAATTATTATCATTAATGTAAAGCGGTGCATAATTTGCTGGTGCTATATAAATAAATGATGATTGAAAGTATGTCAGTCAGTGTCATGTCTGTACGTCTACGAGTTTGTGTCTCTCCAAGCTTGCCAATATTCCTAGATGGTAATTTGGGGCTGAGGAAGGCTATAGTCTTGATTCATAGGTAGAAATGGAGTGGCTCTGGTGATCCACCTTTAAATTGTTCTTATTTTGTTATTGGAAAACCTATATAGGTGAGGAGAAGAAGCATAACCGTTCCCATAAGAGGTAGAAGATACATTCATAGCAATCTAGAAGTTGAGACTTAACGAGTCCAAATTTAACTGATGGCAGCTAGGCTGAGAAAGATGCAGGTGATGCAACAGATAATATAGTAAGCATATTAGTGGGTTACCTATCTAGCAGCTGCATACATCTGTACTAAGCACAGTAAAGTATTTCCTTTATCAGACTTCAGTTATTGTGATGGAACTGTAAGCGGCAAAGCAGACAATACAGTTTTCCATGTATCTGTTTTGATGGGAGACAGATCTATTCCATCTGCTGTAAAGAACATGGCTATAATAGCAAAGAATACACAACACCCTTATTCCCTAGGATATAGAATCTATGGCACTAGCATGGAAGTGCCAGCCTTCTGGAGCTGTTACTTCCAAATTTCTGGGTCCTATTTACCCTTTGGTGAACATGTGGTTCCAGTCGCTAGCACAGCTGGCACTCAAAGGGTTAAACGTCTACATTTCTTTTACCAACCTTGCTCTTAGTATTAATTGTTACAGAAATTGTTCTCCTTTTCTGCCTTTAGCACTTCATTGTATCTTATGATTGAAAAATTATTTTTGTTACGGTTAATAAAGTTATTATGTAGTGCGTTCCTGTCATTTGTCTGTAGAATTATAGGGCTTGTATTGAAAAATATTAGTGATAACGGACTCAGCTTTTCCAAGTGTTATTCTTTTGTTTTGTTCCTCATCAATAGCCATCATGTGTCCATCCAAGCTCTTATAAAATAGTCCCATTCACAGCAAGTCATAAATTAGTAGTGACAGTTGGTCAGTAGAGAGTCTAATTATTACAAAATGCATTACTGTGAAGGAATTATCTAGATTATTTCATTAGTACATACACTCGAACTATTAAAAGCCGTTATGACCCAGCACAAAAATATATATAATTATAGGCAATTAGGGTGGTTTTATCCTTCCAAGTGATTAAAAATATTGGTTTGAAATGGTATTCACAATAAATATGTTGAATAAATTAAAACTACCAGACTGTTTGCTGAGCCAATATTATGATTCATTTTAATTAACGCAGTTTGACAGTTTCCGTTTTAAGATAAATTGACTAATGTTGCTAATAGCCTGGGAATGAACAATGATAGATGAGTTAAAAGACCAGACCATAACACGCATGTATATCAAGACCCTGTGTAATTAAAAAAACTGCTCAGGTAGTTAACCATGTTGATACATCTGATTCGCTTGTGGGTATTGGCGTAGAGCAAAAAGTGCAGAAAAAATGTTTGTACCAGTAATGGACATAACTATAATTAATTGGAGCCAGTACAGTAGGTTTCAGAGAGTGAGCAAAGTGGACAGAATGAAATAAAGCTCAGAGGAAAGGAAGAGGTAGAATGAGCACTGGGTCCTGTGGGAATAGTATATGGAAAAGGAATTGTGTTGTTTTTAATAAATAATAAGGGTGATTTTGCAGTCAGTTATTCACAGTGAAAATAAGATATAAATGAAACTTTACCATCAGTGATCAAGCTCTTCCTTAAAGTCATTAATAGATGAGATTATTTCATATGCTGAATTTAAATTGGTCCACAGAAGTAATTTATTCCTTTTTACAAATGGAGCCGAGTTCTCAACTGATTACTGTAGAATTTCTGAATTTATATAGGTAATGCTGCTATCTTTTTATTAATTATGTTTTTGTCTTGATAAAAGTACACTGTTTACTTAATTGTGTAACATTGTATAAAACATAGACTTAAGTGTGGATCCATAAGTAGGTTATAGACACTAATAACCAGAGAAAAGTGCAGCGAGCAACAACTGATATAATTGGGGTGGCTTAAGGGCAAGGGCACAAGCAGATTGACTGCTTTCCTCTGCAGGCGTTTTTTATAAATGAGGAGGAAAGCAGATTCACACAAAACTGTAGTTCCATAAACAGGCATGGCATCAGCTTGTGTGATACTACATGGAGCAGATATCAGCGCAAAAATGACTGTTAGGATGTCAGGACCCTCTCCATAACAATGTTACAAATGTAGAAAGAGAACACTGGGCTAGCAGTTATTTAGCCAGTGGTGTAACGAAAATGTGCTGGACCCCCCTGGAAAAAAATCTTCGGAGGGGCCGGCCCGGCATGCACAGGTTGGAACCCCGGAGTCTAGTATTGTCACTGTATTCAGCTTTAGATCCAAGAATATCGAGCATATTATATACATATTCAACCCAAAGCTCCCCATCATTTTTCTCAGGCTGAGTTATCGGGTATATCTAGGAGAGCAAAATATTATCCTAACTGGCCGTCCTTCCCCTCGTACCTGCGGAGTATAGATAAGATTTAGTTGAGTACTAAGGTTGGGCTTAGTACCTTAACATCGCAAATTATGTTTGGATTCGTCTGAGCCCTGAACTGAAGCTTGGAATACCACTTTGCAATACAGTTTTCTTATGCATCATGAGTAGTTATTTCCAGTCAAACAGGCCCGGATTTGTGACGAGGCCACAAAGACCCAGGCCTAGAGCGGCAGAAATTTAGGGGCGGCATGCCGCCCAGCCACACTGGAATTTTGGCCACATACAGAGCAAGGGGGACCGGACGGGCAGAAACTTTATCGCGTCCTCTCCCTACTGCTCAGTACGAGTTAAGTCGCGTGGGGGAAGATGACGAAAGGGGGCAGCCTCGGGGCGCCCTATTCAGAAATCCGGCCCTGCAGTCAAACCATGCACAGGATCAGGCACAATGGCATACACACCAATAGTACAACAAAATGAAATATTTATTGGTTCAAAAATGAAATTTTAAATGGTAGAATGAATTATTTGCAATGTACACAGTGTTATTTTGGAATATTAAATTATACCATAAAAGCATGACCGAATTCCTGTAACTGAAACACTCATCAGTAAGTAGGCTGGAAACGGTATCCTAAAAACTATCAAATTATATTGATATTTATGGGTGACTAAAATGCATTTTTTCTAAGCCTCATAATGCTCTGCATAATTTATATAGAGAATTATGTACCCCCTACTGCAATTTGTAAGGCTATTAAACATTCCCAATGAGTAGTACAGCATTTGTCAGTCTATTTAAAGCCATACTATTCTTTTTTTTTTTTAATTGACTGTAGCAACCCCCTTCTCATTTTTCCCACTAAGAAAGTGAGAGAGTGAGATTTCCATGGCAAACTGGTATTAATGCTCCTTCTTAGGGGGATTACACCTGTCCTTTTCACAAAATTGTTGCACCCCATGAAAGTACCTCTGCCGCCTCTCCCTAGTTCCCTAGTTCCTAGGCATAAATATCCATTTTCATTAAACAGACTTGTGTAATAATATTCCATTGTTGTGCAAATGCTTCAGTTTTGCTATTTAACAGGCAAAGTCTTTCTCACCTCTAACTACAGCTGTTTATTGGTTCTTAACGCTCTTCTTTCAGGTTACACCTTCCTCTAAGATTGTCGGAGACCTGGCGCAGTTTATGGTGCATAATGGCCTAAACCGTGAACAAGTGGAAACAATGGCTGATGAACTCTCCTTCCCCCTCTCTGTGGTGGAATATATGCAAGGCTATGTTGGAATCCCTTATGGAGGATTTCCGGAGCCTTTCCGTTCTAAGGTAATCAACTTTTTAAATGACAGATTTGGGATCCCTTGTATATTCTGTATCATAGAATATAAATTGAATTACTCTTTAACTCTTTAGGTTCTTAAAGATCTGCCACGCATTGAGGGCAGGCCTGGGGCATCACTCCCATCAATGGATTTTACAAAACTGGAGGAGAAACTGAAAAGCAAATATGATGACATTACCCCAGAAGATATTATGTCCGCTGCAATGTACCCAAAAGTGTTCGAGGAGTACAAGGATTTCGGCTCTCAGTTTGGGCCAGTAGAATGTCTCAACACCCGTCTCTTTTTGGAAGGACCTAAGATTGCAGAAGAATTTGAGGTAGGCTTATCTTGATGACTGTTAGTATACCTATTATTGTAACCAAATATTCTAGTATTACGTAGGCACCACTTCAGATGATGTTGGGTAGTGCTATAAGGGGTACAGTTCCCTGGTTAACTAATATTTAAATGGAACTTCTCCTTACAGCATACACTTTCATACAGGCTATGGGTTCTTTTTGGAGCAAACTTATTACATTTAGGGGTATATTTATCATGTTGTGTAAAAAGTGGAGTAAAACATTACCGGTGATATTGCTCATAGCAGCCAATCAGATGTTTTGCTTTTGTTTTCTAACTGTTGAAATCTAATTGCTGATTGGTTGCCCTGGGCAACATCACTGGTAATACATCACACCACTTTTTACACAGCATGATAAATATACCCCTGTGTATTTATCTTAGAAAAAGGTAGTGTTACAAAATGTAATTCATACATTATGACATACATAAAATAAACAGTTGTAACCAGTAAACAAAATAAAAAGGAATAAAAACACTCAGGTAGGAGTTTCTTGTGTATCGCATGAGACAAGCTGTAAAATAGTTCTATAATAATTCAGCTTTGGAACCTCAGATCTTGTTGGCTTTTCATTTTCATCCTGGAACACTCCCTCTCATTACCAATGCATGAGGTAGGAGCGCACTGGAACATGGAATTTACTTCCTAATAAATTAGTAAGGTTTTGTAGGCAAATTCTGTAATATGATCTTTGCATTTCCCATCAACAAAATATTGGCATGCTGTGTTATATATATATACGGCTGGGTACAATGATATCAACCATGAGGGGTGTATGATCATTCACCCCCCCCCCTAAACCATCCTTTCTAGCTTCTGGGTATAGGGTGCCCTGTCTGAAATTACTTGGGAGCATGTGATCTCCTCATACCAATATATGATGCATGAGGGTGTGAACCCCAAGTCAGAGAGGTCATAGATCCTTTTCTGACTGACCCTACATCTCTTGGTACAGAAGCCCTTTCCTTTGATCGTTACTCTGCAGCTAACAAACTGCTATCAGCTTCCTAAACAAACTGATCTGGCCCTGGCTAGTGAAGAGCGAATCTGTCTCATTTCCCTTCTGCTAAAAATGTGCGAAAAATTTGAATTCAATGGGCATTTTTTCTAGGCATGTACTGAATCCATTACTTTGGATTATCTTGTCTGAATCTTGGTTTCAGTGCATCCCTTTTGGATTTTTTCCATACTTCTTATTTTTGCGCCCATTGTCTATGGGGTTTTTTGTGGCAAACCTGCCAAAACATGTTGTTCATCACTAGTCCTGGCACTCTTGCTGCCATATAAGTGCATTACCTTTATGCAGCCCCCTGCAGGAGTGTCTTATTAAAGGTCTCTCTGTGAGATTGACACCAAATGTCCCTAGGTTCCCTCTTTTAATACTACAGCACAATTGCTCTGGCCTGACATGTATATATTCAGTCGCTCTCTTGGGACTAAATAACTCATGGTGGTTAAAGATATTTGTTGGAAATAAGACTACGTTATTATGATCTTGCAGAATAACTTCATTTAAAATATTAATACATATGTAATGTAACGGCTTCTGGTCAAACCTTATGTTTATTATTGTGCCCATTTAAGCACAAAATATAGTAATGTTTTACAAAACCCATCTATGAAAGGGGGTTCTTTGCAAATTCATTATCATTTTAGGCAGGGCAAGAAAGCTTTCTAAATTTAAAGATGTCTGGATATATGCAGCAGCTTTACGTGTTGAGCTAAAAGATTGACAATATTATATAGATCATCTTGGTAAGAATACCAGGACCATAAGATTGGTAGTTATTTTTAACTAACTGTACATTGTGGACAATGTTAACCTAAAGCACATGGCTCCATTTAAGCGATTCATTAAGTTCATTATAGTTTATCAGTTCAGTTTTACATTTCAAAAATAGTCTATCCCTGTTATATGGTTGAAATGGTTTCTGGGAAAGACTAATGATATATCATTCATTTAGAATTGATCTCAAATCTCTAACTCAAACCATAGGTGGAATTAGAAAGAGGAAAGACCTTGCATATCAAAGCTCTTGCCCTGGGAGATCTTAATAAAGCTGGTCAGAGGGAAGTCTTCTTTGAACTCAATGGTCAACTCAGATCTGTCCTTGTCAAAGACACTCAGGCCATGAAGGTAAGAAACATTTAGCATTAGAAGGTCAAAAATTGGCCTTTTGGGCCATAGAACACACTGTAAATATTAGATTTTGTCTTATGTGATGTGATCAAAGAGCCAACTGTAAGTTGTGAAAAAGACAGACGTTTGGGGGTTGTGGTTTCTGCAAGGATTTTACAGAATTCCCTCTCTCCTTAAAAAGAAAAAGCATGGCTTTTTCAATATATATATAGTATCTCTTCAAAAAAAAACATTGGCCTAAAAACAAATATACATAATGTTTCTGTTCTGTATTCTTGACAATTATTTTTTTTACTAGGAGATGCACTTCCACCCCAAAGCCCTGAAAGATGTGAAAGGTCAGATAGGTGCCCCAATGCCAGGCAAGGTCATTGACATCAAGGTGAAGGAGGGGACCAAAGTTGAAAAGGGACAGCCGCTCTGCGTGCTCAGCGCCATGAAGATGGAGACACTGGTCAACTCTCCGGTTACTGGAACAGTCAAGAAAGTCTACGTAAAAACCGATATGCATCTGGAAGGCGAGGACCTTTTACTGGAAATTGAATAAACATTCGGATGAACATAAATACTGGAAGAAGATGTGAGATGCTATGTGCAGTCCCCCCCCTCCTCTCTCCTTGGACATGGGAGAGATCTGTCCCCTCATCTTGTGCTTGTGGACATTGTTGGTATGAGATGTTTTACAGTGTATGCTGGTTTAGGGACCGAAATCTATTCTGGGAGTTTTGCCCTTTAGAGACTGATCTTTTTTTCACTTTATTGAGGAGAATTTGCTGGAAAGTCTTTTATCAGCTTGTATTACATGACCCAAAAGATTAAAAAAGAAGAGACTAGAGAGTCATTTCTGAGCTATTGCTGCATTCTGTCATTTCATTGCCACAAAGCTGTGTCTCCCCTGAGTTCAGAAATGACTTCACTGAATAATTTTTATGATGTTTAGACACACAATACACTGTTAATAAAGAGATAAATGCATAGCTGCCCTGCATAGAATACTGGCAGAGAATTACTAACCCGTTGCTAATCTCATCTGATTTTAAAAACACTTCCATTTATTTCAAAGCTAAAGAAGTGTAACCAATAATCATACACGTTGCTTTGTTTTGTTCTGTTTCATTTGCTTATATACAATATATTTCAAGCAACAAATGTACCAATGAACTTCAGCAAAAATAAGATTAGATTTTCTGTATCACCCAGTGCATATTCTATATTGCCTTGTTGCACTTGTGTGCGGTAGGGTTACTATAGCCTGGAATGAATTCAGATCTTGTGCATACTAGGGTGGCAAGATAACTTCAATTCAAGTGCATTAATAAATGCATGTTGCACGGCACACTGATAGGAGTTCCATTAAATTGCTACCCTTCTGGAATTTTCTAGTGGCCTGGCAACCCACTGCATAGTGGAAATAAATGCAGCAGCGGTAGAATGATCTCGGGTGTCGATGGCCACCACCCCAGGAAGCATTTACAATAGTTACTTATGTGTTAAAGAATTTCTAGTGTTTCGTTCCTTTGAAATCTGTTTTTCAGCCTGTCCTTCCCAGGCAACAGTGTCTTGTAATTTTAGATACATACTTACTTTATATTAGGGGTGCATGGAATCCAGCTTTCAATTTGGGATCCAGTGTTCTTTTTGGCACTTATAAGGGGCATGTGTTTCTCCAGGTCTGTTTCTTTGTGTTCCTGATGCAGGATAGCATGGCGGCATCAATGTTTTGTGCCCAAATTGGTACATTTTGCACTCATATTTTAAAACAAGGCTATTTATTGGCCCATACAATTTTTAAAGAGACTGAAGAGTAAGAGCTGATTTAATATCTGCTTCTTATTCTTCAAATTTGCAAACCCAAATGCTCCCTCACCTTATTTGTATGATTCTCTGTTTTCACTTAAAGGGGAACTATTGCAAAAATAATTATATATATATATTATATAGATTATATTCTATTATAAATAGAATGAATGAACAATTATGTACCATTTCTGAAATAACCAGGTTACCTTTCACTGTCCCCTTCTCAGAAACCTGTTTCTTTAAATGTTTTCTTTATGCAGAAGTTGGAGTCATTTTGATGACAGGTTGGTCTAATACATCTTTTGGGGGGGGGGGGGTTCCCATTCCTAGCAGATGTATCAGAGCTAACTTAAACAACAGACAAACTTAAATTACAGCAAAACCTAACAAAATTACTAACTCCGGCACACATCCTGCATATAGAAAGACAGGATTTTCATGAGAGCTGGTAATTTTGAAAGAGTGAGCTCTAATACTAAAATTATACTACATCTACAATACTAATACTGCTACCTAAAGACAGAGTACATTTCCTCCAAAGGATGTATTAGACCAAACTGTCAGTCATAATCTGACTCATAATCTGAATGAAGAGAGACAGGATTTCTAATTGAGTTTATTTGGAAAGTTTCCTTTTCATTTTTGTGATAGTTCCCCTTTAAGGAGACAGCACCTGAAACTCAGATATGTTCAGTATGTCCTAAATCTGGCCATACTTTGCCTGACTTGGCCTTCCGATTGCAAGGCCAATGATTGGATCATACTGTTGGTCTATGGGAACCAACTAGACAATGACCACATCAATGCACTAGTACAGTCCTTGTCCAATGGAATTTTTAAACCTGACAATGGATAGCTGATTTCCCGACTCATATTAGTCAGGCAGGAGTCCCGAGCACCCCCATACACAAGCTGATAAGCTGGAGATGTGCCAGTTTTTATCGGCCAACCCGAGTTGTTATGGCATAACCATGTATGAATGTGTAATTACAAGATGCTGCTGCCCGCTCGGAGGGTGGAGGAGAGTCCTTGCCTGGGATGAACTGTAAATAAACGCCTCTGAGTGAAAAAGCAAATGAAATGGCCTGGCCTTACTGTAAATAAATGAATTAAAAATCTCCATAAAACATAAATAAATGAAACAGAATAGTGGTACATTTTTTATGAATATACAATAAATGCACAATCCTAAATTGCCCATATTGCCTAGTACCACCTCCGAGCCATTAAGCTTCACTGCCATACTGCTCATCTGCTGGAATAGGATAGTGTCTTTGCCATGGGAAATCTAAGTGAGGTTTTGTGTTGTGATGTTTATTTTATGCTCAGTGTTACATGTCTAGGGATCTGTGCCCCACAATTGCCAGCAGGGAGATATATTCATAGAGCACAATGATTTATATTCACAGGCCTAAAGAAAAGCCAAACTGCTCTTATTCTGTATAACGGATGTATGAGTCCCTTAAACTGAGCAGCTAATGAGTCATTTGGTGGCAGGAATGGCGCCAACGTTTCACTGTGCCCAAATCCCTTGCTTTAGCCGCACGTAAGGATTAACCATGTCGTTCGTTTACCCATGTTGATAAAACATTCTTGTAATTTAGGGCAATAGCTATGCATTCTGGGTAGATCCTAGCTATTTCAGCACTGCCAGCTGCCTGTCTGGGCTATCCCAGGTCCCAGGTGCCTGTGGGCTGTGCCTATTTTAAGGTTTTCACCGCCTCCCTCACCTCGTTAAGTATTTATAGCGGCAGTGAGAAGCAACACTCTGTGCAGTAGAACTCACCCTCCCATTCTCTCTTTCACCTTCACTGTCCCACATAGCAACACATGCAGCCTAGCGCCTTCATTTCTGCCGTCCCTCTCCACCCACATTAACCCTTACATGGTTAAAACAGAATCTAGATTTATGGATATATTTACACTGTTTGGAGGATTTTTAGTAGAGTTAACCAGTTAAGTGCCAATCACAAACACACACCTCTTTGCACTCTTGTATTGTTTTATTAAATGTCAGTGGTGATATAACAAGGTTACACTGGTAATGGTTCCATAGTACATATACAGTTCTATAATTATCTTCATTTTTTTGTCTTTACTAACATCATTCTGTTGGACAAAGCACTCTTATACACTCCCTGTATCTTACAATTTAGCATTTAATGTTTATAATTGTAATATTATCATAACTTCTCTGACTGAGCATATTTAACAGGCAGGTTGCTTGTATAGCAACTTAAAAAATAGAAGAATAGGGCATTTACCCAGGGACGGGGGCAGTTAAAGCAGCAGAATAATATTTTGCAATATGGTTAAAGAATGGAAACATCACCATTAACAACTTGTATTTGGCATGCACACTAGTCCAAAGGCAGGCTATAGTCTCCCATTCTCTCCCTTCCTCACATTCTCACATATTTCTCTCCTTTATTCATTTTCTAGAATATTCCATCTTTTACTTCCGCACACACACAGGCCCCAACTTGCACCCCAGTTGCAGGTTATTGCTTTCTACCCTTCTATTAATGGCTCTTACACTTGGGCATTTCTATTTGTGTGTTCCCAGGTGGTGGTGTTTTCTTTGGGCGTTGCACTGTACTGGAACATAGGAGTTAACTGACCCCATACTTATCTGCGCTGAGCGTTTCAGTGCACACACATGGGTACTGTCCCCTAAAGACGAATGGGGACTTCTGTGCACAAAAAAAGCCAACACACAGGAACAACTGGGCCTAAGTATAAATTACAATTACAACTGCTTTAACAAACGCTTTGCACAAGTGACAGCTCTATCATTTCTATTCTAGGTAACGTCAGCTTTCTCTTACAGAGATTTGCTCAGCAGTGACATAGGATTTATCCTGGTATACATTTAGACTTCTACAGAGCCTTTTTTAAACACTACATATAGTGCATGTATACAATGAAATAGTACAATAACTAGAATATGCAAATACCTGTATTGAAATGTCGATGAAAGTAGGCGTCGTGTCCATAAATCCATTTGTGTTTGATTTCTCTGTGCCTTTTCTCAGATGCCAAGAGAGCAGAAACAGCTCAATGTTTTTCCACAATATTGTGCAAGGCTTTTCAACTAGATTGTAAAATGCCATTTTAGTAAAAGAAAATACTCCCATTTATCTTTGTGATCCCCGTGATCGGAAACATGTTTACCAAGATAATAAAAAGTTGCCGTTGGGCAAGGGCAGGATATGGATCATAGTT
Source organism: Xenopus tropicalis (assembly GCF_000004195.4). Taxonomy (NCBI): domain Eukaryota; kingdom Metazoa; phylum Chordata; class Amphibia; order Anura; family Pipidae; genus Xenopus; species Xenopus tropicalis. Next base: position 39,850,733 of record NC_030680.2, read on the forward strand.
ACATGTGAGCTATTGGCTTCTTACTGAGCTCCAGTGCTTATTACTGATGCTTAAGAAATGTCTTACTAATTTTGTTTACAGTGCAAACTAAATAGCTCTCTTACATTTGTATGCCAGTAGTCATATTAATCCCTGAAATGTCTTAAATGTGCTGGATATAGATTTTGGATATAATTACTTTAAAAATGCTAATTAGAAATAAAGAATTTAATTTCAACAGACTCGTAATTTCTTTCTTTTTCACATCTGGTAGTTGTGCTGAATAATGAAATAGTAAATGCCTAGAGCATTCCTGTCTGTGTCAGTGCTGAGATCTAAGATGATATAAAGCGCAACGTGCCTTTGTGCGTGGATTACCGGCAACTCCGAGCCCATTGGAGCTTCACTCCCCAGTGTTTCAGTGTAGGGGTGTCATTATTTTTTCACAAACACCATATGTTGGGAGGGCTCCCCACACTTGGGCTAAAATGCTTTATGGTGGTGCTGCCCCTGCATGCAGGAGAAAGCCATTTTAGTCTTTGGAAAGAACAATGTTTCAGGGGGTGTAATTGAAAAATGTCCCGAGGTGAATCCAAACATTCTTAATTTGCGCTTCTTCAGTAAGACCCACACATGCTTTTTTTCTGATATGGCATATTTGTTTATGGTTAGGGTGTGAATGCTTTTACATGCTCCTACATACACAAACCTGCAGCCCCCTTATATTATTGCTTTGCAATAAGCACCACCCCAATTCCAGCAGGTAGAGCATTCCGCTGCCTCAATTCTCTTATTGTTTGTGTTGGTTCTGGTAACCGTTATGCTTAAGTCTAAAGTAATGGCTTTTGTAATTTTGTTATTCTCTTTTATAAGAAAATAATCTCCTCAATGTGTCTATAATGTCAACTAATGTACTTGTAAGGAGTAATCATGTTCCCTTGCAAGTGCCATTTCTCCAGAGAAGCAAACCCAGCTTGGTCTTTCTTCATTCTTATATACCTTTACAACGAAGTTGCACATCTTTGCACTTTTTCCAGCTCTTTAATATCCTTCCCATGGACTGGCATCCAAAGCTACACTTTATTGTCAAGGTAAGGCCTTATCAGGAATCTTTGAAGAGAAAATTATTCATGCCTCTAGTCAATGCCCTTTTTTAAACAGGAGAACTACTCTAAGTAGCACAACTGATAAAGCTTTTAACGTCTGTTATCCATAATAACCCCTAAATCCTTGTCAATGTAGGTTGAGTGGTTTATTGAAATCACTCTACATGCAAGTTTTTTGAACCTATTATTTTGCATAGTATCATAGGGAAACAGTCAGTACTGCCAACTTCAAGGCCATTTATGAATAACCTTTATAGCAATGGAACAAGGACAAATGGTTCCTAGAAAATGTTCCATTTATCAGTACAGTTTATAATGTGTCTTTCAGGAAGTACTCTAAGTATAGGTTTGGGTTTTATTATCTGGAATGATTGGGAAATGGCTTTCCAATATTCTGGATCTTTCTTGATTCGGGTTCCAGATAGTAGGGCCCATACCTGTACAAAAAGTTAAATGCCAATTCCCTAATATAATCTGTAATTTTGTATGTGTAGTTCTGGGACAATTACATTAGAAACATGATTAAAAATTAAGGCTTACCTCCCCACAAAAGCTATTTAATTTGTCAGGATCTATTGCATATAAAACTACGTTACTACTCCTGAGCAGCTTCTATCACAGTAACCCCACAGCATTCACACCTCTGTGAGTTTCAGATGTCACCTTTCTGAAGAGTTACAAAGTGCCATTGTGATTGGATTAGTGGAAGAGTATATATGCTGAGGACTGCCCATACCAGTCAGTTGAACTGAAGAAGCTGCTCGGATGAGTAGTGAAACGTCTTCAATGATTACTTAACAAGTCCAGTTGCTTTGGATTTACTTATACTAGATATACCATGACCTGGATGAATGAAAATCTTCATAGTCATGTTTTTCAATATTGTTAACGACTCCAAAAACTTTCCTTCCAAACTAACAAGCCTATATTTACCCAGCTAGGAACAGAAGGCTTTTATTTATTTATTTATTTTTAAAGATGCCAATTCACCAATCTTTGTGCCTTTCCCAATATCAAAGCACAAGGCTAGTTTCTTTAGTATCCTGGGTAAATACAATCCAGTCCTGGAACTTCAAATGATCGAGTCTCTTTTGAAATTCCTCCAGCCTCCTACACTCACATTAACTGAATAGGTTCTCCTAGAAAGGAAGCCCTTATGAGGTATAAGAAACTATTCCCTGTTCCCTCATACAATTAACCTGACAAAAACCAAGGGTTCCACACCTTCCTGCATCATTTTTATCATTATACATTTAAAAAAAAAAAAAAAAAAAAGGTATTTGTTTTACTCTTCTGGGCAATGCCCTTTTCATTTTAAACTCTTGCTTGCCTGAAAATTAAGAATGCATTACATTTTAATCTCAATCTCAATGGTAAGCTTTCTATTAAACCATGAAGATTTGTTTTGCTTCGGTTTACTTTGTTTCCAAGGAGAATATACATTAATAGCATTCTAAATACATTCATTTGCTTTTAACCCTATAAGCAGATTGTGTTGGATGGAAAGCTGCGGAGAACCTGTTCTCTCATTCATTTTTTTAGTTGACTTAAGGTATAGAGATAAGACCCCTTATCTGGAAAACCCCAGGTCCTGGAGAACAGGTCTCATACCTGTATTCCAATGATACCTTTCATAAAGGAGAACTATACCCCCAGGCGCTAAAAGCCCCCTTAACTATCACTGCCTTGACCCCCCTCACCTGTCCCTTATCGCATAGTTTCTAACTTTTAAAACTGCCCCGATTGCTAACCCCAACCTAAAAGAGCAGAGTAGCACAGCAGCGTACCTGGGCGACATCTTCCCTTCAACTGAACAGTCTTCGGGTCTCACCACTGACACAAACCCTGCTTGCGCATGTACAGTTGGAGGTATCAGTAAATCTGCTTAAACTGTGCATGCGCAAGCAGGGTCCGTGTCGGCGGTGAGACCCGAAGTGTATTAAGTGTCTAAGAAGATGTCGGCCAGGTACGCTGCTGCGCTTCCTTTAGCTAGGGGTTAGCGATAGTTTCTAACTATTAAAACTGTCCCTATGTGATAAGGGAGAGGTGAGGGGGGCTTTTATAGCGCGGGGGGTATAGTTCCCCTTTAATTTCAACTAAAATGTTGACCCATGAGGTCAATTTATCCCCAGTGCTATCTTTAATCCATTCTGGCCATAAACATCTTGTACCCTACAACAAGAATGTAGCCATGCATGCAGCTCCTAGAATGCTCCTAATGTGGCACGGGTAAGAAACAATGAGCTTGGCAGACCATTCCTAGATCCCATAACTACATTTTTTGATCTACAGCTAACTTTATTAGTACCTTGGCTGTAACAAATACTGTATGATGCCAGTCTAGGATTGCTAGTCCCAAACTTCAGTCATTCTCAGACAATCTGGAAATATAGGATTTACATCATTTGTTCCTCTTACCAGCACAAGATTTTCTGTTACCCAAAAACATAATTCTGCATCTTTTTTCAACCCACAACACTTGATGAGCAGGAAGCATCTCCCAAGATTCATCATTCCCAGTGTTGCAATTTGATTGGATTGTTGGATCGACAACTTGCTCACATCTTTCACATAGAGCAGGGGCCCCCAACCTTTTTTACTCATGAGCAACTATCAAATGTAAAAGAGATGGGGAGTAACACAAGTATGAAAAATGTTCACGGGGGGAGCCAAATAAGGGCAGTAATTGGTTATTTGGTAGCCCTATGTGCCCTTGGCAGCCTACATGAGGCTCAGTTTGGCAGTACTCCTGGTTTTTATGCAACCAAAACTTGCCCCCATGTCTGAAATTCAAAAATAAGCACCTGCTTTGAGGCCCCTGGGAACAACATCCAAGGGGTTGGGGAGCAACATGTTGCCCTGCGCCACTGGTTGGGGATCACTGACATAGAGAATAGCCTGGAACTTGTGTTCCAAATATGGAAACACTGAGGATTAGGTCAGATCATCAGTCCTTTCAGGCGCAAACACAATTATCACCATTAATAGGAATTAGATTGAAAGTTAAAAGCATAAAAGTAACAGAGGATTTTCAATTCCCAATTCTCATTGATAGAGTGCACAACTACATTTCACCAAAATGGAACAGCCTATCCTCATCCTGCACAGGGTTTTACAGAAATTATACATCATTCTCATCAGTCCCTGTCCCAGTAGAGTGTACTGGCCATCTAACATTTACATGCACTATTGTTCATTTTATCAGGAGCCTGAATGTTTATTGGGTACCTGGAGAAAAACCATGCAAGCAAGGGGAACATACTAACTACTTGCAGAGAGCGTCCAATGAGTCTCTGGCTGGAATATAATGCATCTCATATCCCAATAATATCCGTTTTGGTTTCTTTTTTTTTTTGCAAACGTCTATAAAAAAAATTATGGCTTAAATTATGGCTTTGGAAATTGGTTCTTCCGGTATCAAGTGTTAATATCTTTCAAGAACAATATCAGATTATTCACACATTTAGTTTGCAGTCACACTTTCAATTTGCTATTTAGAGCTATTTCCTTTTTAAGAGGAGTGATAATCAAAGTGCTAACTATGTTATGTTTAGGAAATTGCCATCTAGGTCATGAAATATATAAAATATTACAAGTGTTTCCCCTATAGTCTCTGTGTAATATATAGTTGAGGAGGCGGGAAATTAACTGGGATTAACTGCATATAGAGGTAGCTAGTGCTTCCATACGATGTAACAGTGTTAGACAAGGCGTCACGTGTGCCTGGGGGTTTAGGTTTAAAGTTATCTTTTATATTTGTATATATTTATTTTTTGCTGAAACCTCACACACCATATCCTGGGGAAAGAATGAGCAAGGGATGGCTACGTAAGTATTGAACCCCTATGAACTAAATTCTGTATGTTTCAAGATGGACAGTTTTTGTGCAGCGTTGAGTGAATCTGTCCCAAATGACGCACAACAAAAAAATTGTTGAACGCAACGGTTTTTTTTTACTTGCGCTTAAATTTTTTTTTGCCGTGCAGCGAATTTTACCACAGCACATTTTTCACAAAACAATCTGCCAATGGTGAAACGCAGGAAATTGCCGTGAATCCATGCCTGGTGAAAAACACTTGTGGTGTTCTACTTTTATTAAACTTGTTCATCAATGACTTAGGGAAGGGTAAGCAATGGTGACAACATGATGGGGACAAAACGCAGATTCACTGCTGTAGTGCAACTTTATTGCAACCCACACACAGATATTGGGCATCACAGGCCATGAACTGAGAAGTTAAGGCTGATGCCAGATGAGGCGTTTTAAGCTGTGTATTTTCTAATTCTCTCGGCGGCTGAAAAACACACGATATCATCATCTATAGAAATAACTTGATGGAAAACACACTATGCGTAAATACGCTAGAAAACGCGTTACCACGGACTTTTCATGCATTTGTCGAAATACGCCGTTATTTGCACAGCAACCTATTCCTATGTATACACAAAGGCAGCTGCCAGACCTTGCGGAAATACGCAGCGTTTTTTACTATTTCGCACTATTAGCACCATGGGAAACAGGATTTGCTACGTCACCAGTACTAGGCTGAAAACCGCCATAGTCAGGGGCTGTGTGGCTTGTGCGGCGTTTTTAGGCAGAGAAAATACGCAGCGTAAAACCGCTACGTCTGGCATTAGCCTAATGAAAAAAGCTTTAAGTAACCACCTGGGGGTGTTTCACCCCGTGTCCATCCACCAATTAAAATTAACAAACAATGCAACTAGACCCAAAGGTCTGCACATAATATCCAAAGGGGATTGCAATAAACTCCAATCCATGGGTGCAAGGGCGTTCAATGTCTTAATCCACATGGCCTTGTAAAAGGAGATTGTGCATGTTACCCCTACTTTTAGGTAGTTTAGCCTGTACAAGGGTAGCCACAGGTAGGGGGATGTTTAAGCGTAGGAGCGTATTCTCAGCAATCGTTTTAAAGCTTGCCAAGAATACGCTCCGTGTGGCATTAGCTTTATGGTGTATAATATTTGGTGCATCATTGGGTCCATTTTACTAGGTAGTTTCCCTGAGGGCAGTACCTATGATCAGGTTGTAAAATATATTCTTACATACTTTTTAGGATCACCTATGGACTGCTATAATAACTGGACTGCAGTAAAAATAGACTTTGGTGCACATGGACTTTTACAATCTGGATCCACTTTGGAAATTATGTTCAGACATGTGGGTCTGGTGTGTTGCTTTTAAATACTTGTTAATTTAAATGGTGGTTGAGTTGAGCGCAACACGGGTGGTTACTTAAAGTTTTGTTGTTTTTTTTATGCACTTCTCCGTACATACTTATAAACAGGCCTGTGATGCCTGGAACCTGTTGCGTGGGTTGCAATAAAGTTGCACTAAAGCAGTAAATCTGCGTTTGTCCTTCATTTGTTGTTACTGCCGATAACGTGGTGCCAAGGGCAGAGCACCGGTGGGACCGGTTGTAGGACAGAAAACCTCTGTATAACCCTTACGAAGCAATGGTATTTTCCAATTACTAAACAACTACGCAGGTCAATGAATTCCTTTCAAAATGTGTCATGCTTGAATTTTGGTTCCTTGACTTCGCGTGACTTTTGGTCGCATGAAAAGAGAAATCCCATTTTTCTTCATAAAAGTTTCAGCCGAATCCCAAAATAGAGGATTTTTTGCATCCGTAGTTACGTACCTGGGATAGTCACATATAGTCTTGAGAGGGCTATGTTGGTGGACAAATACCTGGGGGTACCTAGGGAACTAAGGGGTACAAGGGAAGGAGGAGTACTGCTAAGCCTAGAATATACAGTTCTGTTTTGGTCTGTAGTGCTCAAAAGGATGATTATTAAAGGGGTAGATCACCTTTGGATTAACTTTTAATTTGTTATAAAATGGCCAATTCTAAGCAACTTTTCAATTGGTCTTCATTTTTAAATCTTGTTTTTAAATTATTTGCCTCCTTCTTCTGTCTCTTTCCAGCTCTCAAATGAGGTCACTGACCCTGGAAGCCATAAAACTATTGCTCTGTTAGGCTACAATGTTATTATTACTTGTATTTCTATTCAGCCCCTCTACAATTCATATATCAGTCACTCTCTCAAATCACTCCCTGGTTACTAAGGTAAACTGGACCCTAGCAACCAGATAGCTGCTAAAATTCCAAACTGAAGAGCTGCAAACAAAAAGTAAATTAAAAAACTACCAGTAATAAAAAATGAAGACCAACTGCAAATTTTCTCAGAATAACACTCTCTACATCGTAGTTAAAATTAATTTAAGTCCAAAATTAAAAACAACTAGGCTGATAAGAAAGGGTGGACAAGTTAGGAGTGTTTACACGGAAGAAGATGCACTGAAGGGGAAATCTGATAATAAATCTGACAATATACAGTACAAGGGGACCATATGTACGTTTTGCCCTGGTTATTGCTGCCAAGCCCCCTGGGAGCTAGGCCCTGCCAAAATAACAAGAATGGGAATCTAATTTATAAAAAAAAAAAATTGCCAAAATTCTTTTGTTTATTTCCTGACAATCTCTTTGGAACAAACAAGTGATTTCACAGGGGACCATTAAAGTGAAGAAAAAGGGCCGCACCGCTTATTCCATAAGCCATATTGTAACTGGGCTGCGGAATTGTTGGATTGAGGACACAGGTGGAACCAAGTCTCAGTATTATTCACATGAAATCACAGTAGCTGTAAGATTCCTTTGTTTTCTGTAAACCACCTGAATACACTAGAATAGCAGCAATATAGAGATCAGATCTACCAAGATGTATCGTATCAGTGATCAAACAAACAAAAATGTTTCCACTGATATTAAACACCCTGACATTTATGTTTTAATAACAGAGCTGGTGAGTTCTAAGGAGACCAAATGAAATATATGTATGTAGAGCTAAACTCTCATTTATCCCTTGCAGAGAAAGTGTATTGATTATGTAAATCCATCTGCTTTCTTTGGAGAGTAGGATCTGATCCAGATTGCCACCATTTATGCCAAGCTTTACCTTTTCAAGGGCTGTGACTTGTAATCCCGCAGGGTTACCATTATGTATACAACAAAAATGTTTACCGAATAGAGTAATCTTGATCTTTTGATCTTTTTTTTTGTCTTTTGTGTCTACTGCATCGAGATTATCCATAAGCGTCACATTCATTTTACTATTGGAAATCTGTTCTCCTATCTTTTGTTTAAGGCTCCTTTTGATCTTACTGACATATCCTAAGCCACAAGGGCAGGTGATCATGTATATATCAGTCCGGTGGTTTTACAGTTGATGTATTGTCAGTTGCAGTGTGTTTTGCTGAATCTGTCCTCTAATGCAGTGTTGTTGTAAATATATCAGCATATACCGCATGAGCCACAAGGGAAAGTGCCCGGACTGTGCTTAGAGCCTCTACCTTTATTGTTTCGGAAATGACTTCTAACCAACAAATCCTTCAAATTTGGTGCCCTTCTAGGTGTCAGCTGGGGAAATTCACCCAGGCAACTGTGGAGTGTGGGGTCAGTCCTTAGTATATGCCAGTGCCTACATAATACCATTCGTATCTCATCCCATTGGTTGCAAAATGTACAGGTATGGGATCCCTTATCCGGAAACCCGCAACAGAAAGATCCCTTATCCGGAAAACCTCAGGTCCCGAGCATTCTGTATAACAGGTCCCATACCTACCAATTTCTGCAGACTCTCAGGAATTCTCTACTGGAACAGGTTGCATAACACTATTAATATGATGACTATTAAAATGCAAGATAGAATCAGTCGCTGTTTCCTTCTTCAAATACCCATTCTCTTCTTTAATGCTGGCGATGGTAAAGCTAGCTGCATAGGTCGGTTTCAAATTGAACTCGTTTTCATTGAGGAAATTAAAAAAAGCTTATAAGGTTCTGTTCAGAACCGTCAAAAGGTCATCAATGTAGCGAAACCAATGTGTAATATATATAGCTCACTAAACCTCTCCCACCACCCCATGAATATGTTGGCATAAGTAGGAGCAAAAGATGCCCCCGTTGCAGTCCCTTATACCTGCAAATAAAATCAATCATTGAACACAAAGTGATTATGAGTTAGTCGGAATTCCAACAAATCTATCAGAAATTCTCTACAGTCTCAATCATAATTAGTGTCACTCTCCAAAAAGGATTTTACAGCCATGATGCCAAATTTGTGTTGGATACAAGTATAAAGTGATATGCCAAGTAACAGGCAGAGTAGTAGGATTAACCTGTAGATCTTGTAACTTATACACATCTGTATCCCGGACATATAGTGGTAAAGTGATCTCAACTTGGTTTCGATATATTGGCAAGCAATTTCACAAAGGTTGCCATTACCTGATATAATGGGCCTACCAGGTGGTTTCTACTTGTTCTTGTGAATTTTCATTAACCCTGAGTACACGTTCCTAATCATGGACAATGTCTAGTATCTGTTAAGGGAGCAGTGTGTGTATGGGGGGGGAGGACTGGACAGCAAGTAGCTTGATTTGGTCCTTGGAGAAATGGGTGGTTTTCAGAAAATAAAGTAATCTTACAACTACTATGATTTGATGTGAATAATAACAGAGCCTTGATTCTACCTGTGTCCTCAATCCACCTTATGCTCCATACAGTCATTTTTAATTGTGTATAACAATACGAGTTATGCATATAAATAGGGATTTCTTTCTTTTTAGTATATTATGTATAAAAATTAAGTTTTATAATATTCTATTATTGCCAGTAGTCTACAATAAAACTTAAATATCTACATCAGTGATCCCCAACCAGTGGTTCATGAGCAACATGTTGCTCCCCAACCCCTTGGATGTTGCTCTCAGTGGCCTCAAAGGACTGGAGGCAAATTTGGTTGCATAAAAGCCAGTTGTACTGCCAAACAGAGCTTCATTTAGGCTGCCAGTCCACATAGGAGCTACCAAATAGCCAATCACAGCCCTTATTTGGCTCCCTCATGACCATTCTTCATGCTTGTGTTACTCCCCAACTCTTTTTACATTTGAGTGTGGCTCACGGGTATAAAAGGTTGGTGATCCCTGATCTACATGAACAATTCTGCAACCCCGTTAGTATATTGGTTATGGAATAAGTGGTGCGGTCTCTACATTAATGGTCCCTTGTGGGATCACTTGTTCATTCTAGTTACTATTAGAATGACCAGCATGCTTAATATAGATTTATGGCAATTGAAATGACATAACCATAGGGTGGTAGGTGTAGGCTTTACTCTCTCGTTCTTCTTTGCCAGTCTCTTTAGGGACCCACCAATCTGAACCATCACATCTGTTTGTCCCCCCACTGGAACCAGTCTCCTGACAGGACTCCTGCCTTCCTCTCCCCCACAAAAATCACCCTAAATACAAAATGCAACATAACTTCAAGTTGAAATTAAGAAGACAAATGGCTTTGTCTGAGGGTAGGCAGATCTAATCCAAGATTTTTTGTATTAAGGAACATTAATGCACAGTAAATCCACATATAGTGTTGCCAGGGTTGTGTTGCCTGGTATTGGGTCTAGGCCTGTTAGCTTTTGGATACCATACAAGGAAATTTCTGCGTTTGTATGTTTTCCCCATGTTTCCTCCCACACTCCATAAACATAAAGGCAGGTTAATTGGCAGGTTACATTTGTGTGAATGTGGTATAGACTGTGATCTCTTGTGTGGAAGGACTGATGTGGTATAATCTCTGTAAAGTGCTGTGAATATCTGTCAGTGTTATATAAATACCAGGAAATAAATAAATATGCAAACTATCCTGTGTATCCAGGGCATTACAGTTCCTGTGAACCCAGAATCTGTTTTTTTTGGCAGAACATAAGCTCAGTATAAACCAGTTTTGGTGTAGTACAGGTATGGGACCTGTTATCCAGAATGCTCGGGACCTGGGGTTTTCCGGATAAGGGGTCTTTCTGTAATTTGGATCTCCATAACTTAAGTCGTTTAAATATTGAATAAACCCAATAGGATTGTTTTGCCTCCAATAAGGATTCATTATATCTTAGTTGGGATCAAGTACAAGGTACTGTTTTATTATTACAGAGAAAAAGGAAATTATTTTTATTATTAAAATTAGAATTATTTGCTTATAATGGAGTCTATCCATGATACATAGTTACATAGGGTTGAAAAAAGACCAGAGTCCATCAAGTTCAACCCATCCAAGTAAACCCAGCACACACAACCCACACCTACCAATCTATACACTCACATACATAAACTATAAATACAACCACTAGTACTAACTGTAGATATTAGTATCACAATAGCCTTGGATATTCTGCTTGTTCAAAAACTCATCCAGGCCCCTCTTAAAGGCATTAACAGAATCTGCCATTACCACATCACTAGGAAGGGCATTCCATAACCTCACTGCCCTCACCGTGAAAAACCCCCTACGCTGCTTCAAATGGAAGCTCTGTTCCTCTAATCTAAAGGGGTGACCTCTGGTGCGCTGATTGTTTTTATGGGAAAAAAGAACATTCCCTATCTGCCTATAATCCCCTCTAATGTACTTGTACAGAGTAATCATGTCCCCTCGCAAGCGCCTCTTTTCCAGAAAAAACAACCCCAACCTCGACAGTCTCACCTCATAGCTTAAATCTTCCATCCCCTTAACCAGTTTAGTTGCAGTCTCTGCACTTTCTCCAGCTCATTAATATCCTTCTTAAGGACTGGAGCCCAAAACAATACAATACCAGCTAAATAAAAAAAAAAAATAATAAAACAAATGGGGAACATTATATTGAAGGGCTTCTTTTAAAGGCCAAGTGGAATTATTGCAATGTAAATATCCACGTGCTTGTGGTTCACTTGTAAGTGTACTTTCCTGCAGCTGGGTTAGTAAGGAGCTACTCCTGCACAGGTTACTTACAGTAGCAAAAAACTCATTGTTTACTTGATGAAATATGACAGTGCCAAATGATTTTACCATAACATTTTTTTAAGAAAAACTCCATTTTGTCAGATGTTATTCGTATCCATATTACAAGCTGTAGGGTTTTTGCAGTACACCCAGATACTAATGAAGAAACATTAATTAACATCTAATTACAGTGCAGAAAATTAACCCGCCGTCCCTGGAGTAATTAGAAGAGAATTCAGCCTGTGCTAACGGCTTCTGGTTCTGTCTGTAATGAATGTAATTGTTGGAGTTCGTCCAAATGAAATATACACAACATTTTACTAGAAAGGGGAATATCTGTGGGTGGAAATGAAAGCGAGATTTTTTTTTCATAGATTAAAGCTCTTCACATTAAAGCAGCAGTCATGCAAGTCTTATGGAATGAATATTTACAAAAAACATTGGATTGTGCAATTGTGAACCTTAATGGTAACAGTAGTTGTTTTTTCTTTCCAAGTAGGCTGCCTAATCCACAATAGTTTTGCTAATGGCTAAAATCTTTATTATGATAACTTTACCCTTAAAAGAATACCTTGTTGTGTCATCTGTTTTACTCTGCAGTTAACAACTGCCGTATTGTCCCTGAGGCTGAGTCGGAGAAAGCTATTCTGTAACGCAATAATGCGCTGCAACAAAATGTTCCGTTTCGCTCTGCTGGTTCTATGTCAGCTCCTTGTTGCCTTGGGCAAATCATTTAATCTCCCTTTACCTTAGCCACCAAAATGATAGATATGCAGGGCAGGGACTTATTCCTGAATTAGAAATGGAAGCACTACATGCAATTAGTAGCGCTAAACATGGAGAATATAAAATGACATTTTTTAGATTTCAGTTCTCCATGTCCACTATGTTAAACTGGGTCATAAATCCTTCCCAGAAATGACAGTTGTCAGTTACATATGTGAAGCCTCATTGATAAACGAAAGTGCAGGTTTGCCAAAATACATGCAAATACATGCACGGCTGTGAGGGTTTTGATGCCATTCATTAAATTTACTTGTACTCCTGCATAGTTGCAAGGCCGTATTTATACATAGTTACCTGAAGTCCTGTGCTTAGGACAGCAACTTTTGGGGGGCGGCCTATATATAAATTTCTTTTAAAAAAAATCTCTGCCCTGGGTGAGTTGCAGAATGTATCACATGCAACATAAGGGGGCGCATTTAGGTCAGGTGGCTAGGGTGGCCCTAAACACAGCCCTACGTAGTTGACTATGCATTGGATGTGACTTTTGTGCCCAGGGCCAGATTAAAGTTCTCGGCGCCCCGAGGCCGCCCCCGCCGCGCCCCCCCCCCCCCGAGTGCACATGCGCGAACACGCGGCGCCCTCTCCCCCCGAGTGTGCATGCGCGATCAACGCGCATGCGCAATCGCACATTTAAACTCCCATACGGAGCAGTGGGGAGAGGTCCCGACTGCTCCATATGGGAGCCAAATTTAAAAATTCTGTTGCGGCAGGGCGGCATGCCGCCCCTAAACTTGTGCCGCCCTAGGCCCAGGCCTTTGTGGCCTTTCCACAAATCCGGGCCTGTTTGTGCCGAGTTGTGTGCCTATTGACGATGGGCAACCTTGGAGCTATGTCCACTTTGAATGTGGAGGTAATCCAAGGGTATTCACTGTGGGTTGCGGGAAAGACGTGCATCAAGAATCACTTAGTAATGCTCTGCACACTGAGAGTAGTACAATCCCCATTCGGAAGATGTTAGCCACAATCTGCACTCAATTTGCCAAAACATCCACACACACAATTGGGTTTGTTTTGATGCATCAGGTACAATTTTCAGCAGAAGCAACTCAGCAATTGGTTAAAGCAAGGCTGGACCATTGGTGTCGTGCATAAGTGCATGGCCTCAACCCCCAACCCCCGGCCTCTGCATATATATTATGAAATTTCAGCTTAAGAAATGAGGGTTCAAAATAAACCAAATATCTATTAAGAAATCTTGCTGCATTGCGGAAGTTAAATTATACAGGTATAGGATCTATTATCCTGGGGGTTTCTGGATAAGTAAACTTTCTTGAGTCTTCCTTAAGTCTGCTACAAATCAGTTAAACATTAAATAAGCACAATAAATATTGTTTTGCCACCAATATAGATACATGCAGCTTAGTTACCATTAAGTACAGGGCAGTGTTTTATTATTACATGGAAATAATTTTTAAAAATTATAATTTTTAAATTGACCTTCCTGTATACATATCTTTAATCCTCCTACAGCCCATTTCATGGTCAGTATAAGTCTAAAAACATCCAATGGTCTTCCATTTAACATTAATTATTCCACTAAACTTTTAAAAATAAGAAGCTTTTTCTTATATATCACCCAATCTTTATCACCCGATCTAACTATTATATTTTCATTATCCCCAAAATTGCAGATAGTGTCTCTTTCTAAAAACGTCAGTTTATCTTACCAGGGTTTATCCAACAAAGCCATTGTCTTGTCTTCAATTAACTTCTGGAACAGACTAATATATGGACCCTTAGACTCTGGGGTGGGGGGGCAATGAGTTGGGTTTAACATTAGTAGAATCTCTGTATGTGTCCATTGGTATTGTTTTATAGATCTGATGACCCTATTGAGTGGAATAATGGAAATCAATTACTAGACTTTCTCAATCAGCTTAATTTGAAGAAAGTTAATATCCGAATTCTACATAATACAAGTACAGAATAAATAGATTTTCTGGCTGTAACTGTGGTTCCAATGGGAGCATTATGAGGGACTTATATAGGAAATCTACAGCAACAAACTTAATTTTGCACTTCTCAAGTCAACATCAATATGCGAGAGAGGAATCTCAACGGGAGAATTTGTCAGGCTTGTTTTCAATTAGAGACCTTTGAAAGTGGCTCAAAAGACTTATCACAAAGATTAGAAGACGGGGACAACAAGTTAATCAGAAAGGCACATCAACGTGCATTATACACAGACAGGAGCTTTCTGTTTAATGAAAGGAAAGATGTAGTCAAATTGGACAACAAATTACAAGTAGTAGGGCTTGATGTATCACTACACACTTGCCAGTTAGCAGTCAGACCTTATTGTCACCACATTCATTGGGAACCAAATCAAATTGCTCCATTTTATTTTACATTTTTAAAAAAAATGCAAAGCAATCTTCCCTGGATTTTACTGTAAATCATAGGGAATCTCACTTTATATATTCAACCACAAAATACAGAATTGACTTATGAGGCATCTCTTATACTTTGCAGAACCCTCAGGAGGGCTGCTGCCATGAGGCAAATTGAGAATTTTGCTACAGGCGGCAGTTACTAGGGGAAGCAAGAGCTTCTCTGTAAAGCACTGGGGCCCCTGCTTGAACCACTCAGATGCTAAAATGTTAAGTGCAGGGAGGGAGGCGGCATTGGGAAGCCACGTCAGTTAGGCACAAGCGCCAGAAGGGCCCCTGAACACCCTCAATGCTGTGACACTAGAATTTGTATGTGATATTAGACCCTGTAAAACACAAGGCATTCCTGGACCATGTAAATCACTAATATTGCTATATTTATACAAGTCATGCCAATGAAATATCTAATATTCCTATATGTGAAAAACAGGGTGCATTGTCTTTGATAAATACAGGTATGTTAATCTTTTAGTTATTAGTTTATGCTTTTTAAGCACAGTATTGTGATAACTAAATTTACTTTTTCATTTGACAAATACTTTTTCAACTAACAATTTGTATCACAATCTCTTCTGCTGAATGGGGGTCTCTGTGAAGGAGTGTGGGTTTATACAGAGGACATGCAGGGAGACAACCACTTTGGTACAAGGAAGTGTATAGGTGTGTGATTGTCCACTTCCAATGAACTACTAATAACTGTACCACACATCTTTATAAAATGCACTTTTCTTGGGTGCCTAAGCTCTTTGGGCTCTGGTGGTGTGTTTGCTGTTGTCACCAGTTTCCACCACTGCATATTACAGGGGATTAGCACAAACTGCATTGTAATTAATCATAGAGTAAGCGTAAGGATGATATACTGTATGGCACTGATTGTGTTAAGCTTTTATGTAACAGTGATACATGGAACAATGAGACATGTTTTTAGACATGGCATTTAATTTGTTTCATATTACACAGCCATAGAGTATTCTCCAAGTTTGTATAAAGATATTGTTACCATCTTTATTTTATACACCGTAATATGGCCTCATTTCTAACCTGCATAAAAAATGCTGATCCACTGGCCCAGTTTTGAGACATGTTTAAAGAATTGCTGACCCCTTAGCCCAGTTATTCTACCTGCCTGGGGAATCTGCCATTCTTTATATTTGCAGGGAAGTATATACTGTGTAAGTACTCAGCACTGTGCACTGTTTCAGTCCCTGCCAATTAAATATTATTTAAGGCAGAACATTAATCTGAGGGCCTGAAGCAGCCATAAAAGCTGGTGTCTCTACAAAGGGTATCAGAACAGGTTACAACTTTGGTGAAAACTTAGTAACCTATGTATAAGAACATACATACTGGGGCTCATTTACTAACAATGGACACATTTGTAGAGTTGCAGAAACCCATTATTACAAATTAGACGCTTGTTGCCAGTAGTTTACATGCAGTAGAATCGCGTTAGTATATGTGTCCTACTTTCTTAATGTGTTGGGGGGGGGGGAAGAGTTAGGTTCATTTATCCTGGTTAGATTTGCAACTGAGCAGGGACCATAGCAACTACTCATTAATTGGCTTCTTTCAGTCATCTGAAAGGAGAACAATGAATGCAAAAATGTAATTGGTTGCCATGGGTTCTGACCAGGTGCAAATTTGGCCCTTGTTGATAAATTAAGCCCCATTTGCTGTTTCAGCATTATAATGTCCCTATGCGCAGAGCAAACATTGTTTTGCTGAAATTGTAGAGGAAGAACTTGACTTAAAGAGACCATGTCACCATGTTGGTCTGAGCAAACTGAGCATAAGTTTAACAAATATTTTACCAAAAGCCACATGTCAAAATAATCAGTAATGCTAGAGATCTACTTTTGAAATTTCCAACGTGGCCCTGTCCCCAATTCAATTCATGAGAAAATACCCTGGATTTACTGACCATGCTGTGGCTTTCACTGAAAGAAACTGCTGATCAGTTTGCATTGGTCAGTTGGGTGACAGGGTCTCTTTAAGTTAACCCTCCAGAGCACCTGTGCTGTGGGATGAATTGGAATAGCTGCCAAAAGCCAGACCCAACATCAGTGCCCAGCCTAACCATCATTCACGCAAGTAACACCGGTAAACTCGTACGTAGCCTCCTTGTGCAGCATTGGGTAAAACTGCCTCCGGATAGCATCACTCAATCTGATCTTCACAAAGACGTGCATCAAAAGAAGAATTCATCCAAAAAAGTTATTTTTTTTGTTTAAGCTAAAAACATCAGATTAGCATAAAATTATATAAGAAACCATCTGCTTGGTGCATTAAATAGCATCAGCAACTTTCTTAAGGGCCATAATAATACATAGTAACATAGGTTGAAAAAATACACACGTATATCAATTTTAGCCTTTTATGTCAATATAAAACCTGTCTAACTGCAGTTGATCCAGAGGAAGGCAAGAAATCTGAAGCTTTTCTAATTTATCACAGAGGGGAAAAATTCCTTCCTGACTCCATGATGTCAATGGGACCAGTCCCTGGATCAACTTTGGTCTACGAGATAATTTCAGTAATCAATGGTCTGTTAATTTTATAGAAAGAAATCATTTTGAAGAGCAGGCACTCATTGAGCAAATCTTCAGGCAGAATCCTTGATTAAAAGTCATAATCACCTTAAGTGTTTTGTGTTCACAGGCATGTAATCATAGGCAGAGATGTAACAACAGGATATTTGTGACATATTTCTTGCAAGATATTTAAAGATGGTCCCCACCAATCAAAGTTTTTAAGATAATTGTCTCACCAATCATACATGGGCTTGTGTTAAGGTACACCCAATCCACCATATTGGTACTCTCATAATTGAAGTCCATTCAAAACACAGAAAACTTTACAAAACATTAAAAGTTAGCACACCCAATCCACCATATTGGGGCTCCCATATAAAGCTTATTTAAAATACTGAAAACTTTATTAATATAAAACTTTAAAAAACAATCAAAGGTATAAACCATCGCAGATTTCAAATGTACCTTCATTCTGATATTTCACCACTTACGGGATTCAGCAAGTCAGAAATACTTCAGAAAAACTACTAACTATGTTTATACATGAAATGAAACAAATTCCCAGAAGACTATAAGCTTCTCCAACTAGGCAAGAAATGACTGCAGACTAAGCTTTCAAATCAGCAGGCCTGTCATTTTTCTTTAGGTATAGCTAAATGATAATCTGCGTTCCCCTGGAAGTCTGTATATATAGGAAAGCAGCTTTTTTTTCAAATTACCTCAGCTACTATTAAGGAAACAAACCATTAAAGTAAATATTTCACTCACCGTCACATGTATTACTAAATTCATAATGTTCTTGTTTGTCTCAAAAAAGGAATATACTGCGTTTAAATCTTTCTTCAGTCTCTCTCTGCTCGCACTATTTATTGTAGAATCACAGGCATATCAATTAGATTAGTCAGACAGCCAGTCTGGTTTAATTGATATACTTCCACTTAGGAACTGATTGTGCAATAAATATTCTATGAGCAGAGAGAGCTGTGCTATTTTATACATTTCTGTTTGTCTTTATGGGGGTGCGGATTCCTGCACTGGCAGAAGGCGCCTCAACAAAGAAATGTAGCTAAATAGCAATGCTGCCTTCTCTTGCTTCTTTTAAATTCATAAAGTAGCACAGCACTCCTGCTCTTACAATATTTATTGTACAGTCACTGCCTATGTATGTATACGAATATACAGGAATGGGATCAGTTATCCGTAAACCCATTAAACAGAAAGTTCCGAATTACGGAAAGGCCATCTCCCATTGACTCCATTATAGGCAAATAATTCTAATTTTTAAAAATTATTTCCTTTTTCTCTGTAAGAATAAAACAGTACCTTGTACTTGATTCCAACTAAGATATAACTTATCTAACTAACCCATTCTTTTGGATAATAGATCCTATGTATATATATATATATATATATATATATATATATATATATACTATACACATTACCCCAGCACTCCATTGTAAAGCTTCAAGAGAAAATTAAAAACCAATTTTGCACACACTGAAGGAAAAATGTCTGCATTTTAGTAAAAAGAGACACGTTTAGTTACACGGTTTGTACAAAGTATGCATAAGCTGACGCGCCCTGTCAAGGCAGTGTCCTTGCATCAGTCCTAACCTAGCGAAAAAAGAGAATATATTTTTATATATATATATATATTAGTTTTGATTGATTCATGGGATAGAGCTGTATTTTTGTATATATTGATATATATATATATGTATATATATATATATACAGATTTCAATGCAGGATTCTGCTGGAGAAGCTCTATTAACTGTGTTTTTTTTTTTTAATTGTTTTTATTTATTTTTTATATATAACAATCGGGTTCCACATATGCAAGATATTGTCTTTTACAGAGATTAAAACATATTATTATGCATGGATATTAGGTACTCTTAAGGTTTAAGACAGTTATGTTGGTAAATTTGTTGAAGGTATGCAAATATATGGATGGTAGGTAGTTGGCTATTTCACGCTTAGGTTGAAGCTCTATTAACTGTGTTTTTAAAATCAAAACAAAAAAAAAAAAACATGTTTTCCCATGACAGTATTCCTTTATGTCTATAAAAAAATATATAAGCATTAAATAAACCCAATAGGATTGATTTGCCTCCAATAAGTAATAATTATTTACACCTGCTTTGTCTCACAGAGCATTCTGGGAAAACAAGTCTTCCCTCGAGGGTTTTTCAGGTTACTGTGACATTCCAGTGCCTGGGTACCAGAATATTTTAGACTAAAGCAGCAAACAAAATAAAGTGATAAGTTGGCCTGGCACTGGCTCTTGCTTGGGTCCCCCTAGGTATTTACACCCGGATGATGAACAACAAGCACCTGAGTGATACCTCAGCAGAGAGAATGTAGGGGACACTAATCTCCTGTGGCCCCCTACTCTGTGGGTGGCAATAAGGACCTTTTTTGGGTCATGCATAATTGACCAACTTATCACTTTATTTAATATTATTATTTAATATTGAGTAATATTAGGAATATCATTTTGTACAAAGTTTGCCTAATAAATTCTAATACATTTGCCGATTCCAACTGCATGTGCCTATAGTAACGCTGTGCTCCGGCTTGGTCACCGCGTGTTGCTTTCCCAGTGTCTCATAAGCCATAAGCCTCATGTTATAAGTTCTATTTACTTACCAGTAATTATACCTTGCTTCAATTCCCTTGTCTGTTCATATACGATTAAACTCTCACAATCTCCTGTTGAGATTATATTGATTTGTTGGTACAGGTATGGGATCCCTTATCCGGAAACCCATTAGCCAGAAAGTTCAGAATTACAGAAAGCCCATCTGCCATAGACTCCATTATAAGCAAATAATTCTAATTTTTAAAACTGATATACTTTTTCTCAGTACCTTGTACTTGATCCCAACTAAAATATAATTAATACTTATGGGAGGCAAAACAAGTCTATTGGGTTTATTTAATGTTTAATTTTTAGCAGACTTAAGGTATGGAGATCCAAATTATGGAAAGATCCCTTATCCAGAAAACCCCAGGCCCCGAGCATTCTAGATAACAGGTCCTATACCTGTATTTGATTAGGGATTTTTAATGCAGTTTTGCTTCATTTGCGTTACAGTTGAAGCCATTGTTACACTACTCTGTACTTCATGGTGATGGTGACTGAAGATTTTGGTGCCAAATTCTGGTGGGGGGTTATTTATATCTGCTTTAACCCTTGCTCTGTAACCTTGACAAAGGTCTCTTTTGAGACCAACAACTTTTTCACTATGAGTGCAGTTTTTGTTTGCTGCTTTATATATATATATATCATACAACCTTTAACTTTAAGTCTGCTGGAACACTTAGTAAAAACTCTAATAAAATCTTTGGAAATGGCAGAGCTACAAAGGCTGCAGAGATCAATGACAGCAGCTCTTTTCCTCACTTCAAGATAAACTACAATACATTTGAGATGATTGCCTTCATAGAAGACTTAAGGCCTGAATGTGACATGAAGGAGTCTGTGACAGGAGAATGCAGTTAAGAGAAAACTAGCAGAGTATTAACAGACAGTTGTGTTGCTGCCTTTACAAACCCATTTCCCCAAGCATGAAAAATACAGTTTTTAATGTACATTATTGTTGTTATATAAGTAAATAATAAATGTGGGTTATTACCTTCAGGCTGCAGCAAGAATGTTTTACCTCTGTTATTCTTAAGTCAGCATCTGATAGTTCTTTCAGCCTTAGGGGCTGATTTACTAACCCACGAATCCGACCCAAATTGGAAAAGTTCCGACTTGAAAACGAACATTTTGCGACCTTTTCGTATATTTTCCGATTTTTTCGGCGTCTTTACGAATTTTTCGTTACCAATACGATTTTTGCGTAAAAACACGAGTTTTTCGTAGCCATTACGAAAGTTGCGTAAAATCGCCCGATTTTTTCGTAGCGTTAAAACTTACGCGAAAAGTTGCGCCTTTTTCGTAGCGTTAAAACTTAAAAGGTGCGAAGTTTCGCGTAAGTTTTAACGCTACGAAAAAAGCGCAACTTTTTGCGCAAGTTTTAACGCTACGAAAAATCGCCAGATTTTACGCAACTTTCGTAATGGCTACGAAAAACTCGCGTTTTTACGCAAAAATCGTATTGGTAACAAAAAATTCGTAAAGAAGCAGAAAAAATCGCAAAAAATACGAAAAAATCGCAAAATACCGATCATTACGAAAAAAACGCAATCGGACTCATTTCGACCCGTTCGTGGGTTAGTAAATGTGCCCCTTAGTATTGGCATTTTGACCAGCTAACACAGGGGCACAGATAGGCTCACAATTATACACAAATATGTACCATGGTACAAGCCAGCAATGGGAAGACAACTGAGACCTGCATATTAGGAACCTTCCTGCAAGGAAAAAGGACAGCAATACAATAGTTCATTAAAGTGAGTCAGTATTACACATATGTCTCTTAGAGATACCCCCTTTAACGAAAATCAAAAAGTAAACACCAGTGGAGACCAGCCAGCTCAGTAGTGTTACTATCAATAACATTCATCCAAAACATGGAATCTGTGGATAGAATATACAGTATAATATGCATTAATATTATAAGCTCTGTTTTTAAGAATTCAGCATGGTATAAGTTATGGGTGGGACAAGGGAGCACAAACCTCTTTAGGGGGCTCAGAATCTTTATGATATATGTGGGAGGGTATTTATTTTAGCATCAAAAGACACAATTCATATAAAAGCAAAATAACTATTCGCAAATCTCAAGCTTGGGGGACGAATGTAATTAACTATGAAAAGTCTGCTTAAAGTTAGAATATGAGAGCAAAGAATAAATTATGGGCCATATTTACTAAAGGGTGAGAGTTAAAATTTGAAGTAGTTGAATATTTGCCATCACATCACTAATTTACTAGATAAAAAACTACAACATGTTTTGGCAAATTAACTTCTCATCTTTCTTTAGGTTCAGGCTGGCACCTTTTCCATGCTAATCTCACATATGTGGAAAATGGTTACAGTGAATTAACGCCAAGAGAAAACTTTTCCTTCGGGGATTTTTAGTAAATATGAGATGTGATGTGTTCATTTGAAGTTCATTTGAGGAGGATGTGGAGAAAATGCACACTTTTACACATATATCTTATCATCGTATAATGAAGTACATCGTACATATACACAAGCAATAAGCTAGCAAATAGTGCAAGTACTTATATTTCTGTGCAGGCTGGGCAAGCTGAGTTCTTTGCACAGGGCACCATGTTGGCCGAGCACAACCCTTGGGGATATCAGGGCACCAACTGTGGTTCTTGGCACCAGCCATACTTATTAGAACAAAGTTCACACTGAAAAACAAAATGAACTGATCTTGATTCACAGTTGCTGAAAATACAGCATTTGATTTCTCTCTCACTTCTTTGAAATCCTCTTAATCCTAAAATCAAATACAGAATCTAGAGAGACCAGAGACAGCTTCATTGCTATATCTGACAGCGCAGTTACACTTGCAAACAGAAGATTGCAGTGTTCTAATGGATTAATCAGAAGGTGTTGGAAAGCAATAGCCGCCTGGTATTTATTTGCTAATTGATTACAAGTCAACATTTTGAATAGGCCTTTCTAAACAGACATTTTCTTGTTACGACTGGTATCAAACAAAACCTGGCTGTTAATTTTGAGGCAGTGAGAAGGAGATTAAAAAAAGCTAGTGAACAGGCAGATTCATAAGGGCTGTACTGAGAGCCACAATGTAAACCTTATATGGAAGGGTCTAGAGCAGTGTAAGCATAGAACTAGGGTACTAAGGTACTCCACTAGCACTCAAGGAAAAATGATGGAAGGAATTATTATAGAGGACCACTGAATAAGGTAATAAGTGGTAGCAGCTATTTTGGGTGACTAGAAGAGTGAATCAACAACAATAGGACAAATCAAAGATAAGGTTGACATCAGATGATTAGAAGGGATGTGAGCAGGACTGACCAAGCAAAGGATAGGGTGTGAGCTGCTGCAGGGGATGGCATTAGGATAACACATGGTGCACCGTGCAATCAAACCATCATCCTCTAGTCTATCTAAATGATCTCGGTGAACATGAGATATTTACATTAGCCCCTTTCCTTTTATATGTAAGAGAACAGTTCTATGCTAGTTCTATCAGCACATTGGGCTCAATCTATTAGCAAGCCATGATATATATTTGTACCCAAGCATGCGGAACACTGTAAATAAATACTTTGTGGTCTCTCTTTTTATAGCTGAACATTTTAAAATCTCTGTAATAGATGTTGGGTTATCTTTCTATATAACAGAATGTTGTGGTATTTTCTCTGTGAATCATTGGATACAGTTTATTTGCTCACAAATGGCCAAACTAAACCCACTTTGTTGGATCTGACTGCTTTCTAGCTATCACCTGCTGTATGAATCAACAGCACCTAAAACTGATTGTCTTTCCACCACAATCTGGCACGACAACAACTACTGATGGCATGTACATTAACTCTGCTGTTGAAGCATGCTAATGTTAGTTTTTGACCCTTTTTGTCTCATATAACTTCACAACATAGTAGAACCCATTGCTCCACTCTCAAGCAACAGCTAAAACATTTATATGTGCTCTTATCCTATCCTGTATAATTTATTGTAACTTCCTACTAAAGAGCCTCCAAGAGTCCCAAGTCTCCAAATGTTTAACTCTGCTCCTCCTGCTCTCTGATGCCAGAACTTTCTCTTTGGATGTTAATATCTTACAGGGAAGCTCAGGTTTTATTATAGTTTTCAAATAGAGATGGCCTATGACGCTTTCTCTGATGTGTGTGTAGTTTTGTTACGGTGGTTTTTTGACATGCCCGTCAAAAAATGGCACATGCGCTAAAAAGGACTACGCCCATGTCAAAGAAAGCGAAGTGCGGCAAATTTTTTTAAGTTATATCCTTCCCTCTCCACTTTTCAGTTTTTATACTAGGGTCACCGACCCTGGCATTGCTCTGTGAGGCTACTATTTATTTATCGTTCTATTCAGATT
Organism: Xenopus tropicalis; assembly: GCF_000004195.4. Classification (NCBI taxonomy): domain Eukaryota; kingdom Metazoa; phylum Chordata; class Amphibia; order Anura; family Pipidae; genus Xenopus; species Xenopus tropicalis. Next base: position 39,875,361 of record NC_030680.2, read on the forward strand.
GTCTCATATTCTTCTGATCTCTCCAAACCACTGTATGGTTGCTGTTGTAGACTGGACTATAAAAAACAGATAGTTGCTGAATTGCCAAACTGGACTGCTGCGGCTGAACAAAAAGCTAAATAATTTAAGAACGACTAGAAACAAAAAATGAAGACCATTTGTATAAGTGCCTCAGAATATCACTGTCTATATCAGGGGTCCCCAAACTTTTTACTCGTGGGCCACAGTCAAATGTAACAAGAGTAACACTACAGGCATTTACATGGAGACCCCTAGGGACAAGGAAAATCCATTCTGAATCCATTCCAACCTTGTTTCCAAGGGTCTGTAGGCTCTCACAATATAGGATAGATCATACCTCCAAGTTAGCTTGTATATACAGGTATAGGACCCATTATCCAGAATGCTCGGGACCAAGGGTATTCCGGATAAGGGGTCTTTCCGTAATTTGGATCTCCATACCTTAAGTATTAAATCCAATAGGATTGTTTTGCATCCAATAAGGATTATTTGTATCTTAGTTGGGATCAATTACAAGGTACTGTTTTATTTCTACAGAGAAAAGGGAAATCAGTTTTAAAATTCTGAATTATTTGATTAAAATGGAGTCTATGGGAGACGGGCATTCCGTAATTCGGAGCTTTCTGGATAACGGGTTTCCGGATAAGGGATCCCATACCTGTACCACTTTTAGTCTTACTATTGATAAGGTTTGTGGTTCCTCTTACCATATTTATTAAAAAGGGTTATTGTCATCAAATTTCAACAGCATTTTTGTCATCTTTCTACATTTTTTTAGCCAGACATTTGCAGCCTCCATCCCATCAAGCAATAGTGTTGTTAATTCCTATTCTCCCTATAACTCTTAGGTTGTTGTTCACATATATCCCTGGAGTGGAATCTGTTATGTATTAGATTTGTTTATTTTATCATATTATGCAGGCATCATCCCCTTTACTCATATTAGGCCTCTTTGTTCGGGAGATTTTGTATTAGTAATTATGTATTATCCATGCCTTCTATTTCTACTCTCCCCCAGAATCCTACTAGGAAACCCCTTTTTCCTCAAAATTACTTTGTAATAACAAAGGTCTGTCTTTCTCTTCACAATCTTGTTTCTCACAATGATTTCTGTTTACTATAAGAATCTGCTTGTTAAGTGCACTCTGTCTGCTAGGATTCCTATAAAATTGTAAATAACCATTAGCCATTGTTATTTATGAAAATGTTACAATAATAGTTATTTTATGGCTTTACTCCAAATCTAAAAAAAATAATACAGTTCTGGGAAAAGTTATTAATGAAAGTAAGTCAAATAATATTAGAATAAAAACACTTCTATTTGGGCCCCAAATACCATCTGCCCCATACAACTGTATGCTACACTACAGTACAAAAAAGATCATGGCCCAAAGCGCTTTGGAGTTACAGATATAGATCTTCTTAGTCCCCCATAACCCAGAGTGAACCCCAAACCCTTATAGCCAGTACACAGACCTGCCTAACAATAAAAATAATGTTGCCATATATGATCCACTCTATAAAAAAAAAAACTGAATTTGTGCCTATGAAATTTTTGATAAAGAAACTACTTTAGCACCACTAAACTTTTCAAATGTATTATACAGGTATAGGACCCGTTATCCAGAATGCTCGGGACCAAGGGTATTCCGGATAAGGGGACTTTCAGTAATAAGGATCTCCATACCTTAAGTCTGCTAAAAAAATCAATAAAACATTAATCAAACCCAATAGGATTATTTTGCATCCTGTAGGGATTAATTATATCTTAGTTGGGATCAAGTACAAGGTACTGTTTTATTTTTATAGAGAAAAAGGAAATCAATTTAAAAATTCTGAATTATTTGATTAAAATGGAGTCTATGGGAGATGGCCTTTCCGTAAGTCGGAGCTTTCTGCATATCGGGTTTCCGGATAAGGGATCCCTTAAAAATGTATAATATTATGAATTATATATATATATATATATATACACAGTATATATAATGACTGAACATCACTGCTGCCCAATGTATTTTCTATTCTGAATTCCATATAATTTATTGTAAATCTTGCTTATCCATAAAAAGCCTAAAGGTTGGCACTTTTGAACCATTAGTTGCAACCTGTAATCTATATGTCCCTGCTATTATTGGCATTCCTGAAGGACATTCCAAACATGTATGTATATTGGGATTTAAATAGAAGAATAGTACTTTGGAGTAATTAATAATGAAAAAATCCCTTCTACTTTACTCGGTATATTATCATAATAAGCTTTATTAATCAATAATGTTAATTCACTAGTGGGATTCATTAGTGGAGACTTCCAGGATATGTAACACTTACGTTCTATATTAATCTGTTCCCATGACAAATATCCCCCCACCTTTATCTGTTGAAGTAATAGAGTTCCTCTCCAATATTGTTCTGATTTTAACATTCTATTTTCTTTTTTTACTTGTGGATCTCTAATTAATATTGTAACCTTAATTAATAGTGTGAGCTGTAACCTCCCTGGTTTCCTCTAGATGAATTCCTGACCTTATTCTCTTGTATGACATTTTTGGGCTTTACCAGTGGATACTATTCTCTTTTAATTGTTTTGAATTTCGTCCTCTTGTGGCCTATTATCAAAATCTGACAGAAAAATGGTGTACAATGCAGTTGTAATGCATACAGGGAAGTCTCTCATGCCTGCCCCCTTTGCCTTGGTGTGGTGGGGACCAACACAAACATGAAATAATATCTAGTCTTGGGTCTTGGGGGGGCAGGGAGGACTGTGATTTGTCATTTGGTAGCCCCATGTGGAGGCTGTATTTGGAAATACACATGTTTTTTATGCATCTAAAATTTTTCTCCAAGTCAAAAATGTAAAAACAAGCATATGCTTTGAGGCCACTGGGAGCAACTTTAAAGACTTTGCATTCTCTCACGTTTTTATGCGTATTTCGGCTACATGTGCCTGCACCCGAGCGTATTCCATTCATTCAGGTGCAGGCACATGTAGGAGGCGTAGGGCGGTATTTTCAGCAATTGTTTTTCCGCTTGCCGATAATATCTGCCCTATGCCTTGTCTGCCATCAGCCTTAACTTTGGGGAAATCTTCTTGCATTCCTGGAAGCTCCAGTTCTGTTGTAATCAGCTGTGCTCTGATCGGATCTCTCTTCTCGTGGCTTCTCCAATCAGAGCACAGATGTAGGCATGGCTACGGAGATATTACAAACTGAAGGCAGTGCAGAAATGAAGGCTGATAATAAGGGTCTACAGGCTGTAAACTTTACCTAAGAAACTCACCAACTCTGAACTTTTGCTGCAGATTTCATCCCACTCCCACAGGTACTATACTGTATCCTCATCCCACTCCCACAGGTACTATACTGTATCCTCCTCCCACTCCCACAGGTACTATACTGTATCCTCCTCCCACTCCCACAGGTACTATACTGTATCCTCATCCCACTCGCACAGGTACTATACTGTATCCTCATCCCACTCCCACAGGTACTATACTGTATCCTCATCCCACTCCCACAGGTACTATACTGTATCCTCCTCCCACTCCCACAGGTACTATACTGTATCCTCCTCCCACTCCCACAGGTACTATACTGTATCCTCATCCCACTCGCACAGGTACTATACTGTATCCTCATCCCACTCCCACAGGTACTATACTGTATCCTCCTCCCACTCCCACAGGTACTATACTGTATCCTCCTCCCACTCCCACAGGTACTATACTGTATCCTCATCCCACTCCCACAGGTACTATACTGTATCCTCCTCCCACTCCCACAGGTACTATACTGTATCCTCCCCCCACTCCCACAGGTACTATACTGTATCATCCTCCCACAGGTACTATACTGTATCATCCTCCCACAGGTACTATACTGTATCCTCCTCCCACTCCCACAGGTACTATACTGTATCCTCCTCCCACTCCCACAGGTACTATACTGTATCCTCCTCCCACTCCCACAGGTACTATACTGTATCCTCCTCCCACTCCCACAGGTACTATACTGTATCCTCCTCCCACTCCCACAGGTACTATACTGTATCCTCCTCCCACTCCCACAGGTACTATACTGTATCCTCCTCCCACTCCCACAGGTACTATACTGTATCCTCCTCCCACTCCCACAGGTGCTATACTGTATCCTCCTCCCACTCCCACAGGTACTGTACTGTATCCTCCTCCCACTCCCACAGGTACTATACTGTATCCTCCTCCCACTCCCACAGGTACTCTACTGTATCCTCCTCCCACTCCCACAGGTACTATACTGTATCCTCATCCCACTCCCACAGGTACTATACTGTATCCTCATCCCACTCCCACAGGTACTATACTGTATCCTCATCCCACTCCCACAGATACTCTACTGTATCCTCATCCCACTCCCACAGGTACTATACTGTATCCTCATCCCACTCCCACAGGTACTATACTGTATCCTCATCCCACTCCCACAGATACTCTACTGTATCCTCATCCCACTCCCACAGGTACTATACTGTATCCTCATCCCACTCCCACAGGTACTATACTGTATCCTCATCCCACTCCCACAGGTACTATACTGTATCCTCCTCCCACTCCCACAGGTACTGTACTGTATCCTCCTCCCACTCCCACAGGTACTATACTGTATCCTCATCCCACTCCCACAGATACTCTACTGTATCCTCATCCCACTCCCACAGGTACTATACTGTATCCTCATCCCACTCCCACAGGTACTATACTGTATCCTCATCCCACTCCCACAGGTACTATACTGTATCCTCATCCCACTCCCACAGGTACTATACTGTATCCTCATCCCACTCCCACAGGTACTATACTGTATCCTCATCCACTCCACAGATACTCTACTGTATCCTCATCCCACTCCCACAGGTACTATACTGTATCATCATCCCACTCCCACAGGTACTATACTGTATCCTCCTCCCACTCCCACAGGTACTATACTATATCCTCCTCCCACAAGTACTATACCGTATCCTCCTCCCACTCCCACAGGTACTATACTGTATCCTCATCCCACTCCCACAGGTACTGTACTGTATCCTCCTCCCACTCCCACAGGTACTATATTGTATCCTCATCCCACTCCCACAGGTACTATACTGCCTCCTCCCACTCCCACAGGTACTATACTGTATCCTCATCCCACTCCCACAGATACTATACCGTATCCTCCTCCCACTCCCACAGGTACTATACCGTATCCTCCTCCCACTCCCACAGGTACTCTACCATATCCTCCTCCCACAGGTACTCTACCGTATCCTCCCCCCACAGGTACTCTACCGTATCCTCCTCCCACTCCCACAGGTACTCTACCGTATCCTCCTCCCACTCCCACAGGTACGATACTGTATCCTCCTCCCACTCCCACAGGTACTCTACCGTATCCTCCCCCCACTCCCACAGGTACTCTACCGTATCCTCCCCCCACAGGTACTCTACTGTATCCTCCTCCCACTCCCACAGGTACTCTACCATATCCTCCTCCCACTCCCACAGGTACGATACTGTATCCTCCTCCCACTCCCACAGGTACTCTACTGTATCCTCCTCCCACTCCCACAGGTACTCTACTGTATCCTCCTCCCACTCCCACAGGTACTCTACTGTATCCTCCTCCCACAGGTACTATACTGTATCCTCCTCCCACTCCCACAGGTACTCTACTGTATCCTCCTCCCACTCCCACAGGTACTCTACTGTATCCTCCTCCCACTCCCACAGGTACTCTACTGTATCCTCCTCCCACTCCCACAGGTACTCTACTGTATCCTCCTCCCACTCCCACAGGTACTCTACTGTATCCTCCTCCCACTCCCACAGGTACTCTACTGTATCCTCATCCCACTCCCACAGGTACTCTACTGTATCCTCCTCCCACTCCCACAGGTACTCTACTGTATCATCCCACTTCCACAGGTACTATACCGTATCCTCATCCCACTCCCACAGGTACTATACTGTATCCTTCCACTCCCACAGATACTCTACTGTATCCTCCTCCCACTCCCACAGGTACTATACTGTATCCTCCCACTCCCACAGATACTCTACTGTATCCTCCTCCCACTCCCACAGGTACTATACTGTATCCTCCTCCCACTCCCACAGGTACTATACTGTATCCTCATCCCACTCCCACAGGTACTATACTGTATCCTCATCCCACTCCCACAGGTACTATACTTTATCCTCATCCCACTCCCACAGATACTCTACTGTATCCTCATCCCACTCCCACAGGTACTATACAGTATCCTCATCCCACTCCCACAGATACTCTACTGTATCCTCATCCCACTCCCACAGGTACTATACTGTATCCTCATTCCACTCCCACAGGTACTATACTGTATCATCCCACTCCCACAGGTACTATACTGTATCCTCATCCCACTCCCACAGATATTATACTGTATATGTTCTAAAGGCTGAATCATTAGCTGAAATTAAAAAATTTTTGTCACCTGGTATCTATAATATCCCTATATAATATCACTCTTGCTCTAGTTCTTAATTAACTCTTTCCCCCTGAAAAGCTAATTGTGCTTTTATACATTTGCTGTTGTTTTTCCACACATTTTTCTTACTTTTATCATTGTTTCGTTCATTTCTAGTTAGTTCCAGTGGAACCCTCATGAGACTGAATAGCTGGGAAACAAACCAAAGTTGTGTTTCAGTGCCAATGTTATATGTATGTATAACTTTATTTATAAAGCGCCACAAGGGTACGCAGTGCTGTACAATCTTACAAACTACAAAATTACACACAGGGAGGACAAGTGATATAATAAATAAATACAATAAATATATATATAAGTGCCATGTGGTATGAGACACAGTAGGAAGGAGGTCCCTGCCCCGTAGAGCTTACAATCTGAGTGGTTGGGTAACATACAGGCACAAACTGGAAGGTAAGAGTGCATCAGGTATGGACATTTGCCCTTAAGCGCAGGACTGGGCAAAATAATGTCTTAGTGCTCCAGAAGGTAACAGCTGAGCCTTATCTTAAAGAGAGTGGGTGAGTTTTCCCTATGGAGGGATTCAGGGATAGAGTTCCAGAGGTAAGGAGCAGCGAGATAGAAAGGTTTCAGACGAGAGAGTGCAGTGGGTGTGGATGGTGTAAAAAGATGGAGGCTCTGAGAGGAGCGGAGGAGACGACCAGGAACATGTAGGGAGACCAGTGAAGAAATGTAGTGAGGAGCAGAGGAGTGAAGGGCTTTGAATGTTAGCAGAAGGATTTAGTATGCTACCCTTTGCTTAACAGGCAGCCATGATAGAGAGATTCGGAGAGAGCAGGAGAGAGCAGGAGGATCCTGGCAGCAGAGTTTAAGACTGATTGCAGGGGAGAGAGGTGGGAATCTGGGAGGCCGGTTAGTAGGAGATTGCATATGTTATAGTGCCAGGGCCTGAATATCTGCCATCAGTACCCACTGCATCTCACTGCATATAATGTGCTGGTTTTGTAAATACAGACTGCGTCTCACTGTATATAATGTGCCTGGGATATCAGTACCCACTGCCTTTCTCTCTATAAAACTAACTAAAACACATTTAAGCTAACTGATTACACACAAATGGATGGAGAACCCCCCACAGAAGTGCATGTATAAATACTTTTACATCCTAAGCATTTTAGGTTAGAAAAAGCACTCCCACCCGCACTTTTCCACAGGATTCCCTGGAAGTCAGTGGGAAGGTTATTTTTTTATGCCAGCAGCGAATCCACTCACAGTTTTAGGTCAGTCTATTTATGGCCCATCTTTAGCCTCCCCAAACAAAGTCGTGCTCCGCCTATGCCAAGGTGATGTCTATTTACCTCCCCCATCCCCCCATGAATGCCATAGCAAATAAATGCCTGCTTTGGTAATTACACACACATTGCAGTGGTGGTAACCACAGACTGAAAAATTTGAATATTTGATTGCACGAAGCGTATAAAGTATTTACCTGCCTATCACTTTTTGGTGCTCATTTTTGAGCATGCTGTTTTGCACTTTGCAATTTGTTGCATTGGTTAATGAGTCCTAGCATCTATGATAATAGGTGAAATATTGTTTTTTACACTATACACATTTGTATAGTTTCCCTTTAACAGGTTCTGTGGGTACTTCTTATTTACCCCCTGATAAACCCAATAGTCATTTACTATAGGTTCCTGATATTTCACCACTTAAATTCTTTTTAAATAAGTTGTCGCTTCCATGAATGTCATTTCCGTTGCTGCTGTTGATAAAGAGATGTTGAGTCACTCAACCTTAATGCCATTAGACCTGTGTGAGAGAATGCTAGGGCTCAGTAACAACCACAGAGAGCAGTTGTGGTTGTGAAATCTGCCAAAGTTGTTGCATGAATGTAGACAATACAAAGTGCATATAAATCCTGCTTCTCCACATCTTACAAATCGCACATAGTGTAGTTATTGAACATGGGGAACTCTGGAGCTACACTCACCCTGGAGCTTGGTGGTAGCTCAGTGGATCCTACAGCGGCCTGAATCAATGGATGCAGGAAAACTATGACTAAAGAATCAAACACAGGCTATTTTGGTGGTGAGTGCCAATAGTCGCTTATATGCAGATTAACTGTGATTCGCACTGATGCTCACCTGCAACTGCAAGAGTTTCAATGCATTGGCTGCAATTGCGTCCGGCACATCAACCCGTCTAGCCTGCAAGGTGCTGGGATTAGGGCCGATACACTGAAGTGCATTAAAAAGTGCGCTATTTATAGTATGTGGTAAAATTTTTAGCGCGTCTAATTTTTCGCGACTTAACGTGCGATTCACTAAAAGCACACTTGCATTAATTTACGCACAATATTGCATGCGTTATTTTAGTTATTTTTACATGCGCTAATCAACGCCCGCGTATAAACAGTCGCCGCATATAAATAGTAGCATATAAATTGCCGCAGCATATAAATAGTTGCCGCATATAAATAGTAACCGCATATAAATAGTAGCATATAAATAGTTACCGCATATAAATAGTAACCGCATATAAATAGTAGCATATAAATAGTAGCCACATATAAATAGTAGCATATAAATAGTAGCCACATATAAATAGTAGCATATAAATAGTTACCGCATATAAATATTAACCGCATATAAATAGTAGCATTTAAATAGTAGCCACATATAAATAGTAGCATATAAATAGTAGCATATAAATAGTTACCGCATATAAATAGTAGCATATAAATAGTAGTGCGAATAAACGCCATACATGCCAATACTGTAATTGAAAATGACCATTTCCCTGCAAACTGGAGGCTACATCACTCTAGGGCCAACACAGACTTGAATAAATCCCACTGCAAAGTCCATATTGTGTTGCCAAAAGCTCAGTAACTGCACTTTTCTATAATTACCGCCTGCCCCAAGTACGTGTTAATTTTCGCATAGACTAATGCGATATTTAGCGCGTCTAAGTGTTTGTGAATCATGCGTTAGTGTTATTTGCGTGCAAATTAACGCATGCGATGTGCGACTTAACGCATGCCGTAATACTGTAGTGAATCGCCTGTTAATTTTCGCGTCTATTTTAACGCAAAAAAGCGTGCAATAAAAATTAACGCACTTTAGTGAATCAGCCCTATTGTGAGTAAATAACATGGCAACCTCTGCTCAAAACTGCGCTTGTGCTCAGTTTAACTTTTAAATAAGCCCTGTTTTGTTTTGTAAGTTTACAGGTATTATCCATTAAGCAGTTTATGCTGCGTGACCGGTGCTTTGCGTTGCTGCTTGTTTGAACACAGCCATTAAGGCTAAATGAGCAATTATCTTGTATCTTCTGTATTGGATTTGATTGCATGTTGCTTTTTTATTCCCAAATCCTCTGGGGTTAATGCTGGCTACTTAAAATGTATTCATAGAAGTGTATGCGCTGTCTCGCAGACATTTTTCTGACCTAAACCTTCTCTGAACTACTATATGGTTAATCCACGCAGAGACTTCTCAAGGCCAAATTCTGCACTCAAACACAATTCTCTGAGGAAACAGGAGGTTGTGCAACAGATCTCACACAATATCAAGATCAATCCTCACACACCAGGAGCATGTATATTGTTTCCATTATCAAACTACCTTTTAGGGCTCTGGTACACGGGGAGATTAGTCGCCCGCGGCAAAACTCCCTGCTCGCGGGCGACTAATCTCCCCGAGTTGCCTTCCCCCTGCCATCCCACCGGCGAACATGTAAGTCGCCGGCGGGATGGCACACCTGGCGGGGCGATTTCAGGAAATCGCCGAAAAAGACTTGCAAGTCTTTTTCGGCGATTTGCGCGAAATCGCGCCGCCGCGTCTGCCATCCCGCCGGCGACTTACATGTTCGCCGGTGGGATGGCAGGGGTAGGCAACTCGGGGAGATTAGTCGCCCGTGAGCATGGAGTTTTGTCGCGGGCGACTAATCTCCCCCGTGTGCCAGAGCCCTTAGTCTGCCTTACTAACTTATGGAAGAAAAGTGGGACCATAAAAAAGTGTGAAGGTTGATCTTTAATCTTTAAAAATGTAATCTCTAAAGTAAAAAATTGAACTCTTCATCCGCAAAAATAAAAGCATTAACTTGACTTTTAATCTTAAAGCTCTGTCTTTAAAAGTCAATTTTACTATTAAAATTCAAAATGAACACACTTTTTTGGATACTGTTTTACTTATTTCCTTCAAAAGAGTTAAAAAATACAAATATAAGAACTATTCAGCAACTCTTCCTAATTGTATAATATTTTTAGCTAAACATCACTTGGTCGCTATTTTAAAGCACAGACATCCTTTGTGTTTGCAATAATAAAACAGTACCTTGTATTTGATCCAAACTAATCTGCATAAATCCATATTGGTTAAAGGAGAAGGAAAGGTGGAATCATTGGGGGGTGCCCCCAGTGAGAGTAATCACTTACCTAATACCCCTGGCTGGTGCTCCTGTTAGCAGATAACTGCCCCGGCCCTGGGTACATGCAGGAAAGTGATCCTCTTCCTTCTTCTTTCTTCATGCAGGCTGCGTACGTGGGCCCCAGGATCACAGCAAATGATCACGGCTACATGTACCTGGTTAGATTTTCTGCTAATAGGAACATCAGCCTGGAGCCTGACATTTTGGCCCCCACCCCCAGTGATTCCACCTTTCCTTCTCCTTTAAAATATTTTTGTTTAGCAGACTTTCCAAATCCCTTATCCAAAAAAAATTAGTTCCTAAACATTCTAGATACATTCTAGATACAAGGATTTAATATTTCTATGGATCAGTGAGGTGAGTAAAATAATGTTTTGAAGTTATTTCTTATCATTTTATATTTTTCCCCTCTTTATATTATTTTCCTCTCTCTCTTGCATTAATATTTATTATGCCTCGTAATTTATTTTACAAGTCATAACGAAATGTACTAAACTGCTGGGAATTTCTGTGCATTTCCCGGATTTATTTACTGAAATACTAAGTTGAATTCTTACAATTTTTGTTATCTTTATTTAGACCATAACACAATTCTTCTGTATTAACTATAAATGGTGATGGGATGACAAAGAAGGCACTTTAATCCCTTGAAGTTTGAGTACAGGCACAAAGTCAAAAGGATATTAGAAGAATATTGGGGATTCACCCTTTAAATCTGCAGCACGTTTCAAACGTTATTTAATCCATGATTTACTCAATATTTTCGAGGTGTCTCAGATGTCTGTTTTTTATGAGGTTCTTAAAAGCCATCATCATATACAAAATGGGACACAAATATGAAACATTCTCTGCAGGGCGCCTGCTACAGACCCTTATGTATGCTTCATATAAGAACCTATATATGTTTGTATTGGAATTGTGCTCTGCAGCTCAAATTTTAAAAACTGTTATTGGGCCAACATAGGGGGATCAAACCAATGGGCAAGGGTACAGGTCTGGCCTAAGCCTATAAGAAAAGTACAGCAGGATGAGTATACAGTATAAGTGTCTGCACACAATAATCCAGTTAGGGCTCTCTCAATCTAAATGTTTATCTTTAATTTATATTGCCCAAAAGTAGCCATTATCCTATGTGTTATTAGCACCTGCGCTACAATAAAGAATATATTTTTCTTTTTCATATATTTCCCCCCTAGTTTGTCATTGTTCTCATCCTTGCATTTTCATTTTCTGCTTGGCGAAACAACAATTTGTTGTAGAGTACATGAAACATGTCAGACAATATGGCTGAATTGAAAAGATGTTGTTTTGCCTGAACCCAGTAATGAAATGTCATTTGTACAAAACTAATCAGCAGCTAAATTGCCCAGGATCACTGGAAAGCAAATACAGGTGCCACCAGTATACGTAGATCTAAGCTGATGGTTTATTGCTATTGGTGCACAGATGGTTTTCTATTACAATGGGCCACAGCAAATTAGGGGGTAAAATGAATGTTCCAGATAACAGGCCTTTACCTGAAGCTAAAATTCCCTTGCCATATGCATTTGTTTCTAATGAAGCCTTTGCAAATTCCAAATATTTTTAAGGCCCTACCCTAAATAGGCCTAGCTATTCATAAAGGAGCCCAATATTACTATAAGCTGAATAGAACATAAACCCCATATGTAATAAAAGGCACTAAATTTGCCCAGTAGTAGTAACCCATAGCAACAAATACGATGTTTGCTTTTAAACAAGTGACCAGCAAATGTTGCCTGCTGATTGGTTGCTAAGGGTTACTGCTCCTGGGCAAACTTAGTGCCTTTTATTACATAGCCCCCGAAGAATGCTTTTGGCATGATGTTCAATAAACTAAAATACATAAATTTGGAACATAATTTGTAGTTTTAGATCTTTTTATCTAGACTGATAAAAATCATTGATTTTTTAGTTTCTTCAGTACATTCAATTCTAGATTTAAATTTAAAATGTCATTGATTCTATATATTTGAAATAAGTTTATATCCAAAAAGTCAGTGACTTACTTGAGCATACCCACAATGCAGTGCAAAAATAGTGTGTGCCACATGTTGCACAGTGCAGGTACAAAGCAGGTATATTTCAGGTTTTCTGACATCACAATTTGTGTGAATTTCTGATGGTGCAATGCCTGCAGTACTGGAAATGGAGCTTCAGTGCACAAAGTACATTTAATGAATAGGGCCAATTCGCACAACTACGCAGGCTAAAGCTGAGTGACTGCACTACAGTTGTGCTTAATGCATAGGCACTCTACTCTCTTAGTTTCATGGCTTTCTGGAGGAACAACAGCTCCTTAATGAAAGAACTAATGCAACATTCCCTGGCAGAGGTCTACTTCTTTAACTTTTGGTACCTTGAAAATATTTGTTAATATTTTGTTTTTGTAAAATAAGTAACAGTGAAAATTTTGCCAAAAAAGGCAACACACGTACTGACTGTGGAGACTTATTCCCTCCCTACCAAAACTGCCCCCCTTGAATGTAACGCCTAGCCAAGAAAAACACAAGGACACCATAGCTTTTGTGGGTGGAGTTCGGCCACAGCTTTATTACAGAAATCCAACATCAGAGAAAATAGTCCTTGCCATGTATTACAAATGTAACACCTATTTGGCTATAATATGGCCAACCCAGGCTAGTAGCGTGCTGTAGAGCATGTGTTACATGCGACCTTAATGCACAGGAGTGGGCCTCCGCTACGTGGGAGGTATATAATGGAGCTGAGGGGTTGTTCAACTACAACTAGCTGCAGTAGTGTGGTGCAATAGATAGATAAATGGACGCCAGAGGATTCTTATGAATGAACTGGATAATACTTTATTTGTCCAAGACAAAGGTAATCAGGGTTATCAATACTCACTTAATAGATGCAGAACAGTATGCAGTTATACAATGGATGTAAAGATGGATAAATAGCAGAAGTATGATGCTCCCCTGGGTATCCCTTCTCATCAAGAGGATTGGGCAGGTAGAACAACAACAGAGTGATAGGTAGGAAAGCTCACCGGCATAGTCCCATGCTCTTTTGGAGGTTAGGGCAAGGCATATTTGCTAACCTATTTCCCTAGCACTTCTGTGTCCCTAATCTAAGGCCAGTAATGCCTGTTAGGAAGACTACTCCTTTGCTATTATCCTTGATGGAGCAAATGGCTGCTCTTTCTGTATAACTCTGTCTGAACTCACCACTTCTAGAGGGTGCTATGAATTATGCTGCTATACTGTCTTTTCCTCATTCACGGGGCCCTGTCCCCGACTTAATTTGGATGGATAGTGGCTTACTGGGCCGGATCTGTACCCAGGCTCGATGGAGCTCTGCTTCAGGTAGCAGATCAGCAGCCAAAGAGGAAAACGCTTCCTTGTGCAAGACACTATATAGTCTGCCAAGGGGAGTGGTTAAATGAGCTAAACCTGTAAGGGATAGCTTAAGAAACTGTAACCTGAGTATAGAGGGGTCTACCCTATAACAGTACAGATAAGGATAAGTAGGGAAGTAAAGCCATAGGGAGCTTAACCCTATGGGTCCCTACACAAACTTTACCAAACATCGCAACAATATTTTTTATAACTGTTTATAATGAATGCCGGCCACTGCAAACGCAGTGGGCATGTGAAAACCATCAAACACCACCAGAGATTAAATGGCCAAGGACTATCCCCTGCCATTTGCTGTGACAAACCGAAATATAAAGTATATATATATATATATAAGTCTTTGAAAAAACTTTTTTTTTTCGCTTAAAGAGAGCCTGCAAAGAAAATATATAAAACATGCAATTGGCAGAACTTATCAACCTATGGGTACTAACTATTTGCTCTTAAACAGGGAGGGGGGGAGGGAGATGCTGCTCCGTGCCTGCCGAGTGACACTGCAGAGAAGAGCTGACAGGCAAAAAGGGGAGGGGGTGAGTACTGCTGCTTTCTTTCCTGCTCAAAGGCTGAGCTCTTTAACTCCTTGCTTGCTGGAGGGAATCAACTTCAGATTGGCTCCCCAGTCCCTCAGCGCTTTCTTTAGGCATTTCAGCGCCCTCCAAAACACACATTCATACTGGATATACACGCATACAAACACTTACATATAGATGCATACAAACACAGTGTTATATGTGATCTTCATGTAAGTTTTCATTTTCTGTTCAATTTCGGATAAAGTTTACCAATGTCCTGCCATACTTACACTTACATCTTTCATCAGAATATCAGGATATCTTTATCAGGAGTCATATACAGGTCTGAGATCCCTTATTCTAAAACTCGTTTTCTAGAAAGCTGCAAACAACAGGAAGGCCATCTCCCATAGAGTCCATTTTAAAGGAACTAATTCCAATTTTTAAAAAATGATTTTCTTTTTCTCTTGTTCTTGATCCTACCAAAGATTCAAGGATCCATATAGGGGGCAAAACAATCCTATTGGGTTTATTTAATTTTTTTGAAAATTGAGGTAGGTTTTATTGAATAAACAATACAACACTGTGCATGCCCCCTTCCTATTATTTGAACCCTCTTTCGAGTGTGGGTGGTCATGTTTGCACTGTGGGAAAATAATAAAATATTGCATTTTAAGAGCTTAGGTTTTCAAAACTTTTGGCAACCATAAGGAATACAAATAGTTGATGATCTGTTTGTAGATTGGATATATAAGTCAGGGTTGATTTTGATGTAACCCCAAATGTGTGGCTGCAATACTAACAACTACATTTGTAGTCAAGGCTCAATGGCCTATGCCTCCTATTTTGATTTCTAAATCATCAGTGGAAAATATGTAGAACCCATCCTCTGTCATGGATTTACTCCATCCTACTGAAGAATGTGTAAGGTTTGGGAGCTGCACATCCTGGACATGGATGACAGGGACTGAGAGGAAGCCCTGGAAAGCCTTGTATCCTTCAATGTTAGCAGTAGATTCTCCCAGGCATATATCACCCCTGTTCGAATGTGCAAAGCCTAATGGTTGTTGCCCCAAGTGCAAATCACTGGGTGTGAATTTCTTATATCTTATGTGTCATAACATTTCTTACTAAATCCCACTACACATTAACATCAATAAGGGAATCTCTATTCTTAGTTTGTGATTGTATTGCTCTTAAATGGCTTTCTGGGGATCCCTCACTCTTGGTATGTGGAAAACTCTTCTGTGGGAAGATCTTAACTCTGGCACATTTAGTATATACTCAAAGGGGTATACCTGGTAAATCTGACCAGGTCTGGCAATGCTGGTTGGACTTTCTAGACTTTGGGGGCACCTTTCACTAAGACCATTATTTTACCATTAACACTATTCTTACATACTCTTATTTCTTATTCTTTGTATATATATTTTTTGTTTTCAAATCATTGAATAAGAAAAACAGAGGAGAGCAAGGTTGTCTTGAGTAATAATAAATAATAAGAGACTATAACTGGAAGACAATAACAAATGAGGCAAAAGTGGCATTGCACAACACTATTATTCAGTGCCATTTTGCACTGGGTCTATATCCATCCATGGGCCCCAAATTGTATTGAATTTTATAAGAACCCAGCTTTTAGTGTAGATCAATTGTTCTTCCTTGCAGACATCCTGCAAAATCTGTTGTCAAATGGGGAAAGTGGGAGGTTCTAGGTTCCTCCAGTTTTGCATAGTTAGTCTATTGACCAGAAGCAACGCCTCCTGGAGCAAAAGAGTTTGATTTGGTTTTGAATAAGATTCTGTATCACAGCCAGGATACATAATTGGGGTGTTCTGTGAGTAGTAACCTGCAGGACTACATCCAGGGTATTGAAGATTTTCATTCAGTATGGGGTAATGTGATTTCAACTCCACATCATATTTATAAAGGTCCCTTTGTCTAGCATACACCTAGTACATAATCTGAGGTATGCACATTAATATGGTATAATCTAACCAGGGTGTAGTATGCCCTATAGAAATATATATTCTTGAATCAAGTGCAGTGCAGATATCAGTTGGGGGGATTCTTGAGCCTCCTGCCACTCTTTATCTAGAACAGTGGCCACATCGGTTTCCCATTTACTCTATAGCAGCTCCACAGGGTCCCCATGTACATCCTGCTGTAGCCTGGCATATAGCATGGTAATAAGGCGGGTTTATTTAATGTTTAAATGGTTTTTAGCAGATTTAGGATGTGGTGATCCAAATTATGGAAAGTTTCCTTATCTGAAAAAACCCAGGCCCCAAGCATTCAGGTTAATAGATCCTGTATCTGTACCTCTGGGTGTTTTTCTACTGAATGTATCAATTGTTCAAGGCTCATCCTCTGTGTTACAACACATTATCACATTCTGCCTGATTACCAACATGAGGCTGCAGCAGAGGTACAAATTATAATGCAAACCCCCTCTTTAATATGTATAAAGAAAATATGAAGGGCACATACCTGAGTAGAGGACAACAATGATATTTCAACAACAAGAAAAATATGAATGCACCAAACCTCCTTGAACACTGCCAGATTATCTAAAGAAGTAGCCCAGTTCAAAAACCTTCAGCAAAATGGAAGTAAACATCAGTTCCCTACCCAAGATAGTGCTGCATTATTTTTAGAGTCATTACACCCAGAGACCTTGTACATATTTTACCATACATAACATAAAAATATAGAATATGCTGCTGTAAAATGCTGCAAAAAACACAATTTAATGTAAAAAATGCAGATCTGATCACTAATCGGTACAGGCAATTAAATAAATAGATAAAAATCAATTAGGTCCTGTGCTTCTGTTCCATGAAATAAAGCCTGTGTGTATGAGCCCTTATGCATACTTACTCCATACATGTGCCTTCATGAATCTGTACGTGCCTAATGTTTCTAATGCTAGACAGGCTGTGTGAGTCAGCTATTACTGTTAGCAGTCATTAACACTATAAGCACTGAAAGCCAGCAGTATTCCCCTTATCTACCTTCTTCTGACACTTTCAGGGCTAAAGCAGTTGTTCTGATGAAGACAGACAGCAATGAGTCACAGCCAAGTCATACAGCCTACTTGGTACCTTGAGGCAATTAGCAAGGGCTGCGCATCACTGTGTAGGAAGCACACCTATATGGTATAAAACCTGCCAAGAAATGTGGCAAAACATATGTGTAAAACATAAATACACACATAAACTGAGAATATGTTTAAATACACTTAAAAAAAAAATATTTTTTATATATTGAATTAGGTGTAAAAATGTATGTGGTAAAAAATACTTAATGAAAAATAGGCCATTGGCCTTCTTACAAGCAGGTGGCTATTGCCTATTTTCATTTTAATGCAGCACCAACACTTCTATCAAACAAATGCAGGCAATTGCCACCTGCTCCCAATGGTCCGTTTTTTCTATTTGTCGTGCTATAAGGAGCTGAACCTGGAAATGAACATTTATGTGATCAGTATCTAGCCCTGCCTGAGGTGCTGTACTGTATATAAGAAAAGATCTAGGCACAACCAGAATAATAGGATACTCTTTTAAATATGTTAAAATTCTTTTTTTTTGAGAATTAGATTCTATACAATTTTTATACTTTTTATACAACATAACAAGAAACAGGAACAGAACTGCCATATGCTGATGACAAAGAGCCAGAGAATATACAGCAAGCATTTGCTTAGGACTGTTGCACAGACATGTTTACTAGAAGGTGACGAAAAAGAAAGAACATCAATCATATTTATCATTTGGAAGTATTCTACAGCCCCTGCCTCCTAGGAATAGAGAGAAAATATTATGCGTTTTCTTTTTTCCAAATAGCCCTATTTGCAATCTCCTTTTGTACTGTATGTGCTTGTGTGCTCTCTAGCCAAAAGGAATATACAGTAGAACCCAAATTTTCTGTTTTTCCAGGGGCCAGGAAAAAAAATAATCAGAGATGTGTTATAGCGGCTTAAGCACTAAAACCTCCAAGGGTGTTTTATGTCCACCACTGCCAACTGATAGAAAATAGTGATGGACAAAACACTGCTGTCAGCGTGTCAGAGCTCCTGATGGTTTGAAATGTGCCTGGCTGACACACATGGAACAGTGATAAGCGAACCTCGCAGCCAAAATGATTGCTTTTAAGGGACCTTTCATGAGATGAATATGAAAAGCCAGATTTTCAACCTCATATAAGAACAGCAATAAGGATGTGTTATCTAATTGTTGACTATATGGACAAAGGTTTAGTTACACACAGCAAAGGACTATTATGCTATAGATTTATTTTGCAAATTATACTGAATTTATAAGTTGTAATTATTTTTCAATGTAAAGGTTGTTTCCAAATATTTATGAGGGAGGAATTAAGTATCTCATAAACCACATCTTTACAATTATGGACGTATTTATTACGCTGTGTAAAATGAAATTAAACAAAAAAAACAGTGTAAAAAGCTGTGGAAAATAAATGGAAAATGTATTACGTTGTGTTTTATTCTATGACATCCGAATGCCAGAATTTCAGGCAGAAGTCAGTCTAAGAAAAAAATGTTTTTTTATGTGGTGAAACCTGCCAATGTGTGTTAAATTTTGTCACCCACATAATTAATCTGCCCCTCTGTATGTTTGAAGGGTATGCACCTGAAACATTGCATTATTATTAACATTTATTTATAAAGCGCCAACATATTCCGCAGCGCTGTACAATAAGTGGGTTTCATACATTGGACATACAGAGTAACATATAAAGCAATCAATAACCGATACAAGAGGTGAAGAGGGCATTATGAATATACGCACTCTGTAGCTGTTGTTTATCCAGTTAATTGGATGGGTATAATACTTAGCTGACTTAAGGTGGCAATACATGGTAAGATTCGCTGATTGATATCTGGCTAATATTTGCCCAGATAACGGTCGGGGAGGCCCATCTTTAGCTCTGAATGGTATGATCTAGAGAGGCCGGGTTTGCCATAGAAGAAGCAAAATATTTGGAATTCTCTATTTATAGAAGACCCTGGGCAAAATATGGTTCTGGTTAGTAGCTTAATATTACTAAAAGTAACATATAGAGAGGACCAACAGGCATTTTTAGGAAAAACAGCACCAACTTTTGGTGCAAGATGTTGGAAAAGCTGCTTCTTGGCTGATCAGCAAAACAAAAACTGTAAAAAAAGAAGAACAACATAAAGAAAAGGAACGTTGAATCAGGTTTGCCTGTAAATTTAAAACCTACCGTCTTGTGAATAGTTAGATGCCAGTTGGTGAAATGCCTAAGTGCAGGCAAGTGTGGTAGCTAGGAGACCATAGCAAGCTGCAAATGAAAAAGACTAACCCATATTGTACTGCTACCTCCAACTGGATCATTTTTTCCTGGTACCAAGAAGTGACTTTATGCACAAATGCCCAATTGAAGCTAAAAAACTCACGGCCTTCGGGATAGCCAATTAGTTAGATTTTAATTCTCCTTTAAATGGATCTTGTTGTGAGAATAAGCTTGAAACCACTATGGTAAGTTTATTAGTTTGGGGAAAAGATTCTTTTGCTTACGAACGAAATTCAAGTTGAGTACACTAGCCTCACAGGGCTGATTCTTGGCCTGTGGAAAAATGCAGGTTGAGAATCAGCCCTTACACCTGCATCAGCCTCCTACCCTGCCTGCACCCAGAACCATTGTGTCGGCCCGGGTGCAGGCGCAAGACTTTGCGTGCTGTATTTCACAGCCGATATCCACCGTGTGTGGCTGCACCAGGCAGGTGCAATGGTTCTGGGTGCAGGCAAGGTAGGAGGGTGATGACAGAGTAGGGGCTGATTCAGCCTCGTGTGGCTTCAGCCTAAGGGGGAATGTAATAAAAGTGGGTACAGGTATAGAACCTGTTATCTATCCAGAATGCTTGGGACCCAGGGCTTACCGGATCTCCATACCATAAGTCTACTAAAAAAACATTCAAACATCATTTAAACCCAATAAGGTTTTGCCTCCAATAAGGATCCATTATATCTTAGTTGGGATAAAAAACAAGGTACTGTTTTATTACTACAGAGAAAAAGGGAATCATTTTTAAAAATTGGAATTATTTTCTTATAATGGAGTAAATGTGAGATGGCCTTTCCGTAATTCGGAACTTTCTGCATAACAGTTTTCTGGATAAGGGATCCCATACCTGTAATGGAAAAAAATATTTCCAATGCAAAAATGATGCCTCTGCGAGAACAAATTTGCCTTTCTGTGTTTACAACACTTGCGACAGTGGAAGAAAGATTGCAAATTGATAGGTTGTGTCACTGCTCAGTGTATATAATAAAACCACTTGATGAAAAAGTTATGTTTGCTCCAAATGATTATGCTACCTTCAAGCATGCCTGAAAAGTATGCAATGTGCAATTAAAATATTGTGCGTTTGTGCAAATTATTTTTCCATCCTTTACTACATTCCCCCGTAAATGTGATACCACATGGGACATTTTAGCGCCCATGATAAATCTGCACTACTGTCAATCACCGATGGGAAAGCATAGATGGAGCAAATAACCTGATATTTCCTCACAAGGTGACATTGGGCTACCGTGGAAACAGAGAACAACTTGTATATCTTCCCACCATCTGGCAGATCCCCTGTCATAGATGGGTCAGGCAGGACTCTGGTTTAGCCCCAAACACAGAGCCAGTGTTGGACTGGGGTGCCGGGGCACCGGGAAAAAACTGTAAGGGCCCCAGCAACCCAGACCTGATCCCCCCCGATGCGCTGAAGGTAATTTTAATTTAAGTGCACAGAGGGGGTTGGACGTGGTGGGGGCCGTTGTGGGGGCCCTACACCTACCAGTCCGACCCTGCACAGGGCTGTGCACTTATGAGAGCACACAAATTATGAGGTCAGTGCAAACAACAAACTTTGGTGTGCATTAAGAATTTTGTGTGAAAAAACTAAATATTGTTTTGATTCTGACCTGAGCACAGTTGTTAAAAAAGCGTACAGTTTAAAATGTGCACACAAAATACATTTTTTTGTGCACAAAGCTTAGAAGGAATGAGAGGGAACATTGCAATAAATTCCCAATTTGGTGTGAAGTGGCCAAGTCAGTATCTAATATTAGCCTGTGTATGGCACTATGAAGTTAGATTTGAGAGTGGAGATAAGGACATGAGACAGAATGAAGAAGTCACAGAGCTTTTAAAATGTTTACATAACGTAACTGAGGCCTTCAATATGAGAAAGTAATGCAGCACTATTGCTTAATAAATGAAAGAGAGGTAATTATATTACAGCATCCCTTTCAGCATATTGATTCCCTGACGATGCCACCTTCTATGCTCAGCTACAGTTACACTGGTAGTTTTCATACATCAGAAAAGATTGCAGGCCCTGTTAATTGCAAATTCCGCACCACATTTATCACCATCAGACAGATGCTGGTAGATCTATGAAGATGGATGAGGAAAATAATTTCTTTACAAAACTGAGTTAAACTCCTGCACCTGCTCCCCATAAGACATGATTAGAACCATGTTTGTTAGACGGCTGTGACTTCAAACAGCCAGTCCTAATACTCACATATTACCAAGTATTGGGTAATAATTGTTGTACTGGAAGACACAAGGAAACTATACATAATGTATTCATTTCATGCTTTGTTTAAAAGGACAAGTGAATTCAATCACATAGCATTTTCCCAGGTAGCACAGCGCTATGCCACTATCTTTCTTACCTTTCTCAGTGATCCCTCTGCAGCTTTAGACGCCAGCATTCACGGTAGAGTAAAATTTGCAGATGCACCAGGGTCATCTAGAAAAGGAAAGTAATTTGTGGCACATTTTGTTCCCAGGCCAGTGCATTTTTTCCAAAGGAAAGTAAAAAAAAAGTTGGCATCTCAGTAAATACGGTTTTCCTTGTCCTTCAATTTATTTTGCAAGATACATGTAAAATTGGTTTGTGTGTTTTTTTCCTCAGTGTACAGTATAATATATAGAAATGTCTGAAAGATGGATGCCAGAATATTGAAAACAGATATATTTGCACTTCTGCTGTTTGATACCTGTAATAAATGTGACACCAAATCAGTCTTGTGCGTTCTAAGATTATCTTAAAGTGTCATTTTCATGTTACCCTTCTATATTCACCATCTGATCCCTACAATATTACCAGGTCACTGCAAAAATCAGTATTTATTCTAATAAAGACACACTGCTTGGCTTCAGGATTGCATATCAGTTCCATTCCAAGGTAGAATTAAGGCAAAAAAGAATATAGGTAAAATGCTGTAGTTTCAATGGTGTCAATAAGTCCCTACAGTGTTGAGGAGCCCCTGCTACCACTGGGTCTGAAGATATCTTACGGTGCCCTTCCCAGCTGTGAGTCTACCCTTCTTGCAGCTTCCAGGTATAAATTATTGTAGGAATAAATTATAGATGGCCACTGCAGAGTGCTAATTAGCTATTTCTGCAGTGATCTTACTGGAAAGTCTGGGGTATGGAAAATGGCCTCATAGGTAGTACCTCATAGCTAGAACTGTAAGTTTAGTATATAAAATACCCAGATGCATTCATCTGGGTATTTTATATACTGAACTTACAGTTCTAGCTATGAGGTACTACCTATGAGGCCATTTTCCATTACTGTGTATTAGTGTTAGAGCAATAGTGGTAGTTATTCCTAATCATTGAACAATACTAACCTCTACATTGGGACTCAATAAATGCCATCCCACAAAGTTTTATGGAAGTCATAAAACAAGTCAGTCTGTGCAGGCTATATAAGCATGATGTAAACTCTGAGCAGCCTATAGCCTTGTTCTTCTACAGTCAGGAAATGGCTGCATGGCACTGATTAGAATGTAGCCATTTCAAATATCATCATTATCATATTTATATGGTACCAGCAAGTTATGCAGCACTTTACATACATTTTTAACAAGCAGGGGTCTTAGAATAATGTAATAAACAAGGGTTAGTTAGAAAGTTACAAAATTAACTTTATTTAATTATAAAAAGATGGGGTTTCAGGTTGGGGTTATGTGGGCTGTTATATGATATTAGATGTTGCATGGCTTACCCAGGTTTTCCTTTTCATGTAAAGGCTCAGCATTAACCCCTTTGTTCAATTTGAATTTAATAGGGATTGTGCTGATCATACTAAAAAAATAAATGTTTTTTCTTGAAATAAACAGGGAAAAAAGGGAAACTGAAGGGGGAAGATTAGGGGTTGCATACTGGTAGTCTATCTACCTAGCAAGGACCAATCATGGAGTAGCTACAGTCTTCCTGTTTACCCCATTTAGCTCACAGAAACCATAAACCATTCATCACAAGCCCTAGTCATTGCGCTCATGTTTTTACTACTGCAGAAGTCTGCACATCCTTGCAATGTTTCTGCCCATAGAAAAAAAATAGAATTTAAACGCTTAAACCTCTAGAACAAATTTCCATGAAAGAAGAGTCTTGATAAATGAGGTAAAATTTAACTACTGAGAAAATGCCAATAAATGTCCAGGAATCCAAAATTCGAACTTTTAATAAATCTCTACCTAAATCTTCTGTCTTAATTGGATTTAGTTCTTTGCCAAACCTTCTCCTGTGATTAGACATTTCAGCCACAGACTTTAACTGCTTTAGAACCTTTCAGTAAAATAACCACTGTGATTCCTCCTATATGCTATAGTCTTGGGCTTACTTTTTAAGAAGGATTATGCACATATGGTGGAATGAATGTCATTCACATCTTCCCATTTTGCCGCAACAAACACAATCACAATGTCTCATACATTAGGGATATCTTTTTCTTTCTTTTTTTTTTTAAATAAACAATGCATACTTCAATATTTTGAAAGGGGTAGTTCAACTAAAAATAAACATTTAGCTTCTTATAGACTGTGGCATTCTAATACAGTGTTTATTAATGTAAATTGTCTATTTTATTTTTTATACTTTTTAACTATTTACATTTTTTCCTGCAGCTCTCAGACTTAAAATGTAAATCAGTTGCTATAGTTTAGTTATCTAAGAAACCAGAATGTAGTTTGGAATTCAGAATGAATGATAAATATGGGAGGGCATGGCTCCTATATTTATAACTAAATAAATAAAAGGTTTTAAAAAAGCACAACAAAACACTAAAAGCCCAAAATGAATCTGTTTTGGTCACCAGGGTTAGTAAAACCAAATGTAAAGAGGCAACATTTTGTAACATACTAAAATATATTCAATTGACCTTTGATTCATCAGTCCCTTTCTGTAGAAATTTATTCATATGAGATCTGCAATGATAAATCTCTTGATAATCTTTAGTTTTCCCCTTCCTATTATAATTCATATTTGATTATGAATGGGTGCCAGGAGTAAGGCATCTAAAACATTGAACAAACTTCAGTAAAAAACTGTGCAGAAGTGTAAGGAGCCAAATAAGGTTTTGTTATGATGTTAAAGTTAATAATAAAGTTTGTTGAGGGCAGTGATAATAGGTGCAGTAAGTAAGGGGAAGGCAGTCCTTTTGGCACTGTAAGAGGCACTGTAGCGGTAGGGACAGCAACTCTTGGTTAGGAAGAGCTGGGCCTGCCATAGATGTAAGGGTCCTTGAGAAATGGAGGCTGTCAGGATGATTTTCTTTCTACCATGTAATCAGCTCTGCTAAATAAAGAAAAGTTTGGTTAAGTGATTGAGTCTTCCAAATACTTTCATTCACTTTACAAGTAGCATTCTGTCTGACCACCGTATATTACATTACATTAACATTTATTTATAAAGTGCCAACATATTCCGCAGCGCTGTACAATAAGTGGGTTACATACATTGGACATACAGAGTAACATATAAAGCAATCAATAACCGATAAAGGAGGTGAAGAGAGCCCTGCCCAAAAGAGCTTACAATCTAAGGATCAGCCATAGATAGTCCAAAGTCCATCAAGTTTAACCCTTCCAAGCGAACCCCATAGCACACACATAGACCCATACTGATCTATCTATACACTCACATACATAAACTATATATACAACCACTAGTACTAACTGTAGATATTAGTATCACAATAGCCTTGGATATTCTGCTTGTTCAAGAATTCATCCAGGCCCCTTTTAAAGGCATTAACAGAATCTGCCATTACCACATCACTAGGAAGGGCATTCCCCAACCTCACTGCCCTCACCGTGAAAAACCTCCTACGCTGCTTCAAATGGAAGCTCCTTTCCTCTAATCTAAAGGGGTGACCTCTGGTGCGTTGATCGTTTTTATGGGAAAAAAGAACATCCCCCATCTGCCTATAATCCCCTCTAATGTACTTGTACAGAGTAATCATGTCCCCTCGCAAGCGCCTCTTTTCCAGAGAAAACAACCCCAGCCTCGACAGTCTAACCTCATAGTTTAAATCTTCCATCCCCTTTACCAGTTTAGTTGCACGTCTCTGCACTCTCTCCAGCTCATTAATATCCTTCTTAAGGACTGGATCCCAAAACTGCACTGCATACTCAAGGTGAGGCCTTACCAGGGACCTATAAAGGGGCAAAATTATGTTTTGATTCCTGGAGTCAATGCCGTTTTTATGCACTTTATTTGCTTTAGTAGCAATTGAATGACACTGCCTGACATTAGACAACTTGTTATCTACAAAAAACCCCAGATCCTTCTCAATTAAGGACTGTGCCATTGGTGAAGCATTTGAATTAGTTCCTCTATAGAACTGCAAACGTGTCCCTGTGATACCTTCCCTCCATTCCAAGCTTTTGTGCAGCAATGCTGCATGAGTTTCACTGGCAGGTACAAAGTCATAAGTTGACCAACTTTTAGCATCTCCTATAGATCTTGGCTATCACTATTGTTGATGGTAATACTGAGAAATACTTGTATGGCTTATTTATTTGTGTGAGTAGTAGTACAAAATATATTTGTGTCAATACAGGTTCCTATATACTGTACATTTGCCTCATTCCAAAATGATGGTTGCACCTGCTTTGTAAATAAAGGTAAATAAATTGTGTGCAGATGCCTTGAGTAAGTGTTATTTGCAATGTTTGTTTCCTCTGTCACAACATTGGCATCACAATTGTCATAACGATCCTTTACATATCCTTTGTCATAACAATCCTTTACATATGAATTTTTAAGAGTCTGCACAAGTTTATCCCACTATCCTTTAACTACAGCACATCAAGTATTTGTTCTATATATCTGTTGGTCTTAAAAAATCCAAATCCCCAATATAAATGTTTCCCCTATAAACATTGGTTGTTATATGGCCTAGAATGTCCTATACCACCATTGAATAACTACTTGAGTACATATACAGTATTTGCCATATGTATCATATCACTTCCAGGCCAATGAATAGCTATTACATCCGTATTGTTTCAAAAAAATGTATGGTTTTGGGGAACCAGGCTATGGGAGGTTTGCTAAGCAAAAGCAACAAAAGGTTTTACATGTCGTGTATTCGCCCAGGTTACCCAAATGACTAATCATAAATAATTCAAGCCTAAACATGGGCAGATACAATATATATTTTATTTTTTTGCTCCTATAATATAATTCACACATTGTTTTGTCCTCTTATTGTGTGATTGTTTCTGAGCAGTTGAAGAGATCCAAATATGCATGTTATTTCTTCATACGTGTTATTGTACTGCCATGCATTATTATATACACCAACAGAATTCATATAACAGAGCAAACATCTGCTGAACCCATGGTATACTGCACAGTATAATTACTTTGTAATGCTCACTGACACAGTCACCAATGCTTTTATCACTCATATAAGCTTAATGTCCTTAACTCATTTCAATGTTCTGTGAAATGCATTAGCACATCATAAATTAGCACTAATAGAAATATATTCAACTGGCAACTGGCATGTTATTCATTTTACTTATAAATAATGGGCATGCTTATCAGTGGTAAGTAACTTCTGATTACATTAATCTCTTACTAAATGTGTTCTTAGTGAATTATTACCACTAGCAAATCCGGTGGAATCCTGGTGGTTAGGAAAAAAAGCTGCAGCATTTACATGTACAGTTATAGTTCTCATCTAGACCAAAGGGTCACATTATTATTGCCTTGGATGCTCCCAAGTACCCTGCTCACCCCAGGGAATGCCTAAGATGTGGGTGACAGGGGATACCTGTTTTATTCACCACCTCCAATCTATACAACACCAGCTAGTACAAAGAATTACACATTGCATATGGTGGGGCTGATCAATGGACATGGCCCCCAATTAGTTCTGAACAGTTTACTACAATTAAGAAAATCAAAGCAAAGACCTGATAGTTTAATATTGGCAATGACACTGGTGCATCTCTATAGGTGCAAGACAAGAAGACGCAAAGTTAAACAAATAGGTATTCTTTTCCCAGCAATAACAAAGCTTTAAACATATTAAAACACATAGCTTATTTCTAACCCAACATATGTCATCTTCTCTCTGCTTGGTCTGTGCCTGATAAATTCTTTCCTTTTTGTTTGAAAAACAGTCTACAAGTGTTGTAAATAAATATGGTAATAAAATCGGTCCTTGAAGTGAAAGATGGATACTATAAAAGTGCATGCAACACTGCGACCTGAATGAGAACTACCTTAATTCATTTTTAAGTGTCACAATAGAAAAGAAAGCTGAATAAATACTACTGGTTACACAGATCAAAAGGCAAGAGGCCCAGTTCTAAACAGATAAAGACAGAGTACAGAGTCGGCAAATTTGTGCTTTTGCAGTGGGGCAGAAGGAGGCCGAGTATCAACAGTTTCCTCCATGTGGGCAGTACTATGCATCACAGTGATTACAGTATGGTATAGGATGGGGTCATTTACATGTGTATGCAGTCATTGTACATCTGTAACTTCTATGGTACAGGTTCAAACTGTGTGCAGTCATTAAGCACTATTAACCCCCACGGATATAGTTGCAGTGGACAAAATAGCAGATAGGAAAAAGTTTTTAGTCTGGACCTTATTACGTTGGGTTGAAAAACAGTTAATGGACCAATAAATTTAGAACATATATATATATTTATCAAAATGAGTTTAGAGCTGATACTGTCAGCTTTTTTTTTCTAAATTTCACTGTTTACATAGCAAATAATTCACTCTACCATTTAACATTTTATTCTTGAACCAACAAATTATTTTTTTTAGCTGTAATATTGGTGTGTAGGAAGCCATCTCAGTGCATTGTGCCTGAGCCTGAGCTTTCAGAAGGAGCCAGCGCTACACATTAGAACTGCTTTCAGGTAACCTATTGTTTCTCCTACTCCCATGTAACTGGAGGAGTCCCAAGCCGTATTGGACTTCTTTTGGATTACTTACTATTGAGTGCTATTCTGATATCTACTTGGAGCTGCTATCTTGCTCCCTTCCCATTGTTCTGCTGATTGATTGGCTGCGTGGAGGGGGGTGATATTACTCCCACTTGCAGCTCAGCAGGAAAGTGTGACTTTTAGGGGCTGATTTACTAACCCACGAATCCGACCCGAATTGGAAAAGTTCCGACTTGAAAACGAACATTTTGCGACTTTTTCGTATGTTTTGCGATTTTTTCGGATTCTTTAGAAATTTTTCGTTACCAATACGATTTTTGCGTAAAAACGCGAGTTTTTCGTATCCATTACGAAAGTTGCGTAAAAAGTTGCGCATTTTTCGTAGCGTTAAAACTTACGCGAAAAGTTGCGCATTTTTCGTAGCATTAAAACTTAACGCTACGAAAAATGCGCAACTTTTCGCGTAAGTTTTAACGCTACGAAAAATGCGCAACTTTTTACGCAACTTTCGTAATGGATACGAAAACTCGCGTTTTTACGCAAAAATCGTATTGGTAACGAAAAATTCGTAAAGAATCCGAAAAAATCGCAAAACATACGAAAAAATCGCAAAATACCGATCATTACGAAAAAAACGCAATCGGACTCCATTCGACCCGTTCGTGGGTAAGTAAATCAGCCCCTTTGTGTGAGTTTATCAGAGCACAGGTCACATGGCTGTGGCACCCTGGGAAATGTAGAATATGGCTAGCCCCATCTGAAATTTCAAAATTAAATAATAAAAAATCTGTTTGTGCTTTTGAAATAAACGGATTTCAATGCAGTATCCTGCTGGAGATGCTCTATTAACTGAAAACTGATGTTTTCCCATGACAGTCTTCCTTTAATACTTACAAACGTACCCACGTCATTTTACTCATTCCTATGGGATTTTTAAAAGCGTATTTATCAATGGGTGAAAATTAGAACTCACCATTTTATAAATATACTTCTAAAAATCCCATTGGGATAAATAGAACGTGGGGGAGTTTTTATGTATTAAGCTCTAAACTCACATTTTGATAAATCTCCCTCTTAGTCTTGAGGTTACTGTATCCTTGGATATTATGATTGTCTAAGAAGTCATCCAAGAAATTGTGGAATTTGCCATCACAATATCACCTGTCAGGGTATTTCACAACCTCACTGCATACAGAAGAACCATCTGTGCTGCTTTAAGTGAAAGTTCTTTAAGGGATGGCCCCTTGTTGATTTCTGATGAAATAAGTTCCCCACTCTTTGTCTGTAAAAGAGTTCTCTAATATACTTGTAAAGAGTAATCATGTCCACTCACAATAACCTTTTTTTATAACACCAGCTTTGATATTTTTTCTTCATATTTACTTGTGCCATTCTTTTTAGCAGTTTAGTTAATTTGCACTCTTTGCAGCTCATTGTTATACTTATTAAGGACTGGGTCCCAAAACTACTTATTCAAGGTGGAGCTTTACCAACGAGGCACAATTAAGTTTTTATGCAGAACAGTACAGACTCTGCCTAGAGTTACAGTTTGTTCTCCACAAAAAACAATCAAATCCTTCTCAAGTAAAGGGGCATTATACCCCCCTGGGTTCGTGCAAGCTAAATAATAAGATTACCATTAAACAAGCCCCTCTTTTCACACTTTGTTGTGAGTGTTCTGTTAGTAGGAGTACATTATGGAGGGTGATTATCAGTGCACTCATATTCTAATTATCTACTTCACAATGACAAAATATTGAGTAGCTTCAGTTTCCTTGAACCAAACCTCATTTGCCAGTTTGCTGCCCAATTTCTCCAATTTAGTCAAATCTCTCTGCAGACTGGCAGCATCCTACATGGAACTAGGTTTGCACATTTTAGTATCATCTGCACAAATAGAGAAAATACTTACAATGCCAACCTCTAGGTCATTAAAACACAAGTTAAAAAGCAAAGTACCAAGAACAGACCCCTGTAGTACTCCACTTACAACACTGGTCCAGTTATAAAATGTTTCATTTCCCAGTCTTTGCAGGCGTGCGATTCGCTAAAGTATTATTGTATGCGTTAAGTCGCATATCGCGTGCGTTAATTTACGCGCAAGCGCATGCGTTAATTTTACCGCATTGCGTTAATTAGTGCGCAGTAATACTAACGCATGATTCACAAACACTTAGACGCGCTAAATATCGCATTACTCTGTGCGAAAAATAACACCTACTTGGGGCAGGCGGTAATTATAGAAAAGTACAGTTCATGAGCTTTTGGCAACACAATATGGACTTTGCAGTGGGATTTATTCAAGTCTGTGTTGGCCCTAGAGTGATGCATCCTCCAGTTTGCAGGGAAATGGTCATTTTCATAAAAGTAGTTTTACGAAAGTAATTTTTTGCACGCAGCCACTATTTGTGCGCGATGCGTTGATTAGCGCACGTTCCATCAAATACTGCACGAAAATAGTCTTCGCAACTTAAATAACGCAAGCAGCATCCCGTCTAAATTAACGCAAGTATCCTTTTAGTGAATCATGCTTTAAGTTGCAAAAAATTAGACGCGATAACATTTTTAATGCATGCTATAAATAGCGATCGTTTCAACGCACTTTAGTGAATCGGCCCTAATGCGTGTTATAAAAGACAAACATGTAAAACCTGCAAATCAAATTAGATTTTGAAAGAATGCAGTTTATACTTAAACCTCCTTGAACCAAACATAAGTAAAGAATGGTAGGACCATTGTGTGAGGTACTTGAGGATCTATTTCCACTTTTGACTTTATGTACCTGGATTAACAGAATGTGTTCATTCATTATAATCAGTGCTGCTAGTGTTGGCATAGGTGGTCAAGTGGAGCTATGATGCCTTTTTTGTGCCTGTATACTCTCTTTGTCATTTCCTGTTGTTTCTTTGGTTGCCTGACACTTTCCATTGCTTGTTTCTTTTAAAAAGTAAGACTTGCCGGTCCTTGATGTGGAGTAACACTGACCTGATCAATTACTGTTAGTGCTGGCATGGAAGGTTAATTCTGTGTGTTTGTTACTGAGCTTCATCCTATAACTGCATATCATCAATTGTACATTTTCTAGATTTAAATTCAGGACAAGAACAAGTTTATCACAGGTCACAGTGAATTATTATTTAACCTTTATCTGAAAGGATTATTCATAAGAAATCCTCTGCACTCAATATATTAAGGAAATGAAGACATTTTGTGAATAAAGCTACTAAAAAATATTGCTTTAAAAAAAACAAATTTGTTTGCCCACATTTTGCAGTTTTTTCAAGCTGACCAACTACATCAAAATCATCCCCTGCCTGGCCAGTTCTTACACGGACTTTCTTCTGATTAAGAATTCTACTTCTTTATTAGAAATATTTTTAACAGGGACTAAGTTTTACCTGCATTTTGCTTTCCAAGGTAAAACCCCCAAATGGTTGCCCCTTTTATTGGTCACCACTGGGATCACCTTCCTGTAGCTGGGGATGATGGGAGCTACAAATGATAGGCAATGAAAAAGCAACCATTTGGGAATATTAACCTTGAACAGCAAGATGAATCAGCCTTTGATAAATAGGTCCCCAAATCTCCCCATTCTATAAACAGTAAATCAACAGTTAGGTTTGACACATTCTTAGATAAAACACTATACAAAAATGTGTCTTTAAAAACAAATCGCCAGTAGCGCTTTCCCTCTGGAAAACAGGGAATGTTGCTAAATTTAAAAGTATGAAGGGAATTTAAGATTTATATGTCTGAAAGGTAGAAAATGTAATTTAAAAAACTCCCAAGACTACAACTAATGCCAGGGAAGCTAAAATAAGAAAAAATATGGCCAACCATATCAACAGTAAAAAGAAAAGAAACTTGGAGTACTGGAGATTTAACCTAGAAGTCACAAGTAATACCAGGCAGTAGCAGAAAGGGCCAACAAAGAATTGGCCTGTATTAAAAGTTGTATAGTTTCACACAATGGAGGTAGTGTAATAAAGAGTTCCTTCTTGTAACCCAAAGCAACTACTCAGATGTTTGTTTTCAAATAACTAACCACTAAATGCTACCTGCAGATTGGTTGCTTGAAGTGCTATCCAGCAGTGCAACGTTTGAGAACAAGGCCCCCTGAAGTAGCAAACTTAAGACCCCTTAGTACACAACCCCTTGAGTTTTATTTTCCCCTTTACAAATCACTGGTAAAGTCTCATTTACAGTATAAAGCAGAATTTTAGTCTGAAATAGACAACAGGAATATATTACGGAAATAGTGATGGGCAACTTAACGTTGTATGGAGTAACTCCAAATCAGGATTGTTTGCATTTGATAAGATATTGGGGGAAGATTCCAATTAAGATTCCTTAATTTAACCTGCAACCTTTTTTGTGTTGTACTGTATAAAAAGCAAAGTCCAAGTACATTACATCCACTGACACCCCCTACAATTTAGGGGGAAAAACATTTTTGCCATGTGCTGCACGTGTGGCAACTTTTAACCCTTCCCAATCCTAATTAACATATGCCAATTAGAATTTGGTTCGGGATTCGGCAGAATCCATCAGGGAAGTGGGTTCTGTGCATCACTACCCTTATTAAGCCTTCCAGAAGCTTTTCTACCACTGTCAGTGCAGTTTTTAGGTACAAGTAAGTTGTGTGTATAGGGAAAAAACCATAGACAGCCCTGTGTGTAACACCTTTGGAGCAAATATTAAGGAATGGAGTGGGTATATATGAAAGTGTCTCTGTGAAAAGTGTTTAAACAAGCTCTTCAGTACATTGCTGATACAGGGGTTAAATTAATTGCCTTCTGAATTGCATTCTGGAGTCACACAGGATTTTTTGTTTGCCTTTTCAAGGCAAATTCAACTTGCTCTGAATCAACTAGAGGTCAAAAGTTGGAATTAACGAATATATGTTTTTTCAACCTGAACTACTATGTAACTTATACATTTTTATAGGTACCTCTCACTACCTAGGGAATAACTGCTAGGCCCAGGGAATGCATGAACTATACAAGCTAGAAAAAGTAAAGAGCACATTTTCTATGATATAGGCAACTTTTCAGCAGGGATGACATTTATTGGCAGAAGCCTGTAGCTATCCAAAATGCTATTTTTATGTTTGCCAACCAATTCTGAGACATAAACACATAAAACCTAAGCCAGAGGAATTGTTACTAACCTATATACTATGTTCTGCAATCAATATTACAGACTGTAGCAGTAGAAGTAGAAACATTTTTAAACTTAAATTAGACATATTAAAGAACTACATCAATATTTAGGGTGATACTCAGATTAAATGCCTGCTAAGTATATAGTAACAACCATATAAATGGAACTCCTATGCACTGGGAAGGGAACCTACCATATAATTTGTATTTTACACAGGCTATTATTGCTTATGAGTGCCTTGATTAGTGAGCTGAAAGTATGTAGCTGTGTGGCAGGCGTTTATCCACTTAGAACAGTTCAGTGGATGTTATTCACAAGATATGCTATATATATTTATATATATATATAAAAAAGAAATATATATATATATATATATATATATATACATAGTACACCTGTATATGTATAAAAGCAAGAAAAAAGGTCTGCACTCATGGGTATTAAACAAATAGATCAAAAATACGTATTTAATTATAAGGGCAGGGACTGCACAATTTTTTATTTTTCTTGCACCCAGGCAGCTGTTTTTTTACATTCTTTTGTGTGCACACTATACAGAACAGTACTAGAAATTGATTTATGCTGTGGACAATGTATTGCCATCATTTTATCATTTTTAAATGCAGCATCTCCCCAGATATGGCAGGTCCATTGCTTTAGTCAGTTCTACACAAGAACGCACATTTAGACAACATATGCACAGATTTAGGCACAAAATTGTATAAATAATTACACCAATAAAAGTGATATGTTGTACCAATTGGATTGTTTTGGGTGTGTAAGTATGCACCCCTGTCAGTCCTGCATGTCGGCACTTACATTCCTGGCCCAACTTGCACCCAAATGTGTCAAATCACAATCTAAAATTGTTTCCCATTTGTGACAGATGCAATTAAGCTACAATTAAATTAGAGATTTGCCCTTTTTTTCTATTTTTAACTTTACGCTAGGGTTCCCATCAGTCCCCATTTGAGGACCTTGGTTCTGGGGGAAAAATGTTAACAAATGAGTTCCCATCTGGAGCTGTTGGCTCAAGAATGGGCCAGTTTTTCGATTCACATCAAAGCACTATGTCAGGGGCAATCATAATGAAGACATGTTGAGCATGATGAAGTGCGCTGGGTGGGTCTGACCTAAATAGTCTTTGGTAGCTTGTCTAATGGTGCAACTGTAAAATAGAATTCTGGTCTGAGTTGAGACCACTGAGAGGGAAATTCTAAATAACTCTTTTTTGTGGTTTGGGACTACATGCTTGGGCACCTCATCTAAGGGGGTGTGGGGCTTGCAAGCTGATGTCAGCGTATTGGGCTTATGGACAGTATGGGATACCTGTGCAGAATGTCCAAAATGAAGAGGGGGGATGTATACATGTGCTACTCAGCAGATGAATTATTTATTGCTGGCAATACACTATTAACTATTACTAGGGGAACACTGTGTATGTTGATTGGGAGCTGTTTGTGAGAATAAGTACAAAAGCTACAAATTCTATTAATTTGTGAGAATTTAAAAGAATACTGTCATGGGAAAACATGTTTTTTTTTCAAAATTCTTCAGTTAATAGAGCTTACAATGGGATGGGAGGAAGATAGCAGCTCCCAGTAGATATCAGAATAGCACTCAATAGTAAGAAATCCAAGTCCGCCTTGGGACTCCTCCAGTTACATGTGAGTAGGAGAAACAATAGGTTACCTGAAAGCAATTCTAATGTGTAGCACTGGCTCCTTCTGAAAGCTCAAAGTGCACAATGCACTGAGATGGCTGCCTACACACCAATATTACAACTAAAAACAAATACATTTGTTGGTTTAAGAATAACATTTTATATAGTAAAGTGATATGAGTATGGGTAAAAAGTGTAATTTGGGAATAAAAAGTAAACCATAAAAATCATGATAGAACCCCTTTAAACACACAGCCAGAGAACTCATTGTTTCTCCTGGTTTATTTGAAAACTTAGCTTAAGTAAAAACCTTTTCAAATTAAACATGAAACCAAAATTTTTTTATTAACACACTCATACCCATTATAAAGGCATTTAAGTATCCCATCAATCATATATTGGCTGCCCGCCTTAATGCATTAGGCATAGAGGTGGGGCAACAAATTACTTTTTTGGAATGCTTTCCATTCAGCACTCACTTTCCCCATTCTGGCACATACACAAGATTTTGGGGTGATACAAAGCTTGCCTAAATAACAGTGCCCACAAAATGGCCACTGTCTGCTTGCTGTGATTGTGTAATTCCAAGACTGAAGGAAACAAAATGTAAATACTTTAGTGTAAGTGAAGTTTATTTTGCTTAAACAAAATAGAGAAGAATTTGGAACTATTTCTTAGGGTGAAATCCCCTTTAAAATCTAATAATATAGCCTTGCCAACCAGCTTGATCACAGGTCTATGCCTATGTGTTCAGTCTGAGAATGACTTTTTAGTGAAATACATAGAATTTTTTAAATATCCCTAAATAAGTTGTATATATAATAATTGTATTAATCTCATTAATATGATCAGCTAGTCCTTGCAAGTCAGTGCAAACTAAATTATCTATTGTCCAGAGAGAGAGATTTATATTTCCTCATTTAATTTCATGTTTGGAGGGCATTAAAATTAATTTTTTGCCTCCAGATTAAAAAAAAAAAGAAGTGATCACATATATTACACGACAATGTGAAAGGTTGGTGATTAAGAACTCAGTTCTGTACCAGACCAAAAAATTACATTTTAATTAATGTCTAAGATTTAGCCGTTAATGAAATCTAGTTTATTAATA
Source organism: Xenopus tropicalis (assembly GCF_000004195.4). Lineage (NCBI taxonomy): Eukaryota > Metazoa > Chordata > Amphibia > Anura > Pipidae > Xenopus > Xenopus tropicalis. The sequence continues at coordinate 39,912,395 of NC_030680.2, forward strand.
ATGGATGCAAAGAAACACTTCTCTGCTATTCTGTATCATATCCTGAGTCTAACATAAATTAGGTTTAATTTCATCTTTTTTTTATTTGATAAAATATTGTTATCCTAATTAAAATGATATGCTTTACAGTGCACTGACAAACTTGGAATTAGCTTTTAATGGCCTTTGCTACTAGCTGTCTTGGTCACTGGTTTTTCAAGAATCACTGGCGCTTGCTAAAGGAGTCTGCCAAGCACACATTAATAATACAAAATACACCTCACACCTGTGCCAGCCAACCATGAAGTTCTCATCTGATGCAGGTCAATACCTTGTATATCAAAGCCTTGAAAAAAGCATTCGCTTGGCAGTTTATTTTTTTTTTTCAAATACGCTTATTTATGTGTTACTATGGAATTGTACACCTATGGAATTGATAAGTCCAAACACTGTCACACTCATAACTTAAGGGTCACTATTCAATGCAGACCATAATGCTGTTCATTAATAGGAAATCACCTCCACGTTACTATTCATTAGTCTAAAAAACATTCATGCCACAATAAAGCATGTGAACCAAGTGCCAAGGCAACACGAGACACAAGCCATTAACCCATTATATCTTATAAACAGTATTTACATAGCATAGGGAGCAGTGCACTCAAAGGCATTAATTAATAAAAAAAAAATACGTTATTGCTAATGATTTGGTCAACACAATAACCTTCTGCAGGACTACTGCATACTACCCATTCTTTAGCTTCCTTTACTGCCCCATCTTAGGAATGCATCAATAACATTAAATCTTGATAACAGTATCACAAGCCAAATCACCCTCATTTCATTGTCACCACCAATAAACCTTAATATTTTTCAATAAGCAAAAGGATTAAGAATGTACATTTGATGTCATAATATATCTCAATACAAAATATTTCTGTAAGGTGCCAATAATTAGGGAAGCTATAGATATTACAGGTAAACAAAATAAAGTTTTTGGTTCAAGAATAACATTTTAAGTGGTAGAATTAATTAGTTGTAATGTACACAGTGTAATTCAGCAATAAAAACTATACAATAACATCATGACAGCAGAGAGAGAGAGAGAGAGAGAGAGAGAGAGAGAACAAGATCAGCCACACAGCAGCTTAAATATCCATCAGATAAAGGCATGTAAACAAAGTCCGAGGATATTGGATGAACCTATCCCAATCACCCACAGAAAAAGTCCAACCGTCTTCCTGTAGTTTTTACTCACATGTATTTAATGCTGTCATTTAAAACCCCGTAAAACCTCACAAATATACCAGAGATAGAGGTAGCATTGTGTAGATCTAAGGGCATGGCTGGGGCATAATGGGAAATGATTAAAGCACATCCAAATAAACATTGTGGTGAGTTGACATTTCTGTGGTTCCCTTGCTCAGGTTGTAAGTATCAAAAGGCAGGCCAGCAAATCCAAAGCCTTAACTGCCAGAATGCTGTTCTAAAATGTGTTCCTACATATACAGTATGTAGTCTTTATTTACATTTGTAACAGTCTGGCTCTGTTATAACAAGAAATAGGAGGAGTACAATAAAGATTAAAATCAGCCATAACAAATTTCACAAAAAAAAGGTTTCCTCGATGGGCAGGCCCAATGTTTGATATCGCTTTGATTGCTTTTTGTACAAGTAGCCTATTATGGTCACCAGGGACATTCTCAAAAGAGAAATTTAACACAAGTCACCCTAGTTGTACCCTAGTTATAGAGCATGGACTGAGACACAACTGCATAAGCATAATAATTTGTTAATTATCTTTAAGCTATGTAAAACTCTATGATATGCAAAATGTTTTATAAATATTTACCTTGAAAACTTGTAGTTACTAAAAGCAATTTGCAGGTTCTATAAAGTATAATATATCAAGTGTAAATTAAATGTACTATGTGGGCCTTTTTCTAATAAATAAAAACATTTTTTCTCGCTTATGAGAATTCTCAGTGGGTGATGACGTTTTCCCAATTACTTCTCTGGTACAAACCCAAGACATGCTGCGAATTATGGTTTCAGAGCCATCTGCTGCAAAGAGCCAGAGGGTTACCAGATCATGGGAGGATACTAATAGAATACTATGAGCAATAGCATGCTTACCAGAAGCAAAACCATGTGTAAACACTTCTACAAAGATTACACACCTAAGGTTTTATGTAGTAACATTGCCTCTGTTCAGTATTGGATTCTGACCAATAAAACTAAAGGCTAGTTGGTTGCTAAAAATAAATAAATAATAAAAATAGAAATATACACACACATACAGAAGTTTACAGTTTTATATACCGTAATCCAGACAGAGAAAGGGTTTTCGAAGACCAAAAGACACACAGGGAACCTGGGCAGCAGAGAAACACACTGTGAACCTAGGCAATAGAGACTTTATGGGAACCTAATGCCTTCTGGCTATAACCATTGGGCTTAGCCTTCCTCTACACAGCTTCGCCCTGATCTTATAATACAAGGTTTCAAACATGTCCACAAAAGAGAGAAGGGTGCAATTTGTATTAAGCAGAAAGGAGGCTCCAATGGAGCAGGTGGATTACAGGGGAGGTTGTAAAAAAATGCTAGAGAACCAAGACAAAAGACAGATGGGATGGAAAAGGTAAAACTGGAACTAGCCCTACTAAGGTGTACAGGGCCAGACCTGTAGGCTATTCTGGAGACACATAATAGAGTATTATGTAGGTATCACAGTGGTCTGATTGGGTAAAAAGGAATTGTATTTCCATTTTGCTGCTTGTTATATGTGGGATACTGCCACTGACAGTGGCACATTGATTAGACCCAGATATACCCTAAGTTTACTTAGGACATGGCCGTAGCACACATTTTCTGATAACGCTATACAGTTTTATGGTCCTCATAAAATGGTACAGTTGGCAAGTTTGCAGTAGATTCTTTGGTGGCATGGGGCTGCCAGTGCCTATTGTCAGGGACGCTGTGCCTATTGTCAGAGCTCAGTTGTTTTATAGCATCTGTGAAACACTAGGGCTCATTTACAAAAAATCAGAGGAGCCAATATTTACACTCCTAGAGACTTGTGCCACTCTCTGAATGTGGAGCAGAGGTGGGCGACATAACATGACCTTAGCTTTTGATTCATTCAAAATGTAGAAACCTGGAGTGTTGGGGACATAAGGTGCTGCTTATGGTTAAGGGTCTCCTTTGCAGTGCTCTACTCTGGCCCTCACACTTGAATTTTAATTTTTTTCGGGCACTCGGAACCTGTGAGCATAGGGCATAGCAAAATGACAGTGTAAACAAGATAAAATCCAGCAGTAACATGAGAAAGGACAAACAGCGCAGGCCAACGAAAGCATTATAACTAATCAAGCAACTTAAGCCAGGGAGTGAAATGTTATCTACGCTGAGGGCATGCTGGACAGAGATATATTTTGTAGAAAGAGTACAAGATCACAAAAATAAAATACTCCAGGAAAAAAGCACAAACTGTTCTGCTGTCACGGCTCTTGCAAGAAACATATATTTACTTAGGACAACAAGCCACTGCCAAAGGGAATCAAAACAGTACGGCTTTGAAAACGATGCTCTATAATCTATATATCCACTTTTTGTGATTTTAACTCCCTTTTTGTCGAGAAAAAGGCAAAAATAAGAAATATGAACTCCTGCCTGTTAAAAATCTGTTGGGTTTCAAAACACTAAATGTTGCTTGATAAGCTGCTCTGCCTCAAGGAAAATAAATATGATTCCTTGTAATTGAGACCTGCTCGGAGGCAGTGCAGTTTTTTAGCATACATTAGAGATATTCAGTAATCAAGATAAAAAGTAAGCATGCAGATTTCATAGTTTATTGCTTCAAACAAAACACATAGGGGCTCAAACCAGCTGCAACCACAGTAGGGGTTGCAATCAGTGTCGGACTGGGACCCCAGGGGCGCACCAGAAAACCTTATAGACCATAGGCCTACTCTCGAAACTATTTTTCCTCCTTTCCTCGCCCAACCTCTTTATTCTCCTAGTCTTTTTTATTTACATGCTAGCATCTATCCTTCCATCTATTTCTCCTCTTTGTTCCCGTTCAGAAATAGTGAATTACCATGAACAGGCCAAATAGTTAGGAGCAGGAGGGCCCACTGACACCTGGGCCCACCAGGAGTTTTCCTGGTATCCTGGTGGGCCAGTCCGATACTGGTTGCAATAGATACAGTCTTTGCTTTCATTAAAGGTACTCCCACCCAGTGTGCTGCAAATGATGGATTGAGTTTAAATCCTCTGATTTTTTCTTGCAAGTAACTTTTGAGTGACACACGAGGCCTCCTGACTCCTATAAGGGAAAACTTGTGGCACAAGAATTATCAATATTTTATCCAAGAAATAGTAGATCAGAAGATACTAGTAACTGTTTTCATCCAATAATTAGAAACCTCACTTGAAGGACATTGTTGACATAATGGAGGTTGTATGGTGGATATACCATCCCATCATCATCCCATCATACTAGTTATTCTAATCAGTTGGGGTAATCTCTTCTTAAGGCTATTGAAATGCTAAGTAGGAAATTACTTTTCTTTCATCTTTAACTCCCAGAAATATTGAGAGGCACAAAATGTGTTTATTCCTATGGAGTCCCAAGTTTTATAAGTGGTTTACATCATGCTTTGATAATAGAACAATCATTTCCATGAATTTACTGCTAACTGGTGAAGCAGCTTTTCAAAGGGATTCTATTGGGAATTCACCACTGCCATCCCAGATTTGCATGCATGGTATCTACACAAGTAGAGTCCAAATCCAGATTTCCTCATTCAATCATATTCACTTAGGGAGTGGTTATTGGCCATTGGATACCCATATAAATATATAGAAATCTTTTTTATTTAAGCTTAAAAATATAATTTAAGAATCTTTGCTATATAGCTTATAAAAGGATAGCCCTTCATAAGCAAAGAGTAGGCAACAGTGACAATAAGTGGGTGACAGATTTTCTCAACCACTACTAGTTTCATAACATTAAAACAATTGTTATTCAGAACTCTGTTAAATGTTCAGTGTGGATAGAGGGCTGTTTGTAGAAGGGTCCATTCTTTGGGAGCATTGATACAGCCTAGGGAACCTGTAAAGTATATGAGGACACAAACCACAACTATTACCTGACTGTCTATTTTAAAATGTACAGTGTATAGATCACATGCCAGTATATTTTATGTGCCTACATATTTGTCTGGCACAACAGAGACCAACATTATTATTGTATAAAACAATAAATAATATGTAATAGTACATTGGTTGTGTATGTTTTGACATGTGTGACAGAAATGATTTAATACGCACAAATGTACAATGAGTCAGGAAAAATCAGCAGATCAGTTGAAGTTCAAGACAGATAAAGTTTATCTGACACAAGCTGTGTGGGCTCACAAAAGAATCAGAACCCTGAACAAAGAAAATGGAAGGTTCATATAGACTTTTCTTTGTAAAAAGAAATACACAGGGAGTATACACAAGAATCTCTGAGCGTTTTGCAGACTGCATCAATGGGGACCTGAGCTGCAGGTATTACTGTAGTTCAGTAAGTCAGCGGTAGTGATTTGAAGAAACTGTCAATTAGAGGATCAGATATTGTTTTGCCGTCTTTTCCCTTGTGGGGTGAGTACAGCAAATGTGACTCTGTAGACACACAGGTCTGTTACTTTCATTTATTATAGTAACTTTTTCCAATGCAATATCACTAAATGTTTTTTTGTGGTAGGCACTGATTGGCTGCTTATAAGATAGGGGTAGAGATTTTAGAGTTTTAAATAGGTTTATATGTTTAATTAAGATACTGTATGCAGTCAGAACTGACAGGAGACTGCCTTTTATTGTGAATGATTGCTTACTCTCACTGTGGGCTTGGGGGTGACTGCTCCGGAGTTAGCCATACTATTTGAGTTCTTGTGCAGTTCTTATGCAGGCTTTGCAGCACGTACAAGTATTGGCACTTAGACCTTTTGATTCTTGCTTCTGAAGTTGATTTATAAAAACTGCATGCACCTCTTGACATTTTTTGATGCTCTTATCTGGATTTATCAACCTGAGTTTGAACACACAGTAACTGTACGAGTGCAATGAGATCAATTTTATTGAATTGACTTTACTTTATATTTTATAAATCATTACATTCATTAATGATAACAGAGACACTCTGTTTTCTGTTCTTTTTCAAGAAGCATACTCAACCCCGTCAGCCAGAAAGACATGGCGTAAAGAGAAAACAATCTGTGCGCTTTTGTGATTATATAACCCAGAATAGTTCAAAACCGGGGGTATAACAAGGGGAAGCAGCCGCTAAACTGCAAGGGAGCCATTTTGTGTTTTTTTTTCGCCAAAGCAAAATGCCCAGTTTCGCTCATCACTTTTAATAAATGTATGCTGGAAAGCTGCCTAGATTTATATTTTCTTTAATTATACAAAACACATTTTTTGGAAATAAATATATTTATATAAATTGTTTAAGCTAAAATGTAAAATGTTCTTTCCCTTTACCTGGACATAGTTCTTTGGCTGAGGCATTACATAATGTAGAATAATGCACTGTTCAGATACCAATCATTCTGCCATGTTCCAGAGAATACAGTATCTAGTCTCTACCCAGACTGTGGCTTTGAGATAAATGTGAAAAGAAGATTTACCCTTGTGCTGATTGCACGTAGCTTAATATGACAGGCTGAGATAAAAAGCAAATTTGACCAGGGATCCCCATCCCTAAAAGGCTTGCATCATTACATAACTGGCTTTCTCTGACAAACAGACCACATGGATCTCCATAAGTAATTTCAAGGGCAGCCTCCTTAGTTTATTGACGGACACGGAGGATTTTCAAGAGGCAACTTGCAAAGTTATTGATTGAACAAGCTGTTAATACTCTCACAGTCGATAGGAATACATTTGAAAATCCCCAGTTCATTTAAGGAGGATTAGAAAGCACACTTTTCATAAAGAAATTTTGCTTTGCTTTCATCTTTCATCATATTCACTTCCATTTTTATTAAACTACCCATAAGAAGCCAGCAGCAAATAAATACAAATCATAAATTTTGCATAGTGTTGATGTTTTAACCATTTTTCTTATGCACAGCAATGCTCTACTTGATATAAAGCCTCAGTAAAAGAAACCCCTAAAATAGGTGGGAAAAGGTTAAAAACCAAAACAGCTCAGAAAGCATAGCATATAATTTATTTTCATGCTCTTCTACTTCAACAAGGTCATTAGGGGGTAAGATAAAGTTATGCCAACTTTGATTTCTGCTGATGCCTTGGCTACCTGTACCAGTTTGAGCAGCAAGGGTGCTCTCCAAAGTGTAAGACTGGCATTACTCAATTTCACACCTGAATTATGAATTGACAGAACAGGCTATTCCTGTAATCTACTGACCCCCTGTTACTTGCTTTCTGTACAATTCCTATAAATGATGTACAATCACGTTTGCACTGAATCTATAAACTTATATCTCTTACAAATACCTGTGCTTAAAGTGAAGACTTCTGTTGCATATAAGGTCACGTAAGCTATCTGTAACCTGCTGTTTACTAATGCTATAACCTGTATGTAACCTCACAAAAGGTACAAAAAGGATAACGTGTGTGTCCAAGAGCTGATTGTCTGGTGATCTGCCGATGGCCTTCTTGCTAGCTCCACAGCTGAAAAAAATAAAGAACCCTTGAATATGTCTCTCCAACAATCATTATATATATATATTTGTCATAATACTCCGTGAAAAGCATTTAATAAAAAGGGTTCATTCATTACTAGAAAATGTTGAACCCATTAGTGTGCATAGTGAGCAATCTTAAATAACAAGAATTTGTCTTATTATCAGGGCAATCCATATATTGTACAAACTATGTACCCTAGAATATTGTATTATGGAGTATTCTCCCATTCTATTTGAGGGATTATTCCACCAGCATAAAAGCTAATTACAGAGCATAATAGAATAGAATAATAACTTATTGGATACCTGCATTAGAACAGGAGCCTTCATACCATCTGCTCTTAATGTTTCTGAGCTAGCCATGGACTAGGCCCCCTGTAGATTCAGGAGGTACAGGTATAGGACCCATTATCCAGAATGCTTGGGACCAAGGGTATTCCGGATAAGGGGTCTTTTTGTAATGTGAATATCCATACCTTAAATCTACTAAAAAATCAATAAAACAAATATAAAACCCAATAGGATTGTTTTGCAGACAATATGCATTTATTATACCTTAGTTGGGATAAAGTACAAAGTACTGTTTTATTATTACAGAGAAAAAGAAAATTAATTTTAAAAATCTGAATTATTTGATTCAAATGGAGTCTATGGGCTTTCCGTAATTTGGAACCTTCTGGATAACAGGTTTCCGGATAACGGATCCCATACCTGTACTTGAACATCCTTATACACTAAGAGAACTAATATAAGAATCTGCCAGTACATCTCCTTGTAAATCCTGTGTTTGGTATAAAACATTTTTTACAGTCTGCATTTACATTATGGGCTATTGGTGATGTATAAACTAGACTGATGAATTATTCTTGTTTTATTTTGTTTTCAATAAACCTTTTTTTTTTCTTTTTAGAAGAACTGAAGACTTTGGTCTGAATGAATCGCAGTTTTTTTTAAAGCCTCCTGTGGTTTAGTAGTAAAGCCTCTTCCGAAAGTAGTGCAAAAACATGGCTTAAAGGAATACTGTCATGGGAAAACAGTTTTTTTTCAAAACACATCAGTTAATAGAGCTTCCCCAGCAGAATCCTGCATTAAAATCCATTTTTTTTTCAAAAATACATACAGTTTTGAAGTTTCACATGGGGCTAGCCATATTCTTCATTTCCCAGGGTGCCACAGCCATGTGACCTGTGCTCTGATAAACTTCAGTCACACTTTACTGCTGCACTGCAAATTGGAGTGATATCACCCCCCTCCCTTTCACCCCCCAGCAGCTGATCTGCAGAGCAATGGGAAGGAAGCAAGATAGCAGCTCCCAGTAGGTATCAGAATAGCACTCAATAGTAGGAAATCCAGGTCTGGCTTGGGACTTCTCCAGTTACATTGGAATTGGAGTTACCTGAAATTAGAGATCTGGGTTTAAATGACAGGGGTTAATGAAAGGGTGTCTAAATATTTCTGGATATCATCTGTATATAAGTGATATTTAAATTTGGGACAACCAAAAACATGGCTGCTTAGTCACAGCCTGGTCCAATCAGCAAGAGGGATTTTCTTCTGACCTTGGACCTGAGAGTATTTGGAGCCAAAAAGATACAAATGTGAGGCAGATCTTTTTCCAGGAAGAAGAGAAGATAGAAAGTATGGACTCTGCACAATATTACTGAGAGACAGCCTTAAATTCCTCCATCTCTCCTGTAAGTGTTGCTGCTGATCTGTATAAGTAGGGAGCTAGGTGTTCCACCTGTAGAACATTTACCCATACAGGAAATGGGACTTGTACAGCAGGCCTGAGCTACCGATAGGGAATCAATCCCTGTAGGATAGCATACCTCCCAACATTTGAAAAATGCAAAGAGGAGCAAAAAGAAATGGCGCACGTAGCGTGGCAAAATTCTTTGACCATGCTCATTTTTGCGACCACGCCCCCTAAAACCACTCTCATTTTACAACATTTAGCAGGTAATTTAAAGTTTGAACATATTTCTAGGGGTTTTGGGATCTTGTTATGTGTTATTACAGTTTTGCTAAAAAAAAAAGGTGAAATTTCCCTTCAAGTTGCAAGTCTCAGTTCCCCCAAGAGACCTGTTTAGCTTATTAGTTACAATTGTATCTAATTGCAGGTGTAGCTTGTTAAGTTTTATGGGCTCTCTGCCAATAGCTACTTTTTAAATTAAGTTTAAGAAACATTTTATCTTTTTTAGTGTTCAGTGCAGGTTCAGTACAGGAGATCAACGGGAAATGAGGGACTTTTCTGAAAGAATATAGGGCTGCGGGTTGAGCTGTCAAAATCGGGACTGTCCTGCAGGAGAGTTAGGACTTCAGCCCTGTAGTGAGTTGCCAGTGTGTACACTGGATCTGGATTTGGGATTACCAGTCAGCCTCCGTGGCTCCTGCAGTGGATCTCCTCAGGATACCAGGAAGCCTTTCTGTGCCACAGCATCTCAAGATCAGTGTGGATTAAAGCTGTCCAATTGCCTCCCTCACAGGATTTATTCTCCTCTCACTGGGGAGATCTTTCATTTACACAACCCAGGATGCTCAAATCTGCTGTTGCAACACATAACTCTGCTCACACTACCTTGATACAAGGAGTTAACCTGCACAGACTCACAGGGGGGGATTCACAGAAGTGGTGATACTGATCCAACATAAAAGTCGCTCAATAGATATGTTGGATTTTCCACCTTATTTATAAACCTCTATCTCCACTTTTGTGAATGTGTCTGTCAAACAGACAGTTTTCAGATTTTGTCTTTTAGATGACATTTTACTGACAGTTTTTATGAATTTGTTTTTAGCTTTTATTAAATCTACCAGCCTGCCATCAAACCCAGTCCCACATGTACATGAGCCTTGGAATGAGGATTTTGCATTTCATTTGCTAGTCATTTCACATTAGGGACATTTCCTGAAGGGGAATTTTAGTTTGCCTAAGAAAACTATACATACAATTTTTCAGGACAAGCTGGGCTTTCTAATTTTTTTATCTTTTTAATATTTCTTATCTTTTTTTCTAAATGGATGTGTAATTGCACTTCTGTAACAAGATTTAAAAAAAAAAAGAATTTCTATTTTGCAGAATATAGGGATAAAAATCACAAAAACTTTAATTTATATGTGGAAATACAACTGATTTAGAAATTTGCATGTCTCATGAATGTGCCAATACTAAATATGTATAGTTTTATGGAGATTTGTGACTTGTATACTCAGTACAACACTAAAATTTCAAAGCACCTCCAGAGAAATCAGGCCAAGGTCAAAAAATCCTCTAACAGTAGGTTCACCCCAGGAAACCAAATATATTTGGAAAGTATATATAAGGAATCCAAAATGGCCTTCTATTCCAAACTACAAAGCTTTCCTTCATTTGGGGTCTCAAAATACCAGCATCGATATCAAGTAGGAATATGCATACAGTGTCGGTGTATTTGGGGCTCATGGAAAGATGTGAATCAAGGGCCCACCCTCTGCCCTACTTTGCTACAGCACTCTCTACCATCATTGATTACCATTCAACAACAATCCAGATCACCCCCCAACATGTCTGGTAAAAAGGGACCCAACAGGACCAGGCCCAACATGCTTTTTTCCAGTGCTGTTAGGCCAGTCAAACCTTGAATTCACAGTACACCAATATCCTAAATTGCCTACATTTGGTGCCAGTGTGCATGTGCTACTTGCTGATCATCAAGATGGCTGCTGGGAACAAAAGGGGCACAGCTAAAGGTGGTGGTCAATGCTGCTAAGCAACTCTGTAGTTCTGGACATGTTATAGGGTCACAGTGTGGGTAAGTGAAGTGATTAAAGAGGGGGCACTGCTGCTAAAACTAAAGATTTGCCTGGGAGGCTTAACTTATGTAGGAACCCCCAATGGTGCCCCTACAAAAGGTGTGATTAAAGACTGGGTGAAACAAAGCAAAACAGAAGTGCTTAGAACTGAGTTACACTGTGCTTTACTCTACACAAAAGTGTCTGTGAACTGTAATTTTTTCACCAAAAACTGAAAACTGGTGATTAAGTCTGACAGATTTCTGTTATATATGGTATAATATAGAGAAAGTGTTTTACACTAGTTTTACCACCACTTTTACTCCACTTTTATCTCCACTTAAAGTGACAGGGACAGTTTTAATGGCAACTGTTCTATGTTTTACGTTGAACCCGTTATTTTGCTGTTCTTTATCAGTGAATACATATTATCTTGCTAATACATTTCCATTTGTTTTATATCTGTATTTTGCATTTAGCATAGTAATCCCTGCTATTGCAGTTCCCAGAAAAAAAAGACAGGGTGGTAGTTGAATAGACAGGATTTGTCCACCTAAGCCTTTTTAAGAATGGGCTACACATAGGCCTGCTAAATAAAGGGGGGGGGGTGAAAAGAGGGGAAAGTACTAGTAGCTAGGGAGGAATTAAATATGAGTAAGTAGCAAGGGCAAAAACACAAGGTTGGGCATAGGATCAAGAGTGCAAGTCGCGAGTGGAGAGAACAGGAGATGCTGGGAAATCTCAGACTCAGTAATGAGATCAAAGGAAGTTAAATATAAAAAAACAAATGTGCTGGATTTTATTTTTATTCTATTAATGTACTATAGCTTGTGGGGTAGAACTGAGACATGACAAGAACAACGTATATGATTTTGCATGAGATTTCCTCCAAATGTGCTCAGTAAATTGTGGGCAAGAGTGCAGGAATCCTGCCAGAGTTAAGCTGGAGGCAGGCATTATGGATAAGACCGTTGCTGTGGTTACAAAGGAGCATGGGTATTAAGTCTTAGGTATTGACAAGTGAATCAGAGGAACAACTGAGGAAGGGAAATCTAAAACTCAGCATGTTAGAAAGAGCGTAGCTATGTCAACATTGCAAATAAGGATTTTTATCTGAGGGTTAGCTGAAGGGGAGTGTGCAAGAAAGAAATAGTGACAAGATGATTATGTGAGAGAGAATGGAATACTTTTAAATGTGGAAACGTTTATGTTTTTTAGAAAGGCCAGACCAAGACAGTGACCATCCTTACAGATGCCTATTATCTGTCCATTGTTGGAGATTGAAGGAGGAGGTCTGATGGAGAAATTAAGATGGCCAGGACTAAGGGGTCATCAATGTGACATGTGAAATCACCTAAGATAACTGCAGTGCTTTTAGACCATAAGAAAATAGGGACACAGTATTCAAAGTCAGAGAAGAACGTAGCAGAGGATGTGGCACAAGGAGGTCTAAAACAACAGTCACACAAGCAAAGAGGTTAGAATAGCTAAAGTGCATGCAGAAATTTGGTTTAGAGATGTGTTTAAAGCGGCAATAAGGGGAGGGTACAATGCCACCCCCCTCATGGGCATATACTGACTTCAGTATCATATTACTGGGAATAAAATCCCAAGGAATGGCAAACTTTGGCCAGCTCTGTCAGAAAGCTGTAGCAGCTGAGTGACTGCTGATAGTAGCACAATGATATAAATTGCCTATATGTGCCCACATGATATTTAATCAGTACTTTTGCTTAAAGGGGTTGTTCACCTTTGCTTTTAGTATGATATAGAGAATGCTATTCTGATACTATTTGCAACTGGTCGTAAGTTTTTTAAATTTAGCTTTTTGCTCACCCGCTCTCTAGTTTGGAATTTCAGCAGCTATCTGGTTGCTAGGGTTCAATTTAACCTAGCAACCAGGCAGTGATTTGAAAGAGAGACAGGAATATGAATAGAGTAAGGACTAAATAAAAAGATAAATAATAGAAAGGAACAATAACAATAAAATTGTAGCCTCACAGAGCAATCATTTTTGGCTTCCAAAGTAAATGGCCCCCATTTGAAAGCTGCAAAGATTTAGAAGAAGAAGGCAAATAGAGCAACTGTGAACATAGAGATAATTTGTAAAATCTAATATAATTGGGGGTATATTGCTGTCTGCTTAGAAAGCCAAGTATCTATTGTTCTAATATACCGGTGCAGCCAGCAAGTTTTCACATTTTGTCTCATCATGTCCAGACACCATTTTTTGAGTGATAAAATCTTCTTGGCTGCATCTGTATTCTGGGTTATTTTACAATTGGGAGTTTCTGGGGCACATGAAAACAAGAGAAGAGTATTTTGTCTCAAAAGGCCAAGACATCATTTCTAGAAAAACAAATGTAGCACACGAATCCTTTTTTGGAGTCTTTACTTGCAACAGTTTATAAGAGTTGTGGCATTTATATACAGTATATTATGTTATGTCTTTCTGTCATAAAGCATGCTGGAGATGCTGCAAAGTGCCAAATTTAAGTTGATTTCTTGATTGGGCCTGAATCGTAATCAAATATGTTTTCCCATGACAGTATTCCTTTAATATACATTCTTCAAGTTTTCTCAGGCTACCTGTCTATTAGTAGTGTATGTATAAAGAGAAGAAAATATGGCTCATTTGCTATAGGGGCAGGATTAACTGCTGGTGCTCTAAGGAGCTCCTGTACTTAGTCCTGTACTCATGACAGGTGCCATTTTTTAATTTGGAGAAAGGCAGAAAGTAAAGCTTACAAAGGCAAAAGGCAGCCAGAGTAGCTATAGGGCACCATTCCCCTTCGAGCATACCAAAATTAATTAAGTTTTGTCTGGCATACAACTACAATGTTTTAGTTTTAGTTATTTGCCTTCTTCTTCTGACTCTTCAGCTTTTAAATGGGGGTCACTGACCCCATCAGCCAAAAAACTATTGCTCTGTGAGGCTACAATTTTGTTTTCATTGCTACTTTTTATTACCTGTTTTTCTATTCAGGCCATCTCTTATTCATATTCCAGTCTCTCGCTCAATTCACTGCATGGTTCCTATGATAATTTGGACCCTAGCAACCAGATAGCTGCTGAAATTCCAAACAGGAGAGCTGCTGAAAAAATAGTTGAATAATTCACAAATGACAGATATAAAAAAGAAGAAAAACAAATTGCAAAGTCTCAGACTCAATTGCAAATTCTCAGTCTCGAAATATAAATCTCTACATAATATTAAAAGTTAATTTTAGTCTGGAATTTTGTCTTTATATACCAAAGATTATATATATAGGGAATTATAGGGGGTTATGTAATAAAAGGCACTAAGTTTATCCAGGAGCAGTAACCCATAGCAGCTTATTAGCAATCTTATTGACTGCTATGGGTTACTACCACTGGGCAAACCTAGTTCATTTTATTATAAGTGGGGGTTGGTGTATAAGCATCCCTTGTGTTGATATATAGATTTTTATTTTAAATTATATAAGCAGTGTAAAATGCTTACTTCTTGAAAACTAGAAAATGTATGTAAATTGCAAAAGAAGAGCATTGTGAGCAATTTTACATGAATTTGTATTGAGGTTTTCAATTTTTCTTTAAAAAGGCAGTAAAATAATTACACCAATTATTCTCATCTAGTTTCCATAGCAATCAATGTCATACTTTGGGCTTATTTACAAATGCTAGTTTACACATGTACATTTGCCAATAGCAACTAATCAGGTTTTTGCTTTCATTTTGTAGTAGACTGTTAAAAACTAATTGCCGTAAGTAAACTTGTGCAATTAGCACCTATGTTTGTAAATCAGCCCCAGTGTTTGGTGTTACTAAAATGTCACTAACACATCTGAACCTAACTAACACATCTAATGTGATTTTACAAGGGTTGGAATTTAACTGCACAGTACAAATATACTGTATAGGGTTTTTCTCACATGGCAAATGTAAATTCATGGGCTCTTAATTACAGAGACATTTCGGAAGCTGAACTTTAATATTACCGCACAGTCTGTTACCCACTTAATTGGGTATATGACTAAACTGCATTTTAGAGAAATCTCTTTTGCAAGCTCAACAGTTAAGATGAAATAAAGCGTTCATGCTGTGCTTCATGTGGCAGAGAATGGGTATTTTGAGGTATGATTCTTTTGCATGTGTCTGCTGTAGGCTAAAATGAGTAAATTAAAAATTAATGCTTGAAGATCAGTAGGAAAGTGAAAAGTTTTGTTCAGGTGTCAGTAATATTTTG
The DNA here is from genome assembly GCF_000004195.4 of Xenopus tropicalis. Taxonomy (NCBI): domain Eukaryota; kingdom Metazoa; phylum Chordata; class Amphibia; order Anura; family Pipidae; genus Xenopus; species Xenopus tropicalis. The sequence goes on from NC_030680.2 coordinate 39,928,070, forward strand.
TGTGTATTTGGTTTCCAGGACCCCTATCTTTGCCAGCATGGATCAATCAATAATACAACATAGATGTGTTTGTAGTAAAGTTGTGCAACTGGATGTTGTTTGTGTGCCTTGGCACTCAAGTGTTTTGTATTATAGAGGAAAACTGGAAACTGAACAACAAGCAGAAGTTTTAGTTAAATATAGGTTAAGATTAATGTTTCTGGGAGATATAATTACCATGGCTCCATTGCTCCAACAGCAGCTGCTATGTATGGCTTATGCATATTGGTACCTCTTGTTGTTCCCCCTTTAAATAAGGACTCCTTTTCCATTCCCCTAACTGTTTGTCAGTCATGCTGCATTGCTGATTGGAAGTTACATCAGATACATTCTGATATGGAATGTTTTTATTCATTTACAAACTGCACAAGCTCCACTCTGTCTAACCTGAGCTCCTGAGCTTCCTGTGGGCACCTGATAATTAACAAAACTTATCCTTATTTCTCATTAGGAAATGAACCCTGCTTCACGTTGATTGTACCATTTGAGATGTTTGGGGAGTTGCAGTTATTGCAGTAACTGCACTGCAATATTGCTTATGCTCCCATTCCCACAATAAACTTCATTGTTACTGTACATTATGAACTATGAACTGGAGCAAAAGCTGGCACAGGACTAAAGGTGTTGGATTCTCTTAATATTATTCCTTAGCTAGGAGTAGCATTTTACTGTACACAATGCATATTGGGGTGCCCTTAGTGTGAGGCTGGTGTGAATTTGCTCTACACACAGTTAGCTGTATGCCCCTCTAAAATAAATAAATATGATTGCTTTATGTTAAGTCCAAGAGAGATCCTGTCTTACTCCTAGAGTGACTATTACAAAACTGCCATATCATTTACTTCTCCTATACTGGTACCTGCCTCAGTTCCAGGTCTTCCAGCACCAGTAAACCAGAAGAACACACTTGGGTTTCTTTTTTTATCACCTTGGGGAAACCTGACACTACTCCCCCTCCCAACTCTATCAGGACCCAGCCTAGCTGGCTGACTAGGGTTTTGCCCTGGCTAACTGTGGGCAGGCAGGCGGGGCAGTAAAGTCACATGGGTGGAGCTACGACATGCCGAATGTCGATTGCCCGATCGCCACATCAATCTCAATCTCAAGTCCTGCCAGGTTTTCTAAACAGCAGTTATGACCCGGACTCCCAGGCTGTCCAGGACAAAACCAGACAGACGGCAATCCTATGGCTAACTCAACCCAGGGGCTAAAGAAACTAAAGGCTGGCAAAACCTTTGCCTTTCTACATAAGATTATAATCTTAAACTATAGCCTTGCTCTGTCCTGAACAGAGGTTTAGTGCACAAAGTAAATTTTGAGCATCTAGCATCAAGTTTATATTCTATAGTTTGTGTTAAAAGTAAGATTGAAAGCCCTGCAGATATTACAGCACAATCTGTTACCCAGTTAGATTGCCAAATAGCATTTTAAAGAAATCGCTTTTGAAACCTCCAGCAGTCAAGATGTAATAAAGCAGAGTCTCTGAGATACAGACTGGCATACAGGGCATTTTGACCCCAACTGCCCTCTGACAATGAACACCAGTTTTCCTATTTACAGTATTTCATGTAAGACATCTCCAAGCCAATAAAAGACTAACACAAAACAGAGTCAGTAGTGTAAAAAATACAAGCTAAAAATTAAAAAATAGACAGGAAAAAGCTAATTAATTATAGATTCGCTATAACAACAAATATAAATAACCAACATGGAGGAGGGCACACTGATATAATCAGAGTAGGTTTGGCACCCAAGAAAAGGACAACATTTGGTGCCATCCTACACGGACAGGTACAATTTGTAAGGATAATTTGATTTTAATTAAAAAGAAAAAAAAAATCTATTGACCCCGAAATTATTTCTGAGATGGTTTCTTACTAGGCACATACCTTCTGCCTACACCTATTTCCTGCCCTGGTTACAATGCTTACAGGATATACAAATGAAATACAGGGTATAAATATGTGATGTACACGCTTTTTAACAGATAAATATGCTGACATAAAGTGAGTGAATGTTTGCATCTGTGTAGCAATTAATGCAACCATCACTGTAAGAGTACTAGAAGAATAAATGCTTTTTGGGCCTATGCTAGAAAATGAAGGCCAGGGAGATTAAATTTCAATTTATCTCTAATGGGTAGCAAAATATCCACTGTGTAGCTCTGTGGATTAATGGAAGAACTGTTTATTATTAATAACTACACAAGCCATTTTTTCTGGTAAGAAATTCAATCTCACTAATAAATTATTTATTACTGGCTTTCTTGAAAGGGAATCCCGCAACCTGATTGCCCCTACAGTAAAGAATGCTTTCCTGTGATAATGGTCAAGCAACCAGGGTGAATGCTCTCTTATTCCCTATATCCCCTCGGGTTAAAATGTTTATTGTACATGGGGGCATTCCACCCGTACTGTGTCAATTCTCTACAGAGATCAACAACCTTTTTATTAAGCAATTCCCTTTAGTTGAATAATAGTTGAGATTATACATACTGTATATCTGGAGTGAAAAACAAAACCTGTTGTTTTTCACTCCAGATGAAGGTTTCTGTGTGAGACTGAAACATCGAGTAATAAACCTTTCTATTCTTGCATTTACATTTTGCTCACAATTCATTAAATCCTGCCCTTCTGATTTTTTTCCGGTTCCACTTTGATCCACTTTCATTTTTTTACCAATTGGGACCTCAGATTGTATTTTTATTCAAGGTAGTCAAAACAATGATTTATACATAGGTAGAATACTGTGTCATTCCTTTGCCTCCCTGTATTCTCTGCACAGCTTGTCCTGACTATATTAAAAATCAGCTTTCCTTCAGCCAGTTCCCATTACATTCTTTTCCATAGGTCACAGAACAATGTAGGGCAATCTACAGATTAATTATTTTAAGCAATTACATTACAAATAACTTTAAAATCTTTATTAATCCCCTTTTTAAGGAGAAAATATTTTCATAAACTTGAGGTCTCTAAAACGATATCATATAAAATTGCTAATAAGAAAAATGTACTTGTAGTATTCAATGGCATATACTGTTGTTGATGTCTGCCCTCTGGCTCGTATATGCCACTGTGCCCACACACAAACAAAAGGCACACAAAGGGATTAATGAGTAAATCTGTGGAAGGTAGGTTAGATGAAAATGAGGTGAAATGAGGTGAAAATTAGGATGGTGGTATTTTTATTTATCTGAAGATCAGTTATATACACACAAGTTTCAAGATTGCATCAATATTAAATGCATGTTTAGAAATGCAAGAAGCTTGGCTAGTAAAATGGGGGATCTGAAGGTAATGGCTCTAGGAGGATATGATATCATCGGCTTTGCTAAAATGTGGCTGAAAGAGTCACATGACTGGATCATAAATATAAATAAACATAGAAAGGAAGGGATGTAAAAATATGAAAGCCACTTTTACACTTAATGAGGCAAATCCATAATGGAGAAGGACCATAGGGTACTTGTAGATAATAGAAATCACTATAGCAAGCAATGTTAGTCAGCTCCCACTCCTCCTTAATACAGTTACAACCTGAATTATTTGCTGTTCAGTGATGAGTGATTGACACAAAACATCAAAATAGTGGATCTAGGACAGGGGTCTCAAACTCGCGGCCCGGGGGCCATTTGCGGCCCTCGGTACAATATTTTGTGGCCCGCACCAACGCCTTCTCAAAAGCAATGAATGGATCAGGATTTTCATTGCGATTCAAGGGATAATGCAAGGCACAGCGGGCGGGAGCTGCTGATTGCGGAAATGACGTTATGCCATCATAACAGTTATTATGGGAAGACGTTCTGTGTGCACAATTAGCTGCTAAGGCAGGGGTGGGCAAACTACGGCCCGTGGGCCACATCCGGCCCCTTGGCCTTTTTAATCCGGCGCGCTGACGACGCCAAGTCTCATCACGCGAGACTTAGTGTCATTGGCGGGCCGGAATTAAAGAGACGAAGGGGGCGTAACGCTGGCCTGGCCCGGGGGTGAGTAAATGTGGCCCGTGAGCCAAAAAGTTTGCCCACCCCTGTGCTAAGGAGCTAATTGTGCACACAGAACGTCTTCCCATAATAACTGTTATGATGGCATAACGTCATTTCCGCAATCAGCAGCTCCCGCCTGCCGTGCCTTGCATTATCCCTTGAAAGCCAATTTTTTGTGAAATCCCTTATGCGGCCCAGCCTCATCCTGACTTTGCCTCCTGCGGCCCCCAGGTAAATTGAGTTTGAGCCCCCTGATCTAGGAAATATTTGTTTACATGCACAGTATATGTTAATTCAATAAAATTGTTGTCACTTAATATGATACAACTTTTCTGCATTTATTCTTAATGTATAGCTATCCTTGAATGTAAGGCTATGTGCTATGCCTCAATGTGTAGGCTGTGCCTCAGTGTGTAGGCTGTAGGCTGTGCCTCAGTGTGTAGGCTGTAGGCTGTGCCTCAGTGTGTAGGCTGTAGGCTGTGCCTCAGTGTGTAGGCTGTGCCTCAGTGTGTAGGCTGTAGGCTGTGCCTCAGTGTGTAGGCTGTAGGCTGTGCCTCAGTGTGTAGGCTGTAGGCTGTGCCTCAGTGTGTAGGCTGTAGGCTGTGCCTCAGTGTGTAGGCTGTAGGCTGTGCCTCAGTGTGTAGGCTGTAGGCTGTGCCTCAGTGTAGGCTGTAGGCTGTGCCTCAGTGTGTAGGCTGTGCCTCAGTGTGTAGGCTGTACCTCAGTGTGTAGGATGTAGGCTGTGCCTCAGTGTGTAGGCTGTAGGCTGTGCCTCAATGTGTAGGCTGTAGGCTGTGCCTCAGTGTGTAGGCTGTAGGCTGTGCCTCAATGTGTAGGCTGTAGGCTGTGCCTCAGTGTGTAGGCTGTAGGCTGTGCCTCAGTGTGTAGGCTGTAGGCTGTGCCTCAATGTGTAGGCTGTAGGCTGTGCCTCAATGTGTAGGCTGTGCCTCAGTGTGTAGGCTGTGCCTCAGTGTGTAGGCTGTACCTCAGTGTGTAGGCTGTAGGCTGCGCCTCAATGTGTAGGCTGTAGGCTGTGCCTCAGTGTGTAGGCTGTGCCTCAGTGTGTAGGCTGTAGGCTGTGCCTCAATGTGTAGGCTGTAGGCTGTGCCTCAGTGTGTAGGCTGTACCTCAGTGTGTAGGATGTAGGCTGTGCCTCAGTGTGTAGGCTGTGCCTCAGTGTGTAGGCTGTAGGCTGTGCCTCAGTGTGTAGGCTGTAGGCTGTGCCTCAGTGTGTAGGCTGTGCCTCAGTGTGTAGGCCGTAGGCTGTGCCTTAGTGTGTAGGCTGTGCCTCAATGTGTAGGCTTGTAGATTGTGCCTCAGTGTGTAAGCTGTGGGCTGTGCTTCAATGTGTAGGCTTGGCTAGTAAAATGGGGGAGCTCAATGTGTGTGCCTCGGTGTGTAGGCTGCTGGTGACCATGCAAATATTTGATTTTTAACTTTTTTTTTTTAATTATATGGGTGGAGTTCCCCTTAAAGGCAATCATCCCACAGTTTACCTACACAAGATGGCTTTTTAGACAAGAGTCTTTCTTTATACCTACGAAGACATTTACATTTAAAGCAGTAGCCAATGTAGGGCTTATACCCCACCTGGATCCTATAGTTCACCTGCCTAACAAGATCCATAAGTGGAATGTGATGTCGCGACTTTTTCGTTACCAATACGATTTGCGAGAAAAAACACGAGTTTTTCGTAGCCATTCCGAAAGTTGCGCAAAATCTGGCGATTTTTCGTAGCGTTAAAACTTGTGCAAAAAGTTGCGATTTTTTCGTAGTGTTAAAACTTGCGCGAAACGTCGCGCCTTTTAAGTCGTAAAGACGCCGAAAAAATCGCGAAAAATACGAAAAAGTCGCAAAATGTTCGTTTTTAAATCGGAATTTTTCCAATTCGGTTCGGATTCGTGTCTTAGTAAATGTGCCCATTAGCATTGCTAACTGATGACTATATACAGTATAGGTCCCATTTTCTTTTCTTTTACTTATAGCTCTCTGCTATTCATTTTTATCTGCCATTCAAACCACCGCCATGCTCCTGGCATCAGTGACCCTAATAATAATAACTGAAGACCATGCTAAAAGTAAATGTAAAGGTGAACATGTCCTTTAAGATAAACCCATTATGAGAGATACTAAAAAGCAAGTGTTGGGGGAATAAAGATTTTTGCTGACCTGTCCCAGACTATTGACTAAAGGCAGGGAGATTTAGCCCAATTCCTATTTGCCCTTAGGAAGCAATCTATCCACTACTGCTGGGGAAAAGTAATGTAGTTAATTGTATCCAGAAATGGAACACATTATTACCATAATCGCTAAAGGCTACAATGTGCCGTTAAAAGTGGTAATATATGTGGAAAACAGTGCAGGCAACCTTTATATAAAATGCAACTCATGTAGAAGAGGAATGGAATCACAAACCAAATGCAGATGGAATGGTGAAATATTGCACACTCCTTTGACAGATTTCAGCACTGTGATATACTTAACTTACTGGGAAATTACTGTCTCGAAATATAAGGCCACAAATGTTAGGGATCATAAACTTTAAAGAACAGTAAGAGTCTGTCGTAATAGTCACTCTTCACATTCCCCTAGCAATGCAGCAAGGGCTGTTATCTGTGACATATACAGCCTATTTATTCTATACACATGGAATCAAATTTATCTAGACGTTTGGCTAAGATGGCTTACCATGTCCAACTATGTTAAACCTTTTTTTTGAATTCCATGCCATGTTGTGCTGTGGTACACTGTGTAATGCTGGAATATACTGTACTTTGCCTTAAGTTTACCTCTGTCATTCCATGGAAAGCCTATTAAATATTTAAAATAATGCTAATTTCTGGGGAGAGACTGGTTATCAACTATAACTTGCAGCCTCCCATATGAATTTGAAAATGATTGTGTGGTTAATGGGTAGCCATGATAAAGATAGCAATGGCAGGGAAGTCCACCTTTTCTTAGTTGAAAGGAGGATGTTCCAGTAGCATGACAGGAAGAGATGGGAGTCTTGAGGCCAGTTAGTAGTTGCTTGTAGTGGTCTAGGTGGGATAATAGATGCTTTTGAGAGAAAGGTATTAGTGATGAGCAGGGCAAAATATTTTCAACAGAAACCCAACCCTAACCCTCTACTTCCCAACTCACACTCAATCCAGCCTGAAGTCCTTTTCTATTTCATAACCCACACCCAACCCTTATCTACTCCGATTACTATTATTGGCTGGTATAGCCACCATAGTGGAGAGCTCAGCACTATTTAATCACCAAAGGGAAAGGCCCTTCTTGAAATTTGGCCCACTACCTGCTGGCAGTTGGGGATTAACTTCTTGCCCTGAACCTGTCCTGTGGGTAAATTCACAAGTCCAATGGTTTTTGGTCAACCTGCTTATCACTAAAAGAAATGGAACTTAGCAATACTGCAAGATTTTGATAGGGCTGATGAATCAACAGAAAGGGTTGAGTAAGGCTAGATTTAAGATGACATTTTTTAGTAATCTTATTTCTTAGTCAAGGTGTGGATAAATACATTAAGTATAATTTTCATAAAATGATATTTAAAGCAAATGTGTGGATGAGATCTCACAAAGACAGAGAGCACAGATAGCACAACGGTGCACCCCCCCAAAAAGTATAAGTGGAGATAATGTTTGGTTGGCTTAAAAGATAGAGAATTATTGGGTAGAAAATAAGACAATCTGGGTCAGGATTTATACCTAGTAAATAAGAAACAAGTGCTAGTATTTCTCTACTACTTACAGGGAGTAAATCTAGAAGGATAAGAGTAGAGAAGTCGCCACTTACATAAGGCTAGAGCATAAAACATGGGTATGGGTTTGAAAATGATTAATTATAAAGCTGGAACAAGTACAGCAGTACAGTAATAAAGAAGCAAGTTATAAGTAAAGAAGGCAGGCACTTCAGATGCAGTCACAGAAGATAGAATCAAAGATGGTGGCAATGCGCTAATAATGGAGTTTTAAGTTTTCATGTACAGAACTGGTAGGTCTCTGCCTGGACAGGGAAGAGTTAGGGTAAATTTAACCCTAAAAGTAAGACAGCTGCTGAAATTCCAAACTGTAGAGCTGCTGAACAAAAAGCTAAATAATTAAAAAACACACTAAATAAAAAATAAAGACCAGCTGCAAATTGTCTCAGAATATAAGTCTTTACATCATAAAAATGAATTTGAAAGAGAACACCCCCTTTAATGACTTCAGGAAGTGAATTGTAAGCAATGTTTCATTGTTCATTGATAACAAATATATGCATGCACATTATTTTACCAAGGTCTGGACAAGCTGGCAATATGGGTACTAAATAGAAGATGAGATACAATGTTGATAGGCAAATCCTTGATGGACAAAGAGGTTTGGTACTACTCAGCAGATATAGATCAGCATTAAGCCAAACCACATGTAACGCGTTGGAATTAATTGAACCAATCTATTTGTCTATGTGCTATACCTATATTAGATGCTTTCATTGGAATATTTTGCCTTCACTGGGGCATTTGAAGATCTGCTGCAGGTCACTATAAGTGGATTTTATTGGTGACTTTTCACTTATATTTATTCAAACACAAAATTTGTTTTTGTACAAAGAGGATGATTCAGGAAGCTGCCATTCACTAATTGAATATTGGAGGTTTGTTTGTTGAAGATCACATTTCAGTGCCAAGCATGTGTTTAACTGGTATGCTATGTAACAAGTATTATCCACATTTTCAAAACTTAGACCAGACACTTAAGGGAGATTTATGATCACTATGGTACATGCCTCTTTATATATTTAATATAATACAGTTGATTCAGTAACTAATCTTCACAATTGCTAATGTGCATGCCCCTAAGAATGATGGACTATTTGTACTGCCTATATGTACAGGTATGTCAATGACAGGACTGGAAGAATAAATTATAGTAAGTACTTGATGTAATTTGGCAACTTTGATATTCTAATACAGTATACACATCTCCAAGAGAAAGAGTTACCATTATGCCAGCAATTTTTATTCCAAATGTACAGCTTTCATAGGCGGAGGGTGACTTTTTTGTTTGGGGAGGCTAAAGATGGACCAAACAGAGTCTGACCTACAGCTAATGTGAGACTTAGTGGATTCGCTGCTGGCATAAAAAGTTAACCTCCCAACTACCTCTTGCCGTTCCCACTGACTCCCAGGGATACTTTGAAAAAGTGCGGGTGGGGGTGCTTTTTTTAAGCCTAAAATGCTTAGGATGTAAAAGCATTCATACATGCACTTCTGTTAGGGGTTCTCTATACATTTGTGTTTGTGATCAGTAAGCTTCAAGGGGTAGTTCACCTTTAAATTAACTTTTAATATAAGGTAGACATTGATATTCTGAGACAATTTGCAATTGGTCCTCTTTTATTTTTGGTTTTTCGGTTATTTAGCTTATTGTTCAGCAGCTCTCCATTTGGTACTTCAGCAGCTATCTGGTTGCTAGGGTCTTATTTACCAGGTAGCGGTTTAAACAAGAGATGGGAATATGAATAGTTAAGGGGCCTGCATGGAAAATAAAACTGTAGCTTCACAGAGCAATACTTTTTGGTCAGTAACCCTCATTTGAAAGCTGAAAAGAGGCAGAAGGCAAATTATTCAAAAACTTATATAAAATGCAGTCTTTGCACAAAAAAGAAAAAAATGCACAAAACCAGCACATTATATGCCATGAGGAGCAGTGGGTACTGAGGGCAGATATTCAGGCCCTGGCACTATAACACTGGCACGGATACACAACATTGGCTCCACTGTAACTTACTAGAAATGAACAAAACAATGACAAAAGTAAAAGAAAAATAGAAAGTGCAAAAAACCACAACAAATATATAAAAGCACAATGAGCTTTGTCAGGTGGAAAAGTTAACTTACCCTTCATCAGTTAGGGTAGGGGATAGGGATATTATAGATGTCAGGTGACAAAAAACAATTTAATTTCAGCTAGTGGGTCAGTCTTTAGAACATATACAGTATAGTACCTGTGTATAGTGCCTGTGGGATGAAAACTGCAGCAAAAGTTCAAAGTTGGTTCTTGGGTAAAGTTTACAGCCTGCAGATTCTTCTTTTTTTAGTCTTCAATTCTGTACTGCCTCTAGTTTGCAAAATCTCCCGATCCCTGTCTGCATCTGCACCTTGATTGGTCAATTTTACTGCCTGTCAAGAAAGCTGTGCTCTGATTGGATAATCCACAAGAAGAAAGATCCAATCAAAGCATAGTTGATTTCTGCAGAACCCGGAGAAGATTTGCAGGACAGTGCAGAAACAGAGCCCGGTTTTAAGGTGCCAAAGCAGGTTTGGGGAGGCTTAGCCTCCCCAAGCCTTATTGAATATCAGCCTATGACAGCTTTACTCCTGTATTAATAACAACAGGCAACAACATCCCTATTCTCCTCTGAGCCCTTTTTGTCATATTTCATAGTTCCCAGGACCCCTACAAAGAACCACTAAAGAGCAAAGTAGCAAGTACAACAGTGTAGATTATAACAGAAATTGTACCCTCTACAATTATTCATGTAAGCACTTAAAAATTTAGCATCTAAGTTTTTTTGCAGTGGGGAAAAATGTATACATATCTGATTGGAAGAATAGTTCCTCTCTGTTCTCCGTCTTTTTTGTCATTTCTGAGATTTATAAACAACGCTTATTTGATTTGGCAAGTTAATAAGAAATGCTTGCACAGATTTGCCAGAAAATAAAACTCATTGCCTTTTACAATCAAAATAATCACTAGGGGATTCTCAGAGAATGAATTACCATAATGTACCTGTGTGGAGAGAAGAACAGGGTACTCCATAAACTGATATAAAAAGCATATTAGTAGCAATTTCCTCTTACACTGCATAACTTGGGGAAAAAGCAGCATAAAAATGGTACATTTATCAGCTTAATATCAGTTGTTTACGTCTGGTCTAGAGTGATGTTACTTTTTTATTGTCAGCTGCAATGAACGCCACACCTTACTGGAGGAAAGGGATGTCGAAATGAAAAATCTACTGTGTTTGTAGTCAGTTCCTTGACAGCCAATTCCACAGTTTCTAAATTCTATGGCAGTTAAAGCATTGAAGTAATGGCCTTTGTATTAGTCATTAATATCTTTAGTCTTAGTCCTTAACCTGGTATAAAAAAAATTCACTTCTAAATAAATACTCATATAAGCTTTTTATAGAATATTATTTATGTTTGTATCATGCAGTGTGTTAATTCACTGATAAGGACAACAGCGCTTTATAAATATGTCATTTATTGTGCATCAACTTATACACCATTTTTGTGGCATAAAATATTTTACAAAAATGTATTTGTGTCTACAAAGGAGAACAAATAAATAATAGCCTACAGAAGGCCTCCCTCTCAAACTGCACCACAGGGGAGTCTTTCAACTGCACCTTGCTCTGTACCTGGCTAAAAAATGCAGAGTAGTGCAGCAGGGTTGTTGGACAGCATCATACACTGTTTGAAGTTCAATGCATAGTTGAAGCCCCAGTTACAAAATGCATCTCCCAGTGGTTATAATCGCTTCTGTTAGTAGAAAACTGCACCAGCCCAGGGTAGCTGCCAGAGAATGATCCTCTTTCTTTTACAAACTTTAAGCCATCTTTTTCACTCCACTGCCCCGGCCCCAGGAATCCCAAAATAGAAAAGAGAAGGAAGAGGATTGCTTGTTTGCAGCTACCCCGGGTTGGTGTGGTTTTCTCCTAACAGGAGCACCAACCACCACCAATAAGGATAGCGATAGAATCATTTTACCTTTTTCTCCTTTAATGTTTGTAACACCTATTTGGCTATAAAATGGCCAACCCAGGCTAGTAGCGTGCTGTAGAGCATGTGTTACATGCGACCTTAATGCACAGGAGTGGGCCTCCGCTACGTGGGAGGTATTAATGGAGCTGAGGGTGTTGTTGAACTACAACTAGCTGCAGTAGTGTGGTGCAATAGATAGAAATGGACGCCAGAGGATTCTTATGAATGAACTGGATAATACTTTATTTGTCCAAGACAAAGGTATTCAGGGTATTTCAGTATACTCACTTAATAGATGTTATGCAGAACAGTATGCAGTTATACAGATGATGTAATTATGATCAATAGCAGAAATATGATGCTCCCCTGTGTATCCCTTCTCATCAAGAGGTTGGGCAGGTAGAACAGCAACAGTGTGTTAGGTAGGAAAGCTCACCGGCATAGTCCCATGCTCTTTTGGAGGTTAGGGCAAGGCATATTTGCTAACCTATTTCCCTAGCACTTCTGTGTCCCTAAGCTAAGGCCAGTAATGCCTGTTAGGAAGACTACTCCTTTGCTATTATCCTGGATGGAGCAAATGGCTGCTCTTTCTGTATAATTCTGTCTGAACTCACCACTACTAGAGGGTGCTATGAAATATGCTGCTATACTGTCTTTTCCTCATTCACGGGGCCCTGTCCCCGACTTAATTTGGATGGATAGTGGCTTACTGGGCCGGATCTGAACCCAGGCTCGATGGAGCTCTGCTTCAGGTAGCAGATCAGCAGCCAAAGAGGAAAACACTTCCTTGTGCAAGACACTATATAGTCTGCCAAGGGGAGTGGTTAACCTGCACTAAACCTATGAGGGATAGTGTTTCAGCTGTAACCTGAGTACAGAGGGCTCTGCCCTATAACAGTACAGATATCAGAAAGTAGGGATATGAAGCCATAGGGAGCTTAACCCTATGGGTCCCTACATTCACCCGGGGGAAGAATCCATTCCGACCCGGCAATGGTAAATAACAATAAGTACACTTTCAAGCAATAAACAGTAGTGCATTGAATTAGTGCAAAAATACAGTACCCTTACATCCGTTTCTGATACCCTCTCCTGAGGAGTATCCGGTACATTGGATAGCTGTAAAATGAAAAAGTTAAGGCACAGAAAATATTAACTGTTTCGTTACTAGTTATGTTTCTGTAAACCATTTACAATACATGAGTGTCACTATGGATCACTCAGGCACTTGCTTATAAAGATCCTTGAGATACCTTCTGGCTCTGCAACAGAGGTATAACAGGCACAATACTTAGAGAACCTTGAGTCACCTTCCTGACCACTAAACAGGGGTGCTCAGGCACACACTTACACATGGGAACGATCCTGCCTTCATTCAGGTGACCCAGGCACATGCTTGGCTGTAAAGAAATGTTAGTGGGCACAAGTTTAACTGTGACACATTCCCACCCATCAACTTTATTAAGTCCATGCCTTCCCACCCTAACCCAGTGTTCATGACTACCCTTCATGCACTCCGTAGCTGTGGATAAGGCAATGGGTCCTACCCTTAGGTAGGTTGAAGTAGAAGTTGTAGTGAGGTGGGGCGCAGCAGTCTTTGTTTGTACACCCAACTATATACAAGTCAACTTTACAGTCTCTCCTTAGGGTAGAGAGTTCCAAACAGAAGAACAAAAGAACAAGCCCACACTGTGGGTAACTGAAGAAAAAGGGTCACATCCTTAGTCTCAAACTAGCGGGAGTCCAACGGGTATGTGCCCAAATATGGTGGGTGTTGCCCTTACCTTTTTTAGGGAAAACAGACCCACCTCCCACCCGGGGGAAAATCCCATCAGGTATGGGAACCAACCGGCATGGGGTTTTTCAATGGAGGCTACGGTCAAACTCGGCTTTTGTGGCTGCATAAGAAATATAATAAGCCGGATGTGGCTTGTCGGTCTTCTCTCCTCCAGGACGATCCATCCACAACGAGAAATCCCGGTCCTCCTGGTACTTGCCACAGGACCTGACACGATGCTTGAGTATGGTTCGGCCAAACCACCACTCACGGGCGATGTTAGCCAGATATTCTGCATCCTGGTTCCTCCTGGTGGTGTTTTGATGTAGGAGGCCTCCTGGAATCAGGCCTTCCCGATGGATCAACTCTCCATAGAGCCACTCATCTAAAAGTCTATCCACCTCGTCGTAAACCCACTCTGGGGCATAGGGCATGTAGAAGCCCCACAGCTGATACACTCTTTCATTAATGAGCAGCTGCACCCTGGACACTGCTCTGTGTTTCTCAGGGTCTGCCCTTCCCTGGGCAACCCAGCAGGACGTGTCCTTGCTGACCGCATGGGGAGGTGGTGGAGTTGTAGGCCAACCTGGGGGATCACTGGATGATTCCACTTGTGGTCTGGGTGGCTCAAAATATCTGTGCCCCTCTGAAAGGGAGCTTTTGGGGAGTGAGCCAAAGTCCATGGCGGCCCAATTAGGGTTAAACCGCCTTCTTGGTACCTGCGCACTCAAAAATATGCCACTCCCTGTGGATGGCGAGGATGCACACAGATCCAGATCCTCAGAACTGTTGTAAGGAGACAAGAGAAAATTTCCGGAAGACTCCGTAACCGATGGGGATTCAGACCTAACCGGGTCTGTTCTGGGGGCTGGTGTAGCAGGTCGTGGTGGGCTGGTGGTAGTTGACGTATCCCCCTTTTGTTTTGATGGGGACACTACCCTCACTGTGGGCCCAACCCAACAAGTGTTGTTGCAGCCAGGGCATCTGGCTTGCACATCTCCTAAGGCTTGCTCAAATTCTTCATTGCAGCAGCCACTATAAGGAACCAACCAGGTCTCCCCTTCTTCCCCACTCTTTTGACCAAATGTTCCCAGCCATACGTATCGATGCTGGGGTGTGGGACACTGCACAGAAATTGCTCTGTTTGTGGCCTCTAGCTTAACCTGTTGCTTGTCTGCAGCGTCGGCCATTTTATTATAATAGTGGACAGAGTTCATAGAATAAGTCACTCCGCAGCCGCAGCAGTGAATTCTAGGCTCCCTTATTAGCTGGTCCCAGCATGCTATGGCGGCCCTGAGGATCAATTATTAGCTGCTGGGTTTAAATCAGTCTCTGGCAGACTAAAGGTGAGGTTTATCCTGCAGCCGCGGGGTACTCACAGTTAGGGAAGTGTCCGTGAGGTTTATCCCAGGCCCGTCCGGGTCCCTGGTACCATACGGTTTTCCGATTTAGCGCCGTTCAATCCCTACCGCAGCCGCAGGTAGGGTAGGCAGTGTAGATGGGGAATCCCCCTTGTGCAGACAGCCCAGGCCGCAGCCGCTGGTCCTGGTGCTGCTGGAGTCCCAGTTCCGCAAGCTCTCTCTGCGTCCGCAGGTAGAGGCAGGACTACTGGGTGAGCAATAGATAGCTTCCTGAGTGCTTTTTAAGTGGCCACAGCCGCGTACCGCTTCAACAAGACAGGAGCTCTAATATGGCGCGTCCGTTAGCTTCACAGGCGAGGCACAAAATGGCCACCGTGACGTCAGCTCCGGACCCCACCCTGTGAAATCTCGTAAACAGCTTAGCTTCACGCGGGATTTCAGAGAAAAGTGCGCCAAAGTTTAGCAGCAAGTTGATGGACAGTTCCAACAGCCAATGGGGATACTCGGGTAGAATCCTCAAGCCCGAACCCACGGCCAATCAGTACACTGGAATTACGATCAGGTCTGCAGGCGCCTTTTGACTATTGCGTCCGGCAGAGCCTGTCAGTAAAAATTTAAGTGACACACACAGCTACTCAGTCCCCTCAAGGCAATGGCTCCGGGTTAAATAAATTGAATATAAAGCACGTTGGGCGCCAAATGTAACACCTATTTGGCTATAAAATGGCCAACCCAGGCTAGTAGCGTGCTGTAGAGCATGTGTTACATGCGACCTTAATGCACAGGAGTGGGCCTCCGCTACGTGGGAGGTATTAATGGAGCTGAGGGTGTTGTTGAACTACAACTAGCTGCAGTAGTGTGGTGCAATAGATAGAAATGGACGCCAGAGGATTCTTATGAATGAACTGGATAATACTTTATTTGTCCAAGACAAAGGTATTCAGGGTATTTCAGTATACTCACTTAATAGATGTTATGCAGAACAGTATGCAGTTATACAGATGATGTAATTATGATCAATAGCAGAAATATGATGCTCCCCTGTGTATCCCTTCTCATCAAGAGGTTGGGCAGGTAGAACAGCAACAGTGTGTTAGGTAGGAAAGCTCACCGGCATAGTCCCATGCTCTTTTGGAGGTTAGGGCAAGGCATATTTGCTAACCTATTTCCCTAGCACTTCTGTGTCCCTAAGCTAAGGCCAGTAATGCCTGTTAGGAAGACTACTCCTTTGCTATTATCCTGGATGGAGCAAATGGCTGCTCTTTCTGTATAATTCTGTCTGAACTCACCACTACTAGAGGGTGCTATGAAATATGCTGCTATACTGTCTTTTCCTCATTCACGGGGCCCTGTCCCCGACTTAATTTGGATGGATAGTGGCTTACTGGGCCGGATCTGAACCCAGGCTCGATGGAGCTCTGCTTCAGGTAGCAGATCAGCAGCCAAAGAGGAAAACACTTCCTTGTGCAAGACACTATATAGTCTGCCAAGGGGAGTGGTTAACCTGCACTAAACCTATGAGGGATAGTGTTTCAGCTGTAACCTGAGTACAGAGGGCTCTGCCCTATAACAGTACAGATATCAGAAAGTAGGGATATGAAGCCATAGGGAGCTTAACCCTATGGGTCCCTACATGTTGATGCAATTTTTCCATTTTACCCAAAAGGTGAATATTAAAATTACGGTTTGGATTTGATTTGGCACTGAGCCAAATCTATTTAGGAAGGTTTGGTACTGACTGAATCTGAAGCTGCTTATACATGCACTGATATTAAATGAGGTTTTGTACGATATTTGGTGTGTGTATGGTGCATTCAAGAGGGGAGCAATATCATGGAAGCCTTGGATATTGGTTGTCTCGTCGATCGGGCGGGACAGAAAATTTTGATCAGAAGCTGTTGAAGATGGCCAAGCAAAGGCTGCGTTTAGGGTCAAATCATCAAATACGAGTAGAATTGTTTCTACCATAGCTGACGAATCAGCACTGAACCAATGATCACAATAGTAAGGTGTACGGCCACCGTTATAAAAGTTATGATTTAAGTGTATCCCTATGAGTGCAATCTATGAACAAAAATGTAATATCAGGTGACTTGGGACTGTTTTGTGGGTGAAATTAGTGGGAACTTTTTATGTTCTTAGAAGATTTGCTAAGGTAAAATAATGTCATACTGGAGCTAGTGACTTACAAGACACCTATTGGAAATGAGATTAAAGAATTGTATGTTATCTTGAGCCTAAATGTTAATTCTGTATTAAATTGTCTGTAGGTCTGAATTATATCACATTATTTCACTGTGTATTATGCAGCAAACATTTAACTTTTCATAAATACCACATTCAAAATGATAACCTTATTGGATATTTTTTAAAACCATACTTTCTATCTGTCTGGATTAATAATTAGTATTTATCTTGACCCTTTTTCTGAGAGGTTCATTTAATTAAGTACCTACAGTAATAGAGTCCATCTTGTGGCCAATGTGATTTGCCCTATGGTATCCTAATGCATGTGGATGAATTTATAATAGAAGAGTGCCCTTGCTAGCTTGTTCCTATTTTAGATTTTTCTACTGTCTATCCCAAAGGATGATAATTACATTTTTTCCCATTTAGGGCCGTCACGCATGAAACAAGTGTTCCAGACTCTCAAGTTCATTTCAGATAGATCTTAAGATGAAGTATCATTATTGTGTGCTTAGTCAGCAAACTACACAACAGCACTGCTTATTACTGTGCCAACCTGCTGGCTATCCTGGTGGACTGGATAATACTATATATAAATTATATTTAGCTATGCATGTTCAAGGCAACTATATATATAAGAACTGAAATTCAGCTGATTTACAGCTGAATTTTTAAGAAAATGTAAACATGGGACTGCAAATTTTAAAGAGTTGCCACCTAGCCAGTAAACACTACACTTCAATAGTATTAGGTAGGAAGGATTTTGCAGCAACCACTTTTATTGCACATAGAGGAGTACAACATATATGTAATATATTTGACAGATGTGCTGTTACTGCACATTTATATATATTGTCCATACTCCTTAAAATTGAAAAAAATGGGGTGCAAAATTAACTGGTAAAAGAAATGATTGGACCAGCACATCTTTGTGTGTAAGAAATCTGTATGAGTTAATTCCATTACAGGTACATGCCCAATGTTTTGATAACCATTTCGACCTTTCTCAAGGATAGTACATGTGTTATAACACAACTTAAATACCCTCCCATTGCAAATCAGACAGTGCTTTGGTAAAACCGGTTACCATCCTTTACATCCAATGCTGGTTTTCTAATTATGGTGCCCAGGGGCTGCCACCATCCTCCACCCCTTCCCTTCACTCAGAATCACACGCAAGAGCATCATTTTATCTCACACATGGATCGGTGGGGACAGGACACACAGAAAACTTCAGCCAAGAACCCAGGGCTCTGTATGTGAGCAAAGCTCAGGTGTAGCTGCCTGGCATGCCATCCCTAAATGTGTGCCACCCTAGGCCCAGGCCTTTGTGGCCTTGCCACTAATCCAGGTCTGTTTACATCTCAATACTATACTTACATATTTCTGTGATAATGTAATTATTATACATATTGCAATTGTGACCTTGAAAAGCAAGTTGTAGGTAAGATTTAAGTCAATGCAACTAACCACGCGTCATTTGTCCTACGCAGATTAGTTGTCGCGATTTTTAAAAAAGTTGCGCCATGTGTCTTCTCCCTAATTATAATGAAGCAGTAGAACTCTTAACGAATCTATTCACTGTTCACCTTCACTGTGTTTATTTTCATAAGAATGTATTTACAAGGGTAACAAATTGTCACTTTCAGCTCTTCCAATAAGTGAAATGATACTGGAATATATCAAGTCTGTAGAGTCATTCATCTTATTTTTTCATAAAAGCAGTCTGTCAGGGGAATTTTAGGCTCAACAGAAGATTTCTCTGCAGTCACAGTTACATTATAGAATTTTTATTACTGTTTAATCACAGCAGCTTGTTAGTATTCACAGTGTATAACCTATCAAGCGCTGCTATACAGGGATGGCCAGGTTCCCAATGAATGGAAGAATTCTTTAATTCACCATAACAGCCTATTTCACATATAGTACAAGGAACTATCAAGGTTTAGACAAGCAGATTTGCTCAACTGGTTCTTTCCCTTTGACATCCTATACTAAATGAAAGAGTTACACTTGCAAGATTATTCCACGGCCAATGTTCCCTCTAAGGTACACTTAGCAATATTTTGGTATTTTCATTTTTAAATTGTGCCACGCAACGGTGATGGGATGAAAGTTAACCATTTCTTCAGTCAGTCCACATGGGCAGTAGAAGGAAATAGGCATGGACCAAGCAGACCAAAGCAAAGCAAGCAGGGTTAAGGCAAACTGTCACTTACACTGGGGCACAGTAATATATTCACTCAAACTGTGACAGGGGCAAGGCAGAACCCCCACCAGGTTGAATGTGACTGCCAGCCTCTGGCACCAGTTATGTTTTAAGTAATTAAAGAGGCGTGCATGCCTACTCTATATATTAAATAATCCTCAAATTGATACTAATGATTGCTATAATCATTTTAGAAGTTTCTTATATTGTGCCGTCCAGCCCTTTTTTAATGCACACATCTTGCAACCTATTGTGTTTTCCATTGGCTTGGCTAATGTAACCCACCTTGCCGCACCAGCCTGCATGGCTACTGGATCCCCACACTCACTCAGCATGGAGACACACAGCTGCTGATGAAAGGACCTGAGGCATAAGTAAACATGTTCTGGGTTTTCCAACTTTTTATTAAAGAGGATTGCACTTGGCTGGAGCCCTGTAAAACAGCAGGGAAACACACTGCCCCTGTTATATCCACAGCAAGGCCACCAGCCCACCTACATTACAACAGGCAGTTATTACTAGATATGCCCGGAAACATATTACAGGCCCTAATAAACAGTAACATTAAAAAGCCCAAAGGTTTTTCTTCCTATTATTCCTTTTACCTTTAGCAAACCAGAAATATTTGGTGAAAGTTCAAATGCATAAATTTACAGTGCTACCCTAGGCAATGCAACACGTATTCTACACACCAGACCTAGAGGAATGACAGATCATTATGCATTTTGATGAGGGATCAGGGCCAATTTAATATTTAATGAATAGGCTATAGGACATTTTCTCACAGTTTACCATGTCAGAGAGCCCACTAATATCTATTTTATCTAAAATAGCATTTAAATTTAGCACCTTCTCAAAATGTCAAACTCATTCCAGTCAGCTTTAAGAACTGTATAACTATAAAACAGAAGCTTTTTCCCATTAATACACCTTCTGCTGCCAATGAATATAAGGAATGTACCTTATAAAATGTGATTTTTTCTTCTTGTGGTTTCCCATGTAGGGGTGGATTGTGAAGTGCCGAGTCTGAGTTAAGCAACTTCAAAAGGCCACAGGGCCCCAGAGACTTCATTGTGTGGCATCATACTTTTGTTGTAGTTTGGCCCTCAGATAGGTATAAGTATTGCAGTCAGTCTTGGAAAGTTCTCAAGTTCTGCAAATACACAGAAGCAGTGACAGCAGACATCAGTGATTGAAACTGGCGTTCCTGCCTTATACCCAATGAGCACAGGTCACCTGCAAAATTTATACCTTCTTGACTTTTGCCCGCCATAGTTTTCACCTCTAAAATGCCTAAAATTACTCTCTGCCTCCATGTAGTATGTCAGAGTCAACTGTTTCATTGTGCCAGCACTTGCCCTTTTAAGCAACTCTGACCTAAATGCATAAATAGTTCTAATACCAGAATCTCTTTTAAAAATCCATTGTACAAAATAGGGAGGCAGCAGAATGTGGAGAAATTTTAGACATTTTGATAAAACAAGAACTGTGAATTTAAACAAGGGATTTAATAATAAAAATGGAAAAAATTGGAGTTGGTTTATAATGAGCAGACAAAATCTGAATACAGCCAATTGGTCTGGGAATCAAACATATCACAAAACAGGCACAGTTAGGGAAGGCAGCCAACTATTAAGGTCCAAGTAACAGGCAAAGATTTAGAATATGGGGAACAAGGGCAGGAACAAACCTCCAGGATTCAGGAGCAAGGAGTTAGGACTTCAGGATACAGAACACAGGATCTGAGAAGCTAGGAACAGGAACAAGAGACTTGCTCACCACAACAGAGCTTGCTGTTCCAGCAAAAGCATATGGGAGAGGCAGTCTATAACATCCCTTTAACTGGGCTATTGCCTGCAGCTGGATTATAGGGGGTGTCAGCCAGGGAAAACAGACCTCTTTATACACTAAGGAGGGACCAGACCATTAGGCAGTATTCACAAGGGGGTTTAGGGAAAGCCCATGACAAGAGGACTTCTCAATTGACCCTTCACCTGAACCCATTTAACCCCCTTGTTAAACCTTAATGAAACACCAGGAGACAAAGATAGGGTAAAATGGCCACAGCATTTACTCACATGTTATCAAATAAATAGGACCTTGCCAGTCTAGTTGAATATGAGAAAAAAGTGTTGAATTGGCTCATCTATGCCATAAATTGCAGATTTTATTACATAAAAAATGCACATGCAATAGGAACCATATATAAGCTGCTGATGAAAAATCATTCATTTTAACATCTACAAGATATCATTTGACAAAACTCATGATACAAATATAACTTCTGGGGACAATTGTATGCCCCCCTCATAAATCCATCAACACCCAGACATGTAAAATCATTAAAACAAATGAAACAAGACTAAGACATTAGTAGACAAAAGTAGTCATTACTTATTGTAGATTATATTAATCATTTATGGAATATGTTGATGGCACTTGGACAACTGAATGTGCCTTTTTTGTCCACAGGTGGCACAATTTCTTGACTTTTCTCAAACATTAATATGCAAATTATTTAGGAAAATGCAAAAATTACAGAGTCGGCGCATCTCTAATTTTATTTGCAGCTGACAAACAAATGGATATAAAACATTTTCAACTCATGGATAGTTCCCAATTCCTTGCTAGACACTAGCTTATAGTTCAGAAAAGGATACATGAAGAGTCCCTACTGCTTAGCTATTCCCCCATGGTGACTCCTTAAAGGAGAACTAAACCCTAATAATGAATATGGCTGCAATATAGGTCTTTACAGGCTGGTACAGAACCCCAAAACATAATGTACAACATTTCTATCCTATTTCTTTAGTTAAGCTTTAGTTGTCCTTTACGTAGAACAAACCTCTATACTCTACCCTGTATAGGAATATGGAATAAGGAATATTTGTTACAACCTCTTCTCTCCTTTTTCTCACATCCCCCTTTGGCTTCTTCTTCATTTTGAAATGTTGCTGTGACACCGGTACGACTGATAGGTTCACTATTGCATATAAATATAGGATTGATATACTTTGTGACAGGTGGCATACCTGAATGGTACTTGGCACCATGGCTAAATCCATTTTTGATGGACTCCTTTTCTTTAAAGCTTAGAATAGGTGACGCTCTTTGCATCCCAATATATGTAACTATATTGGTCAGGACCTCTGCTAAGTTGTTATTCCCCAGGGAACCCCAGCAGCCATTGAGTCTCTTATCCCTGTCGATATTTGATGGAACTGAACAGACAGTTTCAATTTTCATGGTATTCTGCATATAAATTCCGTTTTACAGTAGTTATTTATTTCAGATTTATCGTTTCCAGAAAATCATGCAGTTGCCAAGACAATAGGGTTATTGGAGAATTATCATTTTCCACTCCTGTTATTGTTGAGTTTTACAGGGTCAAACGATGCACAGTGGATATTCTGCTAAACACAAATTGCTATATATCCTAGCAACACAGCCTGGTAACATAAAATGTATTCTGTATTTTATTCTAACTCCTTAGAAACAGGACAGCCGTATGTACATTCCACACTCATGGAATTATTTGCTTGCAGCGTCAAAACTGCTGCTATAAAGTGTCCTATAGAGTGACACATTACACTGGTCGGTTAACCTGTTAAAGTGACCTTGTCATTTACCTTGCATGTTCAGATACAGGATTGATCTTACAGCTCATTAAAGTTTTATGTTGCTGCAGAGTGGCTGCTACCCAGATCTTTCTTTTTCATAGTAAATGATTTTGCATTCAGATCAAAGTTAGTCATGGAAACATATTGAGTTTTCTCTGCATTGGCTAGTGCCCCTTTTCCCTATGAAATCTCCTGCATTGATCCTCAGATTGCTGTAGGGCTGGAACACAATGGGTTAATTCCCTTTGCATAAAGCCTCTCCAATCAGAAGCCTCCTGCACTGAATAATGTACTCTCTGCACATACACACTTTTATGAATACTTGTTTTCTTTCCATTTTGTTCTTAGGCTTGCCCTGCAGTTAAGTCTCAAAGCTCTTATATAAGTTCGGTGTTTATATATAACTACCACTTGCCACTGCAGTGCATCCTCATTACTATATTTTGTTGCTGAAAGTTACATTGATGGAAAAGAATGAGTAGGGAGAATTCTCAAGGAGCAAGTGACTGAATCATAACTTACCTTCTCTGTCGCTTGCAAGCGAATGCTCAGTGGCTTATATATGGTAATGACTTCCGGCAGATTCTCTGCCACTTCAAAATTCTCAGTTTAATAGAGAAATGCATGCACAATGAGGTCACAACTGGATTTTAAATTCCAGTTAGTGGAGAAAAAGCAATTAGGATAGTCACAAACCCTCTACAACTACAAGTAGCCATCCTCATTACGCCAGGGGAATGAGGCCCTTTTCAGCGCTGTGCAAACTTTCCAAGTTGAGCTGATGAAGTTATACTCAAAGAAGAAATGAACCCTAAAAATGAATATGGCTAAAAATACCATAATTTATATACAGCACTTACTGCACTAGCCTGAAAGGTTAGCATCTCTTATCACAAATTATCAAGCAGAAAAAGGTTGGCCTGTTATAGAAGCAGAAGGGCTGATTATTAAATTCTGATACATATTGCACTGGTTTCCAAACTGCCTTATACTAATAATCTGTATTATTTATGAATCAACCTTATTTGGTGACATTTATATTCTATATATACAGTACACTATATTGTGTAAACTCAGTAAGTGACAGCAGCACAGAGCATGTGCAGTGAATCAACAGAAAAAAAGATGGGGAGCTATTGGGGCATCTTTGGGGGCACAGATCTTCCCTGCTAAACGGCTGTGGTTGCCTTGGGCTGGTACTGAACCCCAAAACATAATGTACAACATGCTTGCCCTACTTTTTAGTTAAGCTTACTTCTACTTTAAAGGTGACTGTCAGTTTCCTTCTGTTGCAAAGTAAGATTTGCTACAGGCCAGCAGAGCAAAGTATTGTCAGGAATACATTGCTTTAAAGGAAAACTATACCCCCAAATGAATACTTAACCAACAATTTATATTATGTTAAGTGACCTATTAAAGAAGCTCGCCAAAATGGAATATATATATTTATCAGTAAATATGTATGTATATCTTTATTTATAAAGTGCTACTTATGTACGCAGCGCTGTACAGTAGAATACATTAATACAAACGGGGTTATTAAGATAATAATAGATAAATACAAAGTATAACAATAAATACAAATAAATACAAGATACAGTTGCAATAAGTTAAGAATCAAAGACAAAAGAGGATGGAGGTCCCTGCTCCGTAGAGCTTACAATCTAGATATTGTCCTTTTACATCCTTTCCCATGAGCCACCATGTAGTGATGGGCTGTGTGCTCCCTTAGAGATCACATGACCAGAAATAATGCAGCTCTAAGGGGCTGATTTACTAAGACACGAATTCCGACCGAATTGGAAAAATTCCGATTGGAAAACGAACATTTTGCGACTTTTTCGTATTTTTTGCGATTTTTTCGGCGCCTTTACGACTTTTCGGAAATTATCGCGACTTTTTCGTTACCAATACGATTTGCGCGATAAAACGCGAGTTTTTCGTAGCCATTCCGAAAGTTGCGATTTTTTCGTAGCGTTAAAACTTGCGCAAAAAGTTGCGATTTTTTCGTAGTGTTAAAACTTGCGCAAAACGTCGCACCTTTTAAGTTTTAACGCTACGAAAAAAGCGCAACTTTTCGCGCAAGTTTTAACGCTACGAAAAAATCGCAACTTTCGGAATGGCTACGAAAAACTCGCGTTTTTCCGCAAAAATCGTATTGGTAACAAAAAAGTCGCGATAATTTTCCGAAAAAATACCGATCATTACGAAAAAAACGCAATCGGACGCATTTGGCCCGTTCGTGAGTAAGTAAATGGGCCCCTAACTGTATCAGGAAGTGTGGAAGCAAAAGTCAGAACTCTGTCCATTTATTGTGTGCCTTGGCTTGTTTTTGTGCACTGTGAATCCTGTGATCCCAGGAGGCGACCCTTAATTCTTAAAATGGCAACTTTCTATTTAGGAGTTCCCAATAGCACATACTACTAAAAAAGTATATTTTTATGAAAATGGTTTATTTAGATGAAGCAGGGTTTTACATATGAGCTGGTTTATGGGCTTTGTTTGGGTGGTATAGTTTTCCTTTAACAGTGCAAGTGTAATCCCTTTTTGGGGCCTTAACTAGGTGGAAAAGCATCCCCACTGCCAGATCTAAGTAAAAAAGAATTAGAAACTAAAGAACCATTTAATTTGTCCAAGACAAATGATCCAATAGCAGGGTATTAATACTCTGCTCTAAATAATTCTCATTTATGGGGTCCCTGCTCCCTGACTTATCCAAGGGTTATCGTTTCCGAACACTTCTAGACTGTGTGGATGCCAGGCTTCCTGGAGCACATCGACAGAGATCAACTGCTGAAGGCCAAGAAGGAAGATCCATCCCTAACCAAAGACTATATTAAAGTGTGGCAGGAAGTGGTCATAACCTTTGGGCCAATAATGATACAACATGTAAATAGGAAAAATAGATACAATGGTTTTTGCCTGGTAACAGGGAAATAAGGAAGCGTAAGGTTTAAAGTCATAGGGGCATATTAACCCTATGGGTCCCTACACCAGCATCACAGTTTGTAAGCAAATAAAGGGGAAGCAAATCCTACCAGACTTTTCAGGTTGGCCAGAAGTAGTCCTGGGCTGACTATTTGGTAATTGTTGCCTGTACATTTCTGAACCTGTCAAATCATGTAATTTGATTGCACATGATTTCAACTAATGTTAAATGATAACATGATGGAATAGGCCAACCACTCAGCTGCCCAGTCTGACAGCCAGTCAGTTGGAACAGTCATGCAAAAAAATCTCAAAAAGCAGAATATAGAGAGTATGTAACCCATGCCTTTACAGGAGGTAGACAGACCTCACACAGGAAAATCCCCAAGGCACAGATGATGGCAACACTGTCAACATTATCTTAGTGATAGATACATGAAATCACAGAGTAATACCCACACGTATCTGACAGAATCTGAAGTATCAGTGAAAACACAAAAAATACCATGAGGCACACCAGCACCTCCTACAGAGAGAAGAGTTATATGCACATGAACTTCATAAAACTAGACAAATGAAATGTTCACACAATAAGACATTCATGACATATTAATACTATTGGACCAAAGAAAAACCAAAGAAATTCAAAGAGCAGTATTCACAAAGAAGAGAAAGGGATTTGGTGTGGAATAACACACACTGGCCCAAATAGACGAAATTCCCACAGAAATCTATTAAAAGCTGAATGTGAGAGTCTGGACATGAACAAGAGCTGTGATGTGTAAAGAAAGACAGTTCTAGAATACAGTACCTTCATGAAACTTCAACACAGAGAAACAAAATATTAGACTCTTCCTGTCTGAAACCTTTATATAAAATCTCATGTTAAATAGGAACTATTGCAAAAATGAAAATGTAATAAAAAATGAATCTCATGGATTAAAGAGGCTTTCTAAATGTAATCAGTTACAAAATCTGGTTAGTATTTCTGGTTAAAATTTCCCTTTAAGCAATCCATCTCTTTTCATTCTCACTTCATGCAAAAGTCAGATTTTGCTTGACAGGTCATCTTTTGGGGAGTTTCCCTTTGTCTTGAAGATGTATTACATTGTAGACTAGACTGCTAGGTATTTTGATTGAGTTAGCTCAAATACATCTTCTAGGCAGAGGATGCCCCTGCAAAGTATATATTAAACATAACTGTCAATAAAAATTTGACTGTGACTCCGGCATGACAAGAGACAGTTTGCTGAGAGGGGGCAGTGAAGAATGACTGACTATTTCAGAAATGGTACAGAATGTATAATTGATTATATTTACAAAGTTTCTTCTTGCCTCTCATAGCTAAGCACAATGGGTGGAATGGGCATTAGGCAAGCCATGTTTAGGAAATAACATGACTTGTGTATTTGTTTTAGGGATATGCCCCTGCTAGTACATACATCACTTCTGGCACAGATTGTTTGGGGCATTTCCAGTTGTACCTGGGTACTTAGGATGTGCATTATTCTGAAGACATTATTCTGAAGACTGGTTTGGACACGTAGCCCCGTCTAACGCATTGATTGTTTACAGTGTCCATGACTTACCCTTTGTGCTCCAATTTTAAAAAGTTTATGTTCTTATCCAAGACATAATTAAATAATGGATTTTTGTATATCTACAAACCATAATTGGGTGCAGCATCTTTGAAGGGGGTTCTTTTCTGGTCTGCTCTCTTTGTATATCGATTCTGATGAAGCAAGACACCCACAAAACATATAAGGACCCATTCACAACCACTGAGCACAGCTGTGGTTTGCAGGAGTCACCTAAAAGATTCTACTTCATTACTCGCGATGAGCGAATCTGTCCCGTTTTGCTTCGCTGGAAAATTAGTAAATTGTAGAAAAGATTTGCGAAATGGCGAAAATGACGCACCACAAATTTTTCCTTTGGGAATTTTTGTGCCTGTTTAGGAAAAAATTTGCCATGCCTGGCAAAAACTCACCAATCACTATTCATTACAGGCACCAGCATCTAAAGGGACTCCTTGCACTTCATCATTGCCTTTGTCCTACCTCTTGTAATGAATTCAGTGCATGAGCATGTATGGACACATACTTGAGCTAGGGCCACAGCAAACTGTATTAATAATAGTGAACTTGTGCCTAAAGAATTTGGCGCAGATGTCATTTTGACAGGCAAAAGGAACAATATCCAAACACAAAAGATTTCAACCACATCTGCATCTGATTTGCATGGATATATATATATATATATATCTCAAACCAGGGGTGGCACTCCGCTTCAGTCCTTATCCCGGGTACAAGGTAAATAGTTTAAATATCGAATAAAAAGACCAGCAACACCGGATTTATTGCAAAAAAATAGTTGTGTATTAAAAAACTGCATGAAAAGCCAATGTCACATTTCGGTCCCCGTCGGGACCTTTTTTTTTTTTTTTAATATGCTAAAAAGCAATAACAGAATAGACAAACTGCAGCTCAGCATCCTAGAAATGCAACAATTAACCCAGTGCCCTTTAAATGAATGCCCAGTATGCTAGTATTGAGCTGTGTCAGCAGAAGTATTGTATCTTAGTATTGATCAGCTGCAGAAACACACTCAGTTAAAAACATACAGCATGGAAATATGAAAATTGATAAACAGAAGTATATACACAGAATTCATGTACTGAGTGACATAGTATCATATTCTTAGTGGCTTTAACACAGCACAATAAGAAAGAACCTTCGCAGAAATGCACCCAGTGTTAGTAGCTATTGACTGGTCATAGTATCCTAACAGTGATAAAAAATATATTCTATATAAATATAATAAAATGTAATAATACATTATAAAGTATTTGTGCACAGCATAGACTGATGCCGTGGCAGAGAAAATACCACATGTGAAATGGCCCTAATAGATTTCTGTGTAGCGCTGCATGATTTCTGCTATAGGAAACAATGCAATTTGACTGTCCATAGCCAGAGAACACATTGTGATTAAAAAAAGTGGGGGAAATATCTAAAATACCCCTGTCTGTTTGTCACTGCTTATAATGTTATTGAATGAAAAGCACCCTGACCTTGAAACAGTAGACCTCTGCGCAAAAACACTAATAAGAATTTTAGTGCTAAGGTCTGCATGTCAGAACTCCATAGGGGCATTGTAATAAAAATCACAAGCGGTGTGTAAAATGCTGTTTTGCGAATGTTTAGCACTGCTCACAATGTAATTATGTTCACTGAACATTTTTTACATTGTGAAGGTTTAAGTCCTGTTTGGGGATGATGTAAATCTCGTTGATGTGGTCCCCCCCGTTGATGCGGTCCCCGAACCAACTGCGCCCATTGCCGCCGTTATAATTTGATCGTTTGGTCTCAGGGCCAAATGATCGAATTAGCCTACATTTGCCCGATATCGCCCACCCATAGATGAGGATATCAGGAGAAGATCCGCTCACTTGGCGACCTCACCAAGAAAACGGATCTTAACGTGTATGGCCACCTTTAGGCACTATGATAGATATGGCACCTTCACACCAATATTACAAGCCAAGCTATTCCAATGATGAAACCACACTCACGTAGTTTTAGTACCCGAATGCTTGAGACCAAGGGTTTGACCATTCTTAAATAATGTTGATCCAGGGACTGGTCTGATTGCTATCTTGGAGTCAGAAGGAATTTTTTTTACCTCTTAAAGAAATTAGAGAGACTTCAGATAGGGTTTTCCACCTCTCACCAGATCACCTAGCAGTTAGGTTCAATTTTATGGGGTAATAAAGCATGCACTTCTATTCCTCAGTAGACCCAATGTGTTGGTGATAAAGTTTCCCTATGGAGCCAATTACATTTGTGGAAATAATACAAATGTCACTAGTTTTTCGCTAACAAAACCAATTTACAAGCATGACTTTATCACATGCTCTTAGATTTCAATTGATGCTTTCCATTTAATTCTGCATTATTTACATTACATCATAGCAAGAAATACATTAGACCCTGGTTTAAAATGGTTTAGAGCAGTTGGTTTGGATAGGTTATGTCAGGTTTTGTCTATGGATGCACCAAATACACTTTTTTGGATTCAGCCGAACCCCTGAATCCTTCATAAAGGATTCGGCCCAATACCAAACCGAATCCAAATCCTAATTAGCATATGCTAATTAGGTTGTGAAAGGGTTAAATCTCATCAAGTGCAAAAAATTTTCAACATCGTTTACATGAGAAAAAGTCAAGTGATTTTTAGGATTCGGTTCGGCCAGGACCGTGGATTTGGCGAATTCGAATCCTGACGAAAAAGGGCAAATCTTGGTCGAATACCGAACCGAATTCTGGATTTGGTGCATCCCTAGTTCTGTCAAATGCAACTGTCTATTCTGTTGCCTTCTGAAAATGTTTTTAATGCAAGATAAAGCAACATGTTGTGTATAAAAAAACTTGATGAAACAAGATTGCACTATAATGAACTTACAGTAAAGCACAACCAGGAAAAAAAAGAAACAATTGTCTGGTGCATTTAGGTACTCTCAAACATGTGTCTTAACCACATGTCAAATGCATAGA
This sequence comes from Xenopus tropicalis, assembly GCF_000004195.4. Taxonomy (NCBI): domain Eukaryota; kingdom Metazoa; phylum Chordata; class Amphibia; order Anura; family Pipidae; genus Xenopus; species Xenopus tropicalis. Next base: position 39,958,485 of record NC_030680.2, read on the forward strand.
AAATTACCGTGTAGGAGCCCTTACAAATATTGAGTGGTAGACAGATGCCTTACTGTATATGTGTTGTGTACATTATTATGAAAATAGAAGAGAAATGTGAAAATACATTCCTTTCTTCTGTCCTACCTTGCAGGAATTGTATATATCAGGCCTGTCTACAAAGCTTTTGATGTTTTCACTTGTAAAATCAAATCAAGCCTTTTGAGAGGTTTAAGAGTCGAACAGTTTGTAGAAATTCTGGAGAATTCTAGAGAAGATACTATATACATTTTGGTAAAATTATAATTTTTTTTGAATGCTGACATGAATGAAAGGGACAGCAAGTTGTTAGGTGCCATTAACCCCCCTTAAGTTGGCTGAAGTATCTTTAAATGTGTAAACATACATATCATAGCATTTCACTCTATTTATGATAAATTTTAGCTTTAAAAGATTACAAAAGGGATTTAAAATCAGAACTTGACACCACCAAAAAAAAGAGAGGAAGAAAGAAATTAAACCGTTTCCTTATAGGCAAAAGCAATAATCACGGCACACATGGCACACCAGTCCTTGGCCCCTACTGGGAATTCCAACAAAGAAACTAGAATATGAATCAAATGGTTCACTGTCACTGTACCTTTGCTGGACAGAAAAATAATCCTTCCAGAGTTGTTTTTAGCAGCTCTCCCCACTGCTGCTCTCTCAGCTACTTGTTCACAGAAAGCCTAGGCTCTTAACTAAGCACTTATAACCCAGGTGTACAGCTTCATAGGGAGTGCAACTCTACATCAGGGAATAAAAAAAGGAATGACAGCAAAACATATTCCCCACCAACAGATTCCAGCTCATATCTGTTTATTTTGAGGGTACTGGAAAGCTAAACATGGAAAGAAATTTGCTTTTACATGTTAACAGGACATGCATCACTGACCTTTGTATTGATATCTTCCCAACTGTGCCTATAAACAGTCATTGTTGCCTTGGCAAGATTCAGGAAAGTGAGCTGATACATAGGTCGCAATAATATGTAACCCATTTCTTGGCCCAATAAGATAGATTGGAGGTAGAGCACAGTTATACTATGACACTGCCTTAGCTTGCCCCTTGTGTTGTTGTGTGGAGGAAGGGAGCAGAGTTGAACTACACCTGTCACACTGAAATCAGGATATTAGGATGCCAGAGACTGGTTTATTGAACATACAGAGAATGTACTTATGTAGTACAATGATGTAATTGAGGTATATTGAATATTTTTCAGGTTTGCAAAAGTTATAATAAATCTGAGCAAAGGCAAAAATGTCAGCAGAAAGAAGTGGTTATTTACATTATACATATTTTTGCATCAACAATTTTTACTACAATCCCCATATGTTATTCTGTTCCACTGCAATCCTTTGGTTCTCTCTTCCTATTAACTAAACTGGTACCTGACATGGGTGTAGGCATGGCCAGCCTCAGAGGGCTACAGGGGTTCTCCAGTCAGGATTTTTAATATACTGTAGCTTTTGCACACTTGAAAAAATAATGAGGATGTGGAAGAATGACTGTGAATTTTATAGTCTGCACCAGTATATAGCGTATGCAATAAAACATTTGGAGCCCCAAGAGACTCAAAGATAGGGGAGGGTAGGGTTTGGATGGATCATGAGATTTTGACATGGGATCATGAGATTTTAACATGGGATCATGAGATTTTGACATGGGATCATGGTATTTTGACATAATGGGATATGGCAATGGCAAATCAGGGGCATGTGTACATTTCTTTTTCATTAGGACAACATTCTACTTGTTGGCAGGAGCCAACTTAAAGGGGTTCAGGTGACTGGGGGAGGGCCCTGCTAACCTAGTCGTATATAAACCTATGCTTACTACTTGCAGTCCTCGGTGTATGTTTAGTAAATATCTGCTGGATTTAGCTTCCTGCACACCTAGTTGCATTGCAGGAAGAATAATAGCTCTTCCCAGTTGAAATACAGGCAAGTCACTTGGCACTACTGAATGTTCAGATACTTAAATTATTGTGTTTATGAGTTTAATTTCACTGTGCTGTGTATTCTATGTGTGATATCCCTAATTCTAAGACAGGGCCATATTTCTTTACCACAAAGCACATAAGAATAATGTGCAATGAACTATGTAAAGATAAGTAACACAGATATACAGGCTAAAAAACCTCACCTGTCTGGGTGGAAAATTAACAAAAGAGGGGTACACTGGAGTAAGAAATATTGAGTTAAATTGTCATAAAAGGAAAGACAGATTTATAAAATAACTTAAGTTCAGATAGATGGACTTAAACTGCCAACATTTTGTTACTCCAAATTTTCAACAAAAAAAATGTTTTAGGTGTAGGGTGGTATAAATGGAAAAAAAAAACTTTCAGGCAATTTAATATATCATTTAATGATTTCCTGGTGTAAATGAGTACTGTATACCAAATTCATTTTATTAACACTTTTGTGAATTGCCTCAGAGAGGGCAAACATTTCATCCTGACTCTACAGGGGCAACTGGAATAGTGTTCATTGTATGATTCTTGTTTCATATCTGCATGAAGCAAGATAGTTCCCTAAGGGTCTAGCTGACAGACTCCAATTAATCTTTTTTATTATATTTAATTTTTTTTTGTAAGCCACATTGGATTGATTCTAAAATCAGTAAAAAGTAGTTCTCTTGTAATATAAGTTGCTTCAGTTACTGTGGGATTTCATTTTCAATCTTCTTGTGGATAAGGGAGAAATAAGAAGAATGAAAAATTTATCTTCAAGCGCCAGTGAGCAATAACGGTGGGGTCCAAGATATTACTCTCCATGAATGCACTTTACAATTTTTTGTTTGACCTCATTTTAGCTTTAGATTAGACTGTAAGCTGGGAAGGCAAGCAATGTTAAAATAGAAAGATACTAATTCCATTAACTAGTCTGACCAGACTTGGCTGTGTTTACATCAGCTGGTAAGGGTAAGGGGATTGACATCAGTGGCATGACTACCTCACGCCACCCCCCAAGGGGCCTGGGTCAAATAGCAACTCACTGCCCCAGTTATATTCCCTGCTGTCTACCAGCTTGTCCTGCCCACTCACTTTTAGGTAGGAGAGGGAGCGGGGGACAGGAGCAGGGCAGCCAGCTGGGTACCATAGTTACTACAACTATAAGGGAAGCAGACCCCACAGTCCAGTTCCCCCCCCCCCCCGGGCCTATCTGTGACCATAGGATCTGCTTCCTTTAGTTATGCCACTGATTGACATTGCTCCAGTTTGCAGTGCAGCTGTAACGAGAGACTGTAGCTTATCAACAGCAAGGCTGAGGGTTACATAGTTAAGTTGGGTTGAAAAAAGACCAAAGTCCATCAAGTTCAACCCAACCCAAGGGAACCCCAGCACACACATAAACCTATACTGACCTATCTATACACTCACATACATAAACCATATATAACAACATCAATTCTAAATGTAGATTTTAGTATCACAACCCTTGGATACTATGCTTGTTCAAGAAATCTTCCAGGCCCCTCTTAAAGGCATTAACAGAATCTGCCATCACAACATCACTCGGAAGGACATTCCACAAACTTACTGCACTCCAAAATGCATATCGGAAAGTAAGGCAATGGCTTGCCTGACCGCCAAAATAAAAAATGTTTTCAATATAGTTAGTTAGGCAAAAACGTAATCTATAAAGGCTGGAGTGGGCAGATGTCTAACATAATAGTACGAACACTACTTCCTCCTTTACAGCTTTCTAAGCGTAGAGCTTTGGGACCCCAGAGCCATGAACCCTGGGTGACCAAGTGAATCACCTATATTGTAATTCACCACTAACACAAAAAAACAAGTTGAGAGTTGTTTAGTTCTCTAGAATTCAGCTTTGTTTAACTGATTGAGTGCAAGTAGTGATCATTTAGTGCTATTCACAAACTTTCAGATTTGGTAAGGCGTTTGGCCTTTTCCATAAATGCCAATGAGTTTTACCAGCTGCAAATATTTGGAATTTTTATGCAGTTATAACAATAACAGCATGACAATTTGAGGCTTGAGATTTAGACAGAGCCACAAACTGCTAATCAAACCTTCAAATACCAAGAGAGACTAGAAAGGTAATTGTGACAAATGTGTGTACACACCCCAGCTGAGAAGAGAAAGTGAACCTGATTATAAAGTTTATGTGGATCCTATAACATCTGAAGTTGGCCTGTAACGTGTTGCTGCTGATTAACAACTCTGAATTCTACTGCAGCTCTGCATTGCCTATTACCTTTAAATAAAAAGGTATGTACAAGTTTTGTTTAAAAACCACTGACACTGTTTCTGAGTACATCAGAGTACACCACTTCCAATATACAGTATGTTAGTCCATGTTGTACTAGAGGAAATCAAGCATACATTTTGGCTACAACTTCATTATATGCACTTTGTTATTTTATATACATAATTATACAGTGAATAATATATACACATATATGCTATATATATTATCCTTATATTACTATCAATAACCATTTATAACCTGCTTAAAATGTAACACCTGCTGTAAAATATAAACATATTTGAAGTTATGTTGCATTACAAGACATGTATAAAAGCACCCACCCTTCATAAGGAAAGGAAGGCTCCATTCAGGAGTGTGGTAGGGTAAGATTAAACGTCAATGAAAATCAGGAAAATGTATACAGTGTTTTATGACTAGGTATTGGTGGGCTAGATCTAGTGGCACGAGTTGTCCTCCTTAGAGCAAACAACAGTCTAAAGGTGGCCATACACGGCACAATTTGCTCTTTTGGCAAGGTCAGCAAACAAGCAAATCTTTCCCCCAATATGCCTCCTAAGGCCAAACAATCACAGTGCAGTGAAGGGAATAGGAAAACTCAGAGCGAGGGCTGCATCAATGAGCCGATGCGGTCCCCGATCTGACAAAATATCAAGCCTGTCCGATCAACATCTCTCAATTTTTTTCCCAGATATCAATCAGAGAGGCCTGTTGGAGGGTCCAATGTAAATTAAACAATATAATCCTTTCTCTAAATTACAGCAACTGAGTAAAAGAGTACCGGTGTTGAGTAAGGCAGGAGGGTGGCCTAAACAGCATTACATTAACTTCAATTTCAAGTGCCAATGTATTCATATATTTACTGCTACTTCTGCTGTCTCTATGCTTTATTAGCAGAAAAAAAATCATGGCTAAGAGCTGCCATGGTTACTGTATATCCTTGTAAACTCGACCAATGGTGTATAGATGAATACTGTTTCTTTCTCTTTAGTCTGCTTTTATTCTTTTGAACGTAAAGAGCATGAGTTGTCCCTGACCCTAGGATACATAAACATTCAGTCTGTGCAATATAGGAAATGCAGTGGGAGGAAGTGAAATATATTTTTTATAATGTATTTTAGAAACACACATACTTCATTTATTATAGGGGAAGAGTGAGTCTCAAAAGAGGAGCCATAATATTAGTAAAAGTGTAAAATAGAATAAATAGGTCTCGCTCATCATAACATAGTCCTTTTTAAACAATTTTATGCATTCAACAAGACTTACATAGGGATTCTCTCTCAGTGTGTAACCATCAATCTGTCCCATATGGCACAGACTCTTGGTCTGCTCTCTCCCTCAGTAGCAGACTACTGTCCCTAACCACACACTGCCAGAATAGCTATTCTCTTTCTCCTGCAAATATATTTTCCTGAGGCAAACTTTGTTATGTGTATGCAATGAGAACACAAACACAGACATTAACACATTTTTAAAAAAAGATAAGATAAGAAACAAATAATTCATCAGTATAACTCTATATGTAGGAGTGGGTCTGTTATATTTGGAATATTAAATATGAAATTGACTGATACATTAGAAACATTAGATAGCTTCAAGAAGGGGTTGGATGACTTTTTAGCAAGTGAGGGAAGATGGGAGATAACATTTAGTACAAGTTGATCCAGGGACTGGTCCGATTTTGGAGTCAGGACGGAATTTTTTCCCTTCCGCGGCCAATTAAAGATGCTTTAAGAAGGGTTTTTTCCTTTCTCTGGATCAGCTAACAGTTAGGCAGGTTATATATAGACATACAAGGTTGAACTTGATAAACGTTTATTTTTTCAACCTAATTTATTATGAATAAAAGGGTCTAAAGAGGAGGTGAAACTTAGAATACATTTCATTTTGGTTCTTACAGGTTAATGCTTAATGGAATTTATGATCTGTGTTACAGGACAATATTTTTACTGCAATAGGCTAGTGAAGGACAAGTAATAAGGGTTCTTTAGGTTAAATATTTTTAGTTATCACGGCTTTGTAATCTCAGCGCCAACATGTGGAGCCCTGGCGCATATGCCCACTGGACACCAAAAATTCCCATGGATTGTGGATATAACGTGAGTGCACCACATGGCACACAATTCTAATGAGGTTACGTCAGCAGCACCGACATGCCTCAATGCCTTGATGTATCAGTTCCTACTGTGATAGAAATGTTGTATCTATACTCCTCAGGGTATATACAGTAAGATTATTATCTACAGTGAGTAAGTCACTCTTGGATTTAAATAATCCCCCCTGGGCCTCACTAGAACCATTCAGATTAACTCAGGATATTAACCATATTGACCAGTTTTATTGGAGATATACATAAATATAGAGTATTACAATAAAGAGTATTAAATAATAGCTCATACATCCTGAAACCTTGTGAGGATGGGGGGGGGGGGACAACTATCAATACAGCATGTTACCATTTAACCATTTCTTCGTCCACGGGGCAGATTTTGTGGGATCCAATCTTCATCCTTGTTTTAGCATAACTGTGCCTCTAGCATCAGCACAATAGTCCAAATAAGGTACATCTGCTATGTCCATAAAATATTCTGCTAAGGGGATTAAGGAATTTGGTCTGGCCTTCTCAATTACCAGTATAAATAAACAAATCATAAATGATGACACAGACACCTGTAGATTAAAGGAGAAGGAAAGGCTAAGTCACTTGGGGGTGCCAAAATGTTAGGCACCCCCAAGTGACTTAGAACGCCTACCTTGTACCCCGGGCTGGTGCCCCTGTACGGAGGGAACAGCACCAGCCCGGGGTAGCTGCCGGCGCTTCCTCCTTCCTTCTCGCATGCGCCGGCCGGCGGATTTCGCCGGCAGCGCGCAAAGGAAGGAGGAAGCGGTGTCTACAGGTGCCCCGGGCTGGTGCTGTTCCCTCCGTACAGGGGCACCAGCCCGGGGTACAAGGTAGGCGTTCTAAGTCACTTGGGGGTGCCTAACATTTTGGCACCCCCAAGTGACTTAGCCTTTCCTTCTCCTTTAACAATGGGGTTTTCCCAGTTTTATTATGGGGCTCTAGGACCAATCTTATTGTTTGTGGAGATAGCACTGGGCCCCTGTTTCCACTGAAGCAAGCCTTAAGGCTACAGTGCACAATGGTTTTGTACGAAATTCATTGCTTTGTACTTTGAGGAAATCGTTTGGGTGCCATTTTTTTAATGACAGTAAAACACCTACATGCAAAGAGTGGTCTGTAAAGAATGCTATGATGCAAATGTCAAAATTTGACTGGCCTGCATATAACCCTTAACCTTAAACCAACTGCAAGCCAGCCGTGATCCACAACATTAATGCCCAACCTCACCAATGTTCTTGTGACTGAATGGAAGCAAATCCCACCAACAATGGTCAAACATCTAGTGGAGAGCCTTTACCAGAAGAATAGAGGCTGGTAAAGCAGGAAAGGAGGGACCAATTTCATTAATACCCTTAGATTTGGGATGAAAGGGTGGACAGGCAGGTGTCCAGATACTTTTGGCCATATTCTGTATGCTGTATTGATGACTGAATCTCTCCTGTTTCGCTTTGCAGAAAAAATAACAAAATTGCTGAAAAATTTGCGAAACGCCGCTACCGCATGTGACTTTTTTTTGATTGACCATGACTTTTTTGGTGCAACCGCAATTTTTTTTCATGGCTGTGGCTTTTTTGACAAGCACGCAACTTTGTTGACACGATTGTGACTTTTTCCTCACTCTAATATTTTTTCACAGCAAATTTTTGCAGTTGTTTTGTGAAAACATTTTCCAGTGATGGAAAGCAGAATTTTTCAGCGAATCCATGCCTGACAAAATAACTTTGCTCATCACTAATAACAATAAATCACTTTATGTACTCTTCTTAATAATCATGAGGGCTATGAACAACAATATGCAGGATGGCAAGTGGATGATATAATGGAATGGAAATGAAATAGGAATTAGTTTAGTGTTCACACCATAAATTCAAAGCATTTCACAATTGGTAATGGAGACAGTATAGAGGTAAAAAGCAAGGACAAGTAAAATAAAAGAACAAACAATAGGAATGAAATGAGATGTAAAGCAGCACAATCAAGGACGATGGAGAGATGCTTGTAGTGTTGCCAATTGATAATGTGAAGTAGTAACACTGAGAAAATGGTGATAGTCTGAAAAAGGTGAAGGTAAAAGGGGCAGTTCAGTCATATACGGAGAAAGAATAAGACCGAAAATAAACAACAACAATATCAGAAAACAGTTCAATATGCCGAGTAAACTGCCCCATAAAATCATTGCAACCAACTACTACTTGATGAGGAGTGCAACAATGTCTAAACCATGCAATGTATCAGGCATCCAAAAAATCTCATTCCAAACATAAGGCACACCACAGTGATTGTAATCATTTGCCTGATACCCTGGGTTGGTGCTCCTGTTAGCAGAAAACTGCACCAGCCTGGGGTACATAAGTGATTATCTTACTGCTTCTTTCTTCTTTTAAACCAGGTGTGTTGGCCCTGGGATTTTGATGCAAGAAGAAGGAAAAAAGAGGATCACTCGCTTACATACAGTTCTCTGCTAAAATAAGCATGGACCCACGCTTCCTGCCCTAAATGTCAAATGGCAGACGCTGGGTTTCTCCACCTAATATGGCCCTGCTCCACAATTGTTAAATACTGGACAGATGTAACCAAATATCTAAATGAGCAAGTTCTCCTACCGGGAATCCTATCACCTGAAGTGTGCCTACTAGGCCTAACTGATGACCTAGTGCCCTTAAACAAAACTAGAACGTTACTTAGATCATTATACTTTTATGCCAAAAAAAAATGATTGCAATGAAATGGATGAGTTCTCACCCACCTGATATCCCACAATGGGTACAACTAGTCAACACCCCACTCCCGCTCATCAAACTAATGTACCTTGCCAGGGGCTGCCCCAACAAATTTGATAATGTATGGGAGCTCTGGATAGAGGCTCAACCTGAGGCAAACTCCTCGGTATAATCTCGAGACGAGAGCCACTAGACTCCCTTAAAACTATTACTAACGATGATCGTCAGTTGGCCGATCGTCGCGTCAATCACAGTGAGTCCTGCCTGGTTTTCCCTAATTTGGAAAACTGGGCGGGAGGTTTCGACCTGGACATCCTTTCCGAAAACCAGGCTGTCTGGTTCAAAACCAGACAGGTGGCAACTCTAACCCAGGGTATCTGGTAAGTGATTAACAATCACCTAATGTTTGGCATCCCCCACTGATTGAATCTTTCTTTCTTATTTAATACTGTAGTAACAAAATGGTTAATAATATCTTGCCCTGTAAATCCATCCCTTGGTAGTGTCTTGTTTAAAGAAATAGCAACAAATTAATTATTATGCCCAATACACAGTAACAGCCATTAAATGTAACAAGAACAAAAGCTGCACAGTGCTGACTACTTACAATTTGGAGAAGACAACAAGGCAAAAGAAAAACTCTCAACTTGTTTCGCGTGCAACACGGCACACTTCCTCAGGAGCAATGAGCCTTGTTGTCTTCTCCAAATTGTGAGTAGTCTGCACTGTGCAGCTTTTGTTCTAAATAAATGTTACACTATTCCTTGTTCTCTTTTTCTGGTATATCCTATTGAGGATCCTGGCAACACTTACAATCAAATTGCAACCTTTTTTATTATGGCCCTTATCCAGTGACATCTGGTGAGCATATATCACCTCAACACAAGTGGGTGGTGATTCTCTGTGCACATATCACACCACTGTTACTTTTGCTTTTACAATCTGCACTATATGTGTTTTTGTTTGTATTTTCAATGCGCTTCCAACACTGCATCCGTACACACACATTTTTGAGACCCAATCAAAGGGGTTGTTTAAGAGGGAGCTGCATATTTGAACACCTTAACTGCACTGAAGATTTTGTACAAGACATCCCACCGAGAGGGCTAAGTATTGGTATATGTTCTATATACCACTTGTTTTAAATACAGCTATAAACACTTACAGAACTGCTGCTCTGAGTCCTCAGTGAAAAGAAACACCACATTTCTTTCCTTTTATTCTGTATACGTGATCTTCTGGTACAGACTTCCTTCTCTCAATAAAATCCTTCAAGTCTACTCAGTTTGCTCCTCTCTCCTCTCTTTGCTCTCTCCCCCTCCTTTCTCCTCTTCCTCCTCCCATCTCTGCTCTGTAATTTGAGCTGAAAGCTGTTCTGTTCCTGCAAGCTGCTGCCTGGAAGTGACTTCAGACCAAGGTAAAATGGTGGCTGCTATCTTAAACAAACAGAGGAAGATTCTATGGCTGTTTCCTCAGGTATGGTAAAGCATTCTGCAGAAAAAATATAGCATTCTAGCTTGCACTATTGTGACTAACCTATTGGAAATAAAATTCTAAAATGCCTTTCCTTCTCCTTTAAGTATATACATTTGCACAATAACAACAGTTATACAATATTGAGAAGCAGCAGCAACTATGAAGCATGGAGCCCAGACCAGCCTCACTAAAATTGCAAGCTCAGCCAATCTGTCAATGTAACTCTATTACTTTTGATATATTAGATATTATTTTCTAGTATATCTCTAATTCCATAATAAATTTAAAAGAAGCATGAGAAAAAAAGAACAAAAAATATGCTGCAAGAGGCAGCATTTTAAAGATTTGTGACAGTATTCTTCAGAGAGCAACATAAGAGAAGGTTCTGCTAGTGTGCCTGTGTGCCTGTGCTCTGACATGGAGTTGTCCAGGGAAAAAGCCCTGCTTGGTACACTTGACATCTGAATTAAGTAGATTGAGTAAAAATAGATCATTCCAGGAAAAGGCGATATAGAAAATAGAAACTTATAAAAGAGGCCTAATGCATTTTAATATTGGATATAATGGGTACATTAATGAAGTTTTATTACTGGGTATAGCCGAGCAGTGTATTATGTGACACTTATGTACACACAATACACACAGCAGCACAACCTTGTACCTTATGTAAAGTCAGACCAGCATTAGGTACAATGAACATCGAGCATGTGTCTGCAAGGCTAGCTCCCCTTTATACGTCTGTATGCATACATGTTGTCAATATTCAATCTGTTTCTACTTACACAGAGTTTCTCTAAAGATTTACATGCACAACAACAAGTGACTAATAATAAATATGCCCCATAGTGTAATAGCACTGCTACTGCCATCCAGTGGAAAACTACAGAGGTTAAAATGTTATTGAATGTAATGTTGCTATACTTGCTATTTCTGGTCCTCAGTGACTGAAATTTAATTTAGTGTCTTCTCTGTTAGGGAGTTTTACTGAACTGTCCAAAAGAGAGCAAATAAAAACAAATACAACAGAAAACTCCCACATTCCCAGGCTCTCATATTATCAGTCATTAAATTCTTGACACGGCTTTTAAGTTCAAGGGTTTTAGCTTTAGATTGATCATCATTAAAAAATGTTAAGTCACCATTAGTTTCTAAGAATGGTAAATGAACATAGCAAATAAGTGACAGTATGTTTAATTATAAATTAGGCATTGAGGTTTCTCTTGTTTTCTGTCAGTAGAAGGTGTCATGGCAAACCACAGCTATATTTATAGCATTTGAAATTAAAGCCTGCACCTTTTAGTGAGCTGTGGAAAAGCTAAACTAAAATAATTGCAAATAAATTCACATATGCTGGAATGTGTGAAGTTGATTCTCATCTGTATGGGAATGCCTAGTATGAATACAAAGAAACAGCTGATAGAAGGCATTACTAAGACACGGTAGAACCAATATAAAGCATACTGTATGATGTAGTCTAAAGGGCTTTTAAAAGGAGAACTAAAGAGAACTAAAAAGACAAACTGCTAGAAATCCAAGTCCTGTGACAGAAATGATCCTTGTTTTCAGAGTAGCCCACAGCAGCACTCCATCTTTTGATCTTGTTAGGCCATCTTTATAGTCAGTGACTTAAATGTAAAAATTTGCCATCAAAAAGCTGGTAAGTTCATGAAGAAGCCAATGGGAGTTGTCCTAGTAAAATTCTAGTGATTTTTACAAAGTGGTATGTGTTGCACTGCTCTCCATGTTTTTAAGTTATTACATCTTTGAGATTCTAACTATTCAATAAAATAAGCACACATAAGAGTTTGGGATTAGTGATGAGCGAATCTGTTCCGTTTCGCTTCGTCAAAAAATTTGCGAATCTTTCAAAAGATCTGCGAAAAATTCGCGAAACAGTGAAAATGTCATGCGGCAAAAAAAATTGTCGCGCGGCTATTATTTTGTCGTCCGCGGCTATTATTTTGTCATCCGCGGATATTATTTTGTCGTCCGCGGCTATTATTTTGTCGCCCGCAGCTATTATTTTGTTGCACGGCTATTCTTTTGTCGCCCACGGCTATTATTTTGTCGCACGGCTATTCTTTTGACGCCCGCGACTATTCTTTTTTGACGCCGGTGACAATTTTTGGACATGCGGTGAATTTTTCTGCGGCAAATTTTTTCATTTGTTTCACGAAACAATCCGCCAATGGCGAAACACGAAAATTCGCTGCAAATCCATGCCTGGCGAAACATTTCGCCCATCACTATTTGGGATGTTTCCAAGTTTTTTTCAAAAATAAAAATAACTCAAAAATTCTCCTGAGCATGTATAATAAATCAGCCTAAAAAATATGGAGCGTTACTGGTGGTATATTCAGAGAAACAGGTCTTTTGTTGTGGTAATTATCATTGAAGTTAAATACTCCCATGTTATTAGAATTATATGTAGGCTACATAGCTTATTAGCTCCATCACATAATAAAATTAGCTAACAATGCCAAATTAGGTACCACATAGGAGAAAAGATGTTCTGTGTGGTTGGATAATGACCAACTCTGGTCACAATGCAAAGAGCACCATGTTTGTGAGGTACAACAGTGATTGGAAGTGTGTTCCTTGGACATAAAAACAGCTAACATCCAAGTTAGATTTATTGCAATAGGGTACAGTAAAATATTATGCTGCAACTTATTAATGTGGCCAACATCTAGCAACGGTCTAACAGCAATAATCTAAACCTGAAATTCAGTATGCCCATTGTAATGGCAAGGCTGATGTTAGTAAACCTTATAATCTTATGCCAATATTGTGCATAATTAAGTCTTCCGTCTTATTGTGTACTCAAAAATAACAATGGCAGCCTAGCAAAACTGAAAGAATTATTCTCTTAGACCTGGTGACACTATTACCTATAACCTGTAACAGGTCAGGATTCTTTTCGCTGCCCTCCCACAAATTTTCACTTAGTTGTTGCCAGTGCTGTTTGATGCAGATTCTATGCAATGAATGCCATTTTTTCATTTGAAAACAAGCCTCTCCTTGCTTGACTCTAATTGTGTTAATTGCCGCAGGTTTTTGTAAAAAGGCATCTAAATAAGCATTGTTTGAAGGGAAAGTGTATGCTGTTTACAAAATACTAACAAACAATTGAATAAAACATGTCTCAAATATTGCAAAGCCATTTATTTTAATCTGTGGAAAGGGCACTGTAACATTTTCATAAATAAAAAGGAGAATCCGGTGTCCTTCTTACATTTAAAAATTGTTAAAGACAAGTCCTGCTTATTTCTAGCTGTCTTATTAAATGTACTGACCCAGTTAATGAAACCCAAATGCCCAAGTTTTAATTTTAATCCTAGAAAGCGGGTCTATTAATGTAACAGGCCATTAAGAGAATGCTTAGATAAAGAAGCTCACCCCCTTATTAGAAAATATATATTCTGAGTAGCTTTAGAACCCTTGAGGACTGTGTCATTGTATGGGTTCTGAGAGTCTTTTCCCTTGTTTTCATCCAGCCAGGTTACAAGCTGGAGAGCAATCTGATCTGGAAGCCCCAGTGCACCACTGGGAAAAGAGGAGGACCCAAAGAGAGAGATAGGGTTTCAAGCCAAAACCACGGGGCAGGACAGCAGAGGTTATAAAGGAGCTCTGCTACAGCAACCAGCTACAACCAGGTCCAGAGAGAGAAGAGAAAGGTAGCCCTGCCGGTGTGTGACATACTCTGCGTGCAATATGCTGCCTGTGTGTGCCATACTCTGCCTACCCTATGCTGCCTGTGTGTGCTATACTCTGCCTGCCTTATGCTGCCTGTGTGTGCCATACTCTGTCAGCCCTATGCTGCCTGTGTGTGCAATAATCTGCCTGCTCGAAGCTGCCACTGTGTGCCATTATCTTCCTGCCCTATGCTGCCTGTTTGTGCCATACTCTGCCTGCCCTATGCTGCCTGTGTGTGCCATACTCTGCCTGCCATATGCTGCCTGTGTGTGCTATACTCTTACTTGCCCTATGCTGCCTGTGTGTGCCATACTCTGTCTTTTCTATGCTGCCTGTGTGTGCTATACTCTGACTGCCTTATGCTGCCTGTGTGTGCCATACTCTGCCAGCCCTACGCTGCCTGTGTGTTCAATAATCTGCCTGCTATACGCTGCCTCTGTTTGCCATACTCTGCCTGCCCTATGCTGACTGTGTGTGTCATACGCTGCCTGTCCTATGCTGCCTGTGTGTGCCATACTTTGCCTGCCCTATGCTGCCTGCGTGTGCCATACTCTGCCTGCCCTATGCTGCCTGTGTGTGCCATACTCTGCTTGCTCTATTCTGCCTGTGTGTGCCATACTCTGCCTGTCCTATGCTGACTGTGTCTGCTATACTCTGCCTGTCCTATGCTGACTGTGTGTGCCGTACTCTGCCTGCCCTATGCTGCCTGTGTGTGCCATACTCTGTCTGCCCTATGCTGACTGTGTGTGCCATACTCTGCCTGCCCTACTGTATGCTGACTGTGTGTGCCCATGGCTGCCATCAAAAATTTACAGGGCCCCTCACAACAAAATTTTCTGAGCCCCACCCCCCCACCCCCATTAATACAAAGGGCACACAGACATGAAAAGCATTGGGTGGCCAGGGCCCCCCAAAAGCACTGGTAGCCAGGGGGTAGCATTGGTGTTCAGTGGAACTTACCTTTAAAGTTCATTGGGGACTTCTTCCTTCTTCAGCTCCTCCAGCGTCATCTTTCTTTTGCAACTCCTCCAGAATCTTCTTCCTTCTTCGGCGGTGGCGGGTCCTTCAGCAGCAGTGACAGCTCCTTCAGTGGTGGCTCCTCCGGCATCAGCGGCTCCTCTGGTGAGAAGATCCCCGAAGATGCCTCTCCACTTCTGTCTCCATCCGACAGGAGACAGGCCCTCTTATAGGGTTGTACAAATCAGATTAACCCCTGACCACCAATGAAATTTAGAATGCCCAATGTTAAGGTGGACTGGGCCCATATTTGATTAAAGGGGGGCCCCAGCTAATCAGAAAAGTTTAGCATGGCCGGGCCCCACTTAATAGTTGAAATCCTTCGCACCCAGGACAACTGTTCCCCCTGATGGCGGCCCTGTGTGTGCCATACTCTGCTTGCCCTATGCTGACTGTATGTGCCATACTCTGCCTGCCCTTTGCTGACTGTGTGTGCCATATTCTGCCTGCCCTATGCTGACTGTGTGTGCCATACTCTGCCTGCCCTACCCTGCCTGTGTGTGCCATACTCTGCCTGCCCTACCCTGCCTGTGTGTGCCATACTCTGCCTGCCCTATGCTGACTGTGTTTGCCATACTATGCCTGCCCTGTGCTGCCTGTGTGTGCCATACTTTGCCTGCCTTATGCTGCCTATGGGAGGTAAACCTGGCAGAGGTTTGTTCTGGGTGTTTGTTAGCATTTGGAAATAGTCCCTAAGGTGTGTAATTTGATGTGCTATCCACAGGGGAGGCATATGGGTATAAGGGTATTTGCTTCACTACCACAAGTAATCTGGGTATGGTCTCTCTTGTGATAAGATGGGCGTGGTTTGAAGTGGGTGTGGTTTAAAAGGGGGGAGTGGTCAAAACTGGCTTCCATTATTGGCCCTCCTCCATGTAGAGACTTGGTCTACCTGATTGCCACAGAAACTGCATCAGAGGTAAAGTGAGTATGATCCTGTTCTATCGAAGTGTGCCAAGAAAGGGTTACATCACCTATCTGTCCCCATGTGAATATGCACGTGGGCAAACCCGCATTCTACAAGTAACCTGTAGTGTACTATAATAAACTTATAAATGTGCTCAATGCATTGTTTTTCATTCTTTAACTCACACTGCTAAAGTCAATAAGAAAGGAGTTTATATTCAGATTAGTGATGAGCGAATATTTTGGCAGGCATGGATTTGCAGTGAAATTCTATTGGCAAATTGTCTCACGAAACTTCTGCAAAATTTTAGCGCAGAAAATTAGTGGTTGTTTCGAAATAGTGGGGAATGCGTCAAAAAGGGTGCTAATTCAGATTCGCTTATCACTAATTCAGAAGAATCTAATAAAAAATGTTTGCTGATCTAAAAAAGATACTTTTGAATAAATGTCCTACTCTTAGTAACAAATATATTAAAAAAATGCCAAGGCCACTGGAGTCACTGACATAGCTGCAATGTCCTTGGCGCTCTAAAGGTTTGTACAAGAATTCAAGATGAATTTGTTATGATATTATTAGTACTAAAGAGTAATACATCTTATCTAATATTATTCTCAGTAACTACAATGAGTGATTTCTCTTAAAACAATCTGTAATACAGACAATGTAATATCTTCCAAATTCTATATTTACAGATCTAGAGATTAGAGATTGTCTAAAATAACTGTTCTTGAACCTTGCATACATTTTACCAAAAGACAGTAGAACTAAACCCATACTTAGTGCTACGTTTTCATTTGAAAAAAAAAAATAGCTACTCAAGAACTCAATTATGATTCTGAAATTATAGATATTGCAATTTAAAAAGCACAGATTTGAACTTGCGGGTCTTGTCAGCATTGTTGTCTCCTCTGGTGGAAAGAAAGTAATTTTCCAATCTCTGCCTTCGGACATGTTCTGGTCCTTGTAAAATACCGGTTCTATTGGAATTTATGAGTTTTTCAATTGCAGTCAAATGAGGAGAGGTTATCCCAGCCTTGTTATTTCATTTACTTTAGGAATTTTTGTTATTGTATATAGTTATATATACAGTATAGTATATAAGGGTTTTAAATAAAGATCTGACAGCATTAACTGTTAGTTTTAGAGGGACACACCCTTAATACAATGGTTGAGAAAAAATTGCCTAAAAGTGATACTGACACCAAAAAACTACTCTGTAAAATATTAATTTGCATTACAATTTACCTATAGGCCATGTTGATCATTTTTGCTCTGCTTTTGTAAGTAATTGTTACTTTAAGTGCCTAAACCTGACTGTTTTGCCAACCTGACTGTCCCTTCCCATCCTGTCAGTTATAGCTTCTAATGGTAACGGACTCCTGCTGCACAAATATGGCCGCCCCCTCATAGAGGAACATGGGGGATCAGATATGTAATGTAAAAGCATCAGGCAAATACTTTTATGGCAAAATTATAAATAGCATGCAAAGACAGTGTTATGATAGATGTAAAAAATGTTTAATTTGTGATATCAGTATCTCTTTATGCTGGCCATACACGGTAAGATGCACTTGCTTGGCAAGGTCGCCAAGTGAGCGGATCTTCTCAACATATGCCCAACTACAGGTGGGTGATATTGGGCTAATTCGGCCATTTGGCCCTAGGGTCAAACGATGGAATTAAAAAGGCGGGTATAGGCAACAGCGATTCAGGACCACTTCAACGAGCCAAAATATCAAACCTGCCTGATCAAGATCTAAAGGACTGATATCAGCAGCTAAAATTGGCCCGTGTATGGCCACCTTTAGACAGCCCACCTCATTGACAAGTAAGAATGCGAGAAAGTCCCTCAAGGCTACAAATAACAGGCCCCCCTGCCCCCTATTATGCCCTCCCAGAACTACCTGCTGCTGTAAGATAATTTATATTATGGAATTTCTCACCAATGGATTTCCAAAAGGCTGATTCTGCATGTATAATCAAGGCGTTATTAGACTGACAGGGGTGTTTCTGGATCTACTGCAATCTGAGGCAGCAGACCTGATGCTGCCCTCTCCTTACCAACCCCAGCATGAACCAGAAGCACAAGAACTGGGATAAGGTGTAACACTAGTGACCACTTTCTACAGTGGGAGAGCAACATTTCCAGTCAGAAGACCAGAAATTCAACTCTTAGGGGCACATTTACTAATCCACGAACGTCCAAAAAGCGTCCGAACACGTTTTTTCCGTAATGATCGGTATTTTGCGATTTTTTTTTCGTCACTGCCGCGACTTTTTCGCGATTTGTCGCGACTTATTCGTCGCCGTCACAACTTTTTCGCGAATTGTTGCGAACTTTTCGTCGCAGTCGCGAAAAAATCGTACTGTCGCGCCGAGTACAAAAGTTTCGGATTTATTCAAGCTTCAGTATCGTGACTTTCCTTGGGCCAGGTTGGAGCTGCAGAGTGCCATTGAGTCCTATGGGAGACTTCCAAAATCATGCAAAGTCGGAAAGGTTTGCCCGCCGTTTACGAGCGCTCAACATGAAAAAGTCGCGACAATTCGGGAAAAGTCGTACCGGCGACGAAAAAGCCGCGACGGTGACGAAAAAAAATCGTAAAAAATACGAAAAAGTTGCAAACTGTTCTGTTCCAATCCGATTTTTTCCCATTCGGGATTCGGATTCATGGATTAGTAAATGTGCCCCTTACAGTTCCCAGTAGTGATCTCCATTTGCTCCATGGCAAAAACTGCACCGTAGACTGGTTTAAGCTGCAGAAAGTAATCAAGGTTATTGATCATGCCATGTACTATCTGATGACTGATCTAGGGAAAAAATGGTATTTAGTATAGTGGGTTCAGAAAGGATCTAAAATGGCAAATGTTTGTTTTTTTTTGTCTTCTACTGGATCAAGAGATCCTTGTAAGACTATACTAAACTCCTATACAATTGCCCATGGGCAAGATGTGGCTCTTCAACAAATATCATCCCCCAGTCAAGATCGTGTATAAGTCAATGGCAGATGTCCCTTTACAACTGCAGAATCTTTTCATAAAAATCTAAATGAAATAAATAAATGGGACTCACCGCTTTGTGAAACTGTTTCTAAAAGCATACATTAAATGATTCTGTGTAATGGTTATTGTTGCCTAAATAGCCTACAACCTGAATGTTTGATATTTATAACTACATTATTTAGAATGCAATACAGAGGGGCCTTTTACCTTGTTCATCTAATGTCTGGGACAAAAGGTGACGCTTCAGTATTAAAGGAAAACTGTTGTGGAAAAAACATGTTTTTTTTCAAAACGCATCAGTTAATAGAGCTTCTCCAGCAGAATCCTGCATTGAAATCCGTTTTTCAAAAACACAGATTTTTTTATATCTACTGTCCAGCGCTGCGTACATAAGTAGAGTTTTATAAATAAAGATATACGTACATACATATTTAATTTTGAAATTTCATAAGGGGCTAGCCATAGTTTTCAATTCCCAGGGTGCCACAGCCTGTATCAGACTTGTGCTCTGATATATTTCAGTCGCACTTTACTGCGGCGCTGCAAGGAAGGAAGCAAGATAGCAGCTCCCAGTAGGTATCAGAATAGCACTCAATAGTAAGAAATCCAAGTCTGGTCAGTAACCCATGGGAATCAATCAAATTGTTGCATTTATTGTTCTACCCGCAGCTGGCTTAAAAAAGAAAATCACTGATTGGTTGCTATGAGTTACTGCTCATGGGCAAATTTGCCCAGTGTTGATAAATGAGCCCCCATGCAAGACAGAACACAAAAATGCAATTTATGTACTTTGTGAGGAAACATGCAAAGAATGTAGATGCTTTCAGTCTAGTCATTGGTAAGATAGAGGTTCATCCTGTAATTATAAGGAATGGTCAGAGCACTGATATATTTTACTAGTCATCTTAAGCATTGCCATGACATGCTTTAGTTAATTGTCTTTATAAGAAATAAAAATGGCAGCAATGTCTTTCCCACAGGACTCTCAATAACATTTGTCCTCTTAATCATCAGTTGCCCTTTCAACATGACTGCTTAAAAGTCTGTTCTAGCATCTGTTTGAGCTGTTACATTTTGCTAACCCATTCCACACTGTATTCAGATATTGGATTGCTCTTTTGGCTACAGTTGCTTTACATGCTTCTCACATAAACCCCTACCTAATAACTTTAGCTTATCTCTTCTAAACACAACATAGCCTTCCATATTAGTTATCCAGTCATGAGTATCAACTTGATCCACAGTGTTTCATTATCTTCTCCTGAGCCCACAGTTTAGTTCTCATGTTGCTTGTTTAAATGCATTCCACTGATAGGAATATTTATATATATTTATATATATATATATATTGTGTTATCCCCTTTGTTTCAATTGCCCTGTTTCTGTCGCAACTGATCCTTCTACTATGCTTTTATTTATGAGGCTCTTTTCTTATCTCTTTACCTGTTTTATTCATGCATTTTTACCTTATTGTTAGATTTGATCCATTATTTTAAAACAAAATAGGGGGAGGAAGATAATGGCAGAGGGAAAATACAGTGATGTGCAAATGTGTCACTGAAATTTGCTCACTAATGTTCACTAACTTGCTCACTAACTCCTATACTCGCACTAATACAATTCTACGCAATGTCGTTTCATACGATTTAAGTCTGCGTATGGGCTCAATATTATCGTCCTGATAATTTTCATACCATGGCGATCAGTCATTTAGTCCAGTGGTCTCCAACCTTTTTTGTACCACGGACCGGATTCAAGCAAGACAATTTTCCAAGGACCAGGGGTGGTGGGTATAATACAGCTCATCATAATACAAAATCAGTGGGAGACCTGAGCTTGTTTCCCTGCAACTTAATGTGCCCAGCCCCCTTGCTCTTCTGACATCCCCTGACGCTTAGCATGGAGCTTTAAGTACTTCGATCCTTTTTGCAATCAGTAGAAAGCTTCCTGGGCTTTGTATAGCTGTTGTCATGGAATTGGGATCACAGATAATTGGGACCAGAGGTGGCCCATTTCATCACAGCCCACGGCCCGACACCAGTCCCCGGCCCGGTGGTTGGGGACCCCTGATTTAGTCAATCGGTGAGATTATCGTCAGATAACAATAACATCTGTGCATGTATCTGATGATATCCTTGGGGGACTTACAATGGAAGTCACTTACATACAATTAGGGGCACATTTATTAAAATACGATTTTTTTTTCCATATATGGTAAATATTCGGAGTAACCGCAATAATGTCTGAAGTTCTAAAATGACGAAAATGCTTTTATCGTTCGTAAGAATTGCGTTCCGAAAGTCACAATATTTTCGTGCCAAAAGTTCGTTAAGCCACGAAAACCTTTCTGGCTTTGATGCCTTTCATATCTGGCTTTGGAAGCCTTCCATAGGACTCAATGGTACTCAACAGATCAAACCTGGCGAAGATAGTTCCGAGGAAAGTTTAACCAAAGCTTTAAAAAATTCAGAAATGTTTGTAGTCTGTGCAAAATACGATTTTTTTTGTAGAAATTTAATGAAAACCACGAAAATCTCATGGAATTTTAATGAACTTTTCTCATACATTCCAAAATGTTAGAAAAAAGTTAAAACAAATATGAAATTATCTCAAAATTGTTTAGGAAATAGGCCCCTTGGTGTCTGCCAACTATTTCATGTTCAGAACATCCTCTGATTTCAGTCTGAATGTTAGTTTTAGATCATTGCATTTAAACGTATGACCAATGTTGTTGTCGGAAGAAGACTAAAATCTGAACATGTATGGCCACCTTTAGTCACAATGTAAGTTGAGAAATTAGATTTACAATTTAAAAAATCTAACAAAACACCTTTGTAGGAGATTGAGACAACAAGGGTAGAATTTATTTTATCACATCTGTTTAAGTTGTGTTTAAATGTTAATGTGCTGTATCCTTGTTCTTTTTTATTATCATTTATCTTCCATATTATCTGTAAATTACAGCAAGGTGAATCTGCATTTTTGTTTTGTCTTTTTCTGTCATTGCAAAAATTGAAAAAAAATTTCATACAATGAAAAATTGTATGAACAGTTGAACAGTTCAGTACAAAATTAGTGGCAGAAATAAAAGGCTTTATTATTAGACACCTGATTGCGGACTTTTCCCTCCCTATCCCTCCCCTTGTCTATCTATGAAGCTGTCCTGGCAGGTGTTCTGAAGAAATCAGCAACATGGGAGTATTTTCTTCTATGAAGAACTGTGCTAGAATTTCATTTATGTGTTTCATTATGCATATTGCCCAGAATATGAAGACATCATTATTATCCACCCCTCTTGCCTTCCACATTACCCAATCAGAGCCCTCTCTAGACCTCCCCCATCTATCCAAGGAACTGTCTAGGCACTGTGTTAAGAAGAAATTGGCAACAAGGGATCTTTTTCTCTTCTATGAAAACAGTTGTAGCATAGTGGAAAGTATCTTCTTTATTATGGAAGGGCAATGTATATGCTAATGCAGAGCTAAAAATACCTTAACCACAATATCATTTCACCTTGCCTTTGTCTCTAATGCATTTTGGTTTTGCTCATCACTATTTATAATACTGATGTGGCACTTCTGATACTGATGTGGAGCGTCATGATACAGGGTGTGATCCTGATTTATTTATGGTGCAAAGGTTGGGTTCGGGATTCGAACATTAACTTTAAAATGAGTTTAGGCAGCATTTTTTATAAAGAGTAACAGAATGTGTAAACGTTCTACCCGACCTCTGTATGATTTAAAGTACCAAGTAGCAATCTAACCTTAGTGTGTGTGTTTTGTTCTATAAAAGGTGCAAAGTTTAAAATTAGAACAAATGTGTAAGGACTAATTAACATCTTCATTAATCTAAGCTAAATATAACAGATGCATGGCTATCTACCGTAATTGTAAACAGCAGTGATTTCCAAGCAGTGGCTCGGGGACAACATGTTGCTAACCAACCCCTTTGGATGTTGCTCTCAGTGCCCCCAAACCAGGTGGTTATTTTTGAATTCCTGACTTGGTGGCAAGTTTTGGCTGAATAAAAACAAGATTTACTACTAAATAAAGCCCCCTGTAAGCTGATAGTGTGCATAGAGGTACCTAATAGACAATCTTAGCCCTTATTTGGCACCTCCATGAACTTTTATGATGCTTGTGTTGCTCTCCAAGTACCATAAAGCAAAAGAGCAGTGTCCTGGTTGCACATATATTTGGAAGTTGCTATCACAATCACAATTGGAAACAACCACAATTTGAAAGTAGAAAGATAGTAAAGATTCCAGAATTCAGTTTAAAGCAGGTTCATCATCAGAAAACATGGGAACCAAAGACCAAATAGCTCTACAAGTGTTTATTTACTGTTGTGGAACAAATTTTGTAATAACATTTGTGCCAAAACTTTTCGGCTCATGATCCACGCTCCTCATAATACATGAGGTTTTTTAATATAATCAAGTTTTTTTTCTGAATGCAAATGGATTCATGAAATTAACAGCTGCAATAATAACTGTTCTGAGATAGAACTGAAAAGAAGATTTTTGAATTGGGTTGTAATTATAATTCATCATTATTTTATCAAGTTAGATTTGCATTTATCTGGATTAATCAGTGGGTCTGATACAAACTCTGCTGTGAACGAATTTATCTCCAAAAAAGTGTAGTCATTTAAAGAGCAGTAACACAGAAGGTAAAAGCCTCTCTCACCCACTTCCTTTAACATTTCTTACATTTATACAGTGCCAACACATTTTGGGGCAGATTAATTATGAGTAAAATGGCAACAAACTTCGCCACACATTGCCAGGCTTTGTTGCATCATTTTTTTTCCAAGATTTTTCTTCCGCCAGAAATAATGGAGGCAGATCTAGCTTCAGAGGGTGTAAAATAAAACACACCTTGATAAACTTGCAATTTATTTTACACAGCTGTTTAGACTGGTGTTTTGTTTTTTTTTGCAAATTTCATTTTCCGCAGCATAATAAATAGGCCCCATCATGTATTGCTTATTATTCACATCATTTCCTGCTCCAGCTGAGGATACAATCCAAATTCCCTATCACAGTTACACATGAAATTTTAACAGAAGCCAAGAATGTACAAACTCCTTGTAGATACTGAGGGTACTTTATTAACATTAGGATAATTTGCCCTCTGCAGTTACCCATAGCAACCAAGCAGTGATTAGAACTGTATCAGCAAGCTGCAGGTAGAACAAAGAAAGCAACTATCTGATGAGTTGCCATGCATTACTGCCCATTATGACCCCCACTGTCTTAGATTTGAACCCAGTAGGAAATATATAAGCTGAGTGGTGAAACCAGACTTATACAGCTTTAATGTACTGCCTCTGATCTCAGGTATCCAACTGCTAATATGCAATGTCCACATCTAGCTACCTTTTTGTCCATGCCAGCCCTGTTGTTACTCTAGCACAGTGGTCCCCAACCAATGGCTAGTGAGCAACATGTTGCTCTCCAACCCCTTGGATGTTGCTCCAGTGGCCTCAAAGCAGGTGCTTATTTTTGATTTTTTGACTTGGAGGCAAGTTTTGGTTGCACAAAAACCAGATGTACTGCCAAACAGAACTTTCTGTAGGCTGCCAGTCCATTTAGGAGCAATAACAGTGCTTATTTGGCATCCCCAGGAACATGTTTTGAATTTGAATGTGGCTCACAAGTAAAAAAAGGTTGGAGATCCCTGATCTAGCACATGTGTCCAGCGACTTTGTAAGTAACCTCTAAGGTAGGGGCCCATGACCCTTGTTACTTGTGAGCCATATTTAGATATAAAAAAAGGTCGGGAGCAACACAAGCATGAATAAAATCCTAAGAGGTGCCCAGTAAGGGCTGTGATTGGTTATTTGGTAGCCCCATGTGGACTGGCAGCCTACAGGAGGCTGTGTTTGGAAATACACGTTTTTATGCCTCTAAAACTTGCCTCTAAGTCAAGAAATTAAAAAATGGGCACCTACTTTGAGCCCACAGGGAGCAATATCGAAGGGTTTGTGAGCAACATGTTGCTTCCAAGCCACTGGTTGGGGATCACTGATCTAAAGTGTAGTATTTTAAGATCAGTTCTTTGTTAAAGTTGTCTTTTTATTATTTACCTTTGTATTCAGGCAAACTCTTGATCATATTCTAGTCTCTAATTGAAATGAATGCTGGGTTGCTAGGGACCCTAGCAACCAGGTAGCTGCTTAATTCCAAACTGGAGAGTGGCTACATTAAAAGTAAATAATTCAAAAACCACAAATAATAAAAAGACCAATTGCAAACTGTCTCAGAATATTACTTTCTACATCATACTAAAAACTAAGTTAAAGATGAACAACCCCTTTAAGCTTTAGCACTCCTTTAAATAGGAAGCAGTACTAGAAATTTTAATTAAACGGTCCAATAAGCATATGTGGCAGGTTGTGATACATGTTACAGTTTTACAGAGGTAGTTATATTACATTTGTATTGTGTAAATCTTATTGCTGTAAAGTAGCAGATAATTTTGATTCAAATTTTATTGCTTCTTTTCATATTAAATTCTTAGCATTAATATTTAGTTAGGCTGCTTGATCTCCTCATATAAATCTGCCCTAAAATTGCCTCAGTTTTATATTATCTGTCAAAGTTCCTTAGGTGCATTGCAATGTCTTAGCTCCTTACTGATATATTTAAACAAAATAAGAGTATTATCTGATATGATACGGCCAATGAATGTTTTAAATGCAGGTGTAGGCTGTTGAAACCCACAATGAAACTGATCTCTCTGAAGTTTATTAATGGAACCATTTAGTGTCTTATGAAATAATAAGAGAAAGGGCTGGATTTTTCTAGCCAGCAGTCTTTGAAGATAAGGATTTCAAATCCCCTGAGGCATATTCCTTTTTTCATTACTTGCTCAGGTATTTTTAGCTCTTCAATATCATAAGAAAGACTTTCTTGATACCTCCTGTCTTACCCAGAGCAAAATCGGTGAAGGAAATGTTCAGTCTTAGAACAGAAAATTGCTTTTTAATATATCCACTGATTTTTCAATCTTATACAGTAAGTGAATACAAAACTGTCTTGCTTCTTTGCCTGTAAGTTGCATGTCTCTACAGACTTGAGAGCTGAATGTGCTCTGTGGGCTGACACCTATTTTGCACACATACTGTATGTAGTACTTCTATTGTGTGCTTCTACTGTATGTATATACATATACATATAGAATATATAAATAAATACACAGCACATACATGTATATATGCATTTAGTTGACAGATAGGATATTTTTCGGATTGATAACTCCTTGCCCTTCACCAAGATTAGCAAACCAACAATCTCAGTAATATCCTTATGGTTAAAGACTTCCCTCCTCCACCTAAACCTGTTTCCTGGCTTGGTGCCCTGGCAAAACCTGGGTGTTACTGTTTGACATGCAGTGGGATGGCCCAGGGTTCTTCTTTCAACCACCCCCATACTGGCACAAAATGTAGGATCAGACACAGACCGACATGCACAATACTCATGTGGTATACCTGGCCTGGTGCCACGTATTGTGAACAAATAAACAATCACAGGTGTGCTATTAGGGCAGCCCTTAGTACTGGACAAGTCTTACAACCAATTGCTAAACATTTTTTGATAGCCTGACACTCACTGCCCCAATTTCGCCACATGATTATTGATCGTGTTCCCCATCCTAGAAGGGGTGGTGATAGGGACCCAGCTCTTCTGAAGTTTGAGCCCTACTGTATACACAGACTGGATACTGTTGCACCAAGGGGTTTGATTGATCTCCCCCCTTATCTATGTTTATTTGATTGTCTTAACATAATCCACTACTGGTAGTGAACTGGCTATTACCTGTATGTGTGTTACGTTTTGTGCAACAAAAGTTGAGAGTGTGGACCCTTCCCTTGAGTTTGCTCCGATTTCCAGCTTTTTATTTTTTCAATTTTTAGTTTAAGATGTTTATTCAATATGTGCTTTAACAATATTGCATCAGAACCATATTTTTCCTTTAACTCACTATTAACTTTTGTTTGGTTAGTCCTGTCTTTGATGGTCCTCTCATTACTTTCAGAAATTTCACTTTGTTTTAGATATGACCCATTTAGATAAGACCCATCTGCCCTATCTTGTTTACCCTATTTGCCAATTTTTTAACCTGGCATGGCCTACTGTGGCGATATTGTTCCTTTGTATTTTAGTTTGATTAATTCCACATCAGCTGCTTGATTTAAACAACTTCTTATATCTAACTGTATTACAGTTAATGCTTGCCTGTATCTGATATTTTGTTAGGCCGTTTTTTCTCTCTTTTCCCATTCACATCTGGTTTCTATGGTACTTTATTTTTTGTCACGATGATGTGATCGATACATTGGAATTTCTTTGTTTGTTTAATAAAATCACAACCGAGCCTGTTGAGTACAGTACTTTTATGTTGCTCTGTATATAATTAATAAACAAATTCAGCAATTTGAATGCTTGCTTATTTATGAATATGGAAAACTCACTCGAATAAAAAAACTAAAATATCTCAAATTTGTTATTTTACAAATCTGGGGAGAATTCTAAAAACTCAAATTGACTTGACTTTGCCTAGGAAAACTCCTATTGACTTCTACATAAACTTACAAGCTTTTAGATGGAGAAATTTTGTGGGAAAAAAGTGACAAAATGCAAGCAACTTTTTCCCCAAGGTTTTTTCCTCGAGTACTAGTTTATGTAAAAGAGAAACACAGCAGAATATTCATGGTCACATTTTCCATGGCAGAAATGTTGTACGCAAGCAAAAATGACTGTGTTTTATTTTACCTGATAACTTGTGACTATTCAAGATTTTACTTACTGTTCTCTTGGAAAAAACACTAATTTGAATTGCCTTAATCGGCCCTGAATTGTAGAATGAGAGATGGTAAGATATAAGAAAGCAAGTGAGGAGCCAAGCAGCAAAGTGATCCAGGAATAAAGGGACTTGAGTACTAGTCCATAAATGTGACACTGGGGGGCCCATCATTTCTGTGGTTGAGTAGATGTTTTTGAAAAATGATTAAACTCATTTTTTTTAAAACTAGGAATGCCAAGTGATTTATAAAAACAGCCTTTAAAAAAAAGCACCTAGGGAAAAAAAACACAAAAAAATGTGATTTTTTTGTATTGGCGTCAAAAAATCCCAAAAACCTGTAAAACCTAGAAGCTAAGAAAAATCTTCCAATTGTAAAAAGGACGCCCGCCATTGACTCCTACTTGACCACAACAGCTTTTAGTAAATGGCGAAAAAAATCACTTCTTTTCTGTGAAAAATTCGAGCTTAGCACAGAGAAATGTGTTTATGTGTCTACCTAAAGGGCAAGACTCCATAGGAAAGGCTGGTAGGTGAAGCAGTGTCAGTTTGGTGAGGCAAGTTTCAGTACGGAGAAGGTTAAATTATTTGCAGATGAAAAGGTCATGAATGTTACTAAGTGTACTGCAGACAGAACATGCTTTTCCGAGGGGAAGAGAGCGAGACGGCTTTATATGAACAAAGGTTGAAGGAATAACAGTGTGTAAAGTCATAGAAGCTATAGAAAAGTACAACATGAAACAGCAGTCAAAAAAATGAAATAAGGCATGAGAAAAAATAAGAGCGGAAGTGCAGTTAAGAGCTGAAATGTTTATATAGGTTTCTTGCCATTTTTGCCATGCAGGAACTACTCTTAAAAACTTGACTGTGTGCCTCACACTGCTTAATGCTCATGGTTATAACAATTGAATTGTATTTTAATCACTATAAGTTAGAGCACACTAGAAAACTAATTTCTGGTCATAAGATCACTGAAATTTTTCATTGCACAACTTATGGCAGTGCTGTTCAACTTTTGTTGTACCAAGGGAAGAAATTCTTCTAACCTACATGGGGGAGGAATGATAGAAGCCAGTTGGCCACTCAGTAGGCACAGGTAGGCAGAGTATGACACACAGGCAGCATAGGGCAGGCAGAGTATGGCACACACAGGCAGCATAGGGCAGGCAGAGTATGGCACACACAGGCAGCTTAGGTCAGGCAGAGTATGGTACACACAGGCAGCTTAGGTCAGGCAGAGTATGGCACACACAGTCAGCATAGGCAGGGCAGAGTATGGCACACACAGGCAGCATCGTGCAGGCTGCCTATGGCACACACAGACAGCATAGGTCGGGCAGAGTATGGCACACTGCAGCATAGGGAGGGCAGAGTATGGCACACTGCAGCATAGGGCAGGCAGAGTATGGCACACACAGGCATCATAGGGCAAGCAGAGAATGGCACACACAGGCAGCATAGGGCAAGCAGAGAATGGCACACACAGGGATGTTAGGGCAGGCAGAGTATGGCACACACAGTCAGCATAGGGCAGGCAGAGTATGGCAAACAGGGTGTACTAATATAATTTAAAGCTTACACAAAGGTAAGCAGTCACAGCAGCCAGATGGTGGGCCCATAAGGGGTGGGTTGGGGGGTGGACAGCACTCAAAAACTCAAATATCTTAAATTGAAAATATGGCTTGACTTTGCCTAGGATAACTCCTTTTATATTTGAGTTTTCAGGTTTTTTGCACTTAATAAATAACAGACATTCGAGTGAAAAAAAATCAAACTTGAACATTGATAAATCTCCCCCTAAATGTTCCAGGAGATCCCCCAAGTATTTAATATTGTTTCTAGACCAGAAAAATCTGCAGGAATCTAAGGTGCAGAAAATATAAATTGCTCCATAAAGGTAAGTAGCCAGACTACAGGGAAGAGAGAATGGCCCAAGAGGTCAAGAGGTCAATGATAGCAATGTTACATTGTAATCAAATGATTCAATTGAATTGACCTTATCTCAGGGTACATACAGTAACAGGTCTGTTAATTAACATTTCTCATTAATCAGGTGGTCTGAGTTATCTTAGATTGATAATAATGCTTAGAAAAGCCAGTTGTAGTTGTCAGTCATAGTAAGAGAACAAGTGAGAAAACCAGTAAATAAATGGGGGGGGGGGGGGAACATGAAGGGGAATTTGGGTCCCCTGGGGGGGAGGGGAAGAATTAGTCATGGCTGTGCGTCAGGTAAGAGGGTTAATCTTGTATTGGGTTTAACCTGCTCGGTGCCCTTATGTTGGTTATATAGTGGTCCCATCTAGACCAGACCTTCTCCCATTGTTTGCATCGGTCACGGATGTTGGGCGTCATGTGTTACAATTACAGCTTTTTAAGTGCCTTGCATTTGTTATCATGTGTGGGATTGTAGGCATTTGCCTCTTCTACTTCCATCAAACCTGAAATTGAAAATGCCTTTTTTTCTGGAAAGGAGGCCAGAAACTAAAGAGAGAAGATTGGTTCTGAAAATAGATAATCGCAGCAAGTTGTTACTTATCTTTCTGTTTAGCTCCTCTCTTGTTCACCTTCATACCTAGCAAACGAATAGCAAAGTAAAAATGTTCTATTAATCGTTTCTCCATTATATTCCACCTAGCTGAGTGGGACCTGAGCAAGCTGCATGGTGTCAGGCTCCAGCACAAAGGCATACTGTGGGTTTCAGCAAAGCTGCAATGTGTTTAATCATAGCAAACGTTTGCTGCAATGAGTAGGTACCTGCATAGAGTTGATTCCAGCATGAAATGCATTGTTTTGGATTTTGGTGAAGAGAGTTGTGCGCATCGGGTTCAAAAGAACATGGAAGACAAGAACATGAAACAGAAGAATTTATTTTTTTAAAATTTCCTATGCACCGGCTTGATCCATCCATTGACTGCCATGAAAGGACAAGGAAAGGCCAAAAAACATCTTGTCTCATATGAAAAGCCTAATAAAAATTAGTTATACAGCGCTGCTGAATTACCTACCATTGCCTCCATTTTTGTGCAGCAGAAGTTTGTTTCCAAAGAAAGAGCTGGGGCCCATTCATGAGTCCAAATGAGAAAAATTTGTATTTTTTCAAAATTTTAGAACTGTGCGTTATTTTCAACAATATTTTCACTAAGTTTTTCATGGTTTACGCCAATTTCTGCGTCAAAATCGTATTTGTTGCAACGAGTATGAACATTTCGGATTTCATTCAAGCTTTGGTATCGTGACTATCTTTTGGCCAGGTTGGAGCTGCAGAGTGCCATTGAGTCCTATGGGAGACTTTCCTTGGGCCAGGTTGGAGCTGCAGAGTGCCATTGAGCCCTATGGGAGACTTTCCTTGGGCCGGGTTGGAGCTGCAGAGTGCCATTGAGCCCTATGGGAGACTTTCCTTGGGCCAGGTTGGAGCTGCAGAGTGCCATTGAGCCCTATGGGAGACTTTCCTTGGGCCAGGTTGGAGCTGCAGAGTGCCATTGAGTCCTATGGGAGACTTTCCTTGAGCCAGGTTGGAGCTGCAGAGTGCCATTGAGCCCTATGGGAGACTTTCCTTGGGCCAGGTTGGAGCTACAGAGTGCCATTGAGTCCTATGGGAGACTTTCCTTGGGCCGGGTTGGAGCTACAGAGTGCCATTGAGTCCTATGGGAGACCTTCCTTGGGCCAGGTTGGAGCTGCAGAGTGCCATTGAGTCCTATGGGAGACTTTCCTTGGGCCAGGTTGGAGCTACAGAGTGCCATTGAGTCCTATGGGAGACTTTCCTTGGGCCGGGTTGGAGCTACAGAGTGCCATTGAGTCCTATGGGAGACTTTCCTTGGGCCGGGTTGGAGCTACAGAGTGCCATTGAGTCCTATGGGAGACTTTCCTTGGGCCAGGTTGGAGCTACAGAGTGCCATTGAGTCCTATGGGAGACTTTCCTTGGGCCGGGTTGGAGCTACAGAGTGCCATTGAGTCCTATGGGAGACTTTCCTTGGGCCGGGTTGGAGCTGCAGAGTGCCATTGAGTCCTATGGGAGACTTTCCTTGGGCCAGGTTGGAGCTACAGAGTGCCATTGAGCCCTATGGGAGACTTTCCTTGGGCCAGGTTGGAGCTACAGAGTGCCATTGAGTCCTATGGGAGGCTTCCAAAATCATGCATTGAAATTTCAAAGGCAAAAAGGTTTCGCACTGTTTAAGATCGTTCGGATACGAAAATTCATATCAATCTAGCAGGGACCTGGAGAATGCACAGAACAAAGCAGCAAAGAACTTTTTTTTAATGAATGCGTCATTCCTAAGTGATGAGCGAATCTGTCCCGTTGCGCCTCACCATAAAATTTGTAAAATGACAAGAAAATTCACAAAATGGCGGAAAATCTGCGAAACGCATTTATCGCGTGACTTTTTTGTTGCCTGCATCTTCTTTTTTGGCGCGACCATGCCCATTTTGCAGCACTCGCTGAAAATTTTCACAAAACAATTCAACAATGGCGAAATGTGGAAATTCGTCGCTAATCCATACCTGGCTCATCACTAGTCAATCCCCCTGATTGCCTGCCTTCAAAAGCAATTCACACTATCTGGAAGATACTAGTATCGGGTTGCCATAGCAATGCGGCTCTCTCAATACAGAAAGGACAAAGAAACATGGTGGTGAAATGTGGCGAAAGAAACGTGGTGGCTAACAGCTTTAGAAAGTAAACGGTACATGAAAGAAGCACTATTTAGGCAAAATAATTTAGCAACTCACTTCAGCGATGGGGCATTTATCCTATGGGCAAACAGTCAATCCAAGGGTTTTCTTGTCTTTTAAAGGACATGTAAAGCCTACATTTACCTACAATGTGTATCAGTTGGGCATGCCTCCCCCACCCAAATGGCATCATTTGTACTGTATATCCCCTCCACTTGCCAGCACCATCACATTTTCCTAAAGCAAATAACAGCTTTCACCCAGTGGCCATTTTTCCTCTGATACATAATCAGATACATTTAAATCTGCAAACAGCATACACACACAAACCCTTACTCAGCATACATTTCATCAAGAATACAGGCTCACACAGGCACAACTGTCTCTGATAAAAGTTCTGCTTTGTTTGAGCACTGTAATGCTAAAGCTGAGCTCAGGAGAAAAGAACTGAAGCAGACAGCTAGAGCTGAGTTTCTATGGGAAACAACAATGCCATCTCTTCACTGGCTGCTAGACTGGGGGGCGTGTTTAGTAATCTGAGCTTAGAACAACTGAGCATGCCTACAAGCCAACAGCCAAAGCAACTTCCTGAGGGTGGGGGCTGAGTGGGTTACAGGAGAAGAAGGAAATCTAAGTGATTAAGGAGATGTTGCAGCCTTACTATTAACCTCTAGACAACCAAAGTGGCAGGTATTGAAAGATTTCAAAGGGGCTGTTCACTGATGAAATTTTTGTGTGTGGGGTTTACATGTCCTTTAAGGCCTTACACATGTTGCAATCTGATGACTGTGTTGCTCTCAATATAACGCTGTGACAGATGGGAAAGAGTTCTCCCCGAGAGCACCCAGCAGTAAAAAAGTCGCACGTGTCGTAGCTCTTAGGTGTCAGTGAGGAATTTTTTCCCTTCTTGTAGGAATTTGGAATTAGCCAAAAGTGTTTTATTTTGCCTTCCTCTGGAGTAACAGATAAATATAGATTTTTCACATTATATATATATATTTAAATACTAGGTGAAAATAGTTACCAAGCCCTGCAACTGCCCAATCATACAAGAAGAGCATATGCGTGTGGGACTCGAGAGTTAGAGGGAATTACACTATCGGGAGCAGGAGTGCAGCTGCCATAAGGTGAGATGAGAAACTTGCCTGCAAGTTAGCAAAAAGCCTTGATCTCCTCCACCGCAAAATAACTAAGCGCAGTGGGCTGCACCGACTTGACCGACTCAGGACGGGGGTAAAGACTTCAGTTGGAAATAACTGAGGGGATATTAATTTTTACAAAAAAAAAAATCCCAAGAAAATATCTTCAGAATATTATATTGATGACTTTCCTTCTGCTTTAAGGCAAGTAAGAACTTTTTGGGAACCTTCTTCCAGAGTGTTTAAAAAGCATTCCTAAAAGTTATAAACTCCTGAAAGTGATAAACTAACAGAACACTGCAGTATTCAGAACATAACAAGCTTCACAACGTTTTATTCTACACATAAAATAAAGTTTCAGTAACCAGAAGGTCTCATTATAGGATCATATATACACATACAAACATAAACACTAAACAATTCCAGTTGCACTGTATATCATTATGAACATTTATATACACAGCAACAGCAAGTTAGTAGGGCGTTGCAATAATTTCATAAACAAAGGGTTAAAGGGTTTCATAAAATAGGATCAGAACGCTCTGCTCACACAGCTTACAATCCAAAGGCTTAGGGAACGGTTGACGTATAAGGATATTGAAAACAATAAGTGATTTTGTATGGAATGTTGAGGTAACACATGTAACTCTTCTGTGACTACAAGGGGGTAATGTATTCATTATAATCTACAGCTCTCTGTATTTGTGTCTCTCTTTAGGAAGCTTTCTCCCTTATCTAAAGGCTCCCTTATCTAAAGGCTCCCTACAACCCTGCCTTCTCCTTTGTCCCAGACAGTGTCGGACCGGCCCACCAGGATACCAGGAAAACTCCCGGTGGGCCCAGGTGTCAGTGGGCCCTCTTGCTTCTAACTATTTGGCCAATTGCATGGCCATTCCCTATTTCTGTATGGAAACAAGGAAGCTTGGTAGATGGAATAATAGAGTATAGTATGTAGAGAAAAGAGACTAGGAGAATAAAGTCTGAGGGAGGAGAAGAGGAATTAAAGTTTTGAGAGTGGGCCCATGGTCCAGGGTTTTCTGGTGGGCCCCTGCCATCTCAGTCCGACACTGGTCCCAGACCTAATGGGATAAAAGCAATACAGCTGAACTCATTTCAGTACATATTATTATGCCCACCTGTCAACCCTGCACTCCACCAGCCAGTTTTACTAAACAACACAACTTCCAACGCCTGATCCCATCTAATTCCTTCTAAATGATTGCACTGTTACTACTACACATCCCCATCCATCCAAAAGAACTTCCTACAACTATTCCTTCAGGCCTCCAACTTGTGTACTCCCACACTTACCTCTCCTCATGTGATTCATGTTTGATAGGCTGCACAGACTCTTGGCCAATTTAGAAACATATATACCCTAAAATGTACACAGTGCCTGCAGACTTTTAATATACATAGCTCCACTATGGGGACCTTGGGCATTGCTCTTGCCTTGCTTGAGGCAAGAAGCCCCCATATCATATTCATGTAGATTCCCATGTTTGCAGCTTAGTACTGTATGGCTGAATGCTCCTTCAACTGTTTACTTGGCTAGTAAAGGCCTCTCCAGTTAGATTTTAGAGCATTAGTTACATTAGACTCTAATGTAGTGTAGTGTGACTACAACTCACTTATGATGTGTGCTTAAAATGGAATAAAGGTTCTTGCAGCAAACTCAAACAGAACTGATTTATTGTCCAACAAAAGTGTAGCAGGGTAAATACACTCACAGATCCAATATAGCACAAATAGATGATCAAGGTCAGTTCAGTAAAGGCAGGGCAGATTTGACACCATGTGGGGATGGCTTAGCTAAGGTAAAGGTTAATTTTCTAGGGTTTCAATGCCTCATGTGGTCTGGATCCCATACAACATCAGGAAGAAGACTATGCCTGAATCCCTGGTCAGTACTACGGTCTATTCACTTAGGGTAGCAGAGCCTAGAGATGCGCTTCTCCCTGCTATCAATCCTTGATGGGGCACATGCTGCTCTTACAAGCTAAAGCTATAACAAATGTTAACCTGTCACTGACTTCACTAAAGCGTCCCTCTAGGGCACAACACTTACTGGGCCTTGTTGATCCCAGGTTCCCTGCAGCACATTCAGCTGAAGGCCAAAGAGTAAGGACCACCTTTAACCAAACACTATATTAAAATGTGGCAGGATGTGGTCATAAGCCTACAGGGTCGGACTGGCCCTGGAAAAATGCAGGTGGGCCTAGGCCTGCTGGGCCCTGTGCTGTGCACATCCTTCCCCCTCCAGCCCCATTAACCTGCTTCCGGGCCACCCACACAAATATCCTTCACACCTGCTGGCCACCGAGCGCCCTCTCCACAGGACTGCTGGGCCCCCCGCCTCCCTCCCCACCGGACTGATGGGCCCCCCACCTCCCTCCCCACCGGACTGATGGGCACCCCACCTCCCTCCCCACCGGACTGATGGGCCCCCCACCTCCCTCCCCACCGGAATGCTGGATCCCCCTGCCTCCCTCCCCACCGGACTGCTGGGCCCCCCGGCTCCCTCCCCACTGGACTGCTGGCCAACCCGCCTCCCTCCCCACCGGACTGCTGCATCCCCGGATGCCCTCTTTACCAGATTCCTGGGCACACGGCCAACCTCCCCCAACGACAGCAGTGTATATTGTCACTCTCCCTGCCAGAATGCTGCCCTCCTCCCTGACAACCTTTCGAAGGTGATAAAGAAGTTTAAAGATAGCAGTGCATTCCACTGTGGAACGCACAGCCATCTTTAATTTTTTTTGCAGAGGCAGAGCAGGGCAAGGAGCTTGGGAGGCGCACTGAGAAATAAGAGATGATAATGGAATTCTGCTTGTGTACAAGTGAGCAATGCTTTTAATCTTAATTATTTTCAGCACTTATCTTACTGGCATATCTAGGGTTAATTTATTTTTTGTCCATTTTCTGCACTGATGTTAGCCAGCATGTCTAGAGTTAATGTGTTTATTTTTCCATTTTTTTGCTACGACCTTACTGTCTGGGGTTAATATGATCATTACTGACATGTGTAAGGTTAATATACTTGTTTATTTCTTACTGGCATATCTGGGGTTAATATGCTCATATTTTGTTTAGACAGCCCTGCTTGTGGCTATACATAGCAGGGGGTGTGGAGTTACGTACACTTGGGGGGGCGAAGGGACTGCAGCAGCTGGCAATCCCATATATTTGGTGGGCCCCTGGGGTGAGATTCTCTGGTGGGCCCCAGGTACCCCAGTCCAACACTGTAAGCCTATTGGCCAATGATACAGATATGCTAATAAGCAAAAATTGTTAAATGGGCTTTTGCCAAGGAACTTGGGAATAACCATATGTGATCCTACAACTGTTTGTGGTGTCCTTACTTGCTGGTGCTACAGTAGATAGATACAGTGATTTAGTGCTTCATAAGTCCTTGGATTCTATAAAAAGACATTACATGGTTGTTCTGTTCTGGGTCACATTTTTTTAATCACTTTATACATGGTTTTGAGGAATGCATTAAAAGCAATTTATATTTGTTTATGGACGACACTGAACTGTGCAAAACAATATACTCCCAGCAGGCTGGAGTTGCTGCAGGCAGAACAGATTTAGAAACAAGTAATAGGTCTTCAGTGCAAGGGCTAGGCAAACAAATAAAAAGGTTTCACCTAATGTAGGTCCAGGAACAAAGCAGAAGCATTGCCAACAAGCATTGCCTTCACATAAATAAGCATTAAGGTACAATCCAAAGCCAGTTGTGCTTACTGACCAACACTCTTGTATCACAAGGCAAAAATATGTTATTGTATTTATTAACATGCTTCCTAAACTATTGTTATGCTTTGTCTGCTACCATCCAGTGAATATTATTCCTAACTATTTATATGCAAATAAACTGTCTAGACACCTCCTCATGCATGCATAATCCTTTCTGCACATGGCATGGTGAGGTGTGGAAAGCTAATGCTTCTATAGTGTCTTGCATGGTCA
The DNA here is from genome assembly GCF_000004195.4 of Xenopus tropicalis. Taxonomy (NCBI): domain Eukaryota; kingdom Metazoa; phylum Chordata; class Amphibia; order Anura; family Pipidae; genus Xenopus; species Xenopus tropicalis. The sequence continues at coordinate 39,996,271 of NC_030680.2, forward strand.
TTTTTATTTTGGCATAAAGGTTTTTATGTTAGGAACGAAGGATTTTGATGTTAACAAGGTTGTCTAATTGGCTTCCTTAGTTAAAAAAGAATAAACCATTAAAAGCTTAAATTTTACAAGGAAAAGGTGGGTGATCTATGTGTCTCATGGTTATAAAGAGGTAAAATATGAACCACACAAGAAGGGTTGGATTCAGTTACAAGGGGCAATTATAAAGTGTGCCTGGATATTTGAAGCAAGCTTGGCAGATTTACTATAGCTGGATTATACACTAGGTCAGTGGTAGATGTTCTGATCACACACAGCGCTAGATTTGTTCTCTGGGCACCCACAGAGGCTGCCCCCATCAACACCCCCCCCCAGGATTGTGCACATGGACATCCATTTATTTCACACACAGAGCACTGGGGCCAGTGCTCCTAGACCCCAGTTCTCCGTATATGAGCAAAGTTTGTGCCATACATTTTTGCCTCCTCAGGCCCAGGCCTTTGTGGCCTTCACACAAATCCGGACCTGATCATACACACTTGTAATTAAATAAAATAGCTTGTCTGCATGGCAGGGCAATGACATGACCATATAGCCCTGGTGCCACAGGGGTGTGAAGCCATGGATACAATGTCAGAAAATCATACCACAGAGCCGACAGCCAACTCTTTCCATACAATCTGCTGCTGCTTTTGACTCTGGAGCTCCAGAAGTTTTTACAGCAATGGGTTTTGCTGGTAACAGTGTGGAATCTTTCTAGAAATGGAAATGGGCTCCTCCAAAGAGTAAAATAGGATCTTTCACTGCGGTTGAGATAATGATAACAGAGGGCTTGAGGTAGCCCCTAAATAATGTTGAATTTGTTTAGGAGTGTTTCAATTAGTACTATGCAATGACAGCACCAAAGTAGTCCATAAGAAGGGGGCACATCTGGGGTCAATGCAAGAGAGCCAATTGCTTTGATTCAGACTTTGGTTCTGCTCCCCCTCTTCAAATCTATTCCTTAATGTGGCAATACCATATCACTAAGCTATGAATGTGGCAATGCCAGTCTCCTCTTTAGTACTTTAACACCATCACACACATTTCATAGTCCCTCATCAGTCCCAGCAGAACAGACGCAGAACCCACCATAGTGTCTCATGGCTACCAAAGCAGAGATTAGTGTCTATGCATTATAAATGGAGATACTCCAGCTTCCCAATAGTTGCATTGCAGATACCACTACATTATAGCCCATCATTTCCAAAGGCCACAGTGTCTCATATGCACAAATGGAAAGCCTCATTTATTCCAGTATTATAATTTTATTGCAGCCTTGTCAGCATTACTCTCCTGTCCTATTCATGTTAACTTTTGCTTCTTTTTTTATTTATTGTTAGTGTGTTTAATATCATTGAGTTTTTTCCGTTTTTTTTACTTCACAAATCCCCTTTTGCCTTCCTCTTATCCTGTGTATTTCATACTTTAATGCTCAACTGGTGTCCGTCTATCCATCTCCTCTCTTTCAGTCTTATCAATATAAGAGCCTGGGGCCCAACTGGAACAATTACTTTATGTTGTGTCATGCTGCAAAACACCTAAGAAAGCACTGCATGGTGACATCATTACAAAGTGCTGGTCGGCATGTACCCTTAATGCCCCATCCTAAAAGCTTATCAACTATAATTCCCAATCTACTGATCTATTTTTTCCCTGGCTGTGATATTGTTTACTTGTTTTGTCTCCATTTGCATCTTCCATCCTGTAATTTGCCCTAAACAGCTGCTATCATGGACACAAGTTGATAAATAATACATAGGTCTTACTTTCTCCTTCTAAAAAGCCAAGTGTGTCGATTAACTTAAACACACCACTTGATCAAAAATGTCAATAATCTATCCAATCACTACAGCAACTGCTCACAGTGAAGCATAAAAATAGACTTATTTATAACAGATGATAGTATCCCTTTACCCCTTTAGCTTAAAACGTGACTTAATGTTCTGTTTGATGTGCAGCATTGCAGATTTGCTGGTTTCTGTACTTATTTAATTTCCCCTGTTATCTGTCTGCAAGATACAGGATGATAACTTGGCCACTCATTTCATAAGAGGATGGTTTTGCTTATCACAGCCTATTATGTTACATTTCAGGCTCCAAGCTGCAAATGTAGATAAAATGAAAATAGTTCAAGTCATGTTCTGAACTCGGTCTTCTCAGTAGTGAGAGAGACTTACCAGATGCATTTTTAATGTGATACAGTATAGACTGTGGAAATGTTTCTCACTTCTTGTATATAAATAGCACCAAATTACAATTGTGTTCTACGTTTATCATGTCACATATTCTTTTTCCAAAGGTTTGAGTGCCTACCTTATTACTGTCTTTGTAGGTATAAATTATGGCAAATCATATGCTCATAAGTAAGTGTGATGGATTAGTTTTGCCAAGGGAACAGTGAGCAAATCATGCGGCAACCTTTCCTCCACTAAGGACAATTTGTAATGTCTCACTGCCTTTGCCTCTCAGCAATATGCCTCTCCAGCCAATCTATCTAACAAGCCTGCAATATAGAAGCATGGCTGTTCTTATCGTTCAGCTGAGGGCAGGCATTCCCAATAAAAGGCTGCCAAAACTATACAAAAGGAATTAAATCTTGTTTTGCATTTCCTCTCTTTTTTGTGGCTGTTTATGCTCCCTCGCTCCAGAAAGACACAAGCAGCCTGTAGCACAGTCCAAATCCTGCTTTAATTAACAGCTACTTTGATAGTGAAACTGCAAATAAAATTTATTGGACCAAAAGAGCTACGCCATGTCTCTATGGACCCTATTGCAAATATAAATCTGAAAAAGTTTTTGGTTACACATTTGCAATTCAATTCAGAAACACAGAGACACTCGGAATTTTGTTTTATTTACAACTTTTGAACTTTGCTCAGAATTTTATTGGGCAATTAAAGGGAAATTAATTTCCTCCTTATTCTTGCAACTTTTGGTGATTTTATGACTGTCTCCCTTGTTTCCCTCTTATATTTAAAGCCTTCATTTACTGAGCTAGCTTGCCTTGGTGTCATTTAACATCAAACAATGGGGCTTGTCAACTTTAAAATGTTATTCTTATAGTAACATATTCATAATAGTGAAATATGTTTCTATAAATTGTTTACAATTTGTTTCCTTCAGTCTTGGAATTCACACATGCAAGTAGGCAGGCACCATTGTGGACCCTTATTATGGCAAGCCTTGCATCATCCCTAAATGTTGTGTGTTGAGTTACGGATGGTGAGAAGGGTTAGGGAATTGTGTTATGAAATGCAGAATAAAAAGTGAAAGTAATTTCCTGCACTGAGGCATAGAGATGGGGCAGAAAATATATGATTGACAGCTAAAAATGTTTAAATACCTTTATGCCTTTATAACAGGTATGGATGTTTTAATAAAAAAGAATTTGTCTTCCATGATTAATTTGAAAATGACTTTTATTATACAATGTTTTATGTCAGGGTGATAGGTCCCCCTATACACCCTATACCCAACATAAGTGTTGAACATACTTTTTGCCTATTGGTGCCTATAGTGTGAACAGAAACTAAAGCTACTCCATGTTCGGTCCTTGCAAGGTAGATCATTAGGTTACAAGTATAAAACCCTCCTCCCTTACCCTTTTGTTATTAGCAGGAACCCATTATGCAAGGTAAATATTTGTTCACTGGCAATCTAATTATTTAGCTACTGATTAAAAAAGGTGCAGCTAAAAAAAAAAATAACAAAAACCATTTTCTACCTATTGACTAAACAAGGTACAGTTCAAAAAATATCAAAAAACATTTATTTATTGTGCTTAAAACAATAGGCGAAAAGTATGTTCAGCCATTTACTGAACTCATGTTTCAGACATCTCAGCACATTGTTTCAGGAGTATTATCCCCTTACTCAGCTGCACATACAGTGATTTCACAAGTAAAAACAAGTATGGGTAACCATAAAAATGATTCTTCAAAAAGTAATCTTATGAATAAAATATATGTGATGCCAGTTTCTAAACATTTTAAGCTATTTTCCCATAATGCTGCCAAACTGAGATGGACTGTGTATGTTAGAGAGGTGATATGAATGCCAAATGACTCCAGAGGGAAGCATATTGAATCAATCAATTAGAAAGTATGTCATTTACAATAGCTAAATGAAGATCTGGATGTAAGTTGCTTTTTATAATGTTGCTGCTGTAATATAATTATAATGCAATTATAATGTCAATCAACAACTAATCTTAGTCTTTGAAGGTTATTTTATTGGATTAAGAATTTCTGATTCTAGTTTTATTCAACAATTCTTTTTTCATCATGATCATTTATATAAATAGTGACAGCAAGCATATCATTTAAAACAAACAGGGATCTTACAATAATTTCACAAACAAGGGTTACGGAATACACATAGAGGCTTATTTATTCATTTTCAAACTTGTAAAAGTATTTTTTTTAATTCAAATAAACTGCGCCACCTAGAATGTTATATTTATTCAGCAGAAAGCTTTACTATACCTCAGTAAAGAGCCCTAGAAGCTCTCTCTGTTTGTTTAAGATAGCAGCTGCCATTTTAAGCAGCTTATTGCTCAACGCTCTAGCCGCTGTATCTCAGATTACACATTTTTAAGGGAGGGGGGAGGGAGTTCTTAGCATTCTTATGGGGGGGGGAAGCAGGAAAGGGGAGTGAGGAAAGAACTGCGCAGACTCTGGCCGTGGGAATGAAGGATTTTTCTGAGAGAGGAAGTCTGATATCAAAGAACATGTTTACAAAAAAGGAAACAAGAAATCCTGTGTTTCTTTTGATAGAGGGCTCAGTGCAGCATTTCTGGCTTGTGTCAGTATTTACATAGACCTTTCTAATAAAGCTTTCTTAGTTTTTACCTTTCCTTCTCCTTTAACAAACTTAAATGTTTGCTTATTTATTTAAAAAATGTGATAAGAAAATTGAATGTATCAACTTTGCATTTTACTCACCATATTCAATACAAACTAAAAAAATTTGAAAAATATGAAAAAATTGCAAAGCTTTTAGATGCTGAAGTTTTACATTCAAGTTTTACATTTTTGCCCTTAATAAATATCAAATATTTGAATTTTGGAAACCATAATTCGAATTTGGGAGTTTTTGTGCAAAAAAATTTGAACTACAAAAAATATGTAAATTCAAACGTTAATAATTTAGCCACATAGGTTTGGAGAGCCCAAGTCACAAGAGCTACAAATTTCTGACAGATGCTAGCAATAAGAAATATGAGAAAATATGTGGTTTAACACTGTATATACAAAGCACCAGAATAAAAAAGTTATGTTATTTTAGGTGTCCTTAATGGCTGCTACCTTGGAATGAATTAAACACAGAGTAGTAACCCTTGTAGGTCTATTCTCTTCAGATACACAGCAAAAACACATCATGCCAGGCCCCCATGCCCAAAGTCTTAGCCGCCACCTACCCTCACCTTATACTGCAGTCAGCACCGGCAGTTTCCCATGCACACCCCTCTTTGTACATGTCTGGCTGCAAGCACAGTGGTAAAGTATAAAGAAAAGCTGCCAGGCCCAGTTCTTGCACTGCCAAAAAGTATCACTGGGAGTTGCAGTGCAGTGTCTACAAGCAAACAGCGGTGGCACAGAGAGCCGCTTGGCTAATGGACACGTGGCTGATTTGATTATACACTATCCACTTCTAGGCAATGTGCCTCTCTAACTGCAGCTTTGTGTCAGAGTTGGTTATTTTGAAACAGTGAAATGTAGTACATTGTTTAGGCAATGGTAGGAACGCACCAATGTATTTGACCTAGCTTTTCATTAATCTGATTCCTACATGAAGATTGCTAGGAGGGAGGCTACAGAAGAGTAACTTGGCTACTTTAAGAATTTTTATTTAACTATATTTATAAATGTTTATATTGGGAATGGAAATTAAATTCAATTTAAAAAAGATGGTGCAATTGTATTTTCCCAGTAGTTCTACTTTAAAGGACAATGAAAGGTAAATATAAATTAAAAGTAAGTCTAAAGGCATTCTTTTTAAGTATTTACTGCATATCTAAATTCCCAGATCCCTGCTTGCTTCTCTGAGATATGGTGCTGGCAGCCTACAGCAGTGTGAAGACTCCAGTGACATCACTGAAATCTCTCTGTCCTTCCTGTAGGCTGCCAGCGGCAGCCTTCCTATTCTATTGAGCATGTGTGTAACTTGATCCTGTCTCCTGTTCTGAGCTACACATGCCCACCAGCCAATCAGAAGTGGATCTGGCAGAGGGGAGGGGGGGAGGGAATGAAACACATGTGCAGTATGAAGCAAGGAGGGAAAGGAAGGGAGAATACCTTTTTAGAGATGGCTGCCTGTTCTAGAAAATGTTAAGTAAGTGTGACTGAGTAAATATTTGATTAGGTGAGCCAAAAGTGTGGCGTTTTTACTAAACAATAGGAGGACTATTGGGCAGTATGCTTTTTGAATTTTGACTTGCATTCTTCTTTAAGGTTTATTGCTGGTTCCCATAGCTCTAAAACTCTGTTCTAGCTGTCTGCTCCTGATTTTTTCTCCTAGCCTCCTGTCCTGAGCTCAGCTAAACCATTACAGTGCTCAGCCCAAGCAGGGGCAAAGTAAGTTCTGCCTGTGTAAGCCTTCATTCTTGATTGCAGGAACTTTACAATGAATAAGGGTCTTTGCAAAAATATGCTTTTTGCAGATATAAACATCACTAATGATGTGTCAGCAGGAAGATGGTCGCCAGGTGAAAGCTACTATTTGTTTTAGCAACATGTGCTGGTGCTGGCAAATGGAGGAAATATATTTAGTTAAATGATGCCATTTGGGTCGAGGACATGTGCCCATCTTATATACATGGTACAGCAAGAAGGGATGTTGATATTTCAAACTGGGGGGGAGAATGTGGGGACTGAATGTTTAGTTCACCTTTATTCTTGCAGTCCCCTAAGGGTTACACAGCAAAGTTTGGATCTATTTTACAGTTGGGAGGTGGATGGTACTCAGAGGCAAGGCGGAGATAGGCCAAGTAGGTGACGCTAGTATGAGAATAGTTTTGTAATAGCTCACTCCCGAGTTAAAGATAGGATCAGGGTAGGTAGTGAGCAGCCTGATGATCTGATAAGGAAAGTAGCCCCAGAGTCCTGGGTGCACCACCACAGAGTAGGGACTCAAGTGTACAGACCTAGGGACAAAGGTAGTCTGCCTAAGTTCAACTTAGAGGGCTTGTACTTGGGGTTGGATTCTTTTAAGTGAGGTATAATTATTGTAGTGTTTAAACCAACATTACCAGTGATGTTGCCCATTAGTAGAACCTAGATTTTACATGCCCATATTTGACATTTTCCTAGTTTTTTCACTGTAGCATACAGGCAAACAACATTTTTTACACCGTTTGGATGCTGCCCTGGAAAACGTTCTACTGTATTAGTAAATATCTCTATTACTAAAAAAATATAGTAGCATAACTAATATCATACATTGCTTATCTAAATAATATAAAGTAAAGGTATTTGTACTGCATACTTTACACCTTTAAACTTATAAAAATATTGTACATATTATAGAACTATTCAAAACTTAATAGCTTAATAGTTGCTTATAGCAATGATATTTTAAGTTAATACCATGATTGTGCCATATAGACAAGACTTACTATCATTTAAAAACCTCAAATTGTAAAATAGCTTGAACTTGGAAAATATACCTCCCACTGACTTGTATAATTACTCACCAGCTTTTATCTGCCAATTTTTTATGTTCAAGTTTTTGCTCTTAAATAATCTTGAATATTCAAGTTTTCGGATTTTCAAATCTGGGAAAGCATGTTTCACTTCAGGTACATGTATTGCCAGACAGTTGTTGTCTGTATAGTTTTATGGAGATTTGTACAGATAAAATTGTATAAAACTAAAACTGTATACAAATTTCTTGGGGTGCATTTTTCCACCATGAGCATTTTAGGGTGGTAATGTCATTTGTCCATAAGCAGAGAACCCACTAAATCTGACATTAGCTCTAAAGGGGACCTGTCACCCAGACATAATAAGCTCTATAATAAAACGCCTTTTTCAAGTTAAACATGAAACACAAATTCCTATTTTTTATAACACACCCATACCCATTATAAAGGCATTTAAAAATACCAGCTGTCTATCACATATTGCTTGCCCCACCTCTATGCCTTAGGCATATAGGCCATAGAGGGTGGTAAAAAGTCACAGAGAGGGGTGATACTTGAGTGCTTTGTAGTCTTTATAACTCAATTTTAAGACATATATAACCTTTGCAAATAACCTGAAATGAAAGGTATATGTCCCCTTAAACACAACTGTATTTTTATAGCCACAACCATTATGCATGCCATATATTATAGCTGGGACCCATTATAACTTCCTTTCTCATGTTGTGTGATGGTTCAGTGCCAACATCTCTCTAAACAATTTTCAAATTTAGTCATGTGGGCTGCTTTACTAAATGGAGAAAATGAGCATTGGTCAATCACCCACCATGAGTCTTTTCAACTCCAATACATTTAAATTTGCTTGGGCCAAATGGAATCTCTCAATGGTGACTGTAGGTAATAATAGTGATAAAATCATCCTCTCTCATTATTATTGGATCACTACTAAATTAGCAAATATGCCTATTGCCCCCTTGTGTTTATATATAATAAATGGGAGGGACTCATTTCTGCTTCTGCCCAATATCTAAAATGTTTTTTATTGCTCTGGGGTTTAAAAAGACAAACAATGATTTATTGGATTTTCAAGCACAAGTGAAGCAGTTATACTACTACCAATTATGGTGATCTTTGCTCAGGGCTTAAAGAGGCCATAATTGGCAACTATGCCCCTAAATTTGTGTTACATGGTGATGAAGAGAGAAGGGTGATTGTGCAGGGAACGATCAAAACACTAAACCCCAACAGTATTATGTATGAAAGACAGGATTTAATTATAAACCTTGTCCTTTCCTGCTATACTCTGGGAATCAGTCACCAAGTTGACCCAAGAAAAAGACTTTAAATAATATTTTATTTTGATGTTTATTTCCTTTTAATAAAACTTCAGTTATGTATCTATTGATTTTACAAACCTTTTATTTACTGCTCTAGACCAATGACCAACTAATTTGCACTAATATAAGTATTCAATTTAATATACAGCCACATTTCTTATGAACGTTTTTATATTTGTATTAAAGAGGACCTGTCAACCTAAGAAATAATTCCAAATTTATTTCTATTGTGTTTCTACTTCAGTTACACTATATAAATAATATAAATCTTGCCAACTTAGTTACAATGTTTGTTCTAAAGCATTAATGAAAATAAATAAATAAATCTTGTTTCCTTCAGTCTTGGAATTACACAGTCACAGCAAGCAGGCAGGCGTAATTTGTGGGCACTGTTATTAAACCAAGTTTTGCATCTTGCCAGAATGGGGGACCAGATGCCCTTGTACTGGTTACACAATTAGATGATGAGGAGGGAGGGGGAAGTGAAAAGTGCAGTGACATCTAGGTAGTGCTGAATGGAAATTGAAAGAATTGTCTGTCCCTCCTTTATGCCTAAGGTGGGGCAGGCAATATATGATTGACATCTGAGGTTTTTAAATGCCTTTATAATGGGTGTATTAATAAATCTCTTCTAAATGCTTTTCCACCAGCAACAAAGGGAATTGCCTTTGGAAAGTCCTACACATCACTTTTTTCAACGTTTTTTTAAAGTTGCGCAAAGTTGCTCCAGAAGGATGTGTAGACATTTCCACCAGTGATTAAAGGCGTTTAGGAAAAATTAGTCACCTGCAGTATTAGAGATCTATCACAAACGTGGTTCCTCAACAATCACAGGAGGATGACAGAAACCCTGTAGAAGCTGCTCCACAGTAGAAGGCTGTCTGCTTTTTTGACGCTAGTACCCAAATGGAACAGGTAGAACTGATGCCACAGGGGACTGCAGAATGTGGATATCTGTGTTAAGATCCTACACAAATTAACAGCAATTGAAAAAGATGTCCAAAAACATACACAACATATAGGGGCACATTTACAAAAGCACGAACACTCGAAAGGTTTTACCGCTGTTTGCAATGGTTCGGTACAAAAGTTTCGCCAGTACGATATTATTGTCACTAATACGATTTTTTCGTAAGCATTTTCGGGATATTTGTGATCTTCAGAAATTTTCATTTCCAATCCGAATTTTTATTCGAATTCGTGGATTGGTAAATCTGCCCCATAGTGTTAATTGCCCTCAGAAAACTAATTTTTGTAAATACTGTTTTTCTCTATTTTTTTTTTACACAAAGGTCTGTCCCTGTCTTAATTTTAAAATTTTTAATCAGTAGTAGCAACACTCCCCCTGGGCCCCAATAAAGCCAAAAGTCTCAACATAAAGACCAAAATCAACTTCTGTTGTGCTTGCAAGATGTCCTGTTGTCTAACTGGAATGTCTGCAACTCCTTCAAACATGACATCAGTTTTACAGCTGTTAACAACCTATTCCACCTGAGTTTGGGTTTCGGAATGTCCATGTAATTGTTGAAGAGCTGTACCTTCTTTTGCAGCACTTAAAATTCAGGGCATATACTGTAAATTAATTTACATATAGATACCAAAAAAAATGAAATGTTAAATTAATTACAATAATATTACAATAATATTTATATTTTTAACAGATGCAGTGTAGCGCAGGCAGAGTATGGCACACACACACAGGCAGCACAGGTCAAGGAAATTATAGCACATAGAGGCAGCATAGGGCAGGCAGAGCTGTACAGACACAGACAGAGCAGAGCAAACACAGGACGCAAAGCGTAGGAGACATTGAACATACCAGTAAGTAATCTAAATCAATTTAAGATCAACAGTACAGTTCTGTTTAATGTAGGAACATTGAATTTGCCTACTGATGATTAAAAAGCATGGTTTTTTTTTATGTGTTTCAGATAGAAAGAATGCCTAAAGACTCCAATGGCTTCACAAAAGTAGCATAGAAAATGGGGTAAAACAGTATGGGGTAAAAACTACCCATGACTTCAATGTGTTTTGTGATTTTTCATGATTATACAATTTTTTTCACACAACAAAATAGCACTGATTCACTCATCACTAGAGTGATCTTGTATAAGTTCTAAGGGCAATGGCACACAAAGTGTTAACTTAACTGCTCTTAGGCGGCGTTATTTATAAAGTGTAAAAAGGTGATAGAAGAAGAAGAGGTTTTAAAAGGTAAAAGTAAAGTAAAGGTTTTAAAGAGAATAGAGAAAAGGCCAGGTCAGCAATTATAGCTATGGGGGGACTTGTGGGGAGGGCCTGGGGGGCACTTGGGAAAAGCTAGGGGTGGACCCATGGGAAGGGCTAGGAGGGGACCCATGGGGAGATTTGGGGGGACCCTTTGGGAGGTCCAGGGGTGGACATGTGGGAAGTGCTGGGTGGGCACCTATGAGGAGGGTTGAGGGGTACTCATGGGGAGATCTGGGGGGCACCTGTGGGGAGGTCTAACATGGCATTAGTAAAATATGTAACTAAATACTGGACCACTCTTACAGTGTGCTGCTACCATTTTTGTAGTAATAGGTCTTCTTTACAAATAAGTAATATCACACTGTAGTAGTCTGCATCTGTGGCGGATCCATGCTTACAAGTTACAATAGTTAATTTTTTTTTTCAAAGGAGATTAAAACATAATTATTAATATACTTACCTTAATTCATTTGATGACTTGTTTTACAGATTACATTCTCATTTTAAATGACCAATTGTATGTCTTCAATGAACTCTTATTGAAGAGTTCTGATCCAGAGCAGGAACAAAAGCACCTATGGAACATAAAAGGAAATTTTTTTAAAAATGTTTTTTTTTTATGTAGAATAGAAAAAAAAAATTGCGTGACTGCGGTTATAAATGGCATTGATTTTACTAATGGGCATAATATAGGTGTGGGAGCTTTTGCTCTATACATGTTCTTTTATTCCAGCCTTAGTAAGGCCATTTGAAGCATTAAGGCTACTGTTTTCAATGCTCAATTATGTTGCTTGTGTATCAAGCTTTCTTCTACTCTTATACTTGACAGAGTACATGTTGTGTGGGAAATGAAATAGTGATATAGAGACTGAAACATTATGTCATCAGTAAAAAATGGACAAAAACAGTAATCATAGTAAGTGAGGGTGGAAAAAACTTACCACACATTGCAAAATGTTCAGCTTAAGGTGTTCACCATATTTTTTAAATTGATTTCATCATAGGCAGAGCTTAACTTTACTATGTTTTTCCACAAGATGTCAGTGTCCAGGGGTACACAGATCAACACCTCCCTCTGACTTATGCTCACAGACGGCAAAAGAGCTTCTGCTGTCAAGCACACATTCATTAAGCTATGGTGACTAGATTCTGAAAGTGAAATCTGTAGACAGGGTTGGGAATTGTGGAACGCCCGTGGGAAGACTTACGCTGCTTCAGTATTGATAAAAACGTGGCAAAAAAAGCAAACATGAAAAAGAAGCATGTGTATTTTATTAAACCTCAAATAGTCAGGATTTTTTTTTTTTTTTTAACAATTATTTTATTGAGTTTGAATGTACATAGTTTGCAGTATTTTACAATCCAAAGACATTTGTTTATTGTACAATAGGTAAATAAAACCAATTAACAATTTAACAGTAAAAACGTTGCAGTGTCTTCTTTGCTAATGCATATATTATATAGCCGTTGGTCTTTCCTTCTGAACCATCTGTGTACCATCCCGGGCATGATTAGGGTACTAGCTTCACACTTTTGTGTGAGGTGTGGGGGGGGGGGCTGTCCAGGGAGGGTTTGGGAGTGGGGCCTTCCCTGGCCTAGAGATCTTAAGAGGGTTCTGCATCCAACCATGCTGCCCATATTTTGTCAAATTTTTGAGGGCACCCCCGTCTTATGTATGTCAACTTGTATAAGGGTATGGCTTTATTAATCATGGATTCCCATGCTGCAACTCTGGGGCCCTCAGGTGATTTCCAGTATAGAGCCACTGTTTTTTTGGCATACATGCATAATATAAGAAGTAGTGTTCTTTCAGCCCTATTAGGCGATAGGTCTTCTACCTGATTCAACAGTATTGTTATTGGGTCCAACCGGAGTATTAGATTTGTTCTATCCCTTATGGTTTTTGCTACTTTCCCCCAGAATCGTTGTGCCCGTGGACAGCTCCATACCATATGTATGAAGTCAGCCGGGGAGTGATGGCATCTGGGGCATTCTTGCCCTATATTTGGGTGCATTTTATGCAGTCTTTGGGGTGTGAGGTAGGTACGATGGAGGTATTTCAGTTGCGTTAGTCTGTCTCTACTACTGATGATCCCTTCTAATGTTGACTCTAAGATATCCTCCCATATGTCTGGAGTGAGTTGGGGGATGTCCCGTTGCCACTTTTCTCTTAGTTTAATGAGATTTGTATTGCTTACCCCCATCAACTAGGTATAGAATACTGAGAGAGGTTTGTAAAATAGTCAGGATTTATTAAAGAAAAGAAAACTTGAAAAGACACCAGAAGATGATGAGCTTCTATAGAATTTAAACAATATAACATTGTAAATCCCACTGACGTGTGACTTTTTTTCCATGAAAAACCACAAAAACTACTAGCTGGTAATAGATTTTCATAAATAAGCAAAACAAATTTTTTAAAGAGGTGTGCCCACTTGGCTTTTGATAATGTGCCCACTTGGCTTTTGATAATGTGCCCACTTGGCTTTTGATAATGTGCACCATAGGATGTAAATAATAAAAAGAGTCCCAGCTCTATCATTATGCACATGCCTGTGATGCCACATTATGTGCATGTTTGCGACCAAACATGGCCACACCCACCAGGAGGACCCAACCGCTGCAGGGGGCATAGTGCTTTCCTTTGGTAGGTGCCCTTTGATGGGGTTTGCAAATGTGTCCAAACTTTGATATTACATTTTACTCTAAATAATGCCTTCTTTTGATATACTGAATTTGAGCATCACTGGATTTGTACCTAGAGGTACTTTTAGTTCAGTTTTAGCCCGATTATTGTTTCTTATTTTCTCAGAGTCGCTTTCATCTGATATGGTAGCGGCAGATTAGGGGAAGGTATTTATAATTCTCATATTTAAAAAGGGAACTCAGCCTGGCAATTATAGGCCAGTAAGTGTGACATCCGTGGTGGGCAAGTTATTTAAAGGCTTGTTAAGGGATCACATTCAAAATTATGTAGTGGAGAATGGCATTATGAGCAGTAATCAGCATGGCTTTATGAAGGCTTTTATTGATTTTTATGATGTAGTATACACACCAGGTAGGATTCTATCAAAAGGTTTTTATCTTTCTTTGTTCTATAAATCTGTGTTTTAAATCTATTTCAGTATAGTACAAATCAGATGTATGCAGGTATGTATGTGCGTGTATATATATATATATATTTAAACCATAGTAGCAAAAGGGAACTCTCCTTAAACCAATAATTACCTGGGTGCCGACTGTGAAAACCAAAAATGTATATGTCAAACAGACACAGCAGTCGCATGTTTTTGTTCAAAGAGCTTTCGTACTGTGCGTATTTTTTGCGACTTTTTCATACTTTGCGACTACTTGCGCATCAATTTTTGCAACAAAATCGTATTTGTCACGCCAAGTAGGAGGAGGGCCAGGTTGGAGCTGCAGAGTGCCATTGAGTCCTATGGGAGGCTTCCAAAATCATGCACAGAAGTGTCAAAGTCAGAAAGGTTTTCCCACCATTTATGATCATTCGTAAATTCGAAAATTCTGTGACTTTCGGATCGCCAATACGATATTATCATGACTATTACGATTTTTTTGTAAGCATTTTTGTGACATTTTCAATCTTCAGAAATGATCGTATCTAATCCGAATTTTACCCATTTTGGGATTCACACTCGTACTTTGATGAATCTGCCCCAATGTGTTTTAGGTACAAAGGGTGTTTTTAAATATGTGCGTGAATTTGTGGAGAAGCACTATACTATAACACGCACTCAGTAATCAGTATATACGGTAGTGTGGATTTGGTTTATTGAATATTAAATAGAACATCCTGACAGGCCAACTTTAACTGACAACTTTGGGAAAAAAAGGACAAGTAAAGTAATATTGATTGGGGATCCTGATATTTTAGGCACCCCCCAGTAAATATAACTACTAACCTGCACATCTCTGGAAGTGTGCTTCTGTTGGGCAAAAAGTGCACCGGCACATGGTACTAGTTTTTGAGTGTTGCACAGCCATGATTCCATTCCAGGACATAGAAGGAATACAAGGGCATCTGGAAATCATGGCAGCTTGGTGCTTATGGACTGGTACACTAATTGCATTTTTAAGCATACAGGAACTCTGGCCCAGGGACTGAGATTAGCTATTATATTAACTGGGGAGGGGGTACCTTACAAATTGGCACACCCCAGTAAATATAACTAAATAATGCCTTATGGATCTTTTATTCATTGTGACACACCCCAGTGGGTATAACTTTACGTTAGCAGATGTGGTTTCCTATCACTGCTCTTTGCTGTTCCCTATTACTGATTTATGCATCTTATATTAATGTCTGGTCTAGTCTTCTCTGTTACTCACCACTACTCTTATTCCCCACTTCTGTTCCACTTTTGTTGCCATCGTCCCTCAGCCGCATTATGCATCTCTCATTCCCCATCTCTGCTCTATGTAAATCTACATAAATCTCTGCTCTAAATTCTGGATCAGTGCAGTCTGCCCATCCACACATGTGATTGTGTCAAGATTATCCTTCCAGTGGAAATATACTGAAAGATTCCCTGTGGACAGCTTTATCATCATACTATTCTCCAAACGTTTAGGATGAGCTACCGCTTTAAATTAGATAAGCATCATACAGTTTCTGAGCACAATGGCTATAGGGCTATGTGTTTATGAAGGGAAGATTTGATTTTTTAGACAGGATATTAGCCTTTTAAATCAATAAGCAATAGCTCATTTTCAATGTTACCGAGTCATATTTTATGCGGGTGGTTAGCTTTATGGCCATGTAATGGATCTGGCAATGGAAGTATAAGGTATGAAAATGAAGCAGAACTGAAATGTCATAAAATGTAGATGGGCAAGAAAAAACGTATAGAGATGCTGTTCAGAAAAGAAAGAGATGAGAGTTAATGAGAAGACTCAAGAAGACTAATGTTGAGATGAATGTTACATATAGTGGAAAAAAGTACTATTAGTGTCCGTGTGAACCAGAGGGAAATAGACCTTTAAATAAAATGAAAATACAATTCCCATGGACAAATATAACTTAAATATAGTGGCATATATGATAAGATAAAGGCGAAGTACAGTAGATGATGAAATTAACATAGAGAATAAAAAAAAAGAATCATTATTGGAGGTTAAATTAATGTCTGACATTTTTTTAGATGGAGATCCAAATAATGGAAAGACCATGTATCCAGAAAACTCCAGGTCCCAAGCATTCTGGATAACAGGCCCTATATCTGTATACTAAATCTGGAAAATCTACATACATACATACATTATGTAAAATTTAAAATATGTAGTGAGAGCCATAGGTACAACACAGATTATTTCACAAAAAAACAAAATTCCAACATACAAAAAGGTTAGAATTGAGGTGGGAATGAACTAGATCTTAACAAACTTCCAAATTATGAATAGATGCAACTGTCCCAAAGTCAGTGATAGTGTCTGTGCCCCCAATCTATGCAACTGTCATCAATGCAACTGGTCAAATATATGAACAGTGGACTAATTAAATAGCTATCCCTATATAATGTTGCCCTTTAAAAAAAATCCTTGGCATGCTGTGAAATAAAGCAATGCAAACACAGGGTGCCTTTGAGTTTCTAGGGATAACCTTCATTTGGGGGCACATATTGACCCCTAGCACTGCAACTCTTGCCTGGTCTTAATGTAGCAACTTCATTCATACAATAAATTGTAAAGCTATTTGGACAAACACTGTGCTATGCATTCCCTTATTCAGGAAATATGTGTTAATTCACTCCACTAATTATGACAGATGATAACAGAACCCTCCATGGTTGTATTTAAAAGGAAAGTCACAGATCTCTTCTAACAGTAAACTGTCATCAAGCAGGATATATTTGCTATCATGAATTAGCTGTTTCATGTGGCCTGTACTAATGTGAATATCCACTTCAGGGGATATTTGCTTTTAGAAATACAATATCCCTTTAACCTCTTAGTCATCTCATTTGAAGACTACATCCAGGGTGTCAACTGGCCATTCAAAGAACAAGTCATTAACTTTGACTAGTGTCAGACTGAAAGGAGTGATGGTCTTCTTACTTACAGCAATGTTGTCAGAGGCTACTGTTATTAGGCCAAAACACTGTACATGCGTGTTCTTTAAAACACTTCCCAGTTGTCTGGGGCTGTTCAACGCAAAGAAAGAAATACATAGTTCTATTTAAGCCCTGTTTGAGTGCCCATGTCCCTAGGGGCAGAATAAAGGAAACACCTACATTTTTTAATACAATTTTACAGAAAATGAAACAGCACTATTAAAGATTGGAAAGAATAAAAAGGTAATGATTAAAAGAATAAAATAATTATTTGATAAGGGTATACCGTCTTTTGGGTTGCTGTGCCTAATTAAACAGCACTGGGCAGCACAATAAAAATAAAATCTGATTAAAGAATGACAGGATATGTCCCTGACAAATTAGAATGACAGATGTATTACATAATGAACTCAAACTGTATCCATGTGTTTATAATAGAAAGCAGGCTACTTAAAGGAGACATTTCATATCACCTTCATATTCAGTTATATGATTCATCTTTTCTCAACCTATGGAATCTTGCAGAAAAAAAATGATCTGAATGCATTTTACCTGCTAAAATCGTTTTTATATCAGACCTGCAGAGAGATCTTCACTCCTCTGAAGCTAAACTGAAATGAGAGGTGGGAGTGTCTCTTCATTCTCCCACAGGAAATGGTCACAGCACTGACTGACAGGCTGAACTCTGCTGTAGCAGGGAAACCCCTCCCACCTCCCTGCCTGTGTATCTGTTACCAGTCTGCACATAGCTGTCCTGTGCTGCTGCCTGATCTTTACAAGTTGCAGGGAGTTGTTGCAGGAGAAAATGCAAAAAAACCCCAGCTTAGGTATCAAAGTACAAGTTGCAGGGAGTTGTTGCAGGAGAAAATGCAAAAAAACCCCAGCTTAGGTATCAAAGTACAAGTTGCAGGGAGTTGTTGCAGGGGAAAATACCAAAAAACGGCCAGTTTAGGTATCAAAGTACAAGTTGCAGGGAGTTGTTGCAGGGGAAAATACCAAAAAACGGCCAGTTTAGGTATCAAAGTACAAGTTGCAGGGAGTTGTTGCAGGGGAAAATACCAAAAAACGGGCAGTTTAGGTATCAAAGTACAAGTTGCAGGGAGTTGTTGCAGGGGAAAATACCAAAAAACGGCCAGTTTAGGTATCAAAGTACAAGTTGCAGGGAGTTGTTGCAGGGGAAAATACCAAAAAAAACCCCAGTTTAGGTATCAAAGTACAAGTTGCAGGGAGTTTCATGTAAAAACAAACATTTCTTTTCATTAGGTACAGTCTATAGAATAGACTCCTTTAGTATAAAAAACGTTTTTTTTGGCAAAATATTATTTTTCAATAAAGAGAGTGAAGAGGCTTACTTACAAGGATCGAGTCACAGACGCTGCCAGCCAAGTGAACAGCTTTTCAGGAGGGCTGGGCCGGGAGCAGCACAAGAGAGAAGGACCCCAGCGTGACTGATGTGGGCGGGGAAATGACATCACCAAAGTCCCTGCCCACATCTCACGCCCACTCCTCTCTCACTGGCTGCAGCGTGTCAGTAGGAAAGAAGCTGGGGCCGGCGGCCCTAGCTGAAGACAGAAACTTTGTTCTGGCAGGAAGCCCTGTGGATGGGAGGGGCTGCAGCGTTTCAGCAGGGATTTAACAGCCTTCTTGAAGAGTAAGTAGAAAATAAACTTTATTGTATTCAATTTTTCTGTGTTAGCTGCTTTTTAAGATAAAGTAAAAAATTATTGTATATGTCTCCTTTAAGCTTTATTGCTGTGATACAGCTGGAATTTTTTACTTCAAGAATTTGCCTTTAGAATATTGAAATGTAACATGTTGGTAGTTTCAGTCACCCTAAATCCCTGCCCCATGCTTCATGCGTCACCAGACGAAAAAACTGAGAGGTTAATGAACATGCTTGAACACTGGACCATTGACTGTATTGCAGGAAACAGGTTTCACTAAAGGACAGTAGCACTGGCAATAGATAGAAAAATTCTGTATGTTAGGTGTAAAATTCTGTATGTTACGTGGCGCTATGGGCAGTGTAACTGCTAAGAAGATTTAAGATCTTGCATCTTTATTGCTGCATGTTCAAGACACAGTATTAAGACTGGCCAAGTTGGCTGTGTTTACACTGGAAAAGATTAACTTAATAAGGGTACAATAACTATGCTCTGATGCTTTCTTCACCTCTAGGTCTGTCCAGTCGACACCAGGACATCCATTCAGATTAGAGGAAAGGAAGTTTCTTCTTAAAAAGGATAGTCAACATCTCTGCGCGACCATCTCTGTACATGCAAGAGGTGTATGGTGCTATGAGAAGAAAGCATGACACCAAAAATAAGTTGAACCACAACAGACTTTATTGCAGACTTCTCACAAATGGTACAGAGGCAGACCAGAGCAAACTAATCAGCACTTTTATCAACTGCACAAATATATCAGCATGGGAGATGTTTTCTCCTTCATTAGCATGCTCACCACATTCTCTCTCATTCTTTCTGCTCCTCTCACTATCACACACACAGCATTTCTCACTGAACTCCCAGGACTCCTGTAGACTCTACAGTGGCCAAACTTTCCTTGAGCTGCCTCTACAGCTCGCGTAGGTTCTACTCTACCCTACATCTAAATGCTCCCTTTCCCCTAACCGGCAGACAATCGCTTAGGGCTGTGGTCCCCAACCAGTTGCTCACCAACCCATTTGCATGTTGCTCCAAGTGGCCTTAAACAGGGTACTTATCTTTGAATTTATGGCTTAGAGGCAAGTTTTGATTGTATAAAACTACGGGGGGCATTTACTAACATTTGTAATTTGTTTTTCACAATATGGATTTTTTTGTTCAGCTAAAACTTCAAAAAAGTTGCAATTTATGCAAGAATGTATTTATTTATTTATGCGAGAAAACTGTGACAATTCCAAATCCATCTAAAACCTGTTAAGATCATGTAGAAGTCAATGGCAGATGTGCCTTCCCTACCTTGGAAGATCTTTCTTTGCATCTAAACTTTCGAGATTTTCAGCTTTATGATGCTGGCATTTGTGCGACAATAAAAAAAAGTCTTGGTTATTGTGTGACAAGCTGAGAAACTTGCATTTTTCATGACTTTTCCTGGCATATGCTTTTGCAGATCCAGTTAAATTTTTTTGCTAAATGTCTAACATTCGTGGAAATGAGTTTATTCAAAGTTTCAAGTTCAAGTTTTAGTAAATCTGCCTCCTGTAGGCTGCATTTTGGCACCGCCCCAGTGACTGTACCGTTCCTTCTCCTTTGAATAATAACTATTTACTAATTTAGGAAAAATTAAGGAAAGAAAAAGGAAAATTATGAGTTGCTGTGCTATTTTACAGAGAAATTAATCCTATGGGCCTTCAGTTGCTGATCCCTACCCCCCACCCTCATGTCTAGTTTACGGAAGGACTGCATTACATTGTACATTTGTTTTACACAAGTTTTTCCCATTAATGTTGAATGACTAACATTTCTGTGTCCAATACTGTCATTCAGGTATAAAAATGTAAAGGAAAATAAAAATCAAGCAGTCGCTAGCCGTTTTCCATTTCTGTGCTGGTGCCTAGCTAGTTTATGAAGTAAAGCCTGTAAAATATTTCCTATACATAATGCAAATTTTTTTGTGGGTGAAGGAAATCCTCTTATCTGTTTAGTCCCTGCATAGTACTTATCTAGGGGATTGCCTGCAATTTTTTTGTTCAAATTATATTTGTTTCACAAATTATAAAGCAGCTGTTTGCACCAAGCATACTAAAAACCTTATGCCTAAATTCTGTAGATAAACTCTTATAAATCTGGATAAAGCTTATGGCAAAATGTGTTTTTATGCCTAAGCGTGATAAATTCACTGAAGGAAGCTCTTTCACTAAAAGCATTTATACTTGGAGTCCAAAAAGTATATTAAAAACACATTTGCCATTTGGTTTTGCGGGTTCCACTGTACTTGTTAACCAATCAGCCTCTACCCAACCGATCAGCATTAGATTCAATTAAACTGAGAAAGTTTGCATTCCGGTGGGTACAGACCCCACTGAAAACATGAGGTGACAACCAATAGCCATGTGACCGAACTCATGTTTGAAAAATATTCTTCAGCAAGCTGTGTGTACAACCTTAAATTAGTGTTCTCCATCCAGCAAAGACAGAGAGCTATGGTAAATAAATGGCTCTGAAAAGTGAAGCTTCAATAACATTGTTTTATCTTTCCCACCCTCGTGTTTCTCAGTACCAGCCCTGTAGGCCAGGTTCCTGACTTTCTAAATTGATCGATGCATTTCTCAGTAACATTAGAGAATTGCCAGCAACTAATTTATCAAAATAATAGCTGGAAGCTAATAGGTTTTCTAAGGGCTGGTCTGAAACCTACAGGTATAATCTGACATACTGGCTACAGGAGAAAGGTCGCAGGCAAACAAGCCCTGCTTTTAATGTCCCCTAAATACCTCACCAAACTGGCAATCTGTGGGTAAGCAAGAGGGACTGCTGTAAGATGCCATAGACAGTCACTATATATTGGGTCTGTGGGCTGCTGTTTAGGCCTCTGTGTACTTGAAATGCCAGGGCCTATTTTGACCTGTACCCTACCCTTTCTATTGACATGACCACTAATAAGTCTGCCTTTGTGACATTAGCTTGGGGTCTGGTGTAAATTATTACAGGAATTTAGGGATGGATTGCGGAATTCACAGCCCTCACATCACTAGTTAGCATAGCTTGGGGGAGAATGCTCGAAAAGGGGTAACTTTATGAGAAATATTTAAACTTATGTTTTAGATTTTGCCAGCCGGTGACCTGGCTTAGTGAGCTGCTATTAGGAAGCAGGGAAAGGAAAACATGAAACCAATTTCCTTTTAGAAAAGAAAAACTTTTGTTCAATCTAAAGTAATACAAAATTGCCATTATTTGTATGTCTGTGAAGGTTCTCATTCATCAAGGTCAGAATTCTGAATTGAGAAAGCCAGTCAGATGCCTGGTGAAACGTCTCCAAGAAAAACTCAGCAAGTTCATCTAATTTGACTTATTGCCACTATTTGTAATTTAAAAGTTTTGTGAAGGTCATCTATCGCTAACCCAAACCTGACATACGGTGGGGGGATCCCAGTAACTGTCCCCTTTTCCCCTACACCCTGTGCTTTTCAGTAGATTGATTTAGTAAGCGAGTGCTAAACAAAATGGGTAGTACTGATTATTACCTTGTTTTTTAAGTGTATTTCTCAGTGCTTATACTTAATCCATCTCTCTTGTTTAATTGATGTTACGACTCAGTTAACACATTATTATAACAAATCACACAGACATACTGTAAAAACCACAGGACCTTTAATGAAAATAATATTAGAAATTAAAAACAATATAAAACTGAAAAAAAAGACGGGCAGCAAATTATATACAAAATTGTGCAACAACATCAGAGGCATGTGTGGGTTTAACTCTAGTAAAGCCTTGGGCGGGAGGAAACTGGAAAATGTCAGAGCACTTGTAGGGTAAAAGGCTGGCTAATTTGGCACTGGGGGTGTGATAGAAGGGACAGACATACTCATTTTTAGAGAAAATTGTGCTTTGTAAGTTGTACATGTTAAGATACAAGGGAGGAGAAGAAAGGACTGTAAAGTTGGAGAAAGTGGTACAAAGGCAAATGAAAATAGAAACTGATGGACAGAGCTGGCAGTGTTTTGGTACAGTACTGGAGTGTGCAAGATTACAGGAAGGGAACAAGTTTAAAGATTACAAATATGTTTGTAATACACCTGATTTGTCAGCCTGGTAGGCGCAAATATGTGTTAGCTTGTCATAGTCGTAACAGAAATCCTTTATAAGAAAGTATTGTGCACTTTTTTTGTTCATACTACATGAAGCTCCCCTCATGTTTGTGTGTGTGTGTGTATATATATATATATATATATATATATATATATACATACACACACATACACACATACATACATACATACAGGGACTTCAAAGGATATTCTTCCATTTAGTGCCCACTGCGACACAAGCTGCTTTCTGTCATGTGGGTGACCCCTCCTGCCTTTTTCGTGGATGGGGAAACCCAACCATTATACTGTATAATAAATGGAACAATATCCCTAAGCATTCTAATAAGCCCATCTCGATTTATGCGTAACACACAGCTGTAACAATACATAGTACATGTAACATATGGGCTTGTAACTTGACAACATGACAAGTTTGGCTATGTGTTACATATTGTGTTACATATTTATTTTCTTATTTAAAAATAAGAGTGATATGTTCTGTGTGAGAGAGGTATGTCTATGTAACAAATGTATTAATACCTTGTAGATATTTTGGGGTGGTATATGCCGAAACGCATGCCTGTAATTTTTTTTTTCACAACAATTACATTTCTAACAGCTTACACACACTACTGTAATATTTTTTCCTGCGTTTTCTGTTGCATACATGGTTGACACACAATATATATTATATAAACTAATATGAATACAACAGCAATTGACAGTTGTTTATGAAGTACAAGTATATATGAACTTTAGTCATATGCATGGAGTTAACAGTATGTAATTGGCAAATACAGAAGCATGAAGTGTGTTCTTCAGTGGATGAGCAGATGTGTGTATGTGCAACAAGTGTATGTAACAATAGTAAAGGGGAAGTTTGCCTAAAAATTAAGTTTTAGCAATTCTTAGTTAGTAGTAATGTAAATAATTTCCACAGGCATTCAACTTTATATATTTTGCTTGTGCTAAATTCAATATTCTACATATTTCTCACAGTCCTGTGCATTATAATAATCCTCTCCAAAAATTCAACGGTGTGCAGAGCATTGTCTCCAGCAAAAACAACAGGTTTCCCCATAGATATAGCTACAGCAGCAGCAACATTTTCTGTTTGTTAGAGAGAAATCCCATAAATCTGGGACAACCTAGTACAATTCAGCAAGTATACTGAGGTGTATACCATCCATTTAATAGTCAAATAGCAGAAATTCTAAAACAGAAAATGTTAAAAGAATTTAAAAGATAAACAACCAGAAACGCGCAAACATTGTAACACATATCCCAATATCTTGTTTCAGAAATGTGGTTACTACAAGTAAATATCTACATTAGCATTAGGTTAATGGAATACTATAGCGGAGATAAAGCCAATCTGCACTGAACTACCCCATGGAAGTAAGCCCTGGCAGGAATGGCGTTGGTCTGTTGGTGTGCACACGTGGCAGATTTTGGCCAGAAAACACAAACACTAGATTGGAGTTTTTGCTGCCAGAGTTTTCCGCTGGTGGAGGAAACACCATGTATCAAAAGCCGTTGTTTCATGTTCTCTCTTTTCAGATTTATAAGAAAACATTGAGGATGTTACTGTTTTTTTTCACCTTGTTTCAGCTTGTTGGAACCTCGATTATAGAGAAACACACCTGCTGGTTTCTTGTTAGAGGGATTATTAGAATGACTGGAGAGTTGTGGAAGGTGATTCAGAAAAATTGAAGTTACCGAAATGAGACAACAAGCAAATAAACAACAACAAAAAAAATCACAATATCACTGCTGTAGAGTCTACATTTCTAGTCAGGTTTTTTCTCTACGCCATAATGATTTACATGGCAAAAATCAAATCAATCATAGCATAAATCGAAGAGCACCTGCAAGCACTGAAAGAGCTAAACAGAATTTGGCAGAACTTACAAGAATAATAAACATTTTAAAAGGAGCCAGTTAAGCCCCTCAAAGGCTTACTATTATGCATTTATATTTTAGTAGTTGTATGGAATAAATAAAAAGCAGAAGGTACAGTTATGGGATCTATTATCTGGAACACCTGAGATTTGGGTTTTCTGGATAAGGTTTTTTCTGTAATTTTAACTAACAAAAATATTTAAACATTAAATAAACCAAATAAGACTGTTTTGCCACAAAAATGGATTCAATGCGCTTAGATGGGATCAAGTACAAGGTACTGTTTTATTAGAAATGTGAATTACTTGCTTACTTTTATGTGAAATGGCCTTCTCATAATTTGGAGCTTTCTGGATATCAAGTTTCCAGATAAGGGATCTCATACCAGGTGACCCATGCCAACAAACAGCTTGGAATGGATCAGATTAGAAAGGTAAATGTGTGCACACACAGAAATATATACAGACCAACTGCAAATACAAGGTTACTGTTCTCTATCACACGCTAAAAGATTATTGTTAGCTGAACTTCCCCTTTAAATAATAATGTATCAGTCTGTAAACTAACTACCAAGCTGTATGTTCCTACCTGGAAGAAAGCCACAATCACTATTATCTAAACATAAAAGTGTGACTGGGATGTGCAACATTTTGAATGTATAAATGGAACTGATAGTTAAGTGTTAGTTTATGGCTTTGTGGTTGAGCAAAATATTCCAACAGGAAAATGCTTCACGTGGGTTGGCCACTGAGATGCCACCTGGAAAAACTTCACATCCCCGAAAAGTCGTCCATCAACAGTTACTGGAGGGGGAGAAAAAAAAAAAAAAAAAAAAAGAAGATGATTGAGGAGAGTGATGCTGAAGCAAAAAGTCAAGGGAAGGAGAGAACAAAGAGAAAAACATATACAGTGTTATGTTTCAGAAAATGTATGAGAAAACAGTAGAAAAAGGCAAGCATAAGAACTGTGGAACAATGTTTAAATAATTCAGAAGAGACAATAAGAACATAAAGTGTGGGGATATGATCATGGAAACCAGGGGATTAAAAGCACTGCTACACAAGGAAGATATGAGCATTTGGGTACATGTCCATTAACTTTGATCTTTTGTCCAAGTAAATCCTGGCTAACTCCAAAGGAACTTAGAAGAAACAAAAAAAGCCACCTGAAACGGTCTCTACCTGAAACAGGTATATGCAGGATATTTGGAGAGAAAGTAAAATAAAATGGTATATATGGGACTTTTGCAGTTACATTTAAGGGAAGCATTATGCAAAGTTATTAAGGTATTTTTTGGCTCATCAATTTGCTTCCACTATTACTTTTAGCCTTTTTTGGTATGACAATATTATTACTGACATGTATGTTGACAGGTATTTACAAAGCACTACTATATTCTGCATTCTGTATGATAGAAGGTTGTATACTTCAAGCATAGAAATTACACACAACTACCGATACAATAGAGAGGGTGCTTAAGTGTCTTGTTAATTAAGCACTGTAATCCATAAAATGGAAACCAGAAGTAGGGGTTCTAATACTGCACCCAGTACTGTGAAAAATTATTGAATTTAATATTTCTACTTTATTAGAGGGCCACAGCAGGGTCATTAGGCTGTTAATTTAATCACACTGGCATTTAGTACAGACTTGTTTTGCCTGAAGTCTGTGGTAATTTCAGCATTGATTACATCCGATGGCAAAATGTCTAGAAGATTGTAGGTTGAAATAAACATTGACCTTATTTAGGTCTTTAAAACTAGAAGCATATGGGTCACATGGATGGCTGATGATATACTGCAAGATATACTAAACAGTGCATTTGTGCGAGCCTCCAGAATCAAACAAACAAATAGGCAAGCTTTACAGCGGTTTTTTATTGGCTTCCGAGGAGAGAACGCTAGACAGCAATGTGAGAATATGTCCACCCTGGAAGATAAAGCATTATTTCACTTTTTCATTAATGCTAACTGCACATCTTACCTCTTAGCATGGTCTGCTGCTGTCTGGCAGAACAGATTAATCTTATAATTCCTTCGATAATTTGGCTTTTTGCATCAGTATCTTTTTCCTTCGGCTTTTTGCTGAGAAAAAGCGTGGGAACTGCAATACAATAAAATTCCAACGTCTATGTAACTAAACAATAATGTGAACATACAAAATTTTACTCATGTCATATATTTAAAGGGAAAACGTGTCCCATTTATAGATGGAATTTACTAGCATTTACTACAGCACTATTCAGTGAAATGCATTGGCGTATGTTTTTCTACACAGGAAGCCTTATCAGTCAGGATATTTATTATACCTTAATGCCACATAGCTGGCTCTGCTGACAGTAATGTACATTGCCTATAGATTCCAAAAAATCATGCCCAAGTAGCTATATTATGCATTTAAAGGAAAACTATACCCCCAGAATTAATACTTAACCACCAGACAATTTATATTATATAAAGTGTCCTATTAAAGAATCATGCCAAACTAAATTATATATCAGTAAATACTGCCCTTTTACACCCTTTCCCTTGATCCGCCATTTTGTTATGAGCTGTGTGCTCCCTTAGAGATCACATAACCAGAAATAATGCAGCTCTAACTGTAACAGGAAGAAGCAAAAGGCAGAACTCTGTCCAGTCATTGGCTAATGGGGCCTAGCATGTATGTGTGCTTTGGCTTATTTGTGTGCACTGTGAATCCTGTGATCCCGGGGGGCAGCCCTTAATTATTAAAATGGCAATTTTCTATTTAGGAGGGTCCAATAGCACATACTACTAAAAGAGTATATTTTTATGAAGATAGTTTATTGAGATGAAGAGACCTACATTATTTGGGGGTAGCGTTTTCCTTTAAAAAGGTAGGCCGCTTGCCTGGCATAATCAAGTTCTAACTAACTAAGCACTTGTCAGACAAAGGGATGTCTGGCTTACTGAAAATCTTGATTCTTACTGTATCTTGCTTATTACTCTTTAACTCATTTGTCATGCAGAAGGCATGTACTCTATACACAGGTATTACTGTAACAGCTTAGAGAGTAGCAGACGTATTAAAAGCTAAAAACTTATATAAGTACCTTAAAGGATACTGTAATGCAGACCTGAAAATCATAATGGTCGCTTCAAGATAACGAGAACCAGTAATTTGCATTAGCCCACCACAAACAACTGCAGATTACATCAGATTAAAAAGGGGCCTTGCTTTCCTGGTATATTTGGAGTTAGGAACAGAGTAAAAATTACAGCAAACAAAGTAATTAACTCCACCTAAAACCTGTTTAAATACCATAGAAGTGAATGGAAAGTGTAAGTTAAGCAATTTGCATGTAGAAAATAATGTTTTTTCCTTTGAAATTTTGTGACCGATTCACAATAGATAAAGCAAATATTTTGGGTTTATAATAAGGTTACCAGATAACTTGAAAATTCAGTGACATGTCTAGAAAATACAGCTGGAAGGGCTGCACCGATTGCAGTTGATTTTAAATAAGCAATTAGTGGGGCCTTGCCACATGCATTTTAAAGAATTGCCCCTGATCTGATAATCTGGGCTGATGAGAAATGTAAACTGCAATGAGAGGCAGCTCACCACCAAAGACACATTTCTACCACAACAAAATATATTAGGGCTCATTGGCAAGGAGTGGGATCCTTCTCCCCCTTCATATTTATGTATTGCTACGTGCTTGCATATGATGGATAAAGGATAAAAACTAGTTAAAAACACAATGCAGCATATTATTCGTGCAACATAAGGGGGAATCTCTGGCAAGGACAAGTAGTAAAGTGAGCCCTGTATTTATCACCTGCTAAAGGCAACATTTTGATTTAATGTAAAGTGTCGTATTAGCACCAAACTGTTGCAGTAAAAAAAAGACAGAGCTCATGTACCAGGACTAGAAGTACAAATGCTGGACACAGTCTACTGGAAATACACTATAGTGAATCACACACTACATGTAATAGAGAATGTAATGTATTCTATATGATGAGGAAGACTCACACAGGCCACGAGGAAGCCATCTTTTAATAAAATAAAAGAATTGCAGTTCTAGTTCACATGAGTGAGGTTGCAGTTTGTTATTTAAGTGCCCGATTGCGGTAAATAACTGGCACATACATTAAGAGGATTCTTTCAAATTGGCTATTATTTAGCATATTAGCAATTACATATTTATATAAATTGTATTAGCAATTACAAGTTTGCATTTTTTGACTGAGTCTTGCCAAACAGAACTACTCAGTTAAGGAACCATGCGTCAGCAGTATTAAATAGATTTAATTATAATGTCATATAGATGATACACAATAATAAATAAAATTGCAGTTAGCTATTACTGCAGGTCACTTTTTTCACTATTATACATGTCTGAAATGCACCATCACCGAGCAATGGACAGAATGAACAAGGTAAGCTTGTCTTAAGAGTTTTCAGACATGCAACAGACACAATTTATCAATGTTATTCTCACCTTTCTTATTTCGTGGCTCTGCAGTCACAACACTAAGACTCATGCTTCCAGGTGGTGTGTCTGGGCCAGGAAGACGTGACACCACAACAGAGCGGAAGATGCTTCTCAGGGTGTTTTTGCCGCCACCCTCCCTCTCTCTTCGGCGATCACAGCTCAGCCAGTAATCTACTTGTAGTCCGAGAGCATCTGAGGTAGAACTAGAGGAGAAAAAGATACAGAAAAGTACAGAAAAGCATACACCTTATGTTACCTTTTGATATTTTATAGAATATCCTATTTTAGCAACTTTTCAATTGGCCTTCATATTTGATAATGTTTGTTCTTATTAAAGTTGCTTAGAATTCCTTAGAATTCTTTCATTAGTCAAAAAGAATGTTTTGGGGGAAATTTCCAATAACAGTCTTGATTTTCTAAAGTATTTATTTTTCTCACCCTGTGTTTCCTTGAAGGCCGCTTCCAAGTGAGGGAGAGGAAGGCGGTGTTGCTGATCCATCTCGAGGGAGTATAGATGAAGAAGGTGGAGAAGTAGAAGGAGGACCACCAACATTAAGGGAAACCAAATCTTCTGCATCTGTAAAGGACAAGCAGACGGATTAAAAAATACACAACTTTAACTATGCCATGGTCACCTCCTTTGCATTTCAAGGATGGTGTAGGTGCAGAAATGTTGTTTCTTCTTTACACTTTCCTCACATACCAGTATTTGGGGGGGATGTCTCCACCAGTCCGACTTTCACCACCTGTAGGAGGACACGAGGGGCAGTGAGAGGGGAGACCTTACAAAGCAGACAAGGAGTATATAGACGGGAGAACACATTATATAATGAAATCTATGTAAAGGTTTCTGAAATGAGGAGAGAATATGGGTCAGGGTAGGACCCCCATCTGCCAGCAAAACAAAAGTATCTTTGAGAATGAATAGCAGAAAGGGGAAAAAAAGTATGATTTCACGAGACTACAACAATTGTAAATCTAAAACATGGTTCTGAATTCTAGGAGATGTACCTTTCTCTTTGCTAAAATAACATTTTATCAATTACTGAATCTTTCACAAGATGATTCCAAAATTAAAAAAAAACACTTATCAACACAATAGTCAAATAAATAGCACTATATCTCAACAATGTGTTCATATAGCACCAACAATATGTGACTTCTAAATAATATATTAATATTACATTCTAATTGTCTTGACTGACAATTTGGCTCCTCTGAAAAAAATTCAGTGCCTGAAGTAAGAGTAACAGTAGGATAGCCCTACCATACTATAATTATTATAGTGCAGACTCTAAAAATGCAAAACAGGTTCATATGTCTTTCTACTCCAAGCTGTTTCTGTACAATTCTGCACAATTTTGACAGCATCTCATATCCCACATTTTCTAATTATCATAAATAGAACTGCCATGGGCCTTCTGATTTGTTTGATACCACATACTGCTTATGGCTACCAAAGTATGTGGCATTGTGGCATGTAGAGGCCTAAAACATAAAAGGAGTGCATACAAAATATCATGTCTGACACCCTGCTAGAAAACTCTCTTTCTATATTATAAAACCCTATATACTTTTAAATCCTGAAATATTTAAATATGGTAAATATGTTTCTGTAAACTATACTGTACTAAATTGGAAATCTCCTCATTTTGTAGAGACTCGCCCATCTGAATTTTTATGGCCAACACCAGTCGCTGCAAACAAAAACACGATTTCTGAATTTTACTTTATTAGCATTTGTATAAACAGGATAGCAAACCCCCTAATTATTTGCATTGTAAGCACTGCAAAAGCCCCTAATAACAAGGTAGAGATCCCAAACCAGATATTTATAGGAAGTTTGCTTTCTAAATAATTCAGAATGGTAAATTATTTAGATTATTCAGAAAGGGTAAATTATTCAGATTGGGTAAATATATATTTTTACAAAATTACCAATCTGCATCTTTGCTAAAGTTTGTGGATTTTTTTCAAGGTTTGTGAAAATCAACAAAAATGTCTCCTCATAAAAGCTTATATTCTAGAAAGTACATAAATGCTGTATTTTTACACAACAATAAAACCAGTGTCGGACTGGGAACCCAGGACCCACCAGAAAACCTAAGCCCCTAGGTCCGTTTCCAACCAGTTTTTCTCCTATTCTCCTTTATTCTCCTAGTCTCTTGTTTACATGCTAGCATCTATTCTTCCATCTATTTCTCCTCTTTCTTCCCATTTAGAAATAGGGAATGACCATGTAACAGGCCAAATGGTCAGGAGCAGGAGGGCTCACTTAAACCTGGGCCCACAGGGAGTTTTCCTGGTATGCTGGTGGGCCAGTCCAACACTGATCAAAACAACAAATGTCTTAAAATCAGCTCCCAATTAGCATTTTTGGCATCATATAAATATGAACGCTGCAGCTTTTCTGAAATATTTGATACAATATATGTGATTACCAATGCTATGTGGCATGTAGAGGCCCAAAATATAAATATTGCAATATAATTTTGGCTTACCCTTCAACAGCTGTAAACAAAATACACTATCTGTCAGCTGAAGTGCCACAGTAGTCCAATGCAAACTAAATGAGTCATATTTGTGTTGGGCCAATAAACTATCCTAACAGCTGAGAGAGCAGCCTGGAACTTTTGGATGAATGATTATTTAGAAGTAGGATACAAAAAAAAAAGGCCTGCATTGAAATTTCAAAAGAAATTTTTTTTCTCATGAACAAAAAATACATTCAGCTGCTAGGGAATGTTCAAAACAGTAATTCTATTTGATGTTGTTTTGCCAGTAGATTCAATCAATGTATACTGACATAAAAAGATACTGCAGACTATGGAAAAGATTGTACTTTTAGCAAAACAGGTTAAGAGGTATTTCAAGTGACACATCTAATTTTATCAACTTTAATAAATGTATAAGTTTTTCCAGAAATGGAGACAAATTACTACAGAAAGGCAATCAGATCAGTCCCTTATGTATAGTAATATCACACAATTCCATTTTTACGTTTCCGTTTACAGTTGGTTACATGGCTGTTTTTTTCCAGGTACTTATGTTGTTTAATCAGAGACATCCCAGTTGAGATGAAAAAGGTGATATTCCCACACTACTTTCTCACCCCAATTCACTGGTGGAGTTGCTGTATATTTCTTTACACTACAGGGTAATTTATAAGAAATATAACATAACACGGTTATTGTAAATGCAAATAATTTTCTTAGGGGCTAATAAATACACATTTAACCTTAATAATCCATACCACTGTATGCTAATACAGGTATAGGACCCTTATCCAGAATGCTAGGGACCAAGGGTATTCCGGATAAGGGGTCTATCCACAATTTGGATCTCCATACCTTAAGTCTACAAAAAAATCAATAAAACATTAATTAAACCCAATAAGATTGTTTTGCATCCAATAAGGATAAATTATATCTTAGTTGGGATCAAGTACAAGGTACTGTTTTATTACTATAGAGAAAAATGGGTAAAAAAAAAAAATAATGGGTTTTCAGATAAGGGATCCCATAACGGTACTTTATAATACTTGCATAAGGGCTGTGACAGAAAGGCTGTGACAGAAAGGCTGTGACAGAAAATGTCCAAAGTTTAGTTGTGTCACTGTTTAGGAGTACAACAATGAAAAGAAAAATCTTAAACAATATAAAAAGTTTAAACTTAATGCCAGAGTTCCCCAAGAAGGTGTTTGAGAGTATACTAAACATTTTCAGATACTATAGAATGAGCAAAATGTAGTATAACATCATCCAAGACAGCCCGCTGTGACTTACACTGCTATCACTAAACTTGTCAGGTAACGGCGATTTAAGTATATGGGGGCTCTATTAAGGGCTTTAATGCCATGGTTTGCAGCTACTTAAATATCCCAAAACAGCATTGTTTGCCATTTCTCTAAAGGGTGAATCTTCTTCCAAGTAACAGCCATGCAGAAGGTAACAACAAGGTTCATGTTAAGTAACTTACCCCAATAAATGGAATGAACTTCTGATATGAATCATCCTCCTGACTGAGAAAATACACGATAAACATATAATAAGGGCTTAATAAAACAAAGCCAAAAAAATATCAAATAATATATAGATAGAAGCAATGGTAACTGGTACGCTGTACCAGTTACCATTG
This sequence comes from Xenopus tropicalis, assembly GCF_000004195.4. Lineage (NCBI taxonomy): Eukaryota > Metazoa > Chordata > Amphibia > Anura > Pipidae > Xenopus > Xenopus tropicalis. The sequence goes on from NC_030680.2 coordinate 40,029,836, forward strand.
CGGTGCGGTTGCACTGCTTCTTACAGTATATAATTTGCTTTGGGGCCCAATACGCACAGTCTCTCAATGACCATTATGTGCTTAGGGTGCCAGTACCCAATAATATAATATGCATGGGCAGCCATGCCATTGCTTTTATTTCCTTTGAACATGGAAAAGGAGGGATACAGAAGAGAGTGTGTGAGGGGTTACACAGTTTATTCAATTCACATACATATTCAATATATCAACAATGTTGACAGTGTTTCCCCTTCAGGTAAGTGGAGGAGGGGGGGGTTACATTTAAGGAACATGAAATCTTGAATAACACAAAAAAACATTCTGGTAGACCTGGTACTATATTGCATCTTTGAACAGTTTTAAGGTTCAGTTGGTTTTAGCAATTGTTTCTTATATGTTGTCCAGGGATACCAAAAGCTTTTCATTTTCCATTTTCTTTTCTCCAACTGTAGGTGTTCTTACCGACTTCTAAAACATCTACATAATACCATGCACTTATAAATGCTACCTTAACTGTAAATGTTACCATAGCTCATCATTTCTACTTACAGTTTATGTTTGCAGGTAAGCATGGCTTCTGCTATTGGCAGTTGAAGCAAGGAAGTGGCTCCAGTTACATATTGCATGATCCGGGCAATTACATCAAAGGGTTCTAAGGAAAAAATATTTTGTTTCACTAAGTATCCACACTTCCCTAGAGCACAGTTAACAGCTTTACTCCTTTTTCTTACCTGAAGTTGGAGCTTCTGATTTACTGAACAAATCCCTCCAAGAAACATCAAAGAAAAGAGAGGAGTAACGAGGATCCAGGGACGCAAGGTATTTACATACTGGATGAGAACCTGAAGGAGACATGAGAAAATATCTTCTGACTCACCAAATTTCTGTATAACCACTTTGTTACACATACAAGTATGGGATCTAAAAACTCAATATCCAGAAAATTCCACCTCCATTTTATTAGAAATAATTCTAATACTTGGAAACAATTTTCTTTTTCTCTATAATAATAAAACATTACCTTGTACTTGATGGTAGATTGTACTTGAAGCTGCATACATTTATAATGGTGGCAAAACAGTATACTGGAATGATTTAATGTTTACAATAAATCATTACATTAGTATAACATATTTGGATCATCATAACAGAAGAACACTTATCCAGAAAGCTCAAAGTCCCAGGCATTCTGGTTAATAGATCCCATGCCTGTAAACCAGTTTAATAAGATCATCAAACAGTTGGCAGCACTTCAGGAAACATTAAAACCTAACTATAAATGCTAAGCCAGTTATTTAAACAGTCCCCTTAAGTCTTACAGAAGTAAATATAGAGGCATACGAACATTGAACAGAACACGACCAAAATAAAAGAATATACAGTGGTGTAACTATAGGGGTGCAATTCCTACATGGAGGAAAGGGTGCCTGAAAGAGACAGATAAGTGAGTGTGTATGCATTTTTTATACTGGTGTATATGTATGTATATGTATGTATGTATATGTATATATATATATATTCCCCAACAGTAAGTGCTGACCCCTATCCTACTATGTATGGGGTCAAAGTGTGCGTTTGTGGTGCCTTGAAGGATGTGCAGCACCCAATACATGTTTGTAACTAGAGAAACACAGTGTAGTGACAGGGTGTGTTTGTAGCCATTTAGTTTATTTTAGAATACTATAACAGATATATTAGATGTCGTTGCACTTGGATAATAGTGAAAACATGTATCTGTGTGTTTTGTATAAAACAAAAATAAATGTGGGGCAACTGTGGCTGGAAAAAAAAGTCAGGTTATAAAACCTGCACCCGAGCGTATTTCATTCATTCGGATGCAGGCAAAGGTAGGAGCATATGGCGATATTTTCGGCAATCATTTTTCCGCTTGCCGAAAATATATGTGTGGCATCAGCCCAATTGTTTTGCTTGCAGCTGTCTGAAAATTATCTAATTATTGATTGGTTGATGTGGGTTACTGCCCAGCAGTAACTCTGCCTGGTGTTTATAAACAAGCCCCATTATAGTTTGTGGTAAAATAGAAAAAATATAATTTACAGCTTATGATTTGGAGTCTCATGCCACATAATTTAGGTAATCATATGCAGATGGAAATCGAAGTATTTAGAAGACCTGTATCATACATATTTATGTATTTAATGCTGTTAATTGCAAATTTTGATTACCTTTTGTGAAAACCTTGCAAAAATCACTAAAATTAGCAAAGATATGCAGCTAAGACAAAGACATGTTTCCCTGTGGTGATTTTTTTTTTACTTTACTAATCTTTTTTTACTTTTAGGGTCTTACTTAGTATACACTTCAGCAAGTGAAAGTAAACAGCTCTTCTGTCACAAAAGAAGTGCACTATTCATATTTGGTTTCTAAATGCTATGTTAGCAAAGGTTTGTGCTTTACATTTTGTGGCACTGACAGGACTTATGTCAGGCAGCAGCTGTAAGGGCAAACAAGGTTTTGAGCTGTATTAAAAGGGGCATAGATTCACGGGAGGAGGGTGTTATTCTTCCCCTTTACAGAACGCTGGTAAGGCCCCATCTAGAATATGCTGTGCAGTTTTGGTCTCCAGTGCTCAAACGGGACATTATTGAGTTAAAGAGGGTCCAGAGAAGGGCAAATAAGCTGGTAAAAGGTATGGAAAGTCTCAGTTATGAAGAAAGACTGGCCAAGTTGGGTCTGTTTACACTGGAGAAGAGGCCTTTAAGAGGTGACATGATAACTATGTATAAATATATAAAGGGATCATATAATAACCTCTCTAATGCTTTATTTAGCTGACACGAGGGCACCCACTCCGATTAGAAGAAGGGAGGTTCCGTTCAAATATTTGGAAAGGATTTTTTACTGTTAGAGCTGTGAAATTGTGGAATTCTCTCCTTGAATCAGTTGTACATAACTGAGACTTTCCATACCCTTTACTAGCTTAGTTGCCCTTCTCTGGACCCTATCTAATTCAATAATGTCCCGTTTGAGCACTGGAGACCAAAAGAAGGAGCTGTATGGCTTTTTAGCAAGTGAGGGAATACAGGGTTATGGGATATAGCTCTTAGTACAAGTTGATCCAGGGACTGGTCTGATTGCCGTCTTGGAGTCAGGAAGGAATTTTATCCCCTCTGTGGCAAATTAGAGAGGCTTCAAATGGGGTTTTTTTTTTTTTGCCTTCCTCTGGATCAACTAGCAGTTAGGCAGGTTATATATAGGCATTATGGTTTAACGTGATGGACATACGTCTTCTTTCAACCTGACTTACTATGTTACTATGCAGTAGGAGCCAAAAATATCAAAACTCAAATATACAAATTATATTTTGGAGTGACTAATGGCATATACTCTTCAATCATACAGTTCCAAAATGATCTATTAAGGGCAGATGTAAAATTCACAGTACAGTGAGCAAAGTGCAAAGTCTCCAGAATTCCAGCCTTGCTGTGGTCACTATAGGAAGTTGTGCCTGGCACAGCTGTAGCCAATGCATAAAGATGAGCAAAACTGTGTTTGCATTTTAACTCCAAATAGATGAGACTGTGCTAAAAATTAGCCCTTACAATAATTTAAGATCAGTTCATATAATTTCTAGCATTTGGCATCTGACTTATTACCATCCCTTATTTAGGTGCACGCGTGCTGTGGAGATTGACTGTGGAGATGCTGGTGGTGGTAGCTCTAGGTTCCTCTGCATCAACAGGCACTATTGTGCTCAATTCAGAATAGGAACTAGAGACAAGAAGGACTAAGCATTGACAAGCGTAATAATATTATTAAAGGAGAAGGAACGGCTAGTAAAGAGTTAATCTCAAGCTGCAGGCATACCTTCAGTTGTCTCAATAGTGCCCTTAAGTCTCCCCATATTTCACCTGTTCTGAAGATCAGAAGCCAAACAGGAAGAAAAAACGCTGAGCTGTGATTGGCTCAGCTCCACATTCCTAAGGGGGTGGAGTGAGTTCTAAGCATCTAAGCTGTGTGCCTGTGGCACATGAATTACAGACCAGAAATCTTTTTTCAGAGAAGTCAGTGCAGCGTTTCTGTGAGTGCTTATGGCTGTATTTACATAGACCTTTCTGATAAAGCTTACTTAGCTTTTACCTTTCTTTCTCCTTTAAGGCAAGGAGAGCCTTTCATACAAGTGCCTTTATTGAATGTGATTTTTTGTGCAATAAACAGTGCGGTAATTCATGCAACCACAACTGTCCTTGCGGTCATAAATAACTGTTTTGTCTTGGGCCCAAGAGTTAGTAGGTAATAGGTTACCATAAAATGTAGATTTGCAGAATTAATTTTCAGAGGCTTTGTAGAAAAGACATTTTAGTTTCGTAAGACATTAAAGACATAAGAATCTTCATGATAAATTACAATATGGGGGTACCTACATATCAAGTCAAAGTGAAACCAGTGGGACAACTGGCTTTCCTTCAAAAATGGTGGATTTGTCTCTGAATCAACAAAAGAGTTAATTTCAGTAGCCTATCTGGAAGAGACACTACCCCTTTTCGGAATTTGAAATAACATCAAAGGATGCTCTTGTTCCCTCTGAAAGAATCTACTGTTGTATAAGGGCTCTGGCACACGGGGAGATTAGTCGCCCGCGACAAAACTCCCTGTTCGCGGGCGACTAATCTACCCGAGTTGCCATCACCTGCCATTCCACCGGCAAAAATGTAAGTTGCCGGTGGGATGGCACACGCGGCGGCACGATTTCGGCAAATCGTCAAAGTTGCCTCGCGTGCATTTTTCGGCCGCCGCGTGTGCCATCCCACGACTTACACTTTCGCCGGTGGGATGGCAGGTGACTAATCTCCCCGTGTGCCAGAGCCCTAAAGCATCAGAGAGTTGATTGTATGGTCCCTTAAAGGGTAGTAATTATATCTACTGCAGGTGCCTATTCTCCAGTGTAAACAACACCACCCTTTCTTCATAATAGAGATACATTATACCCTTTATCATCAAACCACCTCTTCTCTGGACTTCCTCTACTTCAGTAATAGTATTTCTATTGAAGGAGACCAGAGAAGTACTGCAAATACTAGATGGGGTCTTACTGGGGATTTGTAAAGGATTACTCTCTCCTGCCATTAATTTTTACTCATTTTAATATCAGATAATGCCTTGCAGACCCTGCCTACTGCTAACAGGAATTGCTTGCTATAGATGCGTTATATACTAATCAAGAATTTGCCAAAATTAAGGGTATAGGTGGCCGGCATATTTAAGAATCCAAGTGCATAGCCGCATATTAATCAACACTAAGGGGCAGATTTATCATAATGTGAGTTTAGAGCTTAATATATAAAAACTCACCCATGTTCTATTCATTCCAATGGGATTTTTAAAAGCGTATACTGTATATACTCGAGTATAAGCCGATCAGAATATAAGCCGAGGTACCTAATTTTACCTAAGAAAGCTGGAAAAACGTATTGACTCGAGTATAAGCCTAGGGTGGGAAATGCAGCAGCTGCTGCTAATTTTCATCAAAATAAAATACCAATAAAATTACATTAAATGAGGCATCAGTGGGGTATATGTTTTTAAATATTTATCTCAAATAAAAACTGTAAACTAGCTCTGTAAGTGGAGGGTCAACAAAAACAAATGTTTTATCAACAATGATACCTTAATAGTACTACCCCCCTTAGCTCAATCAGCAACCAAGCTAAAACACAAAGTTAAAATCCTTCAAAACTGTATATATAGTTTATATGAAATATAAAGTGCAATGTCTAGTGCAGAATGGGACAGGTGAGGACGGTAGATAAAGATGAATTTGGGAGCAGGCCAGGGCACTGGAGGATCTGGTTGCGGGTGGCTTAATTTGCACACAAAGGACAGAGGGTGCTAGTCTGGAGGGACCCATGGCACCCGACTCGAGTAAAAGCCAAGGGTGACTTTTTCAGCACATTTTGGGGGCTGAAAAACTAGGCTTATACTCGAGTATATAAAGTATATCAATAGGTTAAAGTGGGTTAAAGTAAGAACTCACCATTTGAAAAAATCCCACAGGAATGAATAGAACGTGGGTGAGTTGTTATGTATCAAACTGTAAACTTACATTTTAATAAATCCCACATGAATTTTTATTGTGTTTTTATATTGTAAGCTTTTTTGGGCAGCACCCACTACCCTTGTATTGGTTATCAAATGCTTTTTGTATACGCCCATTTAATCTACAATGCTGCAAAATATGTTGGGGTTTTATAAATACATGTTAAATAATATAATTATTATGACTATAGCATTTAATAATAAAGATATTATTCATATTACTAATAACAGTATTATTCTTATTTAATTAGTGAGGAAAGTTCTGTGCCATTAACAAAAATATAGCTTTCTTACAATACCCTCGTCATTAATTTTAAATTAAATACAAAGAGACTCAATAGAGAACCCTGAGGCAAACCAATAAGACATTTATGCCAATGAAAAGCCATGCTCTGCACACAATCTTTTATACAGTTTTCTATTCATGTGCAATAAGAATCAGCAAAATCAAAAGCTTGCTGCACTTCAGCTTCACCACTGTATTGAAAGCTTTGGCAAAATCCACCACTGTCCAAGTTCCAACTTACTATCATAAAAAGAAAGTACATTTTAAATATGTCTGACCTAATCTGTTGTTCATAAAGTCATGTTAATTTCTACTTATATATCCATTTTTTATGACATTAACCTTACAAACCTTTAATTAACTTGCATACAACAGATATCAAATTTGCAAGCCAATAACTGGCAAGTTAAAATCATAATCCCTTTTTAAATAAATATTTAAAATGTAAATATTGCTTTCCTGCAACCCACTGGAACCATACTCCTTAAAGGAAAAGTAACACTAAAATTTTTAAAGTTAAAAAAATCTATTCTACCCTGCCCCAATAATTGCTCTATCCTGCAAACCACTTAGTATTTTGAATGCTTTATTAGAAAATACCTGATAAAACTTGGCTTCCGGTCAACTGAAATAAGGCGATACGGCGAAGGAAGGAGCAGCATCCACTATGCGACAATCGATTGATCAAGCCTAGCCTTCTTTCTGTATAGGAAGGAGTCAGGCTAGGCTTGATTAATCGATCATCGCATAGTGGATGCTGCTCCTGCATCGCCTTATTTCAACTGACCGGAAGCCAAGTTTTAGCAGGTTTTTTTAATAAAAAAAAAATTACTTTACCAAAGACTTACTGAGCTCAGGCAGCACATCTCTCCCAAGTCTCCTAGCCTGCTTCCGTTCCGCTCCCCCTCCACCCCCCTTCCCTTTCTCTGTGCAGCGCTCCTTGTAACAGACATGCAGATGCAGGGAAAGAGGAGAAAAGGTCCGTATCCTATCCCTCTCCTTTCCCTCTCTGTGCCAGATCACTAGTAGCCCATAAATCACTTTAAAAAAAGGCTCGAAGAATGCACTAAATCAACTTCCGGATTAAACCGGAAGTCTACCCATAGCCGTATCGCCTTTTGAGCTTGGCCCAGTAAGTCAGTGTAATTTATTACAAAACCACTTACAATATTGCATTTTTTTAATGTTACAAAAAGTATTTACTTAATAAAAGTATTTAGAACTGATATATTTAAAGTGAAAATTTTGTGTTACTGTTCTTTTAATATTTCTCAATAACAGACCATTCTACCAATTAGTTTAGACCTAAAGTCTCTATGTATGCTTACTCAGCCATGACCTTGTATTAGCTTATTCATTCCTAAGTTTTGCCTTACCCAGAGGTACCAACAAGAATCGTAGGTATCCTAGCCAATCAGAAGATCTTCCAGCCAAGTTTGTAACATATGTTCCAAGCAGAAAACTAAGGAAAGTGTGACTTCCAACACACACTACCTTCAGGGGCCGTGGTGGTCCGGGTGCTGTGTGACAGCTGCATAAGAAAGACAAAAAGGGTAGGTTCAATATTAACTTTTATAGTATGATATAGACAACAATATTGTAAGAAGAATATGCTTCATAGGAAGTATATTGACAAAGAAATAATGCAAATATTTCCCCCACTCTAAGGCAAATTAAAGAAAGCTTTATAAGGGGCTTTTGCCTTTTCCTGCATTAACTAGCAGTCAGCCAGTGTTCCTTTAAATCAAAAGGTTAAACTCAATGGAAGTGTATTTTTCAAACCGCTGTCAGTGTAAATACCTGGGGTTCCCAACCTTTCTTACGTGAGCCACAGTCAAATGTAAAAAGACTTGGAAAGCAACACAAGCATCATAAAAGTTAAGATTGGCTATTAGGTAGCCTCTATGCACACTATCAGCTTACAGGAGGCTTTATTTGGTAGTAAATCTTGTTTTTATTCAACCAAAACTTGCCACCAAGTCAGGAATTCAAAAATAACTACCTGGTTTGGGGGCACTGAGAGCAACATCCAAAGGTTTGGCGAGCCACTGGTTGGGGATCATTGGTGTAAACAATACAAGGGTTTACAGCTTGAATCTGGGGTGTGAACGATGCAGGGGCCAGTTAATCTCAATATTGATACCCAGGGCCGCCCCGAACAGGTTATTTATATGTGCCCCCGAATGATCTTGCTGTGGACAATAACTAGTCAGCAGTAATTAATAAAAATATTAAAAATATTAAGTATTTTAAATGGGGGGGGGTCAGTGAAGATTATATGTAAGTTACATGAGTTTCTTTGAAAGTAGCGTACGTTTTAGCACACGTTACGTTAATTACGTAAGTGTAGGGGCCCAATAATGTTGCTGCGAGGCCCAGTAACCGGTCATTTTACTGCTGGAAATGACATGTATAAGACATTAATAAAATTTAGTAAATAGCTCTAAAATGAACAGTTGATTTTTCACTATAATAAGCAGTTGAAATATGAAATAAGCCAAATGGATACGAGCAGAAGGGCCCATTGACTGGGCCCACCAAGAGTTTTAATGGTATCCCAATGGGCCAGTCCACCACTGCTTCTGCCCCTTCTCTGCATTGTCTTATGCTTGTACGCATGTTACCCAGGTTTCTAGGCAAGTTACATCAGTTACGTAAGTTTCTAGACAACGTGGGCCACCAGTTGGACAGCCCTGGTCTAGTAGATCTTTGGGGGAATTTTCTTTTGCACATCTTGCATATCTGTTATCTAAGGTTAATTCTACATGGAAAGATTTGTAGCTTACCAAAGCATTTTCAAGCAGAAAATCATTCACTTTGTACTGCCCCGTGTTTACTGGTTAATTCAAGTGAATGTGAGCCACAAGAACCAATCATTAGTGCTCTTCAGTCAGCAACAATACACCTGAATAGTGCCCACTTTGACATTAGCTTAGGTTGGCAGGGGCTTCAGACAGCAGATTAAAGATGGTTAAAACCCACTTATGGCAAAAACGCACTAACAAATCAAAAACCTCTGCTTCAAAGAAACCATTTAAAACAATATTTACACATATAGGGCATAATTCTACTCTACAGAAAGAGAGAAAGCTTAGTTTTTAAAACTAGGTTCCCAGGCATAGGATATTCCATGGTAAAATCAACTCCGCAGAAAGACTGGACTGGGTTGGATTAAAAGAGTATATCACTTAAAGGATTACTGCCATAGGAAAACATGTTTTTTGGGTTTTTTTTAAGCATCAGTAAACAGAGCTTCTCCAGCAGAATCCTGCATTGAAATCTGTTTTTCAAAAACGCAGATGGATTTTTGTATATTTAATTTTGACATTTCACATGGGGATAGCCATATTTTGCATTTCCCAGGGTGCCACAGCCATATGACTTGTGCTCTGATAAACTTCAGTCACACTTTACCGCTGAGCTGCAATTTGGAGTGATATCACCCCCCTCCCAGCAGAACAATGGGAAGATAGAAGCTCCAAGTAGAAATTAGAATAGCACTCAATAGTAAGAAATCCAAGTCAGGCTTGGGACTCCTCCAGTTACATGAGAGTAAGAGAAACAATAGGTTAACTGAAAGCAGTTTTAATGTGTCTATTTAAAGGAGCGCTGGTTCCTTCTGAAAGCTCAGAATCAGGCACAATGCACTGCTGCCTACATACTAACAGTACAACTAAAAAAGGAAGATTTATGTACTTACCGTTAAATCCTAGTCGTCAGGGGGACACAGGAACAGTGGGGTAAAGGGTCCCTCCTACAAGGAGGCAGGACACTGCAGTGATGTCAGAACTGTTGCTCCTCCCTCTCTCCTTTTACCCCCCTGCTTAGCCAACAGAGCTCAGTTATTTCCAAAGATTCTCAAACAGGAACGTATAACTTGTCTCAAACTTAACTCATATAACTTACACGCATGGTTGAATGCAACTCAGACAAAGTTCCGGGAGGGAAGTCCTGTGTCCCCCTGACGACTAAAGAGAAAAGGATTTAACGGTAAGTACATAAATCTTCCTTTCTCTTACGTCTAAGGGGGACACAGGAACAGTGGGACATACCAAAGATGCCCAGCGAAATAAGGGAGGGAGGAACTTAGGTAGATACTGCCGCTTGGAGGATCTTTCGGCCAAGGGCCGCCTCCGCGGACAGGTAAGTGTTGAATTGGTAAAATTTGGTAAAGGTGTGTAAGGAGGCCCAAGTAGCTGCCTTGCAAACCTGATCGGCAGATGCCATGTGTCTGTGAGCCCAGGAGGCTCCTAATGCTCGGGTAGAGTGGGCCCGCAACCGCAAGGGAGGCGTCCTCCGTCTTGCCAGGTAAGATCGTCTGATTGCTTCCTTAATCCAGCGGGCTAGCGTGGTCTTGGTAGCGGGAAGACCCTTTCTGGGGCCCGAAGGGAGCACGAACAGGGTATCTGACTTTCTGAAGGATTTGGTGCGCGAGACGTAGGTCCTTAGTGCTCTGACTACGTCTAGGCGATGCAATTTGGCCTCCTTCTCGTTGCTTGGTTTATTGCAAAATGAGGGGAGGCTAATCTCCGTGTTAATGTGGAAGGGGGAGACTACCTTGGGGAGAAACCCCGGGGCGGTACGCAGTACCGCGCGGTCCTCCTGAAATATGAGGAATGGTGGAGAGCACGACAGGGCGCTCAGCTCCGAGACGCGTCGTATGGAGGATATGGCTATGAGAAAGACTGTCTTCCAGGTTAAGACACAGAGATCCGCAGAGTCGAGAGGTTCGAATGGAGGCTCGGTGAGGGCATTGAGAACAAGGTTCAGGTCCCACGGGGGAACCGGGTGTCGGAAGGGAGGCTTGATCCTGGACACCCCCTGTAAAAAGGTGCGTATATCGTTATGGAGGGCTATGCGCTCCTGGAACAGGATGGAGAGGGCGGAGATCTGAGATTTCAGGGAGCCAAGGCGGAGCCCCTTGTGAAGACCTGACTGGAGAAAGTCCAGTACTGTCGGAATGTTGCACTCTCGGAAGTTAAGATCGCGCTGGTCACACCAAGCCCAGTAGCAGTCCCATGTTCTATGGTAAATCCTGGAGGTTGAAGGTTTTCGAGCCCTGAGCATCGTCTGAATGACGGTTTCCGAAAGTCCTTTGTCCCTTAGGATAGAGGCCTCAAGAGCCAACCCATTAAGGTGAAGAGTTGTGGGTTGTGGTGCCGGATCGGGCCCTGGCTGAGAAGGTCGTCTCGCGGTGGTAATGGAACTGGAGGTTCCAGGGAGAGCGCTAGCAGATCTGAGTACCAAGATCTCCTGGGCCAGCACGGGGCGACTAGGATGACTGTGGCTGTTTCTCTGCTTATCTTCTTTAGTACCCGTGGGAGCATGGGGAGGGGAGGGAAGATGTAGGCTAGCCGGAAGTGCCACGGAATGGTCATTGCATCTATGCCGGCCGCAAGGGGGTCCTGGTACCTTGCGAGGAAGGTGGGGACCTTTCTGTTGTGCCTTGTGGCCATGAGGTCGATCTGTGGCATGCCCCACTGGTCCACTAGGAGACGGAATACGTCTGGGTGGAGTTCCCACTCCCCGGGGTCTACTCGGTGTCTGCTTAGGAAGTCTGCTTCCAGGTTTGACACTCCTGGGATGTGTATGGCGGACAAGTGAGGTATGTTGTGTTCTGCCCAGGTCAGAATGGGAGTTACTTCCCTGTTGGCCGCTGTGCTTCGCGTGCCCCCCTGCCGATTGATGTAGGCGACGGCGGTGGCGTTGTCCGTCTGGATGCGCACTGGCTTTAGCCTGAGAAGGTCCTGCCACGACTGGAGTGCCAGACGTATGGCCCTGATCTCCAGAAGGTTGATCGGCAGTTGGGATTCCTCCGGGGACCAGAGACCCTGAGCTGATCTCCCCTGAAAGGTCGCTCCCCATCCCTGGAGGCTGGCATCTGTCGTGACTACTTGCCAAGTCGGTTCTGTGAATGTCCGCCCCTGAGATAGCTGGTGGGGGAAGAGCCACCAGGAAAGAGATCTCCTTGTGTTTGGTGGTAAGGAGATCCGTTGGTGAAGGGATAGTCTGTGCCACTTCCTGAGAATTAGTGACTGGAGTGGGCGAAGGTGAAACTGGGCAAATGGGACTGCCTCGATGGCCGACACCATGAGTCCTAGGACTCTCATGCAAGAGTGTACTGTCGGCCTTGTCGTTGTCCTGAGGCGGCGGATAGAAGCTTGAAGCTTGAGCTGTTTCTCCTCTGGTAAGTAGACCCGTTGTTGTAAAGTGTCGAAGTGGAGACCCAGGAAGGTCATCCGTTGGCTGGGTGATAAGGAGGACTTCTGAAAGTTTATGGTCCACCCGAATTCTTGAAGGGTCTGGATGGTGAGCCGAACGTGGTGTTCGGCTAGTTCCTTGGAACGACCCTTGATAAGGAGGTCGTCCAAGTACGGAATGATAGATACACCGCGGACACGGAGGAGAGCCGCTATCACAGACATGACCTTCGTGAAAACCCTCGGGGCCGATGAGAGGCCGAAGGGTAGGGCGACAAACTGGTAGTGTTGGTTCTGGAATGCGAACCTCAGGAACTGGTGGTGGTGAGGATGAATAGGAACATGCAGGTAGGCATCCCTGATGTCCAGGGATGCCAAGAATTCTGCCGGTTCCATGGCGCGAATGACTGAGCGAAGTGATTCCATTTTGAACCTGTGGTATGAAATCCACCTGTTTAGTTTCTTGAGGTCTAAGATTGGCCGGAAGGATCCGTCCTTCTTGGGTACAATAAAGAGGTTCGAATAGAACCCTTGAAAACGCTGTGTGGGAGGCACGGGGACTATCACTCCCGAATCGGCCAGGGAGTGAATGATTGACAGGAAGGCGTCCCTCTTGGGAGGTTGTACGGGGAGCCTTGACATATAGAAGTGTCTTGGGGGAGGACTCTTGAACTCGAGTCGATACCCGGACGCAATGATGTCGAGGATCCAAGGGTCGGTGGAGTGAGCGGCCCAGGTATCCGCGAAAAAACGAAGCCTGCCCCCTAGGTATACTGACCCCTGTGTAATTGTAACATAGTCAGGAAGAGGCGGCCTTGTCCCCCGTAGGCTTGGCTTGGGGTTTTCGGGGCTGCCAGGTAGATCTGCCCTTGTTGGGAAACCGCTGTTTAAAGGCGGTAGCTGAGCGTGATGGGGGACTCCCCTTGTAGTTGCGGGAGCTCTGGGAGCGAAAGGAGTTACCCTTTCGGGGGTTGAAAGCTGACTTGGGTCTGTTTTGTGGGAGAAGCGTGCTCTTACCCCCTGTGGCCTGGGATATGATTTTTTCTAACTCTTCCCCGAAGAGTCTGGATCCCTTAAAGGGAATGGAAATTAAGGACTTTTTGGAGCTGAGGTCGGCTGACCACATCTTTAGCCAGAGGGCTCTGCGAGCCGCGACCGAAAGAGCTGAGGAACGTGCCATGAGTCTTAGCCTCTAAAATGTAGGAAATTAACTGCGAAGCCTGTGGATTGGAGGCGTCTTGTGTACATTCTAGTAGGGAACTAGCCCACGCCTCAATAGCCCGACTAACCCAGGCGGATGCGAGGATAGGCAGAAGGGCTGAGCCTGAGGCTGAAAAGGCGGCCTTCAGGAAACCCTCAAGTTTTTTGTCAGTAGGGTCCTTGAATGCCGAGGCATCAGGGACTGGAAGGGTAGTGGCCTTGGATAGCCTGGACACTGGGGCGTCGACTACGGGTGGTACGCTCCATTTGTCAATGAATTCCTTAGGGAAGGGGTACTGTCTGGTAAAGCGTCTAGTGACCTGAAACCTCTTTTCAGGTGACTGCCACTCCTCCTGAATCAATGCTTGTAGCTGATCATGGGCTGGAAAGAAGGCCGAGGCCTTGTGGTGCTTTTTGAAGAGACTCTTAGTCTTACCTGGGGTAGAGTCTGCGTCTTCAATTTGTAATACTTCCAGAACCGCCCGAATTAGGTGGTCGACATTAGAGGAAGTATCAGGGGTGCTCTCTGCCCCATCGGAGTCAGAGTGTGCTGAAGAGAACACCTCTCCCTCACTAGCCTCATCCTCAGATAGAGGTGGGCTAGAAGTAAAGACCCTCAGAGTCGGGTCTGGTCTACCAGTATCACGCTTGCGCTTAGCTAAGGGTGCTGGAATGTCGGACAATTTTTCCAACATTTTGTCAATTGTGGAAGCCAATTGAGGTATACACTGTAGACCTGCTAGGGAATTGGATAATGAGACGGCCCATGCTGGCACATCAGAGGAGGCCTGTGCGATTGGGGCCCCTGCAGAGGAAGGGCCTGCTATGGGCTGCTCAATGGGGCCCTGTGAGACACTCTCATGGGAGGCTGAAGCCTGATTGAGGTGCGAGCTGCAGTCAGGGCAAAGTGGGCTAGATTGGCCCTCCTTAAACTTATTAAGGCACTTAGTGCAGGCAAAAAATGACACCATAGGTGAATTTTTCCTGCCTCCCTTAGAAAATAGGTCCCCCCTGCCTTCAGCCATGTGTGTAGGTATAGAAGTTTACTTGCCACCTGGTATCTTAATGCACACAGTGTAGGAGAGAAGGAGAATCAGCAGTGCTGTATCAGAGCAGAACTCGCCTCTGGTTATGTGGAGCGCGCCAAGGAGAGTGACCGCAACCCCAGTGACGCACGATAGTAATGGCGCGAAGAGCAGTTACTCCCCCTCCGACGCGAGTGCGCACCGGTTAGGCGCGTGCTCGTGACGTCATCATTATGCGCGTGCGCGATACTCGCGTCGCGCGTAGTGGCTGAAGGCAGGGAGCTAGGGAGAAGCCTGTTACCTGGTAGAGGAGAGCTAGGCAAGGCGCTTGTCTCCAGCTGTCCGGGGGGCCCAACTCTGTTCCAGGGAAGCGCCTGAATCAGCGTTCAGTCAAACACTTAGGTTAGTGTTGTGCAGAGTGGGAAGTCCCGCGGGGGGGGGCTGACACTTAGAGCGCAGAAGTGTTACTGACTCTGGTCTCACCCCTGTTGTCAGCGCTAATCGCTGACCGATGTTGTCCTTGTGCAGGGCCTGTCTATAGGCCAGTCCTAACCTCCTGTGGCGAGGACACTTGAAAAACTGAGCTCTGTTGGCTAAGCAGGGGGGTAAAAGGAGAGAGGGAGGAGCAACAGTTCTGACATCACTGCAGTGTCCTGCCTCCTTGTAGGAGGGACCCTTTACCCCACTGTTCCTGTGTCCCCCTTAGACGTAAGAGAAAATACATTTATTGATTCAAGAATAAATATTTGCTATGTAAAGAATGTAATTTAGAAATAAGAAGTATACCATAAAAATCATGACAGTATCCCTTTAAAGCCTCCTCCAGCTTTCAGACCTAACAGTGTAGGTAGTGGAAACTTCCCCCAACTAATCTGAATTTCATATTAACTGGTTTTAACCATAGGTATGCATACTCACTGTCTCTGAATACGAGTAAGAATGGCAGTTAGAGCACACTGCACATCGGAAGAACATGTTATACACACACAGAGTTTATGGTGCTGCTGAAATAGATTTGCGACAAACTGCAAATATAAAGAAATAAAGAGAAGAAAAATTAATGCAAGAAAGGACAATAAAAAGAAGAAATAAGGGAAAACAAAAGGAAGGGTGAAAAGAATGTAAATCAGTGGGTAGGTGATTAATATATCATGTGTAGTATACGCTATAATATATATCTGATATAGTTAAAGATATGTAAAGCCTATTTCAAGGGAGGCATCCCACAGTAAAATAGAAGTTTTTCCTTGGGCTGGTACTTCTGTTAGGAGAAAACTGCACTGGCCCATGGAAAAACTACCTAAGCACTGTACCAGCACTGCCTTACCTTCGATTTTAGTTTTTTGGCATTCTGAGATCTCACTGGGTGTACTCTACTTCTGCACATGCACAAACAGGGATTTCTGTATGAGATGCCAGTAGGAAGGCGACTAAAATGCTAGTGCAGTTTTCTCCTAGCACTGGGGAAAAAACACAATCTATTTTACTGGGGGGTACATAAATTTTGGCACCCCCTAAGTAAAATAGACTTTACATATCTATAAGATAGTAAAGTTGTTTTTGAAAGAATATGCTTATTGTGCATGCATTCTTGACTGTCTTTACTTTTAAAGAGAGGAGAGCTCATTAATGAAAAGAGGATGCAGCTCTATGCAAGACTGGGAAGTAGCCGAAATGCACGGTAGATGAGCTGCTTGTAATTTAGAATCTAGAAAGGTATTTTATTTTGGGCGCCATTTAATTTTACAGACTAAAAACAGTTGTTTTTTTTTTTTTACTTATTCTTAAATAAAAAAAACAAAAAAATAAAACTCTTCTTACCTGACCCTGCCAGTCTGAAGTTTGCACTATGATTATGGTTTCTGGAAGAGAATGATCTGAGAGGTTTTGATTTAACTGATCCAGTAGAGTTTTTCTAGGGATCTAATAAAAAAAAAATAGCAAGTTAGGTACAGCACAGAAGGAGAAGGACTTTAGAAGATTATTAAAGCAGCATCACAGAAACAGGGTTCAGAAATATTCATCAAGCTTGCACCGACACTTATCAGTCACATATATTAGTCACAGTGTTATTTTTTCCACTCCACACCTGTGTATTTTGTGCATTGTCTTGTATCCTCTCACTCTCAGCACTTTGAGTTCTTTCACCAAGTCCTTTACATAACTGTTTCTCTCTTGCAGGGATACTCCTTCTGCTCTGGGGAGTCACACTGAAAATAGAAATAAAAGGGAAAAACAGACTTTTACTAATAATACATTTAGGATGCATGAACTTTGTTTCGGGTACATAAAGTATGTAGCTGTCCCTAGTACAGATGGCTTTCAGGCTATACTGGGACAGTAACACCTTATTCCATATTGGTCAGTCACCATTTTCCCATACCAACAGAGTAACCTAATTCAGAGCCTATTTACACTGCTCTGTAAGTAACAGTGACAGACAGTAACACACAAAGTGACACAAACTGAGGCATTTTTAACTTTCTTCCTATTTTGCTTATTGGCCCAGTTGACTGTATGAATGGTTTGCAAACAGCTTAAGGTTACACCAGAATAAAATCCTTGTGAGACCAGTGAAATAAAATATACAGTGGATATAAAAAGTCTACACACCCCTGGTAAAATGTCAGGTTCCTGTGCTGTACAAAAATGGGACAAAGATAAATAATTTCAGAACTTTTTTCACTATTAATGTGACCTATAAACTGTACCACTCAATTGAAAAACAAACTGAAATCTTTTAGGTGGAGGGAAGAAAACCAAAAAAACTAAAATAATGTGGTTGCATAAGTGTGCACACCCTTAAACTAATACTTTGTTGAAGCACCTTTTGATTTTATTACAGCACTCAGTCTTTTTGGGTATGAGTCTATCAGCATGGCACATTTTGACTTTGCAAGATTTGCCCACTCTTCTTTGCAGAAACACTCCAAATCTGTCAGATTGTGAGGGCATCTCCTGTGCACAGCCCTCTTCAGATCACCCCACAGATTTTTAATCGGATTCAGGTCTGGGCTCTGGCTGGGCCATTACCAAACTTGAATCTTCTTCCAGTGAAGCCATTCTTTTGTTGATTTGGATGTATGCTTTGGGCTGTTGTCATGCTGAAAGATGAAGGTTCTCCTCATGTTCAGCTTTCTAGCAGAAGCCTGAAGGTTTTGTGCCAATATTGACTGGTATTTGGAACTGTCCATAATTCCCTCTATCTTAACTAAGGCCCTAGTTTTAGCTGAAGATAAACAGCCCCAAAGCATGATGCTGCCACCACCATGCTTTACTGTGGGTATGGTGTTCTTTTGGTGATGTGCAGTATTGTTTTTGCGCCAAACATTTTTTGGAATTATGGCCAAAAAGTTCAACCTTGGTTTCGTCAGACCATAACACCTTTTTTCCACATGCTTTTGGGAGACTTCAGATGTGTTTTTGCAAAATGTAGCCTGGCTTGGATGTTTTTCTTGTAAGAAAAGACTTTCGTCTTGCCACTCTACCCCACAGCCCAGACATATGAAGAATGCGGAAGATTGTTGTCACATGTACCACACAGCCAGTACTTTCCAGATATTCCTGCAGCTCCTTTAATGTTGCTGTAGGCCTCTTGGTAGCCTTCTAGTCTTTTCATCAATTTTGGGATGTCCAGTTCTTGGTAATGTCACTGTTGTGCCATATTTTCTCCACTTGATGATGACTGTCTTCACTGTGTTCCATTGTATATCTAATGCCTTGGAAATTCTTTTGTACCTTTCTTCTGACTGATATCTTTTAACAATGAGATCCCTCTGATGCTTTGGAAGCTCTCTATGGACCATGGCTTTTGGTGTGGGATGAGACTAAAAAAATGTCAGGAAAGACCAACTAGAGCAGCTGAACTTTATTTGGGGTTAGAGGCACTTTAAATGATGGCAGGTGTATGCTGACTCCTATTTAACATGATTTTGTATGTGATTGCTTAATTCTGAACACAGCTACATCCCCAGTTAGAAGAGGGTGTGCACACTTATGCAACCACATTATTTTAGTTTTTTTAGTTTTCTTCCCTCCATCTAAAAGATTTCAGTTTGTTTTCCAATTGAGTGGTACAGTTTATAGGTCATATTAAAGGTGGAAAAAGTTCTGAAATGATTTATCTTTGTCTCATTTTTGTACAGCACAGGAACCTGACATTTTACCAGGGATGTATAGACTTTTTATATCCACTGTATATATTTTTTCCACAAATCTGTCTAGAAACAGAACTTTAACTTCTTCATAACAAATGCAACTTATCAACTGACAATTCCTCATGAGTTTAGTTCATAATAAATGCAACTTATCAACTGACAATTCCTCATGAGTTTAGAGTACCCATGCCCTGAAAGTGGCACCTTCTATGAAACAAAACAAAAACAAACATATACTTTCGCAGAGACTGTGTATGCCGAATGACCGGGTCTGTGGCTTTTTTAGGCATTTTTCTAATAAACCGAGCAAAGTACTACAGTATCTCAGAGATTAAGTACTCTACATTTTCAAGATACTCATACTATCCATAATATGAATAGATAACATGATATGCACTAATAACTGTAACAGGAATACAAGTGTCTGCCAGGAAAAACACAAACATTACCAAAGCTCAAATGAAACAAAGAATGTACCAATCAGTCACTACAGGAATATATCCTCTGAAATCAGATATAAGGTACAATACCCATTACAGATAATAATTTCAATCCCAAATTAGAGACAGTGAATACAGCTACAAGGCTATTTGGACTTACCAAAACTTGCAACTAAAGCAAAGACTGTATATAAGAAGTATATCTAGTATAGAGATGGGTTCCAAGCTTAAATGTCAGCTAGTATAGTTATACTTATTATAGTAAGTAACTAAACTATTTTGTGGGAAATTTAGGTCTAATTTGAACATTTGAAGTCTTTGAAAATGTATTGTTTTTCTCCTGTCAGTCACTGTTATAGATACACATGCATTTTACTATTAAGATAAAAAATTACTTACAAAATGCCATGGTTAGATGCACACCTCATTTTGGTTGGCAAAATTATAAATCTATCTACTGTTGCACTAGGATCTTGATGTACTTACAAAAAACTAACCATGACTAAAGCTTATTCGGAAAGAAGTGTAGTGGCCATAACTTACTTGGGACTTTTTATAGATTTGTTTTTTTCAGGGACAGTAAAACTGAGTGAATCCGAAAGACTATCCATATCTTGTGAAAAATCCATAGAGACATCCTGTAATACAAAAAGAAAGTTATCAGGACTGGGCTGGATAACCCAGAACTATATCTTGCAATGCAAGCTGAGATTTAAGTGCAAAGATGTATATAGATTGTCTTAGGGACACATTTCCACACTATAAAGTTTCAGAGAACAATACCAGGAGTTCAGCATCCATGGAGTCTTCACGACGAGCCATTTTCACTTCCATTGAGATATCCCCCTGTGGTATACAAATGCTGGGCTTATAATTCCAAATAAAGAGTGAATTCATCTATAAAAACATGCTGAACAATTCTAGAAATAGTAAGCAATCTAAGTGATGCTACCTTTATCCTGTATTTGCCTTCTGGGTCTGGTTCCCTAACTGCAGGCTCCTCCTGACATTATGTATATGGCTGGGTCAAAATTTACAGATGGAGAACAGCTACCTTAGCAATATCTAGTATAAATAAATTTAAAGCAACTGGACTTGTTAAGTAATCATTGAAGACGTTTCACTACTCATCCGAGCAGCTTCTTCAGTTCAACTGACTGGTATGGGAAGTCCTCAGCATATAGTCCAAGGACAAGGAATGTAAACATCTCAGAGGAGCACTGAAAGCTTGTGGCTACCCAGACTGGGCCATTGTCAAAACAAGAGCAACTAAGCCCAACAGGAACACCAAAAGGAATAACCGTCCTGAGGCAGAGAGAAGGCGCAATATAGTCATCCCATATGTAGCAGGAGTGTCGGAGAAACTCAGGAGAATTTTCAACAAACACCACATCCCTGTGTTTTTCAAACCTGGCAACACACTGAGACAAAAACTTGTACACCCAAAGGATCCAACACCAAAGGAAAAACAAAGCAATGTTGTATACGCAGTCCAGTGTAGCGAGGAGTGCACAGACCTTTACATTGGTGAGACAAAGCAACTGCTCTCCAAGCGAATGGCTCAGCATAGGAGGGCGAATACTACAGGCCAGGACTCTGCTGTATTTCTACACCTAAAAGACAAGGGACACTCCTTTGAAAATAGCAACGTCCAAATTTTGGACAAAGAAGACCGCTGGTTTGAAAGAGGTGTAAAAGAGGCCATTCATGTCAAAGTGGAGAAACCATCCCTAAACAGAGGCGGGGGACTTCGACACCATCTGTCTGCTACATACAATGCTGTTCTAACATCTGTACCCCGGCAGTTTCAGAACTCTTCACACATCCATTCATGCAACTCTAACAAGTAACACCTGCTTTGAAGAGTTGCATGATACTTTGGTAATCCTTTCAAAGTAACTCCACGGCATTCACAGCTCTGTGAGTTTCAGATGTCACCTTTCTGAAGTGCCATTGTGATTGGATTAGTGGAAGAGTATATATGCTGAGGACTTCCCATACCAGTCAGTTGAACTGAAGAAGCTGCTCGGATGAGTAGTGAAACATCTTCAATGATTACTTAACAAGTCCAGTTGCTTTAAATTTATTTATACTAGATATACCATGACCTGGATGAATGAAAATCTTCATAGACATACCTTAGCAATAACGTTTTTCTTTAGTTTTAGTTACAATTCATTACATTTATTGGTAGGGTGTATTGTCTTTTGTTAAAATAACCACCCATGAAACACTGCACATTGTGCTATGCTTTTGTACACATTATTAGTATTCTTATATTTATAAAAATATGTAGAAGCTGCCAATTTAAAAATAAATATGGAGAAATGTCATTATTTGTATCTTCATTTCTCATTTATTTACTGGTATTCTCTTACTGGGCTGTTGATGTCTTTCCCCTGGCTTCCTTTGCTGTTCAAACTTCCGATCTCTGTCTGTGAACTGGACTGTGACACACCCTCAAAGAATGGCCTGTGGAGACACCCACATCCATATGAAAAAGGAGTTTAGACTAGAAACATTGTCAAATGTATTTAAGGCATGCAATCAAAGAATCTGGAAGAAAGCACATGTGGCACTTCTGACCTGAGCTTTGGTTTGGGTGTGCTGAGAACACTTTCACTCTCTTCTAACTCAGGACAGCTGTCACTTGGGTTGAACATCTCAAGACTGTCATATAGGTCATCGAGATCTTCTTCACGTATCTCATCTCTTGACACGTGATCTAGACCAAATCCAACCTATGACAGAAAAAATAAATTGATGAGTTTAACCCTTTATCTTGCAGCAACACAAAATCTATGTTATTGACAGTTAGGGGCAGATTTATCAAAATGTGAGTTTGGAGCTTAAATACATTAAACATGTTCTATTCATTCATATGGAATTTTTAGAAGCATATTTATCAAACTCCAACTTTCACCTATTGATAAATACTATTCTAAAAATCCCATAGGAATGAAAAGAACATGGGTTAGGTTTAATGTATTATTTTTTTCACCATTTATTAAGCGTAAAAACCATGAAAACCACTAATACAAAACTTTGGAATCTAAAAGGACATCAATGGGAGTTGTCCTAGGCAAACTGTAACAATCTTTATTTAATTAGTGCTTTTAGAAGTTTTGTTTTTTTGTTTTTTTTAATGGAAAAATGTTTTTCCACAAAGTTTTTTGTGTTCTTTTTTCATTCCGCAATTAAAATTTGTCCATGCTTTTTCAATTTGGATCTTTTAATAATTGACTGGACATTCGTTAGTTTACTCATGGTTTCAAAAATCTCTAAAACCACGAAAATGAGAATGTTGATTAATCTGCCTCCACTATTAAGTAAGCCATACATGTAATCATTTGCTTGTTGGGAGCAGCCAATAAGTTAAAAGGGGCCAAATTATTGGCCAGCTTTACACAACCCCTGATGACCTAGATTCTACTTTTTAAAAGAAGGGTCAACATACAGTACTTAAGCCATTGTAAATGGTCAAATCCTACCAATATAAAATGCATACTGTCCCTATGCTATTCAGAATACGACAATTCCTTTAATAATTGCAACTATAGGAGCAAACAGATGCACTCTAGTTCTAGTTTCCAGAATAGAGTAAATAAAAAATACTCATGTTGACAGCACAACGTAATTATCAACTTCACTCAGCACTGGTATTTATTTAGCTAGACTACCTATTTATAAAATACCAAATAATTAAAGTTTCTATTTATGTTGGAAATGCCTTTTGAAAAAGCTGTAAAAGTTTCAAGCGTTGTTGGAATAGAAGACATAATAAATGTATTTGAAACGTCAGTCCTGTTGTTTAAATGGCATTTCAACAACTTTTGCCAACGTAACAAAATACTGATTTTTTTTTGGAAAACAGATCTTCATCCTCAGAAAATAATGGTATTGAATCTGAGCATACAAGTATAATTCAATATTTGGTCACAAAATCAAATGTAATAAGGTCACAAAAATTAAATACATTTAAATAAAGGGTAATTACAATGTTTTGCACTTTAATAAAATAAGTTGCTTACCTCTTCAGAGACTTTGAATCTTTTAAGAAGTGCCACAAACTTTTGTTTAATGTTTGGTTGCTGCAGACACAATAAAAAACATGTGATACAAGAATATTGATAAGATAAAAGGGAAAATAATGAAAATCTATTACCAAAGCCGAGAAGTCCCCGTTTTCACTTGTTTTTATTGATAAAAACAAATGTAGCAGCCTTAACTGGTGCACAGAGATTTCTTAAGGTCCCCATACACGGGCCGATCCGCTCGCTTGGCGAAGTCGCCAAGCGAGCAGATCTTCTCCCGATATCCCCACCTACGGGTGGGCGATATCAGGAGAATCCAGGCTAATTGGATTGTTTGGCCCTGGGGCCAAATGATCGAATTATGACTGGTATAGGAAAAGTCGGTCCGGGGACCGCATCAACGAGCCGATGCGGTCCCCGATCCAACTAGATTTTTTAACCTGCCCGATTTCAGGCCAGATATCGGTTGGGCAGGCCTGTCGGTAGTGCCCATAACACGGGTCGATTAGCTGCTGAATTGATCTAAGGGACCAATTACTATTGAGTGCTAGTCTCATATCTACTGGGAGCTGTTACCTTGCTCTGCTGATCGGCTGCTGGGAGAGGAAAGGGGGGGGGGGGTGATATCATTCCCAACTTGCAGCTCAGCAGTAAAGCATAACTGAAGTTTATGAGAGCACAGGTCACATGGCTGTGGCACCCTGAGAAATGAAGAATATGGCTAGCCCAATGTGAAATTTCAAAATTAAATATAAAAAAAAAAAAAATCTGATTGTGCATGGAGATCCAAATTACGGAAAGATCCTTTATCTGGAAAACCCCATTTCCCAAGCATTATGAATGAAAAGTCTCATACCCATAGGTGTCTAGAACTATTATCTTACTAATGCAACCCCATAATCTTGCTGCAAACTAACACAGACTTTATTTCCACAAGAGAAGAACAATGAATTAGAATTATAAAAAGGTTTAATTTTGTAATATTGTACAAGAGACAGAGAAAAGTGCACATAACAGAAAAGCCTTACCCTTGTTATGGCTGATGAAGCCTGTATTTTCCTGCGTGGTTTCTTTACTTTTCTAACATCTTCATCTTCATAGAAAAAATCCTGAAATGCACACAAGTTGTCATGTTAACAAATCTGCATCTTTTAATCACAATTATGTAAGTCTACCATCAGACAAGGCTGATTCTTAGCCTGCAGATAAATGTGAACGCAAATCGGTCAATCTGCTGGCCTCTGCTCCCTCCTGTGTCTGCACTGCACATTTTAATCTCTGCTACAGCGGCATGAAATTTTGAATGTGAATTCTTTAGCATTACCCCCAAAAACAAGGTCAATGAGAAGAAGCCAGCAGTGGTACTCTAGAGTTTTTGTATCAGTGGGGATCAAACATTCAAAAACAGTTTCATGCTTTGTTGCTGTTTTTGTTCCATGGAAAAAGCTGCAATTCAGGTCACTGCATTACCTATATAAGGTTTTTAGGTTTATTGAATTTAAACCCTTCTTATAAGAAGGTTTTTTCTTTAACTAGAGGGTAGAGCATTTGAGTTTAGCCCATTTCGTGTAGTAAATATCAATGCATGCATATCTGCATTTTTAGATAGCAATTTTTTTTGACTGGGATTTAATGAATATAGCCCTAAAACACAGTATTTATATTTTATAATTCTTTTTGAATTCTATCATCTTTAAAGAAATACGAAGACCAGGAAAGCACCAGGTTAACTTTAAAGGAGAAGGAGAGGTAAAAACTAAGTAAGCTTTATCAGAAAGGTCTATGTAAATACAGCCATAAGCACTCACAGAAAAGAGTCCTTGTCTCCTTTTTTGTAATCCTGTTATTCAGTATCAGACTTCCTCTCTCAGAAAAATCCTTCATTCCAGGGGCCAGAGTCTGCACAGCTCTCTCCTCTCCCCCCCCTACCATAAGAATTCATAAAACTCATTCCCCCACCCTTAGGAATGTGTAATCTGAGCTACAATGGCTAGAGCTACAGCAGGAAGCCATGAAGACCAAGCTAAAATGGCAGCTGCATTCTTAAACAGAGAAAGCTTCTAGGCCTCTTTACCTAATGTGGGTAATCTATTGACAGTAAAATGCCAAAATGACTTTCCTTCGCCTTTAAAATCATACCGCTAAATATTGAGTGCAATATATTCTGTACTGAGAAAAAGCTGGAAAATCTATAAAACATCAGAAAGTCTCAAACAAGCTAAATGCATAAATAAACAAAAGGCTTAGAGCATGCCAGGTTCCTTGTGCATTTATATATTACCTGTCCATGCAATGGGTCATCGCTGCCCTCCTGCTCAGAAGAGTAACTTTCATCTTCATCTTCAGAATAATTCTCAATATCTGGTGAACGATCTAGAAACATCATAGATAAAAAATTAAACATTTAGTCAGTCATCAACAGCAATCTAACAACCATTCCATATACATTATTTTACTGACAAAAACAAACAAGGTCAAAATGAAAAGTGTAATACAATCAAAACTAAGTTATATTAACAGGCCATTTAATGTTTCTTTTTAAAAAGACAAATATATGTGACAAATGAGATGGAACAAGTGTAAAAGTAACAATGCCTTAAAAGGAATACTGCCATGATTTTAATGGTGTACTTTTTATTTCTAAATTACACTGATTACATAGCAAATAATACACTCTTAACATTTTATTCTTGAACAAACAAATGTATTTTTTAAAGTTGAAATATTGGTGTGTAGGCAGCCATCTCAGTGCATTGTGCCTGAGTCTGAGCCAGCGCTACACATTACAACTGCTTTCAGATAACCAATTGTTTCTCCTACTCCCATTTAACTGGAGGGGTCCCAAGCCAGACTTGGATTTCTTACTATTGAGTGCTATTATGATACCTACTCGGAGCTGCTATCTTGCTCCCTTCCCATTGTTCTGCTGATCAGCTGCTGGGAGGAGGGTTATATCACTCCAACTTGCAGCACAGCAGTAAAGTGTGACTGAAGTTTATCAGCGCACAGGTCCCATGGTTGTGGCACCCTGGGAAATGAAGAATATGGCTAGCCCATGTGAAATTTCAAAATTAAATATTAAAAATCTGTTTGCACTTTTAAAAAACAGATTTAAATGCAGGATTCTGCTGAAGAAGCTCTTTTAACAGGTGTTTTGAAAAAAAACATGTTTTCCAATGACAGTATTCCTTTAAAGGACAAGGAAAGCTGAATTCAATGAGGTGCGGGAGCACTAAAAAGCTCCCTCGATTGGTGCTTTTTTCCTTCCTAAAAGATGCACCATCCCACAACCCCAGTAAATTTCACCTATAAAAACATTCACATATACCCATATTTGGGTAACAAAAATGAACATAATGGAAAAAATACCATTTTTATATGCTGAAATCCAGCTGCAAAACAGTTCTTCTCTTTCTGCATCATTTGAAATCCTGGCAGTGGAGGAGGGACTAAAGCACTGATGTTACAAATTGTGATATTCCTTTCCTTATTGACATCACCGGTCTACATTTTTTTTTTTTTTTTGAGTCTCAAAGTAGTCAGCGAGACAGGCGAAACAGGCTTAGGTAACTGTTCCTAACCATATAATTACATTTAAAATCATGAAAAGGCTACATTTTATAATTTATCTATATTGCAAGAGTATCATCTACTATAAAACAAAGGCTTTCTTTCACAATAACCAGAAACAAATGACTAATCCAAATAGAGTACAATAATTGAGCAAATGGTTAGTACCTGACAATTTTGCTTTAGGTCCTTCATGGTCAATTGGCTGGCTGGAAAGGGAGTGGATGTTTATCTCTGCCACCGGAAAAGAGACCTCTTTCACATGGCTATGCAGTGAGAGAACTAGCCCACTTTCACTGGGAAATTGCAGAACCTGAGGTAATAGAAAGAATATGATAGAAAAAAAAAATAACATAGTAACATAGAATGAAGATCATTTCCATGATATACACTTTCCATGACATTTTTTTTTTCTCCCATTCTCAGTTTCTCTCACCTCTGCCATATTTATCACTCCCACAGCCAAACTTTTATAGCCCAAGATAGTGCGGTTCTTATATCTCTTTCGTCTTTGCAGCATGATTTGTAGTCGGTTAGCATCCCGTTTTAAGAAGTGCGGATACTGGGGAAATAGATAAAATGTAATTTTTCAAAATGCTCAAATTTAAGTTAAAAAAACACAGAACAGAATGCATTGTTTAGAATCAGCAGATAAGATAAAAGTATCTTTTAAAAGTAAATTACAGAACCAATAGTTAGGATGAAAAATTGATATTAAAGAAATAGGAAGAAAAAAATCCATCCATATATCAGCAGTGGAGTAACTAAGACATTTCTTTTTCAAGTTACTAGGGGTCAAAGCATAAGCAAGATGAGAGATTGAATCACCTGCAATGAGAATGTTAGCTGCAGTTCCGTCTCTGAAACACCACCAGCAGGCAGAGATATCTCATTAGAGCGCAAGATTCGTTTTGAGCCCTAGAAATGGAAAAGCATTATACCTTATTTTGTATTCAAATAATGGCAGCCTATCAAGTAACTTCATATTTTCCATCACTTGCATGATCTAGCTCTTTCCAGTGTGCAACCTGGTTCTCTGTGTAATTTTGGCAAGCAATCGCAGAAAGGGAACTTTTATCTTTAAGCAACCAGCCAGAAGCCAATACATGGAACAAAGCCGTAGAACAAAATATCTTAATCAAAAAATAAAAAAAACAAGCAAACAATTTGAACTTAATGAATAAAAAATACCTTTGCAAATAATTTATAATCTTAGAACTGCCTATATTGTACGTACTTATCATTAAAATACCACTGATGAGTTCAATGAAGTTCAATGAAAATGAGTTCAATGAAAAGGGCTTGTGTTAAACAGAATTTAAACAAAAGTCAGATAGTAGTGCTGGATAAAACCCCTGCATAATGGAATTCTGCTTACCAATCAGCCAATATCTATACGACAATTGGCCAAATGGAGGTTTTTGGTTTTTTTTTTGCTTATTATTACAAAAATAAATCACTTAGATTGTAAGTTTGACAGCACAGGGGCCTCCATCCGTTTGTCTGTTTAATACTTAGCTCAAAAATATATTTGTATTTAACGTTTATTATTGTCTTGACTCCTGTTTGTTCTATTAATGTACTGTTCTACTTTACATAGTTACATAGTTACATAGTTACATAGGGTTGAAAAAAGACCTGTGTCCATCAAGTTCAACCCATCCAAGTAAACCCAGCACACCTAACCCACACCTACCAATCTATACACTCACATACATAAACTATAAATACAACCACTAGTACTAACTGTAGATATTAGTATCACAATAGCCTTTGATATTCTGATTGATCAAGAACTCATCCAGGCCCCTCTTAAAGGCATTAACAGAATCTGCCATTACCACATCACTAGGAAGGGCATTCCATAACCTCACTGCCCTCACCGTGAAAAACCACCTACGCTGCTTCAAATGGAAAC
This sequence comes from Xenopus tropicalis, assembly GCF_000004195.4. Lineage (NCBI taxonomy): Eukaryota > Metazoa > Chordata > Amphibia > Anura > Pipidae > Xenopus > Xenopus tropicalis. Next base: position 40,058,723 of record NC_030680.2, read on the forward strand.
TCCTTTCCTCTAATCTAAAGGGGTGACCTCTGGTGCGTTGATTGTTTTTATGGGAAAAAAGAACATCCCCCAACTGCCTATAATCCCCTCTAATGTACTTGTACAGAGTAATCATGTCCCCTCGCAAGCGCCTCTTTTCCAGAGAAAACAACCCCAACCTCGACAGTCTAACCTCATAGTTTAAATCTTCCATCCCCTTAACCAGTTTAGTTGCACGTCTCTGCACTCTCTCCAGCTCATTAATATCCTTCTTAAGGACTGGAGCCCAAAACTGCACTGCATACTCAAGGTGAGGCCTTACCAGGGACCTATAAAGGGGCAAAATTATGTTCTCATCCCTTGAGTCAATGCCCTTTTTTATACAAGACAGCACTTTATTTGCTTTAGTAGCCACAGAATGACACTGCCTGGAATTAGACAACTTGTTATCAACAAAAACCCCTAGATCCTTCTCCATTAAGGATACCCCCAACACACTACCATTCAGTAGATAGTTTGCGTTTATATTATTTCTACCAAAGTGCATAACTTTGCACTTAACAACATTGAACCTCATTTTCCAGTTTGCTGCCCAGTTATCTAATTTTGTCAAATCGCTCTGCAAAGCGGCAGCATCCTGCATGGAACTTATAGTTTTGCACAATTTAGTGTCATCAGCAAAAATAGAAACAATACTGTCTATGCCCACCTCCAGGTCATTAATAAACAAGTTAAACAGCAAAGGCCCAAGGACTGACCCCTGCGGTACTCCACTAACCACACTGGTCCAATTAGAAAATGTTCCATTTACAACCACTCTTTGTACTCTATCCTTCAGCCAGTTCTCTATCCAATTACAAATATTATGTTCTAGGCCAATATTCCTTAATTTGATCATTAACCTTCTGTGAGGTACTGTATCAAACGCTTTAGCAAAGTCCAAGTAGATGACATCAACTGCCATTCCAGCATCAAGGTTCCTACTCACCTCCTCATAAAAGGCAACTAAATTAGTCTGGCAAGATCTGTTACGCATAAAACCATGCTGGCACAAACTAATAGTATTGTGAACTGCAATGTATTCAAGTACCCTATCCCTTATTACCCCTTCCAAAAGTTTTCCTACTACTGATGTCAGACTAACAGGCCTATAGTTTTCTGGCTCCTCAGATGTATAGACAGATGAAAAATAAGAGTTCAAAATTTCAGCTTTTTCCCCGTTTTCATCAACCAACGTACCCCCCCGTGATAATAAAGTTCCCACCCCTTCTTGCTTCATTTTTTTACTATTCACATAATTAAAAAATAATTTTGGATTCTTTTTACTCCTAGCTGCAATATCCCTTTCCATCTCTATTTTAGCTTGCCTGATAGCTTTTTTGCATGCTTTATTTGCTTCCTTGTACCTGATGAAAGTTTCCGCTGTCCCAGCTAACTTGAATGCCCTAAAAGCACGTTTTTTCTTACCAACCTCGACAATAACACTTTTATTCAGCCATAAAGGTTTTGCTTTGCGATGCCTCTCCTTGCTTACTAGGGGGATATACTGTTGTGTATACCTACAAAGCAATGTTTTAAAGATGTTCCATTTACAGCAATGAGGGCATATGTAATGCTTTCGAAATAACATTTACATATATAAAAAAAAATGTCCATGTACTCTTCAGTGATCTACCATAATTTATATGGGTTGAAAGGTTTGTGTAACCCACTAATCCAGATGTAATAAAAACAAACAGAGGTCAAGATAGAGGTATCAATAATAATGTTCCCTCTAATTTCATTTTTGCCATATGTGCTAAAGTCAACTGGTAGACCGTTATCGACGTATTGGCCACTCCTGACTTACACTATATAAATAATATTAATCTTGTTTTATTCAGTCTTGGAATTACACAATCCCAGCAAGCAGGCGGGTGCCATTTTGTGGACACTGTTTGTAAAGTAAGCTTTGTATCATGCCAAAATCTTGTTTATGTGCCAGAATGGGGGAAGGGAGGGAGGAGGAAAGCTTGGAGTGCAGTGACATCTAGGTAGCGTTGAATGGAAAGCTAAATTTATTGTCTGTCCCCTAAAGTTATTGTCTGCCTCGCCTCTATGCCTAAGGTAAATGACACACGGGTGTTTTGTTGACCATGTTAAATCTTGGCTAACACAGGTGACAAAATGTCCTGTGGTTTCCTTACCATCGGCTAAAATGCTAATTAATGGCAAGGTTCCCTCTAATTTCTTATTGGCTATGTACATAAAAGATTATTTTGTGCTCAAATTTTAAAGCTGTGTGTGCATTTTTAAAAACAGAGTGCTCACATCAGAATAGATACAAAATATTGCTTAGACCGTTTCTCAGGGATCCTTATGCGCTTACTGTCTTCCTGAAAAATGAATCATAGAATATTTCCTAAACAAATCAATTTCAGTCTGTGTAAAAACATTTAAACCTGCATTGGAGTTCAAGAAAATAGCAACACAAAATATTTTAAATCCCCAAATAGAACATTTAGATATCCAATTGTCAGCAGTGCCTTATTGTGTTGTACTTTCTTTCAGAATCTTCCTAGCACTATAAAATTGATTATATTTCCTGGCACGCTTTAAACAGATTTTTCTTCTTTTTATATAAATTACACTCAAACTGCATGGGATTTTGTCTATTTGCTGAGTAGAAGCATGTGTGTAGCTTTCTTTGTACCAGTCTACTCACAAATTTAACAGCTTAAAAATATTCTCTAGCATGTAGCTGCATCTGCTAATGTATGAGGCTGTTAAAAAAACCTTACCCGAGACCATGGATTGGTCAGTTGTTAGATAAACCTCTTACATAAGAAGAGGAAAGCTGAGGTGAATGTAAATCATGCTATAGGTCTTTTTACCCCTTTTTCAAACCCCTGTCAAGGTCAGATATTTTGCCATAGTTCCCCATAGCTCAAAACAGGGTTATAGGAATATAAAAAGATAACAGTCAGTAATTAATCTATTCGTGCCAAGAATAATTAGAACAGCAAATGTTCATCCAACATCTTATCTAAACTTGAACTCAGATTGGGCTTCCAGGTGTATTTAGGTGCAACAGAAATTCAACCCTAATCAAACCCTTCAGACTGGGCCTTCTTTGGATAGCCACTGATCTGAGCGCCTCCCTTAACTGACAATTATTTGATTATTGATTTTATGGATAATTATACATTTAGCAGACTTGAAATATTTAGCCTTTTTGTGTATTGTTGTGTTATTTAACCATAATGAGAATAACTAATTACCTGAAGTTTGACAGCGATGACAACAGATGATAAATCTTTATCCAGGTCTTTGAACATAACAAGTTTTCTCAATGTCAGAGAGAAAAGCCTGAAGAAATCAATAGAGTATTATTACATGCTAAATAGATTGATGCACTGCTCATACAAATATTAAATAAATAAAAAATATAATTACTGCATAAAAATGTTTAATACGTTCTTGTGAATATGGCCCTTGGCTCCAGTTAGTTTGTTTTTTTTACTTAAAAAAAAAATCACCTGTTCTTTAGTATAATTACCCAACAACTTTTTAGGCCTGTCTATGGCACACGGGGTGCCTACATTCTTGTGCATTTGAAATTGCCTCTGCTGCAGAAAATACATTTCAAACTGTGTGAATCGAAATCTCTGCATGTAAAACTCTTTACAGCAGAACAGCGCAATTTTTTATATCACATAACACTATTTTGCTGCATGTTAAGTATTTTAAATACAGACAAATTAATTTGTATGGATAGGAAAGTATATTTGGGTGTTTTTTGTCATGTGATTTTCTGTAGACATAAAAGTGCCCAGTCCGACGAACCAGGTAAGAAAACAAGGAAAGACATACAATTCCAGTATCCCTCTAGGAGGGTGGTGTCCCACTTCTGTGGCATCGAAGGCTGGAATTTTTCATGGTGGGGGTCTGATAATGGAATAGAGGGCAGGCAGCAAAAGGCTGGAAACAGACCCTCACCTGGACCCTTCTAGTATATCCATAGATCAAGCAATTACTAGTCACAGAAAATTGGCTGCGGCCATTTCTGACTGATAATCAGCTGAGCCAAAGCACACTGGCAGGGTCCAGTCAATTACCATGCAAAACAAAACAAGAGCAATTTACAGCCTTTTGCCACTCATCTGCAGAGCTGGAAATTCAATTAGCAGCTAAACTGCTGCTTGCTTCTAGCGTTGCATTTTAAGTAGCCCAGACATGAGGAATGAAATTACCCAAAACAGCCAGCCATTGACTTACAGAGCAAAGTAATGCTAGCACCACTGCTTGTTTGTGAAAACACTTATGTATGCAGCTGTCAAGCGATCTCAAACACCTTCAGATAAAAGCCTTTTCCAGTAAGAATTAACTTTTCAGAAAAAAAGGCAGTAAAAACGTAAGGTTTCTCTGTGACAGGAGAGCAAAGCGAAACACAATTGTGGTGAAGTCTGGTTTGAACCAATATTAAAAGCTTCCTTCAATTTTTTTTTTTTTAGCAAAGTTCTGTCTGGGCTGAGCGCTTGTGTACACAGATTTTGAGATGGCACAAAACAAATAATAACTTATACTACGTATACGTAGTGACATCAAACCTGGGTACGCAGGCAGCGCTTCCACGATCTGTCTCCCAAGTGGCGTACAAGTTCATTCGAACCGGACCTCCTGCAGCAGGAGGAGGGACAGAGGTGGGTACATCATTGCCTAAGCAGGGGCCCGTCGGTGGCGGAACGACAGTGGCCCCTAAGAGCCCAGCCGAAGCAGAGCGCTCAGACATTGCGAGTAAGACAGGAGAAACTGAGCGCTCAGCCAATCACAAGATCATCTGACATACACATGACAGGGCGCGGGCTAACCAATCACGGCCATGATATCAGCTTGGCACATTGCCTTCCTGCTTCTGCAGACCAATCGAGTCGAGATACTGGTGTTTATGGGCGGTGGCTTCATTACTGACGTCAGGAAGTCTGTAGCTGATGAGGGGCTGTGCTTCTTGTGCAAAATTGTTTGATCACGGGATTTGTGACACGCCTTCTGTCTCTTTTTAACCAATAATGAGCGAGACCTACAGTTTTACGAGAAACGTTGAAGAAGCAGTAAGTTTGGAATTGGGCTTAGTCGGTGTTTAAAGAACGTGTTTCTAATAAAAAGTGTATGGTTTTCGTCTTGTTTTAGATTTGTCTTTTGTCAGTGTAAGCTACGAATCATAAACTACTTGATTCAATGTACGGTGGCCGTTTCAGGACATCATGCGGAAAGTTCAATTTACCACAGGTGCTGTTCTTTGTGTTAGTTGTCAGCTTTCCGTACCCTATCTCTTTTCCGAACCCTAACCCTTTATCTGTAGTTTTTTTAACTTTAGTGTCAGGGTGTAGAAGAGCGGTGCAGTAAATAGAACACCGGAGGTGGCATGGATAACAATGTGGATATGTGAGCTATACAGCACTGAAGTTGAGCTATACAGCATAGAAGTTGAGCTATACAGCACTGAAGTTGAGCTATACAGCACTGAAGTTGAGCTATACAGCACTGAAGTTGGGGTATACAGCATAGAAGTTGAGCTATACAGCATAGAAGTTGAGCTATACAGCACTGAGGTTGAGCTATACAGCACTGAGGTTGAGCTATACAGCACTGAGGTTGAGCTATACAGCACTGAGGTTGAGCTATACAGCACTGAGGTTGAGCTATACAGCATTGAGGTTGAGCTATACAGCACTGAAGTTGGGGTATACAGCATAGAAGTTGAGCTATACAGCACTGAGGTTGAGCTATACAGCACTGAGGTTGAGCTATACAGCACTGAGGTTGAGCTATACAGCACTGAGGTTGAGCTATACAGCACTGAGGTTGAGCTATACAGCATTGAAGTTGAGCTATACAGCATTGAGTAAAATAAAAACAAAAAGGAACACCAAGAGCCCCAATAGCATACCTCCCAACATTTGAAAAGCAGAAGGAGGGCCAAAAATGTCCAAAAATTTTTAGGCCACACCCACTTTTTTGGCCACGCCCCCATCCAAACAGGCCCATTTTACAAAACCACGTCTGAAAAGCATAACATACACAAAGTGCATAAAAATCTTGCTGGTCCTCCCCCAGTGTCCCCATACTATGGGCCGCTCCCAACTGCAGCATCCTCCCCAACATCCTTCAGCTCCCCCCAGCATCCACCCAACATCCTCCAGCTGCCCCTTACCTTCCTCCAGCTCCTCCCAGCATCCTCCACAACATCCTTCAGCTTCCCCCAGCGTCCTCCCCAACATCCTCCAGCTCCCCCCAGCGTCCTCCTCAACATTCTCCAGCTCCCCCCAGCGTCCTCCCCAACATCCTTCAGCTTCCCCCAGCATCCTCCCCCACATCCTTCAGCTTCCCCCAGCGTCCTCCCCAACATCCTTCAGCTTCCCCCAGCGTCCTCCCCAACATCCTCCAGCTCCCCCCAGCGTCCTCCCCAACATTCTCCAGCTTCCCCCAGCGTCCTCCCCAACATTCTCAAGCTCCCCCCAGCATCCTCCCCAACATTCTCAAGCTCCCCCCAGCATCCTCCCCAACATCCTTCAGCTTCCCCCAGCGTCCTCCCCAACATCCTTCAGCTTCCCCCAGCGTCCTCCCCAACATCCTTCAGCTTCCCCCAGCGTCCTCCCAAACATTCTCCAGCTTCCCCCAGCGTCCTCCCCAACATTCTCCAGCTCCCCCCAGCGTCCTCCCCAACATTCTCAAGCTCCCCACAGCGTCCTCCCCAACATTCTCAAGCTCCCCCCAGCATCCTCCCCAACATTCTCAAGCTCCCCCCAGCGTCCTCCCCAACATTCTCCAGCTGCCCCTTACCTTCCTCCAGTGTCTTCCCCAGCATCCCCCTGCTCCTACCACCATCCGGCTGCGCCCCAGGGCTCTCCTTCTCCTCCTCGTGACGTCACACACACTTGTTAGCGCCGCAGCTTCTGCACTGTGAAGGCCTTTATGTTAGAACTGAACTGAGCAGAGCTGCGGCGCTAAGGGCAGACATGCATGTGACGTCATGCGGGAGACCTTTAAAAGCGGGACAGATCGGCGGCTATCCGGGACAGCGGGACAGGGTAGCAAAATCGGGACTGTCCCGCGTAAAGCGGGACAGTTGGGAGGTATGCAATAGTGTAAATTGTTTTTACAAGGAGTAATGGTAGAGTAAACAAATTAATACTCACAAGCCAGGGTTACCAATAGGCAACCACTGTATAGGCAGGTGGGGAGATTATCCTGACCCCACTCAGGAATAAGAAGTCGCTCTCTGTAGAAGGAAGAAAAATGGGGATGACACCCCTCCACTCGGGGTGGACTCGGTATAATGATAAAACAAAACAGAGGCGCCAAAAGGATAAAATTAGCTAAAAACACTTAAAAACCCAATGGGTAATCAGAGGAGGTAGTACTTACCTCCTCCAAGCAGACAAACGCTGCGAAACGCGTTGCAATATTGTTGTGAATAAATTATTATTGAAAATTACCATTTTTGTTGGTGTCTGCTTGGAGGAGGTAAGTTCATTACTACCTCCTCTGAATTACCCATTGGGTTTTTAAGTGTTTTTAGCTAATTTTATCCTTTTTGGTGCCTCTGTTTTGTTTTATCATTATACAGCATTGAGGTTGAGCTATACAGCATTGAAGTTGAGCTATACAGCATTGAAGTTGATCTATACAGCATTGAAGTTGAGCTATACAGCATTGAAGTTGATCTATACAGCATTGAAGTTGAGCTATACAGCATTGAAGTTGAGCTATACAGCATTGAGGTTGAGCTATACAGCATTGAGGTTGAGCTATACAGCATTGAGGTTGAGCTACACAGCATTGAAGTTGAGCTATACAGCATTGAGGTTGAGCTATACAGCATTGAGGTTGAGCTATACAGCATTGAGGTTGAGCTATACAGCATTGAAGTTGAGCTATACAGCATTGAAGTTGATTTCTTGTTCTGCCAGTTTCTTTTTTGTAGATAAAAAGGTGTTGGGAAAGTGGACCTATAACTCATACACTTTTATTTTTTTCCCACAAAATTCTGTATCCAAGAAGGGTATAAATACAATGAATTATAGAAAAAGAGAACAGACAACCCTTTCTCTTGGTTACTTTTATATACTGGATCAATTCACTCCAGATTGCCACACAGTTATTTACTAAAGTGTCCCCACTTAAAAAAAACCCATAAAGTTTAAAAACACTGAATAGATACTGATTGTATTTTAGATTCAACAGGCGCTTATTATATGTGCCAGTGCAACTCATATGTGGCAGTGCAAAAATGTAAAACTTAAGTGAATGAACAAATGATAATTCAATAAAAAAAAATGACTCTTAGTGCGTATATCAGGAGGTCTTCACTCCTACTTGACATATATTTGGATATATAAAGTGGCTAGTGCCAACTGTGTTGTTTAATTTATCATATACTATAATTATGAATAAAGTGACTTGTGCCAACTGTGTTATCTAGTTTAACAAGCGCTTATTTTCTATACAGATCAGCGAATGGTTAATTGTGAATACATATGTTGATTCATCACTCGTACTTAACATCTATTGGTAAATTAATAACTGGTGCTTATGGGAATTAGATCATTACTTATTGTACAGCGCTTTATAAATAAATGTTTATTATTATGTTGGGTTGAAAAATTCCAACATACTGTTCCTTGACTTCAGCTTATTCTTCCGCTTTTTTCTTCTTCTTGTTCTTAGTGCCCCCCATTTTCTAAACGCAACTCCTCCTACAGTTTTAGGGGTACAACACCCAAACTCACCACACTTCTTCGCCTTATGACTTTGACAGGGAAGATTTTCAAACTGCTGCCACTCTTACAGCTTTGAAGCTACACCCCCCAAACTTGAATAACATAATCAAGGGGACACCCTGAATGAAACAGCAACATTTGTTGGATGACCCAAAGTGGGAGGGGCCAACAACAGCCAATCAAAATTCACCCATTGACTTTAATTCTGAAATTGAAAATGCTGCCAATCTTACAGCTTTGAGGCTACACTCCCCAAACTTGAATCACATAGTCATGGGGTCAGCCTGAATGAAAATATGATGATTGTTGGATGCCAAAAAATGGGCGGAGCTGTAAACAACCAATGAGATTTTACCTATTGAGATATTACCTATTTCAACCTGCTGCCATTCTCACAGTAATAACACCGGGGTCCCCAAACTTTGCAAAGTTAGACACCAGGTAACTGCAGTACAAGGTTAGAAAAAGTGGGTGGAGCCACCAACAGCCTATCAGATTTTACCTATTGACTTTCTATGGGGAAATACAACCTGCTGCCATTCTCACAGAATTAACAGAGATTGAAATCACACATCAATCTAAGAGAATGCCACATTGGCGACTAAATGAAACACTGCTGAATGACCTAACCGCTAATAAAAAAAACTCGGGAAACTATTACTGAATATTTTGCAATTAACAAAAACTCTATAGACAACATAGCTTACCCTTTGGGAAGCCCATAAGGCAGTTCTCAGAGGCCACTTTATCTCAACCACCTCCCATAGGAGGAAAATGAGAGTAAAACAGATACTGCGGCTAGAACGTGACCTTACACGCTGGGGGAAATTATACCATCGCTCACCCTCCCAACAACTCAAACAACAATTAACTCAAGCCCGCAGAGATCTCAAAAAACTATTACTTGCAGATACTGAAAAGGCATTACGCTGGCTTAAACAGAAGTACTATGAGAGTGGAGACAAGCCACACACTCTATTGGCCAAAAAATTAAGGGAACAATTAGCCCAATCGGCCATGTTGTCTATAGATGCAGGTAATGGGCAGCTGGTATACGCACCAGAGAAAATTGCGTCATTACTATACTGCACTCTATAACCTACATACCCAGCAAAGACCCGATGAGCAGCAGAGGTTAACATTCCTTAGAGACAATATAAAGGTTAGACTTACCCAACCAGAACTGAATGCCCTGAACACACCAATAACTGAGGAGGAGATTGCCACAACAATAAAATCTTTCCCTACAATGAAGGCTCCTGGCCCTGATGGCTTTCCCTATGCCTACTATAAAGCATTCTCCGCTACCCTTACCCCATATCTATCAATACTCCTTAACTCCATCCTGGAGGGTTCCCCTATACCCCCAACCATGCTAACATCTTATATTACCCTACTACATAAAGAGGGCAAAGACCTAAACCAATGTGCCAACTATCGCCCCATAGCCCTATTAAACTCGGACCTTAAACTATTTACAAAGATCCTGGCCAACAGGCTAGCGCCTATAATTCCCCGACTTATCAATCTAGACCAGGTGGGATTCATACACGGTAGACAGGCCGGGGATAACACCCGACGGGCCATTGACATAATAGATATTTTAAATAAAGCCCAAACTCACGCAGTTATACTCAGCCTCGACGCTGAAAAGGCGTTCGTTCGATCGATTAGATTGGCGCTTCCTGTTTGACCTTCTACAATTAATGGGATTCAAGGGCCAATTCCTAAATGCCATAAAGGCACTATACTCGAGCCCAACGGCAATCCTTAAGATGCCAGGTGCCACGAATCTACCTATACCAATCTTGAATGGCACTAGACAGGGGTGCCCACTCTCCCCTTTGCTATACGCGCTTAGAATTGAGCCCCTAGCCACAGCTATTAGGGAACATAAAGACATCACGGGACCCAGAGTGGGAAGCCATGAATTCCTAATCTCTTTATTTGCTGATGACGTTCTTTTAACAGTCACCAACCCCATGATATCTCTACCAAACCTACACAACCTCCTTGCTCAGTATGGAAAATACTCTGGGTACAAACTGAATATCCAAAAAACTGAAGCGCTGGCTATAAACATGCCCTCCCATACACGGGAACTGTTAAAATCTAACTATAAATATAAATGGAAAGATATCTCCCTGAAATATCTAGGGGTCCACCTCACTAAATAATACTCGCAGCGTTATAAATGTAATTATACACCGCTTCTGCAAACTATTCATAACCTAATAAACAAATGGAGCCCATATACTATATCATGGCTGGGTAAAATAGCAGCCCTGAAAATGATGATACTCCCCTAACTGCTCTATCTGTTTGAAACCCTCCCAGTGCTGGTACCGAATACAATCCTACGAAACATCCAAAGGATGTTCTTTAAGTTCATATGGGGTAAATCAAGGCACAGAGTACCTAAATCGGTAATGATGGCAGGCAGATCCCAAGGCGGATTGGCGGTACCAAATATCATTGGATATTACGAAGCGGCACACTTACGCCAGGTCCTGGGTTGGACCACGTTCACACCAACTTCAAAATGGGCCCTCATTGAGTCCCTCACTTTGACCCCTGCACACCCAAACTAATTTCTCTGGCAAGCACAGAAATCAGCCAAACCGCTGCCAGACGGAATTTAATAATCAGCCCTGTAGCTTATCAGCTGAAATGACAGGCCAACCTCATTTTCTGCTTGATAGTTTGCAACAACCCCTAAACTTCTCAACAGATGCTCAGAGCACACTGAGCATGTGCACTGTCCCGGACAGTTCTAACAAAATCCAAGATGGGGAGCTCATGTGACACATGTAAAGACCTTTATCATAACTACTATAGAGATGCTTAAACTTTTGGCTAGGGCATTCAGTTAGAACCTATTCTAACAGCACTCTGCAAAATATTAACCCATCCAGCTGTTCAACTAAACCTCTCTATTGGCAACACCACCCAATTTTATACCAACCTGCCCTTAACTTTCCCATTTTAAGTAGCCCCCAGCAGTATTAATTGCCCTTGTCAAACAATTGGTCAGTAACCATTAGCAGAATGTGGCACAGAAGCCCCTTCCCTCTCCTCAGTATTCACCATAGGGATTCAAGAAATACACAGAGACATGTTTATGGGGAAACCTGATAGGCACAGGATTTATTAATACTATTAGTTAGTTGGGGGATTGTCATTCCTAATGGCCAATGATCCAGAGGAAGGCAAAAAACCCCAGTGCTTGGCCAATCTGCAATGAGGGTAAAAATTCCTTCCTGACTCCTAGAAACGGCAGTCGGTTTACTCCCTGGATAATGGCTTTATATGTTGTACATGTAACCACTATACATGGTCGGCTGTTTGCGTAGAAGGGTGGGAGGGGTAGAAACACCCGTTTGTTTAGAGGGGCAGTTGTTTGTTTGTGTAGTGGGGTGGGCGTTGATTGTAAAGATAGGTGTGTAGTTTGTGCACAGGATTGGGTTTGTGTCTGTAAACATAGGTAGATGTTTATGTAAAGAGTTTTGTGGGGTGTTGTGTAAAAGGGTGGGTGGTTGTTGAGAGAGTTGGTAGGTTTTTGATTGGGAAGCATAGGTGTCATTTGAAGAGGTCTAATATACCCATTACGGAGACGGGGGAGGGCAATGGCAGCAGAGTGCCTTGAACTCTCTTCTAGTGGAGCGCTGAAAAAAAAAGAGAAAGCAGAGGAAATTTAGAAATTGTTGAAATAAGAATAAATTACAGACAAATACGTGTTTTTTTATGAAATACAAGGTTTAGCCTGGGTCTACAGCATCAGTTACCGGGAATGGCACCTTTAATTTTTGTTTCACACTGGAAACTAGATTGGTGCCAATCTAATTGCTCTGCCTGATTTTCTGTTGTTTGATAATTTGGGCAGACCTCACAAATAACTGAAATGGCACTAGGTGATGTGGAACTGAAAAAAAAGGGATTGGCAGAAAAAAGATATATTACCCAAATCTGTTGGATGAATTTTCTAAACCTTGCACTCCGTGTTTGGCTAGCCACTTCTACAGCTGGAGCTGCCTCTTTGGAGGTCATTTCCTCCTCTGCAGCAGGAGGTTCTTCTAGAGTTGTAAATTCTTCCTCTGGAGCAGAAGTTTCTGTGCTGGCCATTTCCTCCTCTGCAGCAGGAGATTCTTCTAGAGTTGTAAATTCTTCCTCTGGAGCAGAAGTTTCTGTGCTGGCCATTTCCTCCTCTGCAGCAGGAGGTTCTTCTAGAGTTGTAAATTCTTCCTCTGGAGCAGAAGTTTCTGTGCTGGCCATTTCCTCCTCTGCAGCAGGAGGTTCTTCTAGAGTTGTAAATTCTTCCTCTGGAGCAGAAGGTTCTGTGCTGGCCATTTCCTCCTCTGCAGCAGGAGGTTCTTCTAGAGTTGTAAATTCTTCCTCTGGAGCAGAAGGTTCTTTGCTGGCCATTTCCTCCTCTGCAGCAGGATGTTCTTCTAGAGGTGTGATTTCTTCTTCTGCAGCAGAAGGTTCTGTGCTGGTCATTTCCTCCTCTGCTGCAGGATGTTCTTCTAGAGGTGTGATTTCTTCTTCTGCAGCAGAAGGTTCTGTGCTGGTCATTTCCTCCTCTGCTGCAGGATGTTCTTCTAGAGGTGTGGTTTCTTCTTCTGGAGTAGAAGGTTCTGTGCTGGTCATTTCCTCTGCAGCAGGAGGGTTTTCCTGAAGTTCACTGGTCCTGAAGGGATAAAATATGAGTTAATACTGTAATTTGCTTCCAAAGCATTGAGACTACAGCTATGGTCACTGGAGGAATAATATTCCTTGAGTACTTGCTACAAACCTGCCCACTGTAACAAATGTGGGCTTTTCCTGAGCTAAGTAGGCTATAGGCTATAGCTATAGGTATAGGCTTCACCCCAATAAGGGTGGAGCTTCCAAGTTTGGAAAATACCTACTGTCCCTTTGAATGGGTGGGCGTGGTGTGGGCTTTGGGTATATAGTATGGGAAAAGGGATGTGGTTATTTGTGCAAGATGCTTCAATTTATGCTCCACCTGTGCATCCCCCTTAGTATGCATATAATCTAGATATTTTCTTTTTGCTTTTCCCTTAATATGTTCATAAGTAGAATAAAACAATGTATTGTTGGCAACAACTGAGATGAATGCTATGGCTGTTATTACCTAAAAAAGGTAATTCATAAAGATTGAATGGTTGTTATTATCTATCTGACCAAAGCTCCCATACTTCTTATAACGCACAAAAAAGACATATTTGATATATTGATCTTGTGCTATAGTAACTTAACTGAATTGATTTGTGTGAAGTGTGATTTGCAAAATACATACCCAGGAACTTCCTGCAACTCCATTTCCTTCTCCCAGATCTTGCGTGTTAGATGAAGAAGGTTTGATCTCACCACCTGTGAGTGCAGGGGGAGGCACACGGATAGGAGTGAAGGGAAAAGAAAGGATGATTATGATTATGCATATATAGATTGTGCCAATAGTTCCTTTATATAGTGAGGGTAAGGAATTCCCTGCTGGGTAATTTATAAACACTGACATATGACGCAGTGTTGTGATGGCAGATTCTATTAATGCCTGTAAGAATGGCTTGGTTGACTTCCTGGACAAGTAAAATAGTAGTAGATACTTATCTTGGCTACAAAAATAGACAATTCTGATTATTTACTGATAATTGTCTCTGTGTGTTTTAGTATTGTATATGGCAGGGTATTTTCTGGTATCTATTAGCTGTGACAACTAGCTGCTACAAAGTAGCTCTGACCCAAAGCTAATTATTAAGTGGCTACTAGGGGTCAATGTATTATCTCTATATATTTCATTAAATATTTGGATCTAATCCTAATGGACAGAATACAAATTTTTTAGCAATGACATATTGGCACAAACCCACAATACAGGTAAATGTCCCCTATAGTCTAAAAAACACTGAGTGTATCCTGCAGAATTTGCCAATACATATACCCAAAAAAGCACCAGGGACAGTGATCAGGGAACTTACATTTTGGATTCGCAGATATGCCAAATGCCGCCTCCGTATCAGATGCTGTGTATTCTGTGGGAGAAGAGACTCAGTGTTAAGCATTGCTTTGTACCAATGACTATGTGGCCCCTTATAACAAAAATCTATATGTCTGTGCATAACCCATTGCATTGCAACAGTTTTGGTAAACAGTTGGTAAAAATTGTGGGTGACTTTAGAAGCTCCCCAGGGAAGCAAGAGATACAGTGAATTATAATGTTCCTAAATATTATAAAGACGCACATTATAGAGACTCTCCTATAAGAATAATGACAACACTTACAAGACTCAGAGACAATTCACTGCAGAGGATGGAATGTTCCCTCTCCAGCACTTCTAGGTCTTCCTGTAACATTTAAAGAAAGTAGCGGCGTGAGAAAGGAATCTACAGATCAGTGCTATTCCATCTTGTAACCACGACTGCCTCCTATTGGCTCATTTACAATGAAAGTGCAGCAGCAATATTATGTCAGTGGTAGCTGTGAAGCAGAAATATGAGGCTGCGCCCCTGTACAATCACCATTCAGCTGCAGTTTTCCTATAGGCCACTTCATTATTCCCAATGTATTTTAGGCCCATGCATTGTAGTCTTCCCAGTTCCTTTTGTAGCCACAAGAACTCTATATCATATATTCCCTATTAATCTAAACATAATTTTTCAATTCCTTACCAGGTAGCTGAGCATTATTAAGTAGTGGGCCATGTTGTTCTTGTCGGTGCTCCTATAGTCAGCCGCATACCAAAAAACGAAGTGTTCACTGTAAACAAATTAAATTTGCATTAATAAAGTTGCAATTTTCCCCCTTACTGCTCTTGTACTTACCACTATGGTAATGGCAAACAATTCCCGACATGTAATTAGACAATATTTGTTTAACTTACAGGTCGATCATCTTCCCATAGCGGCCCCGGTAGTGATGTTCTGCAGGGGAAAAATAAATTTCCATTTAAAAAGAAGAAAAATAATTCATTTGTATATAATAAACTAATGCTGCACCCTTTGCCAATTTTGAACACCATGTTTGCACTTTCTCATCTGTTTTGGGCTATGGTGCCATGTTTTGTAGATTACATGCCAATAATGGGGTTGTACTGGAGCTTACAGAAGATGGACAGTCTAAAACCCTTCTGATCCAAGCTGGGTATATAGGCAGTCAGGTACCAGGAAAGTGCCTTGGGTGGATCAAGGTGCAGCAAAATAAAGCAACTGTCCAATTGCCTTTTTGGAGCCAGGAAGGATTTTTTTCCCCCTCTGTGGCAAATTAGAGAGGCTTCAGAAGGGTTTTTTCCTTTCTCATTTTTCAACTTAACTTACTATGTTATTATTATTAACACTTATTTATAAAACACTGCGGTTCCACCAATGCATAATGCATTTCCCTACATTTTCCCTGATTTTACACCATTTTTTTTTAATCCCTAAAAAACATAAAACGGGCTTCTTCTTATATAAGATTTTACCATAATAAGTGAAAAGGGCATCAAAGTTGGTATTGTCCGCCTGGAAGTCCTCAAGGACAGCAAAAAGCAGCTGTAAGTGAAAGGAAAGAGCATTAGAAAATTTCACTCACAATCTGTTATGCTTTAAGGAAATAACAGGCCAAAAAGGAGCACCGACCCCAAGAAAAAACAAAAAGATTGGATTTGCTGGGTGGGTGCCTAAAATATTGTCTCTCGCTATCTCAGTAAATTAGCCTTTACTTATACTTTAATGCAATTCTATATCTGCAAAGAGGAAAAAGAAATGGCAGATTCCACCTATAGGTATAAAAGAAAGCAGTGACGGAAGTAGGATGCTGTGCAGACAGAGAGCTGCTTAAGGAGAGTTTACATAGAATAGTAAAAAGTTCAGATGAGGCGAGAGTATTTTGTACAAAAGAAACAGTGACTGCATTCTCGTCACGCTCAGTGACCTAAAGGCACAAATACAATTGGGCATTATATTAGGAACATCAATAAAAGAAATTTCAATTTATTCTATAATAATACAAGAGAAATTATTGCTTGCAGTCGCAGTATTTACTATCCCAAGAGCAGCTCAGGAAAGGGGTCAATGACTCTCAAAATATTGAAATTAATTCATTAGTTCATCTATTTCTCAACTTATGTGCTACCGAGCAACAGGCCTAAGCTTTATTGTTATCAGCTGTTACACTGATATATTAGTTGCTGATATTACTCAGATGTGCCGTTAATATGTCACCTACTGTAGCAAAGTGGAACAGTTTAGTGTGATGCCCAGGGTAGTGTTGTGCAGGGCGGGCTGCCAACATCTTCCCCCAGATTCCTATCATCCCCTGCACCCCTTCAAGTGTGGCACACGTGCAATAAGAACCTATTTGGAAAACCAAGTGTGACTAACGCACAGGGGATGCTGGGAAGCTTGGGAAGATGGCGGCAGTCTGAGCTGAACATAGCTACCCTGGGCTGCATGCTAAGATGTTGCACTATTCTACATTAGGTACTTCAGACAGAAGGGGAATGTGGTTTATGAAGATGAGTGCAGACTTGGGAAAGATATTTAACAAATTGGCAACCCCAGTGAATTTAGGGCAATTTTCTGTTAATTAAATCATGAACTAAATCAATAGATTTGCAAGATTACCTCTTAAAAGAAGCACGAGAGATGTTTGTTAAAGAACCAAAAGCCTCAGATGTTGTGGCTTTTGGCCTAAAAAGAGGGCCCGGCACAAGGCCGGGGGACCCCCAAGGGGTTTCCCTCAGAAAACTCTGGCTCTCCTTAACAGTGGTTCAAAAAGGAATGGATTAATTGAACTGTGGAGAAGCCAGAAAAATATCCAGGTAAAAAAGCCTGTAGCGCTCTGAATCACACCGATCAGCCAAGCACCGCAGCGATATCTGTAAAGAGAAGATAAAGAAAGAAAAAGGACAAGTCAGCTGCAGGGATACTGTATTTAGCACTTAACATTTCCTTTAAAATACAGAGAAAGGCAGAGATCTGAATATTTTACCCTAAAGTTTAGCTATGCATCACTTCCAGCTGGTACTGACCCTCAGTTTATACAATACTGTACATTTGCTCACAGTAGCCAATGCGAAGTGAGCATTGGTACAGTCAGAATTAGGCCATTTTATACTGGTTCCATTTACTCCATGTTAGTAAGAAAGGCCCAGTTACACCCATTGGGTAAAAGACGTGCAGCACTTATTGAAACCCATAACAAATTGTTTTCATTAGTCTGGAGCAAGTTACTATTTGAGTGCAATGGGTAACAAAACTTTTGTACTTATGTCAACAAGTCATTCTTGTCCCATCTGTATCACAATAGCCTTGGATATTCTGCTTGTTCAAAAACTTATCCAGGCCCCTCTTAAAGGCAGGTTAGGTTTTTAAGCCCAACATAAGTAAATGCAAAAGTGCTAGTAACAACAAGAGCTAGTAACAACTGTGATAGGAAACATTTAATGCAGAGTAGCAATTAAACATTGTTTTAGTCAATTCTGGACATGCTATTTGCCCCACAGCCAGGGCATTTGAAGGTGCATGAGATTTACTAATACATTTTCCAAAAATTCTGTAACAGAAAAAAGTATTGGCATTTATTCAGTTATATGTTAAGGTTGTTACATAAAAACAGGGCAGATACCTAGGGGTAAAGGGGCAAAATTTGAAGGAGCCTGTCAATACTCAAACTAAAATTTAGTTTTTTATGGCGTGGCACAGGGATCTGCAAATGTAAACCCCAGTGTATATTTGATGGCAGTGCTGCATAAGAGCCAAATCCTGGGTCTGTGTCTCCCAACCAGCGCTTAAACATTAAAGGAAAATTCTCCAAACTCACTAAAATCAGTGAAAGGTGCAATATCCACTAGCCTGGGGGCATCACTGAACTATTTCTCCTCATTTTTTCACTAAAATAAGGGATATTTGGCAATATGGCCTATGGAGTCAGTGAAGTTACTGTGCTGCCATAAGTATTGGAAAGATTCATTAGTCAAGGCTTCAGTCCCTGCTGCTGTTTCTAAGTCTGGTGTAAAATGGGATGGGGTCCTTAGCTTGTAGGCTGTCCCTTCCTTAACCTGGTGGGTTGAGATGGGGTTACACTCAGCCTCAGCAATAGGAAGGGCTCTGTCCTTAGTTGGTGAAACGGTATATGCAAGGTATGTATGGGGGGCCGGTTACTTCTAACAAGGGGCAGATGGGTGGGGGGCAGCTGCACAAATCATTCATTACTCGGGCACTGAGCAGGCTGCTTGACTGCTGGGTCCCGATGATTAAAATGAGCAGGGCAAGCTGGAACCCTACTTGTTTGTGTTGTGATGGCGTCCCATAGACAAAACAGCAGTTTTGGTGGTGGTGCTGATGTTCCCTGGATACCTGGCATGGTATTACTAGAGTCACACAAATGTAAAATAGGAACTACACACACAGCTTGACTTGAATTTTGTCTCATTAGCAGGTTCAAGCAAGAAGTTAAATGTTGGGGCCTGGGGACTCAATATCCAGCAGTCTTCCAAGTGAACCCAGAAATGGAGTAGCATGATTGGCCTCCTCATTTTCATTGATTTTATCAAGAGGCTGGATGTTCAGATCCACTTTCTGCAAACTGCAGAGGTAAAGAAGAGAGAGCTGTCAGATGGCTGCCTGTGTGGTACATTTAGATTGGATAATGTTATATAGAAAACTATGTACTACGGTGGAAACAGCAACATATTGTTCCTTATTATGACTGAATGTACAGAGATTCTGGAACTACAGGTACAGGGCCTGTCATTCAGGGTTTTCTGGGTAAGGGTCTACAAAAAATTAATTTAAACATATTAAAAACCCAATAAGATTGCATTGCCTCCAGTAAGGATTAATTCTATCTTCGGTAGCATTCAGTAGATTCAGACATACATGGCACTGTTTTATTAATACTGAGAAAAAAAAAAAAACTGTAAAAAAGATTTGTATTATTTGGACTCTGTATGAGATGGCCTTCAGGATATAAATGCTTTAACCTGAAGAGGTGATGCAGTATGGTACATGCTATTTGATCTCTCCTATGGTTGATGATGGAAACTGCTCTATTAATATAAGCAAAGATATTGGTAAAATCTGCTTTTTTATCAGTGACTCATAACAAGTCAGGGCTTTTGATCTCCTTGTCCATTCTGGATTACATTGGCTTACTGATCCTGGAAGCATATTATCTATGGAAGGCTTTGTGCAATAATGACTGGCTGTGCTTAATGGAAAATTTCTTGATGATTACAGTGGCATTAGAAAATTTGTTTAGCAATGGTGCTAAAATGAAATATGGATATTTACTATTCTGGTGTGTGTGGGGAGCTTTCTCTTGCACCAGATCAATATGAACCTTCCAATTATGTAAGGAATTAAACTCTCACCTATTATCAGACGCAGATCCCTGGTAAGATGCCCTGTGGGTTACCACAGTGTGTGCCTTGTGGCAGGGGGTCAGAATCATTCCAGTAGATATCCTTTTCCATAGGAGGGTCATCTTGGTGCATCTCATCCACAGCATATCATAGTCCTGCATGCAGAGTACAATCAAGTGTCTAGCAGGTTCTCTGGACCTGTCAAGTCTATATTCCTTCCAGTAATATGCCTATTATAGGGAACCAATAAATCCAAGTTCAATAAATTGGGTCTTACAAATCATTTTGAAGCTATCTAAGGGAAGAACTTCAAGTCTCCAAATTCCTAAGGTTGTTGTGGAATGGAGGGGACAAAAAAAGGCACAATGGGTGCATTTTCTCTGTAGAAAGGAAATACAATACAATGTAATTCCAATTTAGGAAGTTTAATCTGGCCATACCATTTTAAGGAAGCTAATTATGTTATCTCCCAGCATCCTCTGAGGCTCTCAGGCAGGGAATGCCAGGACTTTAACTTTGTAGGCCAGAGAACAGCAGAAAGAAACAATTAATTTTAAATATAATTGTCATTTCTTTCCTTTTTCATGTTCATTACTTGTAATGTTAGAGCATGTACCCACAGGTACAAGCATAGTACATTCTAGAGAGGGTAACTGAACCTGTAATGAGCAGTGAGTAAGGGGTGGATGGTGGGTGTTATATCCTACCCACAGTACCTGCACCCCTTGTGATAACATGGCAAGCTGCATTTCCTATAATGATAGTGCTGAATTCCCTTTCTAAAGATCTATCAGGCAAACCTAAAGGGGCTTAAAGGCAAAGAGGAATTACATAAAAGGCTATTCAGTGAGAAGGACCCAACAAGAGAAAGATGGTTCTTTGATGAACTGGATAAATGTACCAAGTGAAAACGTTAAGACATTTGATTGGATCCCTGCCACTACTGTCTCATCAGCCATGTTTGTTACTATGCAGAGTAGAAGCTGGCATATTCTGGCAAGTATAACTATAAGGCTCATTTTAGCTGGTGGAGAAGCACCTGGGCCTGCCCATGCAGCTTGTCATTTACTTGAACGGAACCCACCTGCCACCACTACTGGTTCATTTGGTATCTTACGTGGTTATATACCAGTGGGACACAATTGTAGTCAAAGCCATACAGCCAGTTACAGTGTGTTCTCAAAACTCCTCAAAAAGCAAACAAAGTTCACACAGCGTTAAAGGGGTAGTTCACTTTTTAATTATTAATATTCTGCCTATTTGCAGCCTGCAACTGAAAATGCTGTCTGGTTGTTGGGGGTTTAACATTATTCTTATTTTTTGTTTATCCATTTCGGGCCCTCTACTTTTCATGTTATAAAATGTTGCTGGTGTACATCTCCTTCCACGCTTTAACTCTTTATAATATGTTGGGATATACTGGAAGTTGATGTTGAACTAAAGTGAAAGACCCTGCAATTACTTGGGTCTCACTGCTAACCAATTTCACAAAAGATGTCTTATTCACAAATTTTGGGGGGGCCTGTAACCTTGAGTAACACCATGGGTTGAAAGTTGCACTCCAGATACATTTGGGTGGAGCAAAATGTTTGTGGAAAGTTTATATTCTTTTAAAACCAGAGTGTTTTATAAACCTGCAGTGTTGTTCAGAACCATAAAAAGTCAGATGTGGAATTTGGAGGCTGCAAGTAATCTTCATTGTACAAATAATTTACCTCTTCTTGCTCCACCCATACCCAACAACCCCCCTAAGCATGGCTTCTCTTACTTTGAGTATAAGCCGGAGCACAAGAACGGCAGGAACATTTCTGTACTCTGTTGAGAGAGATGCAAGCATTGGTACTTTCCCGTACTAACCACACTCCACCAGGAAGAGTCCCCCCTATGTTTGATCGTATCTGTACAGAGTGGTACTCTGAAAGTCATCAGAGATATTCCCCTTTACTAACTGCAATGCAGAAGGAACAGCCTCCTGGAATTATTCATATCCTATACAAAGATACACCATAAAACTATGCTAGCATAGTTATTCCCTTGTACTAAACAGAATTCAGCAAGAATGTTTGCTCATAGCCTATAAAGAGAGATACCATTAATCTGCTCAGCACAATTCAGCACTAACAACCCCTAAATTTAAATGTAGCCTATACATAAACATATCTCACTGTCCTAAGCTCAATTCAGCAGGAAAAGCTATCTAAGTTTGCTCATAGCCTATACAGAGGTACACTAAAAGTAATCATAGATATTGCCCTATACGAACTGCAATTCAAAAGGAACACCTTCCCAGATTTACCCATTAAAGGGGTGGTTTGCCTTTATTAAACTTTAAGTATGTTAAAGAATGATCGGTCCTAAGCTACTTTTGAATTGGTCTTATTTATTTCTTATAGTTTCAGAATGATTTGCCTTTTTTTTCAAACTCTTTGTAGTTTTCAAATGGAAGTCACTGACCCCGGCAGCCAAAAAACTATTGCTCTGTGGAATCCCCCACTGGATTCCCAGGATATATTCGTACATTTCCTTTTAAGCAGGCTATCTGTCAGTAATAACCTCCTTACAACTGATTGGCAGAACCCACAGGTTTTGTACATAGGTAAAAGAGCAGAAGGTAATGTCCCTACATTACCTTCATTAACTATGCTAGTATGGTGTTGACAATTTCCTGCCCCACGCATCACTTGTGCCAATATCAATAAAATGGATCATAGCATTATATGGCTATATATGGCTTACTTGTGAGCCACAGTCAAATGTAGAAAGACTTGGGAGAGCAACACAAGCACCATAAAAGTTAATGGAGGAGCCAAATAAAGGCTAAGATTGGCTATTAGGCAGCCTCTATGCACACTATCAGCTTACAGGGGCTTTATTTGGTAGTAAATCTTGTTTTTATTCAACCAAAACTTGCCACCAAGTCAGGAATTCAAATATAACTACCTGGTTTGGGGGCACTGAGAGCAACATCTAAGGGGTTGGTTAGCAACATGTTGCCCCCGAGCCACTGGTTGGGAATCACTGCTATGATGGACACCAGCATGGAAACTAAATTACAATGAACACCCCTAGCAATTTATCTTACCTCCTACAGTTACACCGCCATTAAATATTAAAATTTATTTAAAATTAATTCCTAAACAAACAATTACACCTATATAATAAATGTGAAAATAAAGAAAAGACCAAACCCAGTTAATTTAACAGTTTTATTAGAAATAAAAGAATGTAAAAGGAACAGAGAAAAAACTGGGTGTGGAATAGACTCAGAACTTGAACTCTTTGTATTTCTTGCCACCTGCTCGGGAATCCTGTGGTTGCCCCTTCCGCTTCTTTTGCTGGTTGTACAACGGATAAGAAAAGAGAAATAAAATGAATATATTTTATAGGTGTAACAAAGGAATGCATATATTATTATGTATATCCATAAAAATAATACAAATAAGGACACTTCACTTGCTGTGGAGTGAATATTGTAACCGAGTGGTTCCTTAACCATCGAACAGCATGAGGTTGCAGTGCTTTCATTTCATGTAACTGCTTAGTGAAGCCTAATGTACTTTATTTTTAAAAATAGTTGCATTATATCTCAATATATAGCAGGTTTGTTACACGAAATGTCAAGAGGTATGATATACAGGGAGAAAAGGAGCTGTGTTGTGTGTCTGGGAAGCATAAATGAGGACCAGCTCCTTCTCTGAAATATTTTGTTTATATTGAAGCCAGGAGTTTGGGTCCATCTTTCTAATCAGTGGTGAAAATGCTACGGATTATCTGCCCTATGGCAAGAAAATGCTACTGATTATCTGCCCTATGGCAGGAAAATGCTACCTGTCTGGACTCGTAAAGTTTATTGTAAAGGAGAAATAAAGGTTTGGGGCTGTACTCCATAGCTTGGGCTAGGGCCCCTAGTTCCCATGAAAGCAAACCTTAACACTATAGCATATTATGACATTTTAGACAATGCCAAGATTCCAGGAGTTTGGGAAAGGCTTTAATACTGTTTTAGCCCAATGATGCACTAAGCACAACTTTTGTTCAACCCAGAACTCATTTGCTGAGATGGGAGTAAAGGAACTTAAACGGTCTGAACAGTGTCCTGACCTCAAGCTAACAGAATACCTGTGGGATGAAGCAGACTGTAACATAGGTCTAATAGTCACTAATGTTTTGGGATAATCTCTTACTTGTAAAAACTAACACTACAGATGCATATACATATATTTATTTTGGGTTGTACAATTTCAACATACCTTTTGTTTCGCTGCATGCTCTGCCACCATGTCACTAAAGTCTTCTTTCTGTACCTGCTCCTGAGCTTCCCTTACACGTTCCTCATATTTCTGAGTCATTGCCGACGGATCCAATTCCAATTCTTCAGGGGCCAGAGCAATTTCTACGCCCTGTGGCTCAGTGGCGGTACCTCTGCGAGACATGGCCTGTAGAAGATTTAAAAATACATTAATATCTCTTTGCCCAGAGCTAGAAGAGACTTGGTTAAATTATGTCTCCCTGTTGTTTGTTATAAGCTCACTGTTTATCCCACCCAAAATATAACCTTGTAAGTAAATCATTCCAATCTGTTCTGTACAACCACCAACTGCCTCTCAGGCGTTAATTTTTGTCCTTCCTCTAAAACTATTTTCTTTTCTCCTGTCTCCTCTGCTAATAAGATTTTGACAACATCGGGATTCCCTTCTCACCGTGGCCATATCGTAGATGTGGGTGGAGCCCATCATAGCTCCACCCACAGTAGCAGTCCTCTTTTCTGGAAGTACTGTAAAGAGTTGTGGCGTCTCCGTTCTAAGAGAAAACATTTTAAGTGAGGATTAAAAAAAAATTAAACACACAACAGGACATTTTTTGGAAAAAACACAATGTAATAGGCCATATTGCCTTTATCTATAGCTTTACAGAGAAATACAAAAAGTAAAGCTTCTTAGTGTAGGCAGCTTTGAATTACTTTACATTTCAACACCTTACACAAAAATCCTTTTGGTAATGTAGGTACTGTACCTAGTTCCATCACTCCCACGCACAAAATTACTGCTTAAATTTAGCAAAGTAATAAAAATTGTTTTTGAGTGTGGAAGACAAAAATAATAGATTTATCAGATTCAACAATTCTTACCCATCCATGGCTTCCTCAATCTTCTTTTTCCTCAGCTCAATCAGCTCAGGCGTCTCCATGCCGGCAGGGACAGAAGAAAAGCCTCCCGGGGTAATTAAACCACTGCCAGAATTAACAAAACAATAATACTTTAAAATATTAAATTAATTAAAAAAATATTAACTAAAGACTGAGCAGTTGTGACAAAAATCTCTAGTACTGTTTATATAGCTAACTACTATGTCGCTGCTTAGCTATGGGGGTTGCTAATGGTCAATAGAGCTGTAGGGCTAGTTTTTGCAAACCAGATTAGTTTTTCAGAATACTATTGGTTTTATTACCCAAATGCTAATTTAAAAAGAAAAAAAAAAGTCAAGCATCCATTGTTCTCTATGCACACATAGAACAAAAACCTCTCTCATACTGCCAATACACACTATATTGGCTGATGGTGAATAGATATAGTTATATTAGATATTGTTAAATGTTCAATTGCTGGTAGAACCTTTAAGGATTTAACAAAGATCTCAGTTTGAATACAGCCAAGAAAAGGATGACCAGAAAGACCCAAAAATTCTACTTGTACATAGCATCTATGTAAAAATATGAAAGCTAGCAGCGCACCTGTCTGCTGGGGTAATAAATCCAGTTTCATCAGGTTTATCTTCATCACTCTCATCCTCTTCTTCCTCTGAAGATGATTCATCATCGGATAGTTCCAGCTCTCCCCACGGGGTTCTGTCTATATCTTCTTCTTCATTCTTGCTCTATAGAAGCAGAAAAAAAAGTGAGAGCTGGTTTTGTATTCATGGATCTGGAGGACTTGTACAGAAATTAACACTGGCCAAAGAATACAGATTAACCCTCTGAAGGTTATGGCAGCAATTCAACATCTTTCTGCATCAAAAATTTGAATGGGGGCAAAATAAACACCCATATAAAGTATAAGCCCAATTAATAGGCCTTATGTTATATATACCCCTGAGCTACCTTTGTACTGAATGGAAGGTTTTTTTGTTCATTTTTGTTTTTGGATCTGGAATAGTACATTTTTATAGAATGCTCTCTTCGTTACCATTGCTAGGGGAATGCTCCTTTCCTAGCATTTCATTCAGGAATACATTTCTTTTTATATGCTCCCTTCAACAGAAACAATATCCATTTTGATTGTTAAACAGGAGTGTGTACTGGACCATTAAACTGAAATTTACATTTTCATTTATTTAAATTTGTTGTGAAGTAAATGATTTGCATGAAAGTAGTAGCATATTTCCACATGAAAATTGGACCCATATGATGCAAATCCAGATAAGAGAATATGTTTGGAAAAGGAAGCTGTGGAAGAAGAAGCCATAAAAGGGCAATAGATAAATACATACCTGGAAATCTGAGGCATTGGTCCCAAACACATCACCATAAAGAGGTTTTCCCATTTCATCCACAGGGGGTTTTCCCCAACCTCCAGCATGATATCCAAAGGAACAGCCCTGTGGGAATGAATTAAAAAAAAAGTGAATAGTGAGAAAGGATGTGGAAAAAAGGTAGAAACAACAAAAACAGTAGAAAAGGAAAAAGACGCATACAGCTGAGTGAGAAAAGAAATGACTTACCTCTGGTATGGGGGAGTTAAGCCCTGGTATTTTAAGGTTGGGGTAAGAGGGGGGTGGTCCATATCTTTGCATTGCAATAAGCCAGGGAGGGGGCACTTTATGGGCATTCTGAGGAACAAAAAAGAAAACTGAGTACTGTTTTATGCATATTACTATCCCATACAATAAATATTAACCCCATGGACAAGAATGTTTTGAAATATAAGTATACTTAACTATCTTATCTATATTGTAAATGGCACATAAAATGAACAAGGATGTTATCAGCATGGACACTATATATACATACCAGCCACTCAAACAGCCCTAAATGAATGCATGGTGAAATGAAACATGTAGCATGAGAGCACTATGGCAATGAGTATGAGAATATGTTTTTTCAAATTAAAGCTACTTTATTGTCTATATTACTAAACCTTGGCATTTCTCATTATGGCACAAAAAAAATGTCAGGGATAAATTGAACTCACTGGACCCACAGGCATTCCTAGCGTAATCCTTAGCTCATCAGAGAGATCACCTGGTTTTTTCTCCTTCAGGCGGGTCTCAAACTCCTTCCCCTGTGAGTTAGTAAAAAAAAAAAAAAAAAAAAAAAAAAAGAAACAAAAACACGTGGAATGTTGATTAAGACTGCTCGCTGTATACACAGCATAATAAAATTTTGTATGATAGAATTTTACACACATTTATGGTATTTCCTATGAAAAAAATTAGCACACCATTTACACCCAATATCTTACCAGCTAGTTTAACGAGTATCAGTGAGTATCAGTGGGTATCAGTGGGTATCAGTCCCCCCCCCCCCACAAACACACACAACTTACCTCATAATATAAATCTCCATGAATAGTAAGCTTGGGTTTGCTCTGCCATTTGAAAAACGCATCATGCAACTTTTGATAGTCAATGTCAATTTTTCCCATCTTCGGCCTCACCTTCTCCCTCATTTTAGATTTCATGGTTTTTTGCTCTTCCTAGGGCGAAAAAAATATAAAACAATGTAATACATAAATACGTAATAGGATGCAGTTCTAAATGTGCTGCTTTGCTGAAGGTGACCTAGCTATCTTACTGTAACTGCTACCCACTTATTATTTAGTAATACCATTGCTAAATGATTTTTAAATGTCAAAATACAAACAATTTTATTAAGTAGAGTGGTCTGTTCACTTAACTACCTTTACCATAAACACCACCAAAAAGTTACCTAATTTGCTGTTTTTTTTTTTTTTTTTACCATTTCCTACCTTTTCCTGTAGTGCTTCCCTCATCTCCTGTATGCCTGTTCTCTTGATGAAATCAGGGAGTTGGAAAGGAGGTTTTTCAATACCCCTTTTTCCTTGAAGATATTTTCGTTTGAAACACCAGTGACGTGGAACAGGGACCGAATTTCGAGTTCCTTTTAGATGAACTAGTAGTTTGGGATCTGGAGCAGTGACATCGTGCATTTCTACCACATCTGGTCGTGATACCAACTGATATGAGAAAGATGGATTAGTGAGGAAGATACCAGAGGGCACTAAGAAATTCACACAGGCAACAATTTTAATGTTGAAAAAATGTTCCTGGGATAAACTAATTTTCCCTTTTTACAAATGTTTCATACAAAACAGCAAATATACCAAATCTATCAAGACAAGGTATCATGTTGTATGATAAACATAGTGGTTCATTAATGCATAATACATTATATAGACGTTATTGTGCCAGGATCTGGTGTTTGCTCTTCCCCACAGCTACTTTTCTTGGTTTTTGAATTTAACAGAGCAGATTTAATAAGGGTGGAGCTGCTATCAATTGTCTTATACCACAATTACAGAACTGAGTGAACTTTTCTTCAGTAATGCAGAAACTAACTAATTAAAAGCACTAAATTGAAATAACAGTTTGTTTTGAAATTCCATGCATTCATTATCCCTCCTTACACCCATCAGCCCTTACCTGTTTTAGTTCGGCTACTGTAAATCTGTTCATTCTTCTCAATTTTTTTTTAGACAATTTGGGAGCATCTTGCTTTTTATCCTAGTAATACAATTAGAAAAAGTGTGTTACACATCATAGGAAACCATAATATGAGCAACACAAGATTTAAGCACAATCTGAACAGGAAGCAGTTAAGCAAATACAGGTGTTTCTAAGATAGAGCAAGGCTATTCTGTATGTGAGAATAATAACAGTTCTTCATGTTTGCAAAACTGTATAAACAGTTTTCTAATCTGTAATCTGTTATGTTAGCTATACCCATTTATATCAATTATAGCTAAAAAACAGGATTAGTATAAGCACTTGCTAAGAACTGTACACATATTAACATAAAGAGTGCAATTTTCACCTCTTCATCACTGTCGCTGTCATTGTCCATCTGTTCCTCCTCAAATCGTTTTCTCGGAGCTGCTGGTTCAATTTTCTCCACCTTTTCAGGCTCCTTCTCTTTCTCCCGTTTCACATCATCTGTCAGCTGTATAATTTAAAAATGTTAGTAACTGGAGGACTGCGTGCCCCAAGCCTTCAGGGCTTTTATATAGTGGCTCAAATAAGCTAGATAGTCATAGGTAACATAAAAAGGAACCCACCAAAGTGGGTCCTACATGAACAAGCACACCATGGTAGAAGCTTTGCAAGACCTATAAGTGAAATAATTACCCTTTCATTAATTCAGTTAATAAACTCCCTGAAATTATGGAATATGACCTGTAAAGACATATTCTTACATTCAAACCATCAGCCATAAGGTTAGAATGTGCCTGAAAGATGTCTGGCCACAAACACCTTGCATTTACCTTAAAGGCCTGGAATATTCTCTTGAAGAAGATAAAGTTGGGATCATAGATATCAGGTTCTTCTGTCACATATTCTATCTCCAGTTTTCCACCTGCAAGATCAGGTTCGGCAGCTTCATTAAGCTCATCAACTACTGCAGATTCTGAGCCAACCATTCTCTTACGTGTTCGCTTCTTTCGGTTTCTCCTTCTTCGATTTTTTTTCTTTAGACACAAATCAACAAATATATATATATAAAACCTTCTGCAAACATAATTAATTTGAAAAACACAAACATGGAAACAGACACTGCAGCAGCAAATTCTGCCTTTCTGTAAACAAAAACCTTACAGGTCACTCTTTTGCATATCAGTCTTAAAAAAACTACAAGAGTGAACAGTATTATGAATACACAATAATAACATATAGGAAGTTCAGGCTACTACTATTGCCTGTGTGTGAATCATGCCCTCAGAGGCTTTATGGTAAATTCTTACCAAAACAAATAAAAATTATTTATAATGTTAACAAAACAATATAAATTATACAATATACAAAGACATGTTTGATTTCAGAATAATGTCTGACCTCTTTTTTACTTAGGACATTATTATCCTCTTCTGCCTCTGAAGCTGTATTAACGTAACGGGAGTCTGCATCAATGTCTTCCTCCTCTGAAAAAAAGAAACCAAGTGGTTGAAAAGCAATACCGAAACTACATGCATGTGAATATATAAAGGGAAATTATATATTTTTTATAGTTGAGAATTGCTTGTCTTCTTTTTCTGCCTCTCTCTGGCTTTTGGATGGGGTTCACTGACCTCAGCAGCCTAAAAGCTATTGATTTGTAAGGCTAAAGTTTTATTGTAGTTACTTTTAATTACTTGTCTTTCTATTCATGCCTTCTTCTATTTATCTTCAAGCCTATCACTTACTCCACTGCCTGGTTGCTACGGTTAACCGGACCCTAGCGACCAGATAGCTGGTAAAATTAAAAACTGGAAAGCTGCAGAACTATAAGCTAAAGAATTCAAAAGCCACAAAAAATAAACAAAGATAAATCTCAGATTATTACTGCGTACATCATAGCATATAGCATAGCATGTTCAGCAATACTCTAAGCAGCATCACAAAACAGAACTTTTTGGACTGGCAACAAATCAACTAACAGTTGTTTTACCTAGTAAACCATATCATTTTTGGTAGTAAAGCAATCAAAGCCCGCCAGAAAAAAAAAAAAAAAAAAAGCAGTAGGTTCACTATCTGCATATTTTTTAAAAGCCTCACTCTTTAGGCCAAGGGCACACTGGGATGATTCTCAACACGGGAATAAATGCAGACTGAGAATCAGTACTCTTCTATGCTTGCACCTAGAACCACTGCTTCTGCCTGAGTCCAGGCACAGAAGAGTGCTGATTTAAGGGTAAGAGCTGATTCTCTGCCAGCATTTGTCTATAGGCTGAGCCTTACATAAAGGGGAATGTAGAGATAAAATATTAGGAGATATTTAAAATGAAATGGTCAAACTGTTGGTATGAAAGAAGAGTACACTCACAACCTAACATTAAAGGCCTTACTGGGTGTTGTCTGTTTGGTTCTTAACGATTTAGCATATACAGCTAAAAAAGGAGGAGGCTGCTATTAGTGACAAAACTAGCATACATTTAAAGGACATGTAAAGCCTACATTTGCCTATATGCAAATATCAGTTGGGCATGTCTCCCCCACCCAAATGGCATCATTTGTACTGCATATATCCCCTCTGTTTGCCAGCACCATCACATTTTCCTAAAGAAAATAGAAGCTTTCACCTGGTGGCCATTTTTCCTCTGATACATAATCAGTTACATTTAAATCTGCAAACAGCATACACACACACACACACAAAGACCTTTATTCAGCATACATTTCAGCTAAGGGAGGAGGTTAGAAAAAAAACCTGAAGCAGACAGCTAGAGCTGAGTTTCTATGGAAACCAGCAATGCCATCTCTTCACTGGCTGCTAGACTGGAGGGCATGTTTAGTAATCTGAGTTTAGAACAACTGAGCATGCCCACAAGCCAACAGCCAAAGCAAATTCCTGAGGGAGGGGGACAAGTGGGTAACAGGAGGAGAAGGCAATCTAACTGATTAAGGGGATGCTGCAGCCTTACTATTAACCTCTGGACAACCAGTGTGGCAGGTATTGAAAGATTTCAAAGAGGCTGTTCACTGATTACATTTTTTCGTGTGGGGTTTACATGTCCTTTAAGGGTCCTTAATGTTTTAAGAAGCAAAAGCATTTATAATTTGTCGGAAAATGGCTGACAGGTATAGATCAGTATAGAAGAGTAATAATTCAACACATTTCAGTTACATATTTCAGCTCAGATGAGCTGAAGGTGGATTGTCATCTGAATAAGCACTTCTCGTTTCTCTTAAAGGGGTAGTATATACCTATATACAGCTCTGATAAACATAACCACAATGAATATGACCTGTCTATTCTTTAATGATAAAAATGCATATTTTCCTAATATTTTTGTAGAACTCAACCTGTCTCCTGTAAACAATTTAAGTTGTTCAAAGGGAGCTCTCTATAAACAATTTTTTTTGTTTAATGCAAGAAACAATTTATATTTCTCACTTAAAACAATAGGAAAAATATATGTTCAGCACAAGCCCTATTACTTGACTTTATTATGAAAGAGAGTATATACTTCCCTGTTAAATGCA
Organism: Xenopus tropicalis; assembly: GCF_000004195.4. Taxonomy (NCBI): domain Eukaryota; kingdom Metazoa; phylum Chordata; class Amphibia; order Anura; family Pipidae; genus Xenopus; species Xenopus tropicalis. The sequence goes on from NC_030680.2 coordinate 40,091,001, forward strand.
GATATTCTAGAAAGTTTACTGTAGTTCTTTTTGCAGATTGTGCTGCAGTTGTTAAATGTAGACCTGGATAATTGCCGTCATAGAAACAAACTCAGGCACACATATATCAAAGTAAAAATGCCATAAACTGAATATGCTTTCAGTGGCATCTAAATGACATGAGCAATCAGGGAGTAAATTAACATGCATTCAAAGGTTATTTTTGAAGTGAGGATTCAAACAGGCATATAAGGGGAATGCATAGGTGCATATACTGGGTTTTGTATTAGGTCCTCTAATAAGAAACCATGACAAGAGGACCAAATAGTTATTTGGTAACAGCAATAATTACTTCCTGGGCACTGTTATAAGTTTTAGGAGAGATTACCAGTAGTTGCTGGCAAAGATACAAGCTCTTCTTGCCGGAGCTCCTTAAGCTGAAGAATCTTTTCAAGGACCTGAGGGATTTTAGGTCCTGTTGAGCTGTCATCTGCCTGTTTTAAGAAAAACAGAAACAATCAGAACATGATAAAAAGGTTGCAGTGCAGAAAATATGCAGCACATAAAATAATAAACAAAAGAGGAAAACTGAGGAAAATGGAAAGAGACAATGCCATGAACAAAACGTAAAAAGCAAATAAATTAGCAAAAATTTGGACTTACTTCCTTGGAATCCTCTCCAGAAGGTTGTGATTGGACTCGAGGGCGGCTTGTGGAGGACATCAATGGTGGGATTGAGCTTATGGGGAGGGTACCTACAATTAAGATATACTTCAATACATATAGCAGGTACTCACAGATCCCACGAGCAGGCAAGAGTAGAAAAAATCAAAGAAGCTTTATTGTAGACAATTAGACCACATAATAGCTTTACTCATTTCGTGCACTTGACACTTAATCATAGGCTAGCTTTACCTACTTTTTGATTGCGAATGTACACCAATTTCCCCCCCAGAGGACAGAAATTATTCTAGTGTAGAAATATATAAATATTTACCTCTAGGAAGAAGGGGTGACCGTGTCGTGGAGACTTCCTGATCGATAAGTGTCACCTAGAAGAACAACAATGTAAATATATGGTTGTGTTAAGTGAAACATTTCAAAAGGCAATACATACACCATTTAGACAGTTAACTTTAATTTTTTTCCCCCTTACTAATATTTACTAAAACATATGGGCCAGAGTTATTTAGAGCCATTAATTTATATTCTGTGTTAGTTATGCATTCATCCTTTCCTCTCTATGTATTTATCCGCTATGTCCCCAATTATACCCCCACCTCAGCCTTTATACTTGTACAAGACAACTTCCCATACAGTTTCTCAATAGCCCCGAGTCAGAACATAAAATACATTTTCTCTAATTGCCTCTTGCTCCTAGTAAGGAAGCAGAGAGAATATACCAAATCTAGTACTGAATATAAAACCTGGGCTTCACATGAAGATGAACCAAAATCCAGGGGTCACAGTGTTCTTTTCTCTTCTCCAACCCTGCTATATCTCTCCAATGGGACACAGCAGCATTTGTATTAAAGACTTCAAAATTTGGTTTCATTAAGTATGGTGTTGTGATACTACCTGACATAATAAAAATATCCCTGGAACCCTGTGGCTAACAAATCACTCAGTTTTGCACATAAAGACTTGCAGAATCATTTGCGAGACTGATACTTAAATAAATGACACATTTTTGAGTCTGATCATTTAGGACAGGAAATACATTTTTACCTTTGGCTGCAGTGAAAGAGTTGGACCTTGTGACTGCTTTACCCCATCAGTGTCAGTAGTTATGCGAGGAGGCAAACCTATTGGAAAACCTCTTCCGAGACCAGGAGGTGGGGGAGGAGCCTGAAGTGTGGGTAGAGGCATCCCAGCCATCTATAAAAAGGACAAGAAAGCACTTATTTAGGGTGAATAAGACAAATAGAATTAGTATGGTCAGGCAGAGTAGACTGAGTAACAGAAAAAAAAAGACTCAATAAGCAAGAAGGCAAAGTTTATAAAAAGTAAAAATACTGTTTTATTTGATCCTAATTTAGCCAGCACACCCACCTGTGCCAATCTAACAGCAGTAGAGGATATTTCAGCATCATCTCGAACCTAAAATAAAAGAAAACATAGATACAATAAAGCTTTTATATAAAACAGGGTTATCTGCAAAAGAAACTATGTCTGGCCCACTGATCTGTGCAAATAGGGTTCTTTACTCAACAGGAAGGAATCATATTAGCATTTTCAAATCACTTGACCAGCACATTCAAATACCTATCTCAGTATAAACAAAAAATCAAAGATGCCCACTCACTGAAGATTGCCTTGCCCATGAGAAAAATAATGGATTTTGCTAAAGTAAACGTATGAAAAGGGTTTTTCATAGAGATTTCATAGAGAGCTTTTGCTTAAAATTTGAATGAAGCAAAGCAGAAAAAGCTGGGTTCTGGTGATCCTAAAGACTTAAAGGCTCATTTACTAACATAGTTGCTAAATTACACAAAAATGCAGTTGCCAACAGCAAACAATCAGCAAATAACTTGAAAATGAAAGCAAAGACATGACTGGTTGCTATCAGTACCTACACTAATGTAATCTAGCACCCATGTGTGTAAAGCCCATAACTGTATGGGAGTTATGGGACTTCTTAGTAAAGCTATTGCCACATGGGACTGATTCTTTTCATGTGTATAAACACTGCCTGAGAATCAACTGATCCTCTATCCTCTTGCTCCTTGGTGTACTTAGTGCCTGTGAGTGCAAACACAGAGTGGATTATAAATGCCCTGTTATTGGGTCAGTTAACCAGTCTGTAAAGTGAAAATTAAAAAAAGGGGTAAGGATTGACTGTAAGACATTCCAGACAAATATATAGTAACACACAGTAAATTACCTGTGGAGAAGCAAGATCCATAATATCCTCTCTGCTTCCTGTGGGAAAGAGACATTATTAATAAGATGTACTAGTAACTCAATATTACATAGAATACACTTTCTGAAAAGTACTATGCTCTACAATTTAAGGAGGAAATATCCTTCATAATACTTCACAGGAATAACACCTTCCAGCAAAAGACCTTGTGGAGAATAATTATTTACAAACACTTTCTTTTTAATAAAGTATACTGTAACCACTCAGGAAATATACAAGAGGCTGATTCTATATCCAGCCTTACCACATGATACCTTTGCATCCCTTCTGTACTCCTTGCCAGTCAACATGTGGTCATTGCTGCCTTTTATATCACAAAAAGGTGCTGTGAAATGTTGCCAACAAGTTTTCAGTTTTCCAGTTGTTAAGTTCTATATCATTGTGTATCTCTGGTCCTAAGAATGTCATTATAAAAATACTTAAACTAATAACAGAAAACTAGAAGAAAATCCCCTAGCCCTGATATGGAGTTACACAAAGCATAATCAGATTTCAATTCCAACTCTCATAAAGGACAGGGTTTTGGAAAAGAAAATTCTAAGGAAAAAGTTCACCCTGTTTCTAGAATGGTCTTGATAGAGGCAGGTTTGAGACCAGCAATACAGCTGATGAAAAAATTGCTGTAGTTTTCTGGCAACACACATAGTCTAATGTGATGGTGCACAAATTTCTACCTACCCCTGTTAAATTAATTTGTCATATAGGGCAGTGCTGTCCAACTGGCGGCCCGCGACCCCCCTCTGTGTGAGTAAGCATTAAATGGTATCAGTACTGAGATTAACTGGCCCCCTGCATGGTTCTCACCTCAGATTCAGGCTGTAATCCCTCTGTATTGTTTAAAAATGTAGTTCCCTGTGTTTTTCACACCTTTTAATACCTGCATTGTTCACCCCCAGCAGTGTTCACACCTCAGGCTCAGACTGTAATCACTCCAATTGTTTACTTCTTCACACCTCAGACATAGGTACTGTAGGCAGAGTATGGCACATACAGCCAGCATAGGGCAGGTAGAGTATGGCACATACAGTCACGGTAGGGCAGGCAGAGTATGGCATACACAGGCAGGGTAGGGCAGGCAGAGTATGGCACACACAGTCAGGGTAGGGCAGGCAGAGTATGGCACACACAGTCAGGGTAGGGCAGGCAGGAAATGGCACACACAGGAAGGGTAGGGCAGGCAGAGTATGGCACACACAGTCAGGGTAGGGCAGGCAGAGTATGGCACACACAGTCAGGGTAGGGCAGGCAGAGTACGGCACACACAGTCAGGGTAGGGCAGGCAGAGTATGGCACACACAGTCAGGGTAGGGCAGGCAGAGTATGGCACACACAGTCAGGGTAGGGCAGGCAGAGTATGGCACACAGAGGCAGCATAGGGAAGGCAGAGTATGGCACACACAGGCAGGGTATGGCACACACAGAAAGCATAGGACAGGCAGAGTGCTGCCTGTGTGTGCCATACTCTGCTTGCCCTATGCTGCTTGTGGGAGGTGAACCTGGCAGGGGTTTGTTGTGGGAGTTTGTTAGCAGTTGGAAATAGCCATTAAATCGTTCCTAAGGTGTGTAATTATGTACTGGGGGTTGCTCTGCTATCCACAGGGGAGGAGGAGGCATATGGAATTTAAGGGTATATCTTAATATGACATAATTCTTTCACATATGAATGATGGTTGATATCCCCACAGTAAGGACCAAGCATTTGGGATTTTGCTGTGCTACCACCATTGTGATAAAATAGGTGTGGTTTGAAGTGGGTGTGGTTTCAAAAAGGGGAGTGGTCAAAACTGGCTACAATTAGCGGCCCTCCACCATGTATGCTAGAGAAATTCCGGCCCTCGGCACCGTAGAAGTTGGACAGCACTGATATAGGGGAATGCTAGTATTTGTGCATTATGTAAGGGGGTCAATTCTTTCATTTAAAGCCAGATGTGCATGCTGCATGGCTAATTAGCAATTCACCCTGATGTGTGAAATAGTTTATACATCAACCTAAAAGGCTGGTAACTCCATCTCTTTAGGGTATATGCCTATCATGGGGCTGTACTGGTTTTTATACAACCTGGCAGACACAAGGGCGCAGACTTTGAGCCTTCAACAAAATGTGGGTAGATTAGATGTATAGAAACCTTCAATGAGATACCTGTGCAGGCTGCAGTACAAATCTCTGCAAATTTCTAAAGCTGGCTATACACAAGCCGACAAAAGCTGCTGACAATTATCCGTCCGTGTACGTGACCCCAAGACAATTCTTCTGATACTAATTGCACTGGTTTTAGAGCTGCCATGCTGTAATCTGTATTTACTAATCAGCCTGCTCAAGCCGGCCAGCTTAAAGGACAAGGAAAGGCTAAGTCACTCAGGGGTGCTAAAATGTTAGGCACCCCCAAGTGGCTTTAATCGCTTACCTTGTACCCCGGGCTGGTGCCCCTGTTAGGAGAAAACAGCACCAGCCCGGGGTACCTGTAGCAAGCGCTTCCTCCTTCCTGCATCGTTTTGCCGGACCCCACGACCGGCGCATGAGCAGTAACCTAACATTTTGGCACCCCAAGTGACTTTGCCTTTCCTTGTCCTTTAAAGGAAAACTATACCCCCCAAACAATGTAGGTCTCTATAAAAATATATTGCATAAACAAGCTCATATGCAAAACCCTGATTCATCTAAATAAACCTTTTTTGATATAAATATACTTTTTTAGTAGTATGGGCTACTGGGTACTCCGAAATAGAAAATTGCCATTTTAAGAATAAAGAGTCGTCTCCTGCAAACACAGGATTCAGAGTGCACACAAACAAGCCAACACATACATGCTAGGCCCCATAAGCCAACTAATAGACATAGTTCTGCCTTTTGCGTCTATACTTCTTCCTGGTCATGTGATCTCTGAGGCAGCACACAGCCCATTACTAAATGGTGGATCAAGGGAAAAGATGTAAAAGGGCAATATTTATTTTCTCTATATTATTTGTTTGGCGAGATTCTTTAATAGGTCACTTAACATAATATAAACTATCTGTTGGTTAAGTATTCATTCTGGGGGTATAGTTTTCTTTTAAGTGACCTTATCATCCAGGCATTTATTTGAATGGAATGCCCTGCTAGGTGAAGTTGTAATGCAGATTCTATTAATGCCTTAGGGCTCTGGCACACGGGGAGATTAGTCGCCCGCGTCAAAACTCCCTGTTCGCGGGCGACTAATCTCCCCGAGTTGCTTTCACCTGCCATCCCACCGGCGACAATGTAAGTCACCGGTGGGATGGCACATGCGGCAGCGCGATTTCGGGAAATCGCCGAAAAAGACTTGCGAGGCTTTTCCGGTGATTTGCGCGAAATCACGCAGCCGCATATGCCATCCCACCGGCGATTTCCATTTTCGCCGGTGGTGATGGCAATCCGGTGAGATTAGTCACACGCGAACAGGGAGATTTGTCGTGGGCGACTAATCTCACCGTGTGCCAGAGCCCTTAGTAATGGCTATTTTGATCTTGTAATCTACAATTAGTAGGGATGCACTGAATTCAGGATTTGGTTTGTGATTTGGCCAAGGTTCTGCCTTGTTCAGCAGGATTCAGACAAATCCATGCCTCTGGCCAAACCGAATACTTGAAATCGTGACTTTTTGACACAAACACTGAATTTAAATTTTTTTTATGTGCTTCGCAAGTGGTTCTTTATCTTTTGTTTTTCCTAATTTACATTTCCCAATCATGGTTTGGATTCGATATCAGGCCAAATCTTTCACAAAGGATTCGGCGTTTGACCAGATCCTAAGATAGTGGATTCTGTGCATCCTTAACAGTTAGCATAGGCATTGCTATATATAAAATATATACATGTGAGTGTATAGATAGGTCTGTGTAAATGTATATTATGCACTTTGGTTAGTTTGGAAGCGTTGAACTTTATGAACTTTTTTCAACCCAATTTAACTATGTTAGACTTAGGAAGAGCGAGGTAAGATATGAAGTAAAAGTCCAGTATAAAATAAATAAAAAAGGTTTTCTGATGTGCCATTGATCCTTACAATGAGATAAGACATTTTAATGCCCAATAATACAACAAAAGCCATATACATAAAAATATAATTTACAACATACTGTACTCTTACAGATCCTTATACATTCAAACATACTAAGTATTGCTACCCCTCTCTTGTAAACACTGCGTGCTTCAGAGCCTCAAACAATATTTTGACATATACATACTACTTTGTAGCAGTAAATGTATTAATGTAAATCTTTTAGTCCTACTTTGTACAGTGCACCAATTTATGCAAAGTAGAATATGATTTAGTACTTAAATGCCAATGCAGAAGGGGTTAAATAAAATAACCTCTCTCACACAAATCAGACAATAAAAAAATGTATATAAAAACATTCAGTTTTGTTTTTGCCGTTACTGGCCCTTGATGTTTTACTTCAACAGTGATAGAATAAAACACAGTGCAACAACAAGGTTAGTTTAGTTCCTCTTGAAACACATAACCAGGTCATTTGATGCATACTTTTGCATTCCACATAAGTCTCCAAAATGGTCTACGTAATTTCCAGCCCACTGTTCAACTAGATATCAGTGTGCCAAGTGTCAATGGTCCTATGGCTTTTAGGATACTTGTTAAGCAATATAGAATAACCAAGAAAATGTTTTAGAAGAGCATAAGGGTGAAGACACACAGAACTACTAGTAGCAGCTACTTGTCGTGGCTACTAAAATAGACAATGCTGATCATTTACAGATAACTGTCTCTACATGTGTTTTAGCAGAGGCAATTCTCAGTATTGTTATGGCAGAGTATTTTCTGGAGTTTAGTAGCCATGACAAGTAGCTGCTACTAAATCAATCTGTGTCTTCACACAGACGAGGAGATTAGTTGCCGTGCAGCAAATCTACCTTGTCGCGGGCGACTAATCTCCCCGATATGCCATCCCACTGGCTAGAATGTAAAACGCCAGTGATTAGTCTAAGGCAGGGGTAGGGAACCTATGGCTCGGGAGCCAGATGTGGCTCTTTTGATGGCTGCATCTGGCTCGCTTCCAAATCTTTAATAAAAAAAATAACGGGGGGCGTGGCCTGCGCTTGGTGGATAGAAGACGTGTTCTAAGCCTTAGAACACGTCTTCTATCCACCGAGCGCGGGCCACGCCCTGCTCTGCATCGCATCAGGCATCCTTGGGACCCACCTTACCTTGCCCCAGCATCCGCGGCCAAACATATTGTATGGCTCTCACGGAATTACATTTTAAAATATGTGGTGTTTATGGCTCTCTCAGCCAAAAAGGTTCCCGACCCCTGGTCTAAGGGCTGTGGCACACGGGGAGATTAGTCGCTCACGACAAATCTCCCTGATATGACATCACACCGGCGAGAATGTAAAGGAGGATGGGAACGAAAAGATCGAAAATCAATGTGTGTATGGCCACCTTTAGGGCTGTGGCACACGGGGAGACCTCGAGGCAATCTCATTGATTTCGGCAAATCGCTGGCACCGCATATGCTATCCCACCAGCGATTTACATTCTCGTCGGAGGGATGTCATATCGGGGAGATTTGTTGCGGGCGACTAATCTCCCTGTGTGCCACAGCCCTTAGACTAATCAGTAATCAACCCTGATTAGAGGACTTTTAAATGTATGTGTCCATTTACAAAAGGCTATATTGCATAGACCTAAGCACTAAAAGGTTGCACCTAACCCTTTATGCTCTCCTAAAACTCCCTGCAGTTGACACAAAATTCAGTGTAAATCTCAGTACTGCCATGTGAAAATTAATTAAGTAATTAACACCAGTGAGCACAGTATTCTCTATCACCCATCTTATTTCTTAGCTATGGGCATTCCAGGGGACACTTGCTTGCTTAACATTTCCTGTATGCAGCATACAAAATAAGTCAGAGATGTTTGTTTTCCATGCAAACTCAGTTGGGGGCAAAATAAAGGCACCTGACAGATATACTTAAAACTAAACTCTTATTTAAAACTCCAGTCATCATAACTTACCTGTGCCAGATTTACAATGAAGCTGCAGCTGTAATGGCAGGCTCGGGGGCTGGGCAAATACACTGTTTATACTATACCACCAAGCCTGACAATACCCCAGCAAAAGACACACAAGAAGGCATTGTCTGACACAGATAAGTAAAGGAAAGTTGGAGGTCTAAGAAACTCCCAGAATCAATTTAATGCTATACTAACAAGCCAGTATTGAATTTACAATTACCGTATATACTCGAGTATAAGCCAATCCGAATATAAGCCGAGGTACCTAATTTTACCTAAGAAAACTGGAACAACTTATTGACTTGAGTATAAGCCTATAGGGTTGGAAATGCAGCGGCTATTGCTAAGTTTCAATAATCAAAATAAATACCAATACAATTACATTAAATGAGGCATCAGTGGGGTATATGTTCTTAAATATTTATTTAAAAGAAAAACAGTAAATTAGCTCTGTAAGTGGAGAAGAGGGTCAACAAAAACAATATGGTATCAATAATGATACCTTAAGAGTACTATCCCCCTTAGCTCAATCAGCAACCCAGCTAAAACACAAAGAGTTAAAATCATTCAAAACTAAGTATAGATTATATAGAATATAAAGTGCAATGTCTAGTGCAGAGTGGGACAGGTGAGAACGGTAGATGAAGATGAATTTGGGAGCAGGCGAGGGCACTGGAGAGTCTGGTTGCGGGTGGCCTAATTTGCACACAAAGGACAGAGGGTGCTAGTCTGGAGGGACCCATGGCACCCGACTCAGGTATAAGACGGGGGTGACTTTTTCAGCACATTTTGGGTGCTGAAAAACTAGGCTTATACTCGAGTATATACAGTAATACATTAGCACCATGGCCATTTGCCAAACTGATTCCCTCACTTTTTTTTTTTTTTTTTTTTTTTTTTTTTTTACTTTTTTTCCCTAGTGCCTTAGTTACTTTCTGCCAATACCTCTGCCAGACCCATACTCTTCTGAGGAGTGAGTTCTAGCACACAGCAACCCTGCCTGAGAGGAACTTTGCATTCCCTCCCTATAACATTTGTATAGCACTGTGAATAACGGTTTGTTGCAAAAGTATCTGAATTCTTTTCAAATTGTTACCTAAAATGTATAAAAACAAGTTTACTGTATTCCACCCAGTTTCTTAACATGTCATCCCAGATTTTGTTGCAATAAAACCCCAGCATGTGGAAACCTTTAACACATTTATTAATTCAGCACAACATATATCCATACTAGCCAAACAAGTCAATCTTGGAGAAAACCCAATTACATTATACAGCAATTTCGCCTCTTTCGCGCCTCCTGTCTCCCCCGTTTGTGCCCCTCCGCGTCCCACATGTGTGTGTGTGTATATATATTATATATATATATTATATATACGTGTATATACAACAGGTAGATTTGGGTCCCTTAAGCAGCAGGGCGAATATCCCTAGTCCTTGCCTTTACAACTCAGTGTCAGTGCAATTTCCTGCACATTTCTCTTGTTCAGACGCTTCCAACAGAAGCGAGCAAGTCCCGTTTGGAACATACATGCCATAAAACACACGGGGTTAAAGAAATATATAAGCCATTAAATCCCTTTGGAGGCCATGGGGCAGATACACACGCTAAACCTCACACTTGGTCCAAGTAAAGGAACCGCAGTTTTTTTTATTAAGGAAATCCCACATAGCCGGTCCCTCTATAACATTCATTTCAGCGTTACATATGCAAATCTTTATAAGCGGCGTAAGTAAACTTATCTTAATGTATAACCTGTTTCATTTAAAACAAAAAAAACTCACCATCTGCAGTTTCCGCCATGTTTGCGGTATATAAGCTGTGGAGGCCGCGGCTGATGTCGCAGGAAAAATGCGTCACAAGCTGACGCGTGTTACTGGGCGGAAGTGGCGTCACGGAGTAACAGGATGGCGCCAACAATCATTTTGTCGATTTTTTTTTCTAAGTTATTATTGTTTGTTGCTGCTATTTGTATTTTTACGAAATCTATACCTCTTAAAAGCCTAAATCAAAACGCCACGTATTTTTTTTTTATTAATAGTCCGGTACTCTGACATTTTTATAAGTTAAGAACAGTACAGAAAATAAGAGTTTGTACGTACGGTGTTTCTGTACTATAAGGATACTCTAAATTCAGGATTTAGAAGTCAGGGACATGTTTTTTTTTACAAATTAGGGTTTGAAATGATTAAAGCCTACCTGGTTCTTCGAGGCAGTATTAGGATTATAAAATTATATATAACACCCTCTGAAACGTATAAAACATGATTATACGCTAAAACAAAATCTGCAAACCCAGAGCCCAAACAGGTATTGTTTATGCAAGGATTACTTTGCATCATTTCTAACCACTGGAAAAGTGTTCCTCATGTGTTTGTTGCCAAATTTCCTCTCCTCTTTTTGCCTAGATTTACATGCTGTTTGATACGGTGTCACACAAATAAATGCTTTCTACATTAACATGTGTTGGTCTTAGTGAAGTCATTTGCACATGGATAGGAAACTGGCTACAGGATCGGGTACAGAGGGTGGTTGTTAATGGTACATTACTTGGAGTAAAGTTCTTGGAGGGGTCCCTCAGGGTTCTGTACTGGGTCCACTTTTATTTAACTTGTTTATTAATTTCTTAGGGAAAAGTATGGATTTTGACAAACTGGCAATCTGGGCGGCTAAGTGGCAGATAAGATTTAATGTGGATAAATGTAAGGTCAGGCACCTGGGATGTAAAAATATCCAAGCCCCGTATACCCTTAAAGGAACAGTAACACCAAAAAATGAAAGTGTATAAAAGTAACTAAAATATAATGTGCTGCTGCCCTGCACTGGTAAAAGTTGTGTGTTTACTTCAGAAAGTCTACTATAATTTATATAAATAAGCTGCTGTGTAGCCATGGAGGCAGCCATTCAAAGGAGAAAAGGCACATAGCAGATAACAGATAAAACACTATTGTATTCTACAGAGCTTATCTGTTATCTGCTATGTAACCTGTGCGTTTTCTCCTTTTTTCCATCTTAAATGGCTGCCCCCATGGCTACACAGCAGCTTATTATATAAATTATAGTAGTGTTACTGTAGCAAACACACCATTTTTACCAGTGCAGGGCAACAGTGCATTATATATTCATTACTTTAAAGCTCTTTCATTTTTTAGTGTTACTGTTCCTTTAATGGGACTGCACTAGGCAAATCCATAATGGAGAAGGACCTTGGAGTCCTTGTAGATAATAAACTTGGCTGTAGCAAGCAATGCCAGGCAGCCGCTGCAAGGGCAAAAAAGGTTTTGAGCTGTATTAAAAGGGGCATAGATTCACGGGAGGAGGGGGTTATTCTTCCCCTTTATAGAACGCTGGTAAGGCCCCATCTAGAATATGCTGTTCAGTTTTGGTCTCCAGTGCTCAAACGGGACATTATTGAGTTATAAATAAAGAATGGCTAAGTTGGAGCTTTTAACGCTGGAGGTGAGATGTTTAAGGGGTGATATTCAGGGCCAGATTTCTTGAAGCGGCGCCCCAAGGTCTCGCCACAAACCTGGGCTTGGTGATATGATAACTATGCATAAATATATAAGGGGATCATATAATAATCTCTCTAATGCTTAATTTATCAGTACGTCCTTCCAGCATACATAAGGCACCCATTCTGGTTCTGTTGGATAGGGTTTCTACAGTGAGAGCTGTGCAGTTGTGGAATTCTCTCCCTGAATCAGTTGTACTGGCAGATACATTAGATAACTTCAAGAAGGGGTTGGAAGGCTGTTTAGCAAATGAGTTAATACAGGGTTATAGAAGATAGCTCATAGCTGCAAGGGCAAACAAGGGTTATGGAAGATAGCTCAGGGACTGGTCTGATTGCCATCTTGGAGTCAGGATGGAATTTTTTCCCCTCCTCCTACGAATTAGAGAGGATTCAGAAGGGATTTTGCCTAACCTGGGATCTACTAGCAGTTAAGTAGGTTATATACAGGCATAAAATGTTGAACTTGATGGACATGTCTTTTTTTTCAACCTAACTTATTATGTATGTTACCTTTTCTTTTGGCAAACAGCGAATATGCAGTATGCAAACTGTACCATGCATGTGCTGGAAGCCGAAGGTCGCCAGTGTGGTCTGGTCCAAAATACAGCCCTATATGTGGTCTTGGGCACATATGGCACAGCAGTGCTGTTCAACTGGCTGCTGTGACTGCTTACCTTTGTGTAAACTTTAAATGGTAACAGTACTAAGATTAACTGGCCCCCTGCATGATTCACACCTCAGATTCAGGCTATAAACCCCTGTATTGTTTAAACATGTAATCCCCTGTACTGTTCACACCTTTTAATCCCTGCATTTTCACCCCTGCATTATTCACACCTCAGACTCGGACTGTAAGCCGCAAAGGCGAGGCTGAGTATGGCACACACAGGCAGCATAAGGCAGGCAGAGTTTGTCACAGGCATCACAGGGCAGGCAGAGTATGGCACACACAGGCAATGTAGGGCAGGCAGAGTATGGCACACACAGGCAATGTAGGGAAGGCAGAGTATGGCATGCACAGGCAAGGTAGGGCAGGCAGAGTATGGCATGCACAGGCAGCACGGCAGGCACACACAGGCAGCATTGGGCAGGCAGAGTTTGTCACAGGCAGCACAGGGAAGGCAGAGTATGGAACACAAAGGCAAAGTAGGACAGGCAGAGTATGGCACACACAGGCAAGGTAGGGCAGGGTATGGCACACACAGGCAAGGTAGGGCAGGCAGAGTATGGCACACACAGGCAGCAAAGGGCAGATAGAGTATGGTACACACAGGCAAGGTAGGGCAGGCAGAGTATGGCACACACAGGCAGCATAGGGCAGCTAGAGTATGGCACACACAGGCAGCACAGGGCAGGCAAAGTATGGCACACAGGCAGCATAGGACAGGCAGAGTATGGCACACACAGGCAAGGTAGGGCTGGCAGAGTATAGCACAAACAGGCAGCACAGGGCAGGCAGAGTATGACACACACAGGCAAGGTAGGGCAGGCAGAGTATGGCACAAACAGGCAGCATAGGGCAGCCAGAGTATGGCACACACAGGCAGCACAGGGCAGGCAGAGTATGGCACACAGGCAGCATAGGACAGGCAGAGTATGGCACACACAGGCAAGGTAGGGCAGGCAGAGTATAGCACACACAGGCAGCACAGGGCAGGCAGAGTTTGACACACACAGGCAGGGTAGGGCAGGCAGAGCAAAAAACTGCATGGCATATTCTAGATGGGGCCTTACCAACGCTCTGTAAAGGGTGTTTTTAAATCCCAGGTGCATGACCTTACATTTATCAACACTGAATCTCATCTGCCACTTTGCCGCCTAGATTGCCAGATTGTCTTTATCCTGCTGCAAGGATGCCACATCCTGAATGGAATTAATTGGGCTGCATAGTTTTTTGTTATCTGTAAACAGTGATACAACCAGGCCTGGATTTGTGGCGAGGACACAAAGGCCCGGGCTTATGCCACCCAGCCGCACCAGAATAGTTTGCCCGCATGCAGAGTAATGGGGGGGAGGACGCACAGAAACTTTAGTGCGTCCTCTCCCCATGGCTCTGAATGAATAAAGTGGCGCGCATGCGCGGCGGGGTGGGGGGTTTGGGCTTGGGTGCCGAGATGGGTGGCCTCGGGGAGCCCTATTGAGAAATCCGGCCCTGGATACAACCCCGTGGGACCCCAGTAAGAACTGTACTCCACGTAGAGAATGTATCATTGACAACCACCACCCGTGCACGAACCTGTAGCCAGTTTCCTATCCATGTTAAACCAACATATCTAAGACCAACAGACCTTAGTTTAGAGAGCAGTCATTTGTAAGACACTGTATTAAATTCTTTGTCAAAATCCAAATAGATGAAATCTACTGCAACCCTGCTGTCCAGCTTCTTACTAACCTAATCATAAAAAATCAATTACATTTGTCTGACATGACTTATGCTTTATAAAGCCATGCTTTTTACTGCTCATAATGCCATTCTCTAAAACATAATTTTGAATGTTATCCCTTAACAAGCCTTCAAATAACTTGCCCACCATAGTTGTCAAATTTACTGGCCTATAATTGCCAGGCTTAGATTGCAATTCCTTTTAAAATATAGAAATTACATCAACTTAAACTGAAGTAAGCGCTCTCAGTACCCTAGGTTAAACTGTCCTATCTTAGAACTATGTAGTATACATACTATATATTTAGATTGAAAAAATACAACTGTCCATTGTTACCAAAGTGCATCCCTTACCATCAGTGACCCATATTACAAAAAACCTTTTTCTATTAGGATAAAAAAAAAAGGGTAGCAAGCCACCAAAAATAGTTTCCCTCAGAGCCCATATTGCAGATAGAAGCTATTAGTATTTTTTGAAAAAAAAAAAACCCTTGTACATGCTCTGTCCCACACAGGAGGCAAACTCATGCTATTAGGCTAATGCCACACCATGTTTATATTTTCAGCAAGCCAAAAAACGATTGCCGAAAATACGTACGTACGCTCCTACCTGTGCCTGCACCCGAATCACTGGAATACACTTGGGTGCAAGCACATGTAACTGATATCCGCATAAAAATACGAGACTTCATTCTGCATTCTCTTGCATTTTTTATTCCATTCATTCGGGCGCAGGCACAGGTAGGAGCATATGGCGCATATTTTCGGCAATTGTTTTTCGGCTTGCTGAAAATATACGCCATACGCATGGTGTTGAATTAGCCTAAATGGATGACTGTCCCAGCTTGCTTATGCACATGCATACCATGTAAGGAAATTCTGTTGTTTCCCCCAGAGTTTGGTCTGTGTTAGCCAACACCTCTGGTGGGGGAAATCATTTATAGGTGATAGGGGCCCTTTAATATTATAGAAGTTATTTAAAGGGATTCTGTCATGATTTTTATGGGGTACTATTTATTTCTAAATTACACATTTACATAGCAAATAATTCACTCTACCATTTAAAATGTTATTCTTTTTACCTGTAATATTGGTGTGTAGGCATCTCAGTGCATTGTGCCTGACTCTGAGCTTTCAGAAGGAGCCAGTGCTACACATTAGAACTACTTTCAGATAACCTATTGTTTCTCCTACTCCCATGTAACTAGAGGAGGGTGAAAGGGAGAGCAGTGATACCACTCCAACTTGCAGCGCAGCAGTAAAGTGTGTCTGAAGTTTATCAGAGCACAGGTAACATGGCTGTGGCACCCTGGGAAATGAAGAATATGGCTAGCCCCATGTGAAATTTCAAAATTAAAATAATTAAATCTGTTTGCGGTTTTAAAAAATGGATTTCAATTCAGGAATCTGCTGGAGAAACTTTATTAACTTATGTGTTTTGCAAAAAAAACATGTTTTCCCATGACAGTATTCCTTTAAGTCTGCAACTGCAGTGTGCAATTTCACACACAAATTGCAATGGTTGTAATACGTAATGCTGCTTTCAAAAGCTGAGTAGTCTCCAACACAGTTACTCCTGATACATCAAAATGAATGCAACTGCACTTGTGTTTTGATGCTAATAGTGTGCAAGTTGTGGCTAAAATATTCTTAGTGGAGATGGCATTTCTTCCTGCACCCAGCATCAAAATACTGTTAGAGTTAAAATCTTTAGCTCTGGTACCAAGCACAACTATACAAAAGGGCAAAGAGCATGCTTGGATGCAAGTAACGACAAGAAATGGTTTTAGTGCACAGCCTTGCATCCGTCTGGGCTCAGAGGCACTTGCGGTCATGAATGAGCCCTAATATTTGTATAAAGTTTATGCTGTGGTCACCTTGTTGTTTTCATTTTTCAATCAGTATTGTTCCATTTTACCTTTGCTTTTGTGTAATTCCTGCCCTTTGCAGCACGTTTCATGTTCTTTTGTGTACTTTTATCAACACATATAAAAAACACTAGCACATTATAACACAAGTTTTTAATCTAAATGAGACCTGGGTGCTTATATTGCCTTGTGTTACAAAAAAGAACAGTATTAAGCTAATACACTTGCCAGATGTGATGAGACTGGTATCATGTGAAATAGAGTCAGTCTAGGGAATGGCCAAGCATTTGCCTCCCTGTGGAGAAAACTGATTGGCGTCAACTGTGTCATCAGAATAACCATTTGATTCCACTGGGCACAGCAGTGCTCTAAATAAACCTCCAGTTCTCTTTCTTGTATTGATCACTTTTTGTTTGCAGGCATCCAGGGAGCTGAGCAGTGTCATATACACTTACTCTGTAGACTTCAAATGTGGTCATGAATCTGCAGCAAATCATCTACACATGTTGCTGCATATCAGAACTCTCCAGTAATTCACAAAATTGCTATTGGTGCTTGAGATTCTGACTAAATTGTATAAATGAGATGAGTGCAATTAAATGTATAGTTAATTTTATAATTAAAGAAAAAAGGACCCTTTAATTGTATATATTTGGATAATGTAAAGCTATGAAGGTTACTGTATGAGTTTATGACTGCAGTCTCTAAATTCAAATTCTGCTACACTGTATGGTTTAGAACAAACTGTCTGGGAATGCCACCTACACCGTCACAGACTTTGAAGCATTGGTTTTACCTATGTGCTAGAATCCATTTTTAGATTCTGCTTCTTCAGGAAAGAATTCAGTGCCAGGGGGCATGAACATGACATTTTCACAAATCTAATGTGCATTAGCACATGGGCAAAAGACAGAGTATTTATAATAAGCTCATTACAGTTATGTCATTACTTTCTATAAAAATAGATTTCAAGATTTGCAAGGTTTGCAGTTATAAGATGGATTTTTGGTTGCAAAAAGTACCCAGGGTTATAAATATAGGGGTAGGCCTGATTCATATAACTGAAGATAACTGATTTACATTTTAGGAACAGAAATGAATCGTTTTTTCCACTGTATGGCAAAGGTGCATTATTTTTATGGCACTTACAGTTCACCCATAGCATCCCCAGTTATAAGTAAAAAAAACATTTTGGGACTACATTCAAGATATGATTGAACACTACATGCCAGAAGCAAATAAGACCCAGGCACATGTAGATTTGGGCATTGCAGTGCTACTGTGCTATTTTTGAGTGGCATTTTTTCCTGCGTATTGTGCTTTTACTTTTGTTCTTCATTTTCTTGTTTTTTTGGGGGTGGGGTGATCATTTAAAAATTCACTATGATGTTTTTGTTTATGATAAGGCAATACTCCTGCTGTGCTTGGGGTGCTTCCTGTAGCTATCAGTATTAAATACGGAGAAGGAAATCTTCCCTTGCTCTATGTAGGAAACATATTGAATAACATTCTGTTATTCTGATCTGTCATTTCATTTGTCAATGTCCAGTGCAGTACCTAAACGTTGTCACTAGATGTCAACACATTCTGAGCCACAGCTGAAGTAGCTAATTACCTGAATACAATGCAAATTTATACAGTTGTATTTAAATCAATTGCATTCAACAACAAATTAGACTATATTATCTGGTATATACAATCGATTTATTCCATAGATTTTTTGGTTATATCTAGATACATGTGTGTGAGTCTGTATGTGAGTACTTTTTATGTGTGTGGCAGATAGAGAACTATGGGTAAAATATATAAATCTGGAAAAAATATAAATGAAAAATAATAATGAACAAAAATAATAATGCAACAGAAAATAATGTGAAACACTGGCAAACAGACAGTGGAAGTTGCTAGAAAAAATCTGAAAGTAATATGCTTATAGGAATGAGAGAGGGAATCGGAGTGGAGGAGGAGGTGTAATAAAGGGAGGGAGAGAATTAACTTGAGAGGGAGGGTGAAGCAAAGCAGCGAGAGGAGTGCAAGGTAGAGGGAGAATATCAGATAGAAAGAAATCAAGAGGGAGAGAGAAGCACAGGATTACAGCTCTGCAATTTCAGCTGTGCTTATAGACAGATTTCTCCTCCTACTCCACAACACATAAAGGGGTGCATATAGAGAGAGAGAGAGGCAAGAGACAAAGAAAAGAAGAAAAGGCACACTGAGAGGTGCTGGCAGATATAGGAAAAATAGAAAAAGATTAACAAAAGAATGTAAGACAGTGTGCAGGAGAAGATAGATAAAGGAGGGTCCAGAAAAGAAAGGGCCACATAAGGGTACAAATAATCAAAGAATTGGAGGAAGGAAAGCTATATGCAAACAGTACACACAAAATACCACTAATAGAAATGCCAGTACCAAACAATGAGACACACAGGGATCACAGTGGGAAGCCTTTTCTGCTTTAGACTGAGGTAGCTCATGGGAAGCAGTCCTGTAGGCCGCATGATTTGTATACTTCTTTAGGCATAAGGGCTTTTGATGGGCTGTATCAGCAGTGCTCCAGCCGTCTTCCTTTTTGGTAGGCTGTCCTCTAACACTGTTATTTCTGCACTCTCGCAGTATTTCATCTATAATGCGAAACACCCTCGGCTGTCTCATTAGCAGCTTCTCTGCTACAAATACTTTGTAAGAATAATATGGGAACTGTCTCAGAGTAGCCTCTTAGCAATATATGGGCAATCACACAACAAGCATATCACTGTGCCAGCAGTCTCCTTAAATGAGACTTCTTTTTTTTTTAACATTTTTTGCTACACTTTTTCATCACAATCTTTGCACCCCTGAAACTGTGAAGTCTTTTTAGCAGCCTCTTTTAGGAATCTGTCTAGAAGCTCTGCTATTGCTCTCTTTTGACACATTCAAGGACCAGCCTCTGTCATCTGTTTTAAGGAGTTGCCTCTCTGAGTGGGTTTACCGGTGGCCTTTTGAAAAGCAGCCTCTCAGGAAGGTCTCTCTCAGCAGTCTCTTTTGCAGCCATGGCGTTCACCTTTGCAGCGTTCTGCTACATGCTGACACTCGTCCTCTGTGCATCTCTTATTTTCTTCATCATCTGGCACGTGAGTCTCACAACCTCAGTCTAACAACTGTACCAAAAAGGGTAGTAAGGGAGGGGGCATTGTAAGTAATAAAATCATTGTAAATGTAAATACTGTTCTAATGGAACACATTATACTGACAATATGCTCAGTATATTATATGCCAACTTAGGGACAGTTAGTTGGGATATATTAAAACACCAAGGCAGAGGTTACTGCTGGGTAAATAATGTACTGGGTAAAGCAAGACAGATGGATATTTGTTGATCTAAAGCAACAAGGCAGGAAATGTGGGGGCCTGTGGCACAAAGAAAACGCCTTTAACATGTTATAAAGTGGGTGTAATAACCTAGTTATTATAGCACAGATACCAAAGTTTAAAAGACCAGAGGGATGAACAGCAAGAAACAAATACAATTTACAAACAGCTTTGGCTTCACTGTTTCTGACAATACCTATTGTTATTTGTTTCATTGCTGAAAATGTCAGTGCCAAATGAATTCTAATAACAAAAATCCTGTATATGTAACATCATATCTATCTACCTATACACATACACCCTTAGGCAGGACTCAGGTGCACCTCTCTTCACATCAGTGGCTGGGTCTCAGCTGTTTTTGTGCTCTAAACATTCATTACACTGTCCAGCACACAATGTTCAAATGCATATGACTGTGGAATGTTTTTGCTCTTCCAGAATGTAATTTATGCCACAATGTGCATGTAACAGACATGTTCTATGATGATACATGTGGCTATGTTACTACATGTGACTGTATCTCTGTGCATTTATATCTTAGAAATACAAGATGGTGATCATTTATTAAGAATGATGTTGCTAATGTCATAGATTGCATCTGTACCTTTGATAGTTTGAAAGCAGTGATGCCCATGGCATCCTTCCCTTTATGCATCCCACATAATTGGTATTTAACAGAGGATAACTGTGGCCATATTATACCTTCTAGACTAACTGCAATGGCTTTTTGTTTGCAACAAAACAAATACTTCATTTAATTCCCCATATACATATAGATATTGTAAATATAACTAAATAGGTAATAATTTAGCAACAGTGTAGCAAAGTTTGTTTAGTATATAAAATAGGGCTGTCAAACAAATGCTCCTGGATATGTTGGACTCTTTAACTCCCAGCAAGCCTCTAAAGCTTCCAGCTTCTCAGGAATGCTAGGAATTGTATTTTTCTATAGCTGGAGGGCCACAGTGACGCCTGCTATATGAAAAGTATTTTATATTCTGCAGTACATTGTGGAGGCGAGCACAATTGCAGAAACCTTATCAGCTGTCAATCAAAACATTGCTTTCATACATTAGACCAATTAAACCTTACTGCTGATTGGTTGCTATGGGTTACAGCACTTATTGTACCTGTGCTGGAAAACGAATCCTACTGTGCAGTGACTAATCTAGATTTGCAAGAATGCAACAATGTATTCTGTTATAGAAGATCATTGTGTAGCTTGTAATGTTTGGATATTGCCATGGTATATGCTTGGGTTTATTGTCATTACAGGTACCTGGAATTCCTAGTTGTGTCAAGCATTAGAAAACCCAGTGTTTAATATGTTGCTTTCTACCTTATACCTTACATGCTCTATTTATAAGACAGTATTCAAGGTCTGAACATTTTTTGAGGTATTATTCTTTGTAGATTTCTGTGTTCTAAAAGCATATTAGAGTCACTACATACTTCTTGTCATGTTGCATCTGTTTGCGTACATGAGTTTTTCTGTATGTTAGTATGTGTGTGTGTCACACTGAACCCCATGTAATTCACATTGTACAAGGGAGTGAGTCACACTGCACCCTGCCTGTGTGCCTCATTGCAGCTTGCACATCACAGATCGAAAATATGAATAGCAGTGTGTGTATATATCATTATCTATCTATTAGGAGTATCATTACAAAAAAATGTGACTACATTTGTCATACAGCTTCCCCTCCCCATTTCCACCTTTGTATGTCCCATTCTTTGTGTTTCTGCATCTCTCTGTTGCTGTGGAGACTGATCTGGTAGCTATGGAAACTGCATATGTTTATAAAGTGGTACCCAGAAAAAGCTACACCCTTTCCAAACCACACCTTCTAAATTAGACAATCCCATCACACCCACACGTATTTCCTTTTCTTCTATATTTCAGTAATACTGCCCTTATTGTCTTAATAAGAATGATCTTAAACATAATCATTTACTTATAGAGTGCCAGCAAATTCCACTGCGTTTTGCTAATAGTACTATAACTAACATGGATCTTAAATTAACAAGGGTTACAGGATTACAAGAACCTCCATTCAGGAGCTTTAATTCTTTGGTTTTTTTTTTTTTTGTCTGTTGCTTAATTTTATTTTTTTGCCCTTCATGTTACTATTGCTTCCTTCCTTTTATAATTTTTTCCCATTTCTTCATACTTCTTAACTTCTGTGTTGTTCTCTCTCTATGAGGTCAATGTATAATAACTGTCTCTCCTCTGGGTATTTCTGCACAATTAGTTCAGTGTCATCTTGCAATGTTAGCGTGTCTGCCAGCAGCGGGAGCCTCTACAAGAACTGTCGATCTGAAGATCTTATGCTTTATCTGGCCAACAAGCTGCTTGCCTGTATGTTTCAAGTTAGATACACGCATTTAGAAATAGCCACAGAATAAAGGTGCAGGTTCATGTCTTGGGATCTGAGCGCAAAACATATTGTAGAAGCTGAAACTGTACACTCTTTACAATTGCAATATTTATTTTAAAGCCTGAAAGTGCTAAAATGCATGCATTTCACTGTATTTTGAACAATGAAATAAATATTAAACTGTTTAACAACCATAAACATAATTAAATGGAATAACAGTAAAAGTTTAAAAAAATGACAGGACAGATATAAAGTAATTATGTGGTTTAAAATACATGCATACAAACCACTTCTTTATTACAAGAATCAGCGAGGCAGTAAATAGAGAGAATGTGGAGGTCTCAGCTGCAACTTGGCCAGGGACCTAAGGGGTCAAAAAGAATTAGATCAGATATAGATTAATTGGAAACTGAAGCCCAAAGGAGACACACATGTTTACATAAAGAGGTTGACTGTTAATAATAGAGGGCGTTTAATTAAGAAAGGGATAATGTTTGGGGACAGTTTGCATGGCTAGAAGAGGATGTTCTGCCATTGTTTAGCAGTTACTGCAATTTATCTTAAGCACTGATAATGAAAAAATAATTTAAAACGAGCATCTGGACAAATGGCTGAAATTTAGTACAAAGACCCCAGACATATGTATTGTCAAATTGCCTTAATCCAACAGATGAGCCCATCGCCTTAGTGATCACATTACTTTGTAAAGTGTGAATTCATTCAGTCCTGGGTCAGTCTGATTTAGATTATTAGTTGCCACCAGTTTTCGCTGACCACAGCTGTAGGTGCAGAGCCCCCTGTTGCAGATACATGAGTATCAATCATTTCTGTTAGAACTTGATTGAATTGTATGAAATATTTGTGCTTGTATAGCTAGCATTACATTAGAGGGGCAGTATACCACGAAGGGGTGCTGCTGCTATAAGGCAAGTTGAAAAAAAACTCAGGTGGCAGTGCCACCCAAGTGACCAGGGGCGGCAAAAATCTGCTCCTGCTAATTTTTAGAGCCAAATTTTTGGCGCAGAGAGCACAATTATGCTGCACTAGTAATGCAACACCCCCTTGAGCAGGGCTGAAGTTCCAACTGGGGGCAGCATCGGATAGTCGACCTCATGATGGCTAGGGGAACAAAATCTCCCCTGTATACCCTGTTCTACATAAAAAATATTGCTTGTGCTAAACATTCTTTTTGCCTACTGTTTTAATCACAAACAATCTATGGTTATTGAACTAAACAGGACAAACATGAATAAAATGTTTGATTCTTTCAATTAAAATTTCTTGATACTAGCAGTTTTATATTGCTAATATCATACATTTAGGACAGGAGTGCTCCTGCTATTAGGCCTAATCAGCAAGAATATCAAAGCTGAAGTTACTGATGCAGTAGACATCAAGTTTTTAGCCTTACTGGGTACTAAGTTATAATGGGTCCAGCTTATCCTCCCTGTGAGAGACAACAAGAGCGGCTACAGGTATAGCTACGAGAGTGTTTAACCCTAATTTCATCCCAACTTCTTCCTGCCAATTTCCTGACCCCCACCCCGATAATTTGTGAATCACTTTTCTACATGCAATTAGCATGTAACAATTCCACCATAATATGACAAGAGAAGATTGGTTCTAGAAATGTATGTGCCACAACTCTGATATCTATTACAGAAAAAGGGGAATAGGGAAAGAAGAAGTTCTCTTATCCAATAAATTTTCTCCAAAACTAGTGTTTTCTTGGGGGTATAAAATATGAAATCTAAGATAAAGAAGAAAAAGATAACCCCTTAATTTATTAGGGGGTTATCTTTTTCTTCTTTATCTTAGACAACTCTGATATTTACTATATAGAGATAAAAATGTTTTTATAACTGGAAAGCTGTTGTGGTCTTGAAAGGCTGGGCATACTTTTAAATATGAGAATACTGGGAGCTGTTGTTTGCTTTATTCAATTTTAGAAAACAGCTCACAATTATATACAGTGTGGGATAAAGACATATCCGGCAAGGGAAAAAATATGTTGTGCCTCTAAACCCTGCCCCATTGTCAATGATGTATTGGAAAACTTTTTACAAAAGCTGGTAGGACTATGCTTTTCTGCAAATACAGCTCATGGTGACTAATTAGGCATTCTAATAAGGCGGCAGGAGCAGAGCTGGGCAGATTAAAAAAGGGAAGCGGGGGGGCTGGTTGGAGAGAACACAACACAGAGGAATATATTTAATAGACCCTTAACTCATCCTGTTTCCTTTCCACCTCTTGCCTCAAATATCCTGGAATGTATTGTATTCTCCCTTATCACTAACTTTCTACACGCCCATAATCTGTTAATCCCAATCCAGCCTGAGACTGCATTGTGCAGCCTTACAAATGATCTTCAGGTTACCAAACACAAATGTCACTTCTCCAGTCTTATCTTTCTTTACCAGCTGCATTTCATATGGTTGACCACTCCCTCCTAATGCAGATTTGGTATTTGCTTGGTCCATAATCAGGATGCATCCTGGCTCTTTCTTATCTTTCTGACTGATCAGTCACTATCTCTTATGCTCACAAATCCTCATCTCCTGTTCCACTTAATGTAGGGGTGCCACATGGTCTGTTGTTATTCTCTCTACACAGTCTGTCTTTGGGAGATCTAATATATTTATTGACCCCTTCAATTAGCTAAACAGCTAAAAATGAGAATTAAATCTTATAACTGCTTCCTAGCAATCTCCAACTGAATGAACCAACGCCACCTTAAACAAAACCTAACAAAAACTGAACTTGTCAAATTTCAATCAAAGCCTGGTCATAGTCCCTTTTTTACTATCTCTATGGATGGCATGTTGATTAACCCTGTCAGCTGGGCATGTGGTCTTGGGGTAATCTTTAACTCCTTTATCTCTTCCTCTGATGATATTAACACCGCTGCCAAAACCTGGTAACTTTTTCTTAAGCAATATCTGTCCCTTTCTGTCAAAAGCAACAGCTAAGACAACGCTCATGCATGCTCTTATCCTTTACTGCTCAGAGTGCTGTAACCTGCTATTAACTGGACTTCCTAACTCCCATCTCTCCTCCCTACAGTCTGTATTAAATACTGCTGCCAGAATTCTCCTCCTCATTCTCTGCTGCTGAAGTCCTTATTATACTATAAAGCAAAGAACTCATAAACTCCTCACTATATCTCTTCTCTCGTGTCTCCGTGTTCCTGGCCGTCTCCTCCGCTCCTCTCAGAGTAACCACTTGTTTCCCACCCGCCCCACTACTACCATCCTGCTCCTTTCATTTGGAATGTTATCCCTTTATAAAGGTAGATTTATCAAAATGTGAGTTTAGAGCTTAATACATAAAACTCACATATGTTCCATTTATTCCTATTTATTTTTTAGAAGTGTATTTTATAAATGGTGAACTCTAGCTTTCACCCATTAATAAATACTCTTCTAAAAATTCCATAGGATTTTTTTATGTATTAAGTTCTAAACTCACAGTTGATAAATCTGCCCCTAAGAGTTACACCTTCACTTAGATTGTAAGTTCCATAAGCAAGGAACTTATTTCCTTTGTCTCTTTGACACTTAGCTTGTAATATTTGGTGAAATCTTTAGTTGGCCATGCATGGGTTTCCAACTTGGCCCCTACGAACTAAATTAACAAGGTCGTCTCCTGACAGGTTTGCAGGTTTGCATATAGCCAATTTGGCTACCCTCTAATATATGTTTAGCTAAGGGATAGTTCACCTTTAATTTAACTTAATATGTTATAAAATGCCATATTACTAGCAAGTTTGCAGGTCCTCATAATTTTATTTTTTTTTTATAGTTTTTGAATTATTTGTCTTCCTCTTTTACAGCTTTCCAGGTTTCAAATAGGGGTCACTGACTCCAGCAGCTAAAAAAACTATTGCCCTGTGATCTTACAATCTTATTATTGTTACTTTTTACAAATGATCTTCGTATTCAGGCCCCTTTCTATTTATTTTCCCATCTCTCATTTAAACCAATGCCTGGTTGCTAAGGTAAACAAGACCCTAGCAACCAGACAGCTGCTGAAGGTAAACAAGACCATAGCAAACAGACAGCCGCTGAAATACCAAACTGTAGAGCTGCTGAACAAAAGGCTAAATAACTGAAAAACCACAAAAAATAAAACATGAAAACCAATGGCAAACTGTCTCATCATCTTATTGCATCTGACTTCTATCTGCATGTTTTATTCATTCTAAATGAACAGGGCCAGAACTAGAAGTAGGCAGAAGGGCACAACAGTAGGGGGACGCTGGACATTTTGCTTGCCTTCCCCTAGTTTCAGACCATCTGAAGTCTGGATTGTACAATTGATTTGGTGCGCGTGCATGATGAGTTGTCTGAGTAATGGGCAGGGGTGCTTGCCTTGGGTATCCCCAACCGTAGGCCTGGCACTGAACTATACGTTTAACATATATAAACTAATCGGACTTCAAAGATAAACTAGCGACTGATTTATTATCTTTTACATATACATTTTCATTGTTAAACTCTTTGATTATCATCCTCTTTAAGGTTTATAATAAACCAGTTATTTTTGTACAAACTTATATGAATAAATGAACAGGTAAGGCATCTATTATCTGGAATGCTTGGGACCAGGGAAAAGGTGTTTATGTAAAAGTAGTATTTTCACCAAAATTGAAAATTGCAAATGCACAAAAAGAACATTCATATCTTCACCAGTTAATTTTCTCCAGTTTAAAATGGTAAATATTCGTTAATTAACCAAGAACACAAGTATGAATTTTGGCAAACTGGAAATTCTCCAGGTTTAGGGCAGTGGCACACAGGGAGATTAGTTGCCTCGCGACAAATCTTCCTTGCCATGGGCGACTAACCTCCCTGCAATGCCATCCCACCAGCAAGAATGTAAATCGGCAGTGGGATAGCATACAGGTCATTACGATTTCCCGAAGTCGACTCTCAAGGAAACTTCGGGCGACTTTGAGAAATTGTAGCAACGCGTATGCCATTCCACCAGCAATTTACATTCTTGCCGGTGGGATGGCATTGTGGAGAGATTAATCGGCTGCAGCAGCAAAGTTTTGTCGTGGGGCAACTAATCTCCCCATGTGCCACTGCTCTTAGGCTGGCAAACTACCATTATAATGATAGAGCAGCCACTTTTGCATCTTATTATCCCCTCCATGCTAATATCCCACATGCAGTATATCTACAATTGTATGGGGAAAATACACTGGTAAAAATACCCCACATTACCCATGAAACATATTACATTGGGTATTTATTATATATAAGCACATACGCCTGAGAAAATCACACTTTAATAATTATGCTCCCTAGTGTGATATAGCCCAAACAACTTTTTCTACAGCTTTTTATTTTAGTAAGCAGACTTATCTTATTGAATAGGCAGTGAAATGATTAAATTCAGGGAGGAATGTCCAATGCAGTCAACCACAGCAATATAAAGGCTGATCATGCATTACATAGCAAAAATCAGAGATGTCGACAGCAAGTGTAGTCCCATCGCTCAGTACCAGTCAAGTACTGAATGCAATTAAAATCTTAGCATGGCCACAATTTGTATAGCAATGTGTTTTACATATATTTGACTGAAATGCGGGTATGGAACCTGTTATCTATAATGGCTTGGAACCTGGGCTTTTACGGATAAGTGTTTTTTCTGTAACTTAAATCTTCATGCTTTAAGTCTACTAAAAATTATTTACACATTAAGAAAACCCAGTAGGATTTTTTTTGCCTCCAAAAGGACCTTAGTTAGGATCATTTAAAGAGAAAAAGAAAATATGTTTTTAGAATTTTTTGCCTAAAATATGGGAGTCTACGGAGATGACTTTCCCATAATTCTGAATTTTTGGCTAACAGGTTTCTAGTTCACAGAACCCATACCCCTACTGAAATGCATTGATGGTTACTAGAAAAAATATGAAACACAGGGATGAGCTTAATTTATATTTGACCTACTAACCTAATATTAGAATAATAGTTAGCCAAAAAATCCTCATATAAATAAATGTCTCCCGAGAAAGTGAAACCACTACCTGCTAAAATGCTACTAACCGAATATTAGAATAATAGTTAACCAAAAAATCCTTTATAAAAATAAATGTCTCCCGAGAAAGTGAAACTACTACCTGCTAAAATGCTACTAACCGAATATTAGAATAATAGTTAGCCAAAAAATCCTCATATAAATAAATGTCTCCCGAGAAAGTGAAACCACTACCTGCTAAAATGCTACTAACCGAATATTAGAATAATAGTTAACCAAAAAATCCTTTATAAAAATAAATGTCTCCCGAGAAAGTGAAACCACTACCTGCTAAAATGCTACTAACCGAATATTAGAATAATAGTTAACCAAAAAATCCTTTATAAAAATAAATGTCTCCCGAGAAAGTGAAACCACTACCTGCTAAAATGCTACTAACCGAATATTAGAATAATAGTTAACCAAAAAATCCTTTATAAAAATAAATGTCTCACAAAAAAGGGAAATCACTACCTGCTAAAATGCTTATACAAATAACTTGAAAAACGATATCTTTATCACCACAAAACTGACAATTGCTAGGACTTAGCAACTTCTTTTAGTATATAGTCAAAAGCTAAGTTAAACTGGTTCTTTATCACAGAGAAACAAACTAGTTTTGTAAGGTACATTTTGTGAGATCTGAGAGCCTTGGATAACATATATGTTTCCAGACATAATATATACCCTACCCTCTTTTCAATGTAGGTTGGAGAGTTTGGCAAGAACTGTTTTGTGAGCTGTCTAGAATCACATTTTCTCTCATAGTTTGCTAATTTTTACCTACTTCCTCTATTTAACAATAGTAACTATACATAACTGATGTGGGTTTACAAATACACAATTTACTTTCTCGTCACCTTCTTTAACATGGAGGAGCCCCTAATGCTTCTGTTAATATCTCTCGTTTGTTATATATATATATATTGACTGTTACCACCACTTTCAGAGGTGGTTATGGTAGCTCCAATAGACAAACTTGCACCTAATTTGGAACAGAAGGCAGAAGCAGTGCAGAAAGAGTGCAACTACATAGAAGTGCAATGACCGCCTTTTGACATAAGGACCCTTAATGAATGGGATTTTTCAACCAGCTGACTGCACTTGTAAATGAGCCCTAGAGTCCCAGTTGATGTTAGGCTAGTAAGGTATTTGTAAAGACTTAAACCATCGAGTATTACAAAAAATAACAAGACACAGCATTTAGGATTGGTCAGTGCAACATAAAAGTTAAACCCTGGTTTGAGTAAGGTTACAGATCTATACTTTTTATGCAAATTGATAAAAACACCCACCAGGCAGATCAGTACTTCCTGTCAGTGCCTTTGTGGGCAATTTTTTCTTTATTTGACTCAGTGGCACTTTCTGGCTGTTCAGTAAAAAATAGAAACTAAGAAAGTTGGTACAGTGGCATTATGGAGTAGACAAAACACCTCTGTAGTTTAGAGCAATTCCACAAACCATTGTTTGGAAAAGATTATTCAAGCAAAAGATGATCCCTTGCGGAATAATATCTGCAACTGTTATTTCCCTTTACCCTAAGCTTGAATATACAGTAGATTATAATCAGCAAAGTAACTAAATTAGCAGATTCAGTGATGATAAATTGTATGCTTATGCATTTGGGACCTAAAAGTAGAATCCTTCATGTTGCGTGTGATGAACCATTACTGGCGTAAACTAGCATCAACTTTTTATTATGAGGCATTATCTTAATGTTCAAAAAGTTTTTTCCCATTGAGAGCTGGTTCAGTTGCCCTCTGGGAGTCAGGAAGGATTTTTTTCCCTCCTGTGGCAGGTTGGGGGCAGCTTCTAATCATCAGGAGGTTGGGTAAGATTTACTTAGGTGAAAAGTTCGACTCGATGGATGTTTGTATTGTTTCAACCTCAATTACTATATAGCTTTGTAACTACGATTCTTAGTAATATGTTCTATAGATACAGAGAAACTGTATTCATGTCTACTGTCATATTTGTTATGCATCAGCCAAAGGATAAACACTTATGCATCTTTAAATGATGACAATTGTTACTAAACAAAGCTTTACCAATTCTAAGACACCATTCAAATTAACACCATTATGTAAAATTGGTTTTATTGAGCATGACTACGTTTTTATGCTTTACTTTATCTTCTTGCCTGACATAGATTGTAAAATTTATATGTGGATGAAAGACCACAGATCATAAATTTTAGAATCTGGCAGCAAAACTCTGCACTGGCTCTTAAAGGCAGCCCAGCATTTTTGCTCTGTTCCCCCACCCAAGGCAATAAGCAGATTGGTAGGAAAGAAAGGCACCATTGCGGCCCTCTAATGGATCGAGTAACCCTTTAGCATCTGCCCACACATAGGTAAGTCTCACACATACAAAAACATATTTTATTGCCCATTGTGACTAGCATGAGAGCTTATTTAACGGTGTAATTAGTTTTTTACTTTTATTTTGTTTTAGTTTTATTGAGTACGTTTTCATGTTTCACTTTTTCTTGTTGCCTGACACAGATAGTAAAATTTATGATATGTGGATAAAAGGCTTTGCATACTACAGATCATTAATTTTAGAATCTGCTGCAAAACTCTGCACTGGCTCTAATAGGGAGCTAGGCATTTTCACTCAGTTCCCCCCACCCAAGGCAACAAGCTGATTGGGGGAAAGAGTGGCAAGTTGGCGGCCCTCTGTTGGGTCAGTATCCCTCTAGCCTCTCCTGCCCACACCTAGGTAAGTCTCACATATACAAAAACATACTTTATTGTACAGTGTGACTAGCATGAGTGCTTATCAAACTGTGTAATTAGTTTTTTGACTTTTATTTTGTAGTATTATTGGATTGTTACCATTTTCTTTTTTTTCATCTTGTTATTTCATTTTCACATTGCTGTTGACTGCTTTGGTTTGCCTATAAAACAATCAGCAACATTAGCAGAACTTGGATTCTGACCACTAATCGTTTTGCAGTGTTTTTTTATTATTTTGTTTGATTTTATTGAATTCTTAGCTGTATTTTACATTGTTCTAAATCACTTGTAAACATTTTGTGTTCACTACTTACATTTTGTGGTCTCTACATGCCACATACTTAATCCTATTCACGTTGGGTATCAAACTGTTTCAAAGTCCCCTGGCATACAAATTTATAATGTTTTATTGTAACCCTTAGGACAAGTAAGAGATTTGCTGTTAAAATGCAAGCTTTGAAGCAATTTTCAGACATCTACTAAAAACCACTATCTTTAGCAAAGCTTTCTGTTTGATAGTTTGGAGCAGAAATACTTATTTTCCAATTTCGAATGTCAGAATGTGGGCATTTCACAAATATATCATTTTCTGGGGCCAGCTTACTTTTAGGGGCTTTTACAATATATAAAGCACAGGTGGTGCTTATTTTGCATTATCCAATTTGAATGCACAATTTTCAATAAGGTGTCTCTACATTCCAGATACATTGGAAATCCTATGCATTCAGGCATCAAACTGTTCTAAAGTCCTCTGGCATATAATTTTAGAATGTATTATCTTAGTAATGAGGACATGTGGGATGCTATAAATGCAACCTTTAAAGCAACTGTCAAAATTGTAATTAAAAACACTAAGGGGCACATTTACTAACCCACGAACGGGCCGAATGCGTCCGATTGCGTTTTTTTCATAATGATCGGTAATTTTGCGATTTTTTTCGGCGTCTTTACGATTTTTGCGTAAAAACGCAAGTTTTTCGTAGCCATTACGAAAGTTGCGCAAAGTCGCGATTTTTTCGTAGCGTTAAAACTTGCGCGAAACGTCGCGCCTTTTAAATTTTAACGCTACGAAAAAGGCGCGACTTTGCGCGCAAGTGTTAACGCTACGAAAAAATCGCGACTTTGCGCAACTTTCGTAATGGCTACGAAAAACTTGCGTTTTTACGCAAAAATCGTAAAGACGCCGAAAAACTCGCGTTTCTACGCAAAAATCGTAAAGACGCCGGAAAAATCGCAAAATGTTCGTTTCCAATCGGAATTTTTCCAATTCGGATTCGAAATCGTGTCTTAGTAAATCAGCCCCTAAATTTAGCAAAGCATTTTTGGTAGTTTAAAGTAGGAAAGACATATATACCAATTTTGGTTTTGTCAGAATGTGTACTTTTCTGGGATCAAGTTATTTCCTTGCATAAAAAGTAGGTAGTGTAGTGTTGCAATAGTTGAAGTGTCAGCCTAGAAATATCTACATTTGCTACTTACTTTTGAAATCGTAGCCATACTGGTCATCAAATGATTAGAAGACCACAAGGACTTACATGTAATAAATCCAATAAATGGGGTGCCAGGCCCCTACTTCTATCTTCACCCCTTATTTTGACCCTTACAAACAATCCCCCCATAGTAAAGTGTTCTGTAACGATATAAAGAGAATATGTATAATTTGTATGCTTTGCGTTGCCAACACACTGTTTCCAATCTTTGTCTTTCCACTTTGTTATTTTCTTTCATGTATAAAAAGTTAAATAAAGAAAGATTTCAAAATGATTAGAAGACCACTGGCTTTCATATTAGTTATATTTTTTCTTTTCATCTAAGGGCAGGGGTGTGATAAGATGATGTAAATTGCAAAGTGAGGTTTAGCAAATCTTTGCAGTTTGGCAAATAGTGGCCTTTTTGCAAGTCAGGAGCTGCCTTGAAGAATTTGAGAATTTAAGAGTGGATCGACAGTCCTATCAGTGTTGAAAACCAAGTGCAATAGTGTTGCTAGTAAAAGGCCTGAATATGAAACCAATAGAGAGCAACACTTGAAGGTAGACAGGGTTTGTATTGTTTGGATATTGTGCTTCTTTATTTAATGGAGAAACTGACTTTGGAATGGCCCTCATGGATGAAAAATCGCCTTTTCCAAGACCTAAGTCACAGAGCCGTTCTAGTATTAACCAATAAAGCTAGAGATCTAAAGCCCATGTGGTTTAAGGTTCACTTGATTAGAAATGCAGCTTGGAGCTAGAGATCAGAAAGGCCCTTCACAATTTCTTCTCTCTCTGCTGTTTTTCAGGGTATCCTATTTCTTATAACTAAAAATCCATAGCTTTGCCCTCTGAGGAGCTGGTTTAGTTGGTTCCTTTGTGGGGGGTATATTGTCTTTCTGTTAACTTTTCTTTAAAGTATGAGTAGGTGATTTTGTTTATTTACATTATTTAGAGTCATATATCTTTGCTACAGAAGTAGAATAAAGGACCTAAGCAAACATAAAAATTCACAGCTTTTCAAAAATAGGTGTTCATATAAGGACATGGGCACACGGAGTGGTTTGTCCGCCTCTCAGCCTGCGATCTTCCTTCAGGCTGAAAGTGGATCCGCTTCCATATGAGGCAGAAGCTGTAGTTTTCAGTTCAGACACTTGGAGCAGCATATGGATTTACTTTTTTCAGCCTGACAGAAAAACACAGGCTGAGAGAAGCGGATATAGCGTTCCATATGCCCATGCCCTAAACCTCTCTGCAATACAAGAGTTACTTAAGATAGGCCTTTTTCAGACACTGAAATATAGTGACATTAAAGGTTCATATTACAGAGTAGGTAGAAAGATCTTTGATAACTGTTGAGCCACAAACATGCTGGTTATGGCCGGAACTCTTAAAAGAGGAAAGCAAATTATTTAGAAATTCATTATGAAAATTTTCATCTGTGTAAATACTGTAGAGATTTAAAGTGAGGCTGCAACTTGTTACCGTGGAATTCATTTAGTTTTGCCTTTATCTTTAGTCTGGTGCTTTATTTATCAAGATATGAACCGAACACTGCTGCCTCGTGGTATCCTTTCCTGGTTTCTGCTTATCTCAGGCAGGAGATACAGATGACAGCATTTTTAATAACCATGGCATCCAACTGTCCTGCTTTTCCGGGGCTAGTGGTTATTGATGAAACCGGGAACAGCACAGTCAGATTAGGGTATGGCTTGGGCAGGTTAAAAATGCTCTGAATTTTATTTTGGGGATGATGGTGGATATAAATAATTGGTAACGAGACAGCAAATTTAAAGCACGATTCTAGAGGTGATCCTACGCCTGTACTAAAACTTAGCAACACTCCTTCTCTTTTACAGATCATTGCTTTTGATGAATTACGGACAGACTTTAAGAATCCCATTGAACAGGGAAATCCCTCCAGAGCAGTAAGTGATATTATTTTTAAAGCTCATGGCAAATTATTACTCTAACCTCTCCCTTGCAAAGCATCTCTCCTGTTTTTGATGTACTTTGTTTAATAAAAGTTAAGTGACCTAAATTAAACCGGTCATCCTCATATAAATACCTCAAGCTAAATTTAAGAATCAATATATATATTTAGAGCTGGTATTGCATTAATACATTCCCAAAAAAAACTAAATTCCATTGCCCAGGTGCATCCAGTGAAACTATATCCATATATTGAAAATTAGAGCACTCATGGGACATATAAATGAATGAAATTATTTATTGATAATTAACAAGAAAACCACCAATAATTAATTCATTTTTAAGTCCTATGAGTTCTCCGATTGTTACTATATGGATACATTTTTATTTATATATATATCTTCCCCCAACCCTCAAAGTAATGCTATGTGGCTTAAATATAGGTATAGTATAGGTAAATCAGCTTATTTGGTTTTACATAGGGCAGAAATAATGTGTACATTTATGTACTTTTTCTGGTCATAATTTGTGTTCCTATCAGGGAGATGCTTTGCAGTTCTCTTGAACAGTAACTAATCTTTTTTATCTCTCTGCATGTTTTGTCCAATGTCTCTCTTACCTCTCTTGCTCCCCTATTCCACCCTGTTATTTCACTACAATTCTCTCTTGCCTCTCTTGCTTTGTCTAATCCCTGACATTATCCTATGTCATTTTGATCACTCCCTTTCTATCATTCTTTCCACCTCATATTACATTCTGGTATCCCACTTCACTTTTCTTTCCTTGTCTATATCATCCTCCCTATCACCCCTTCTTTTACAGAGAGAAAGGGTTAAGAACGTGGAAAGGATTTGCTGTTTGCTCAGAAAGGTTAGCAACAAAACCTGTGTGTCACTGTTTGTTCTATTTCAGGATTTTTTATTTAAACAAGCGCCTTCGTATTTTTGTTCTTT
The DNA here is from genome assembly GCF_000004195.4 of Xenopus tropicalis. NCBI lineage: Eukaryota > Metazoa > Chordata > Amphibia > Anura > Pipidae > Xenopus > Xenopus tropicalis. The sequence continues at coordinate 40,126,507 of NC_030680.2, forward strand.
ATGTCTTGTTAAAATGTATTCATTTGTCTTTTCTTTTATTGTGCGTAATGCTTTGCAAAATGAAATGTGCTCCACCATTGTGAACGGTCTGTGTTTGTTTATTAATAAAAGCAATGAATTCCACAACGCTGGTTATAAGGGTGCATAACTGATGCACAAAACCAAAAGAATTTTCAAACTCTCGCGTTTTTATGCGTATTTACGCTACATGTGCCTGCACCTGAGCGTATTCTATTCATTCGGTGGCAGCACAAGTCGGAGGCGTAGAAGGCAGAATTTTCAGCAAGCGTTTTTCCGCCAAAAATATCTGCCCTACGCCTTGTCTGACATCAGCCTAAAGGCTAATCTGTTATTGTGGGAATAAAGGACTCTTTAATGGGAGGTACTAGGGGTTAATCAGCTTGAAACTGCTTAGAAGAGGAATGTGTGATGTTGTGTGATACTTAATTCTACAGGTAGGGAACTGCTCTATAGATATGCATGTGAGATGGTTAATAGGGCGGAGGAAAGTCTAATATCATTGCAGAACAAGGTGGGTGAATTGGAAAGTACCTGAAGATTAGGTTTGAATCGTAAGGTAGGGTACTATTACTGTTTCTGGAATAAAAGTAACCTATGGAAAAGTGTAGCTCCACAGAGACATTGGAAACCTCTAATTTTAGGGTTTGCACATCTACTCGCAAACAAAATGCTGACAGGCTGCTTCTCAATAAAGCAGTTTAGTAACAATTGATAGAATACATCATAATAAATAGCATATTTATTTGATTGGAAAGGGCTACCCATACTCCTTAGTTCCATCACCAGATTTCGTAGCGGGTTGAGGACTTTTTTTTTCTCTAGATAGGCATCTGAGATTTACTAAACAGTCTCAAAAATAAAGGGAATTAACTGGATATCAGAGAGATTTGGAAATAATTAAATCAGGTTAATTATCTGTGAATGGTATAAAACTGTTGTACATAACACTAGCATTGTATTTATGTCATTAAACAATGCTGATTTTCCAATAAAGCTAACTTTTACTTCAAATATGGACAGTAAATTTACTCTTGACCCTTTACTATCAATTCTGCAGTGTAACTTAAATGTGAATGTGTTATGCAGTTAAAGGGTAAACAAACAAAACTAATATTGGTTAGTGCACCTAAACCCTAGAAACATTCATGGACACCTTCATTTCATAGTCTAGTTATACTGCATCCATGGAAAAAGTTGCAGCAGAGAAATGTAAATTCCATGTTATATCTTTCTAATATTGTACAAAAATCACATAGACTTTTTGGTAAAAAAAAATAACATCTTGAGTCCAGTGTAAATTTAGTGCAAAAATACAAAAATAGGGTGTGTTTTATATGAGTAGCAACATCATCATTTTACTCATAATATATCATTAGCTGCCTTCAGTTCCCCAGCCCCTGCAGTCAAAAAACAACTCCTGCATTTGCCAACTTCAGTTCCTCAGCTATCAATCTCTGTCTCTTTATTTCCAAATAAAAAAGCCTCTACACCTCTGGCCTTCATTTAATTAGCTATGCCCTTTATCCCATAATGCATCATCTGCTGTCTTCTCTCTTCCCAAATATATTAGCCTTTTCCTCTCTTCACAGTCCACTGGCATTTGCCTCTTTTCTCTGAAATGCTCCTTACGTATTTAGTAGGAAATCCCCGCTTATATTGAAATAAACCTTTGTATTCCTTCAATTATTGCTGCCCTTTGAATTCTCTCAAAGTATACTTGGTTAAATAAATAGCTTGGCAACCATATTAGAGTAATTAGCAATTAATTCAGATGCGTAGTACACGACTGTGAAGAAATTAAATCTGTCTTGAGCTTCTAAACAGCTGTACAACATATGGATTTTATATAGAATGAACCAACAATGGTAGTTTGATCTAACTAAACACTCAGATGGCTGGATGATGACAATTACTTTGGCAGACTGCAATTGACTTCTGTGCAACCAAATAAAATACACATATTTATTATGCTATGTGAAAAATGGCAAGAAAATTCGGCACACATCGTCAGGCTTCGCTGTGTTAAAAACGGCGTAAAATCGGCGTACTTTTTCTCCTGCCGTAATTATGTAAAATAACAGTGTAAAATCTGGCAGAAGACGATCTTCTCCGTTTATTTTACACAGTTTTTTACACCGATTTAGTTTTACACAGCATAATAAATATGCCCCTTGATGTAAACAGAGCCAAGAAACCCTAAGATTAGGGTCCCTTCCCTGAACCACTTCTGTGTTACAATACAGGCCAGTCCCCTTTTATAGTCCCCGATTTTTTGTTATGTTATGTTAAACATACCAAATATCTGTGTATCCAAAAGGAGCCAATTGATATTTGCTTTATAACATCAATGTAGTAAATGCCACCAACTGATTCTTTGCTAGAACTGAAATAAACTAAGCATACATTCTAAAATTACCCCCTATATATTAGGCAGCATTTGTGCCAGTGTAAAAGAATCCTCAAAAACCTTCACATTTAAAATAGGGAGTAAAAGCTGATTAACTGATGAATTATAACAGAATACAAATCTTGAATCAATGGAGAAAAAAAAGTAATTGCATAGCAAAATGCAGTGGCTCAGTGGGTAGCTCAGAACCTTGCAGCACTGGGGTCCTGATTTCAGTCTCAGCCAGGGCACTATTTGCCAGAATTATGTATGTTCTTCTTGTGTCTGCATGGGTCTCCTCCCACACAGGTTACTTGTCTTCTCATTAAATTTACCATAGTGTGTGTGTGTGTGAATGTGATAGGGACCTTAGATTGTAAGCTCCTGTGGGGCAGGGACTGATGTGAATGATTTATAATCTCTGTGGAAATGCATCAGTGCAATAAAAATAACTAAATAAATAAAAAAGAATGTAGTAAGTAGAATGTTAGTACTTGTATGAACGTTGCTTGTCTCACTCATTAGTTAAACGCAGAAGTAAAAAGTCCTTAAAAAAGAAAAATATGTTTCCATCTGTCATCAAAAGTTTTTGGGCTGCATATCAGACCTAGACAATATATGATCAGAGGAAAGCTGTGCAGAGTACTTTCAGGGCTCTGGGACACGGGGAGATTAGTCGCCCGCGACAACTCTCCCTGTTCGTGGGCGACTAATCTCCCCAAGTTGCCATCCCATGCCATCCCAGCGGCGACAATGTAAGTCGCCCGTGGGATGGCACACGCGGCGGCGTGATTTTGGCAAATCGCCGGAAATGCCTCGCGAGGCAACTTCGGTGATTTGCCGAAATCGCCTGTGCAGCGTGTGCCATCTCACCGGCGACTTACTTTGTCGCCGGTGGGATGGCAATTGGGGAAGATTAGTCGCCCGCGAACAGGGAGATGTAAATAGACTAAGATGAAATCACAGAGTGCTGCATAATAAATCTTAGCAGTTATATATTAAATTTAACAAATCTTACCCTCTTGAAGAGGGGTTTGAGCTTTTGCCCTACTATCAAATTAGACAAGTTTAAATTTTATAAGGACCTGTTCCTCTGCTGAAGAAACTCCTGCTTAAAAAGGTTTTTAAATAAAATGAATCTCATACAAGTATGATCTGATATTGAGCTTAAAGCACTTCAGGATTTACATGATTTATTGAAAGAGATTGTTACAGGAAAAATCCTCAATGCTGCTGCATCTTTGAAAAAAACATCCACCTTCATCCCCCCAAGTAAAATTTGTCCCAGTGTTCAGGTAAACATAGATAGCAGTAATGCAGAAGGTTATTCTGTATATACAGTACTAATAAATAACAACTTATCAGAAGCGGAATGAAAATGATGTAATTGCCAAGCCGACAAAGGGAAGAATGTGGTTATTTAACCCATAGATTTGTAGCTACCATCAAGAAAAAATCCCCAGTCAGACCCTTTGTCTCCGTAGACTGTGAAATTCAGCATATGGTGGCAGATGTTCCTTACATCAAAGACACTAAGGATAATCTTTCTAAGTTTGATTCCCTTCCTATTGATTCGGATTGCCTACTTGCAACTTGTTATGTTGAATCACTATATACAGCAATACCACACAAGAAGGTCTAACTATAGATCATCCTCTGTGTGAGAAATCTAACCAGTTGAAAGGAGGTGCTTTGTGATAATATTAATAATTAGCATTATTATTATAACTTTTTCACTTTTCAAGATTATTTCTTCTTCTATTTGCATCTGCCATGGGAACCTCCTGTGCTTACTCTTATGCCAGTCTTTATTTGGATTGGTGGGAAGAACAGGAGGTTTTCCATGACAAGAATACAAAATATACTGAACATATTCTTCTATGGTACACTATACTGATGGCCAGTATATTCTATGGAAAGGTGGCCAACATAATGCCAAAGAAGAATTTTTTTTAACTGAAAAATAAGAGAGGTAAAATGATTGTATTAGCACCGACATATACTGTACAGAAAGCAAACATCTAAAAATAGTGTATTACACTTCTCTAGTCATCACCCTGGTCATATGAAGAGAAATATTCCATATCCTGAATTGTGATAATGTTGAAACATATTAATCATTAATTAAGGGAGATTAAAATGACAAAGGGATTCAAAACAGTATATAAAATGTGCTTATAACAGAGGCCCAATAGAATTTACTTCATGGCTCTCACGGGAGAAATCAAATACAGAAGAATGAAAGTCTGTTTTATGGGAACTTATCACTGTTTCTGTCGTACAACAAAACATAAAAAAATAATAAATAAGTACATGTATTTACTTACAGGTGATCAAGATTTGAATATGATTATAGGTAAAAATATATCACCTTTAGATGATCACCCAGATTAGGGGATAAAAATGGACATAGCTTTTTCCTCTGTAGGAAAGGGAAGAAATCTACGTTAAAGGGATCCTTTCCAGGTGGCCATCGTGTTGCCTACAACAGTATTATTGTTATTATGACTTTGGGCTTGTGAAAATTATTTTTTTTTGTTTTTTTTTGTTAGGCAACCTCTGAAATATAGTATATTGTCTAATGTGTCCTTGTGGCAAGCAATATATAGGCAAAATTATATGTACAATGAAAACTAGAATTAGTGAACATAAAAAGTCAATTGACAATTGGAAGGTAATAGTACAACTAAAGAAAAAATCAAGCATAGCCTGTCAAAATGGAAAATCTTCAACTCTTTTGGAATTGAAAGATCATTCTGTATAATGGAAGAGATGCAGATGCAGTCGTCTTTTTTAGGCTAGGCACCCTATGGGGGGACCAGTATTAAGCAATGCATTATTGTAGTATCGTTGGACTTGTTCCTCTCATTTGGTATGTATGGCATAAATAAAAGCGATTAAAGATGCAATCATTTTTAGTACATGAATAGAGATATATATCTGAGTAGCTATACCTTATAAGCAGTGGAATGTTAATAAAGGTACTGGAATTAGACAGGAACTTAGATTTGAGAAGACTTTGGGAAGTGAGAATGATCTCAATACAAGAGAGGCAATGGCATTTAGATGTGAAATAAAGCTTTGTTTCTTAACCACTTCCATTGGTGTTTGGAGTGCGCACTCATCTGAGAAATTCTGGCACAAAGAGGCTGTCTGAGTATTTGTTTTTAATATTACTAGCAGTCAGTCAGCTGCTTATCAACTGTTGTCCCTGAGGGGCGGGGTTGTTTCTCCGTGCTACATTATCTAGTACTTCAGGCTTGTTTTGCAGCTGCATCTAATGTTACTATGTGTCTATATTAAGAAACTTCATGGTGCACAACCCAGTATTTACTAATTTTGTCATGGCCCAGAAACTTGTTTTTTCCAGTATGTTTTGAAAAAATGAAATAATAATAAAATTATATTTTTTTAGGAAATCACTAAAGGTTTAGTTTTATGAGGGAACCATTTTTACATGTCACACACCTGAAGGGTATATTTAAGGATTGCCTATGGGTTTTTCCTTTTTGAGTATTTTTTGTAAATAACCTGAATACAGTTGGCTATAAAAGGGACAGTGACATTTCTCATGTCTTACTAGAACTGTATTCTTCATCAAAATGTGCTTACATGTCCTTCAGACCATTTTCCTTAATTTGACCTTCTTTTTTGTAAATTAGACATAGATTACTTCTGCTTTAGGAGCGTGTCGGATTCTAACATGCTATTATGGTCCCTTGAGCCTTATCAGTCAGGGGTTGCAAGGTGGAACTGGTTTTACTGACAAGAAGAATTTGGCACCGCTGTTGTGGGCTTATACAAGATGACCAGTGATTATATTGTTCATGCAGTAAAGGCAAGCAGGTTGGTAGGCATGCAAGGGACACACATAAAAAATTAAGTAAGGAGGAATATGTTAAAAAAAAAAAAGAGCAGCACAGAGTAGTACTAGGAGGAGTTTTCAAAATGAAGGAGTTTTAGGGTATGACACAAGAAAGGCTGAAAGGAAAAATGTCAGCAATATACAGTATTTTACTGTATTCTGGTGGGTTTATGTTAGTGATTTTGTGATTAATAGTTATTATTGCTGTCAAAAAATATTTAATCACAAAACCACAAAGGTGTCACTATTACTTTACATAGTTACATAGGGTTGAAAAAAGACCAGAGTCCATCAAGTTCAACCCATCCAAGTAAACCCAGCACACACAACCTTTACTTACCAATCTATACACTCACATACATAAACTATATATACAACCACTAATACTAACTGTAGATTTTAGTATCACAATAGCCTTGGATACTATGCTTGTTCAAGAACTCATCCAGGCCCCTCTTAAAGGCAAATTCACAATAATTCACATTAATTCACATTAGAGTCTGTTTTCTAGATCACAAACCCATAGGAATTTAAATACACAAAGCAAAAAATAATCATCATGTTAGAGTTAAACACGGGCCTCACGGTTCATAGCAATATAATATTTTTTGTTGAAGATATCATAGCTATCACAGCAGTCAGAACATCATATCTGAAATAAGTCTTGGCTTTACAACAGAGTTTAGTGGAACAGTGTGACACTTTAGCCTATTAAATTGATAAATATGAATTATGAGATTTAGTTGTGGAGGAGAATTGCATTCTTAGAAGACATTTTATACTTTTTTGTATTGATTTAGGACTAGAGATTGAGAATTCAGTATTTCCTCAGTACTATAACTTGCCTTGTAAGATGTAGTTACTTCTAAAATGAAACACATTAGTTTATTTTGTGGCATTTTTGTGGCGTCATTTCTGGTGTTTGATGTATAAGTGACTGTTGTGCCCGATTCTTTATGTGCCTATGTGTGAGCGACTCATGTGCCCGATTCTTTATGTACCTATGTGTGAGTGACTGCTGTGCCTGATTCTTTATGTACCTATGTGTGAGTGACTGTTGTGCCTGATTCTTTATGTACCTATGTGTGAGTGACTGTTGTGCCCGATTCTTTATGTACCTATGTGTGAGTGACTGTTGTGCCCGATTCTTTATGTACCTATGTGTGAGCGACTGATGTGCCCGATTCTTTATGTACCTATGTGTGAGTGACTGCTGTGCCTGATTCTTTATGTACCTATGTGTGAGTGACTGTTGTGCCTGATTCTTTATGTACCTATGTGTGAGTGACTGTTATGCCCGATTCTTTATGTACCTATGTGTGAGTGACTGTTGTGCCCGATTCTTTATGTACCTATGTGTGAGCGACTGATGTGCCCGATTCTTTATGTACCTATGTGTGAGTGACTGTTGTGCCCGATTCTTTATGTGCCTATTTAGGCAGGGGGGCAAAGCGAACCCTGGCTCTACTGGTCCAGAGGTGGCGGTAGCTCAAGGGTTCTCCTGCATTAATAGGACAAAAATAAGACAAAACTAAAAAATAAGCTTTGAATTTTTTAGTATTGCTTACCATATCATGCACAGTTGTAATTTGCTGGGCTTGACAATCAGCTTCCAAAATGGTTTTATATCTTTTCAGCTCTTTGTTTTGCCAAATTAAATAAAAAACCGGTTGCCATAAATGACTTAATTTATACCTGAATATTTCATTTATCTGAGGTCTTCTGTTCATTTGTGGCCATTGACTGCAATGCAAGCTGATAATATAGGCTAGAAGCTTTTATTTATATTTATTTATAGTATTACTTTGCCACATGTCAATGGTTTCTGTCAATATTGTTATTGTCTATAAGGCAAAGTCAGAAAGTAGTAATTGTTGATGTATTAAGTTTGGAATACCATTATTTCCCTGCTATCAAAGACTAAAGGTGGCCATACACGGGCCGACTATAGCTGCCGATATCGGCAGCTAATCAGCCCGTGTATGGGCAGGGCAGAGCGGCCTGGCCGACCGATATCTGGCCTGAAATTGGCCAGATCTCGATCGGCCAGGTTAGAAAATCCGGTCGGATCGGGGACCGCATCGGCTCGTTGATGCGGTCCCCGATCCGACTGCCCCATTGCCGCCCACATAATCCGATCGTTTGGCCCCAGGGCCAAACGATCGGATTATTTTTTTTTTTATCTAAATGCTCCCCGATATCGCCCACCCGTAGGTGGGGATATCGGGGAAAGATCCGCTCGCTTGGCGACATCGCCAAGCGAGCGGATCTGCTGGTGTATGGCCACCTTAAGACCAGATTAGCTGCAGGTAGTAAAACAGTGGCGGCTCCTTTCTCTTTGACATATAGGGGCTGATTTACTAACCCACGAATCCGACCCGAATTGGAAAAGTTCCGACTTGAAAACGAACATTTTGCGATTTTTTCGTATGTTTTGCGATTTTTTCGGATTCTGTACGAATTTTTCGTTACCAATACGATTTTTGCGTAAAAACGCGAGTTTTTCGTATCCATTACGAAAGTTGCGTAAAAAGTTGCGCATTTTTCGTAGCGTTAAAACTTACGCGAAAAGTTGCGCATTTTTCGCGTAAGTTTTAACGCTACGAAAAATGCGCAACTTTTTACGCAACTTTCGTAATGGATAGGAAAACTCGCGTTTTTACGCAAAAATCGTATTGGTAACGAAAAATTCGTAAAGAATCCGAAAAAATCGCAAAACATACGAAAAAATCGCAAAATACCGATCATTACGAAAAAAACGCAATCGGACTCCATTCGACCCGTTCGTGGGTAAGTAAATCAGCCCCATAGATGTGAAATAATAGCACCGCACTAGAACTAAGGAGAACAGATTTCCACAACATTCTGATCAAACACTTATTTATATTCATATTTACCCTGCAACAACAAACAAAACCTCTGCATAAAATGTGTAAAGGTGTTAAATAAATTAAAATATTCAAAGCAGTAAGTGGCCAGTGCTAGAGATTCAAAGGGAGATGATATAAAGATGATAGGGGTATGGAACCTGTTTTCCAGAATGCTCAGGAACTGGGGTTTTCTGGATAAGGGGTCTTTCTGTAATTTGGAACTCCATACTTTCAGTCTACTAAAAATTAATTTAAACATATATTAAACCCAATAGGACTGTTTTGCCCCAGAAATAAATAATACAAACAAATAATATTTATTGAAATATGGAAAAAAACAGATAGCATTTTTTGAGAGGCTGTTTGCAAATAACTGCCCCTTTGCTGAACAGCTGTCTGCCAGTAGACCTCTAGAATTAAGTAAGAAATGTACTGTAGCATTCTGATTTAACTATTTTTTGCCTTTCTGTAGTTATGTTTAACTTCATATTTTAATGACAAGTAACTGTGACCGTTGCTTACTGTATATGACTATACTTGATGTTTAACTATTTGTTTTGTACATTTACACTGCAAATATGTTAAAATGTGTATATCAATATTCTAACAATTTTGTGAAATTAACTGTAGAGTTAAATACTTTAGAAATTGTTGTAAACATAAAAAATGAATATCCATTTGCAATTAAAAAACATTTAATTTAGTGTTCTGTAATGTAATCACCAAAACAAGCCCATGACAGCATTAAGTGAATTATTATGTTTGTGCTACTTGTGTTTAAGCATCAGGGCTTACGCTGCCTTTGTAGTTGGCCCCCAATAAATCCATTTATTTTGTGAGATGCGCAATTGTGTGTAAGCTCCCTTAAGTCATTTAGCTTCCCAGCTTTGATATATAATCTAATTTTAAGATTGCATTTCCTTGTTACCATGGCTACTTGAATGCTGTCATTTATTTAGGCTTGACAGCTTATGTTGAATTGTAATATATATATCTTCAAGCTGGCTCATTTATAACTGATTGTGGAAATATATACACAGCCTAAAATCACTGACATAGGAAAATAAAGCAATATATTAAGATATGGTCATGAAGGGAAAAATATCTGTAAATAACTAATGAGAGAAATAATATTTTTTCAAGTGAGGAATTGCTATGTGCCAATGTGGAATTGGCTTATTGCCCTAGACTTCCATCTAGTTTACACGAGATGCAAATTTGTGTTTATGCACTGCAAATTGTTTAGATATGATAAAATATCCAATTATCAAGGAACAAACAGAATTATGTTGGCAGAGGACACAAAAGTGTTGCAGGGACCTGTCTGACCTGTGGAAATAGTACCTATACCTTGTACCCCCAATTGGGGGAGGGGGAACAGATTACTTTAACCAGGGTCAGACTGGGCTGGCGGGACACCAGGAAAAAACCCGGTGGGCCCTACCAGCCCAGAACCGATCCCTGCTGGGTGCTCTGGAACCTGCAGGTCCCCCTCTGCCAACCTGTGGGAGGGGGTTGTGTGTGGGGACCATGGCAAAGCCCCTGCAGTGGCAGCCCCAGTGGGTCCTGCACCCCCCAGTCCAACCGTGACTACTCTAATCTTATTATGATCTATTGTGGTGCCTTAAACCTCTTCCCAAAATATCTTACTAAAGTGGGCACCTTCTTCCACATATTTCAGAAGTTCCCTGGTGTTTAAGGATTCTAAAGGGAACACTTAAAAACTGCTGAGTTTTTAAACTCTTTAAACATAGTGTACTCTCTCCCTATTTGTGTATTTGGCACTGCTGGTAACATAAATATGTTCTCCAACACTATTCTGCTATGCCAAAAAATCAATTCTGCTATATTGGCAACAACTTAACAATTCCCTGGATCTAGTCTCAAAAATCAGTTTAATAATCTGCAGGTTAAACTGCCTACAGTTGCAAATTTGTCCAGTGTTCATAAATTAGCCCCACTTGTTCTTCATCATCACGTTTATGTAAGTCATGTTGATACTAGATTGTTACCATGAAATATATTAGCTTTACTAAGCAGTTTAAAATCTAAACTCTAAAAAAGTATTGTATACTCAGCACTTTTATATACTACAGCTAAAGAGGATCTCCACCAAGTGTTTTCTTATTTTTGCATAATGACAGAATTGTAATTCTAGGCAATTTCCACTATGCATTATTTAAAAATTTTACAAATTTTAGAAATAAACACATTACAAATAAACACCTAAAGCATTAAAAAAAAAAACACATTAAAAAAAGTATTGCCTTTTCTGAAAATCCACTAATTTGCAAACAGTGGTCTGGCAACTGTTAAAGGTGGTATGGTTAACATAGGGAGTAATATTTTTTCATAATAAGGCATAGTTTTATTTGTTGTGCCCTTACCTTATGCAGTATATATATATATACATATATATATATATACATATGAATAAAATGGAACTGTACTCCATTCAAGATGGCTAGCATTCTAGCCTTTCTGAAAGTGATACAAACAACAGAATAATTGCCTCATAAACCCTTAGTGGCGGGAAGGTAAGGTGAGTGACTAGCGATGGGGAAATTTTTTCGCCAGGCATGGATTCGCAGCGAAATTACCTGTTTCGCCATTGGCAATTTTTTTTTGCGAAACTGCTGCAAAAATTCAACATGACAAAAATGTAGTGATAGAGAGAAAAAGTCACAGTCGTGTCAAAAAGTCACGGTCATGTTAGATTCGCTCATCACTATAAGGCTGTCATCACAGGTCACTGCAGTGGGACTCAGTGTGAATATAATCAAATAAAACAGTGAAAATAACAAAAAGGAAATAAAGCGGTCGGCTACAACAGGGGTTGGGAACCTTTTTGGCTGAGAGAGCCATATACACCACATATTTTAAAATGTAATTCCGTGGGAGCCATACAATATGTTTGGCCGTGGATGCTGCAGGGCAAGGTAGGGTGGGTCCCAAGCATGCCAGATGCGATGCAGAGGAGGGCGTGGCCTGCGCTCGGCGGATAGAAGACGTGTTCTAAGGCTTAGAACGCGTCTTCTATCCGCCGAGAGCAGGGGCAAGGTAGGGTGGGTGCCAAGGATGCCGGATGCGATGCAGAGGAGGGCGTGGCCTGCGCTCGGTGGATAGAAGAAGCGTTCTAAGGCTTAGAACACGTCTTCTATCCGCCAAGCTCAGGCCACACCCCCCGTCATTTTTTTTATTAAAGATTTGGCAGCGAGCCAGATGCAGCCATCAAAAGAGCCACATCTGGCTCCCGAGCCATAGGTTCCCTACCCCTGGGCTACAATAATGTAACAATGTCGCAGACACATTTGTCATTCGTACACAATGATACATGCACAAGTGTCAGTCTTTATGTTAAACCTAAATAGTATTCAGACGATGCAGAACTAGTACAAACACATCAAAAGAGCAATTGATGCATGTTGTAGAAGCAGGAGAAACATTATATTTAATCATAACGGGCAAATGCATACAGTAAAAACATTCATACTTACAGGAATAGATAAAGGAGAATGCGTGCAATGCATATCAAATCAATCGAAACTTTTTTTAGCCCATAAATCAGCAGGGATTTTTTTTGCTGTTTTGCAAGGGCGAACATTTGGCGGTTTTAACCCTGAAAGCAATTAAATTGCAGGTAAAACTCCCTTTGTTACATGTATTTTGAAGCAGCAGAATTCATAATGAATCAGCTGAAGTTTCAGTAAATTGCAATATATAGACAAACAATCCCTGTTTGCCTAAAAGAGGAGGGCATTTTTTGGTAGCTTAATGTTCTACGTATATTGATTGAGAAGGGTAAGTGCAGAGGATCTATTGTTGTTGTCTATATAAATATATATGTACAAAGTAAGTAAAGGGTGTAGAGACTCTTTTAATTTCCTTTTACACAAAATATGAACTAAAAAGGTCTATAGAAATTTAAATGTGTTGTTTTTCAATTATGGCTCACTGATACCAGTTCTAATGTTCAACCATTGTTGCATGTATATGATATTGCAAATCATAGTAAGAGATAAATACACTAATGAATATAAAGGTATTGTTATTAATAACAATGCAAATTTTGGTTAGAGCAAGAGATAAATACTCTAATGCAGTTGAACTGAAGAAGCTGCTCGGATGAGTAGTGAAACGTCTTCAATGATTACTAAACAAGTCCAGTTGCTTCAAATTAATTTATACTAGATCTAATGCAGTCCTGTCCAACCGGCGGCCCACAACCCCCCTCTGTGTGGCCCCTCACAAGTCTGGCTGCTTTGATGGCTTACCTTTGTGTAAGATTTAAATGGTATCAGTACTGAGATTAACTGCCCCCCTGCATTGCTCACACCTCAGAATCAGGCTTTAATCCCCCTGTATTGTTTTAAAATGTAATCCCCTGTACAGTTCACACCTTTTAATCTCTGCATTGTTCACACCTCAGGCTCAGGCTGTAATCACCCAAATTGTTCACTTCTTCACACCTCAGACTTTAGGAACCGTGCCAGCATTGTGTCACTGTATATACTGTGTATGGCACACACAGGCAGCATAGGGCAGACAGAGCATGGCACACACAGGCAACATAGGGCAGACAGAGCATGGCACATACAGGCAGCTACTGGCTGGTAGAGTATGGCACATACAGGCAGCATAGGGCAGGCAGAGTATGGCACACACAGGCAGCATAGGGCAGGCAGAGTATGGTACACACAGGCAGCATAGGGGAGGCAGAGTATGGTACACACAGGCAGAATAGGGCAGAGTATTTCACACACAAGCAGGGTAGGACAGGCAGAGTATGGCACACACAGGCAGCAAAGGGCAGGCAGAGTGCTGCCTGTGTGTGCCATACTCTGCCTGCCCTATGCTGCCTGTGTGTGCCATAATCTACTTGCCCTATGCTGCCTGTGTGTGCCATAATCTACTTGCTCTATGCTGCCTGTAGGTGGTGAACCTGGCAGGGATTTGTTCTGGGAGTTTAGCAGTTGGAAATAGCCATTAAATGGTCCCTAAGGTGTGTAATTATGTGCTATCCACAGGGGAGGAGGAGGCATATGGATTTAAGGGTGTGTCTTAATAAGACATAATATAATTCTTTGACATATGAATGATGGTTAATATCCCGCAGTGAGCACCAACCATTTGGGTTTTTGCTGCGCTACCACCATTAATGTGGGAATGGTCTTGTGATAACATGGGTGTAGTTTGAAGTGGGTGCGGTTTAAAAAAGGGACAAAACTGGCTTCCATTAGCGGCCCTCCACTATATATGCCAGAGAAATCCGGGCCCTCTGCACCACAGAAGTTGGACAGCACTGATCTGATGAATATACAGGTATTGTTATTAATAACGATGCAAATTTTGGTTAACATAAACCACTAATGGACATGTTTGCTAAAAATTTAAACTGGTTTTATCCCAAAGGATTAGCAGCTCAAATTTCATACCATTTACTAAACACTTTACTGATAAGTTTTAAACTCTTGAGAAGTTCATAGGTAACATCTGAAAATAATGTCTTTGCAAAATTTTATCGTATCCAAACTATTTTGCTTTTTGTTGTTTAATATTTGTTTATTACTTAAAATATGACTGTTCTTTTTATGGGTGGAGATTATCCTTTTGCTGTTCTGCCCCTATTCTTTTCCTCGCTTTCATTTTATCTGTACAGTTCTTTCTCTAATCTGTGTCTTATTATGTCCTTTTAAAACCTCACAAATCCTTACTGCCACTTTCTTCTTCCTCAGCTGGTAGTACCTGAGTATTGTATCCATGGCTTGTTCTGCTTGATGTTTATGTGTGCTGCTGAGTGGGTTACTTTGGGCCTCAATATACCTCTTCTATTTTACCATCTTTGGAGGTAAGTTCCTCCATATATATACTGCACCATGCTCATCTCTCCTTTTTCATTCTTTTATATCTGTATTCTCCACCTTTTGGGTGCCTTGAGTAGCAAGGGGCTCACCCAAATCCATTATGGATTGTGTGAGTTCTCTCTGAAGGTAATTTAGGCATTTGCATTGTTATTTAATCTTTGGCTCACAAAGGCATAGATATGTGTTATAAGTGGTAGTCTGTATAGTGAATAGACATCAGTCTTTAAAAAATATCCTTTTCTATACTTTCATGGGGAATCATTGATTTTAAGCCGGTTTGAGTGAGTGAACCCTTACTATAAGAGGCAGCATAGTTGGTATAGTAAATAACACTGCTGCTGTACAGCACTGGGGTTCTATATGGCTTCCTTTGAATTTAACCCTAATATGGACCTGTGCACCTCTGTAGGAAATTAAATTGTAAATATCACTGGACAGGGACCGATATGAAGGTTTAAATGATCTTTAAAAGGTGCTCTTCTAAGCACTATTCCTGTTAAACTTTTAAATGATACAAAAAAGGACAATAAAGAATAAAATTAAGCTGTTTGCATTATACCTAAATGGAAAAAATGTCCTTCCTGGCATCTGTATTGCAGTTATTCCAGTGGCTGATATTTATTTTTACAAGAAATCGTTCTCCCCACTCCAACCCCCATTACCATCACCTGTGGCAGAGGGGAGGGGCAGAAACAGATAGGTTGGCATACCTTTTATTATAGTGCTCCATCATATAGTGTTTTTACCTGATATGTCAGTGTCTGACATGGCTGCTATGTAAATGAAGGGGTCAGGGTTTTGGTTTTAGAAACTATATAGTACACAGTCTTACAAAGATTTTTAAAGTGATAGTGGCACATTCCTTTACAAACCCAGAACATGTCTGTATTACAGTTGCTAATCAGTGGAATTATTATTATTTACAAAGTGCCAACATATTCTGCATGACTGTACAGTCTGCATACAAAAACACAGTTGATAATTGATACAATAGGTAAATGGGCCCTGCACTAAACAGCTTACAGTTTCTTATGCATATCTGAAATACATACACATATTTGTACATAAAAATTCTCATTCAAACAAATCATATGGTATTGGCCATTTTTTTAAGAGCAGAGGGATTCAGTTACATATGTTTAAGTTGGCTTTGACCCTGGGAACCTGAGAGTGTAAGCACACTAAGGAGCCGATTTATCAAAATTCAAGTTTTTTTAACGATTCGAAAAAAAAAAGTGAACACAAATATACTGCAGGATATTCTTAAGAACCACGAATAGTCGTATTTATTAAAGAACTCTGCGAAAAGTCACCAGAAAGTAAAAGCTGGCAAGATTCAATAGAAGTCAATGGTACTTGTCTCCAACAACTTTATTTATTTTTTCATTTTCCAATTTGTTTAAACATTCAAAATTGAAAATGAATGGAACAATGTGATTCTTGCCAGTGTGCAACTTTTTTTTTAAACAAAACTTGCACGGGAATATTCTGTTGCATGTTTTTCTTAAATAAGCTAGTGTTCAAGAAAAAGTTGCACAAGTTTTGTCACAGTAATTTTTTTTTTGCGTCCATGTTTTTTTTTTTAAAAAAAAAAAAAAACAAATTTTGATAAATCTGCCCTTATGTGTAATAACTCGGTGCTCACACTCCTACCCTGCCGATATTTGCTATTATAATAAATGAGTGCTGAAGAATGATAGAGGGAATAGCATGTAAAGAAAAGGAAATATGTGAAATTTTTGATCTGTAACTTCAAAATATCAGGACGTAATTTAACTAATAATACATATATATGGGTATTTACTACACAGGTACTTCCACCGGCCAGCAGATGGCTCTGAAGTAATGTTTGATCCAGTGTCCATTATGAATGTGGACATTTTAAACTACTGCCAAAAGGAAGCCTGGTGCAAACTGGCATTCTATTTGCTATCCTTCTTTTATTACCTATATAGGTGAGTAACAGGAATGGTGAATATAATAAAGAGTCTGGGCTAAAAATAAATAAATAAAAGGATAAAAATTAAATGTTTGTGTGCGGGGAGGAGAAAATCAGGCAACTGAAGACTTCTGGATGAATGTGAAGAATGCAAAATAAATCAACTGAAGCTGAAGTGGGTGACTATGGGAAAAGGGTGTAAAAGTTCTGATGGGATTTAATTATGTCTAAATAAGCCTAACCAGCATGGAATTAACAGCATCCTTGCTCTTTATACACAACATAATACTACCTTGGTACCAGTACATAATTCTGCTACAGTAAATGTGTAGTGAGACAGTGGTAATGTATGTAAAAGTATTCCCACCCTTCACAATGCCATTATTGTATTGAAAAACAAATCCTTGTATCCTACAATTGCCTAGGTAAGGCTCAGATTGCAAACCAACGAAGAAAATGTGGTGCTGTTTAAATATTGATATTAATCTGCTTGTAAGAATGGACCAAAAGATCCTGTACATAATTACCCCTAAAGACTCAGTTTTTATGTAAATGCATATTTTTTCTTGACTATTTTTAAACAATTTTATATTAGAAAAAAAAAACTAGTGAATACTTTTCTGAATACTTTTGCAAAACACATATATATGTAGCCCAAAGGAAATTGCTAGAGAGCACCGGTTTCTTTAAGGCTCTTTACAATCAAGAGGTGCTATTTCAGAGGTGAGTGGAGGCGGTAGGTAGATGGTGGTAGTTGACTATGCAGTGCAGTACGTACCAGCTGTAAAACAGATACTTGCGTTCCAGTAGGTTTGAATGGTTCATAGTACATCAGTGACAACGCAATAAAATGTAGAGTATCAATATAACAAATAAGGATTCATCCTCACAATAACAGAGCCTGTCATTTCTGGAACAATGCAGCCAATGCAACCCTATACTTGCCTCTGCCCCTGGAGTATAGCCCGTTATGGAAATTTTCGATACTGAGTAGTTTGAGGTAAATATGTAAGATTTATTAGACACGTACGTGTGTTCTTAACAAAGCCAAGAGTTAGAACTACAAAACAAAGCACTGGGTTTTTATAGACTTTGTGACATAGTAGCATACATCATAAGGAATGTATTACCAGTTTACGTGTACGTGCATAGAAATATCTGTTCACAGCACAGAAAACAGGGAGCAGCTCTTTGCCAAATAATTGGTTCTGTCTTCAAGGCCATAGTTGATGTCAGGGGTGCCTGTGGGTTAATCTGCACACACAGAATTAATTCTTTATCACCCCAATATAGATTCTTGCTAAGGTTAAGGCTACCTAACCTTTATTGGCTCTTGCACATAAAGCAACTAACCTTTGGTTCTAGCCATATAGCAACTAAACCTTATATACCGTATATACTCGAGTATAAGCTCATTGCACGCGCACGCAGGTACGCACGGACACACATCCGCCCACGGGGTGAGTGTGCGCAACGAGCACGCTCAAATCGCTAACATTACACAAAGCAAGTTGGTTAAGCGGAGAAGCAAACTGTATGTTGTGATTATGATAGAAAATGTTGAGGGGGCGCGTTACATCTGCAAATCAATATGCACAATGAGCCAGAGTCGCCAGGTATGCACAAACACACGGGAGGGAGGCAGGGAGGGTGCACGCAACGAGCGCGTTACATCTGCACAACGAGCCAGAGTAAGTAAGTGGTACAATAACTTGTTATTTACAAAAATTACATTTGTACTAAGTCCAGCATAAAGAATTATTTTGCCCTTGTAACTACTATTATAGTACTGTGGTGGGACTTGTACACTGGGGTCCAAGTACTTGATAATTAGTATGGCAGCTTAGCCTTAGCCTTCCCAAACTTGCTTTTGTCTTCTGCTGTAGCATTTTTCTTTCCCTAAAGTTATCTATTTATTTATCTGTTATTTATTTGATTATTGAAACTTAGCAGTAGTGGTTGCATTTCCCACCCTAGGCTTATACTTGAGTCAATAAGTTTTTCCAGTTTTCTTAGGTAACATTAGGTACCTCGGCTTATATTCATATCGGCTTATACTCGAGTATATATGGTAATCTGAATTGGAGTCATCTAATAGGCACATGATTCAAGTGCCCCAGCAACATTCACCAGTTGATACTTATTTTTGTTTTGTACAAGGTGTGATACCAGAACCTGCTGGCAAAATATATGTACCTAAGTAGGTCCCACATAAACTGCTGTTCTTAAGGTGTACTCTACCTATTCTGCCATATAAAATCCTATACCAAAAGCCAGCTCTTCATACAAACAGCATCCTGAACTAATCCCACTTCTTCCTCGCACGCAGGGTGGGGGCCACTGTACGCTATGTCAGCGCGTAGGATGCTGTGCCTCTGCTGGTGAGTGAATTACCCTGGCCCCCCTGTAAATGCCCCCACTTCTAGTCTGCCCTTTTGCACAGTCACTTTCTGCATGCTGTTACTGAACGTCCCACCTTGCACACATATTCCTTTAGCACCTAATGTCTTTTTTCAGCCTCACTTACTATGTAAAACCTGTGTGATATCCCTGCATACTGATCCCTGTTTTTCCCCTATCCAAAGCACTTTTACCCCCCTGCAGTACGTTTGAGTAATAAATGTTTTCCCACCCATCTCTTTCTGATGAATTCCTGCTAGTTTCTGTAAATGGCTTTGTTCACCATCCTACCCCCTTTTATCATTCTTTCTGAATGTTTTTTTGTTCCTAACCTTAATATGTATCTGTTTCTTTCTCAGTATGATTTACACACTTGTCACTTTTTGAATATTGCCTCTTCAAATCCTTGAACCCAGAAGACAGAGAAAAGAAAACTAAGAGAGAACCCGAGATACTGAGTTGCTAATAGGAGTATGAACTGCAGGGAGTTGCTGTGTCTACTCTTCTTGATTGCGGATTCCTTTTTATCCTGTACCTGAATATCCCCTCCCAATCTCCCTCTCCACTTGCAACTTTCTTTCAGATCACTCTCTCGATACCCCTTCTTCTCTCTGTTTATACTTTCCTCCCTCTTATATATCCTGCCACTTTTTAGACTGCTGCTGGCTTACAGCTTTTATTTGTCTGTTTGAAGTCTGTGACTTTATTTCTTTAGAGAAACGTAAAGTTTACTGTCAATAAATAATAAATATATATTCTCTAGTTTTATTGGTGCTTGGGTGTGTGTGTGTGTGTGTGTGTATGTATGGGTTCACTGGCATATGCCTACATATCACATTAGAGAGGGAATAAAAGCTATAATAATAAACTACAAAATTCATAAGCAAAAGGTTACATTTGCATTGTTATATTATATTCTTCATTACATTGGGAATTTAGCATAGCACATATTTATGACCTGCTTGATGGTATTTTTTGACACAAAAATAACTTTTCAATAAGCTTTTTTTATTATATAGATGGGATCACTGTCATCTTATCATGAGGTTTTCAGTCTCTATCACATTTGTATATCTTTTGTCCCTAGAACAGCAGTTGTCTGACTCCTTTGTTGTAAGACCTGGTTTGAGGGCTAGCATTTGTTCATGAACCCCCTTAGCTCATAACAAGGATGAAAACTTTGTAGCATCAGCTATTCAGTCATTAAATACTTATTACCTCAAAGGAGATGGAAGTTATTTCTGCTTCCCAAGTGGATATGACTACTTTAACCTTAGGGAAATCTAAGGCATGAACCTCATCAAAGTAAGTATAAAGTTATTTTTAAAAGAATGAATAGGTTGATGGGAGGATTTGGTACCAAGGAATTGTCTGCAATGCCCTCTTATGCCCACACCAACTAAGTTTTGATAGCAGGGCACCAAACAGGTAAACATTTGAATTACCAGCAACTGAATAGTTAAAAACCTTTGTGGGCTGCATTTCTGGCATGATAACTTCTCCCATGAGAAAAATGACTGATCCCTTATAAATATTGTTGTATAACAAAGAAAAATCATCACATTCCCATTTAGCCTATAACCAGGGTAGCAATACATGGTATCTAAACAACATACAAGACTTTGCATCATGTAGCACAACAATGAGAACAAGTACAGGCATTCTTAACTGTAGGAAACAGCACTTTGGTCATTTGCTACAGAATGGGGGGAAAAGTGCAGGCCGCTGAGGAACACAAGTGTGCAGCCCTTAGTGCTTATTCAGCAAGCATTTCTTTTCCTGTTTTGGCTGGGTCTGCACTTCATTCCACTCTGCATAACTTTGGGGGCCAAGGCTCCCTGCAAAAACTTTCTTTGGGCCCTATTACACGTAATTGAGGGTGACTTGTGATGGGAGCAAAATTGCTTGTCAGCAGGTCTGGACTGGGATTCAAAATAGGCCCTGACATTTCAAGAATACAAAAGTCCAAACAGCCCCCCACCAGCCCACTAAATTGTGACTGCATATGGCATCTTACAGCAACCCTTTGGCATTTCCCCGAATTCACAAATAGCCAGTTCAAGCCTCAGTGTCACCCACAATCCCCCTGCCACACGATTGCGAGTCACTGCTGAGGATGCATAACCCCAAAGGCCCCACTATTCAGGTAACAGATTCCATAACTTTGCTAGCTTAATGGCAATAAGGTGTTATGTAGTTAAGTTGGGTTGAAAAAAGACTAAAGTCCATCAAGTTCAACCCTTCCAAGCAAACTCAGCACACACATAAACCTATACTGACCTATATATACACTCACATCATAATAGCCTTGAATACTATGCTTGTTCAAGAACTCATCCAGACCCCTCTTAAAGGCATTAACAGAATCTGCCATCACAACATCACTAGGAAGGGCATTCCCCAACCTCACTGCCGTTCCGATGGTGCGTTTTTATGCGAAAAAATAACATCCCTCTAATGTACTTGTACAGAGTAATCATGTCCCCTCGCAAGCGCCTTTTTTCCAGAGAAAACAACCCCAACCGTGACAGTCTCACCTCATAGTTTAAATCTTCCATCCCCTTTACCAGTTTAGTTGCAGTCTCTGTACTCTCTACAGCTCATTAAAGGGATATTGTTGTTATATTGTTTATGGTATACTTTTTATTTCTAAATTCAATTTTTCACAAATAATTCACTGTACCATTTTAAAATTTTATTTTTGAGCCAACAAATAAATTTTTTTAGCTGTAATATTAGTGTGTAGGCAGCCATCTCAGTTCATTGTGTCTGAGTCTGAGCTTTCAGCGATACATATTAGAACTGCTTTCAAGTAACCTATTGTTTCTCCTAACATATGTAAAAATGGCCATACACGGGGACAATATTTTTCAGTATCATACCCATATCATGAAATGCCTACCACCCCCAGTAAGTACCAATAAATGTCCTACACCATCCATATCTTACACCACTTAAAAGATACCACATAGGCAAATGTTTGAAATGAGGTAACCAGGGTTGGATTGGGGAGGGCAGGGCCCACCGGGGCTCCTGCTCCAGGGCCCCCCCCCCCAAGGGGCCCCTGCCCTGGCCCCCACACCTACCCCTATACTTGTGTTTTTCAATGCACCACTTACAGCACTGATATACTTAGGGACAACCTACTTGTCCACGAGGCAGAACAGGCACTTTTGTGTCCAAACCTTCAGAGGTCACTTTTACCATATCCAATCCCCAGAAATCATTGTGCTGACAGATTATTGACATACTATTTGGAATCATTGCCATGAACGAAGAACATATAGTTACATTGTTACATAGGGTTGAAAAAAGACCAGTGTCCATCAAGTTCAACCCATCCGAGTAAACCCAGCACACACAACCCACACCTACCAATCTATACACTCACATACATAAACTCTATATACAACCACTAGTACTAACTGTAGATATTAGTATCACAATAGCCTTGGATATTCTGATTGATCAAGAACTCATCTAGGCCCCTCTTAAAGGCATTAACAGAGTCTGCCATCACCACATCCCTAGGAAGAGCATTCCACAACCTCACTGCCCTCACCGTGAAAAACCACCTACGCTGCTTCAAATGGGAACTCTGTTCCTCTAATCTAAAGGGGTGACCTCTGGTGCGTTGATTGTTTTTATGGGAAAAAAGAACATCCCCCATCTGCCTATAATCCCCTCTAATGTACTTGTACAGAGTAACCATGTCCCCTCGCAAGCGCCTCTTTTCCAGAGAAAACAACCTCAACCTCGACAGTCTAACCTCATAGTTTAAATCTTCCATCCCCTTTACCAGTTTAAGTTGCACGTCTCTGCACTCTCTCCAGCTCATTAATATCCTTCTTAAGGACTGGAGCCCAAAACTGCACTGCATACTCAAGGTGAGGCCTTACCAGGGACCTATAAAGGGGCAAAATTATGTTCTCATCCCTTGAGTCAATGCCCTTTTTTTATACAAGACAGCACTTTATTTGCTTTAGTAGCCACAGAATGACACTGCCTGGAATTGGACAACTTGTTATCAACAAAAACCCCTAGATCCTTCTCCATTAAGGATACCCCCAACACACTACCATTCAGTAGATAGTTCGCGTTTATATTATTTCTACCAAAGTGCATAACTTTGCACTTGTCAACATTGAACCTCATTTTCCAGTTTGCTGCCCAGTTTTCCAATTTTGTCAAATCGCTCTGCAAAGCGGCAGCATCCTGCATGGAACTTATAGTTTTGCACAATTTAGTGTCATCAGCAAAAATAGAAACAGTACTCTCTATGCCCACCTCCAGGTCATTAATAAACAAGTTAAAAAGCAAAGGACCAAGGACTGACCCCTGCGGTACTCCACTAACCACACTGGCCCAATTAGAAAATGTTCCATTTACCACCACTCTTTGTACTCTATCCTTCAGCCAGTTCTCTATCCAATTACAAATATTATGTTCTAGGCCAATATTCCTTAATTTGATCATTAACCTTCTGTGAGATCAAAACCAAAACCCTATAATCACCTCCCCACCACTATGAAAAGTTAACTCAGGATATGCCTTACCAACCAAATGGCCACAAGTTTAGATGTTTTATAAAATCCCCAGATCGTTCGTAATTTAGTATACCCCCAATAAATTACCATTTATTATTATTAATAACATTTATTTATAAAGCGCCAACATATTCCGCAGCGCTGTACAATAAGTGGGTTACATACATTGGACATACAGAGTAACATATAAAGCAATCAATAACCGATACAAGAGGTGAAGAGAGCCCTGCCCAAAAGAGCTTACAATCTACAAATTAGTTTATATTTCGCCTTTATATTATTTCTGTGCATAACTTTGCACTTTTCAACAGTGAACCTCAGTTTCCAGTTTGCTGCCCGGTTTTGTGGGCTATGGACAATACTCTTCCTTCCTTCATTGCAGCCTGTGGGAACAAAAACAGCCATGGTTGTTACACAATGCATATTTGACTAATTTCTGTTTAGGTTTTGTGGATCCTGGATGGTTTGTTTTTCTGTGTATTGAAGTGTGCCCATTTGCGTTCTGTTCCTGATTTTGGTGCAGTAGGTACAGTATGTACAGAACAGAGGCTGACGCTTCTGCAGGAGTTGCCAGTTAGATGTGGAAGCTGGTACAGCTACAGCCTTTGCTAATATAACAGCATGTGAGCAGCTGGTGCCCCTCTCCTGACATTCCTTGCTTGGGGGGAGGTAACAAATGATAGATACATAAGCTGTGACACTGATCTCTGCCCAAAAGGGACGGTCTCACACGCCGTTATGTCTCTCTTTTCATATCTGTCTTTGCCTTTTCTCCTTTTTCCACATTTATTCTCCCTTTCTTCATCTTTTATCTCACCCCTCCTTTTTCTCTTTCCCTCTATTATTATTCTCACTTCTGTGTGGGGGCGAAAATGACCTGAAATTAACATAATTACAAGAGACATGCAGAGACAGAATGAGAAAGAGAGAGTAGGAGGAAAAGAAAAATTGAAAGGGGGGGATGGGAATGCAAGAAAAATGAGAAAGAGGTGCAGAACAAATGCCTACAGAAAGAACTTTAGGCAGGTAGCCTGGCAATATGGAAATGCTGTTGGGTGAGTTTTTTTTTACAATGTAATATAATCTGAGTTTCTTGCTGAATGATGTAAATAAAATTCATCAATTCTAAATATTATCCAAAGTGTCTTGAGAATCTCTTATATTTCACTGTTATACATTGTGGGGACATGCTTTCAATACCTGGTGACAATCCCTACTTGAATTCTTCTATCCTTCAGCAAGCTGTCTATTCTCCCAATGCCTCAGCCACCAAACTTCCAGTGTATACCCTATGGAGCAAGGAATTCATTGTGTATCAGTTAACAATGTGTATAAATTGTAGCACCATAGGCATCCATGGGTAGGAGGAAATAAGGGAGAGTTATTCCCCTCAAACCAGGCAAGGAACAAAGGTCCAATGCCCCCATTATGAAGCTTAAAGTACAAAGAGAGAGATTTTAACCACATGTTGCCAGTACAAAGGCAATCATCCTGCTGCAGCACTGCCATTGGTACCGTCCCCAAAAAAACATATTTCTGCTTGTATGCAATAGCTTATTCTAAGACAGCTCTACTTACCAATGTCTACAAATTCTGTGCATTTAACTGAAGAAGTTTTTATTTTTTGTACCTCCGTGCACTGTAACATTTAACCACTGTACAATATATTTTTTTGGCTGCCGGGGTCAGACAAATAACAGAAAAAATATTAAAATTTAGGGTGAACTACCCTTTAAAGAAAATACACAACTGAAAAAGTGATTTTTGATAAACACTTTGTAGAAAGCACGCACCACTGCCTGCAAAATAAATGCTAATATTAACTACATTCCTAGAGGCTCTTTGCCCATAGAAGCAAGCAAAATGTTTAATATCCAACACCTGTGAACCCTTGTCTTCTTTGTACTCAGGCTGTACTTTATGTGCCATCTTGTGGGCTCAACTAGCATTGCAATATATCACTACTAAAATGATTTAGGTGCTTCTAACAATAAAATGGTGCAGCAGCCATCTTTTTGTATGTTTTCTTTATTATAGCTATATTGAAAATTCTGTTCTTACTGTGCTCAATTTCCAAATATGAAATCCTTTTATTTATATTAAACTTGATTTTTTATTGATTTCATTATCAATAAGTACAAAAACTCCAAACAGCATATTATAGGATAGGATATTTGTGAGGTTTGATATAATATCTTATATTTTCATATCGATATAATCATATATTCATATATGCCTGTACTTTGGTAACTTTGATATACTTCGATGCTTAGCATATCAGGTTCCATTTTAGAAATGTATGTCCATTTTGTAACTGCAAACAGCAAGGCTTGAACATCCCATAATAGTTGTTTTTCCCAAATAGTACAGTTTGAAAAACAACTTAATCTTATCTGTGCACTGACACATCTTTATGTCCTCCTTAAATTCCTGTCCTGCACCTGCCATCCTTGAAGACCATCCTTGAAGCTAATGAGATGCTATTCTATTTTTTATAATAAATTCCTTTGTATCTGCACGTACACCAAAGTTATTAAAGCTATGAGCACGTAAGAATAAACTGAACAAGTCTGAACTTCCATTATGGTTGCGTCCTTCTTGTTCCCATGCACGTCTTTGTCCTGGCAGGAGAGCTCCCTCAGGTCCCCACACTTACAGTCTGCGGTCAGGAACCCTAACAATATTATTCTTGGACATTGCCTATCTAACTACAACCTCTTCAAAAGGCCATCTGTGACACCAGCATGGGCTCTGGAAAAAAAGCAAACTTAAAAATATACCGTTACATATATATACCTGTATATATATATATATATATATATATATATATATATAAAAAGGGGTTATGAAGCTGCACACCACAAGTACTGGTACAACCTGGGTGCCTGAATAATGTAGCAAATGTAGATCAGACAGGAGAAATGGCACTCTCAGGAAATTTCACAAAGGAGACATCATATGAAGTGAAAAAAGTGAGATCCTTTATTTAGTCCGACGTTTCAGTTCCCTCTGGAACTTTCATCAGGGACAGCATTGTTACAGTGCATGGTGAACGCTATTTAAACCCAAAAGGGCGCCAAGTTGTTGCTAGGCAACCCCCAACATACAGTGAGCGAGTGAAAAAAGAAAAAAAGTTAAATAAACAAAATAAAGTGGGCAAAGATCGCAATCAATAAATAACAAAGCTTAATGGGCAAAAATGTACGGGGCATGTTAACATACACACTGAATTACACGGTGTCCCAGAATGCGACCTGACACAGCCGCCTTGCCAGGATCGCGGAAGCGGTAGTAGCAGACAGTCTCAGGTCCCTCCAGTACAAAGCACACGTATTCCCCATATCGCTAAAAAGCTTACCGGCTGGGCACCAAATGTATGCAGATTCCCGTAGTTCCATTTGCGATCGCCCCCGACACGCTTCGAAGCGGTTGCTAAGCAACCCGCCAGAGGTGAGCGGACCCAGGGGTCCCGTGTGCATTGGCTAATACACGTAGCGCTAATCGGGCCAGTGGCAGTCAGTGGTCTTTATTACAGCGCCACCCAGAGTTACACATAGATATCACGGTCCACAATGTGTGGCCAGATATTAGTGCATGCTCAGAGAGGGGACCAAATAAAAGGGCAACCGTGCATTCAAGGAGAGATAGAGCAAAAGACGGTATAGCCATCCGCACCACTCACTTGGTGGTAGAGGGGGGTACTTAGAGAATTATTGGCCCTACGCAGGGCAACACCTCATGAGTGGGAATCGCATTGACATATAAGGTGACCAAGAGTCCGGAGGGGTACCCCACGCGGGGTCCTAAATGTGATGGAAGTACCATCCGTATTGCAGGGGGGTACACCTGCTACCCCCCAGGTGTGCAAAGAGGGGTACACCTGCTACCCTGTCTCTTGTATGAAATGAAGGGCCAGGACATAGGCAGACCGACAGATGAAAAGGGGAGCAATGTTACAGTGTGTGAAGGTTCAACCTAAGCCCAGCCAGATGGATACAAGTGTTGCGAGTATTTCATGAACAATACAGTGTATCAACAGTGTTTGAGCACACAGAGGTAGAAAGAGAGTTGCACAATCAGAATAAGTACATCACAATAGAGTCTATGTAGGCAATAAGCAGATTGCTCAAATGAAGCAATTTAGTGGTAGAGTCTCATTGAGGCCCCGTGGGGCCACACAGTCAAGTTTATATATCCAACGGGACTCCCGTTGGAGTAGGGCCAAGTCCCTATTGCCACCCCTGGCCAGGGGGGGCTGGTGGTCTATAGCCATGCACTTAAATGTTGGAAGGGTATGCCGCATCAACAGGAAGTGTCTTGCAACTGGTTGATTGGATTCACCTTCTTTGAGGGCCTTACTGATGGCCGAGCGGTGATTGCCTATTCGTTCTCTAAGAGTAGTCACAGTCTTACCCACGTAGTATAGGCCGCAAGGGCAGGTAATGATATAGATTATATAGGTGGACAAACATCCAAGTCTTGAATGTATTTTGAATCTTTTACCCGTGTGGGGATGTGGGAAGTCTGGACCCGTTAGTAGGCACCTACAAGTCACACAGTCGGGGCATTTATAGCACCCCAATTTTTGTAGTGAAGACAACCAGTTTTTCTGTTTGCTGCTAATGCCCTTAAAATCCGTTTTCATCAGTAAGTCCTTTAAGCTGCCACCTCTCTTGTAACCCATCAATGGTTTACGGGCCTGGTGCAGGGCCAGAGATTCATCTTGGTTCACCATGGGCCAATTCCTACTGATGCTATTGGCCAGGGCATGAGAGGTGGAAGAAAAAGTAGTAGTAAAAATAAGGGGTGTTTGTTCCTTCTCCGACTTGGGTGTGTTGGTCAATAGAGAATCCTGGTTATGCACAAGGGCTCTCTCCAATTGTGTTAATAACAGTTGTTCAGAGTAGCCACGATCAAGGAATCTGTTATACATTTCTTGTAATTGAATCTTGGCAGTATCTGTTGAGCTGTTATTTCTGATTACCCTTAGAAACTGGGAGTATGGAATGCCCCTGATTGTGGCTGGTGGGTGATGACTTGATGCATGCAGAATGGAGTTGCGATCCGTAGATTTCCTGAATAACCTTGTGCCTAGCCTGGAATGGTCCTTGAAAATGTTAAGATCCAAAAAGTCAATATTGTCCCTATGATAGTTAATTGTCAGTTTAATAGGGCATTCAAGGTGGTTTAAGTATTGGTGAAAAGCAAGTAGTGATTCCTCATCTCCCATCCAAATCAGAAACAGATCGTCAATGTAGCGAAAGTATGCCATGATTGATTTCTGCAGCAGAGGTAGTATATGGATAGTTTCAAATTGTGCCACATATAAATTCGCATACGAGGGTGCCAGGGCACTGCCCATGGCAGAAAAAGTTCCTGGTAAGGGTAAGTTCAAGCAATTGCAGCAGAAACTCAGTTGGTGTACTGCTAGTGTTTGTGGTGATCAGCACCTCTTTCACTGCTCTAATGCCCTGATCATGCGGTATCACAGTATATAAGCTGGTTACATCCATAGTGACTAGGATGCATTCGTCAGGAATGTCACCCAGTGTTCTTAGTTTCCTAATAACGTGTGTCGAGTCCTGGGTGTATGAGCACATGGTTTTTACCAGAGGCTGTAAAAAAGAGTCTACGTATGTGGAAACTGGTTGAAATAATGACCCCACTGCTGAGATGATTGGTCTACCTGGGGGTGATGAAAGGGACTTATGGACTTTAGGCAAAGTATAAATGATAGGCGTGCGGGGGTATTCTGTTACCAGGAAATTGTAAACATCATTGGTAATCCAGCCTGCATTGAGAGCCACGGATAAGAACGTGTCAAGTTCAGCTTTGAACTTGAACGTTGGGTCCCCGGGTAATGCCCTGTATGTGTGTTCATCAGATAGTTGGCGTAAAATTTGTTTCTGTAGTAAGAGTAATCTAAGAGTACTATTGAGCCTCCTTTGTCTGCTGGTCTGATGACCAGGTCATGGTAATCCCGTAATGTACGGATGGCCTGACGTTCCAATAGGGACAAGTTGTGGTGCATCTTATATGTGGTGCCTGAGTGTTTGGCCTCCAGTGATAGGACTTTACCAAAGGTGCGCACTGTAGGAGGTGTATTGGGGGGTTCGAAGCTGCTTTTACCTTTGAACTTAGTCTGTTCCTGTGTGGGCGAGTTTCTAAAGTGCTCTTTCAGTTTAAGTTTCCTTTGAAATCTGTGTATGTCAATTAGTGTGTCAAAAGTGTCTGGATGTGACGAGGGAACAAAGGAGAGGCTTCTAGATAGTAGGGAGATTTCACCGTCAGTCATTACGTGTTTGCTGAGATTAAAAATTATATTTTCTTTCCCCTGGGGGGTCTGTTTTTTATATTTCCTCCCCCCTCGTCTAGTGTATTTCCGCTCTCTTTGTCTTTTTTTGAACGGGTGGTCACCCCTAAAAAAGATTTGGGGGCTGGGCTGTCAGAGTCAGTCGATTGTTCAGAGCTATCCACAGTCTGGAGGGATTTTGGTATTCTCTTCCTCCTAAGGAGTCTAAAGTTGCGAGTGTCTGACTTAATACCTAGCAGCCAACCATAGTTTGTTCTGTTTAAAGTTCGTCAAATCCTGTTTGTATTTGTCAATACTAAGTTGTAGTTTATTTAACCAGTCTGTCATATTGTCAGCCTTCAATAGGTCGGTGTATTGTGTTTCTAGCTGCACCAAGTCCCCCCTGACTGTAGACAATTCTTTGCCAACCTGTTCCACCACTAAAAGAAGTAAATCAAAAGAGCAGTGATTAAGAATGCCACACCATTTGCTGCAGAATTCAGGATTACTACGGCCAATGGTAGGAATGTTGTTTATTCTGAAGCCTCTTGGGATAAGTCTCTGTCTGTGGTAGTTAGATAAATATATACCGTGGAGTTGAAGATCTAGCTCCCTTTTCCTTAGATTTAGGATTTCATGGTAAATATCAATAGAAGATTTACTCACAGCTACATCCAGAGGGGTTTCTGTAAACAGTATTCTGTCCACATCTGTGGTGTTGAAGGTGAAGTCCTGATTGGTGTCTATTGCAAAGGTCAGTTGTGAGCAACTCTCATCCATTTCCTCTGTGCGTTGATCCAATCCTATGCTGGGTATGGAACAGTACTGTAAAGGAACTCCATGTATTATGCGGATATTGAATTTAGTAGGGTGACCAATAGGTCATAATAGTTGTTTTTCCCAAATAGTACAGTTTGAAAAACAATTTAATCTTATCTGTGCACTGACACATCTTTATGTCCTCCTTAAATTCCTGTCCTGCACCTGCCATCCTTGAAGACCATCCTTGAAGCTAATGAGATCCTATTCTATTTTTTATAATAAATTCCTTTGTATCTGCACGTACACCAAAGTTATTAAAGCTATGAGCACGTAAGAATAAACTGAACAAGTCTGAACTTCCATTATGGTTGCGTTCTTCTTGTTCCCATGCACGTCTTTGTCCTGGCAGGAGAGCTCCCTCAGGTCCCCACACTTACAGTCTGCGGTCAGGAACCCTAACAATATTATTCTTGGACATTGCCTATCTAACTACAACCTCTTCAAAAGGACATCTGTGACACCAGCATGGGCTCTGGAAAAAAAGCAAACTTAAAAATATACCGTTATATATATATATATATATATATATCACTAACATTCCCAATAAAACTGGGTATGCCTTAGCAATAACAAACTATAGGAAAGCTTTCAAATGTTTACAAGACATTATGCAATGGTTACACGTGTGTATTGTACCTTAAAGAAGAAGGAAAGGCAAAGTCACTTGGGGGTGCCAAAATGTTAGGCACCCCCAAGTCACTTCAATCGCCTACCTTTTACCCCGGGCTGGTGCCCCTGTTAGGAGAGAACAGCACCAACTAACATTTTGGCACCCCCAAGTGACTTTGCCTTTCCTTCTCCTTTAAAGCATGTTTGAAAGCAAACTAAAACAGAATTTTAAAGTATTGCTAGAAATACTGTATATTATATACCAAATTCACTGCACCAGGCCAGAAGATCAGGAGACTTATTACAGCAACTACATGCTTTTGAATTTGAACAATGCAGCTGCCCATTTTGGTAATCCATCTTTTAAATGACAGTAGCATTGTACATGCAAAGTTGTTGTCACCTAGCTGGTATTTGAAAATAGAAAGTTGCCCATACCATGTATAAGCACTTGTCTGTTCAGCCTGTGGGAGAGCCACATTTCTGTGCAGGCACTTAAGAGCCCTTTCCTAGGGTGGCAGCTTTTAGAAGGCCCTCTATTACCTATAAAAAATTCTTACATAAAAATGCCCCAGCCACCATTGGGCACTTGTGGCTAAATCAGATGTTGGAGCTGAGGTGGATGGGGGGTGGAGTTGGCATACTGTCCTAGGCATGTGCTGATCAGTGAAGTGAGGTGATGGTTGGAGGACCAGTACCTAGTGGCTAATTATGCAATTGCTTTAATTATTACAATGTTAATGACAAGCTTTTTGCTAAAAGATAATAATCACAGCTATTGTAACCTCTATCAAAAGAAACACAGGATTTCTTGTCTCCTTTTTTGTAAACATGATGTTCAGGTGTCTGACTTCCTCTCTCAGAAAACTCCTTAATTCCCTGGGCCAGAGTCTACCCAGTTCTCTCCTCTCTCTTTCTCCGTTTGCTTAAGATAGCAGCTGCCATTTTAAGTAGCTCTAGCCCTTATAGCTTAGATCACACATTTTTAAGGGAGGGGGGGAGGAAGTTCTTAGCAGTCTTGTGGGAGGGGGACCAGGAGAGGGAAGAGAGAAGAGAATTGCGCAGACTCTGGCCACAGGATTTAAGGATTTTTCTGAGAGAGGAAGTCAGACACTGGAACATCATGTTTACAAAAAAAGAGACAAGAAATCCTGTGTTTCTTTTGATAGAGGCAGTATTACTGTAAGTGCTTATGGCTGTATTTTTGAATGTGTCTTTCACCATTTTCATGCACTTATTACCTATGCGAAACATAGGCCTGGTACCCTAGCAGTAAGTTACCAATGTTATTATACTTCATCCTTGCTATGCCAACCAACCATCTACCCTCCATTATACAAAAAGCCACTGACAACTACATAAAGGGTCTAAATCCTGCAAGCGGCATGTCTCTATGCTTCCTTTACTTTGTTCTCCTCCCTCTTAATTAAACCCTTTCTCCAAGTGCAAAAAGAATATTGTATCTTAAATTATTAAACATTTACTTTCTCAAATTGAATTTGTGGATATCTAGTGATGCTTACACCCAAATGTAGGAGATTACACTCATTATTCCAAATCTTACCAGTGTTACTCGATAATTTACTATCTTTTTATTTCACAAAACTAGCTACATTTGTTTTCTTAGTTAATATAGGCCAAACCACACTTTCAGACTAATTACAACTTCCTTTATTATCCACAACACTTCTAAATCAGAATTGAATTTGAGACTGAATGATCTTGTGCTTTACAAACCTTATATTGTGCTTCACAAACCTCATATGAAAGAGCAAATAAAAGTGACTTACCTGACATCTCACTGGCCATATTGTAGGGAAATCTCAAATGTATATCAATGTAAAACAAGTAAATAATGTCCCTATAAGAAGACAAATGGAAATTAGAACAGACACATAAAGAGACAATAGCTAAGCAAACATTTATGGCTTTAGAAATCAAACAACTTTAATTAAAAAGAATCCTAGACCAGATTATTTACAAGGCGTATATGAAGAGTTACATTATATGAATTAAGTGGTAAATCCAACAAACATTTCTCTATAATACTAAAAAGAGTACAACCTAGCACTCAAATCACCTCCATCAAAGACAAAATATTCACTATACAACTAAGATAGCTGATTGTTTTCAACAAAATCGCAAATCTCTATATAAACTTATAAATATCACCTCCCAACAAGAAAAAAAAATGAATGTGCTCCACCAGTCTTAAAAAATCTATCAAAGAAACAAAAACATTACTCAGACGGCCCATTTACTCTGGAAGAAGTAAAAACAATTCTTCCCTTACAACAGGCAAAAGCCCTGGCCAGATGGCTACAGCCATTTGTATTATAAAAAATGTTAGGAAGTTCTAGCTCCTAGCAGGCCTGCACCTCTCCATATCCTCTTCTACCTACTATCTTTCCTACCTGCAATCCTGTACAACCCTCTTTTATCTCTTACCTGCTATTCTGTATCACCTTCTATCCACCTTCTACCTGTTATGCCGTCCTCTCAAACCTCACCTACCTACTATCCTGTCATATGGCCTCTCCTACCTACTGTCCTGTGCTCTCAAACCTCCCCTAAATACTATCCTGTCCTACCCACCAGTTGTCCTGTTCTCTGGCTTCTCCTATCTTACACTTACACAACAAGAGCATTTATATCAGGCAAATCTTTTTGACCTTAATAAAAAAAATCAACTCTCCAACCTCAACACAAGACCATATGAAGCACTAGATGTGAACAATGCTACTGTTATTCATTAAATCTAACCATCTAATCTAAGATTTAAGTGGCAGGGTCTGGGTGCCTGATTTGCAATGGATAAAATGTTACAGGACAAACAGAAGGAGGAGAGGCCACAGCAGAGATGAACATTGTCTACTTACCTGGGCTTTTTGTGATCTCAATCAGTGACTGGGATAGAGAATAAAAGGAGAAGAGGAGCAGAGCATTAGGGTAGGGGCCTGGCATTTGCTGATGTGGTACTGTAGAACCCTCTGCTCGTGCACTCACACAATACAGAATCCCAATCTAGGGAAACAAGGCAGCAAGACTAAATACAGTATAATAATATTGTTGGACTATTTAGCTCATTTCTATTTATCACTGGCTGAAAATAATCGGAATAAAATTGCAAGATGAAAAAGATGTTGGAGGACCGCCCTACACAAAACTACCTAACACTACCAAAACACACTAAACTGTTCCGCTGTGCTACATTAGGTGACATATTAATCCGGCATCAAGGTAATATCAGCAACTAATATCATATAAGCTTAGGTCTGTTGCTCGGTAGCATTGAAGTTAAGAAATGTATCAACTAATGATTCAATTTTAACATTTTAAGAGTCATTGAGCCCCTTTTCTAAGCTGCTCTTGGGATAGTAATTATTGTTACTTGTGTATTATTACAGAATAAAGTTGTTTGGAAGGGGTACTGCCCATTTAATGGCATGTTAGTATATCTGAAACTCCTTTCTATTGCTGTTCTTAATATAATGTTCATTTGTATCTGTGCTTTTAGGTCACCGAGTGTGGCAAGAATGCCGTCATTCGAGGTACGAAATACTCTCTCATCTGAACTGCTGTTTTCATTTTACTGTTCTATATAAAACTCTCCTGTCTGTCTGCACAGCATCCTACTTCTGCCACTGCTTCATTTTATACCTATAAGTGGTGGCTGCTATGCCTTTTACTTATGTGCAGAGAGAATTGCATTAAAGGATAAATGAAGGCTAATTTATTTTAGGCACCCACCCAGCAAATCCAATCCCTTTGTTTCTTTCTTGGGGCCAGTGCTCCTTTTAGGCCTGTCATTATTCTCCTCAAAGCAAGACTGATTATGAGCAACAGTTTAATCCATTTAGAATCGTGTCCCTAATGCGCTTTCCTTTCACTTACAGCTGCTTCATGCTGTCCTCGAGGGCTTATTATGGTAAAATCCTATACAGAAGAATCCATTTTACCATTTTTCAGGGGACAATAAAAAATGGAGTAAAATCAGGGAAAATATAAAATTAGGGAAATGCATTATGTATTATATATTAGTGCGACCACAAAAACATTGTAAGGCTATGTACACACCCTTTTATTGTACAACACTGCGGCATACGTCAGTGTTTTATAAATAACCATTATTGTATAATATAATAATAACAACCTTTCCCTCAAATATAGAAAGTATCTCTCCCTGTATTCCCATACATATCCAGTAGCTTTATTTTGCTGCACCTTGATCCGCCCACGGCACTTTCCTAGTACCTGACTACCCATGTACCCATCTTGGATCAGGAGAAAGGATACCTGGCAGCAGGGGAAAATGGGGAAAGAACCATGGGCGTGTGACTTTTAAAGAAGAGGGGCACCGTCTGGGGGAAAAGATAACAATATTAAACTCTGTGGGAAAAATATGGCACCCGCTCCCCAGACTTTCCATCTTGTGTAAGCTCCAGTACAACCCCATAATTGGCAAGTATTCTACAGAACATGGCACTATAGCCCAAAACAGATGATAAAAGTGCAAACATGGTGTTCACAATTGGCAAAGGGTGCAGCATTAGTTTCTTATATATATAAATATATATAGATATATATGAATTATTTTCTTTCTTTTAAATGGAAATTTATTTGTCCCCTGCAGAAAATCACTAACGGGGCCGCTATGGGAAGATGATCGACCTGTAAGTTAAACACAAATGTTTTTATTACATGTTGGGAATTGTTTGCCATTGCCTCAGGGGTAAGTACAAGAGCAATAAGGAAGAAAATTGCAACTTTTTTATTAATCCAAGTAATTTTTTTTGCAGCGAACACTTTATTCTATGTATAAACCTGTATGTCGCGACCCCTTTGGGGGTCGAACAACTCTTTCACAGGGGGTCGCCATAGACCATCGGAAACCACATAATTTTATGATTGGGAGTCACCACAACATAAGGAAGTATTAAAGGGTCGCAGCATTAGGAAGGTTGAGAACCACTGTTCTATGGTAAGCGGTCGACTATAGAAGTATAGATTTAGACTATAGAAGTACCAACAAGAACAACATAGCCCACTATTTGATAATGCTCAGCTACCTGGTAAGGAATCTAAAAATTATGTTTAGATTAGTAGGGAATAAATGATGTAGAGTTCTTGTCCCAGCACGTTTTAGGTCTAGATCTTTCTAGAATGACTTGGGTCTTGAGAACCTACTCTGGGATCCAGCCATTCCCTCACAGGTCTTATTACACCAAAACAGCTATAATAATAGGCAAAGCTTACTCCCACTTGGAATTTTTTAAAGCTTCAGGTAGAATTTTACTGCCAAAATGCTCCATAGCAGTAGGGCAAAAAGGCAAAAATCTGCTTGCATTCCTGTTTGTGATGGACTGGAAGTTAGCATCGCACTGGAGGACCGTCAGCACCTAAGCTTTACAATTGTTTACAAATGTCTACAATTGAAATTTATGTTTCTGTTACTTTGGGCAGCTTTGAGGGTTAGGTTGTTATCATAAACTGCAGACGCTAAAGAAAACACTGCCCAATTCATATATATAACCCACAGAAAACAATAAATACACAATAAATACACTGCCTGTATTTAACAGTATAATTTCTAAAAAGTCTTGGGGATAGAAGACTTTTGGTGACTCCTCCTCTGGCACTAGAAACCACCATATTCACCTAGAATTAGAGAAGAAAATGACACTTGAGAAGGATTATCTTAAGGCTATTACAACTATCAAGATATGCCCTCATTATATCTACTCTACTGGGTTCCCAAGGAAATGATATAAATGGTCACTGTATGCTTTTAAGGAGAATGGGGGGACATATCAAATTTTTTTGAGAGTAGTGACGTCAGCAAAAGTAACATCTTCACAACTGGTTTCTGGGGGGCTACTGTGCTGTAACTGATGGGGTTAGGTGTGCTGTTGGCGCTGTAACAAAGGACTGTGACTGGGGAGGTTAGGGGCTGTGTATTGTTAATATTTGGTTGTAGGTTTTACGCTGATGTCCTGCCTGTGACTGTTTTGTCCGATTTATTATACAAATATAGTACTTGAATGCAGAAAAATGCTTGATATGCTCATGCTTGATAAGCAGAGTTTTGTGTTTTTATTCCACAAGATTGGCAAACCAGAAAAGGTATGCGTTCAGCTGACCAAGGTTCATAGCATCAGTAAAAAATTCAGACATTTATTGGAACATAGCTAAAACATTGCCATATTCCAATAAAACAAACTGAAGGTTAAAGCTATGAGGTTTTCAGGCGTGTTTAATCACCTTAACTTATAGTTGCTTAAAGCTTCTATTTTTAAAAATGTGAATTTTTATTGTACAGAGCTTAATATATCGGTTGTTAATATAGAATGTTGTTAATAAGAATTCACTGTACCTTAACTGTAAATCTTCTGGCTTTCCTTGTGATACCGGCTCCATTCATCCTAGGGCTGGGCCTCACACCTCAGTCCTTGTGGGTTATAGGATACAATTTACTGTCATGTTTTTTATATTTTATTTACCATGAATATAGAATATGCATTCTGGCTCCCCAAACCTGCTTGACACAAACAAAACAAAAAAAAAAACCTCACTCCGTTCCTGCACTGTCCTGGAAATCTTCTGTTCCTGCAAGCCCGTTCTGCTGTGCTCTTTGGATCTTTCTTCTTGTGGATTCTCCAATCAGAGCACAGCTTTCTTGACAGACAGTAAAATTGACCAATCAAAGCACAGGTGAAGACAGGGCTCGGGAGATATTACAAACTGAAGGCAGTGCAGAAATGAAGACTGAAAAGAAGAATCTGCAGCTGTAACTTTACCTAAGAACCAACTCTCAACTTTTGCTGCAGATTTCATCCCACTCCCACAGGTACTATACAGTTCTAAAGGCTGAATCACTAGCTGACATTAAATTGTTTTTTGCCAGACCTGACATCTATAAACAAAACTATCTAGCTTTAAACAAAAACTCCTACAAATAAACTCTAAAGAACAGGAAAACAGGATTAACCCTAACAGATAGCTACACTAAAGAAATAAATCAATTCTCCACAAATGCCAACACAAACTGATAAGATTCTATAACAGCAAATACTCTATGGGCAAAAAAGCAAATGCAGCACTGAAATTACATTGTTATACTTGTTATACTGCTTGGTAATAGAGTTTGGGGCAGAAATTTACAGGCAATAATAATTAAAGGGGTTTTGGTGGAGGATTTCATTTTAAAAAATTCCAAACCAGTAAAAAATGTGAGATGTGGCTTCAGCAGTTAATCAAATGCATGGTCACAAATAAATACTTTTGCCTGTTTAAGTTAACCACGGAGCATAGATATGGAGGGGGCATCATGCACAATCTGATCAGCACTAGGCGTAGGCAGCAGAAGCACCTGCCAAGGGTGCAACTATTTTGGGAATTGAAGGGGGAGTAATTCCAGAAATGTTTTATTGGCATGTGTATCTGTTTCATTTTCCAAATCCAAATAACTATCAGTAACATTCCCACATACTTTCATAATATATCTACTACTTTCATGACCTTAAAAACTTCTCCTCGTTTACAACATTCAGGCCCGGATTTGTGGCGAGGCCACAAAGGTCCGGGCCTAGGGCGGCATAAACATAGGGGCGGCATGCCGCCCCGCCGCACGCAAATTTTTAAAATTTTGCTCCCATACGGAGCAATGGGGACCTCTCCCCACTGCTCCGTATGGGAGTTTTAACTTTGGCGCATGCGCATGCGCGTTAGCGCGGCGGCAGGGAAGGAGGAGGTGGTTTGCGCATGCGCGCTCGCACGGCGGGTGGGGGCGGTAGGGGGCGCCGAATTGGGGCGGCCTCGGGGCGCGTCATTTAGAAATCCGGCGCTGACAACATTCTCTGTAACTCAAGCATTAAATTTCACCTGTCCTGGTGGGGGCACAGATTGCAGCCCTTACCTTGAGTGCCCAATCTCTCTTTGCCTCTGCCACACTGCCATACTCTCTCAATAGCCATACATACTGTACATAAGGGCCCCACAGACCCACAGACTGCCCCAACCTTCCAGCAGCCATATACACATTCAAAAGTGCCTCCACATGCTGCATCACCCATGAGAGCCACACAACTCAGAGACAAATAATTAAATGAAACAGTACTGCACATATGCAGACCACAGTATCTGCTGCTTATAGTTTGAGCAGAGAGCACGTGAGAGTAAGGGACAACACAGTTATAACAAAGGAGAACTTGGGGTCTTGGAAAATATATATTTACCCTCCAATCAATATACAATATCCACTTCATTAAATATAAATAATTTGGAGGGTGTTTAAAAGGGCCGTATTCAGTGTCTTAAGATATTTTTCCTCTATGAAATGGAACATTGAGGGTTAAAGCAGTTTACAACATGTTGCCATTCAATTCCCATTGATGCTCAGCTTTCTTGGTCTCTGACATGGAATGTACTATAGTTTGAGTGTTTATTCTGTTAAATGTTTCTATATTAAATCTAGAATGTTTGGAACCTGGGGTTTTTCAGATAAAGCAGTCACCTGTTATTTGGATCTCTATACCTTAAGTTTATGAAAAACATTAATACATTAAATTAACCCCAATAGGATTATTTTACCATCAATATAGATTTATGCAACTGTTTTATTATTACAAAGAAAAAGAAGATAATAAAAAAATACCTATATTTTTGTTTTAAATAAACACTATGGCCTTCCACTTTTGAGCTTTCTGGATAACAGATCCCTTTATTATGTATGTAG
The DNA here is from genome assembly GCF_000004195.4 of Xenopus tropicalis. Taxonomy (NCBI): domain Eukaryota; kingdom Metazoa; phylum Chordata; class Amphibia; order Anura; family Pipidae; genus Xenopus; species Xenopus tropicalis. The sequence continues at coordinate 40,166,856 of NC_030680.2, forward strand.
GCCCTGGATTTTTTGGGAAGGCCACAAAGGTCAGGTCCTAGGGTGGCAGGGGATTAATAACATTGGCATCAGGCTTCATTTTTACCAGCCAGGTCGCAACCCTATGGGGTGGTGCGAGGGTATGGAATGGTGGTGTGAGTGGTACCCTGGCCTAGGGGTGCATCTCACAGATACCTACACATTCTACACTTTTGTACCTAGACTTTTGCAAAGGCTGAATAATTAAAGCTCATCATGCTCAAGACCTACAGATCAAAGAGACAGACCACATTTAGGATATAGGCAGACACACATACCACAGTGAGGTGTTGATTAAAGAACAGAGCCTTATTACAAAATCATATCAGGGGCAGAAAGCTTTCAAAGCTTCCTACTATGGGCATGTGGTCATCTAGGTTGAAAAACACAGGACTGGACTAATTTCATTAGCTTCCCTTAAATTCAATAATGTTTGAACTTTTAAAGTTTCAGAAAATAAAGATTTGGAGTAAGTGCTATGTGAGGTTTTATGTTACAATGCATATCAAGTAAACTGTAATATTCGTTGTTCTCAAAATTCCAAGCTTTGACCACTAGAGGTCGTAAGTATACAGGTGTACATGATGCTCTAGGCGTCTAAGAAAGGAACTGGTGATTGACACATGTTATAACCAATGAGAGGTGTGCTTTTTCATGCCCGGCACTTACTGATGATGTCAGTCCTGACTAAGCTCTGGTTGTGTGTGATACGCATGTGGTGCTGGTGTCTGGCCGGTTTGTCCCTCCTGCTCTGCTGAGACATCGCCTGTGCCATTTGGTTGCTAAGTATATTATAACTTGCTGATGTTTCATTTGTTTGAGACTAGTCTATTTGTACAGGGAATGTGAATAACTTTTGGCATGCAGCATTTGATGTCTGTGCTAGGACATTGCCTAGGGATTATAGACATGGTCATGGCAGATTTATGTCTGTAGAAAATATATTATTATACGTTTGATTTTTCTCCAAGCATGGCAGGCAGGGTTACATTGTTTGAATTCACTGTAGATGCTTTGTTTTTGGCACAAATCACATTTTTCTTAGTTCAGGGAGAACATTTACATTTCTGACCCTTTTTCTCAGTTGGTGATGATTTGAGAAAGGGATGGTGATGTTTAACTAGATTTTTAATTCTGTTATTGAAGAAATATGGGGCATTAGCAAAGAACCAGGTTTTTAACCATGAAGCAGATATGTATTTAACACAAATGAGGTACTTGCATAGTAGTATGGCAACGTAGTCGCATTTAGATAAGATGCAGACATACAGATACAGGTGCCATGTGGAAGATGAGCCTTGGAAGGTTTAAGGTCACCAGTAGAAAAGTACCTGCTAGTGGTCTGCATTCCCTTCTGTGAAAGCCTCTCAGGAAGTAGATCTAGCCAGAGTTCCTGCTCAGCTGGGTGTCTAAATTGGTAGAGAGCCTACCTCCAATCTATCAGTGTATTATTATTAACATTTACTTATAGAGCACCAACATATTCTGCATTGCTGTACAATAAGGTATATCATTGGTGCCAAGTGCTGTCCTGTCACAGGCGTTCACTATGTACAAACGCATTCCCTCATTTCAGGTCCCTCATTTCACTAGCACATAATTTCCTTTTGGCTACATCTTCTTTATTGGGGTCTTCTGCTCCCCAACAGCATACATCCGTGGTAACAAGTGAAGAGCAATCGGCCCCCTCCCCCATTATAAATTTACTACAGACAGGAACACCCTTGGGCAACAAGACAATTTACAGCAAAGATCTCTTTCCACTACTTGCCTGCATGGTTTGTGTATTTTTGTGCATTTTTGTAGTTGTGTGTATATTGATTGGTTTGTGCATCTCTTCCAGGACTCTTGTTGTCATTGATACCACACGGTCTTATACACACTCAGGACCAACAACTTCCATGGCTTTACAGGGTGAGTTATTAAATCCTTTATTTGTACTTTTTTTTTAATTACTTTGTGTGATTGGTCAGTTGCCCTCTCCCCAATGCCATTTAATGTCTTACATTAGGCTGTACCTTGTTAAGCCCTTCAAATAAAGCCTAAAGCTGGTGTGAATGTTTGTATTGATGTTTGTTTTAAAACAAACAGCTTACTTGCCCTTTTCTGGACCATCTGTAATGCAGTCATATCCAGTTTGACTACTGGAGCCCAAAACTGCACAGCATATTTTAGAATAATTTTTCAGTCAACACTGTCAGAGTTGGTGCCCAGCAGTTTACATTAATTTGAATGACAGGCAGCCCAGCATCTGCAAAGCCTAATAAAATCTTGCCTTTCACAGAGAAAAGTATAAATGCAAGTGATGAGGATATTATTTTCCAACTTTATATTTTTCTGGTTAGAAATAAACTGAATTTAGCCATGCAACATAACACTCGGAAAGTTTCAAAGATGTGCTAATAGCAGGATATAGGGCTAGGTAAAAAAAAAGAATGAACAAGATTTTAATTAATGTAGAAAAGGTGTCTTCAAGCAGGTGTGATTTTAGTATTTAAAGGGTAGGTCTCCTATAAGTTAACTTTGAGTATGTTATAGAATGTCCTATTCTTACACTTTTTCAATTGGTCTTCATTTTTTATTTTTTCAAAGTATTTCAGTTCTGCCTCTTTACTGCTTTCAATTAATCTTTCAGTTTCTCATCCACACCACTGCCTGGTTGCTAGGGTAAATTGGACTAGTTTCAATCTTATTGGAGTGCAATGTTTTCTGATCAGTATATGTAGGAGCCAGGCAAATGGATCCACAACAAAAAATCATTTGGCTTTAGGAATTACTCTCCTTGTTTGTATGCAAAGCAGATGGAATTCTCGGAAAGAAAACCCAGTGGGTTAAGACTCTAGATTATTCCGTTCTGAATAATATTAGTTGCCATTCTTTGCAGGAGATGACGATTCCTGGTCTCCTCCCTCTGAATCTGACTTGAAGATTCTGAGAGCACGACGAGAGCACCAGGACCGAATCAGTCGTCTTATGGGAGACTATCTACTTAAAGGGTACAGAATGCTAGGAGACAGCTGTGATACATGTGGGGTAAGCCAGCCATTGCTGCAGCTGCAAGAAATGCTTTGTCATTTTAATTATTCAAAATTAACTCCCAATATTATTTTCTCTTTGCAGACTATTTTACTACAAGACAAACAGAAGAAGCTTCTGTGCATTTCTTGTCAAGAGCTTGACTCTGATACTGAGAAGGACAATCCAGGTCAGTGATAATTTTAGATTTTCCTTCTACTTTCTATGTGAACTTTGGCTTTATCTGTTTCTGATGTTTATTCTTTGTTTTGTGGATTTGTACTGTTATCTTTGACCTTTTTACCTCAGGTTCTTCTGTCTTTTGAAATTAATTACCTTCTCTCATGTAATTCAACTTATTGTACCATTAATATTATTGGGAAGCATTTAACCTGCATGGTCAACACAGACAGAACTGTGTTTTTGGGCTATAATTATGCAACCTTTAGGGGTTCCAGTTAATTTCTGACCTGCGGCAGTATGGCATTGCCCTCAAATTATATCCTGTTGAATTGTTTTGTTACTAAATAAATATTAAATAAAGGTTAAGCTTCTTTAGATCTACTTTGTTTTTGTTTCAGTCTTTTCATTTTAACCAGCCCAAAAAGCTGTACAACATAAAAAGTAGGCACTTTCCATTAAAGTGTATTTTTTTATCCATTTGTAATTAATATAATATTGTGAATAATTTCTCTTTCTGTTCTTATTTTAGTCCTCAACCATCAGGCTGCTTTGTCTCAGGTGCGAGAGCGTCAGCTGTGTCACCCGCCTTGCCAGGAAAATCCTCCTACCGATGAGGTTCAGCCAGTTTCTATGCCAAAACCAAAATCTGACTCTTCGCCAGTCAAGCCTGATTCTATCTTGCCAAGCACTGATGCCATTGTTTTGGCTGAAAGTGCTGTATTGGACAAGCTGTGCTGGGCATCTCACCAGCTCCAAGCAACCTCCTCTGTGGAGTATAGCTCGCAACTTTGTTCACTCATTGGTTCTTGTGCACAGAGCTTAAGGTTTCTCCGTGATCTCAAACACTAAAGGATTTATAATTCACAATTTGATTACCACAAATGAGTTATCACAGTACTGGGTGACAGGTATTTCTTGTACTAAGACAATGCTGCATCATCGTGTTTTAGAATTCTTGTCATGCAAATAATAAGTCCCCTAACATGTTCTTTCACTATGTTTTATTTGATCTTTAAGTGAATGAAAAGAGAATTTGGTTCATAAGGTAAATGGTGGTTTCAAATATTCGGAAACTAATATTTTGCCTAAAGTGCTTAAAAAAAATTGCTTACAAAAATTGCTGCATAGACTAATAAAGCATTTATGGTTTACTGATTTACAGCAGTGGTAGGAAAGTATATATTACTGCAGAGTGCTACGTTAGAAGATTTGCTGGCAGGTTCCAGAACTCAAGCCGTAGTGGAACAGATTCTACTTTCATTTTCATCACTGATCATCTTGAATGCATTGCATTGATTCAAAAGGGAAACTGCATAACTAGCCTTTGATGGGTGATATGAGTTCAGCCTGTTCCTTCCCCTGTATTCAGCTCAAGATGCAGGCTGCATTGTGGGCACAACACAGCCTTGTACTTAGGGAAGGTGGTACGTACAGGGCCCAGTTGCATCCTGTGCCCTCAGGTCTCCCTAACACCCCTTAGCGCCTACAGATACAAGTCTTTGAAAAGACTTGTGCTTTTATTTAAGTGCAGGGCTATGCACAATACATCATTCTAAGCCAGCATTTACATTACGTACATAAGTAAGAAATGCCAGGATTTGTGAATTTCAAATTTAAAAAGTATTTATAAAGTATTCTAGCAGAATAGTTTTTGCACAACACTGATATTGTGTGTGGCAACTATATGCAGTCAAAAGTGTGGGGATCACGCAAAAGATACATAACATAGTATTGTTTGGATACGAGTTGCTGAGTCATTATTAAGTGTAGGGCTTTAGATGCTTTTATCCAAGCACTTTTTTGCAGTTTACATTCATGTTTTAGTGGTTGCTAGGATAGTAGTAGTAGATTGAGGCTGCTTATACTAGGCCTTATAGCTTAACAGCACTGTCTCCAAAAGTGAGCAATCGTAGGGCTAACTGGCTATAAAGAAAATGAATGAAAAGGAAGGGTCACTTGACATACCCCAAAGAGAGCTATTGAGCCAAAAGCCAGCTATTACCAGTCTATAACTGAATATTTCAGAAATCACAAAAAACTATGTCCTAAAGTTCTATGAGGACTACTGTAAATGGTAATATACCTTTTTTTGTGTTTAGTGAGATGCTGATGCCAGGAATTAACTGTTTTTTTTTTGTTTTTTTTTGCAACTACCACAACATTGTCTGGATTTTCATGATCTTCATAATTTTGCCATGAAAGTATTTGCCCAGTCCTTTTAAAATACATGGGGGCTGTCAGTAGCTTTAAACTGTGACAGGTTGAAAAGGGATTGCTCATGTGTAGGAACTTTAAGTAGCAATTATTTACAAAGCCAGCCTTGCAACCAGCAAAATATAATCTATAGTGGCTTCTTCAGTTCAAATGACTGGTAGGGAATTCCCCGGTATTTAAACTCTTGATGGTAGTACAGTCACAGACATCCAATCACAAAGGTTCCATTGAACTTATTCAGTTAGGTGTTGGCTTAAACTGACAGGTGTAAGAAGGTATGATCCAGTCACAATGGTACCATGATTCTCATTGATGCAGGTGTTAATCCTTCAAAGTACATGACTGGAAGTGTGAATTGTTGAAGAAGCCACTCGGATGAGTGGTGAAACATTTTCAAGAAAAAAAAGTCCAGTTGTTTTAGACTTAATTCTGCTAGATACTGTATATCATGACCTGGATGAATGAGAATCTTCATAGACATTATCTATAGGTAACTTTTTATGTACATTAATATTTGAAAAAGTAGTTTTTTTAGTGTCAGTATCATTTTAATAAAATGTAAGCAGCATAATTGGCAAAACCCCCAACAAATACTTTTCATACTTTATAGAGGAAATTCACAAAAGAAAATGAAATTGTGTTTAAGCACTCTTCTTCTGGCTGACATTTTGAAAATATTACATTTATATAATTTATTTATCCTCTGAGCTACTGGCTAACATGCCAACGTCCTTGTAGGGAAAGACATGCATTCATGGCCAATATTTGTATATTTATATAATGTTATTTATATACACAGTGCTATACAGTAGAACAAATTAATACAACAAACATTTTGCTGCAAATTTTTGTGGCGAAATTTCACGGAAGTTTAGCTAAACAATTCGCCAATGGCAAAATGCAGAATTTCGCTGCAAATCCATGCCTGGCGAAAAAATTCACTCATCACTAGCTACTTGATAGACATAAACTTTTTAATGCACAAAGCAGACATTGAAATACCAGTTATAATTGAGGGCAATGCTGTCCAACTTGTTCTAGGCAGTGGACATCTAATTTAAAATACAACATATGGAAATAAATATGCCATACAAGAAACCTTACATAGTTACTGAGCAGCCTGGGGGCCATACAATATCCCTGCTGATGGTCAACCTATTGGCTAGCCCTGACTCAGGACATCACAGAGCATTGTTTAAAAAAAGATACATTTTAAAGGTTATTTGTGTATTATAATGATATTAGATGTCACTTTGGATTTGCGTTACTTATTAAACCTTCATATGGCTACTGAACTCCTCAGGAAATTATATTTTTTAATACATATAGTTTTCTGGTGTAGGGACAAGGGTAGTTGGCTGGGCACAGACAGCTAGAAGTGCAGAGAGCTGGAGGGCTGGACAGCATCGAGCAACCCCAAGGCACCAGACGTGGGGAAAATGGATGATAATCGAGCTAGGATGATATTCTTCCACTGTTCCTGGCCCCTGCTATCACTCCTGATTTCTGCTCCAGTCCCCCAGCACCCATGACCATGTACACCTTGCAACACATTCCACAATACTTATATTTTTAGTACATAAGGCAAATCCAAACCTCAGGGGAGTAACTGGGTTCTGTGTATCTCTGTCTAAATTAACCACCACCTCTGTCTTTGGGTCTGGCACTCAGCTACTCAGGTACCACCAGGTTTTACTGCACAGAAATCAAGTCTTGACTTGTTCACTAGTTCAATTTCAGGCAGGTTGTTACAGCAATGAAAACACACATACAGTCAGAGCATTGAAGATGGGTCGTGGCTGGGTCTTCCAACATGACAATGACCCGAAGCACACAGCCAGGATAACCAAGGCTCTGTAAGAGGCATATCAAGGTTCTGGAGTGGCCTAGCCAGTCTGCAGACCTAAATCCAATAGAAAATCTTTGGAGGGAGGTGAAACTGTGTTGCTCAGCGACAACCCCGAAACCTGACAAATATTAACACTGATTTTCTCAGGTGTAATACTTATGTGCAACAGTGCAATACAAATACATTCTTTAAAAATCATACAATGTGATTTCCTGATTTTTTTTTTTAAATGCTGTCTCTCACAGTCGGAATGCACCTACAATGTGAATTTCAGACCCCTCCATGCTTTCGAAGTGGGAGAACTTTCAAAATCACAGGGTGTTCAAATACTTATGTTCCTCACTGTATTATAAAATACACAGTAGGGGCCATTTACCTAGACCACAACTGGAAGCACAAGAGAATTAACAGCTGCAAGATCACATCACTGTGTGCTCATTCAAAAGAGTGTCTGCAAGGCTGTACCCCATGATAAGGACCTTTACACCCTACACCCAATTCTGATGAATACAGTGCTGCCAAATGCAGGCAGTGCTATATTGCATTCCTGCTTTGCACCCTTCCCTGGACATAGTAAATGATTCCCAGTGGCACAAAAAATAGCAATGTGCACAGTTGCAAACTACACACACAGTGACACACACTGTAACCTCACACACAATACAGTCCAAAATACCTGCAAAGTATTCCCAGTGCCTTCATATTTCATTCTCCAGTATTATAGTTTACTATTATTTTAAAACAAAAAAATGCAGTTTAAATACTTTAAGCAGTATGTCCTACAAGTATAAAGTTATAAAGTGTATAGCACAGAGAATACTAGTTGGGTTACATGTGTGTCACATAACCTTAGGCAAGCTGCTTTGTTTCCCTGAGCGCAGTGTGCATATATGTGTCAGGGAAAAAAACTGGATTGTGCAGAAAAGAGGAATATGCCAACAGAGGGTTTTATGAGGTGGGTGTTTCCTTCCTGGAAAAAAATATCATTTATCACTGCCACTTTAACTTGTTTCTAATTTACATAATTACACCAGCTTTTTCCAATTGCTTGGGCTCCACCTACTCTTAAAGAAACCACACACAAAACTTTTCTCCAGCTCACTTCTCCTTTTCAAGTCGTTTGCAGGAAGAAGGGGGGGATTGGGTAACATTGCAGTGCTCACTGCTTTGCTTGTATTATTTGTTCTACTGGGGATGCATCAAGTGAAAACATAGTGTGAATATTAGAAGTTTTTTTATCCATGATAAATCCTTAGTAACTTCAAGTAGGTTTTCTTTTCTAAATGAGCATTTTTAAAGGGGCACTACACAGATCATTTACCTAGATCCTGGGCAGTGGAGCAACAGCACTATGGGGTGCAAAAATACTGCCCTTAGTGCTCATTCATAAAAGCACTTGAGTCTGGGCTCTGTGCACCTTGCTGCAGATAAAGAATTCAGATGTGCAGAGCATGCCATGGGTGGGTGCAAGGCAGCCCTGTCCTCCCATTAGAAGCACACAGACCTGTGCAGAACAGGGAGCAAAGTGCACTTGTTTTTTTTTTTTTTTACACTTTCCACCCTGCCCTGCACATAATAAATGACCCCTTATACCTTGTAAATGGAGCCTTATTTATCAGCATATTTGTATTTATTCATGACTGCAAGCTACCAGGCTAAAGAAACATTCTTTTATTGGACTGACTGAGGTGCAGTCTACAGTATATAGTTTGTTAAAGCTGTCCCGAACCAAGGTACAGTATCATGTATGTCCAGAGATCAAAATTAGCCAGGCTGCATGACATAGTGTTGGCAAATGGACATCTGTGTGTGCAGGTTTGTTTTTTTTTTTAAATTAAACTTTATTCCCTGCAAAACCATCCCTGAAGAACAAGCTCAGTGATAGTGAGTACTGTCTGCTTTCTGACAACATATTGCATAATTTCAAATTTTTCAAATTTTCACAACTGCATATATTTTCACATTAGATATGCCATTGCAGAGTGGGTACATAGCCACCTTTGACAAGTTGTTTGTCCTGTGTTAAGTGCAGTGGACAATTAGGCTGTGCACTACAGTATTTATGCTCTGAGGGGTTATCTATCTGCCTTAAAAAAAGTTGCAATAATTACTTACACACCAAAGAGTGCCCTGGGCTCATTTAAGAACATAAGATCTAAACTTCACAAGGGCAATTGGCAATAGCAACCAGTCAGCAATTAGTTTGAACAGTCTAATAGAAAGCTAGAAAATTAAAGCAAAGACCTTATTGGTTGCTACTGGCAAATGAAATTTAACACCTATGCACTACCTTTTATAAAAAGGCCTTTTCATGGTGCTTCTGCTGACAGGTCTCTACAATGCAGCACTAATGCAGTTCTTGGTTGAATCAACACCTGAAATCAGAAGGCATTCTGCCTGTCCTAATGAATCGTCAATATTGTCTTAAGGTGGCCATACACGTTGCAATAACGATCAAGTCCTACCCTCCACTGGCGTTCACAGCTGAATTGTCAGATATGGAGAAAGAAACAATAGAAATTCTACCTCCACCTGGCGATTCAGCCCTAAATGTAGATTTTGCTCAGGCGCCTTCAATGGTGCCTGATCAAAATCTTATAATCTGATCGACGAGACGACCGATATTCGCAGGTTTCATATGATATCGGTGCGTGTATGGCCGGCTTTACTGTACCCAGCTTCAGCAGGAGGATGCCTAGGACACCTAAACAAAATGTCAGCTCAGCACTCAAGTAGAAGTACTCCAAGTCAGTTTATTTTTTGAAGAAGAGAAGCGCTAGACTAGGGTAGAAAATAAGCAATTAGAATCATTGTGGGGTGCCTAACAACTTGGCACCCCTCGGTAATTCTGCGTTTTCTTCTCCTTTAATGTATGCAAAAGTTCCAGGATCTTTAGAATCATCAAGGGTCTGACACATTTAAAAGCAGTCTTTTTGTACCCTCGTTTTTAAACTTGGAATGAGAGTTTGCAGTTTTTCTTGAGGGGTTCGTTAGAAGTCCAATCAAACCTCATTCATGTATTGTAATTATTCTAAATGCTCCCTGTTTACTGTAATCACCATGTTCAAACCATTCTTTATTATTTGTATGATTATCATAATTTTCACATATAGCAAATTTAACCTTTTGCTTAAATAAATCCTAATTAACTAGTTGAACCAGAGCAATGCAAACCAAAACAAATCTGCAGCATTTCCATTTCAGCTGGGGAAAAAAATATCCCATAATGACTGAAAAAAGGCCTAAGAGACCAATCCCTGAATTTTTGCATATTATTCAGATCAGTGCTGTCCAACTTCTGCGGTGCCGAGGGCCGGAATTTCTCTACCATACATGGTGGAGGGCCGCTAATGGAAGCCAGTTTTGACCACTCCCCTTTTTGAAACCACACCCACTTCAAACCACACCTATTTTATCACAATGGTGGTAGCACAGCAAAATCCCAAATGCTTGGTCCTTACTGTGGGGATATCAACCGTCATTCTTATGTGAAAGAATTATATTATGTCATATTAAGATATACCCTTAAATTCCCTATGCCTCCTCCTCCCCTGTGGGTAGCACAGAAACCCCCAGTACATAATTACACACCTTACGGACCATTTAATGGCTATTTCCAACTGCTAACAAACTCCCACAACAAACTCCTGCCAGGTTCACCTCCCACAAGCAGCATAGGGCAAGCAGAGTATGGCACACACAGGCAGCACTCTGCCTGTCCTATGCTGCCTGTGTGTGCCATACTCTGCCTGCCCTACCCTGCCTGTGTGTGCCATACTCTGCCTGCCCTATGCTGCCTGTGTGTGCCATACTCTGCCTGCCCTTAGCTGCCAGTGTGTGCCATTCTACCTATGTCTGAGGTGTGAACAGGTGAACAATGGGGGTGATTACAGCCTGAGCCTGAGGTGTGAACACTGCAGGGGTTGAACAATGCAGGTATTAAAAGGTGTGAACAACACAGGGGATTACATTTTTAAGGGCTCTGGCACACGGGGAGATTAGTCGCCCGCGACAAATCTCCTGTGTCTCGGGCAACTAATCTCCCCGAAATGCCATCCCACTGGCGAAAATGTAAATCGCCGGTGGGATGGCATACGCGGCAGCGTGATTTCAATGAAATCGTGCAAGTTTCCTCTCGAGGCAACTTGTCGAGGCAACGAGGCATTTGCCATCCCACCGGCGTTTTACATTTTCGCCGGTGGGATGGCAATCTGGGGAGATTAGTCGCCCGCGAACAGGGAGTTTTGTCGCGGGCGACTAATCTCCCCGTGTGCCAGAGCCCTAAACAATACAGGAGGATTACAGCCTGATTCTGAGGTGAGAACCCTGCAGGGGGCCAGTTAATCTCAGTACTGATACCATTTAAAGCTTACACAAAGGTAAGCCATCAAAGCAGCCAGACAGGTGGGGGGCCACACAGAGGGGGGTCGCGGGCCGCCAGTTGGACAGCACTGATTTAGATATATAATAGATCTTTGTGGCAAGAATTGCTCCAGGCGAAACTCTTGTACTTACTGGCCATTAAAAATGTCAAAGATTGTGAACATCAGTTCTTACACATGAATGGCATGCATTTTGATACCAGAAATAACCATTTGTGATGATATTTGGTATATTTCAACATCTTTCTTTTACTCAACTTCATAAATATGCCGATTAGTTAGCCAGCAACTACAGCAATGCCAAATTCCAGAATTTCCTTGCTATTAACATTGCTTATTCATGTATGCATGAAATGTGCGTTAGATATGACCAAAGGGATGAATTAGGCAGCACTGCCTTGTAAGAAATGAATACGAAAAGACAGAAATGAGTGACAGTGGCAGAGTGTCATGTCTAGAAATATCTCCCAGCTGTCACTCTGTGTCACAACCCCCACACATAGCCAGTGACAATGACACAGGGATCTGTGAGGCAGCTGAGTTTAATGGGGTTAGCAGTACAAATGACACACACGTATGCAGGACAAAGATAACAGACTCTGCAAAAGTAGTGTAGAGCTACTCAGGCCTTAACCATGGCCCAGAACCAAAGAACTGTATGTTGCATTCATAAATCTTTTGCAAATAGGAAATTACGTTAAACTGGAATTTATGCCAATAATCTAAATTTTCTGAAATTATTATCTAATTATCCTTTTGTACATGCATGCAATTGATAAATACGCTTGCTCAACATAGATGAATCTTGTATAGCTCTATTATCAGTCTATTTATCACACACATCTTAATTTAGGAGCATAACGATATGACAATAAAAATGTGATAAAATCTGCCGTATTAGGAACCATAAAAAGACTGCACTTTCACACACCGGGGTGCATTCACTTTCCAAGGCACAGTGAACAAAATGCAATTTTGAGCGCAATCACAATTTTGAGCGCAATTCTCTTGACGCAATTGTACTGTGGATACCACAGTTGCGTCTGATTCGATGGATGCAACTGCTCATGCATTTGTTGCAAATTGGGTGCATTTCCGGTGTTTGGCATGCAAGTGATGTGTGCACCATATTCTTTTAGTGCAAATATGCTGCACCTATTGATGTAGGGTGCTGAGGGAACCCTGGAGTTACTGCCTGGTTCAGAGGTAGCGGTAGCTCCAGGGTTCCTCTGCATCAATAGGTGCAGCATTCAATTAAGAATGGAAGGCAGGAAGGACTGAGCAGCCCGAGTGCAAGGAGCACATATTAACGCAAGTATCTTTAATTAAAGTGGTGCAATTGACCGCAGGGAAAAGAGTTTCCCGCTTGCTTGCAGACATTATACAGCAGGGCCGGAACTAGGGGTAGGCAGAAGAGGCAGCTGCCTAGGGTGCAACGATTGGGGGGGCGCCAGGCAGGAGCCTCTCATGCCTACCTCTCTAGTCTGTGCTCCGCTGCGATCGGTATCGCACCCCCAAACCACCCTATCCCACCCACCCCCCAGCGTGAAAACTGCGCATGCGCGCCAACACACGGGGGGGGGGGGGCGGCGGTGGTGCGATACAAAGTGATGCGCAGGTGCAGGGGCGGGTGCCTAGGGCGCCCGGTCGGCTTGGCCCGCCCCTGTTATACAGGGTTCATTTACCCTGTATAGTTGCCTGATTCATTAAATACCTGAGTCATCAAAATAGGAATAAACATACTATGAACTATTTTGTATATGTTCTCTGTGAGTGCAGATACACTCTGGGCATATTCTACTGTATACACTACCAGTATATCCTGCAGCACTGTATAGAAAAAAGCATGAGATAAACAGTGTAAACACATTGCTACATCCAACAAAAGCTTAGATAATAGGCAGTGGGTAACTGCCCCTCCACCACTACCATTTTGTGGTATGTTCAGTAGGAAGAAGAAGTAAACACAGTTGCACAATACTGTACATTTTTAAACACTGGCACAGAGAAGTAAGAAGTCCTAATCAGGAACTTTATTAATTTACCAATATATATGTTTTTTTTCTTATATGTGTCGTATTGAATATATCGGTTTTCTATAAAAGTAGTTGTTTGTTTTAAACATAGCTCTTTTGAACTCTTTTTTTTTAACGTATGTTCATACATGTTACAAACGCCTAGAGGTTACTAAAATTATGTAATCAAGCAGGATAGCAGGAAGTACATAGGTATTTATGGGGGAATTTCTCATCCTCTAAGTTTGCACGAGCATTAACAAACGCTAAACATCAGAGTGCCCTAGTTACCACTATCTTTACTAGGAGTTGCCAGTGGAAAGCCCTTTGCTTCGGAAATCCGAAGTTGCGCGAAGATACCTGCAGGAGGAAACTTTGGATTACCTAAGTGATGCAAAGGGCCTTTCAACTCCTATTGTTGCTGGTGGAAAGCCTTTTTGGAGTGGTTTGTCGCCCGAGATAGCAGAGATCTATCGGGGGCAACTCAACCGCTTTGTGGGTTCTTACCCTTAAGGCCCTTATGTTCAGCATTAGCTTTCAAAAGCAGCATGGGCTGTATTGGGCACCCAATTTAGCCATTTTGGCAGTCACCTGTTCCAATACAGAACTTATTTTGAAGCAGATATTGGGATAAGGAGTACAGTAATTGCAGATAGTAGATTTAACAGCACACAGTTTTAACTGCTTTGCTCCCTCTGGTTTATGTACCACTTTGGTTACCCATACTAGCATCCTTCTAAGACACTGACCACAATGGAAAGAGCTTCCTTTTATTATACACGGCAACTGGCTGGCTGTTGGGTATCCAAAGAAGCAAGTGATCACTGGGTCGAAGGCAATTGTGTAACCCTCACTTAAGCCTCACTATGTTGCATTAGAATAATACTGTCTCTATTCGTATACTGGATATGGAATGCATTGTTTTAATTGTAAACAGATGTAGCCTTGGCAGGTCAGGGTAAAGTCAGTCTTAGAAAACTGCTTTAGAGCAACAAAGTAATTGTAATTATATAAATGTACAGTATACAAACTCACGACACACGTATATGTGCTATACCTAGAAATAAATACTCTAAATATGTAAATTCCTAATTCCACTCATGCATATACAGTCCAGACACAATAATGTGTATATGCACTTCATATAAAGTATAAACATATATTAGCAGCCATGTACACCTATCAGGCAAAGTTAAGCCATTTGCTAGATAGATATATATAAACACACACACAGTCACACCCTCTCTCCTCCCTCCTTGAAAGAAAGTTTTACTTCTGCATAGCAAAGGGGAAAGGGCTGTCACAGTGAGAGACAGACGAAAGAGGCAGAGAGAGACTTGAAGACACACAGAGATTGTTGCAAAAAAAGCATTTACTGGTTGAAGCTGTAAGTAGCAGAGAGACTGAAGATATTTAAGGGAGAACTCTGGACACATGTCAAAAGAAAGAAGACACAGACTGTAAGTTACTGAAATGAAAGAAACCGTGTCTCTGGGAGTGCTGAAGGTAATTACTGAGAGAAGGAGAAAAGCAGCATTTCAAGAAACTGGATCAGCAGGGGAGACAAACACATTTGATTTGCGTATGTAAATACAACAACATAAATCTATAAAGAAACACTGAAAACACATAAACAGAAGCTTCTTAAGAGTTATACATATCCTATATATAAGAGACTAATATAAAACACAGCAAGAGCAAGTAAGGCACACAGAGCTGACATACAGGAAGGGAGAGGCAGAGATCAAGGCTGAGTCACCAGCGGAGATATAAACTGTTTGTGTTCAACCATCAACATGCTGGATTGTATTGGTCTCATTAACTGAGGAGACACTATGAGTTCTGTATGGAAGAGACTGCAGCGGACTGGAAAGAGAGCATCACGTTTCCAGTTTGTGGCCTCTTATCAGGAATTAAAATTAGAGTGCACGCAGAAATGGTAAGACATCAAAAGTTTATTGCTGCATGCCAGTGGCGTTAGATAACTGAAACTTTCTGTGAGACCTACCTATGAAATATTCTGTATGTATAGTTAGGAGATGTCTGTATTGAGTTATTAAGCCCTGCTGTATGGTTGTCTGGCCATGAATTTGTATAGTAGTGTTTATGTAAAAAGCTGATCTCTCAAACAGGACTTTTACAATGACAAAGCATCTGAGCCTTAAGGGTCCAATTTAATACTTTTTCCATTGCTGCACAGGTTTCATGGTTTGTGCATTTCTCTGTAGTAACTGTTAACATTGTGATATGTAACTGTTATATATTTAAGGGGTTTCTTGGTTATGCATGCCTGTGTAGTAAGCTGGTATAACAATATAACTTGGTGATGTAGGTGCAGTAAGAGCACTTTTGTAGGCCTGGACCTAGAGTATAAGATTATGAGGAAAGGCTTCTGACCAATCATTCTCCAAGGCAGTGTTCCACAACCAGTGGCTCATGAGCAACATGTTTCCCACCAACCCCTTGGATGTTGCTCCCAGTGGCCTCAAAGCAGATGCTCGTTTTTGAATTTCTGGTAAGGAGGCAAGATTTGTTTACTTAAAAACCAGGTATAATGCCAAACATAGCCTCCCATAGGCACTATTAAGTAGCCAACTATAGCTTTTATTGGCACCCCAGGAACCTTTTTCATATTGTGTTGCTCCCCAACACTTTTTCCATTTAAATGTGGCTCACAGTTATAAAAGTTTGAGGATCCCTGCTATAAGGGGTAAAGGGAAAAATGCATTTGAGTATAGAATATATATAAGTAAATACCCATATTAAAAATAAGAATATTCTGAATGCTATTGCCCTAAGACAGTGCTGTCCAACTGGCGGCCCGCGGGCCGCATGCGGCCCGCGACCCCCCTCTGTGTGGCCCCCCACCTGTCTGGCTGCTTTGATGGCTTACCTTTGAGTAAGCATTAAATGGTATCAGAACTGAGATTAACTGGCCCCCTGCATGGTTCTCACCTCAGATTCAGGCTGTAATCCCTCTGTATTGTTTAAAAATGTAATCCCCTATGTTTTTCACACCTTTTAATACCTGCATTGTTCAACCCCTGCAGTGTTCACACCTCAGGCTCAGGCTGTAATCACCCCCATTGTTCACTTATTCACACCTCAGACATAGGTACTGTAGGCAGAGTATGGCACATACAGCCAGCATAGGGCAGGTAGAGTATGGCACACACAGGCAGCATAGGTCAGGGAGGGTATGGCACACACAGGAAGGGTAGGACAGGCAGAGTATGGCACACACAGGCAGGGTAGGACAGGCAGAGTATGGCACACACAGACAGCATAGGACAGGAGAGTGCTGCCTGTGTGTGCCATACTCTGCTTGCCCTATGTTGCTTGTGGGAGGTGAACCTGGCAGGGGTTTCTTGTGGGAGTTTGTTAGCAGTTGGAAATAGCCATTAAATGGTCCCTAAGGTGTGTAATTATGTACTGGGGGTTGCTCTGCTATCCACAGGGGAGGAGGAGGCATATGGAATTTAAGGGTATATCTTAATATGACATAATTCTTTCACATATGAATGATGGTTGATATCCCCACAGTAAGGACCAAGCATTTGGGATTTTGCTGTGCTACCACCATTGTGATAAAATAGGTGTGGTTTGAGGTGGGTGTGGTTTCAAAAAGAGGAGTGGTCAAAACTGGCTTCCATTAGCGGCCCTCCACCATGTATGCTAGAGAAATTCCGGCCCTCGGCACCGTAGAAGTTAGACAGCACTGCCCTAAGACAACCGGTAGTACACTTTTATTCTAAAAATAAACTGAAATGAAACTTAAAGGGGAACTACAACTCAACAAATGAAGTAGGCTATAAAAGCTACTTATTAGCGATCATTTCATTACCGCACTGCAGTTGTAGGGCCACAAATTTTTGCAGATCTAATTGTACTAAAAATTCCATTCATTAAAGGTACTTGTGTCACACATGCACTCCTTCCACTTCTGTATAGTTGCACTTGGCACTGCTGCCTTTCTCCTGCCTCCTGTTCTGAACTGGGCATAGTTGCACCTACTGACACAAATCCAGAAATGATGGCAGCTGAATTTAGAAAATATTTAGCAAAATTCCATCTGATTCGCACTGAAGATCAACAATTAGCCTGGAAATGCTGCATTGTGGGTAAAAACATGATCACATCTGTGCTTCAGAAAGTGCCCCAAGTAGTTCCCATAGTCTTCTCTGCTGATTCATAGCACATGCTCTGGGCTACTTATAGCTGCCAAAGCTTAGGGGCTAACTTTCAGTATACAATATATATATATATTATATAAAAACCACATACCAGACAAATTAGTAATTCATTCAGATTTATATTCCACTGCAGCTAAGAAACCAGGATTGCATTCAAGAGAATGTAATAATCAGCTCCGTAGCATTAACTATGACAGACGAAACTCAGTTTCCACTTGAAAATGTTCCATTTCCCCAAACTTAGCTTCGTTATAGCAGCCCAGAGCACACTGAGCATGTGCAGTGTCACTGACACTCAAAACATAGCCTAACATGGGTCAGATGATAGAAAGCTGTTGTGAACAACTGTAAAGACATTTATCATTATTTTTAAAGACTTGCTGAACCTCTGTGCTAGTATACATTTTGTATATCTAAAATATAGATATACAAGTGCAAAAAGAGCCAGCACTCACGGGGCTTTTAGCAATAGTAACATCAAAAAATAAATGGATTTACCAAAACAAAGTATCACAGCATGGTTCTTTTATTCAACCGACGTTTCAGTTCCAACAGGAACAGGAACCATTTGCTTTGTGTTATTTAAATAAATGCAAATTGCTTTATACATATATAAATTCCACTAAATAATTCACAGATATATGTGTAAGTTCCAGGATTTTATTACAGCTAAATATATTTGAGATAAGACTTCAAAATCATATTCCTTCCAGTAACTAACTACATAATTCTACATTCTGAGCCTAAAATAGCAGAAAACCGTTTCTTGAAGTAGATATGAAGATTGTATACACTCTCAGAAGACTTCTGCTAGGGTATCTATACAGAATATATACAGTATATATACTAACTGGGAAATTTGACATCTATAAAAAAACACTGTATTGCAAACCAGTTTTTTACGATAATGCAGAATGAGAAACATTATATTTAGAGGCAAAGATATGCAGATTATTTCTGGTTCAAAGTCTTAAACATGCACATAAAGCTGACCATGGAAAAAACAAGGAGTCTCTAGATTAATGAGCCTTAAGAGGCTGCCCTTGAGCTTTACAGATGGATATAGCAAAGGCAAGGAATCATGGGTATCCATGGCTTGACTTCATAGAAATGAAAAAACAGCAGCACTCCGGTTATGTTGAAAAAATGTTACTCAAGTGCACAAGGCAACGTTTCGGGCTTCAACCCAGCCCTTTATCAAGCCTCATGGCTTGACTTCATCTTCTCCTTTGGCATGGCTTGTTAAGGTTAATAACAAGTTGTGCTATTGGATGCTATGTAATTCTATTCATACTGAAACTGTGCTGTGTTATTCTACACACACTAAAGCTGTGATACATGCTTTGTGTTTTACCAAAATACACTACTGCATAGTTCTCTGAAACTATGGAATTCTGCAGTGTCATTGGTCAGAAAAGTAGACATGCCTGTGCCCAGACCTATACAAAATGGGCCACATAACCAAGTTTAGCACTCTTGAAAAAAATGTTTTGTCCTGCTGAGTAGTTTTGTCATACAACAGATTGGCTACCCATAGTCTGTACCCCCTTGTCATTGCCCCCACCGTTTGTCATTGCCCAGAAGGGGCAATGACCCCCCAACGGAATTGTGGAGGTTGCAGGGGTGAGGTGGACGACCGGGTTGCCTAGGGCACCCGGTCAGCTTGGCCCATCCCTAATAGAAACAGTGGAGGTCTATAGGTCTAAATACCCAGAAAGGTCTGCTTAAGGCACATTCAGCTAAATGCAGCAATCCAGCATTTTCTAAGTGATGCTTTACCTGCCACTGTCAGATCTGCCATAAGCAGAGCACTAAAAATCACTATGGAAAATGCTGACAGATAGGACAGAATGGCAGTAATGGGTTAGCCTAAGTGCTCACTTGTGTTACACGCACATCCACTATCACCATCAGTTTCATCACTAAACCTCTGTGTCACCTGTGTTCACATTATTACATTTGTGATTATTATTTATCACAAATTTGTCCCATATAACTGGCTCACTCATATATACCTTGCATGTTTCTAGTTTCACTCTGGAGATCAGGCCTCATTTTTACATTATTGGACAATTCTGGGAACGAGAGACAGGCAGGCCCGGATTTGTGGCGAGGCCACAAAGGCCTGGGCCTAGGGCGGCAGAAACTTAGGGGCGGCATGCTGCCCCGCCGCACAAAAATTCTGACATTTTGCTCCCATACGGAGCACTGGGGACTTCTCCCCAGTGCTCCTTATGGGAGTTTAAATGTCCGTGCATGCGCGCTTGCGTCGGCGCCGCGCGGGGGGGAGGTGGTTTGTTCGCGCATGTGCAGGGGGGAATAGGGGGCGGCCTTGGGGCGCCCGGAATTGAAATCCGGCGCTGGAGACAGGACTTTATATGCTTTAAGGGCTCTAATCTCCCCGAAATGCCATCCCACCGGCGGGATGGCATACGTAGTGGCGCGATTTCACTGAAATCGCGGAAGTTTCCTCTCAAGGCCGAAAATGTAAATCGGAGAGATTAGTCGCCTGCGAACAGAGAGATTTGTCGCTGGCGACTAATCTCCCCGTGTGCCAGAGCCCTAAAGGTGTTTCTTGTACTTTTGTTTGTATCCTGACAAAGGGAAAGTTGCAACCCTGAAACTTGATGCACAGATGGTCACAATTAAAGGGCTATGCTTCCCGTCTGCATAATATAGTGTGTCTGCAGCTCCATAAAGTTTTTTTTGTATGGCTGAATTGACATACATTTGGCACCCCCCGGTGATTTTAACTTTCCTTCTCCCTTAAGGGGGTATATGATAACTATGTATAAATACATAAGGGGATCATATCATAATCTATTTAATGCTTCATTTACCAGTAGGTCCTTCCAGCAGACACAAGGGCAGAGTTTTTTACTGTGAGAACTGTGAATTTTTGGAATTCTTTGCCTGAATCTGTTGCATGGGCAGATAAATAAGATAGCTTAATAGAAAATAGCTTTTAGTACAAGTTGATCCAGGGACTGGTCTGAATGCCACCTTGAAGTCAGGAAGGAATTGTTTCCACCTCTGAGACAAATTGCAGAGGTTTTTTTTTTTTTGCCTTCCCCTGGATTAACTAGCAGTTAGGGAGGTTTAATATAGGCCTAGAAAGTTGAACTTGATGAACACGTGTCTTTTTTCAGCCTAAGTCACTATGTTACTGGGCCATTGTCTTTTCCTCCTTCCTTTTGCTACATTATTCAGTTTGTACACATGTTTAGTACACAAATTACAAAGCAAACAAAAAACCATCCATGTTGACCATTTAACATCTTAGAGGGGTATATTCTGTAACTTTACTACTTGCATTATTGCTGTAAGTGGTTTCTGATGTAGTTGTGTCCACTCCCCATTAAAACATTTATTAGTGAAAGGCACACAGAAAGGTTTGTAGCCACCTTTATAACTGGAGTCTTTCTCCACTGTAATTGTTCATTCCCTTAAAGTGAAACTTAAGCAAATACTGTATGCAGGGAGGTCTCTCCTGCTCCTCCTATGTCAGGTGCCCTCCCTCCCAGTGCTGTCAGGTCATAGTACTAGGCCTAGAGTAGTGGTGTAGTGCTCTGAATCCCAGCACTGTATTGGACATATGGTTATTAATGCATTTTCCCCATATGTTTGTATTTGGTTCCCAAATATTTGATTGAATATTTGCAACCCGCCCCTCCCCCCCAATCAGCATCAGAATTCCTTAGTCTACTGCAGGGATCCCAAACCTTTTTTACTTATGAGCCACACTCAGGTATAAAAAGTGTTGGTGAGCAACACAAGCATGAAAAAAAAGTTCTTTGGGGATGCCAAATAAGGACTGTGATTGACTAATTGGTAGCCCCATGGGCTCTGCTTAAAGTAAAACTGTGTTTCTATGCTTCCAAAACTTGCCTCCATGCTAGAAATTTAAAAATGGGCGCCTACTTTGGGGCCACTGGGACATCAAAGGGTTGGTGAGCAACATGTTGCTTACGAGCCACTGGTTGGGGATCACTGGTCTGCTGTCTAAGAGTAAAATAACTATTTGCTGGCTGTGGGTTACTATCCATACACTGCCAGTTATCCAACATACATTTATTCTTATGTCGTTATACTGAAATGTAGTGCATAAGTGCAACTATATGGTGCCCACAAGGATTGTAGTGCTTGAAATTATATTATCCTAGATATCAAATGCTTATTATAAAACATTAAAAAGCTATTTCTCATTCTTATGTTTGGTAGTTTAGTTTAATGAATAACTAAAGCCAAACATTTAAAGCCACATCTATCGTTATTTTGTTTGTAGCATAAAATTGCTAGTTTCTCAGAGCTGTAAAACCAGTCATACAGGTGCTGACTCTATAGTTTTATTATCAGCATATTAACAGGGCAAACAATGACCAGAGTGTGCAAAGGGGTACATATATGGAGAAAAGCTTAGTCTTGCATGCTTTAACCCTCTATCTGCCAGAAATGTAAGATCAACTGTATATGAACATAAACAGTTAATACTAATGTTCCATATACCATGAATACAGCATGGAGGCATAGTGGGTTAGCATTGCTGCCTTGCAGAGTAGGATCCTAGGTTTGATTTCAGTCGGGCCAATATCTGTGATTTTTTTTTCCAGATGTCTATGTGGGTTTCCTACCACACTTCAAACATATGTGGTGGAAATGCAGTGCATGTTTTTATTCTAGTACCTTTAATAAATAGCATTAATCTGTGCATTTGTGGCTGCACTCATAAATGAGCCCTTTAGGGCTCTGGTACACGGGGAGATTAGTCGCCCGCGGCAAAACTCCCTGCTTGCGGGCGACTAATCTCCCCGAGTTGCCTTCCCCCTGCCATCCCACCGGCGAACATGTAAGTCGCCGGCGGGATGGCAGACGCGGCGGGGCGATTTCGGGAAATCGCCGAAAAAGCCTCGCGAGTCTTTTTCGGCGATTTGCGCAAAATCGCGCCGCCGCGTCTGCCATCCCGCCGGCGACTTACATGTTCGCCGGTGGGATGGCAGGGGGAAGGCAACTCGGGGAGATTAGTCGCCCGCGAGCAGGGAGTTTTGCCGCGGGCGACTAATCTCCCCGTGTACCAGAGCCCTTAGACTGTAAAGCTCCAATGGGGCAAGGACTTATGTAAATAATGTATAATCTCTGTAAAGCACTGCATAAATATGTTGGTACTATATACATTAAGAATAATAGTACAAAAACCATACTGGTAATAAGCTATCTCACAATCTATAGTAAGTGCCAGTTTTATAAACAATAGCCACCACCTACTGAGGTTTGCTCAGGATGTGATTCCTGCTATGCAGCTTCGGCAGAGGACCGTCAATGTAATATTCCTTTCTTCCCCTTCTCCCCATAACATTTGTGTTTGCTGCAGGGTATTTTCTTTCTCAGAGTCTCTTGTCATAACATGATGTCTGTTTGAATGTTTTTAGGACTAATGTTCCTGCGCTTCTGGTAGGCTGTTTACTTACACTGTCCAGGTCTTAAAACATTTTGTAGTGGGTTTGAATTTTGGAGTACAGGCTTCCAGACTGCTCATTCTAAATATAAAATACTTGCACAGGCTTTTGGAATGTTTTGGGAAGAACTGCCTATCGACCTTTTAATAAATAAGCCCTCAAGGATAAGTCAGATTTTGTATGCTTAATTTACTGAACAGGGCCTATCAAGGGGATATATAATTCTGGCCCTTTTTATCAAGTATGCTATGATGCAGTGCAACAAACCCAAAGTAACTAAAATTTAATTTGGATCTTGTTCTTACCACAAGTATGTGTAAAATCAAAACAAATATAAATATATATCAAGAAATGTCATGCACTTTTACATTTGTTTGGCTAAGTTTAGCAATCTGTGACAGTTGGCATTAGTGGGGTTGTCTTTCTGTGCCTTATTCCTAAAATATGACCTTCAGCTGTTGTTTCTATAAATATGTAAGGGGGGAGTATTTTTCAAGAAGTCAGTCACTTTGTTGTATCCCATTGTATAACTGCATTAAATGGTAGTTATAGGTATCTGAACCAGCAGATCCTTAACCATAAAGAAAAGGCAGTTAGTAAAATGTAAAGCAATCCTTTTTAGGGACCCACACTGTCAGTAAGACTTGGTTCAGTGTGGGATTCTTCAGAGTACATGAAAAGTGTGAAAAAATTTAAATTGTCAAAATTACAGGTATGGGATCTGATATCCGGAAGCCTATTATCCAGAAAGTTCCAGTTTACGGGAAGGTCATCTACCATAAACTTCATTTTAATAATATAATTTAAATATACATTTTAAAAATTATGTTTTCTTTTTCTTTGTAATAATAAAAGAGTAGCTTGTACTTTATCCCAACTAAGATATAATTAATACTCATTGGAGGCAAAACAATCCTTTTGGATTTATTTAATGTTTAAATGATTTTTAGCAGGCTTAAGGTATGGTGATCCAAATTATAGAAAGACCCCTTATCATGAAAACCCCAGGTCCTGAGCATTCTGGATAACAGATCCCATAAATGTATTGAAAAAATCTAACATCTCTCAAGAAGAACAAAGCTAAACTTTCTATCTATGTAGAGATTGTTACTTTATTTCACTTTATACTATACACAGCATACTTTATATAATTTTAAAACAGCCCTGGGATTCAGACAGGCTTTTCAAGACTTTACCTCCTGCAGTGCTAAATTGCTGCTGCAATTTTTTTTATTGATTTATCTAATGTTCCATCACTGCCCATAGAATACCTTAGCTGCAGAAACTCACACTGCAGCACCCTAGAACGGAAAGAGCAGAAGTCTAAACATCTCCTATTGTATTATATACAGTGGAGAAGTGGCCCAAAGAGATTGCTACACTTGTGCTAAAACAGTAAATGTAAAAAAAAAGATTTTTTTCTCTTTTTTTACAGTTTAAAGCTGTGAATTCTTTCTTTGAAGCACTTGTCAGATGACAAATTCTTTAGTTAGCCTCAAGGAAGGGCTGAATGCCTTTGCTGGAACTATCATTGCAAACAAAATCAAACAAGTTCTGCTAAGGCTGCCATAAAGGAAATATGAAGAGCCACAAAAACCAACTTGATAGCTAATAGTAAATCTATATCAAAGTACAAGTATAAGATCCTTTATCCCAAAACCCATTATCTCAGATATCCAAATTGCGGGAAGTCCATCTCCCATAGAAATAATTTTTAAATCACTTCAACTTGCAGCTCAGCAGTAAAGTGCAACTGCAGTTTATTAAAGCACAGGTCACATTGCTGTGGCGCCCTGGGAAATGAAGAATATGGCTAGCCCCATGAGAAATTTCAAAATTAAATATAGAAAAATTGTTTGTGTTTTTGTATTTGTTTAATTAATACATTGTACTTCCCCTAATCTGTTTCAAATACTGCATTATTAGAGATACAGTAGATTGCTGCTTCTTCCAGCACTTGTGTTCTGACTTTTTCCATGAAACCAGCTTTACAGAAAATAGGGTAATCATTTTTTTGCCTTCCCTGGAATTTCAGGAGTGTGGAGCAAGTAGACAATAATGACTCAGAAGCTTCTACTGTATGTACCTCATACGTTCAGAGGGTTGTAGTGTCTAACCAGTTCCCCTATGACTGGGGAGCTAAAGTCTCGCATGTTGTTTGGAAGATAAGAGGCATCAGCAGACAATTTTCTTTCCACAGACTGAACTTTCACAGACTCCATTGGTTTTAAGTGATGTATAGCCAGGTGCTGTCTCAACCAGTTTTTTTGTAACTGCTTACAAGACTTTCAGGCACAATTACTTTTTTATGGCATTAAGCATAGGGCTTTTTCTTATTTTATTTTGTTTTTGGAGATTCATGTGGGTCATAGATTGAAATACTTTGTATTTATTGTAATCACACATTCTGGCACACTGAAAGCCACTGTAACACAGGTGAGTGGATAAGTCATGTATTGTGTGGCTTTATACTAGTTTCTACTCTTTCATAGTATATGAAGAGGGGGTCCATGAGCCATAATATACTGGTCACTCTGGAGTAAACTGAGTCATAATTTACTTGGGATCCCTGTGCCATAATACCCTGGGCCCTACTGTGTCATAATACCCTTGAGGACACTGTGAAATAATACCTGGCGGTTAACACTCCATAATATGCTGGGGATTACAATGTCATGATGCTTTTGGGTTACTGTCATTATAAGCCACTTGCCACTATCTACTTGCATCATTTTGCTATTAAATGTTTGGGCTGTTGCCACCTTCTAAGGCCCGTTTGGGTCTCAACTGTCTGTTCAGTTTTCAGCTTTGTGAAACCCAAACAATAATCTGGCCAATAAATGAAAGACAAATATTAAGATACGCACCTCAACATGGCTTATTTATCACTGTGAATTAAAGGATTGGACTTACTCATCAGCCAGAATATAGATAGAGATAGGGTTGGCACCCATGTAGTTTTGAACCAGACATCCCAGTTTTTCAGATTGTTGTTAAGTTAAAAATGTTCTTTCCAGTTTAAAACTGGACAGAAATCTAACCAATTGCATCTAAGTGATGCAATAACCCCACTTTGGCCCCATAATTCTGCTGACATCATTGTGTCCCCCTCTGATGTCATCATGCCCACATCCAACATCACTGCCCCATCCCCAGTGCTATATGTCCAGCCCCCTTTTGTACGGGTTTAGGCTGGCCATACACGCACCGATAATATCGTACGAAACCTCGGTGAGGCGACCGATATCGCAGGAGGCTGCTGATATCAGTCGACTCGCCAATCAGGCGGGTTAAAAGATTTTGATCGGGCACCATAGAAGGCGCCTGAGCAAAATCTGCCTTCAGGGCTGAATTGGCAGAAGGAGGTAGAAATCCTATTGTTTCTTCCTCCATATCTGACGTTTCAGCCCTGAACGTCAGTGGCAGGTTGGAACGATCTTTTGTGCGACCGATGGTCGCACGAAAGATCGAAAATCGCCACGTGTGTGGCCACCTTAAGCCTCTGGCAAAGGTGGCAACCCTAGCTGGGGCCACTGTACCATATGTAAAGGGGTCACTGTGTCTACTTCTCACTGTGTCGTACGTACTATATAATTATCTACTTTGTCACTGTGCTATTTTCTGATTAGTCACTGTGCCATTATCAACTCCTTAAGTTGTGCCATAAAACACTGTGTCATGGTGTTAATGACATGGAGTCACACATCTTTAAAGGGATACTGTCATGATTTTTATGGTATATTTTGTTATTTCTAAATTACACTGTTTACATAGCAAATAATTCATTCTACCATTTAAAATTTTATTCTTGAATCAACTAATGTATTTTTTTTTCAGTTCATTGTGCCTGAGTCTGAGCTTTCAGAAAGAGCCAGTGCTACACATTAGAACTGCTTTTAGATAACCTATTTTTTCTCCTACTCCCATGTAACTGGAGGAGTCCCAAGCCGGACTTGGATTTCTAATTGAGTGCTATTTTGATACCTACTGGGAGCTGCTATCTTGCTACCTTACCATTGTTCTACTGATCGGCTGCTGGGAGGGGGGGTGATATCATTCAACTTGCAGCTCAGCAGTAAAGTGTGACTGAAGTTTTTCAGAGCACAGGTTACATGGTTGTTCCACCCTGGGAAATGAAGAATATGGCTAGCC
This sequence comes from Xenopus tropicalis, assembly GCF_000004195.4. Taxonomy (NCBI): domain Eukaryota; kingdom Metazoa; phylum Chordata; class Amphibia; order Anura; family Pipidae; genus Xenopus; species Xenopus tropicalis. The sequence goes on from NC_030680.2 coordinate 40,194,330, forward strand.
TTATGTAAAATTTCAAAAATCTGGTTTTGTTTTTAAAAAAAGGAATTCAGTTTCCCATGACAGTATTCCTATATTCCTATATATATGAGAGTTAGAGATGTTTGTACTGTCTTTTCTCTGCCTCCTGACGAAAGTCCCTGTGGGGGACTGAAACGTTGAGGTCTGTAATGTTCCTTTTTCATATTTTGTAATAAAATTGATCTTTTTTCAAATATTTTAAATCCTGTGAGTGCTGACACTTTTTTGTCTTATATATATATGTATATATATATATTAGGGATGCACCAAGATTCGGTATTCGGCCAGGGTTCGGCCTTTTTCGTCAGGATTCGAATTTGCCTGAATCCACAATAGTGTTCAGCAGCCACAGCAGTGCGGGATCGCCGGCAACAGAGCAGTTATTGCATTCCTGTGTGTCCTGCTCATCCCCTGGCAGCCTCAGTCTTTCCTTGAGCTCTGTATCCCGTACCCTGTTCCACTCCTCCTGCAGCGCCAGGGGACTGACCGGGGGCACTAGGAATGGAGCTGCCCCTGTGATGTCACCAGTCCAGCTAAGCCTGTGCCTTTCTGTGTTTAAAGCGCCGATGCCTTCAGTGTGGGGAAAGCCAAGCTTGTAGTGGCTACTCCAGATGAGGGGCCGCTAATACGTGTATGGAACGTATTAGCAATGCCCGCTACTTGCTAACACGGAAAGGAAAGGGGCAATAATAGCAGCTATTGATACATTCAGCAGCTATAGAAAGGAGATAGCGCTACACCTTTGCCATACTGGCTTGCCATACTACTTGCCCTCCACCTCTGGACAATGGGCCTGCAATATAAATAGTATATGTCCAAGGCTATTGTGATACTAATATCTACAGTTTATACTTTATTACTAGTGGTTGTATTTATAGTTTATGAATGTGAGTGTATAGATTGGTAGGTGTGGGTTAGGTGTGCTGGGTTTACTTGGATGGGTTGAACTTGATGGACACTGGTCTTTTTTCAACCCTATGTAACTATGTAACTATGTAACTATATGTGGCTAGGGTGTCACTGATATTTAACCCTTCTAAATCCTTATTAGCATATGCTAATTAGGATTTGGTTTGGTATTAGGCCAAATCCCTTACAATGGATTTGGGGCTTCGTCCAAACCCGAAAGACTGGATTCGGTGCATGGTATCATTTTTGCTTTGGGTTATTAAGCAATGAAAAGTCATGCCAAATGTCAGCTGATCCTTAGTCACTGCTGCTATCTTATTTGACAAATTAAACTTAACCAGCTTTAGAAAGAACTCAGAGGCACTCACTCTGTATCACAGTTAGAATCAAATGAATACTACATTTGGAGAACTTCCTAAACCACATGCCACATGTGTACCTATGTGTGACACTTCCTCAGTCACTGTTGGCTTCCATAAAGTTCAGAAAGCGCCCAGATACCTTTATTTCCATTAATAATGCCTTCCATTTCAGCAACAAAGCCCCTCACTCTCTCTCACAACTCACTCTTCTCTGTTTGCCCCAAACACTGCTTAATTCGCCCACCCCCTTTCTTTCTCTCTTCCACTCCTTATATGGAGTCTTCCCCTAATGTTTATGTTCATTCAGTAGGCCTATAAGAAAGGAAGTTTGTGCATTAAGTTATGTATTTCTGCAGCTGTAACACTGATTCTGTGTGCATGTGATGCTTCTTCTTGATTATGTTTTAAAATCTTGGCATGAACATCTTCTGTCCTCTGTACAATACTGTTTAATTTAGTGTCATATGATTTTGAATTACTCAGCTAATTAAAGATAAAAAATTACATGAAATTATATGAAATTATATGAAGCCATGTTAGATGCCAAGTCTAAACCTTTGTACACTATAATATTTGCTGCGGTGTAGCATATGAGCCAATTATTATTTAATTTACGAAAACAAATCAGGATAAATACAACTGTAAAATTTTCTAGATATGTTCAGTAAATAAATACGGGGTGGCAAACTTAAAACCCTTCGAAAGGAAACCCATTTTCATGCATTTCAAGGGCCTTACTCTACTTTTACTCTGGCCATGAGTCTTGTATTTGTAGAATACTACCTGAACTGAATACTGAAGGAATATTGAAGTTGCCAGCAAATGTCTCAAATCCCTTAAACCTGGTGCTTGCACATAAATGTATGCTATTAAATGTGCACTTGATGTTTAAATCCCTTTAATTAATCACTTTGCCATGATATATGTAGTGGCAAGTCAGACTATCTGAATTTGCTGAGTTATCTTGAAAACTTTTTACCAGTCATCCAAGCAGTTTCTTCAGTCCAAGCAAGTGGTAATGAATTACAAAACCATAATCCAATCACCATGGTGCCATGAAATGTATTGAAGCAGGTGTTAACATTTTGCCATTGTATGTGACTAAATGGTGGTGTTGCAGTAATGCAGTTTGGTATCTCCTTCATGACTCTTTGAGGTGCTGAGTTAGTCCTCCAATATTGTGCCATGTGCTTTTTGAGCAGCTGTTTATTCTCACCAGTGAACATATCTGTGTACTCCTTACATTATGTTACTAGTTTGTACAAAATGTTCCTTAAAACAGCCACATGTGGCATTTCTATATTAGATCACTCTATATCTCTACATCTACCCTATATTTGTAGGCCTGATGTTCTTGCTTAACCCACTTGTTTTTTCAATGATGACCCATTCAGTGTAGTAACATGCTTGCAAACCTTCCCTAAGATGTTTGTCATCCTTGTCATTAGACTCTTATTGGTTGTTGTATTCTCAACCAATTGGGGCAGATTTCTTATAACCTTCACTTTATGTTCCAGTGGATTCTAGCAAACAAAATTAAAAAAATGAGCAATATGAGTTGGTTTCCTGTATACATTAATATTTATGTTTATGTCCAAAAAGTCCAGTTTATTATTTTCCACATCTTACCCTGTGGATGTGTTTTTGTCCACTTCATTTTTTTATGCTCAGTAAAAGCTTTTTACCTCTTGTGTTTTTGGTTTTGACCCAGATGTCATCTACTTATCTGAAGTAATGACTATGTGTTGATCTCTAGAATGTGTCCAAAACTCTTCTTTCTACTTTTTCCATGTCACAGGGCTGATTATGGTGGTAGATATGGCTAAATCCATGACAGCTGTTGTCTATAAAATATACTTGACATAGGTTGTGTTTAGACATACTGTAAGTCTAGCAAAAAACAGGCCCGGCTTGATTATTCTTTTTTTACATTATAAATATTATAACTTTATTTAAACTGTTAGTAAACATGTAAGCCTGTAGTATTGCATAGTTTCTGATCTGTGTACCTGTCTACTGGGCCACAAGTAGCTCTGTTAGCTTGTTCTTGCAAATAGTCTGATAAGCTTTCGCTATAGCCTCCACTGCATCTACCACATATCTTTAACCTTGTTAAGGCCAGTTGCAAGCTATCCGGCCATCAATGGCTTATATAAGCCAGCTTCTTCCTTCTAAAAGTGCTTGATCATTAAGCTCCTTGCTGTGATCTAGCCTATTTCTAAAATCATCCTACATCCCATCTATACCCTTGTATTAGCTCATTCCTGGTTTGCTGATGCCTACACTGACCTCTGACCTGAGTGCCAGACTTGCCAGATCTGCCAGTTGCCTTAAGGCGGCCATACAGGTCGCCAAGCAAGCGGATCTTCTCCTGATATCCCCATGATATTGGCGATATTGGGCTAATTCGGTCATTTGGCCCCAGGGCCAAACAATCGAATTAGAATGACGGGTATAGGCATCCGTCGGTTCGGGGACCACATCAATGAACTGATGCGGGCCCCTATCTGACTAATTTTTAAACCTGCCTGATTGAGATCTGGCCGATTTCAGGCCAGATGTCGGTTGGGCAGGCCCGTCGTTAGTGCCCATACAAGGCCCGATAAGCTGCCGAATCAGTCTAAGGGGCCAATATCGGCAGCTACAATCGGCCTGTGTATGGCCACCTTTAGTAGGAATTGCAATACAATTCTGCTGGCTAATATGAAGGTCAGTTGCTGACTGGGTTTGCTTACAATCCTTACATGAACTCTTAAAACTCATACAAATGCAGCCCTGGCCCTCACCTCAGTTACTTAAATCTGTGTGTTATTCAGCACAGTATTTACTATGACACATAACTTGTACTAATGTATGCAGAGATGCCGAGGAGTTTTGTCTAAATCAGAAAATGATAGAAGAGGCTTTAATTATTATTATCAACTTATCAAAGTAAACAAATTTTGACTTTGTTTTTAGATATTTTAAATAATAAATGCTAAGCTAACCTTGTCTTGCCAAAACACTTTCATTTAGCCTTGCAAGGGTTTAACTAGAGAAAGTATACAATAAACATTCTGTGAGTACCAGAAACAGATACTTAATAGGCATCTGTTCACTAAGGTCTGGAACCACCCACGTGTAAAGGTCTCACAACCTGTAATGCACTGTGATGATAAGAGCCATGCCATGTGGGGGAGTGAAAGCCCACGTAGGGGTTCCCTAGAGTTCACATCAAAACCACTCACAGGTGATGTCACGCTATAACATAAACTAGAATCCATACCTGAAATACCAACTGTATTGAACTGGGTATAGGTTTAATTTGATATTGCCAAACAAGTCCATTATAAAACATTTAAGCTGTGGGAGAGTGTCCAGTTACCTGATGCCCCTGAAATTTCTGATAAATTGTCAGCTCTTCAGACTAAATATTGGATTTACTTTGGAGGACCAATTTTGGTTGGGAATTTATCCCGTTTGTTTCCCCTTGCGTCTTTGGGTAAGAGTATATGTTTTCTATAGTTTTGTCCCTTTTATTTTATAAACTGTTTGTAACTATATATTTGTATCTATTTTTTGTAACACCTTATTGTATGTTTTATTACATTAACCCTTTTGCTACTAGAGTGCTTAGAGTGGCAGCAGCAAGTTTTGTGTGAATTTTGTGGGTGTTGGATGGTGTTTGGGGTACAGAGACACTAGTCTAACCTGTGTGCAATGTGAGAGAGACTGAGAAAGTGACCCTTTATAAGCCACATCTAAAGTCTCGTGCAGCTGGAAGTGCTGTAATCCTGACAAACTTGTTCACTATTGTTTTGACTTATGTGAATTAAACAATGTAAAGCTATTTCTGGTCCTTGTTTAAGTTACTGCAAGCCACAGTCCATCAAGGTGACAGGAAAAAGACACAACACATGATCTTTGGCATGTAATAATCCAAAGGACTATTAAAAATACATTTGACATCATCTCTGTAGTGCAAGCTAAGGGAAAATGAATGTTGAACTCAACTCTGCAGACAAACCCCCATATGTCATAAAAGGCACTAAGTTTGCCCAGTAGCAGTACCCCATAGCAACCAACAGGTAAATTCTGCCTGCTGATTTGTTGCTATGGGTTTATGCTCCCTGGCAATAACCCCCTAACAGTTTCATTTAAATGTTTTTTACACAGTAGACTCAATGGAAGCCTACTTAATTTCAGAACTTCTCAGACAGTGTTTGAAGAAGAAAGGTTTTATTTCCAGCTATAAAAAATGGTTTCTGATGTTAGAACAGTCCATGAATATCTTGGTCAGCTAATGAGTTTTCGACCCAAACGTGTAAAAAAAAACTAAAGTGTGAAAAAAAATTACACTTTTTGACAACATGGGCTCTGGGTGCTCTGCCCAGACCTATGGCTTAGGGTGGCAAACAATATCACAACAGATTTAAGATGGCACTCAAGCAGTTCCCATGAAAAACAGTTAAAAGGAAAAATTGAACTTACAAAAATGTAGGACACACCATAGCCTTATGTGTTTCTTGCACACAGGCACTTAATTATAGGCTCATAATTAACTGCCTGTATGCATGAAACAGATACTATAGCTATGTTGTGTCCTACATTTTTCTAATACATTTTCCTTCAAATTCCATAGGATCTGCTTGAGTACCTGCTTAAATCTATTTTAGGAGAAAAAATAGGCAATCTCCCCGATTGTAAGCTCTATGGGGCAGGGACCTCCTTCCTACTGTGTCTCATACCACATGGCAATTATATATATATATATATATATATATATATATATATATATATATATACATATATATATATATATATATATATATTGTATTTATTTATTATATCACTTGTCCTCCCTGTGTGTAATTTTGTATTCTGTAAGATTGTACAGTGCTGCGTACCCTTGTGGCGCTTTACAAATAAAGTTATACATATATACATACATATCTTACCCTAACTGGCATTGAGGCTGACCACCTAACCACCACCACCAATAGCACTGTGCCAAGTCCCCAGAATTTGGGAACCACTAATAAATATTAAAAATAACTGAATTTGAATGATTTCTTTAAACCTCAAAACCTCTTTCTAAAGTACCATTAAACTAATTTAGAAAAATGTTTAGCACATTTAGAGCTTCTAAATTCATACTCAAAGTGATATAAATGATATAGGTAATAAGTCTGAAACAACATCTATAACAGTGCTGGATCCTGGAGGCAGCAGGCCTGGAAATTACAATGGGCTAATTTTTTTTACAGCTTGCTTCTATTCATTCTTTGCCGCATACGAGTTAACCTTAGGGTGTAAAGACCTGTGAGTTACAGGTGTGCATAGGACATTATGCAATAGTGTCTAATGCAGAAAGGGTTTGTCTGGTATTGAAAGTCGCATTGTAAGCAGATGCCCATCCCTTATACTTTGTTTCAACATAACAATGAATATTAAGTGAAAGTGAAATTGTAACATTAAGTCATATGAGGCCTTACTTTACATGTAGCATAGATATCCATTGGAAAATGTAGTTTGGTGGGGTGGAAAGAGTTGGAAGAGGTCATTTTTACTTTCGGTTCAGATTAATAGGATGCCAGGATACCATATATACCTTCTTTAGTTTGGCCACGAATAGGTTTGGTGACTCTTCTGCAACTTTTTTAAGATTATGGGGCCGATTCACTAAAGGTCGATAAAACAAGTGCTGTTTGTAGCATGTGTTAAAAATATTATCACTTGATAACGATCAACGATCAAGTCACTTAAAGGACACTTGTCATAATTAAGAAGCAATGTTCTTGGCGTTATTTATGTGGCGATGATCGATTTTAAGCGATATTTTAACGCAACGTAGCAGTTACTTTCTAAAACTACTGTTCTGAAAATTACCATTTCCCTGAAAACACAAGCATCCATCACTCTAGAAGATCACATACTTGAAAAAATCCGACAGCAAACTCCATCTTGTCACCACAGACAATCACCAGCTGCAATTTTGTTTAGTAATGCCTACTCCTGGGAGGCATTAAGTTTTACAGTAATTATCACCACATTTTACGTGTTTAACAATTCATATGTGTTTGTGAATCATGCGTTAGTATTATTTCTATGCGATAATTACCGCAATGCGATAAAAATAATGCTTCCTCACCAGTTCTGTTAATAAGCTGGGTTCCCATTCTGACCATGGCTTTTTGCTTCACTACACCACCTCTACTATAGATAGGGTTGCCACCTATCCGTTTTTTACCTGAAGAGCCGGTTTTTGAAGGGGCTCTCTGAGTCAAATCCTTCTGCCCGGTTTCAACATTCTGAAAACCGGGTAGAAACCCTCTGAACTGTGGACACAATGACCCCACCCCTGCAACACACATTGTTGATGTTATCAAGCGGGCCCCTTTTTCCAGGTTTAAAACCTGGTAAAGGTGGCTATCCTAGCTATAGGGGAATAGATTCTTCTCATCTCTAGTCTTATTTATTACTAACTGATCCTGTATCACATAGGGCTTCCCTGAAATCTCCCATGCTGTTACTTACATAGATTTTTCCCACTCCTAGGAAACTGCAACATTATAATAGGTTTGAGTTCACCCTTGTCTGACTGTGTATTCATTTCTTGGAAATTACTGAAACCCATGAAAGATATCTTTGTACTGTTTTGCTATGTTATTATTTCCTTTACAGTTTGATGCCCTTTTACTGTTTGCCTTTTATGCACGCAATACCTTAGATCCAGACATGCTTCATCTCCAGTATAACACCTGCCCAACCTGCACAGTGTTCTTTTAGATTTGTGTTTGCTGTAAAACAACACAATTCATCAATCAAACATGCTAATCAAACATGGCTTATGTGCAACAGTTTAGAGCGTACATTAAAACAGACCACATCCATGTATGTATATTTATTTTTACATAATTTTGACCCAAAACATTGAATTAATAATCTGGGGGCCATATGATGGTGTACTGCCTTCCCTTATGTTTGTTCTCAGATATAATTGGGCTTGTTATTTCTGAGATTTAACATCCCCCAGGATATGCTTTTATGGCATCTTAGGTATAAAGGGGAGACAATTCTCTCCCTCATTTGTCGTTTTACTGTATTTTCTGACCTGCTTGAGCTTCCCCTTTTTTGGCCTTCCCGAGTCTTTCATTTCCTGTTTTGTAGATTCTAAGGAATACATTTTTTAACAATTAGGGTAAAAACACATGGAGCTGTTGTAGCTGTAGCTACTTGTTGTGGCTACAGTGCTGGTCATTTACTGATAATTGTCTCTATGTGTGTTTTAGCAGAATTGCAGTTTGGCAATTCTCAGTATTGTCTATGGCAGGGTATTTTTTGGTGTTTAGTAGCCATGACAAGTAGCTGCTACTAAGTAGCTCTGTGTGTATTCACCCTTAACTCTTCAGATGTGGTGTTTGAAATATGCTGTCAATGGCTTGTCTTATGAACTTTATCTTTGTTTAATTTTCATTATGCTCATTTCTTTTTAGTAAGGGTGCACCTTTATAATAATTCTGTACTTTTTTCAACACATGCTTTATTTCATCTTACAGAATAAAGCACTAGCCCTAGAAACTTGAAATTTTGGTGGCAACCAAGCAGCAGAGGTACCTGCCTTAGCTAAAAGTGGTTGTTAAAGACAGAAGTGCTTCTAAACAACAAAAGGCATTTAACTGAAATTTATTTTGCCAAATAAATTTCTAGCTGGAGTTTTGGGAATAGTAGGGTATTCTACAATGCAATTTCTCTAAATCATATTTTAGAGGATTTAAAGGGATAAGTGGAGGATAACTTTGCCTAGATGCAGTAACCCATAGCAACCAAACAGTAGGTAGAATTTACTGGTCACTGGTTTAAAAGCAAACATATTATTGGTTGTTATGGGTTAGTGCTCCTGGAAAAACGTAGTGCCTTTTATTACATATGGTAGTTAGTGTCTCTATAATGAATAGAATCCACAGTTCACAATAAGATAAAGCTTATTATTTCCTTTCTTTCTATTTCTTCTATTTAGAAAGGGAATACATTGTGGCTTTATAAATATGTGCTAATAAATACTACTACTACTAATAATAATAATAAAAGGCCCCATTAAAATTAAACACCACATAACGTATAGTTTTAAAGTGTCACTCAATCAGGGTCACCACATGTGCATATACCTCACTTTTTACAATGGGAACATCATTATTATTATCATTAGATCTGTAAGCTAGTGGTGGAAAAAGTTGATCCACTTACCCAACAAACTCCAAAAGCCATTGTCTATGTTTTATAGGGGTTTAATAAACAATTCTTTTGATCTTTAAAAAATAAATGTGGAAAATGTAATATATCTATCTACCCAAATATTTTGCATAAAATATAAACATCTCTAAATCTCTAAATAACACAAGAAGCCAACTATAAACCAGCAATGGTACCGTACCTCTTTAAGGCTATGTAAGATGGTAATAATGTGAACAACATGTTGACTCCATAAATTATATCTATTTCCATGCAAAGGTATTAAAACATCTTGGAAAGTCATTTTAAAGAGATTCACCTGTTGACTCCATTACAATTGAATCCAAGCTATCCATTATAATGAGTTTACACAGCAAGCGATCACTAGTGATCATCTAACGACAAATATGTTCCATGCTACAAAAGCCCTAATCCCCAATTAATGGAATAATCCAAACCCCCAATTTTTATGAAATGGATTAAAGATGCATAGGGGATCAGAAAATATGAGGAGATTAGGGAAATCAAACTTGGATTCCTTAAGAAATTTTGGCACACTTACATCATATCATCTCCATAAAAAACCATTCCCTTTGCTATTGGTGTCACTGATAAACCCTAGTGTGGCAGATATTTGTGCCAATTTACTGTTAAAGCCAGACTTTGGACCTGTTTTCAAAAAAAAAAAAAAAAAAAAGAACTAAATGGATGGAACTGACCGAAAAAAAAAAAATAATGAGAATGTCTGCCAGTTAGTTATATTGCGTTATACAGTGAAATTTAACCGTGGTTGGAATTTGTCTTACTTTTTAATGGTGTACTGCTTTCTTTCTGGTTGAATGTTTTACCACTTTTCCAGTAAATATATATATATATATCTATATATATATATATATCTTGCTTACCATAAATTTGTCTCTCTGATGGATTGCTGTTGCTCTCACATTCTGTGCACTTTAGACAAGCAAAATATAACCAACCAATGCATATACATAAATATATATATAAAGGTGTTATTATAGTGATATATGTCTTTACATACTATGAAATAAAACACTTTTGCAGTATTGCTTTAAGTTGTGTGCATCCTATACTATATATCAGACTAGCTCTAGATCCCTGAAGAAAACATAATTTAAACGTATATAAACGTGGCACCTGTTTTATGAAATGGTATAATCCATGTGATATGGTCAATTAGCAGAATCCACTAAGGAATATCCACAGCCACCTGCAATTAAAAAACTCCCCCTCAGCTAGTCCCACCAGAAGGTTCTTCAATCCTTTCTTGACCCCAGCCATTTACACAGGAAAACCACAATGAATAGATAAACTCTTGCTACAAACATACAATGTGTATATAGTAAAGGGTAAATAGTATATGTAGCAAAAGGACAGGAAAGACAGAATTATTTGGTTGATAACAATATATTTTTTCCACTATGTTTTTTTAGGCAACCTGATAAAGTGGTGGTTGTGTGGACTAGAAGAAACAGAAGGGTCTGCTCCAAGGTATTCCAGCTTGCAGCTGAATAAAAACCTGTTTCTATTGTAGTGCTTTTCCCTACGCTTTTCCAAATCACAATAAAAAAAGGTCTCCAATCCTGTTTTTACCCTATTCCTTCTTTTTCTTTCTTGCTTAAACTGCAGTCCCTGCTTTAGCCCTTATATAAGTGTCCTTCAGATCATTCAGACATGTCTTTAAATCTCTCTTTTTTTCTTTTAGCCTCACAGCTGGCAACCTGGGATAAAGGACCCATTTCGTGGATCTGTTGTTTGGGCTGTTCCTGAAAATGTGGACATTACTGCAACCTTATATAGAGTAAGGGTAACATGTGTACAGCCAAACACAGGTCTAATAATATTGTGAAAGTTTTGCACATCCTTCTTACACATTTCTATTGTCAGTGGCATTCACTGCAGACCCTTACAATATTTCAGCGGGAAAATACATATAAGCTTTGCATACAGGGAATATCTACAGAGGAAGCAGACCTTATGGTTAAAGGGGGGCCAAGAAGGGTAGAAGGCCTAATTAATGAGCAATAATCTTAGTAGAAAAAGTAAAATTTCCAGTATTTTGGGGCCCTAAATTATATTTGCTGTGGGGCCCAATAACATCTAGTTATGCCATTACCAACTGCTATAGGCCTGTGGAGTCCCAGAAGTTCCTGATATAAGAGAAATAAATATGGTTTCCAGTTATAAAGCTCTAGATTTTCAATGAGATATGGGCATCCCTTGAGAAAGAAAACTATACCAATCAAAGGTTTCCATATTATACCAATGAAATAAGAATTATCAATTGAGCAGTAAACAAAAAGTTAACATTGTAGGTCACTATAAACTACAGAGAGCATAACTTAATGAATAAAGTTTATATACCAAGAGTCAGAGACTTACTTCAAATATCAATAGAACAGGAGGCAACAGCAGAAAGTAAATAAGGGGAGTTGAAACTGTGACCATATTGTGTGTCTTTCTTCTAGGACCCGCACACAGAATATTTTGAGGAGAAGGAGTGGACATTCCAGATTGAAGGGGTAGGACTCTGATTTATTATCTTCCTAAATTATACAATTTGTTTGTGCTCATATTTTAATGTATTCCACTAAGAGCCCCTCCACGAAGATTTAGCATTATCTGTTATATATTAGTATATTATGTAACACTGAACAATTTCTAAAAATAAAAAACTAAAATATCTTTGGGCTGATTTATCATTAGTTATAAAATGTTACTGAGTGGGGCCAATAGTCACTGCTTGGTGAAACCTTTACTGGCACTTCAGGATTTAACAATTAGTTTCCACTCCAAAATGAATTAGCAAGTCAGATTTTGGATGCGCCATGTGCTTAAAGGAACAGTAACACCAAAAAATGAAAGTGTATAAAAATAATTAATATATTATGTACTATTGCCCTGCCCTGGTAAAAGTTGTGTGTTTGCTTCATAAACCCTACTACAGTTTATATAAATACCCTGCTGTGTAGTTATGGGGGCAGCCATTTAAATTGAAAAAAGGAGAAAAGGCACAGGTTACTAAGCAGATAACAGATAAGTAGCACATTCCCATTGTATTCTACACAGTTTATCTGTTATCTTCTTATGTAACCTGTGCCTTTTCTCCTTTTTTCAATTTAAATGGCTGCCCCCATGGCTGCACAGCAGCTATTTCTATTAACTACAGTAGTCTTTCTGAAGCAAACACACAACTTTTACCAGTGCAGGGCAACAGTACATTATATTTTAATTATTTTAAAACCTTTTTATTTTTTAGTGTTACTGTTCCTTTAATACCCCATAGTAAATTAATGTGTTTGACTGCTCAACTGCTCTGATGAATTAATACAGGTATCTTCTAAATTAATGTCAATTCATTAAAACGTTCATGCATGTTAGGAAAACTTTCAGACAGGGATGTTTTAAGAATCCTTTGGATTCCTCAGTTATTTTTTTATAATTCCACCCCTAGTATAATGAGCCAATACAGATGAATCAGAACCTGGAGAAAATACCAAGGTCTAAAGTCAGATTTTCTGTAGTTGGTACTTTATGTTACACAAACAGAATTCTGCTAGGCTGCCCTTTAATTTACTCAGGTAGATGAAAAGGGGAATGAAATCAAGCAATGTGTTTAGTGTCAAACTGGAGCACCAAGGGCCTGTCAGAGAACTTGATATCAAGGACCCACCAGCCAAAGCGCTTAGAACCTTTCTTCTTGCTGAGGAAAACACTGGCAACCCCTATGTTTTTCAAAACAAATTGCACTCTAGATGCCAGTTTACTGAAGTCTATGGGAAACATTTTATACAAAAAGACACTCTCTAGACTAATTCCGGCTGTGTAAGAGCACAGAGCAATGGAGTGGATACAGTCAGACTGCAGAGGATAGCACAGATAGACAGGCTGCCAAAGCTCTCACCCCCCCATGCTCTTTACAGCCAAGATTATATGGTTGTTTTGGGGAATCTATTAGATCTTGCTCTCCCATTTACACTGTATATATTCTTCCTTTAAAGAGGACCTGTCACCCAGATATAAAAAGCTGTATAATAAAAGTCCTTTTCAAATTAAACATGAAACCCAAATTCATTTTTATATTAACACATCCAAACCCATTATAAAGGCATTTAAAAATCCCAGCTGTCAATCATATATTGCTTGCCACAACTCTATGCCTTAGGTATAGAAGTGGGGCAGACAATAACTTTAGCTTTCCGTTCAGCACTACCTAGATGTCACTGCACATCTTACTTTTCCCCTCCCTCCCCATCATCTAACTGTGTAGCCAGTGCATGGGCATCTGGTCCCCCATTCTGGCACATAAAGAAGATTTTGGCATGATATGAAGATTGCCTTCATAACAGTGCCCACAAAATGGCAGCTGTCTGCTTGCTGTGATTGAGTAATTCCAAGATGGAAGGAAACAAGGTTTATATTATTTATATAAGGTCAGGGTCGGACTGGGGTGTGAAGTGCTCATGGGGGCTCCCATCCCAGGGGCCCTGCAGGTGCACTCAGCCGGGCGCGTCCTCTAACCACCCCCCCCCCCGCAGGGGCCCCCTAACCCCCCTCGCAGGGGGGAGCACCGGCAAGGGTCGGGTCTGACCCTGTATAGAGTAAGTAAAGTTTATTTTGCTCAACTAACAATATAGAAAATAATTTGGAGTTATTTCTTAGGGTGACAGGTCCCCTTTAAAATTCTGCCAGCACTGTTTAATTAACTGCCTCCCTGGATTCTCCTGCTTATCTTTGGCAATAAATGTGGCCTCTGTTATTTTATACTAAATAACTATTATATATATATATATATATATGTTATAGTGAAACAACCACTGCACACTAATGATATTCATTTTTAGATTGCTGTACAAGTTATAGTTCTAATTAAACATAAAATTACATAGTTGCTTTATTTTGCTGCACCAAAGTCTGTGCATAAACTTCTTATTTGTTTTATTTTATCTTTTTAGCAGTCTAAAAAAAAGTCAAGTAAAGCAAGTCAAGAGAAACTAAACCAAATCATAAGAAAGGTGTTAAAACCATACATCAGTTGAAAGACAAGAAAATACTCTATCATCTTCCTGCTGACTTGCTAAAACCTAATGATATTGTGGGACAAATATAATTAGGTAGAAAGTAAAGCAATGAAAGCAAAAAGTTAATTCATGGATTACTGCTCTGGGGCAAATTTGTTGATAAATGACCCAAAGTAGCAAGTGATAATTGCCTGTGCACAGAAACCCAAGGCATTTCTGATTAATGTCAATGGAAAGCAACTTGCATCAGGTAGCCAATGCTTTATCCACTTCTATACTATCAAAATGTTGTATATGAACTGAGTTAATTTCAGAGTTAATACCAGAGACAACAATGATTGAATGGCAACAATCAGTGTCTTTTGAATGTGATTGCCCTCAGAGTGTCAGGTGAGAAAATAAAAGGGAAAAGTATTCAGGGAAATGATACATGATGCTAAATTCATATGTTGTGTTAAGAAATAGATTTCAGTGTCAAAAGTGACACAAAAGCTATGTAAGCTTTAATATGATAAATCATATGGGGTAAAAATTAGTGTATAGTGAGAAATTATCATAAGGGAACAGTAAGACCAAAAACGAAATGAGTTTGTATATATTCAAATTAACCATAAACCTATACATAGGTTAATCTAGATCTACTTGTTTGATAGCCTTACCACCCATGTGGTGGGCCAAATAGGGTTGATCCAATGATCTGGCCTTTGTGCCAATGATCAGATCAGTATAGAGGCCTGTGCAGGCCTGTAGAGAGGGGACCACATCAGCGTTGGGTCAATTTTATTTTCACCCAGTTGGACATATATGGATGATTTTCAACTGGGTTTTGGTTGAAAATACCTGTGCCAACAATCTGCCAACTCAGTCTGGAAGAGCCAATTCTGCAGCTATTATCAGTTCATGTGTGGTACAAATTGTGTATTTACTTGACAAAAAACACTATTATTTCTATAAATAAGCTGCTTTGTGGCCTTGGGGCAGCCATTTAAGTTGAGAGTTGGATACAGGTCTCACATTTACATAGCAGATACGCAGTGTTAAATATTTTAGTTTTTACACAGGAAAATCAAATAGGGCATTTGCTGTTAGAAATTATTTATTTGTAGGTGCTGGGGGAACAGATAAAACTTGGTCCTTTATTGTACATTCATGAGGCAATATAATACACTTTTAAAATAAAATTACAGGGTCACTTCCAAGCATTTTGCATACAAATACTGAATACTAAGAAAATATTGACACAGTTCTTGAAAAATGTTAAAAGAAAAACATCTGTGTGACTTATTGTGATAGCAAGGTAATGGTGACTGAAAGCAATTTAGATTGGTCAATATGACAGCAAATTGCCATAATGAATTCTCTGCAGTGATCAAATTATAACAAATGCTGAATTTACCAAAAATACAGTTTAAAATAAAAATGTGTTGGGCAACACTTTAAATAGAATGCTCACAAAGAGCAGCACAACATAGTGCAAAAATCTCTGTAGTGGTATAATATCCTGGGCGCATGGATGTAAGGCGTTTCCATCAGCCGATGTATGAAAAAGGTAATGGAATACACCCTATAAAACTATTATGGCAATTATTAGCTAAAAACACATGGTGTCCTGTCAAATTCAGGCATTTCCTCCTGGAGCGCTGGAACTGATTTTGGTTTAAAAACTAGGCTACCAGCCATCATAGAATTTAATGTGTGCAGTCAATTTCCTTTTTGGGATATTTGTTTTAGTCAACTTGAGAAAGCATGCGCAATTCATATTGTTTTGACATTCAAGTTCTAGCTCCAGAAAAGAAATAATTAAGTGAGTATTCTTGTAATCTTTTCGGTTTGGGTGCATAGTTTTTGGGGTTCTTAGCTGATACAGTAATTGCAGGCAAAGCCCATACAGGGGCAGAAGCTGTAAGGGTTAATAAATCCCCCAAAGTTTCTTTATTTATACAATATTATCTGTGATAAACTGATAGGGTTCTGATGTCCTAAGGCTTAGGTCACATCATGTTTTTTTACTGCCACTTAAATGAGTGTAAAATAGGCATAAATGGAATCCTCCTATTATTGTGCGCTTGGATGGATTTTTGACAGAAAATTCTTGTGTCTACTTTGGATAAAATAAATTCTCTGAAAATAGACTGCCTAATAATGCATAAAGCATAGTCTAACTGGAGATGCAGAAATATGATAGCATAAAATTCAAATAGTATATGTCACTGCCCTAATTATGCAGTTATTACATGGATTACACCCCTGCCAGTTAGACGGTGATCACTCCCCAGGCAGATTCAGGTAACCTTAATTGTGTGGGGCATATTCCTTGGCAGGATCTAGTGTCTCTAACTGTACATATACAGAATATACTGTATAATATATTTTGGGGTGCCACAACCTTCCTACTATATATAATGTACATTGGGGTGCCATGACCTGTTGTCATACACTGTTAAAATGTGCTTATGATGCTAAATTATCTTAAGGTATGGAATGTACATTAGGTAAGAATGCCCCCCGCTTTACACTGCTGTATAATGTACTTCAGATGCTAATTCCACTGTCATTTACTGTCTTATTTTCTTGTGGTGCAGGACTAACTGCCTTAGCGTATATTATGCTGTTATTTTATAATGTGCTGGGGATTTTCTTCATTGTGATCATTGTATAATATGCTCACTTTAACAATGTGCTAGGAAAGCTACCATTACCCATTGTCCTCACTTTATCATGTGTTGGATGATATTATTTTCTAAATGCATTAAATGTGCTATTGATGCCATTCCTCATCGCTGGAGAATACTGGGGACTAAAACATATGCAGTACACTTAAATATAGGCTCTACCGCCTATTCATTACAACTGGGGATTTGTGATTCAGACAAATTTTTAAATATAAAAAGTTCACCAATTGTACATCTGGGTAAAAAATAACAAAGAAAAATGAGCCCCCTAAATGTAGGTTAGCCAATAATATAGCTGCAATTATTTCCACCTAAAAACTTTTTTTTTTAGTAGTTACACCCCTATTATGTGACATACAATACATTTTGGTTATTTGCTACACATAATTTTGGTTATTTGCTTCTTTAATATAGGGAAGAATAACATCTGTGAATATTGCTGAGCCTATCGGTTTTGGTTCGCTAGGCCTACCAGCCACTGGGTGTGGTGCCCATCATCTTCCTTTTTCTTACTTGCTATATATCTATTGTACTTCCCTAATGCTTTTTGATCAGAGTAACAATATTTCTCTGCCTTCCTTCTCTTAACCACTACTTTCCTTTACTCTCTACTGTTTCGAAACCTTGAGATGTTACTGGTCTACAATTCCTAGCAACTTATCAATATAATCAAAGGTCAATGGATAATGTGAAATGTAATTTCTCAACAACTTAGGAACCAAGATTGAGAAACAGGGCACCCATTCACTTCTCTGCATAAGCCATTTTGCTGTTTTCTCCTCTATCTTTTCTCTCTTCATGTGATATTCTCAAGTGCTATTCTATTCTTCCTTTCCCCTCATATTTTAGTGTAAAGGACATGTCAACCCCCAAAATAATTTTTTGTCTAATAAAAGAAAACATAATTCCAAGCAACTTTCCAATGTGAATTTATTTTAAATTGTTAGTGCTTTAAAAGTTAGTTGTAAATTGATATTGAAAGCAGCATTTGCTGAACTCCCGGTTGTTACTTTTTAAACAATGTTGCAAAAGCCAGCCTCCTCCAGCAAGGCAGGTCTATAAATCTGTTGGCTTGGGTTACATTGTTTCAAGTGCTAGAGCCAATAGAAAAGGACAAACAACACTGCTTTTAATAGCAATGTTATATATACAAATAAATAATATAACATTGCAGATTTGTAATAAATGTATATTGCAAAGTTGCTTAGAATTATGATTTCTTTTATTAGGCAAAAAATTATATTTTGGGTTGATTTGTACTTTAAACAAGTGTGTGGTCCATACTGCAGAAGATTGCTGTTCTTATACATCACCACAGAATCAGAAAAAAAATCATCTGCCCCAAACTTTCCTGTCCATTCACTGCAGGAAAGAGTCTATTTGCCTTACCAGATTCCCTACAATACAACAGCTGCAGTGCAAATTTTCGTTCCTGCTCCTGAATATGTTTGTTCCAATATATATACAAACAGCCTGGTCCTGCAGTACATTGGGTACATTGCTGAGCAAAGTTAAATATAGACTAGGGGCTGCAGAGGTGAGCAAGAGGGGGCATAGCTAATTGTACCCCTATGGTCTATTCCCCAAGGCAGATGTTCTGGTCCTGCCTGTGAAAGGTATATACCTGTGAAATGTATATATAATGTAGCTAAAAAGCTACATTATATATACATGGTATTCACTTTATTTTCTTTATGACGTTTTAAAGTCTTCCACCATATTTTACATATTAACTGAAAAAAAAATACTCTGATGTAATACATTAGCTGCATAAGCATTTCTTTACATGATTCATGACCTACATGATTCCAGGCTGAGATGATGAAACCATAGTCTGACTGGCTCACAGGAACCATGTTCCCTCAAACCCCCCATTAAGAATGGCACACTGATTCAACCCTGTCCTCACTTTGTTCCATGTTGAGGTGATGGATTATGGGCCTCAAAAATCCCTCTGCTTGCTATAGTGGGTACTGCAAAGATTATTTGGAAGGCAGAGGGACTTTTACCCAATGATAATTTTGATTGAAACGCTATTGAAATGCTGCCATATAAATAACATACAGTAACCACCCCTATACATTTTTGAAGTTTTTTAAATGGATTAAAATAGTTACCATTTAAGGACTTGGTGGTTTATATATGGGCCCTAATGGGGTAATGCAATAAAAGATTCAAGGATTACTGCAGGTCTGTTGACCCATAGCAACCAATACGAAGGTAGAATTTACTGGTTATCTGTTTGAAAACCATCAAACGATCGGCTGCTGTGGGTTCCAGACCAGTGGAAACATTGTGCTTTTTATTGGATTAAACTGTAAAGTTTTTATTCATGAGCCCTTCAAGCTAATATTTTTCCTTCTCTAAACAACTCCTTTAAGCCATGAGTCACAGACTGATTTCTTGGTCTATTAAGCCAATTCCAGAGTGAGTCAGTGACTTGGAATGCCCAACTACCATACAGCATGACTGCAGTAGGAAAAAAGTTTTTGGTTGAAGAAACACTCTAATAATTCATTCAAAGGTGAACTATCAAGAAATCAAAAATAATATAACCAGTATATAATAATATAATATAACTAAGAAACTAAAATAAATAAGAGATTTTGTACAGTATGAAATAATCAAGTTTCTCTGCACTATCCCCCTCTCAGCAATCTGTCTAGCTGCATGCAGTTTGAGTCAGTTCAGCTCTAATACATTCTATAGAGTACAGACTAATGATATATTAAAAATAACCTTCAAAACAACCATCAAAAGAAGCCTGCGGGTAAATAGTAGTCTTCTTCCATTAAACATTTTTTTTGTCCTTTCCTCTTCAGGAATCCCGTGGACACAAAAAGCTTCTTGCAGCAGCCCCCATTGATCTCCGCAAGTTTGCTTCCATATCTGCTGCCCCTAGGGAGGTGATACTTCCACTTTCTCCTCGTTCTGTCAAGGTTGTGTCAGCGACACTCGTTGTCAGCATTGCCAGTTCTTTAATAAGAGAGGGCAAAGCTACGTGAGTATGGCTACTTTTCCTTTATAATGTAATACATTTTATAAATGAATAGGCTGTATACGGACGTGCCACGGGCTGACTTCCCACTTTCAGACATATAATTATATCATGAACACAGAAGATCATAGCTTGCTCTCTGGTTAGAGTTACACTTGAAAGTTGTAACAGTTATTTTGGCTTTTTGTCAAAAAAAATTTTTAATAATGGATATAGATGTCCTTAATAAGTCATTTAAATTCACCAATCTTTTTAGATGGCAGAACCTTTTGATAAAATATTTTAGTGCCAAATTATCATGCTTTACAGATTTTAATAAAACTTTCCTCCTGTGCTTCACACTCATGCACTCTAGCCTGGGCAGAATCATGGGTGTAAAGATCTTTAGCATCCAGACCAGTTATATAATTTTCCCATAGCAATCTTTGGATGAACTAGGAGGTATTATGCTGGATTTTATATCAAAAGCAGTATTTGTTTATCCCCTTCTGTTCTCTGGTTTTGACTCCTAAAATAATGTAGCAGGAAATCAGTTCTCCACCTTGTAGCCTGGTATGTTAAACATGCTATACTAGGAGCCAAACTAAGGCAGTGAATATAAACAACCTGCTTTCAATATCAATTACATTTACAAATATACCTATAACATTATAGGTAAGGTTTGTTTTAATAACTTTTATTGTAGTATTTTTGTCCCACCTAATGCACATTTGACAATATTTCAGAGATGATGACATGCAGAGTATTGCTAGCCTCCTGAGTCTTAAACCATCTGACATTGCTGATATGGAGGACTTCAATGAGGAGGATGAGGAAGAGAAGTCTCGGCAAATCAGATCCCCTACTGGGACAGGAATGCGAGGTGAAATATGATTTCTAGGATGTACAATTTTGCAGGTTCTAGATTTTTCAATTGGATATATTTTCTAATATTTGACTCTGGACTGAGGGGCATTTTTAGTTTATAATGTGTGCCCCTATATCTATCTATCTATCTATCTATCTATCTATCTATCTATCTAGTTAATAATATTTTTCATTACATATGCCTTTAGCTTATTCATAAAGGTGTTATCTAATTTCTGATTTTGCAGGTCCCTTTCTTTCATACCACAAAAGATGCAGTAGATCCCATAACCAGGCATAATAAGGAAAAATAAACGTTTTATTTAAAGGAGAAGGAAAGGCTAATAAAGAGTTAATCTCAAGCTGCAGGCATACCTTCAGTCAAACAGGTATGCCTCACTCCTGCACAGACAGACCAAGTGAACATGCTCAGTTAGTTAAACTATGAGGAAGCTTCCTGCTGATTGGCTCAGATTCTCATTCCTAAGGGGTGGGGAGTGAGTTCTTAGCATTCTTGAGGGAGGGGGAGCAGGAGAGAGGAGACAGCAGAGAGCTGTGTGTCTCTGGCAGAGGAATTACAGACACAAGAAATGTTTTCACATAGAAGTCAGTTCAGCGTTTCTGTGAGTGCTTATGGCTGTATTTACATAGACCTTTCTGATAAAGCTTACTTAGTTTTTACCTTTCTTTCTCCTTTAAAGTATATAATATAGGGCTGATTCACTAAAGTGCATTAAAACGTGCGTTATTTATAGCATGCGCTAAAATTTTTACCGCGTCTAATTTTTCACATCTTAACGCACGATTCACTAAAAGGATACTTGCGCTAATTTACGCGCAATGCTGCTTGTGTTATTTTAGTCGTGAAGACTATTTTCGTGCGGTATTTGACGGAACGAGGGCTAATCAATGCACCACGTACAAATATTTGCCACGTGCGAAAAAATGCACGCCATGTTAGCCATACATGCCATTACTTTCGGAAAATTACTGTACTGAAAATGACCATTTCCCTACAAACTGGAGGATGCATCACTCTAGGGCCAACACAGACTTGAATAAATCCCACTGCAAAGTCCATATTTTATTGCCAAAAGCTCATGAACTGTACTTTTCTATAATTAACGCCTGCCCCAAGTAGGTGTTATTTTTCGCACAGACAAATGCAATATTTAGCGCGTCTAAGTGTTTGTGAATCATGCGTTAGTATTATTTCTGCGCACAAATTAACGCAATGCGGTAGCGCGGAATTTAACGCATGCGATATGCGACTTAACGCATGCGCTAACACTAGCGAATCGCATGTTAATTTTCGCGCCAATTTTAACGCAAAAAAAGTGCGATAAAAATTAACGCACTTTAGTGAATCAACCCTTATGTGTTTAAAATATAGTTTCCTTTTCCTAAACTTGGTTGTGGAATTTGTAAGTGCCTACTGCATCTTTCTAGGTATGGATTACCTCCACAAGTCCCCCACAAGCTGAGGCATCTGCACCCAGAACTCATATTGCTATTGGCTATCATTGACAATATCATCTTACTGTCCTATCCTTCAATTTCATTTTGCTTTGTTACAATTCTTTCTCTACCTCTTTCTTTTCAATACTCTTTCTTCTGTAGGATATCTTAAAGGCATCCATACTGATTACTTCCCAGGTAACCCTATTCTACTAATTTTAGCAGCCATGAAAGTGAGAGATGAGTGAAATGATTTGGCAAGAATTGAATTTAAAATAGTTCATAAATAACAGCTTAAACTGTTCTCATATGGCATTAAATATTGCTACAAATCAAAATGGGAATATATGATATTATACATATTTAATATACATATATTAATTAGTTAATAGGACACTTTGTTCCTTCTGTGGCATTAAGCATTATCTGCTAGACAGTTATAGAGTGAGGAGATGCCAGGGTTAACATAGTTTATACATATATAATGTAACTCAGGGACCAAGTTGGGGTGGTATCAAGGGTCAGAGACAGGAGAAAGGTGTTTGGACAGATAAATTGTTAGTGGCTCCTTTAAACACAACATTTTAGGCCAGATTCAATTTGATAAGTTTCAGAAAAGTTTGTCTTCTAATTCAGTTCCTGAGTTTCCCCTAGAGACAGATGCAATTCAATGAGAAAACTTATTTGACTGTTTATCACATAAAACTCTATTGAAGTCTGTGGGAAAAAAGCTGGAACAGAATTAGAAGAAAATGTATATGCATTAAAGGGATGCAGAATTAATATTGCATATTTGGACAAGATGTATCTAAAGGCATTTGCCACAGTTGCACTATTTTACAACAACCAACATCTGTCTTCGATGACAAGTAAATGAATCCTGCTGCAAGCATGCCCAACTCAAACCCATTGCATCTTTAATGCGTATTTTATGGTGTGAACTTCACATGTGTTTGGCCTTTGAAACACTAGGATGCATCGGACAGGAAAAGTCATACCCCCCTTTCATTAAAACCTGACATACCTAGGGCGGAGTGGGTTTTTAATGTGTATTTGTGTTTGGTTACTTTCACTTTTAAAAAAAAGACTTTTATAAAGGTTTTTACCCTTAAATGTGTGTGTGTTTTGTGTTACTTTCACCTTTTTTTAGAAAAAACTTTTATGAAGGTCTATCCTACCCATAAAACACTGATTTTGAGGGTTTCACCTACGAAACAACAGAAAATTATAATCAGTTCACTCATCTCTTCCTGCAACATTTTATTTATCATGTTCTATTCTACTTTGCCTGTCTCATTTGCCCAAACCATTTCTTTAACTGTAGACCCTGTCAGAGAACTAAACACTCTTGCGGAGGAAGAAGATGAAAGTCCTATTAACACAAGTAAGTTTTCTGTATTTTAGTTGACATTTTCCCACTTCCTTCTTAGTTTCTATTTTACCTGTACATTTGTATCAATTTTTTTCAGCAAACTTTGCTTCTCAAACTACTACAAAATCTCCTTCTAATGTCTACCAGTCTTCAAACAATGTTATTCCCCCAAGAAGACCACAAGAGTTTAATCCTGTTCCACTCGATAAATCCAACAATAGTGTTACTAACTTTAAGGGGGGAGAACAAGCTAGGAGAACCACTGAAAAGTCACCAACATGTGGCCTAGCAACGGATCAAGAAAGAAGGTGAATATAATTTTTCAATATATAATATAATACAATTATACATCATTTGTGAGACAGATCAATATCCCCCTATTGTAAAATTGATTTTGCATAGGTCAGCCAATTTTCTACAATATTTTTTATTTTATTTATAAATTTAACACATCATGCCCATGGCACTGACTTTGGTGATACTCCATTACTAGCATGTTTTTATGATTTTTTTGAGTCCCAAATGACTTGTTCCCAGATCAACTCACAACAATTAATACGGAGTACCAGGCCCAGCATCAGTAGCGCCCAAGGCAATCCCTTTGTCATTAATCACCCCCATCTCACAGCCAAAGTGAAGTGACAACTGTGGTGCGGGAAGGACTGATGCTGAGCAGGGGTGGAGCTATACACTATGGTGAAGAGTGCATCGCAGCCATAGCATATTGACAGGCAGACAAGCAGAAATATGGGTAGTCAAAGAGCCCCCCTTTGTTGTACCCTAGGCACATACCTCTTCTGCCTACCCCTAGTTACAACCCCTATAAAAATGCACAGCTATACCAGTTACTATGCAGTCCATCTAATCTATCTTTTTTTCTAATAGCAAATGTGTGCCACAGTACTCATTTATTGCTAGTACTTTTAATTTTTACCTATGTAGACAAAATGATATTCTGGTATCCCTTTTCTGGCACTTCAGTGATAATGTGATCATTACCTTTTCTTTTTGTATGTCACAATCTTTTCCTGTGATATCATTACTTTGAATAAACAATTAACTAATAACTCTACAAATCAAAAGGAAAAGCAGTTTATTGAAGTATACAAAAGAAATGAGAATTGATCAATGTACATTTCCTGGTCCCCTGTTTTACTAGTAATTTAGTATCTATGCAAGTACAAAAGGAGGGTCTTTCTCTCTTCAGCTAGTCTCCCTTCCTTTCTGGTATGTACTCTTAATGCTTGTAGTTTGTTGTTTTCTTCTATTGATATCAGCCTGTACATGCATTTTTTTCTCTTTCTTTTTTGTGTACATTTAGATAGTATATATTTTAAGATATTTAATTATTATTTTCTTTTTTTTACAGGTCTAATGAGGTATGGAAGATCCGAGAGGTCAACCCTATTACTTGTGTCAAAGACACAACCAAGAAGGAGCCTGTCATAGTGCACGGGGAAGGGTGGAGAAAGAGTGGGGAAGTGGAGGACCTGCAAGAGAGGAAGTCAGGAACAGTTAGGGTTCCTGAGGCTGCAGTAAGAATGAAAAAAGCTAAGGATATAGAGATGATGCAGGAGACAAAACCTAAGACAGATGTAACTCAAGCGACAACACAAAAACCAGAGGTAGCAAGAAGGGAAAAGAAAGCAGCAGCACTGAGAACAATGGAAAATATAGCAGTTAAAGATCCAGAGTTACATTATATTCCCGAGACTACAGCAAAGGCACACGAAGTTGTGGAAATACAGAAAGTTCCAGAAACAACCTTGAAAGCATGTGAGAAATTAGAGGAAATAATTAATATTCCAGACAGGAAACTCCAGCCAAATACAGTTATGGAAACAACAGAAATAGATCATACGTTTTCATATGAAGTTGCAAACTTACAAATGGGTAGAGACATGGAATTGCCACATAATGTAGATCAAAGCACAGACATGATATCTCAGATTCCAAATGTTGCAGACCAAGTAACTCTTAGAGATAAAGAAAGGTCACAGCAGCTTCATGAAAGAGTTTTACTTATTACAGGGGAGCAAGTAGCAAAAGAAAAAGAGCAGTCATCTTCCAAGACAGAGGAGGTTGTTTTAGAAATTGCAGAAAAAGAACGGAAGAAAATATTAGAGGAGACAGTTGTAAATTCACAAGAGAGTTTGCTTCATAGTATAAAAGAAGCGGTAAATAAATCAGTGGATCAAATAGCATCTAAGCCACAAGATTTGGCTTTAGCAATTACAGAAGACCGAGGGGCTGAAATACCAGATCAGACAATTTCTAATACAATGCAAACTGTATCACAAACAATAGTAGAGCAAGAACAGAAAATATACTGCACTGAGGGAGGTGTGTTAAAGATTATAGAAGTACAAGGTACAAAAAAACAAGAGCAGGAAAGTTTGTTGGATATTAAAGATGTCAGTGAACATCGCAATGTAAACACATCTGACTCCCAGAGCGATTTCACATTGTATGAGACAGTACAGAAAAGTGATCTTTTTGATGCAAAGGTTAAAAAACCTGCAGAAAATACACAGGGTGGGCAAATAGAATCTAAGCAAGAAGATGAAAAAACAGAAGAGGAAGAATGGGACAAAGAAAAGGCAAAATATACTAAATCTGAAGTCAAAATGAGTGAACAGATAGAGAACAGAAGATCAGATAAGGATAAACAGAAAGAAGAACATATTGCGAAAGAAACAACAACAAGCTGCACCGAAGAGACAGTTCCAGAAAGTCTGCAAAAAGCACCAATGAATGAAAATAAAGGAAATGAAGAAAAGAGGGTACATGAAAATATTATTTATACTGATCAAAGGCTGCCTAGCACAGAACTCTGGGTAGTGAGTGTGGATGAAAAGAGAATTCTAGATATGACTTCATTGTTAGATAATAAGAAAGAAAGAGTAATACATGAAAATGATTTGGTACCACAGGAAAAAGAAATACAGCTAGATTCTGAAATTATAGTAGGAAGTAAAACAGAAGCTGCTGTTGGGACTGAAGATACACTAGCATTAGGTAAAAAAGAAGAGGGAGAACAAGTAAAGAATGAGACTAAACTGCAGGAGCTTACATTTAAAGATGAAAATAATGTGGAGCCAGTGCTAGATAATATGGAGGTAAGGGTAATAAGTGAAAATGCTTTGGTGCCCCAGGAAAAACAAATACAGCTAGAATCTGAATTAACTGTAGAGAGAAACATAGAAGCTGCACTTGGTACAGTATTTAGATCAGAACTAGATAACAAAGAAGAGGGAGAGCAAGTAAAGGAAGAGATGAGACTACAAGATCTTACATTTGAGGATAAAAATAGTGTAGAGACAGTTTTTATAAAGGAAACATCACCAATTGAGAATGAAAGGAAAGTAGAAGTAGAGAGTGAAATAGAAACTGTACTTAGACCTGTAATTACATTAGAATTAGAAAACAAAGAAGAGGGAGAACAAGTAAAGGAAAAGATGAGACTTCAAGAGCTTACAAGTGTGGATAACATGGAGACAGTACTAGAAAATAAGACGGAAAGAGTAATAAGTGATAATGCTTTGGTGCCCTTGGAAAAAGAAAAACAGATAGAATCTAAATTGAAAGTAGAAAGCAAAATAGAAGCTGATCTTGGAACTTTAACTACATTAGAATTAGATTACAAAGGAGGAGGAGAACAAGTAAAGGAAGAGATGAGACTACAAGATCTTAGGAATGACGATGAAAATAATGTGGAGACAGTGCTAGATAACAATGAGAAGAGGGTAATAAGTGAAGATGCTTTGGTGTCCCAGGAAAAAGAAATACAGTTTGAATCTGATATAAAAATAGTGGAGAGTAAGATAGAAGCTGCTCTTAGTCCGGTAATTGCATTAGAATTAGATAACAAAGGAGAGGAAGAACAAGTAAAGGAAAAGATGAGACTGCAAGAGCTTATGAATGAGGATGAAAGTAATGTGGAGACAGTACTAGGTAATAAGGAGGTAAGGATATTAAGTGAAAATGCTTTGGTGCCCCAGTTAAAAGAAATACAGCTAGAATCTGAAATACTTGTAGAGAGAAACATAGAAGCTGCACTTGGTACTGTATTTAGATCAGAACTAGATAACAAAGAAGAGGGAGAGCAAGTAAAGGAAGAGATGAGACTACAAGATAATACATTTGAGGGTGAAAATAGTGTAGAGACAGTTTTTATAAAGGAAACATCACCAATTGAGAATGAAAGGAAAGTACACTGCAAAGAAATAACAGAAGAGGTAACACATATTGCAGATACAGATTTAGTAAAATATACACTACACAATGAGGAAAAAGTCACAGAAGATAAGAAAGCAGTAGAGAGAAATAGCTTACAATACGCAGCTAAGACAGAAAAGAGTGTGACAGAAGTAGCCAAAGCATCCTCATCCATAGCCTGTAAAGAAGTGTCCTATAAACAACTGCAAGTAGACTCAGAGACTGAACATAGGTCAAAGGATACTGAACTGGAAATAGACAACAACAGATATAAATCTAATGAAAACACTATGGAGGTAAATAGGTTGCAAGATATCAATGATATAATAAAAAGAGTGGAATGCACAGCAGATGAGACAGCTAACGGAATACAGGAAAAAGTAAATACAACACAGGTAGTATTCTCTGCAGAAAATACAATGAAGAATAATAACCAGAAAAATGTAACAGTCTGCAAAGACGACAATGTATTGGAGACAGAAAAAGAGAGAGCACAAGAAAAAGAGAGAGTGCCAGAGGGGGTAAGAGATCAGGAGATAACTGTACAAACAGTGGAAATGTGCAACCTTTCAAGCAAAGCATTTCCACCTTTATTCACCACCCGTGAAACCCTTTCTCCTGACCCCTCAAGCTCTAGTGTGTCAGGGGCTGAGAGAGGGTCAACCCACATGTTATCAATGCGCAGCTTCTCCATGTCCCCCCCATCGACCCTTGGACAACAGAGGAGTGCAGAAAAGAAGAGACTGAGCCAGTGCGCAGGGCAATTGGGGGAGGTATGTGACAGCCCAATGCATCTACGAGAGAGACACTCTGCAGGAGTAGAGGCTAATCTGGGATTGGTGCACGGTGGGATTTATCAATGGATTAAATTCTTTAGTAAATTACATATACCATTCAAAGCAAATTTTTTAAAAGAACTGATGCATTCTCTAAGCATTGGTGAAAAACTAAACACCTGATAACATTAAAGTAATTATCATCTCTATAAAAATATGACAGATGCAAAATGTAAACAAAAATATATATACTTTATTCAATTGAACCAAGGTATGTAGAGTTGTTAGTCCTATTGGGAGGTGTGAAATGGAGCTACACTCTATATTAATATGGGGCAGAACTGCATGGATTAACATGAGGTACTTTAGTTGCCCTTGAAAGCATGCAGAGTATTACTCCATTTACCTCGAAAATAGATTTATATAAATATATATTCTCCTGTAGAGTGTCCCACTCCCACTTTTGCTTGCAAGCCATTCTGCAGCAAGACAAAACTCATTCGAATGTTAAGCGCTGGCTTCTGATCGCTTGCTGCTTTGTCCTTTGGGGAAATGTAACTCTTTACTTCCACCTGATCCTGCTATAACCAAGCCTCAGATGTTCTCTAAAGCTTTAGCTCTGCAACATTCGCTTGTTGTTTCTCTTATAGTAGGATGCCTATAAAAAAAAGATTTAACCAATTCACTGCAAACCATTGTGCCCTTTTCTTAAAATAGTGAACTGTGCAATTTACATTTTATGCCAATTTTACCTTTTATTCTGGAGCATCCTCTTGCTACCCTTGCCTTCCTATAGTTCTATTAACTTTGGAGTATTTTGCTAATCCTGTCTTGCCTTATAATAGCTGCTCAGTTCTTGCAGAATTTCATACTGGTCCTTATATAGACATTGGGGCTCATTTACCAATGCATCGCAGCACTGTAATA
Source organism: Xenopus tropicalis (assembly GCF_000004195.4). NCBI lineage: Eukaryota > Metazoa > Chordata > Amphibia > Anura > Pipidae > Xenopus > Xenopus tropicalis. Next base: position 40,224,139 of record NC_030680.2, read on the forward strand.
GTCGCAGAGGCAAAACTTTTGCCCTGCGCATAAGCATATTTAACAGTATAGCGCAAACACGGTCGCTTAAAGTTTCATGCACTAGTTTTGATGCAAACTGCTGCGCCATACAAACATGTGCATATGATGTTGCAAAACTGCACAAATGACGATGCAAAACTTGTCATAAATTATGTGCATAGATGGCACAAGCTAATGCTCTAATAAACCCGTACCAACTACATGCTTCCTAACTTAACAACCTCGTCAGCTGGTGTTTAAATGGAAAAAAGATATGAAAGACTCCATTACATTAACAAGGGAAACTGCCTTTATAGATAAGAACAAAGTTAAAAAAGGGTAAATGTTATTAAAACATTGTAAACAAATTAACAATTATATTTTTATAATAATGCAAATTAACATATCATACATTTTAGAAACATTAACATGGTTTTATTAATGACATACCTAAATTAGTTTATTGTAGTGCAAATCACCAAATATACTAGCGCAAATGGTGAAGAAGGCGCAGTCAGAAATATGCCACAAATGAACAGGCGTAAAGATTTCAATGCAGCCATGCCTGCGCAAATCTGGCCATATATACGCGCAAATAGCACATATATATGCGCAAAGGGCGCACTCACGCAAAAATCAGCATTTAAAACACGCCCCTAGCCACACCCCCAAAAAACACATTGTTGCTTGCGACATTATTGCCCAGTATTTGTGACAAAGCACATAAAAAAGAACTGGTGGAAAAATAAATGAATGCAATGTAACGCATATGCAATTGCGTGTGCGCGCGTTGGTTTATGCGCTGCGATGCATTGATAAATGAGCCCCATTGCTCTTTAGTCTACATAAAAATCCTATTCTGGCAGGGTTGCCACCTCTGAAAAAGACAAAGTGGTGGGGTGACATTGGGGGCAGAGCAGTGACATATGGGGTGAGGTCATGATGTTTGGGGAATGCCTGTACCTTGTGGGGCGAGCATGACATCAGAGGTGGCTATTGGTCAGATTATTATCCCCCAAAAATTAAAAAAGAAGTTGCGCTGACTAATACATTCTAAACCATTAGGTAGGCGTGCAATAAAACTGTAACCACAAAATTCATAGATGGAGACACGGGATCCTCTACACTCACCCATTATCAATATATATAGGACATAGGGTATATTTATCATGCTGTGTAAAAAGTGGAGTAAAACATTACTGGTGATGTTGTTCATAGCAGCCAATCAGATGCTTTGCTTTGGTTTTCTAACTTTAGAAATCTGATTGCTGATTGGTTGCCCCGGGCAATGTCACCGGTAATGCTTCACTCCACAGCATGATAAATATACTCCTTAGACATTCCGTGCATTAAGCTCCTAAAAATGCCCTTCCCTTTAAACAAAACAGCGATTGTTTGTCCATATATTGTAATATATTCAAGCTGGCCAATAAGTCAGAAACATTTTTTACTTCATTATACATTTTTCTCAGGGACTATTATTGTTTGTATAATAGTTACATAATAGATTATTAATAGAATAGTCATATAATAGGTTATTGTTTGAGTCTCACAAGTCTAAAACCCAAAAAGACAGTAGTGACCTAGAAACAGCCCTAAGAAAAACAGAATTGTTTGGGTCAAACAGGTAGCAACCCTAATTACTGGCATTCAAGCAACTTTAGTAGGAACAGCTGACAATGTGTTTATGAACACACACAATATAAAATAATCCAGAGAATTTTAGCACTGTAATAGCGGTAACACACACACATATATGTGTGTGTGTGTATGTGTGTATATATATATATATATATATATATATACTGTATATGTTCATATGTACAGATGTAGTTTCTGATTATTAAACAACACATCAGAATGAATACCTTTATTTTTAATCAAGTATTTGACCAATGTAAAACACTATAAAAATATACACATAACAAATAATAATATGAGTCCAATAAACAGCACTAGCATTTTATTATTATTATTATTATTATCAATCCATGTTTTTTGCTTCAGAACATCTGTAATGCCTTACTGCTTTCTTTGCAAAGATTAGGTTCTTAACATATTAACATTGTCTTACCCATGGTAACCTGGAGAATGCAGTTCCATAACTACTTTACCTTAATAGCCTGCCTAAAGATAACTGCTCCGTTCTGGCTCTATTCCATGCACGTTGCATTGTGGACATTATGAGGCTGTTCTGTGCACTACATTTTTGTTGCTGGCAATGGTGTAGGAGTACAGTGTTCTGCTCCTGCCCCTTTTGTAGGGTGTAGTATAATAAAATCTAGCTTTTTTTATGACTTTTTGGTGAATACATATTCTAATCTACATATTTATGTTCCTATGCATTCATTAGAGTAATGCATATCATGTGCATATGGTGTCTGTATTATAGCTAATGTACTGGTGTGTCCCATGAGAACTGTATATATATATATATATAACTATAAAAATATACATATAGCTATCTATAAAATATGTCTGCATTGCTGTCTTTACAGGTGGTATACAGCAGTACTGATACACTGCTACACTGGTGTCAAGAAGTGACTGGAGGATACCGTGGTGTGCGTGTCAACAATTTTACAACATCCTGGAGAAATGGATTGGCATTCTGTGCAATTCTTCATCACTTCCATCCTGAATTCATGTAAGAAGTAACATAAGTAAAAACAGAGCATCACCACAGTTATCAGATATGGATGGTGAAATGTAACTAGAGATGCAAAACCAAAACAAATGTAAAAATGGTAATGGCTGGGTGGAAAAAAAGAGGCACATCTAGTTGCCATTAGCCAAAAGTTAAATAATTATAAAAACATGTGCATATTGTTTTAAAATAAACACTATACTTAGGGGCACATTTACTATTCCACGAATCCGAATCACGAATGGGAAAAAATCGCATTGGAAACAAAAATTTCGGAAGGTCGCAAATATCACCAAAATGCTTACGAAAAAATCGTATTAGTCACGATAATATCGTATTGGCGATCCAAAAGTCATGAAATTTTCGTACCGAACAATTGTAAACAGCAGTAAAACCTTTCCGATTTTTTCATGCAAATGTCCGAAAAAGTCGTGCGCCGTACGAAAAAGTTGTGCGGACGCCCGAAAAAATCGGCGAAAATACACTCGGAGCGTTCGTGCCTTCGTAAATGTGCCCCTTAGTAACGTTAATGGGAACTTCTTCTTTAAAAGAACAATGTTGCAAAAGAACCATATTGGTTAGGGTGAGGAGGGCTAATAGGAGCCAAAAAGACCTTTTCAAATCAACTCTTATTATTCATCTGTCTATACAACTGAGGAGCCAACTAATGAAGGCTTCCCTTTTAATAGACCCAATTCTAGTAATATAGCTACTGATCCATGGGTCACCTGGGAGGAAATTCAAAAGAGACTTGAACTAGTAAAGGTAAACAAATGTCCAGGACCAGATGTTATTCATCCCAGGGTATTAAACAAGCTTAGCTCTAAATGCCAACCCTCTCTACTTAATTTTTCAGGATTCATTGAGGTCTGGCAAGGTGCCAAGAGACGAATTGCTAATGTGGTGCCGTTGTTTAAAAAGGGACCCGTACGAAGCTTGAAAACTATAGGCCTGTTAGTCTGACATCAGTAGTAGGAAAGCTTTTGGAAGTGGTAATAAAGGATAGGATACTTGAATACATTGCAAATCAAAATACTATAAGTTTGTGCCAGTATGGCTGTATGCATAACAGATTTTGCCTGACTAATTTAATTGCCTTTTATGAGGTGAGGAGGAACCTCAATGCTGAAATGGCAGTGGATGTCATCTACTTTTGCTAAAGCATTTGATACAGTACCTCACAGAAAGTTAATGATAAAATTGAGGAATATTGGCCTAGAACATAATATTTGTACTTGGATAGAAAATTGGCTGAAGGATAGAGTACAAAGAGTGGTGGTAAATAATTTTCTAATTGGACCAGTGTTGTTAGTGGAGTACCGCAGGGGTCAGTCCTTGGTCCTTTGCTTTTTAACTTGTTTATTAATGACCTGGAGGTGGGCATAGAAAGTACTGTTTCTATTTTTGCTGACGATACTAAATTGTGGTAAAAGTATAATTTCCATGCAGGATGCTGCCACTTTGCAAAGCAATTTGATAAAATTGGAAAACTGGGCAGCAAAATGGAAAATGAGGTTCAATGTTGACAAGTGGAAAGTTATGCACTTTGGTAGAAATAATTTAAATGCAAGTTATACACAAATTGTAGTGTGTTTGGGGGAATATTGTGTAAAAAAAAAAAAAGGGCATTGACTCAAGGGATGAAAACATAATTTTGCCTCTTTATCAGTCTCTGGTAAGGCCTCACCTTGAGTATGCAGTGCAGTTTTGGGCTCCAGTCCTTAAGAAGGATATTAATAAGCTGGAGAGAGTGCAGAGACTGCACAAGGGAATGGAAAATTTAAACTATGAGGTTAAGGTTGGGGTTGTTTTCTCTGGAAAAAAAAGTCCCTTGCAAGGGGACATGTACATTAGAGGGGATTATAGGCAGATGGGGGATGTTCTTTTTTCCCATAACAACAATCAGCACACCAGAGGCCCCCCCTTTAGATTAGAGGAAAAGGACTTTCATTTGAAGCAGCGGAAGGTGGTTTTTCATGATGAGGGCAGCGAGGTTGGGGAATGCCCTTCCTAGTGATGTTGTAATGGCAGATTCTGTTAATGCCTATAAAGGAGAAGGAAAGGCAAAGTCACTTGGGGGTGCCAAAATGTTAGGCACCCCCAAATGAATTAAATCACCTACCTTGTACCCCGGGCTGGTGCCCCTGTTAGGAGAAAACAGCACCAGCCCGGGGTAGCTGTAGAGAGTGCTTCCTCCTTTCTACTCGCGCTGCTGCCGAATGTCCTGGACAATCGCATGTACAGTAGAGTGAAAAGCCGACTTCTCTGTTAAAGTTCGGCTTTTCACTCTACTGCGCATGCGTGCGCGGCGAGACAGGAAGGAGGAAGCGCTGCAGCTACCCTGGGCTGGTGCTGTTCTCTCTTAACAGGGGCACCAGCCCGGGGTAAAAGGTAGGTGATTTAATTCACTTGGGGGTGCCTAACATTTTGGCACCCCCAAGTGACTTTGACTTTCCTTCTCCTTTAAGAGGGGTTTGGATGATTTTTTTAACAATAGTATCCAAGCATAGTATTGTATCCAAGGCTATTGTGATACTAAAATCTACAGTTAGTATTGATGTTGGTATATATGTGTGTGCAGGGTTTACTTGGGTTGAACATGATGGACTCTGGTCTTTTTCAACCCTTTTTTCAACCCTTGTAACTATGTAATGCAAGACATACACCAAGACCCTTCTTAAAACAAAAGGTATTCATGTGCATTATACCCCACACATAGCACTGCTTTAAACCATATATCAGAGACTTAACCTTTAGTTAAGGGAAAATAGGAATGGCTATAAGTGTTACTAAGGGTTAATGCTTGTGCCATAATTAACATGTGCTTGTATCTAACAGATTAAATCGTTGTGCATGCCCATTTTATGTCTCAGGAACCGTATAACTATATTTCAATGTTTACACTTGGATTCCATTGCTTTGTATTTCTTTCTGCCATGTGCTAAACTCCGCAGTCTAATGACCCCCAAATATACAGCTTTCTCTTTGCTACAGCCAACATCTGTACATTCAAAGTGGTAACATATGGGTAAAGTCTAAAACTGCAAAAACTTGTGCTCTATTATGTTGGCAGATCTTTTACTTCAGTCATTAGCTGTGTATTTATAGCACCCTAATTTTTTCTTTCAGAAACTATGATGTTCTGGATCCATTAAATATTAAGGAAAACAATAAGAAAGTAAGTTTATTAACATATTGCCTCATTGAACCATTTAGTGATGGACAGATAATATGATCACAGTGATCCCATTGTAGTTTTATATTTGACTTAATAATTACCGAATTGTGGAATATATTGGCTGCTATGCTGCATATGTCTCTCAAGGATTGGATAGTTGCATAGTACATTTTTTCTCCACTGTGCTGCATAAGGGTAGTTAATAAGAAAGATGAAGAAAACCCCATGGCATAAACCAGTGAGCAAAGATATTTATGTGGAGAACTGTTTCAGTTACCCCTTTACCCATCTTATTTTTCTGATCTGATCTTTAAATAATTATTCTATAGACGGCAAAACAAAACAGAAAACTAAAAGGGCCTTTAAATTCCCAACTTCTCACTCCCCAAATGTTTCATTTTCTACTTCTAGTTCACCCATTTTCAATGTAAACAGAGTAAGGAGACATTGGGCCAGATGCAATTCAATGAGAAAAGGTTCTCTCATAGTTTATCATGTAAAAACTCATGGACAAAATTCAATTTGAGGAGAAAAAACTTTCCTCCTAATTCAATCTCAGTTTTTCCCATTGATTTTAATAGAGTTTTTACATGATGATATTTTTTTCTGAATTGTTTTGCATCTCAAATTGAATCTTGCCCATGAGTTTTCATGATAAACCTTTTCTTCTCTGAATTGAAGCTGGCCCATAGGTTCCAAAGGACTTTTGGGGTTATGTAATAAAAGGCACTAAGTTTGCCCAGGAACAGTAATCCATAGCATCAGCAGGTAGCATTTACTGGTCACCTGTTTAAAAGCAAACATCTTATTGGTTGCTATGGGTTACTGCTCCTGGGCAAACTTAGTGCCTTTTATTACATATGAGGGTTGGTCTATTGTTTGTACTGAGTGCCTTGACAACAAGTGCTCTAGAGTAGGATATGTTTACAAAACTATTAGTTAAGAGACTTACATTAAGGAACACTGGTAGACATTGGGTGTCAGTTAATAGTATTCATTAAAGGCTTAATTACTGTATATAGTGCTTATGTAACACATTTTCTAGAGTATAATAATAAACCTCTAACCCAAAATGGTCTTCATAGTGTGAATGTATATATTATGTTTATATTATTAAAAGAACTTAAATACTTAAATATATGTTGTTTAAGGATCAAATCTGTTAAACCACCCACCCATTTTAATTTTTAGGCCTTTGATGGCTTTGCTGGTCTTGGAATCCCTGCCCTTCTGTGCCCTACAGATATGCTTCTTCGTCCTATTCCTGACAAACTCATCATCCTTACATATCTCTGCCAAATACGTGACCATTTCATTTCTCAGAAACGTGAGGTCACTGATACCCAAGTGACTGAAGCTGAATTTTTCAGTTCTAAAGAGAAAAGTATGGCAAGCACCACCACAGAGGAGACAAAAATTCAGAAATCAACTGTTGCAAAAAGTATTTCACCAGAGGACTTAAATGCAAATATTTCACCTGGTCTAAAAAAGCTGATTACAAAATCTCCTAAAGTTGAAAAACAAGAAAAATCAAGCTTGGATCGTGAGGATAAGGTCAATGTTTCCACTTTGGAAGAAAAAGAAAAGCAAAGGTTTTCCTTCACAGAGCAAAAAATGCCAGGCTCTGGAAAAGACAAGCAAGGCCCTAGCTCTGGGGACAAAAGTAAACCCAAAGAAACTTCACAAGATCTTACAATAAATGACGAGCACAAGACTGCTAATCAAACATCACCGAAACATGAGGCACAAAGTTCATCAACTAATGATGCTGTAATCCCACCACCTCGAATCAAAAAAAGACTGAGTGTAAATGGAGGATCGAATGAGTGTGATTCGAACTTGGAACAGGTAGATGCCAGTGTTTCTTCTTCTTCTACTCCAGTTCCTCCTCCAAGAAAAGGAGGAGGTCTGGGTCACCTTCGTGATGCAGACCTTGTCAAGAAGAGGCGTTCTCTTATACGCACTCAGTCACTTTCAGAGGTCAGTGCAATAATAATAATAATAATGATATTGGTTAGATAAACTGAAACTTTATCCTTTAAAACCACAGTTATTCTCCAGTGGGTCTACTCTAAGGTACTGATCTGGCCAGGGCAAAGATACCATTTCAGCTTTGCAATACACATTTTCAAATATTAGGGGGTGGCTGGTAAAATAGGAAAAATGATTAATTGTGAAGTTTTTATTTTTTTAAGAGATGTCATTTTTTCATAGCAATTTGATGTAAAAATAGAAGAAAAAAATAAACAACAACATAAGAAGTATGGCATTTATTGGGGATACTTTACATTTTATTGCAGAAAGAGGGTTAAGGGTGGGTCCTGAGGAATTACCCCTTATGCCGAAGTTTTATAGTGGCCCTGTCACAATTGTTATTGAATGTATTTTATTTTGTCACTCAAACGTTGCTGTGCTCTCTGCAGGAAGTGGATATCACGCAAAAAAGCCATGAGACTGATTCTAGACCCTCATCTGAAATTATAAATGGTTAGTTCCATAGTGTAAAGCTTATTTTGTTTCCTTCTATCTCACCACTATTTGTACACTAACATACATGTATAGGATCTATTATCCAGAATACTCAGGGCAAAGGATAAGGGATCTTTCTGTTATTTGGATTATCACACCTTAAAGGAGACATATTGTATATAAATTAAGAATGTACCAATGAATTATACTCCTCTAAATCTAGGATTGTGCTTAAAAAAAGTTGTGTTGCAGACTAATTTATTGAGAAATTCCACCAAAACCCCACTAGTCCTGCCCATGCATTCCACTTCCTGCTGGCTGAATTCTCTGGATGTGCAGGGGAGCCAGTGGCATTCAACACACTGCCCTGTAGGATAGGAACCAATCAGCAGATAGGCTGACCTGATAGGGAACTGAAGGCTGTCTTTGTTTGTATGACTGCAGGGCTGTGATTGGCTATCCCCCTCCTGCTGTACTTCTGGCAGGGACCGCAAACCCACCCCTCATTTGAAACACAGACAGAGACCTGAAAAGGATCTATAGGGAGCTCCAATAAAGGGGCCATATTTGCAGATGGTATTCAAAATTTAGCCCAAAGTGAAACCAGCACCATATATTATTCAGAATTGCCTACAAAATTAGGTTTCTTTCCATTTATCCAATATGTCTCATTTAAGCTTACTAAAAAATGATTTAACATTAAGTAAACCCAATTGGATTGTTTTTTTTATTATTACATAAACAAAGGAAATCATTTTTAAAAATTTGAATTATTTGTTTATAATGGAGTCTATAGGAAGATGGCCTTCCTGTAATTCTGAACTTTTGGACAATGAGTTTCTGGATATCAGATCCCATGCCTGTAGTTTTACTTTTGGATACATTTACTTTTTCTTTTAAACATGTTTAAATATATCTTTTAAATATGTTTATGTTTTTATTTTACAATTTCATTAGAATAGTGTCAGAAAGAATAAGTCTAACTTTGTATTAATGTCTTTGTCGTTAGTTAGTGGTTTTAGAAGTACTTATATGTCTGGATTAGAACCACTCATAAGTAAGGATTTCTGTTTGTTATTACACCAGATTGAAGTTTTTACATTTCAAAGTAAACAGTATCTAGAAGACATAAGTCATAAGCAAATGAACTTTTTAATGAACAGGACTGGAAGTGGAAGTCCTGGCATTGTATGTTGCTGACAAGTGGTATGGCAGCCCCCCTCCTCTGTTTAAGGATGGTTTCAGAGCTCCCTATCAATCTTTGAACAAACAAACAAACAAACAAACCCCCTCCCTTCTCTAAGCAACAGCTTTTAAGCAGCTCATTATCAGGGGCTTTTTGGTGGAGTGGTAATTAGTTTTATGAGCTTTTTTAAATTATTCATGATCAGGAAGTGACAGGGAGTACTAAAATGAAACTGGCTTTATATTTTTTACTTATATAATAAGTCCTTTTCAATTTAAACATGAAACCCAAATTCCTTTTTTTATTAACACATCCATACAAATTATAAAGGCATTTAAAAATCACAGCTGTCAATCATATATCGCCTGCCCCGCCTTAATGCCTTAGGCATAGAGGCTGGGAAGCCATTTAGTTTTGCTTTCCATTCAACATGCTCTTTCCCCTCCCTCCTCATCTAATTAGCCAGTACATTGACATGTGCATCAGGTCCCTCAATCTGACCCCAAGATTTTTGGGGCGATACAAAGCTTGCCTTAATAACATTGTTCACAAAATGGCAACTGCCTGCAATTGTGTAATTCCAAGACTGATGGAAACAACATTTATATAATTTATATTGTGTAAGTTTATTTTGCTTGACAAACACAATAGAAAAGAATTCAGAATAATTTCTTAGGGTGACAGCTTCTTAACAGGTGACATTTCTTAATAAAACATTAGGTAAATAGTATGTTTAGGACAAGCCCTATTTCCCTTTAAGCATACAGTAGACTTTCTCATGGCCTAAGAAATCTAACTTTGAAGACTTTTTGCCATTAGCTATTTGTCAATCATTTTTATATTTAAAAATTTCTTCTTTCTGATTTTCTTTACAGAGACACCTCCTTCTATGCACACAACTTCTGTTCCCTCTTCAGTCCCTACCACAGAGGTTAAAGTGAAAGAGGAAGAGACTCCAGTATGTCTTGTTTACAACTGCACTAAACACTTACATTTTCCTTACTGTACTGTATTTAATATAGGAGAATGTCCCATATAACATCAATAACATTGTAGAGGTTGTTCCTCCTAACAGAATTTCTGCATATAATCTCTTGCTAAGCATTAGACCAAACCTCTGCTTCACCTTCACAGAAGCTACGGTCAACAAAATAAGATGAACATAATTATACCTTTATCATTTATCAGTATTTTATATTTAGCCAACCACAAAGAGATAACACAAAACAAGAGTACAGAAGCTCTTTAACTGTTTTCAAATTGAAAACATTTACATTCAATTTCCAGGGGTGCACGTGCAAGAATGCACCCCTTAATACTCAATTACAGCCCACTTGTGCAGAGCTGTCAACCTGTAACAGATGGGATCCATAGGAAATTGCGTGCTGCATGCTTCAGAAAGTTGTGGAAGTGGCTTATTTTGGAGCCCGGTGGCATTACTGTGCATGCACACAAAGATCCGCAAAAGTCACTGGGTTCTTATTGCACATGTGCATGGGCCTTTCCTCAGAGCAGAACACTCTCTTTGTACCTTATACAAAGAGATTAAAACCAGGGGGCAGGGCACCTATAACAGGTAACTGCTAGAAAAATAGGGTGAGTTGGCCCCTCTGCTTGTGCCCCCCAAGGGTTGCCGCTTTCTGCATTGAGGGCCCGATCACAAATCTGGTGCTCAGTGCATATAGCAGCATCAGAAGGTACAGCTCATCCTTATACTTAATGCTTGACACTTAATAATGTGCAAAGTAGGGGGCAGGAGGGGGATCCCTATGTGCTACCCTCCATCCACCCCTCACTAACAGAATGCTTACTATTAGTGAACAGAGCTGCTGGTCTCTGTTTTCAGAAATAGAGCACAGAGAGCTACGGTTATTTGCACAATGCAAATGTGTGCATACTAAGGGGCAGATTTATCAAGGAGTGAAATTAGAGCTCACCACAGAAAAACTTACCAACTCTATATTTAGTCCTGTGGGATTTTTAGATGCTTATTTATCAATGGGTGAAATAATGGGTGATAAATAAGCTTCTAAAAATCCCATAGGAATAGATAGAGAGTAGGTGAATTTTTCTGCGGTGAGCTCTAATTTCACCCCCTAAGTAGTGTATTGTACACGAGTCCTATTATGTTTGTATTATTGTTTCTCACAGTACAATTTGGCAATTTACATCTGTAACTGTTTAACCCTATTTGCTATTTTGCATAAAATATATTCATAAAAGTCACTCTCTTTCTTTTCTCAGAGTCTCAGAGACACCAGCCAATATGTTACATCTGAACTTGCTGCATTAGAGCTTGAACAGAGAAATGTTGATGAAAGGGCTTCAGTGGTAGAAAAAGATCTCCGTTCTCTAATGGAGAATGGTACGAAATTTCAGCAAAAAAAAATATTATGCTGGGTCATGAAGTAAACAAAATATAATTCAGTTCACTTTTTTTTTAGTTTTCAGTTTATATCTTCTGTACATATTTGACAATATTCTGTATTTTTCACTGTAGGTTCAGATAAAGAGGCAGAGGAAACTCTGATTCAGGAATGGTTCTCACTAGTAAATCGAAGGAATGCATTGATCCGCAGGCAGGATGAGCTACAGCTGCTGTGAGTAGTAGATAATTCTAAAGTAAATAATCCTACAGAATGATAATAATATAAAGAGGGTGTAACTAACAGCATCTATATATTAAAGCTAGAACTGGACATACAAGATTCTTAGCTCTTCCAGTTCTGCCAGTTTTATGCTTGTGGTTAGCTTTATATTCCAATTATATAAAACAACCTGACATTCTGAAAATTACGCTAGTCAAAAAAAGAATGTGTTGATAGGAATCATGCATCTTGGAAATGGACGTGGGAAACATATGTGCACATATGTGAAACAAATTTTAAGTTGAATATTTTCACTATATGTCACTAAATTGCTCAGGTATATGTAATTATGTATTTAGACCTCTGATGTTGCACCTTGATGTCATTGTTTTAGTAAATTTCAGATGCCAGGGACCCCTCTACCAGGACACACTATAGAGTAAACAGACCTTGTAGTCACTGGGGAGGGGGCAGGGCTGCCGGAACTTGGGGTCTGCTCACCTACTTCTAGGTCACTGCACTAGGCCCCTTCAAAGGACTGCTAGGACAGTTTTGTAAATAACTCTTAGGGGCCCATTTACTTACTCACGAACGGGCCGAATGCATCCGATTGCGTTTTTTTCGTAATGATTGGTATTTTGCGATTTTTTCGGAAAATTATCGCAACTTTTTCGTTACCAATACGATTTTTGCGGAAAAACGCAAGTTTTTCGTAGCCATTCCGAAAGTTGCGATTTTTTCGTAGCGTTAAAACTTGCGCAAAAAGTTTCGCTTTTTTCGTAGCGTTAAAACTTAAAAGGCGCAACGTTTTGCGCAAGTTTTAACACTACGAAAAAATCTCAACTTTTTGCGCAAGTTTTAACGCTACGAAAAAATCGCAACTTTCGGAATGGCTACGAAAAACTCGCGTTTTTCCGCAAAAATCGTATTGGTAACGGAAAAGTTGCGATAATTTTCCGAAAAAATCGCAAAATACCGATCATTACGAAAAAAACGCAATCGGACGCATTCGGAAAAAAGTTTCGCTTTTTTCGTAGCGTTAAAACTTAAAAGGCGCAACGTTTTGCGCAAGTTTTAACACTACGAAAAAATCGCAACTTTTTGCGCAAGTTTTAACGCTACGAAAAAATCGCAACTTTCGGAATGGCTACGAAAAACTCGCGTTTTTCCGCAAAAATCGTATTGGTAACGGAAAAGTTGCGATAATTTTCCGAAAAAATCGCAAAATACCGATCATTACGAAAAAAACGCAATCGGACGCATTCGGCCCGTTCGTGAGTAAGTAAATGGGCCCCTTAGGGGCCCATTTACTAATCCACGAACGTCCAAAAGCGTTTTTTTCGTAATGATCTGCATTTTTGCGACTTTTTCGTCGCCGTCACGATTTTTTTCATATTTTGCGCAACTTTTTTGTCACCGTTACAACGTTATCGTATATTTTCCTCGACTTTTTCGTCGCTGTTGCCAAAAATTCTGATTTTTCCGCCGTTTACAATTGCTCAATACGAAAAAATTTAGCAAAATACGATAAAGTCGTGACGGCGACGAAAAAGTAGCGCAAAATACGAAAAAAACGCGACAGCGACGAAAAAGTTGCAAAATTTTCGTTTCCAATCCGATTTTTTCCCATTCCGGATTCGGATTCGAGGATTAGTAAATGTTCCCCTTTAGAGATTGAAAAGCTGATGTGATCTAAAGTAATGCCATTTTTTAACAGCTTTAAAATTTGGTAAACATAAGGGCTCTGTTTGCACCAGAAACTGGAATAAGTAAGTTGCTCATTTAAAGCTTCACACTGTATGTATAGAAGGATATTGTATAAATGACAATTACACTGATAATTTATTTGAGGTTAATTTAAGTACAAAGACAAATAGTTTTTTTTGTTTTCTTGAAATGTTTAAAAAATTAAGAATAAAGCTGAACTTTTTTAAAATTCTCTATTATTATAGTGTAGAAGAGCAGGATCTGGAAAGGAGATTTGAGCTCCTGAGCAGAGACCTCCGAGGGCTATTATGTATTGAGGGTAAGTTTAAGGAACTGAATGCTCTCTTATCACAAACAAGATAAAAAATTGTATATGTTTTTTATAAACAAAATGGCCTTTTGGGAAAAAAGTCTGAAGAGGTGTGTCAGTATCAGTATTCTACCACCAGGGGGGAAAAGAACAGACAGAGCATTTTAAAGAATTGTGCAAGAATATAAGAAACACATTTCTGCTGTGAAATGTGGTGTAAAATGCAGTTTAAAAGTGGGGAGTTCAATGAGTTTATCACAGCACCGTAGAAAAAGCATTACAGTTAAAAAGTCATCTAGTACAGGTTTTGCCATGTGTAGAAAACTTGCGTTCATACTGGTATAGTTAGAATTGCATAACAGTTGCTGCTTTTTGGAGCTCATTGGAGTTTGCAAAGCATATTATGGTTCAAAATAAGTGCATTAAATCTGAAGGAACTACGGCATAACACTGGAGTTTTCTTTACATACGGAATTAGAACCTAGTGCCAAAAAAGCACTTGCAAAAGCAGCAGGGAGCAATTTTTAGCAAAGATATGGTGCCTCTTTCTTTTTCCACTACTGGATATTTTTCTTTATACTGTAGCAATGTGTCAGTTCTAGAACTGGCTATCATATATTTTAAATAGGACTGTAAAACTCTTTCAAAAGGCATCATTCATCACTCCGAGTCACAGCATGAAATAATTATTCAGCACTTACGGCTTGAACCCTTTAAATGTGTAATGGAACACTCACTGCTGAAATTCAGAATTATTGTGATAAATTGGAGCATATGACCTTATGGAACGTAGCAATTTAAGATATTTTTTACCACTTAGGCATTCTTACTGAAGGCAATGGAAATTACCTAAAATTACCAGAACAAGATATTTTCTCAAGAATCATGCACACAAATTGCCACTTCTTGCATTTTTTATGTCATTCACAGCAACTGAAATCATTTAGGGGAGATTTAGGCTTCTGATGTTGTATTTTAAGTAAAACTTGCTATGTCTGCCATAGCTTAATTTTCAGTGGCAGTGACCTGGATCTAATGAAGAAGGACAAAAGTTAGGGTTAGGGGTGGCAAACTAACCCCACTAAAAATCTTTACTTTATTTGGCCATAGTAAAGACCTGCAGCAGTTAAGACGCCCGTAATCGCCTGTCACCTAATCCCAAAACTAAGCACAGGAAGCATTCTGTCTATAGCAAACACAATCAGGCATATTTATCTTGGAGGCTTATTTATTAACCCTTAAAAACCTCGAACAAAGTTGTTAAACTTTGATCAGGTTTTTTAAACAATACAGTGCTCGCCACCTGAAATCTCCTGAACTTTTTATATTTTTAAAAAAAAACAAACACTTGTGGTTTAAAAAAAAAAAAAGATTGCAAAAAATAGCGAAGTGAGATTAAGATCTCTCTTTAACATTTTACTTACTTTGTATTGCCCAAACATGATTTTCGAAAGGCAATAAATATAAACTTTGGGTGGGGCCTTGTCACCAAACGTCCTCCCGGGGCAGGCAACATAGAGCTTGTTAGGAATATTTTTTGCACAATATGGTACTGATTCCCTCAGCCTGCACCTCCTCCAAAGGAAAGAATTTTTCACCAATAGGTGACCTTTTAATCAATTAAAAAAATGTTATCAATAGAAATTTCATAAAGTGTTTTTCATCCTAGTTTATATATTTTTCATTTTCAAAAAAGTAACTACAATAAGTTGAGTAAAAAAGGAAAGACAGAGTGGAGCAGCGGCACCATTTTCAAACTTAGAAACCATACTCAAAAATTTATGTTATCTGACTTGAAAAGTTTATTTTGAGAATGACTAGTGGGTATATGCCATACACAGGTGATAATACACAGTTGAGAAGTCTCCCAGCACCAGCAACGTACCGTAGCTTTGCTCAGCTTACAGCCACATTGCTTTTAACTCAGCATTCCTCAACAGCTGCACTAGCCTCCATTCATCACGCCCTTAAAGATTCGTTACTCCTTTACATGCAGGCACACTTCACACCTAACAAATTCTGCTATAATTCATATATTTTTTCTCAGATACTTCTAAGTTACATTGAAATAAAATATTGTTTTACTGTGTTCTGGTAACAACTTCAAATAAATAAATAAATGTAAACCTTACCAAAACACAGTGGAGAGATATTGCCTGAAATATAAAATGCCTTGGCAGTCAGGCAGGCAAATAATTTTGCAATGCAACTCATGTAAATAGTGTAAAAACTATTTAGTATTGCAAGTTTTTGGGTTCCCTGACACTCATTCAAGGGGAATACACTATTTGCAGCATTATTCAGTGAGCAGTAGATGTAAGTCAAAAGGTACAGTAAGGGCAATAAAACATGGATCTTTGCACATGTTGTTTTTCTTTGCACTTTGCACCACCATAAATGAGCCCTTGTTATGTTCCATACATTCAGTTTCTTAGTTGTGTCTATAAGTCAAACTGTAATGTTAATGTTGTCAGCAAGAATTGTAGAATGTGAACCCTTCTTGCAAAAAATAAATAAATATATAAAATGACTGTCTTTCAGAATTTATGAAGAGTGAAGCTCAAAAGAAAAGAGAGAAGCTCTTACTGGATGAGTTGGTGTCTCTTGTAAACCAACGTGATGGTCTTGTAAGGGATTTGCATTTCAAAGGGATCAGGTGAGAACATTTCAAATAAATTCTGCCCTGTGACTAAGAAGAATCTGGCACTTGTGTTTGGTTGTCTTGCTTACCCTATTTATTAAAACTTAAGTAGGATACAATATAACTTTGTGAGAGTTTCTGTTTAAAGGGATTCTGTCGTGATTTTTATGGTGTAGTTTTTATTACTAAATTACACTGTGTGCAAACAAATAATTCACTCTATCATTTAAAATTTTATTCTTGAACCAACAAATGTATTTTTTTAGCTGTAATATTGGTGTGTAGGTGCAATCTTAGTGCAATGTGCCTGATCCTGAGCTTTGAGAAAGAGCCAGCGCTACAAATAGAACTGCTTTCACCTATGGTAACTTGAGTCATAGACGGACATGTGTGTTTTATAATTGAGTTTTATTTTCATCTCTACCACTAAGCGAGGCATGGGTGAATTTTTAGCAATGCATATGTTAGGAAGCTGTTATCTTGTAACCTTCCCATTGTTTTGATGGTCGACTGCTAGGGAGAAAAGGGAGGAGGGGTGACATTATTTCAACTTGCAGTGCAGCAGTAAAGTGTGACTGAATACACATGGCTGAGGGCACCTGAGAAACTAAGAATATGGCTAGCCCCATTTCAAAATTAAAGATTAAAGATTCTGCTAGTTTGGTATTTTAACTGATGCGTTTTGTAAAAGACAGAATCCCTTTAAAGACTTTCTGTGGTTTAAAGATTAAATGTGACCTGCCAGTGTATATAGTGGTGGAAATATAGGAGCCCACCTTGCACCTTTATGGTAATTATTGTTTTCCAATTAGTTCATAAGTCTTTGGGGCACATTTACTAACCCACGAACGGGCCAAATGCGTCCGATTGCGTTTTTTTCATAATGATCGGTAATTTTGCGATTTTTTTCGGCGTCTTTACGATTTTTGCGTAAAAACGCGAGTTTTTCGGCGTCTTTACGATTTTTGCGTAAAAACGCGAGTTTTTCGGCGTCTTTACGATTTTTGCGTAAAAATGCGAGTTTTTTGTTGCCATTACGAAAGTTGCGCAAAGTCGCGATTTTTTCGTAGCGTTAAAACTTTTAAGTTTTAACGCTACGAAAAAGGCGCGACTTTGCGCGCAAGTGTTAACGCTACGAAAAAATCGCGACTTTGCGCAACTTTCGTAATGGCTACGAAAAACTTGCGTTTTTACGTAAAAATCGTAAAGACGCCGAAAAACTCGAGTTTTTACGCAAAAATCGTAAAGACGCCGAAAAACGTGCGTTTTTACACAAAAATCGTAAAGACGCCGAAAAAAATACGAAAAAGTCGCAAAATCGGAATTTTTTCAATTCGGATTCGAAATCGTGTCTTAGTAAATCAGCCCCTAAGTAAATCAGCCCCTTTGAAAAAAAATAAAAATATAAATAAAAACTATACATCTCACTTCTTAGCTGTAATATGAATACACACCTATATACTTATGCAAATGCACTGTGCAAAGTGCAATGTTAGACACAACTGGCCATGTTTTCTACCCATAGCAGTGATTTTTGTGCAGTGTTTTTTTTCCACATTTCTAGTGTAATTGTGACCATGAGGCATGCAACATGCATGTAGCCAATGCATCACAATTGCAGTGTGATGCAAGTGGGCTGCAATTCCACTGGCAATTTACTAATGCCGGTATTTCTGGCACTTGGCATTAAAATGAAGCATGCAGGGTCAGACTGGGGCCGGATACCCACTGGGCGCTCCCCTGGGCTGCCGTTCTCCTTCCCCTGACGCATTGAAGGTAAGTTTAATTTACACATGCTCAGGAGGGGGTCAGGAGGATGGCTGGGGCCAATGCGGGGGGTGTGGGGGCCACACTGGTAGCACCCCCAGTGGGCCCTGCACCCCCCAGTTCGAACCTGGATGCACGTGTCCAATTTTTTAGGTACAATTTCTCTGCATGTTTTGAGGCTAGCCGTTAAGAAAACCCTGTAGCTGCTGCCTACTTAAACAAACCAGTAGCCCCCAGGGTTACCCAATGTCAATACAAACAGGAGGCAGGATGGATGCACCAGCCCAGAGTGCAACTATACATAAGTGCAAGGAGTGGCTTTGTATGCAAGTAGTTTTAATGAGTGTTTTGCAAGATCTCAACTGCTGTTGTTGGTGTAAATGGGTCATTTTGACTTAAGACAGCCTAACACCGCCTTGCTCCTATAACATATTGTTTTCCAAATAACCTTCACATGCTTGGAAACCTTTTAGAAACTTGATTTTAAGCTTTGCCAAACTGTATAATTTTTATCGCAGAGATATTTTTTTTGTTTTTAGGGCCTTATTTTTTATATGTCAAATATTTGGACATTGGTGTTAATGGACAAAAAATTCTCTGCTAGAAACACTGTCCCAGTCAAATGCCCGAAGACAAAAATTTGTCGGCAAGCTGAGAAATGAACTTGATATTTTTTCAACTGACAGAGCAAATAAAAAAAATTCAAATAGAAGCAGCATTTGATTTTTCACATATTTCAATAGTTTATATTTGTTTCCACTTTTCATTTTTTTTCCAATTCAATTCCAAGTTTGCAAATATTGAATTATAAAAAGTTTCACAGGATACAATTTTCTTTTCACTCTTTTTCCTACAGAATTATTTTTTTGCATATTGGAGAAGAAAAAATGTAGAAGGTTAAGAATTAATGAGTGTTATTAAATCTTCTAACCAATAAGTTACAAATACCTGACCAGTATATATATATACATATTTATTTATTTTCCTATACGCTTTTATTTCAATTACCCAAAGGAATACATTGTGCAGTCTGTGTTAAGGCAATAGTCACTGTGGTGAAATTGAGTTAGCTAAAATGTATTTTCAGATCCATTTCCATATGCAGTATCATGTGAGAGTCATGTGAAATGTCCAAAGAAAGGGTAGCTTGTGCAAAAACCTACATATTTTAGAAATGTTGTTGAGCCAGTAGTGTAGCTTTATGCAACCTCATGCTTTGGTCTATGATTTGATACTTTGGGGGTTATGTGTATGTTTAGTAACCTAAAGCAACCAATTAGCAGGTACCATTTACTGCTTAGCTATTTAAAAACAGACATCTGATTGATTACTATGTATGGGGAGCCATCCTGTTTATATGTTATTGTACGTATGTTGACAGTTCAGCAATGAAAGGAGTGCCTGATTAGGCGGAATACTGCCTGCTATATTGTATTAACTGTCATTCATTTGATTTCAATCCTTGTCAAGTGTCTGTATGGTAAAGTTAGTTGTTTCTGATAACATAGTAGATAATGTATCTTAATTTATTACCTGTTACACTTTATGACATTATCTTGTCTTTAAGTAACATCGTGCCCCATATTTTTCCAGGGCTTTTGAGGAGGATGAAAGAATTGAGAGAAGTCTGGAGCAAAGGAGGAGAAAGTTAAGCAAAAAGGAGAAATGTCGGATCAGCTGAGTCTTCCAAGAAAAATGAAGCGCCATTGCTGGAATAAAGCTTCTTCATCGTATTTAAGCTGCACTGCGCAGAATCCAACTAAATTAACTTCACTTGAAGCTGAATGCAAATTACACAGATAAAATGATCTTCCCATCGCACCAGTACTGACGATGCAAAAAAAAATTTAAACTGCTTCAGCTACTTTCAAATAGCTGTGAACTTGATGAGATCTTTGACAGAAGGATGGTGAGAAGCAAAATCCTCTTCTAAATATTACTCAGGCTTTATGTTCTTCCACTTGCTGCTAAGGTCATAGTAATGATCTATATTAATTATTCAAATGTGTTTTTTTGCATGAATAGGTTATCTTTGCAAGTATTATAAGCAATTATCTTATTTCATAGAATTGTTTTTGTAATTTGTGATTTTTTTGATTAAGGTTATATCCTTTTAAATAGTGACAGATTCCAGCTAAAGTCTATGCATTGCATTCATAGGTATATTCCAGATCTGCTCAAATTATCTTCAATGATAATAAATGTCATGGACAACTCATGGATCTGGAAAATAATTAATTGCTTCTTTGTATCAATAAACAGTACTATACTGTATGTCCTTGTAAAAATTTTGAGCTTATTGCTGCCTATTGGAAACCAGATTGGCATCAACAACATTTACTAGAAATTGTATAATGAACCTTTCTACATGTCACTGCCCCTGTTTAGGGTGTTCGCCATTAGCAAGGCAATTAAAAGCACTGCATATAGGTGTTGGTGGTATATAAATAAATAAAAGTAATAATTTATAATGGGCCTAATCTGGCCCCATATTTTTATAAAAAGAATACAAATTTGTATATCCTTCAGGCATAACTCTTTTGAGTAAAAGCACCTGTATGCTACTCAGCAGGCCCAGAATTTTCATATATATTCAGCAAACGCACCTTTCTATGAATTGTATAGTTCATATAAATATTTTTGTTCAACCCATAATTCATTTTCTAGAATATAGTTGGTAGTCTTCTCTTGTTTACAATGTATTACTCTTCGCAGTACTTCCTGTCACCAGGTTTTTTAAAGGATGGTATTGTAGCACACAAACTAAGGAATTTTATACAGGCCATAAAATGAACATACTCATAGAAGGCACATTCTTCATAATATATATTTAATAAGGATGTTTAGACTGTTTTGATCATTTTGGGATCATTTCCTGCGTCTCCAACAAGATCCTCCTTATACACAAAATTTTCACACTGGTTTTTAAATATTAACATCCTTATTAAAGAACACTAATGGCATTACGTATGGTTAAAAGTATGCTTATATATGCAGTCATCAGTCGCTTCATATTTATATTATGAAGATAATTGTTGTTACCTATTCTAATGCCCCACCAAAGCTCACTCTTGTCTTGGCCTAGCGCTGACAAACCTAACTATAGTGCCATTTGCTCCCCAGTGACATTACAACATTGTCAACTATGTCGATTGCATGTGGATCATTCAGCAGGAAGTAAAGCACTTTGGCTGCTAAATATAGAAAATACAGCTGCTGATATATACAGTTCAATAAAATTACACAATAAAGTTAAGTTTTGCAGATTCAATTATTTACATATGTTAATATTGACTTCCTTTTATACACAATATTTGCCTGATATTCCAAAAAAAGTGTCTTAAATGCAACTCATTTATTTATTAATTGATTCCATCTATGACATGCAAATATACATTTTGAGGAATTCAACTTTTTAAAGAGTAATGCTTTGCCTGAATAGCTTATGTTCTATAAACCTGATGTGCCTATGATGAGTCTCTAGAATATGCCTGTGATTAGCAAAGAGCTTTGGTCCTTCTATTTCCACAGTTTTGCTGCCTGTAGCCACAGTACTGGATGTGGCTTGCACTCATTTATGTGTACTAGCTAGAATGGAATGCACGCAGAAGCCTTTTTTTGTAGCATTGTGTTTCACTTTTACTGTCACGGTACGAAACAAATTCTGGGAATTTATTGTGATATTGTTGCTTTGCTTGAAGTGTTAAATAAAATGTGCCATTGATCATGTCTTGGGTAAATATGTTTATTTTTTTGTCAACCATGCATTTCGGATTTCCCAGAATTACTATAACAACAGACACTGGTAGAAGAGATATTATTCAATGTCTGCTATGGTATCCAGTTGAAATAGGTGTTTTTGTGATGACCAATGATAACATGATTATCTGTAGATGATGCAAGCCCATCTGTTAATATCAGAATGTCATCATACGTCAGGCAATGCTTTTACCCTGGATTTCTTCACTTTCATCATCCAAATGACCTAGTTCAGTTGATTCCAAACCCAGAAGTTCTTTCCAGTTTTCAGGTATGAATAGCAACAGGAAGCCCACACCAATAGCTGATATTCCCAAGAGATACCCTCCAGATGGTAACACCCAAGGCTGATCCAAACCTATAAAAAAAAAAATAGAATTTCAGAATGCTATACCCACTAATCTTTATATTTCATTCATCAGTGTATTTATTCCTGTGCAGTGGCTTTTACCAGAATTCCAGCATCCTTGTGGGCACCAGCTAAATACCATACAATGCAACTTGCATACATGTGTGTATTTGAGCTGTATACAGAATGTGTAGGCCCCTGGACAGGCAAGTAAATGCAACTCCCTGCAAATTTAGGCCATTTGCACCACAGTTTTACCTTGGTCTTGGCCCTTGAGAGGGTGCTCACCATGCAGCTGGGGAATGCTCACATAGAATGAATGACCAGGACACTGGATGGTTCATGCAAACCAAACAAGGACTTCTTGGTTGATTTCCAGGCAGTTGATGTTCTGGTACACTCAGTAGTAAAGCACATGAAGATCTCAGGGTATACATCCAGAAATAAATATCACACCTTCCAGGAGGTCATACACACACATCTGGTGACCTTATCTCCAAGATAAGATAAGACCTTATCCCACGGTGGTATTTTGCTCCTTGGCACACTATACTGACCCTGAGGTCACCCACTTGTGCCCCTAAACTAGCATTCTAGTCACCGCAGGGTTATAACCCCTCTAACTTCCTTGGTGGAGCAAAGAACTGCTCGACTACCTTCACCTAAACCTTTCACTTCTGGAGCTACTATTACATTAACTTTCTCTAACTTGAACTACAGTACCTAACAAACAGACCTGTAACCACCTCCCAGTGAGGTGAAATCCCAGGAAAAGAGCATGTGTCCTATCCCTTTTATATTGGAGTACACTGCCATCTACTGGGCATTTCTCGCCCTTTGAGGAAGCTTACTTTTAACCTGGGAAGGGAACTGATTTAAACTTAAGACCCCTTTAGGTGTCCAAACCTAAGGAAAACTGCCTGATTGGTCAACACTGAACGGAGTTGCTACACTTACTTTAGTAAATTAGGCCTTATAAGTGCAGTGGAAACTCTGTAATGATCAAAAGTTTCAGCCATCCAGTAACTTGAGGGTTCTGGCTGCTTCATTCTGTATATCAGTGCAATCTTTGTGATTTAAGCATAAGGTACAAAGCCAGAGCATAAGGCTCTCCATCCATGGACTCTCTCTGCTACTTCCACAGTGCAACCTTACTCGTAGGGTCCCACACATGCCACTTGCGTGTGAATTGCAAGGGCAGAAAATCTCAGGTGTGTTAGGAAATATTTCCTATGAGGCTGAATTAGTTCCTCATAGCCTTGCAGAAATACACAATAGACACATGCAACAATATGTGGAGCTCATTTTATATTACAACAGAACATAACAAACTGTGCAAGGGCATTTTTCAGCTTCAATAAACAATCTTATTAAACAATATTATGTATACACGTTCATGCTTAATATATTTTATTGATTCTGTCTGAGCAAAATGATCTGCATGATTGTTATCCTAATATAACTTGTAATCTAATTATGCTATAATGACAATCAACTAATTAAGCAAGTTTATTGAGCCACTTAGCTTTTCCCCACTGAGCAGCAGCAGCAGCAGCAGCAGCACATGTGCCTACACAAACTGTGACAGCATGTCATTGGTAGGGGCCATACTGCAATCCTGTTTTGTAAAGTTGAAAATAAAATGCTTAAAACACCTTTGTCCATAAACAGGGGAAAGACAAAATGTTTCTGAATTTCTTACTATCCATATGTTGCCAGAAATGACCATCATGATATGACCCTTGGGAAAATTCCTTTCCCAATTCAATCTAAGGTTATTGAATTATTTAAATAAAATTATTTTTTTACAAAATTTAGTAGCTATTCTTCTAAGTTTAACTTAATAATATGCTCATGTTCTTAAACTGGTATGAAAGCATTTTTTCAAGCTCGGGAGTACCTAAAGCTGCTTGCTCCTCTAATACCAATCAAACTATCTCTTAGGGGATCAAATCAGTAATGCATGTTGCAAACCAGGATTAAATTACTGCATATAACTGGCCAGTGGTCAGGGCATGTGGTAGGCTGCCAAGCAGGTCAGTAAAAAGGCTGTAGGTCAGAGTATGCAACACAAAGTCCCTTTACAAAGCTAGGGGTTAAAGCCAGATCACTGAAGCAGGAACAAGGTTGGGACAGAAAATCAGGTTATAAAAGGTAGACCACAAAAATGGTTTAATGATTAAGCAATGGGAAGGGGAAGAGGAAGGCTTAAGCAGTTCCTTATTAGCAGGAATGCTGACACCTTGCCTTAGTGAGAAGGCAGAAACAATGGAGAAAAGAAAGGCTAGAGCTAAAAATGCCTTTCATAAAAATACTGGTAAGAATAAAATCATTGTCCATAAATGAACTTGTGGTTATATTAATCATACAAATAAGCACACAGTTCATATGCAGATAACAAAAGCTGGGCGCAGCCAATAACTAACAGAATATACTCCTCTGGGTGCCGTCCAGTAAAATGCTGGGTAGAAATTTCCTACAATCTTCTTCGCATGTACCAAGTTCACTGGGAATTGAACTGATTTTGCGGCAGGGTAGAACTATAAGTTTGGTCCCACTGGAACCAATGGCTCTAGCCCAAGCTATGACAAAGAGCCTAGACAATTATTCCTCCTCTGCTAAACAGTGTACAATGACATTGTCATTAGGCTGCTTCGTACTTTTGTGCCAACAGTTTGGGAAAAAAAGATTTTCCTGTTTTAGAATAATAATGCCCCTTGCACAGAGAAGGGTCCATACTAAATTGATGGAAGAACTGAGAGACCTGTTAGAGCTCTGACCATAACACCACTGAATATATGTGGGATGAACTGGAATGCCGTGAGCCAGGCCTGATCACTCAACATAACTGCCCAACCTCGCTAATTATTTAGTGGCTGGATAGAGACATATCAGTTTATATGGATATAAGAAATAACACACTGCCTTTGCTGTAGTATTTAGAAGGGAAAACAACACTTACCAATGATAACGAAGACACTTAGGAATATGCCAAATGAGATTCCAGACTGAGGAATGAAATGGCCTCCGACTTTTTCTAGAAACTGAAATACTGAACCAAAGCAGAATGTGGTTTAATACGATTTCTAGTGTTGGTTTGATTATATTTAAAATAGCCTTGTCTCTGTAAAAATAAAAACCTTGTATTCGATTGTAACTAAAATTTCATTAATCCTTATTGGTCACAGTAAAATATTGGGTTTATTTAAAGTTTAAATTATTTTTAAGCAGACTTAAGGTATGGAGATTCAAGATACGGAAAGACCCCTTATATGGAAAACCCCAGAATATGCAAAAGAAAACATTCTCTTAAGTTTGGCACTGGACACTTGTGGCTAAATATGGTCGCTGAGCTGGGGGGCCCTCTCTTCCACAACTGGCATATGCGCAGCTTGTACTGTACGTGTGTGCATGTGGCGACTGCAGTCTGATGTCCGTTGCTTAGGGTAGCACTGACGCAAATATTTCTCTTGATTTATTATTAGCCAGGTGTAAGCGAGGAAACATTCACTCCTAGTTCTTCCCAGGTATGTTTACCTCTTGAAACCACAAGATTGAAATATTTGCGCATGTATTTAAGGTGCAAAAGAATCTCTTGTAAATGAGCTTTATAAAAGTTACTTGATCTTATTTTACTTGCAAGCACGATGCAGTCTGCTGCAAATACAGCAAAAAGAACCAAATCCCTTAACATAGCAACCTCTTTTACAGCTGCAAACCACAATCAGAAGGCCTATTCATGCATTCCGCAGGAAGGGGAAGCCATCATACTATGCACATTGTAAGATGGGACTTGTTAAATCTTGTGAAAGACATATACAGTATAAACACATAGTATGGAGAGTCTTATACAGAGCTGGATTCTGGTAATTACCCCTCTAAATATCTCCAAAGCTGCACATGACCTAAGGAGAGGAATTTGTTAAATACACTGAGGGGCAGATTTACTAAAACTCTGACATTTCTCTTTTTTTTCTTTTTAAAAATGTGAATAAACTAATTTCCACGAATGTCTGACATTTACAAAAGAAAGTTTGAATTAAAAAAGTCCGTGCAGGGAAAAGTCGCAAAACTGCAACACAAAAACTCTTTTTTGAATTGTTGAATTTAGATTTTTAGCCATTTTGTCGCATAATAATCTAAAAAAAAGTTGCAATTATTTTTCTGCAACTTTTAGCTCTAAAAGATTTAAATTGGAAAAAAAAAATCAGAGCGTTAGTAAACGGCCCCCTAAATTTGTTGGATCCAAATACAGAGATTTTACAAGAATGCATGAATCAAAGAAGGAAACCCCTATGAATCTAAACAAACAACCAATGTGGCTTATATTAGACAAACAGGTAAAATGGACCAATTCCTGTGTGTTCTGGTCATGTATAAATTAAATATGTTCATGTTTTGCTTTAAAAGACCCTTAGGCAACTGGAGACCCATAACCAACTATGTAACATAATAAAGGGTATGTCATTTTTTTAACTTCAACCAACTCTACATTAATGGATGCAGAGAGCCTTGTCGGTCCTTCGAACTCTCTGGCCTAGGCCGTGGCTGGAATTGACAGGTAAGGGAATGATTAAATACTAGTGCCCTACAGCTTTAATTAGTTTCATTACTACAAACTATGCTCATATTTATAGTACACTCGGTATTTTGCTCTGTCTTTCAAGAAACAATAGATATACCTAGACATAATATTTAGAACCATATATAAGTACTTGTTGTGCTCCCATGTAAATACTACAGGTATCGGACCCCTTATCAGGGAAACTCATTATCCAGAAAGTTCCGAATTACGGAAAAGCTATCTCTCACAGACTCCATTTTTATCAAATAATTCACATTTTAAAAAATGATTTCTTTTTCTCTGTAATAATAAAACCATACCTTGTACTTGATTCCAACTAAGATATAATTAATCCTTATTGGAGCCAAAATAATTACATTGGGTTTAATTACTGTTTAAATATTTTTTTTTAGCAGACTTGAGGTAGGAGATACAAATTACAGAAAGATCCCTTATCTGGAAAACCCCAGGTCCCAAGCATTCTGGATAATGGGTCCTATGCCTGTACTGATGCAATGACAATAGGCCATTTTTTATTTAAAAAGTTTGATACAATAGAATACTTACAAAAGAATAGCACAGCTGTTACACACAGGTATGTCAAGGAAGAAATAAAATCATTCTCAATTTTTTCAGCAGCTCCTTGAAAATATGCAGTGAAGGGAATCCACCATAGCAGCAGAGTATTACAAACGCCATTTAGGCCTAGGAAGATGACTGTCTCTTGCCAACTTAACCGACCAAGCAAAAGCTGGAATAGAACCTGCAGGAAAAAAATTGCAAGTCAGTGTGGAGAGTGCAGAGCAAGACAAGTGTAAAGAGCTTATGCACGTCATATTCCCATTAGGGTTGCCACCTGGCCAGTATTTGGGGCAGTTATTACAGTAATTCTGTAATACCCTTAAGTTCAGCCCCTGGCCCATCCCTCCACCCCTTTTGTCATCATCCTGCCCCCTCCTACACCACTAACCTCTCCTTTTGTCTCTGTCCCCCTGCTGGCTGCTAAATTTATTCTGAAAAGGTGGCAACCATAATTCCCATTGATGCTTCCTTTTACCGTTTAAAAGATAATTTAACCTAAAAACTTTAGACAGACTATCCATTCAGAAAATGATTTTGTAACATTCACAAAGTTCTCGAGTCTTTTTATATTGTGACATTACAGGCATACGTGCCCCTTTTGCCTTCATATCAAAATCAAAATGCTTTGATTATGGTTGTGTTAAAATCCATGCAGCGCAACATTAATTATATTGTAAATGTCTTCTTATATTAAGGTGACTGTTGGCATGTATCATTTTGTTATTTACATCACTAAAAATTACTTTCCTCTTTTATTAGCTGTTTTATGCTCAGAGGATCCTAACAGTTTTCTTTATTAGGATTAGTGACAGGAAACCTGATGTAAATACAACAAATGGCCTTATGTATGGTAAGTTCTGAAACTTTTAAATTGCAATATCGGTCTTTTGGGGGGTATGTACAGTCGCACAGCGTTGTGTGATTTTGTCCCAGTCTAGGGGGTGATTTTTGTGCACCTCAGTTTTTTAAATAGTGCCACAGATTCTCAATAGGAACGTAATTAATGGACCTTTTTATGCTTGAGTCACTTCAGTGTTACTTTGGCCTTGTATTTTGTAACCACACTACTCCATGTTTGGGGCCCGCCAATGGGCTTGTCCAACCAATATCTGGCCAAGATCTGCCTGTGTATTGCTTTCTTAACTGCATACAAAGCTCAAGTACAGTACCACTGCTTTTCAAGACATAGTTATATGTATGCCCATCTGTACTACTCCTTCTTGCTTTGCTTACAGATTGTATGATACATAGATCTGTCCCCAAATTTATATATAAAATTGAATTACTATTGATGCACAATGCAGTATGTATTGCTTACCCACATAAAATCAATTACCTGATTGACTGCAGCTATGATTGCTGCAGAAAGTGCCAAAATCCGCCCAATCACAGCTTCGGTTTCTATACTTTCTGTATATGACATCATCACCACACCCGCCATACAAGCAATTATAGCAATAACCTGCAGGGAGGGATTACATAGACAATAGACTAACAGCAAAGGGGTTGAAAGGCAAGGATAAAGTGTGGTATATTAGTATAGTGAAAATATTCTCCAGCTCTCACCCTATGGCCTAACTGTCAGTGCTATGTGCCATCAGCCCTAGTCTAGTTCTGTTGCCCACATTTAATGGCTTTCTATCCACCAGCATCTCACATGTACCAGGTAATTTAGTGCCCTTCATCAAGCACCTAAAACAATGCTTTTAGGCATTTTTATATGAAACTTTTGTTACAATACTGTATTTAGAATAGGGTGATAATACAAGCCTAGCTTTCAAAATACATATTAATATGGTAGCATGTACAGTTAAGTAACAATTACTAATCAGTTGATCATTTGACTGAAAGGCAGTTACAATAAAATTTCTTTGTCAGGGTCCCTCCTGCTATGAGGCATAGTTGTACATTAAATATGTACAAAAGAAGTAAATTAGAGAGTAAAAAAAAAAAAATCCTGAGAATAATCAACATGCTTTTCTAATGGAGGCACTACCCTAAGCACCCATATGGAACAATTTAGTAGCACTGCTACATATTTTCTTCTGGTTATCTCCATTCAGGAACCACAAATGATGGCATATAAATGTGAAGAGTATATTGATGTTTGTAGCCAGGACTGTTACAGAACTTGGTAAATAAATAATACAAACACTGAAGGGCCTGGAGAGAAAAGAACATCTCACTGTGATTGCATGCAATATGAGCAGTCTCAAAACTAGAACTGTGTGTTTCTAGCAAAAGGAATGTCCATATATATATATATATATATATATATATATATATATATATATATAAGGTCACCTGACAGTAAAAGCAGAATTTATAATAAAATATAAAAATTCAGAAGCAGGCAAAATAATTCAGCTAATACAATGTATATTATGTATGATGTAGGCTACAGGACGGGACAGTTCTATCTCCAGGTGCGCTAGATATGATATAAGGAAAAAATAGGAATAAACATCTTATAAAATAGAACATAGTAGATTAGGATATTGGGTAAACACTCCAGTGGATATGAAAAAAGAAAATAATTAGTAATGAGCGAATCTTTCCCGCTTCATCAGAAAATTTGCGAATCTTTGAAAAGACAACACAGAGAATGAAGCATGTCAAATATTGCTGTTTTTTTGACACATAGCATTTTTATTTTGAGAGAAAATTCACAATAGCGAAATGCAGAAATTCGCAGCGAGTCCATGCCTACCAAATAATTTCGCTCACCACAAAAAATAATGGCAAATGTTTAGGTTTTTAATGTATTGATTTAAAAGACAAAATTAGTCTTTGACCAGAAGGTGGCACTATGTTTAAGGTTTAAAAAATGTGATGCAGTCCAAGAAAGTCAAAGCTTTAGAAATAGTGACAACTCAGATTTGTACGTCTGGGGATTAAAGTGAAAAAAAGTCACACTGTTTATCAAAAAGAAGTTAAAAAAAGAAAAATTCAAAGGCTAAAAGGGTTAACTATTTTAAGCCAAATGCATGCGAAACAGTGGTCAGTAATGAACTGCTAGTTATAGAATGGGCTTTGTCTCGTCCTGAAAGTCTGTACTTTTTATCCCCCTCCCCCTCCCCGTTCCTAACATATAATACAGCCTTTGTATTGTCCATTTGAAGCCCTCCATGTTATCCTTTACAGGCCACAAACACAAGGAGCACTGCTATTGGCACAAAAATATTCAGGAATCTTGAGTAGTGTGAGTGAAAGAATATCATCCATCTCTGTTATTTCCCTTCCCTAGGCTGCACCTTGGCTGAAGTTAAACACAATTCACCACCATGTATTATTTTATCTTAATGACAGTGAATTATGGCAATCACATTTAATAATTTGTTTCTATCACAGCAACAGGAAATACCCATGGACCAAGAAAATGTGTAAAATTATTATTGGAATGGGGGATACCCTTATTAATAGTCTTGCAGGGTGCTCTTAAAGAAAGATAATAACTCTGGCAACTTGAAGATTACCTCTATACAATACCTTGTCAAATGGGATTATTATCCAATAAAAGCCCAAGTCTGATATGTTAGCATTTAATGTTTATAAATGTTAATCTCCCAAAAATGCCCTAGCAAGACTGACACAATATGAATGGCCTGTCATCTGTAAAGACTAAAATGTAACTTAAGTGAAAATGTTTTCCTCTTCCAGATGAACACAATGAGTGAAACTATAATTTTGGAAATGCTCTAGGGGTTGCTGAAAGCTAGAAGGCCAGAAGCCAAACTGTAAATTTAGAATTAAGTGAAAAAAAAACTGCTATTTGGAGAATTTATTATCTGAAGTATTGCATTTTTAGTAGCTATTTCCTATTCCAATTTAAATTTATAGTTATTCTCAGGATTTAGGACACCAACTGAAAGATAGGAGTCAAACAAGGATGGCTTTAAATTGAAGATAAATAAATTATGCATGGAATTACAGGTCGGAGTCAGTGAAGACAGTGGACTTCGAAGTCATCTTTGAGCAGGATTAAATCCTCAATCTCTTATTTACCATGCCAGAAAATGAGACCAACTATTATCATAAATGTGCCTCTTAGGGGCACATTTACAAAAGCACGAATGCACGAGCGTTTATGCGAACGCTCTGAGCGTATTTTCACCGATTTTTTCGGGCGTCCGCACGACTTTTTCGTACGGCGCACAACTTTTTCGTACGCTGTACGACTTTTTCGGACATTTGCACGAAAAAATTGGAAAGGTTTTACCGCTGTTTACAATTGTTTGGTACGAAAATTCCATGACTTTCGGATCGCCAATATGATATTATCGTGACTAATACGATTTTTTCGCAAGCATTTTCGTGATATTTGCGATCTTACGAAATTTTCGTTTCCAATACAATTTTTTCCCATTCGTGATTCGGATTCGTGGATTAGTAAATGTGCCCCTTAGTCTATGGTTCGTTTTCTATCATGATTACATGCAGGTACCAGCCTTCTCCCCATAACTCAAAAATAGCTGGCAAGAATCAGAACCCTGAGTTAACTAGTAAACATTAGGCTAATGCCAAACGATACGTATGGTGTATATTTTCGGCAAGCCGAAAATGCTTGCCGAGAATACGCGTCATACACTCCTATCTGTGCCTGCACCCACATGAATGGAGTACGCTTGTGTACAGGCACATGTAGCTGATATCCGCATAAAAACGAGAGACCGCATTTTCTCACGTTTTTATGCGGATATCGGCTACATGTGCCTGCACCCAAGCGTATCTCATTCATTAGGATGCAGGCACAGGTAGGAGCGTATGGTTTGTATTCTCTGCAACAGTTGCCGAAAATATACTCCATGCTCATCATGTGGCATGAAACTTAGGTTTATATATTAATTAAAAACTGGGTCTTCTAGTCATGCATTTATCGGTCTAAAATTTCTAAACTACATGCCCACATCTAGGTAACAGGGCTGAAACTAGGGGTAGGCAGTGGAGCCACATGACTTAGGCACAGCTGTGGGTAGGATGCTATTAGAAAGGGGCTGATTGGTTGGTAATGCAGGTTAATGAAGAGCAGTAGTAGATTACAGACCAAGGGTTGGGGGATAGGGCGTTGGGGCAGTTGGGTTGGTGCAAGAATGTCTTGCCTTAGGTGCTTATAATAGTTGGTCTGGGACTGCCAGGTAAACACTTAATTGTGGCCTTAACTAACTTCATCTTTTAATATTTATAGACTGGCACTAATCGTGCAGGTTGAAGAAAAATATGAACAGAAATAGATCATTTGGACCTCCATATGGGGTGTACCTTGATTTACTTTAATGCAATTGCAGATGTCCCAAGACTAATTAAAATTGGTCAAAGAAATATGTATTGATCACTCATTTGTTTACTAGTGGCATATGTCTGTATATTACTGACTCACAAGTTTCATTATAGTTGAACTGGCCTTGCTATTTTCCCACAGTGCCCTTGTGCCTAAAGTAGAATCCTACCATCATAAAAACAAGAGGTGCAGTAAATCCAATAGAGAGTCAAATGCTATGAAACATGCAAATAATTTTATACCTATGCTTCCCTATTAACAAGCATGTAAACTACAAAATACAACCGCATACCAAAATAAAGCCTGTAAAATTATATTTTAAAATCTGCAAAATATAAAATAATACTAAACTACACAGCATAAAGTGACATTATATTCTGCTTATACATTTTCTGGAAGAAAGACATTTATTCACATTTAGAATCCTATGTGGTTTTTATTGTGTTTGCATGGGAAGCAACGGCTTCTGCATTGACTTTGCAAAAAAAAAAAAAAAACAGGTTTAACAACTGAACAGGGAAGTGTGTAGGAGACACAGTGAGACGCTTGTATCCTGTTGGTTGGGATATTGTTGTGTGTAATCACCAGTTAGGGGATTTTGTATACCACAAAGAAATACTTTGTGTAAAACCTTTGGGAAAGAGGAAAAGAAACTGCAGGCCCAAACAAGACAATAGAAGACAGGAAATAAAAAAAATGTAAAGAAAATTCCTAAGAATGTTAAAAAATATGTTTAATTCAGTCTTTACTATTAATTTTTAAAAACTTTTAATAACTAAAAGGATATATATAAAATTAATAAAAAAATACAGGTATGGGACCCATTATCCAGAAACCTTATATCCAGAAGTGCACAATTTTATAAATATGCTTATTAAAATCCCATAGGAATGAATAGAAAACGGGCAAGTTTTTCTGTAGTGAGCTCTAAATTCACACTTTGATAAATCTGCTACCTAAACTATGCTGGTCTACATTACAAAAAGATCCCTTATCTGGAAAATCCTAGATTCTGAGCATTCTCGATAACAGATTCCACACCTGTACTCCATTTATATTAAAAACATGCTCATGCAGCCTAGGGTTAGAACTGCAGGGCTGCATGGTATGTAAGGCAATCATTCATTTCAAATATCACATCTTATAAAACTGTCCCTGCCTAGTTACACATCATTCTGCTGAAAGTTTTATACAACATAAGATGTGTTTGTCAAAGCAAAAAAAGAGGAATTCCTCATGCACATAGGAGGAATTCCTCATGCAGACAACTTGCTTTTATTTGTACTAGTGCTCTAGTAAGGAGAACATCACATTGCATTGGAGACAGTATCTTACTATACTCCCATTAAAAAAACAGAACACAAAGCAGTTCTTAATTTCAGAGATTTAAGCCTAAAGTCTGGTGGTGTCTAGTTAAATTGGGATTATATGTTTCCTAATAATTATCCTGGAAACAGGATAGTCCTTGTTTTATTCTGAATTATTTAATTTAACTTAGTGATAGTGACAATACAAAGTATGACAGACACAACGGATGGTGGAAAGGCAGCTAGTTGACAACTTAGCTCAAGGTTATCCTACATATGTAGAATACCTTGAGTGTCAAAGAGATGGCACCCAAAAATCTATGTCCCAGTGAGTGAAGAATGCGGTTAAAAGTCAAGTCAATAAAGGTCAAATGTCAAGCGTTTAACTAGAACTCATCGCCATCTCTTCCAGAAAGGCTGTTGCCCAGGAGTCATAGAGACTATTCTTAGGCGTGGTTAGTGGGGTACAATTATGTATAAACACTAAGGGGCATATTTATTATGCTGTGTAAAAGACGGTGGGAAAATTTGCCACACATCGGCAGGCTTTGCCGTGTAAAAACGGCGTAATTTTTTTACACGTTTTTTCTTCCACCGGAACTTATGGAAAATAATGGCGTAATATCCAGCGGAATATCCGGCGTTCAGACATCGATTTTTTCCATTTATTTTACACAGCTTTTTTCTCCTTTTTTCGGCGAATTAGTTTTACACAGCATAATAAAACACCCCTTAATGACATTGTCAGTTCATAAGTGCCCAGCCAGTGTGTACTACCTCTCTTGAAGGAACTGGTAAAACAACTTAGGCTGATGCCACACGTGGTGTTTTTACGCTGCGTATTTTCTCAGCCTAAAAACGCCGCACAAGCCACACAGCCCCTGACTATGGCGTTTTTCAGCCTAGTACTGGTGACGTAGCAAATCCCGTTTCCATGGTGCTGCCTTTGTGTATACATAGGAATAGCTTGCTGTGCAAATACTGGGGTATTTCGGCAAACGCTTGAAAAATCCGTGGTAAGGCGTTTTCTAGCATATTTACGCATTGTGTGGTTTGCTTCGAGTCTTTTCAAGTTATTTCTATGGATGATGATATTGTGCGTTTTTCAGCCACCGAGAGAATTAGAAAATACGCAGCGTAAAAACGCCACGTGTGGCATCAGCCTTAAGGTAAATATGAATGACATACTGTGATTTGCTCCAAACTCTGCCAGAAATGTCTCTGTGGTATTATAAGAACCGGTGCCGTTTGTTCTTCCGTGTCTTGGTGTTCTAGATATACAAGGGGACTTTAAAAATCAGAGCGTTTGTGTATATTTGCTATACCACAAGGGCCAGTTGATAATTAATTTGTTATGATAATTTCAATTGAGAAGGAGGCTAAGCCCAGATTTTCCCCTGTTCCAGTAGTTATTGCAGCAGTCCCCAAGATTTCTTACTTGTGAGCCACAGTCAAATGTTAAAAGACTTAGGGAGCAACACAAGCTTCATAAAAACAGACTATCAGTTTACAGGAGACTTTGTTTGGTAGTTGATTTTGTTTTTATTCAACTAAGACTTACCACTAAGCCCGGAATTTAAAAATTACCACCAGCTTTGGGGACACTGGGACAATATGGTATGGGATGGTGAGCAACCTGTTGCTCATGAGCCACTGGTTAGGGATCACCAACTAGTTATTGGGTAACAACATTTTATTAGGTGGACAGTCAATGCAATTTTCCAATTCTTCCACTCAAAATGTTATACGATAGGGTACCTGTGCTGGAAATATTGAGTGCGAAAAAGAATAAGAATAAGGTTGATATGTCTATTGGTATGCTTGTGGGTTTAGGGGTGACCCCAGATGTAAATGTGTCCCTAGCTGGTGTGAATGATGTTGAATGCTTGAAATTTGTCATGACAAATCACCAGTGAGGATGGTTACAATTCTGCAGCTCGGTTGCAAAATGTTTCTGCAAATTGTAAAGGATGTCTACACATTAAAATGTCTAGCAGAGAGTTCTCTGCTTTATTTGAAGGCAAACGGTAAGGTAGAATGAGCTTGAATCCTCAGCACTG
This sequence comes from Xenopus tropicalis, assembly GCF_000004195.4. NCBI lineage: Eukaryota > Metazoa > Chordata > Amphibia > Anura > Pipidae > Xenopus > Xenopus tropicalis. The sequence goes on from NC_030680.2 coordinate 40,260,531, forward strand.
TGTAGTAGCTCAGCTCTTGAGTGTATAAATGGGCATGAGTGTGATACTGAGCAAGCTCAACTAGATAGCTTGTCTAAATTGTGTCTGGACATACTGGTGACAATTGTCCTGTCTATATTGCAAATGTAAGTGTAATATGCAATGAAATATTTGGCAGAGCCTGGAAAATGAACTTGAGAAAGACAGTTTGTACAGCATGTTGAACACTTTTGAGAAACACATTGTCCCAGAAAGAGAGAAGTATATGATGAAATACTTAAGTGTGAAGTTATAAATTCCCTGCCAAATCTCACATTTGCTGAGAAAAAGGAAGGTGCACATGAATATGACGTCAATGTCAATGACTGCCTGTAAAATAGAGAATGTAAATACTGCTGGCAGAGAATCTGCTGAATACAGAATAAGTCTCAGTGACAGTGTGTATGACAGTGAGTGAATGGGAAAGACTCCTTTATTCTACAAAGTATTTATTCTGAGGGTACAGTTTTCCTCTAAGCCTGCAAAAGGTCCTATGTGGCACATAGGACATATACACATAAACATGTATCAATGTATTATATGTATTAATTAATCATGTATGAAAGTTTGTTTGTGCCTTAGAGTCAACATGTTAGATCCCTTACATACCTAGTAATCTTTTTTAATCTTCTAAGGCTCCCTGTTGCCTGGTCTGGTACCAGTGAAGTGGAGGGGATCATATTTTATTGCAGTATTTACAAAGGGTTTACCACGAGCCTGGTAATTACAGAACTATATGTTTAGTATCTGTAGTGGGGCAGTCCCTACTATGTCCTCAAAGAGATCACATTTGAGAACAGGTGACATCAAACTAATCTACACTCAGTACAAAATGATAAACACCTAATATATTGAAGTAAATGCAGTCTACTTATACTTTACCAAGGCCTTTGATGCAGTGCTGCGTTGGAGGTCTCTTGGTCTTAAAGATGCTATATATATATATTTAGGTGGATTGTAGGAAGGATAATGTATAGAAAATGTAGTAAGTAATCATAACACTTTTAATGCAAGTCTGCATTTGCCATAAAAATTAATATCCCCTAATGACAGGTCACATGACCTAAAATGCATCAGGAGCTGCTGCACAGATTCACCCAAGGGCTGGCCTTCCCTGCTCCTCACTGCCTGCTGATAACATCACTGAAACATCAGTTCTTAGGAATATTCTTGAATATATATGTGTTGGTGCCTTTTCTCAAAAAAAAGCGAACTCAAATTTTTATTAAATCGGCTCCTAAATGTCTCTTTTTCTTATAATGTTCCCATTTTGTGATTACAGTTTATCCAATTCTACAGTGGTTGGATTATGTTTACACAAACTATTTATTCTTTGCAACCTATTTCTATTCAAATTAATTTGCTTGAGGCCCAACAATGCTATCTTGCCATGTGTTCACACCATTAAGCAACTCTAGTCAACACCATCAGCGAAATGAAAAAAAAAAAAAAATACCTGTAGTGTTGGAGCAAGTCAACTTTTTGTTTACTACTTGTTCTGTGATTTGCACCTGTATATAAAGCGAATAAAAAGGAATCTGGACTGAAAAGAAAAAAAGATCTTCAGCCTTTGGATTGGTTTGGGCAAAAGGAAGCGACAAATTGCTGGTTCACAGCCTTTTGCCCTTTTACCCCGGATTACAGCAATAAACCCTTAACCAGGTGTGTTTGCAAACATCGAGAGGAAATGTCACAAGTCTTATGCTTGACATATGGAGGGCTTTGTCAGCTGTTATAAAGAGTGCTACAGCATAGAGCAAAAAAACACTGTTGGTAGAGAGTCAATGCTCCAGTCCTTATAGTAAATCTATACCCCCAAACAATGTAAAAATATATTGCATAAACCAGCTCATATGTAAAACCCTGCTTCATCTAAATAAACCATATTCATATAAATATACTTTTTTAGTAGTATGTGCTATTGGGTAAACCTAAATAGAAAATTACCATTTTAAGAATTAAGGGCCGCCTCCTGGGATCATAGGATTCACAGTGCACACAAACAAGCCAAGGCACACAAACATGCTAGGCCACATCAGCCAATGAATGAACAGAGTTCTGCCTTTTGCTTCCACGCTACTTCCTGTTATAGTTAGAGCTGCATTATTTCTGGTCATGTGATCTGAGGGAGCACACAGCCCATCACTAAATGGTGGCTCAATGGGAAAGATGCAAAAGGGCAATATTTACTGATATATATATTTCAGTTTGGCAAGATTCTTTAATAGGTCAATTAACATAATATAAACTATCTGTTGGTAAAGTATTTATTTTGGGGGTATAGTTTTCCTAATATTCTATTCCTAGAATATTAATAAACTGGAAAGAGTGCAGAGATGTGCAAATGTAAAAGGAATGGAAGAAATAAACTATGAGGTATGACTGTCAGTTTTTAAAGGACAATGAAAGGTTAATATAAATTAAAAGTAAGTCTAAAGGCATTCTTTTTAAGTACTTACTGCATATCTAAATTCCCAGATCCCTGGTTGCTTCACATGCCCACCAGCCAATCAGAAGCGGATCTGGCAGAGGGGAGGGGGGGAGGGAATGAAACACATGTGCAGTATGAAGCAAGGAGGGAAAGGAAGGGAGAATACCTTTTTAGAGATGGCTGCCTGTTCTAGAAAATGTTAAGTAAGTGTGACTGAGTAAATATTTGATTAGGTGAGCCAAAAGTGTGGCGTTTTTACTAAACAATAGGAGGACTATTGGGCAGTATGCTTTTTAAATTTTGACTTGCATTCTCCTTTAACCCTTTAAGTGCCAGCCGAATTCGTCATTTCGGTTCCCCCCAGTGCCAGACGTTTTTTAAGCATTTTGTACTCATTCACTTTAACAATGTTTTTTGGTAGGAAAACCTCCACGAAACTAGGGAAATTATATATCGTTTTTTTCGTCACTAATTGGGCTTCGACATACATACCAAATTTTATAACTTTTCTGGAGATATGATGTGTATTTTGGGTGAAATATGTAAAAAAAAAAAAAAATTATGAAAAATTTCTGTATATTTTGAGGTTTTTTTCCATAGAAAAGTTAATTTTACTCACTTTTTTTTATTGTTTGTAAAAGCCCTGATACTCCCAATTCCAACGATACCAAATATGTGGTGGTACCCCACAGTTCCTGTCCAGAAGTAACCCCCAAACTAAAGCAATACTTAGTACAATATCACACCAGAACAAAGCAGAAAAGCGCTTGTAACAGTTAATGCAGCATAACTTATATGTAAATCTAAAATATCCCCTCATGTTTGGTATCTTTAGAAACTACAGACCTTCAGGTTTCTAGGTGCAATGTAGTTTTCACTCAAAAGCCAAATACCTTTTGTCAGTGCATTGTGAAATTTGGAACTTTTTATGACATTTTTTTTTTTTTCTAAAACGTAAACTTGGACGCATGATCAAATGTGGATTTGACAAAAAAAAATCTCATAAAAATTTTCTAACAAAGGCATATTTGAAAGACAAACTTCTCCTGAATAAAATGATGCCCCATATGTATGGGTGCACATAAAGACATGGGCACCAAACACTCCAAAGCAGGGGCAATGCACAAGGGCAATTACAGCTAAAAATGTGGGGGCTGCGCTCTATGTGCACTTCCTGCAGTTTTTCAGTGTTAACCCCCCCTACCTGTGAAATAACCCCCACAAACTATATATTTCTGAAAAGTGCACACCTTCAGCTATTCAGAGACACCACTCTTCTCTTTCTACATGGAAAATTGTGGCCGCAGTCCCTTGCAGAAGTAAGCGCTTTGGTCAGAAATCAAGGAAAAACCAGATAAAAAACCTAGATTTCTCCCCAAAATCTCCATGGCAACTACCAAAAACTTACTAAACATCGATCTGCAAGTTCCCCTGAATAAAACGATACCCCATATGTATGGGTGCACATAAAGACGTGGCCACCAAATGCCCCAAAACAGGGGCAATGCATAAGGGCAATTTCTGTTGAAATTTTGGGGGCTGCGCTCTATGTGCACTACCTGCAGTTTTTCAGTGTTAACCCCCCCTACCTGTGAGATAACCCCCACAATCTATATATTTCCGAAAAGTGCACACCTTCAGCTATTCAGAGACACCACTCTTCTCTTTCTACATGGAAAATTGTGGCCGCAGTCCCTTGCAGAAGTTAGCGCTTTGGTCAGAAATCAAGGAAAAACTAGATACAAACCTAGATTTCTCCCCAAAATCTCCATGGCAACTACCAAAAACTTACTAACCATCAATCTGCAAGTTCCCCTGAATAAAACGATACCCCATATGTATGGGTGCACATAAAGACGTGGCCACCAAATGCCCCAAAACAGGGGCAATGCATAAGGGCAATTTCAGTTGAAATTTTGGAGGCTGCGCTCTATGTGCACTACCTGCAGTTTTTCAGTGATAACCCCCCCTACCTGTGAGATAACCCCCACAATCTATATATTTACGAAAAGTGCACACCTTCAGCTATTCAGAGACACCATTCTTCTCTTTCTACATGGAAAATTGTGGCCGCAGTCCCTTGCAGAAGTCAGCGCTTTGGTCAGAAATCAAGGAAAAACCAGATACAACCCTAGATTTTGGTCAGAAATCAAGGAAAAACCAGATAAAAACCTAGGATTTCTCCCCAAAATCTCCATGGCAACTACCAAAAACTTACTAAACCTCAATCTGCAAGTTCCCCTGAATAAAACGATACCCCATATGTATGGGTGCACATAAAGACGTGGCCACCAAATGCCCCAAAACAGGGGCAATGCATAAGGGCAATTTCAGTTGAAATTTTGGGGGCTGCGCTCTATGTGCACTACCTGCAGTTTTTCAGTGTTAACCCCCCCTACCTGTGAGATAACCCCCACAATCTATATATTTCCGAAAAGTGCACACCTTCAGCTATTCAGAGACACCACTCTTCTCTTTCTACATGGACAATTGTGGCCGCAGTCCCTTGCAGAAGTTAGCGCTTTGGTCAGAAATCAAGGAAAAACCAGATAAAAACCTAGATTTCTCCCCAAAATCTCCATGGCAACTACCAAAAACTTACTAAACATCAATCTGCAAGTTCCCCTGAATAAAACGATACCCCATATGTATGGGTGCACATAAAGACGTGGCCACCAAATGCCCCAAAACAGGGGCAATGCATAAGGGCAATTTCAGTTGAAATTTTGGGGGCTGCGCTCTATGTGCACTACCTGCAGTTTTTCAGTGTTAACCCCCCCTACCTGTGAGATAACCCCCACAATCTATATATTTACGAAAAGTGCACACCTTCAGCTATTCAGAGACACCACTCTTCTCTTTCTACATGGAAAATTGTGGCCGCAGTCCCTTGCAGAAGTTAGCGCTTTGGTCAGAAATCAAGGAAAAACTAGATACAAACCTAGATTTCTCCCCAAAATCTCCATGGCAACTACCAAAAACTTACTAACCATCAATCTGCAAGTTCCCCTGAATAAAACGATACCCCATATGTATGGGTGCACATAAAGACGTGGCCACCAAATGCCCCAAAACAGGGGCAATGCATAAGGGCAATTTCAGTTGAAATTTTGGAGGCTGCGCTCTATGTGCACTACCTGCAGTTTTTCAGTGATAACCCCCCCTACCTGTGAGATAACCCCCACAATCTATATATTTACGAAAAGTGCACACCTTCAGCTATTCAGAGACACCATTCTTCTCTTTCTACATGGAAAATTGTGGCCGCAGTCCCTTGCAGAAGTCAGCGCTTTGGTCAGAAATCAAGGAAAAACCAGATACAACCCTAGATTTTGGTCAGAAATCAAGGAAAAACCAGATAAAAATCTAGATTTCTCCCCAAAATCTCCATGGCAACTACCAAAAACTTACTAAACCTCAATCTGTAAGTTCCCCTGAATAAAACGATACCCCATATGTATGGGTGCACATAAAGACGTGGCCACCAAATGCCCCAAAACAGGGGCAATGCATAAGGGCAATTTCAGTTGAAATTTTGGGGGCTGCGCTCTATGTGCACTACCTGCAGTTTTTCATTGATAACCCCCCCTACCTGTGAGATAACCCCCACAATCTATATATTTCCGAAAAGTGCACACCTTCAGCTATTCAGAGACACCACTCTTCTCTTTCTACATGGACAATTGTGGCCGCAGTCCCTTGCAGAAGTCAGCGCTTTGGTCAGAAATCAAGGAAAAACCAGATAAAAACCTAGATTTCTCCCCAAAATCTCCATGGCAACTACCAAAAACTTACTAAACCTCAATCTGCAAGTTCCCCTGAATAAAACGATACCCCATATGTATGGGTACACATAAAGACGTGGCCACCAAATGCCCCCAAACAGGGGCAATGCATAAGGGGGGGCTGTGCTCTACCTGCAGTTATTTAGTCTAAACACCCCCATACCTGTGAAATAACCCCCACAAACTATATATTTCTGAAAAGTGCACACCTTCAGCTATTCAGAGACGCCACTCTCCTCTTTCTACATGGAAAATTGTGGCCGCAGTGCCTTGCAGAAGTCAGCGCTTTAGTCAGAAATCAAGGAAAAACCAGATACAAACCTAGATTTCTCCCCAAAATCTCCATGGCAACTACCAAAAACTTACTAAACCTCAATCTGCAAGTTCCCCTGAATAAAACGATACCCCATATGCATGGGTACACATAAAGACGTGGCCACCAAATGCCCCCAAACCGGGGCAATGCATAAGGGGGGGCTGTGCTCTATGTGCTCTACCTGCAGTTATTTAGTCTAAACACCCCCATACCTGTGAAATAACCCCCGCAAACTATATATTTCTGAAAAGTGCACACCTTCAGCTATTCAGAGACGCCACTCTCCTCTTTCTACATGAAAAATTGTGGCCGCAGTCCCTTGCAGAAGTCAGCGCTTTGGTCAGAAATCAAGGAAAAACCAGATAAAAAAACCTAGATTTCTCCCCAAAATCTCCATGGCAACTACCAAAAACTTACTAAACCTCAATTTGCAAGTTCCCCTGAATAAAACGATACCCCATATGTATGGGTGCACGTAAAGACGTGGCCACCAAATGCCCCAAAACAGGGGCAATGCATAAGGGCAATTTCAGTTGAAATTTTGGGGGCTGCGCTCTATGTGCACTACCTGCAGTTTTTCAGTGTTAACCACCCCTACCTGTGAGATAACCCCCACAATCTATATATTTACGAAAAGTGCACACCTTCAGCTATTCAGAGACACCACTCTTCTCTTTCTACATGGAAAATTGTGGCCGCAGTCCCTTGCAGAAGTCAGCGCTTTGGTCAGAAATCAAGGAAAAACCAGATACAACCCTAGATTTTGGTCAGAAATCAAGGAAAAACCAGATAAAAACCTAGATTTCTCCCCAAAATCTCCATGGCAACTACCAAAAACTTACTAAACCTCAATCTGCAAGTTCCCCTGAATAAAACGATACCCCATATGTATGGGTACACATAAAGACGTGGCCACCAAATGCCCCCAAACAGGGGCAATGCATAAGGGGGGGCTGTGCTCTATGTGCTCTACCTGCAGTTATTTAGTCTAAACACCCCCATACCTGTGAAATAACCCCCGCAAACTATATATTTCTGAAAAGTGCACACCTTCAGCTATTCAGAGACGCCACTCTCCTCTTTCTACATGGAAAATTGTGGCCGCAGTCCCTTGCAGAAGTCAGCGCTTTGGTCAGAAATCAAGGAAAAACCAGATACAACCCTAGATTTTGGTCAGAAATCAAGGAAAAACCAGATACAAACCTAGATTTCTCCCCAAAATCTCCATGGCAACTACCAAAAACTTACTAAACCTCAATCTGCAAGTTCCCCTGAATAAAACGATACCCCATATGTATGGGTACACACAAAGACGTGGCCACCAAATGCCCCCAAACCGGGGCAATGCATAAGGGGGGGCTGTGCTCTATCTGCAGTTATTTAGTCTAAACACCCCCATACCTGTGAAATAACCCCCGCAAACTATATATTTCTGAAAAGTGCACACCTTCAGCTATTCAGAGACGCCACTCTCCTCTTTCTACATGAAAAATTGTGGCCCCAGTCCCTTGCAGAAGTCAGCGCTTTGGTCAGAAATCAAGGAAAAACCAGATAAAAAACCTAGATTTCTCCCCAAAATCTCCATGGCAACTACCAAAAACTTACTAAACCTCAATTTGCAAGTTCCCCTGAATAAAACGATACCCCATATGTATGGGTGCACATAAAGACGTGGCCACCAAATGCCCCAAAACAGGGGCAATGCATAAGGGCAATTTCAGTTGAAATTTTGGGGGCTGCGCTCTATGTGCACTACCTGCAGTTTTTCAGTGTTAACCCCCCCTACCTGTGAGATAACCCCCACAATCTATATATTTACGAAAAGTGCACACCTTCAGCTATTCAGAGACACCATTCTTCTCTTTCTACATGGAAAATTGTGGCCGCAGTCCCTTGCAGAAGTCAGCGCTTTGGTCAGAAATCAAGGAAAAACCAGATAAAAAACCTAGATTTCTCCCCAAAATCTCCATGGCAACTACCAAAAACTTACTAACCATCAATCTGCAAGTTCCCCTGAATAAAACGATACCTATGTCTGGTTGCGCATAAGTACATGGCCACCAAACCTGAAAATGCATAATATTGGGGCTGCACTCTATGCACCCCTTTTTTTTTGCCTGCACCCGAATGAATGGAATACGCTCGGGTGCAGGCACATGTAGCCGATATACGCATGAAAACGCGTGAGAATGCAAAGTCTCGCGTTTTCATGCGTATATCGGCTACATGTGCCTGCACCCGAGCGTATCCCATTCATTCGGGTGCAGGCACAAGTAGCAAGCGTAGGGCTGAATTTTCGGCAATCGTTTTTCCACTTGCTGAAAAAATCAGCCCTACGCCATGTGTGGCATCAGCCTAACCCTTGGCAATAGAAACTACCAGAACAATCTTAGCACCTCTGGACCTTTCTAGAACAACTGAAATCAAATGAAGTTAAAATGGAATAAAACCACTAAAAGCAATCAAAGAACAATAGTTGCAATGAAATCGGTGGTCAGAGCCCTGGATCCACCAATGTCACTGCAAAAGCAACCTTTTAGGGGCACTAAACACACAAAGAACAATGCAAAGATAAAACACCATAAAATCAGTAAAATCCAATAAAACCACCTAAACCAACAGAAGAACAATAATTGCAATGAAATCGGTGGTCAGAGCCCTGGATCCACCAACGTCACTGCAAATTCAGCACCCAATAGCAATAAAAAAGTTATAGTGCAATAGAATAATTCAAAAACAGAAATCAATTATGAAAATGCCAAAAAAACACTAAAATGCAACCAAATAAATCAGATAATTATAGAGCAAGATCAGAAATAAAGTTTTAGTAAAAAAAAAAGACTGCCAAAGAAAGCAAAGAAAGAAAGAAAAGAAAAGAAAGAAAGAAAAAAAAAAAAAAAAAAAAAAAAAAAGTGTAAGTGTAAGTGTGTGTGTAAGTGTCTGTGTGTGCTTGGGAAAGTTGTAAATAAGTGTGTATGTGTACAAAAGTGTAATAATGACAAAGATAGAAGAAAAAATTGAAAAAAAAAAAAAAAAAAATTTTTAGACAGTTGAGATAGAAATAAGCAAAATAAACAGTGGTAGAGAGTTGTAGTTCAGCTTACCCAAGGCAGGCAGGCGATCAGAGGCGATCAGGGTCGATAAATCCAGCAGGCAGGCAGCAGGGGAGCTCCATCCGGTCCAACGTGCGCAGCAGGAGTGAGGGAGCCGACAGTAGGCGGCGCTATTTAAAGGGACAGCAGTGGACACGTCATCAATGCGTGTCCACTGCTGTCATTGGCTGGAGCGACGATCGGTGCGGCTGGGCGACCGGATCGGTGAGTATGTCCTTATTCGCTCGTTGCCTAGGGGGTTGTGAAGGCTTTACAAGCGCTGCGCTGCTTTAAAAGCGAGCGCAGCGCTTGTAAACCCGACAGTGCCATTGGACGTAGATTCTACGTCCCATGGCACTTTGGTCCCTTGGTACCTGGGACGTAGAATCTACGTCCCTTGGCACTTAAAGGGTTAAAGAGTTTTTCTCTTGGGAAAGGATATGATTACTCTTTACAAGTACATTAGAGGGAAATATAGACCTAGTGGTTTGATTAGTGGTAGATTATGTACTTGGAATGTAAAAAGATGCAACCAATGTATACCTTTAATCATTAAAATCATAAAGTTTAATGGGATTAACTTTGAAGATTAACATTCTTGATGAAGAAGGACTTGGGTGTACTTGTGGATAATAAACTTGAATGTAGCAAGCAATGTTGTTCAGGAGCTGGCAAAACAAGGTTTTGTCCTGTATTAAAAGGGGCAAAGATTCACAGGAGGAAAATGTTCATGCTGTCTTTACAAGGTGCTGGTAAGGCCCCATCTTGAATATGCAGTGTAGTTTTGGTCCAGTCCTTATAAAGGACATTAATGAAATTGAAAAAAGTCCAAAGAAGAGCTACTAAGTTGATAAAGGGTATGAAGGTTATGAGGAAAGGTTGGGTAAGATGGGGTCGTCACCACTGAAGGAGAGATGCTAATATATTAACATTTGTGCTAATATTTGTATAGGGTTGAGTTGGTTTAGAATGGTTTACCTTCTCAACTGTCCCTGCAGTAAAACCTATGTTGGTCAAAAATCTAGACCAATTAAGGCCACACTCTGGATACGTTAAAACTCACTATGTCAAACATCACTTGTCTCAATTAAAATGGATGGTATTGGAGGTTGTATGTGCCCACCACCCGAGAGGTGGAAATACTAAATTATTACTGAGAAGCATTTTGGATAACAAAAAAAAATAAAAGGTCCTTAAGGTAGTTGGTTATAAGTATAAATTGTTTTCTATAATAATCCAATTAATACTTACATTATTCTTCTTAACCTCTTACAGATTTTTTTTCCCTTGCCCTTTATACATTTAATACATATTGCGTAGGGCCAATGTAGAAAACAAATAAGGGTAAGATTAACTGGACAAGTGGGCATGCATAACGTACATACTATATAATGTTTCTATAATACTGTAACAATTTTAGCACATTTTTTTATTTCCCCCAGGTCCAACAGAGACAGGTAGGCCAACATCATGGAAATTCCTGGTGCAGTGGTGACAAACTAGTTAACCTTTTTCAGGGTTAAAGGATTTAATATAAATGTGGATTTATCTTCATCTTGAAAGCTAATTAGTGGGCTATGACTACCCTCCACCGATTTTTTAAGATTTTTCATTGGTGCTTGGACTTGGCTAATGGACTCTCCTAAAGATGGTCTCCACTTTGTTTAATAGAACACACATTTGATACTGGTCCTGCCCTGTTTAAGGTGCTTTCAATGATTGCAATCTGTATGCACCTTTAAATCTATTGACGTAAAGAGCCCTAGAGCCTGAAATTGTTGTGTCAATAAACACAAATTTCAGCTAGATCTTTTTTCATTCATTTTTTCTAGTTCTGATTGGCTGTGGCATGTACATCTAAAGCAGAAATGTTTTCTGGGAGGATGGGACTTACTACACCACTTTAGAAAGTGTAGTGTTTAGTGCAGATACCATGGTACCTGGCAGTTTATTTTTGGACTGAAAAGGTAAATCTCTCCCTAATTTAGACTTTCACGTATAATTAGTGCAGCAAATGGGCATTCTGCCCAAATCTTACCCTAACTAGCATTTAGGCTGAGTCCATGCCCTCCCCCTTCACTGCTCTATGCCCCCAATGGGGGGGGGGGGAGGCAGCCACATAATTTGGGAGCCACTGTTATCTTCTCTTGGATGCTAAAGATAACTTGATTTTGATCTCTCCAAGCCTCGCAAACCTCTCTCTGTTTACAGCATGGTTTTCTCTCCAGAAATGTAATTTTAGTTTGTAAGAAATGAATGCAGAATTAAAATGTAAATCTTGTCAAGCAATTAGTTTGAGGCTTGTGTTCTGTGTGGTTTTGGCAACTGTTTATAAGGAGATATAAGTGATGGTTAAATTGGGAAATGGGAATGTAAATGCGGTACAAGTTTAGACATGGTATGCATTATGTTACTTGGGATGTAATGCACATGGGACGTTATATCGCATGCACTGGGGAGGTTACATTCCTTCTGGAATTAATGTAAATCACTGTTGGTAAAACATATGCATAAGAGTAGTGCATATATTTTACTACTGGTGATTTACATTAATCCAGGTAGTAAAGTAATGTTTTGTTACCTGCAGTGGTGGTGATTAAGTGAAGGTGACAAAATATTGTTGGAATATTTGTAATTAAAGTGTGTATATTTGTTGGATTTCAAAGAACATTCCTACTAAACTTGTTTTAGTTATATAATTTATAGTTTACAGTGCAATAAGGCAATGCTGTCCATGCATTGCATGCATGCAGTGGGCGAATCATTTCTCATATAGCATGGTTGAGGGTGAGGGCCAGGTTAAATGAAAATGATTATATTATACAGTGAAGACTATGAAGCCTTTAAGCAGACTAGGGACTCTAAAAATCCTTTGGAGGGCTACATTAGGGCTGTGGGCCTCCAGTTAGACAGGCCTGTAAGGATAAGACTGACGGGGGGATAGGGGAATATTAGAAGAAGCATAGTAAGTATAGGTATGGAAAATAATATAACTATAGCCGTAAGGGATTGGTGACTAAGGAGATTGACGGAGAGTGAAGAGGATAGAGAAAGTAATAGGTTTATGAGGTTTAATAGAATGAAAACCAGTCAGATTATATGATTAAGCACACTGCTAAAAAGAGGGGATATATATAGATATAAATGTGATTGGAGAGGGTATGGGGTAAATGTCTGGTTAACCTTCAAACTAACCTTAAATATACTGATACAGATATTCGTACTAATTGGATTAGGGCTACAATTAAAAGGAAGAAGTATAATCAAAGAAAACCTCGAGGGTGCACTGGAGAGAAAGAATATAGGCTGCTTACTTTTTACTTTGCTATGACATATGCAGGCATATAAATATATTATACATAATGAAGTAAATTATGGCTTTTGAACTAATAGCTTACCTACCCATACGTCCTGCTAAGGCAAAATAGTTTGCTTGGCCACATGTATCACACTATTGGCACACATATGTAAAGCTGAGATTTTATTTTCATCAGCTACATAAATATATGTGACTTAAATATTTATAAAACCTGCAAAACAGTCCTTAAAACCAAATCCTTAAAAATAAATCAAATATTTCCAGGCAGAAAAGACTCATATGTTAAAAATGTCGTTTCACCCTTGGACTGTACCATATTTGTGTTAATCTATAAATATGCAATGGCAAATACAACACTACTAACTAACAAACTAGTTCTTTTATGTCCTTTGCAAAAGTGTTGATTAAGGTTTAATTGGGTATTTCTAATAAATATTGTTTAATCATTTCATCAACTTAGATTCAACATAATTAACAAAATTTAACAATTGGCTTCATGTAAGTAAATTATGTAGATCAATAATGAAAATAAAAAAGTAGAAAGTGTCTAATAACTCTAGCGAATTGTTAGGGTTGGACCAGAAAAAAATAAGGGTACTTTTCAGCCATGATGGAGAAATAGCTTTACAGTAAAACTTTACACTGAGCCTAGGTACTATACTCAATGAGGTCAGGATTGGGCAGATGGTGTAATGCCATTTAATAGGAAGAGGGAAATTTTCCCATAAGATAAAGTGTTGCACTTGCCTATACTTACTATAAACTGCCCTAATACAATCTAAACTAATTGCTGCCTAGCTGCTATGGTATGTTGGACTGATGTGACATTGCAGGTCCTAGTGTTTGTTAATGTGGGATAACCATTAATATATTATTGTGCACACTGTGTAATACCCACTCTGGCTCCCATGAATTGTTCCCGCAGGACTGTCCAGGAGAGGAGATAGCCCAGAGCTTTATTACAGGAATACAAAGCAGCTACTTCTGATGTTTTTAATCTATATAATCCCAGAAAGTAGAGGAAAAGGGTAAGTAGAGATAAGGTACAGAGAGGGAGGATTCTCTTTATAGCAAAGAGTGGTGTTAGAGAGTGAGGGCCAAGTTTCTGGAAGCTTAACGAAAAGGCAGGAATGAGGCAAAAAAGAACAACAAAGAAACACATTAAGATAAAATATTTACATGCAGAGGTTAATGAGACATAATTAATTTAATTCTCTAATCTAAAAAGATCCTCTTGTTTTCTGAAATCCCTATTAATCTGATTAAATCTTAAATCAACAGTTAGTGTTATACAAGAATTAATACACAAGCAATATATTCTAAATAACTTAAAAGTAAACAGACAGGAGTCAGATTTTGTCATTAACTAACACTTCACAAAATTACATTTTATTGTAAAATGAAACACATATTATTATAGAATTTACTTTAACTTTATTGTTTAGAAATGTCCAATCATTTTTTATTCTGCACAAGGAAAAATATAAATCTGTATATCTGTTATTATTCATATGAGTAAAAGCAGCCATAATATGTTTGGAAGAGAAACATATTAGAGACTTTGTTTTAGGAAATGATTAGCAATGCTTTTTAGTGGGTGTTAGATATATTGTATAGAAGCTCCCACTTAAATATTTACTTACTCCACTTATGCAGGCAAACAATACTCTAAGGGCAGTGACTAGTTGGTGCGTGACAAATCGGCTAGAATGTAAAGCGGCGGTGGGATAGCATACACGGCGCGTTGATTTGCTGAAATCGCCAAAGTTGCCTTGAGAGGATTTTTTTGGCACCGCGTATGCCATCCCATTCTAGCCAGTGGGATGGCATTGAGGGCAGATTAGTCACCCACGACAAGGGAGATTTGTCGCGCGCCAACTAATCTCCTCGTCTGTCACGGCCCTAATCCAGTGATCCCCAACCAGTGGCTCATGAGCAACATGTCACTTACCAATCCCTTGGATGTTGCTTCCAGTACCCACAAAGCAGGTGCTCATTTTTGAATTTCTGGCTTGTCTGTAGTCAATTTTTGGTTGCAAGGTGGGGTACAAGTAGCACCAGGTAAAATGCCTGGTTTTGCAGCAGGTAATGCTGTGTTTAAGTTACTGGCTTAGGAAAAGCCAAAATAATAGGTCCCTGGAGTGAATGGAGGGAGATTAGGAAAGATCTTCCATTCCATACTTCATTTTTTGTTTTTAGTTGGCTATCTGTAGGTAGCTGTCTTATTAGGCTGCAGGTAAGTAGCAAATAAAAGGGCTGTGGGATTACACAGTAAGGGGGTTGTCTTGGAGGTTGATTCGTGAATCAGAAGGTCACTCTCAGAGCGGGGCACAGGGGAGGAGGGCTGCCTGTGTTAGGAACTCCCAGAGGAGCTGGGGTGCCTCCTGCCACTGCAAGGAGCAGAGGGAGTTGTGACCAGGCGGATGAGAGCTGAGAGGAGTCAGCAAGGCTGTATGTTTATGGACTGTCTTATGTTGATGTTGGGAAGAATTGGCCCTAAATAAACCTGTGTTTTGCCAAAAGTAGTTGTGTCCCTGTCTTTTATGCTCCAGATCCTCTGCATGCCTGCCTGCCATTGCTAATTCCCCCAAAAATTACATGTACAGGCAGCCAGCATGTCACATAGTACACATAAGGGCTGCCAAATAGCCAATCACATGCCTTATTTGTCCCCCCCAGGAACTTTTTTTATGTTTGGGTTGCTCCTTAACTCTTTTTACATTTGTATGTGTCTCACAAGTAAAAAGTCCCCGCTCTAAACTTTTCTTATCCTATCAGTTGCCCAATATATTTTCAACAATTGTAAGTTGTTATGGTATAATACAGGAGCAAATTATACATATTTGCTGTCTTGCCGGTTCTGTCCTTGGCAGTGAATATTACTTGGGTGCTGTTGTGTGACTTCAGCTAGTCAAAAGATATTAAGTGGCCATTATTTACAACCTTTATATCTCATAGACATAACTTTTTCAGCTGTTTCAGTCTTACATATATATTTTAGTAATTTAGCTGCCTATTAAAATATTATTTCTCTTGACAGAATTTTTAAAACATATATTGAAAAATGGTTTACCTGATACTCTGCATTCCCCCTCCATGCAGTTTGCCAAAGCACAGTAGAAGACAAAATGCAGATATAATTCCACAAAGCCATGAAAGTAGGGCAGGATCCACTTTATTATTCACCACTATAGTTGCAGTGTGGGAACCACAACCCCACAGGGCAGCAGAGAGGAAAATACCAAGAAGAAGACATATACCACTGCGCCAAATGGGTATGTGGTGACCTGCTGTAATATAAAGCTGGTGTTATTCTTTGCAAAGAATGAGGTAGTTCAGTGTTGAAAAATGGATCTCATTAACCAATATAGCTAAAAAAATATATGCTAAATTGTACAAGTGTAGTAGCCAATAGTATCCAGTCATCAATTAAGTTCTTTGTGTAACTAACACCAGACTAATCAAACCTTATTGCTGATTGCGCAGTTGCAATTTTTCCCCTACTATATATTAAATAAGTCCCACTGACTGTATCAAACCTGCTAGTAGGGTTACATGGATGACTGATATGTCTTACTTTCTACTGATGAGATCCTATTAAAATAAAAACACACTTTAGAGGAAAGTAATGGGCCTGTAGCAATGGGACTCAGAAACATTAGTTTATTTTTTTTTCTAGCACTGAAATGGACATTGTTATGTTCTATATTAGGTTCTTTTTAATGGTCCAAGCTGTCATTCATAGACTTTGTATGATATGATTGTTTTATTATAATATACCCATATTCTGAGGTATGAAAAATATTTATCACTAGGACAGCACAGTTCTGTAGAAAATGCACTCTGGGGTACAGACTACATTGCAAGACTGTATAATTATAGAGGTATGCGATTTCTTATCTATAAACTCATTATCTAGAAAGCTCTAAATTTCAGGAACGTCATCTTCCATAAACTCCATTTTAATCAAATAATTCAAAATTTTTAAACATATTTCCTTTTTCTCTATAATAACAAAACAGTACCTTGTACTTAATTACATCTAAGACATAATTAACCTAATAAAGGCAAAACATTACAATTAGGTTTATTTAATGTTTAAATGATGTTTAGCAGACTTAAAGTATGGAGATTCAATTTATGGAAAGACGCGTTATTTAGAAAAACCAAAATCAGGTCCCACGCATTCTTGATAATGGGCCCCATTCCTGGACTGTACTAGGTTACTGTAATTGTGTAAAAATGCGGGACAATGATTCATTGATCCATTATTTTGTTTTACATATATGCCACCAAAAAGAAAGTATTACAAAAATGTAAACAACATTTCAATTTTTGCCCAAAATTAGTTTTTTTTTATCAGATAAAACCATGTTTCTGTGCATTGATAGAAAGATTAAATATTATGCATTGAATAGGTTGTTCTATAGAAGAAGGTATTCAGGATCTGTCACACTCAATAAAAGGCTGTTTAAAGTGGGAGGTAACTAATTCAAAAAGATGATTTACAATTTAGCATTTTCAAGGTTTTTGCGTTGTTGTTGTCAAGAGCAAAGTTTTCCAGCTACGAAAATACCATTTAGGTTTAGGAGACATAAGATGCTTTACAATCATCACTTTTTAGCCACAATAAATGTACCTTAAATCACCCCAGCTAATTTCCTCTCACTTGAATAACAAACACCCGACAGTGCCAGTACTGGTGCTTTTCAGATCAAAAATATTCACTAAAGCCTTGCTCTTCATGTTAGCTTAAGGCTTTATGCCCAGAACATTGTACATGAGAAGCACAGAAAACATGAATATTTCAACAGCATTAATATTACAGTATTTACTTTTAACAAAAGGCTTTTTTTTCTTTCTACAATGAAAACAGCTGATGAAATATGATGAAAGAGAATAGATTTTTATCATCTGCAGATGGTAAGGTGGGGATACATGGCTGAAATATGTTGGATCTTTGACATAAGACAAATAATGAGAAAATGCTGTGTGCTGCAGACACTATCTCTGGTCTTATTACATGCAGTTACGGGATCTGTTATCCGGAAATCCATTATTCAGAAAGTTCCGTATTACAGGTTGGCCATCTCCTAGACTTCATTTTATTCAAGTAATTAAAATTTTTAAAAATTATTTCCTTTTTTGCTGTGATAATAAGACAGCTAAGATACAATTAATCCTTATTGGCAGCAAAACAATACTATTGGATTTATTTAATGTTTAAATGATTTATAGTAGACAAAGTATGGAGATTCAAATTATGGAAAGAACTCTTATCCAGAAAACCCCAGGTCTGGAGCATTCTGGATACCAGCTCCCATACCTGTATTACAATAAAACAAATTTACACATAGCATTCATTCTCTCTCACCTGTTTCTGTGGTTGTGTCGTGCTTATCATTTTCTGAAAGTGTTTCTGGGGAGACTTTTGCAGTAAGTGTTTTCATTTTGTTCTTCCTTCTGTAGTTTATTCACTTGGTGCCTTCTCTCAAGCCAAACAATATCGTTTTCCACCAATAACACAGATTTAGGTCCTTGTTTTTTTCCCACACTCTTTCTTTTGCATCTTTCTCTTCTTAATCCATATACCAATCCTTTTGAATGTTTTTTTACAGCCCTCCTTCTAATTAGAGAGGATTGCTTGTTACAGATAAGATGACAAGATGTTTTGAGTACAATGGATTGGAACATACCAGTATGATCTTCTAAAGCACATTAATTAAAACAGTAAACATTTTTTTACATTTTCATGATATATGAATACATTCTTATTTGGACATTTTTTTTTTTATAAAGGGTAAAATAGAATTTGTTACTGTTTGTTAGAGAGGAACTGCTGCATCTCCACAGAAACCCCCTGATCCTTTTTTGCAATTTGATAGCCAATAACTACAGATTCTCACTTCAACATTCATGCAATGATATTGTACTCATTTGTATTCTCTGGATTTATGAGAGAACTCGGATAATTTGACAGTTCTATTATTTTTCTTCCTGGCACATTTTGCAACAATAATACCTCTAAAAACACACTACAATATTAGCTATCTTTTTACTGACTGTATTGTTTATCATACAGTAGGTTATACAGTTCAGTTTATTATTGTCTTATTTCCTGCAATCTGATATTTTAGAACTGAATCATTCAGACCTACTGTGTTAGCTAGGCATTCAATAATAAGATAGCACAAGGTCAGACCATGCTTTTCCTCTAAGGCTTTAAAACCAGTGTAATAATTAGAAAATGTGCTGTATTTTATGGAAACATAACACAGTAAAATTTGTGTTAAATAAAATATCTTTTAGGGCTCTAAACTATGCATTTTAAAGGTTTGGGTGTATTTTACAAGTTATTAGTCAAGTGTCACAATCTCCCTGAGGAGACACCATGGAGTACCAGTAAGTTGGGAGCCTGAAGACTTGGTAACCTGGAGTGTAACCATTTACCACTGTAACATACTGAAGTGAAAACAAGCAACAGTGCACACTATGGATATACAGACTTAAATAGTTGAAAACGGCAGGCAGAGACACAATCCAAAGTCAGGACTAGCAGCAATCAAATGGAGTAGAGCACAGGCCAAGGGTCAGAACTGGGGAATCAGAGAACAGGACAAGGAAGGGCACCAAAGAACTGGAACAAGGCAGAGAGCAGGAACAGGACACAGAATCTGGAGCTTGGAACCACAAGGGGGTCCCAAGATCAATACTACATGAACAAGGAACATAATAATCATAGGCAGGGTCACAGAAACAGCTTAATGACCAAGCAAGGTGCAATGGTCAGGGACAGGCTTATAAAGGGTCATGATTACAAGATGGGAAACACATAAGGATAATGAGGTGGGTGGAGTAAAGGGAACAGACCAAAACGCCTCCAGTGGCTCAGGAGGTAAATGCATGTTACCAGAAATACATCAACCAGTGGTTGAATCCTGACTGATCCTGACATCAATGCTACCTCTGACTACAGGAAAGTTTGCTGATACTTCCTTGAGTATAATCCTCATCTTTAAACCACACCAATACCTTTGGTCACATCTCACTAATTAGATGGAAACTTGTTATCTAGGGGCACTGGCACAAAACATTTTTTTTCAAAATCAATCCCACAGGGCAAACCCCAAACTGCTCTGCCACACTGTCACTGATTTAAGATTGCTCGAGCCCCGGCATGAGTTAAGCAAGTCATGCAGGGATTCAGGGAAACTTTTTATGTAGAAAAGCCCGCACGGGGGCAAATATCTCTAACTAACAAGGTTTTTCCCAGAGAGTTTCTTCATTTACGCAGGGTTTCCTCTACGACTGCTGAAGCCAAAAGAAATATCATTTTGGGCATCAAACTATTCATTGACCTCTGACATTTATAAAGTAAGAAAATCTGGCACTGAGTGTAAATGAAATGCAAAATTCAGCAGGTACTGGTTAAGGCTAAGGGCTCGACATATTTTGGTTACAGATGAAAATGCAAATGTGCCTAATCAAGAGAAGTAACAGTTACAGGACTCACTAGTAGCTGACAAAGGATATACAGTAGCAATTAATTGTTTATTCAAAATTAATGTGAACAAGGCACCAAGGCCTGACACATACTCCCTTTTATCTTATGTAATTCCAGTAATTAAAAATGGATTACGATCTTAGCTTGTCAATAATAGTCCTGTAAGTTTGACGTCAGTTGTAAGCAAGTTTTTTGAAGGTTTGTTTTGAAGGGATGACATTTAAGAGAATGTTCTGGAGAATGGCATTATAAGTGATAATTAACATGGCTTTGTGATTTTTCTGATGTTATAAGTAGGAAATCTGACAGTGGGGATGTTAATGTCATTTGTAGATCATCGGCTTTGACCTTTGATTGTGCCACATAAATAGTTGCTTTTTAACCAAAGGTTTGTTGGCCATGGTAATGCTCTTTTCACAAAAATGAAAAGCTGGCTAATGTGTCACGTACAGAGGGTGGCTGTCACCGGTAGATTCTCTGCATGGTATAGAGTTGTTCTGTATTGGGTCCACTTTTATTTAATTTATTCATTAATGATTTGGGGATGGCATTAAAAGCAGTGTATCTATATCTGCAGAATACACAAAACTATGCATGCCAACAAATAGGTCCATCTCTGATGTGTCATCCTTGCATGGGATCTGGATACACTGGTAATCCTGGCAGCTAAAAGTCAGATAAGAATAAGAGCTGATAAATCTGTTACATATATATGTTACATTTGGCATTTAGAAATATGTAAGCAATTTATATCTTATCTTGATAGGACTACTTTTTACTTGATGAAGAAATCCTTCAGTGTTTAAAGGAGAAGGAAGGGTAAATGCCTAACATTTTTGCACCCTGCAGTAATTGCAATCACTTACCTTATACCCCAGGTTGGTGCTCCTGTTAGGAGAAAACCCCACTGGCCCGGGGTAGCTGTGAACAAGTCATGTTCCTTCTCTCACCTATCTTTGGAATCCCGTGGCGGGCACATGCGCAGTAGCTCAAGCAGCACAAAAACTAAAGAAGTAAGAAGATTATACAAATGAATTTGAAGAACTTCTAAAGCCTTCTTAAAGGTCATGTCAACCCCCCAAAATGTTTTTTTGCCTAATAAAAGAAAACACAATTCTAAGCAACTCTCAATATTAATATTTTAAAAATTATAAGTGCTTTAAAAGTTGTTTGCAAATGTAATTGCTATAGAAAGCAGCATTGGCTGAACTCCTGGTTGTTACTTTTAAAACAATGTTGCAAGCGCCAGGCTCCCCCAGCAAGGCAGGTCTGTAAAATCTGCTGGTTTGTGTTACATTGTTTTATACGCCAAAGCCACCGGGGCAGAGAATAGACAGGACAGACAGACAGACACTTCTTTTCAATAGCAGTTATATATACATATAACTAAAAAAAAATACAAATTTGTAATGAATGTATATTGCAAAGTCGCTTATTAAGTTTTAATTTATTAGGCAAAATTATTTTTGGGGTTGACATGTCCTTTAAAAATGCATATGATTCTGATTTCAGATTTGGTTGTGCGTTAATTTGTAATTGTTTTTTTCTTGTTTCCACACCTTTCCTTATAACCTTCCATAGGTCTGTCTATCTGGCATTGCAAAGACCAAGCAGAGAAACTGAAAGAACAACAACCTCATATCCACTCATGTTCATATAGCATTAGACAACAGTATTTGTATCATGAATAAATAATGCTAAGTTTTATTGGTGTTTGCACATTAGCTGTTACAGTTGTTACATTCTTTTTTCCTCATTTTGCAAGAATTGTTTGCTGCTTTGGAGGGGAGGGGGTTATGAACTAAAACCCTAACCAGTAAAATTGTTTCCTAACATAATGGTCTAATTGCATCATCAACCTGTGGCTAGACTTCAGCAAACCACCAGTGGTATTGGTTCTAAAGATAGGTGGGAAACTTTGGATTTGAAACTTTATTTTGAAGCTAAACCTCTAAAATACGTTTACTAATGTAAAGCTTTAAGAATGCAGAGCAGGCCATGTTTACCTCGGTTTTTTAACATTTGCTTTGTTTCTTTGGTTTTCTCTGTGCCTTTTGTCTCAGTACCTTCCCATTTTCTTTTTAACTACAGTCAACGGCAAATGGTCCAAAAATGAAATATTGTCTAATACAATGAATCCTAACATGTTGCTCCCAGTTGCCTCAAAGTAGGTGCCCATTTTTACATTTCTGACTTGGAGGCAAGTTTTGGAAGCACAGAGACACAGTTTTAGTCCAAGCAGGCTAGCATTCCACATGGGGCTGCCAAATAGCCAATCACAGCCCTTATTTGGCATCCCCAAATAACTTTTTTCATGCTTGTGTGGCTCACCAACACTTTTTACATCTGAGTGTCGCTCATGTGTATAAAAAAGTTGTGGATCCATGGTCTATTAACCAGGCAATGTTTGTTATACATACCTTAAAATAATCCTCTTATTATGTGACTTTGGCATCCTGCTTGAGCACAAATGGATCTGCTTTGTAATCGAAAATTTGCTCATACATAAACATGCTGTTGAAGTGTACCTTCAAGATTGTTGCACTTCCATTTCTGGCAAGTCAAGCTCACAATTATCACCATACCATGCAGGAAGGCACAATTATTGTCTTCTTCTGTTCCATACATCTATGCTTTTTCTGCTTTCTAAGCTGTTCATGACAGATATAAATATAAATACACCTTCCACCTATCTGAGGTCTCCAACCATGCCTTCATTCTTCTCTTTAACAACATGGCCAAAAAGATTTGTTAGTTGCCTATAGGTTTCTACAAGTAGCCAGAAAAAACAAGTGCATGGAACTGTGGAAGCCTCTACTGGAGGTCGCTGTATTCCTTTGTTTTAATATAAGTGTAGGAAGGAAGCTATTTTAGATATTCTGGAGATGCTCCCAGTAGTACTGCATTCAGCAGCAATAACTTGCTTTTCTTCCTGAATTCTTCTGCCAGAGAGTGATTACATTCACCTGGAAGATTTTATTCTGTTGAGACATAAACCATGTGACAAAAAAAAAAAAATGAGCTGCTTGGTACTGTAAGTGGTTGGAATGAGGTTAGGGTATTTGTTCTGGGAATATCAGTCAGATTAGGCTTGTACTGCTGTAACACATAATGCAGGATTGAAAATGGGTCTTGTTCCCTGAGAAACCCACACAAGTGTTTTGTAAGTTTTTCTATATATTTAATGGTTTATGTTTGAAGTTTTCTGTGTGAAGTTAACACTTATAAAGTTTTCTATATATGCATATTGTAAAGAAGAAATGGTTTATAGAAACCCCCAAATTATTACTTAAAATGTAACAGTTTCCAGTGCCACAATCACTTCTGTAAGAGTTTATCCCTGTAAAGGCATGCTCTTGATTTTGCCTCATATGTAGCAGATGAATTAGCCACTGCCACTGGTTTATTTTGCAATTGTGCACTCACAACATAGACATTTGACACTTACACAACATAGACACTTGAGAAACAGCTTAAAAGAGGGAAGACCTTTTGCCAGCTAACTAGTTACTAGAGATAAGAGAATTTCTAGCAGTACTCCTATGTAACACTTTCTCTTTGGCAATGGTACAATGTAATTTTCAAATATATTTCTACCAAAATGTCCTGTAATGCCTATTTTGATGCTGCTTCACAATCTCCCAAAATCTCCCAATTGTCCCAGGAGCAACACCAAACAGCAGATTTTATATGGTTGGTTGAGCATTTCCTGCAGCCCTCCCTAAGCTATACCCTAGAGCAGTGCTGTCCAACTTCTGTGGTACCGAGGGCCGGAATTTTTCCGACCTACGTGGTGGAGGGCCGATAATGGAAGCCAGTTTTGACTACTCCCCTTTTTGAAACCGCACCCACTTGAAACCACACCCATGTTATCACATGACCATACCCATATTAATGGTTGTAGTACAGCAAAAACTTGCCATACTCTGCCTGCCCTACCCTGCCTGTGTGTGCCATACTCTGCCTTCCCTACCCTGCCTGTGTGTGCCATACTCTGCCTTCCCTACCCTGCCTGTGTGCCATACTTGGCTGGTTTGTGCCATACTTGGCCTGTGTGTGCCATACTCTGCCTGTGTGTGCCATACTCTGCCTTCCCTACCCTGCCTGCATGTGCCATACTTTCACTGTGTTTGCCATTCTTGGCTGGTTTGTGCCATACTTGGCCTGTGTGTGCCATACTCTGCCTTCCCTACCCTGCCTGTGTGTGCCATACTCTGCCTTCCCTACCCTGCCTGCGTGTGCCATACTCTGCTTGCCCTATGATGCCTGTGTATATGGCACACACAGGCAGCCTACAGTGACACAATGCTGGCATTGCTCCTACAGTCTGCACAATAACTATATATTAAAAAACTTTTTAATTGCAGTACCACCTCAGTATATGTTCTTTTTGTAGTGTGCAGGGATTATTTGTGGGTTTCTACTGCTCCTGAGGTGTGAACAGATGAACAATGGGGGTGATTACAGCCTGAGCCTGAGGTGTGAACACTGCAGGGGGTGAACAATGCAGAGATTAAAAGGTGTGAACAACACAGGGGATTACATATTTAAACAATACAGGGGGATTACAGCCTGAATCTGAGGTGAGAACCATGCAGTGGTCCAGTTAATCACAGTACTGATACCATTTAAAGCTTACACAAGAGTAAGCCATCAAAGCAGCCAGACAGGTGGGGGGCCACACAGAGAGGGGTCGCGGGCCGCATGCGGCCCGCGGGCCGCCAGTTGGACAGCACTGCCCTAGAGTAAAGGTGTGGACCATGAAATTTAATATTTTTGGCTTTTTTTTGCATACTCACATACACACAATACATACAAATACAAGTTTTTTTCTTTCCTTTTTAATTTTATTAACCGTTTTTACTCTTTTTATGTGCAAAAAAAGTTTATGCAGAGTGACAGATGGGCCAACTTTTGTGAAAACAAATTACACTATTTTTTTATATTTTGGGCCAGAATCAATTCAATGAGAAGACGTTATCTCAGGGTAATAAATAAATCAGTTCCATTTGTTTCCCATAGAGCAAGGGACAGACACTACTGCCAGTTTTTCAGGAATATATGTTGGAAAGTTGCTTAGAATTACATTCTCTTTCATCATGCACAAACTATTTTGGTTTTGTACCCATTTTAAGAAACTTCCCTTAAACCTTGTAAATGGTAAAAATTATTTTTAAATATTTGAAATATTTGAAATGTAAAGACAATTTGTAGGAATAAAGAGTCGCTGTGCTATGAAAACATCTTCTATTTTGGCACAGCTGTCAGGATTGTTGATTCAATAAAATAATTTTATGATATGCTTTGTGTTTTCCTAAAAGGTATGCAGGCCCATACTACTGTCCCCGAACACAGCCTTCAAAAAACGTTTGAGCCCTACTAGTAGTAGTCAGAAGTGTCCCATCACATATGGTGGGAGGGTGCCCTTAACTATTTTAGTTAGGTGCTTCTGCCAGCTATGTGTATGACAATGAGACATTGGCTTCTGTGCTTAACTTGGGAGAGCAGAATGCAACTTAAAGTTTCTAAGCCCTGCTAACAGCAACCTGCCATGCAATGAATTCATTTACTTAACCAATCTTCCAATCTTGGTGCTGTAGCAAGAGGCATAAAAATGTATACAATGTTGAGACTGACATTTAACACTGGCTGTATATATCGGTTTGTGCAGCTAAGTAGGATACAACTTGGTCAACAGCTATTGCAAAAGAAGATATAAGCTTCAAAAATATTACTATCTATCTTTATCCTTTTCCCAAAATCTGACATATTGCACTAGGTGTGGTATTTGTTTTCCCTCTCTCTGTAGCCTTTGGCGCTGATCACTGTTATCTGAAAAAAAATGATGTGCCACTGAACTAGTAATCATACGGATAATATTTCCTTTTCTCTTCAAAATGATATCACTGCTATGCATGCCCTTTAAAGGAAGAGTAAAACCAAAATATGAGTATGTGTATGAAAGTAATTAAATTAAATTGTAATGTACTGTTGCCCTGCACAGGTTTGCTTCAAAAAGACTATTATCACTTCTACAAACAAAGCTGCCTTGTAGCCTTGCCTTGTATTTCAGTGCGAATAGTTGCCCCCATAGCTACACAGCAGCTTATTAATGTAACTTATAGTAGTATTTCTGAAACAAACACCAGTTTTTATCAGTGCGGGGCAGCAGTACATTATATTATGGTGTTACTGTTGCTTTTAAATCACATTGGCAGACGTTATCTAAACTTGATAGGCAGGGAAATCTAAATTTGTGTTGTTTATGCTGCTTTAGAAGAAACATTGCTTCATCAACAAGCCATAAACTTTTTTGGTGTAACTGGGCTTCTAAGGGATGGGGGAGGGGGCAGGTGCCTTGGGAATTTAGTGCATAATATGGCTTTGTTTATTATTTCCACTAAGGCAAAAAGCCTGAGAATTTCCATGCAGTTGAAATTGCCATAAAGGCCTGAGAATTTTCCTTTCAGTTGAAATTGCCATCACATGATATGTATCATGCAAGCTTGGTATTACCTTTTGTTTCTGAAAGGATAAAAGTGCAGTCCAGAAATAAACTGGGTTGTTGTAGAGTAAAGCATCTTTAGTTTAATATTTTGGTTTAGGCCTCACTACAAGAAAGTGAACCTTATTTAATGTAATGTGACATTTTTCAGTAATGCAGTGATTCTTTAAAGTAGAAGGGAAGGGTAATACAAAGAATTCGCAATATGTTAGGCACCCCCAGGGTAAGATGGAGGCATGGTGCTAGGTAAGTTCGTTGGAATGGTGCAATTTTTTTGTTAATGTTTGTATTGTGTATAGTATAGTGTTACTCTTTCCTCAGCCTTTAAATTCTTTTTATTTGTTGAAATTTATATCTACTATTTTCATTCATTTTAAAAGAATGAATGTAATAAAAATGCACCATGCACAGGCTTATTTCAATGCATTGGTCAGAACCCTCTTAGGCTATAATTTGGGAAAAACACTGTATAGTGGGTAAAACAAATAACACTATCTGCACTAGTTTTGCAACCCCCAGGGCGGCACTATGGCCCAAAATGCCCCTGCAAGACGGCTTGAGTTTAAGCCGAAACGTTTAAACACCGTTTCTTTGCTTCATACAAATCCTGTGAGTGCGGTTTGTTTGTGCTTATATATATATATATATATATACTGTATATATATATATACAACCCAGTCCGACCCTGAGCAAGGCAAATTATTAAAAGATTATAAAAAAAAACAAATAATGAAGACCAATTACAAAGTTGCTAGCAATAGGACATTCTATTACATACTAAAAATAATGTGACCGTACACAGGTTTTAATAAAGGCTAAGCTTCAATAAACCAACACTAATGAGATTAGTACAACAAACAGGATAGAGGTATTACGCATAGAATAAGCACTTTATTTAATATACCATGTGTTCTTCACACATGGAATTGGTACTGTGTCCTGGGGTTTCTATAGATGGACCTGGCACTACATTTATTCTACCATGTATTCTGGGAACATTATACTTTGAATTTGACTTGTATTTATTGTGTAATGTGTTTTAGAGTTTGGAGTTGCCGCTGCATTTATCCTGCTATTTATTTTGGGGTATTATATGTGGAACTGTTCCTGACATACTATGCTCATACATTTGAAGATATATTCGTTTGGTCAAAGGGCCACTGATTAGATCAAGGTTGGCATATCGGGGAAAAGTTCTGCTCATTTGGCAACCTCGCCAAACGGGCATATCTTTCAATGTATGGCCAGCTCTACACTTTCTTTCCACAGGGAAAAGTGTTTTCTACAGCTTGTCTTCAAGATCAACATATATATATATATATATATATATATTGCAATTTATACAGCACCCTGCTATAGAATAAGCTGTGGTGCATGTCCCTAAAAGGTTCAGAATTTTATAAAATAATATTTGTTCAGATTTTTGTGTGGTCAACAAAAGTGCACTTTATTGGAGGATATTTTGTCTACTTACTATTTAAAGGGATAGAACCCTGCAACAAGTATATAATAAATATATAATAAATAGTATATAATAAATGATGTATTTCCTCTTTTGGACTATATAACATTTCTGTGAGTCATATATATACACACATATGTGTGTGCTGTAATTAGTAGAATTACTTGCTTATAATGGATTCTATCGGACATGGCATTCCCCTTTCTGGATAACAGGTTTAATAATGGATCCCATACCTGTGTTTATGCCTGTATATACATATATATACTTTATATATATAGTGCTTGATATGCAGAATGTTTAGTTGCTTACAGAGAATATAAAGTAATATAACTGAATGCTGTAACATTATAACATAGCAAAATAGGACGAAAAAAAGAACTAATGGGGAGGACTATGTTTGTCTCTGTCTCTACAGAACCTTTCACATTGTCTCAGACTTCCCGACACTCTCAGGATGTGACAGTGACAGGCAATGGGGGGGGGGGGGACCACGGTGAAAACAAGAGGAAACTGTGGTCACTCAGAGTGCAAGGGCAAATAAGAAAGGCACGCTACAAGTAATCCAGACCAAAGCAGTTTCACTAAAAGGTAAGGTAACAAAGCAATGATACCTGAACAAAACCATAGGCATAATATATTTGTATTGTCAGAGTGACCTGGAGCAGATAGAGGAACAAATTTATACAGTAGTTTGCATACACATGTGTATCTGTCTATCTATCTATCTTTCTATCTAATTTGTAGCACTTTAAATACCTTGCACATGTCCCAGCTTTGTAAGCCTTGCTATATATCTAGCCATCACAAATGTGAACCTGCGCTAGGCAGTGCAAATTAATTGAAAGCATTATTTCAGCAGAAGATCTTTTGTCTGTTAAATTTCCCTGTTGCTTTTGGCATACTGCAGTGCTGAGTGACATTACATGGGATAAATAATCGCTGATAGTATAAGCAGTCAGTAATAACAGCCTGTGAGCACTGTTCCCTCTAAGCTGCGCGCTCGTAAATGTGCACACACATTTTCTAGGCCAGCACACACATAAAATTGTGGTGTGCACAAAGAATTGTGTGTAAAAACACATAATTTTGGATTTATTCTGACCTGGCATTGCCTGAGAGGTACAGCATTACCACTTTCTTTTCTGAATTAGTAGTTAGGCCCACACTTCTAACCTAGAATTCACCAGTGAATTACATGACATTACTAGTTATTATCTATTTGACTACCAAGGGTGATACTCCTTTTAGTGAATATTTAGGTACACTAGTCAGGGTTTGTATGTTGTCAAACTCACTGCACAAATGGGATATAGCAGAATGTAAAACAAATCATGGATTCAGTGAATCCCTAACAAACACAAAAGCAATTGAAATAGCAGGATTGAGCTGAGTGAAAGTGGTATCAAATATTCTACAATGAATATAGCCCCTAACAATTTTAAGGCAAATGGCATAGCAGCATTTTATCATCTGAGCTATTTCAGCCAACAGAGAAGTGTCCAAAATACCTGATAGCCCCAGTACTGTTGCTTTTCAACCCTAGTATGTTTCTGGGTCATTATTGGGCTGCAAAGTACCTGAATTGACTATGTCATGTGTTTTGCATTTAAATGAATGGGAGGTGACAGTAGACAAAGCAGTCTCTATCTCTCTATACAATGGCAGATGGTGCATGTTTTTTGCATTAGCACTGTCTATGGAAAAAATGCCCCATGTGCCATCAGACTATGGTTAATTCCCATTCTACGCAATCACTGGGTTCCACAATATTTTTTAGACATTTTATTGCCCATCTTGGAAGACAATTTTCAGTGGATGAAAAAACACCCCGTGTGCACTAGAAGAGAATAGGTACGCTAAGAACTTGAATTTAATAAATAGACTACAGAGGAAACAAAGAGATTTCAGGCATCCTGTGCAAAAAACCCCAACATTTTCCCTCAGTGCAAATATTGATGCAGAATTATATTTTCTTACTATTGGTACACCATTGCTATTGGTCATTTTGCAGCACAACACATTTTTTCAAATCAGAATCAGATTAATATTTAAATATTTCTCATCTCTTAATTGCCCTTCTTAAAAAAAGAAAGTATTATGAAAGTAACATATAATGGTACATACCTGTACATGCTGTATTTCCATAAAAAGAAATTCACAGCATTTTAAGGTACAGGTATGGGACCTGTTATTCAGAATGCTCTGGACTTTCTGGATAAGGGATCTTTCTGTAATTTGGCTCTGCATACTTTAAAGGAGAAGGAAAGGTATAATCACTGGGGGGGGGGGTGCCAAAATATTAGGCACCCCCAATAATTGTAATCACTTACCTAATACCCCTGGTCTGTTAGCAGAAACCTGCACTGGTATAAGTGCCACTTGCGCATGTGCAGTAGAGTGAAAAAGCTAACTTTAACAACAAAAAAGCTGATGTTTTTACTCTACTGCACATGCGCAGGTCCCAGGATCGCAGAGAAAGAAGACAGGAGGAAGAGAATCACTCATTCACAGGTTCCCTGGGCCGATGCAGGTTTATGCTAACAGGAGCACCAACCCAGGAAACCTGTGAGCAAGCAATCCTCTTGCTTCTTCTGGCTTTGCCCTGCTTGTGCATGTACAGTAGAATGAAAAAGCCGGCTTGCATGGACCCTGCGGGATCGCATGGAAAGAAGAGAGGAAGAAGAGGATTGCTCGTGTGCAGATAACCTAAGCCGGTGCATTTTTCTACTGACAGGGGCATCGGCCTGGGGTATTAAGTAAGTGATTACAATCACTGGGGGGTGCCTAACATTTTGCCCCCTCCCCGAGCAATTATAATTATATATTATAAAAACAGTATCTTGTACTTGATTGCAACTAAGATATAATTAATCCTTATTGAAGGCAAAACAATCCTATTGGCCTTATTTAATGATTTTTAGTTGACTTAAAGGAGAAGGTCCTTTAAGTCAACTAAAAATCATTAAATATTAAATAAGGCCAATAGGATTGTTTTGCCTTCAATAAGGATTAATTATATCTTAGTTGCAATCAAGTACAATATACTGTTTTATTACTATAGAAAAAAAAGAAAAAATAATTTTTAAAATTTTGGCCTTCCTGTAATTTTTTTCTTAAACTTCTCTTCTAAAAGCAAAATAACCCCCCCTGTCTGGTACTCTCAATTGTGTCACTCAGCATGGGGGTGACAGGCCCATCAATGCCTTCTGGTTTTGTTATTGTGCTACAGTGCAGGGGGAGGAGCAAATTTACATTTCACATCTGTCTGTACCATTTTGTAGGGAAAGTTATAGGTGCCTTGAGCCCCCAAGCCAGTGTCACAACACCAGAGGAAACCATAGATTTAATTCTTTTTGCATGCCTTGGACATCACTAGAGGGTTCATTTACAATGCCCACAAAGTGTGCAAAGTGCAAAAAAGACCACATTTGCCCTTTTTTTTTTACACTTCACATACAGCACAGGACATTTGAAGAATGGCTGAAGGCCTTTTTCTTTGCACTCTTCTTTGGAGCACAGAGACCTGCAACATGCCCCTTGAATTATGCACTGACCCAAGAAAGGTGGGAGTGGAAAGGCACTTAGCCATCCCCCACCCTCCCCCTAATTTGTGTGTCATTCAGCCTGCAACAGGGTCTGGGCTAGCTATGCCCCCTGATGCTGCACTATGCTCCACACACCAGGTATGCCCCTTAATGTTCCAGCAATTGTGACTGAATGAAGTAAATGATCTCTACCTTTTCGATACAGTAATAATTCTCTTTTATATGCCAGTGTATTATTTTTTGGATAACCAGCTACGTGACTACCTTTTGTCCCTCACTATGTCACCCGACAAGAGAAAGATTGATGAAAGGGAGTGAGGATGTGAAAGGGGGTGGAAAAAAAGTCCAGCCATAAGGGTCACATAGCCAGAATGACACCTGGGAATGACAAAACTCAGCCAGGCTTTTAACACACTGAAAATAATGATTAAAGCATAAGGCTCATTAAGCAAGACTGGGCTTATTTGCCCCTGGGCACTTAGTGCATCCAATCAGTGATGAGCTTTTTTCAGCCAAGTTAAGGTAGAACAATGAAAGTAAATATGTGATTGGTTGCCATGTGCAAATCTGCCAAGCACGGAAAAATGAGCACCCTAACACAGACGTTGTTTATGAAAAGAAAAAAGTGGTATGTACTTAACCCCTAATACCATAGAAGAACACGATTCAAAGCAAAAGGTCTTTGTAAACATAACTGCTATTAAAAGCAATATTTGCTTAACTCCTGGTTATCGCTTTTTTTTAACAATGTTGCAAAAGCCAGTCCCCTCCAGCAACACAGGTCTGTCAGTCTGCTGGCTTGTGTTACATTGTTTCAAAAGTCAGTGCAGAGAATAGAAAAGGACAGACACTGCTTTAATAGCAATTATATATACAAATAACTTAAAAAACATTTGTAATGAATGCATATTGTATAGTTGCTTAGAATGATGTTTTCTTTATTGGGCAAAACGTTACTTTTTGGGTTGACGACTTTAAAAGGCTTTATGCAACCCTTCATCAATTGGGCAAGCTGAGCTCCCTTCCTCATTCACCCACTCAAAGCATTCTGACCAAATGGATATGCTCACCAGCTGACCCTTGGGTAAATGTGTGTGTGTGTGTGTGTGTGGGGGGGGGGGGCAGCTGGTGTGCTTAGGAGTTGATGGTCAGAGTTTGGTACATAACAACAACAGCAAAGGCAACAGGGTTTCTGCACCCTCTGCTTTTAATGGCATTGGCCATTCTCTTACCCTGGCCCAAGCCTAAAATATGTATCTGTATGTGTCATTGTCTTGTGTTAAACCTTAGGGAGGTTGAGAAGAAGAAAGAAATAGGTTGAACTAAATATCCCTGCTAGTAAGTTCCCATTTATACCACAATCCCCTGTTCCCTCATTCCCTCTGACCCCCCATTGTCTACTTGGCTGCTCATGGGGGGCTTTTGACCCAACCTTGACCAGCTAAAATGGCTCCGTCACCTTGCTTTAATACCCTCTGTCCCTTAAGTACACCCAATGGCAATAGCAGGGGGCTGCTACATTTATCAGATCTGGACATGCTAACGTGAGAAAACCGACAAAAAATGAAGCACCGGCCTGCAGCTGTTACTGTTGAAACTAGGAGTATTACAAAATATAACGTAAATGACCAGCCTACATGTCACCTCACACTGTACCACATTTGTCTGTAGCTGTTTGTAGCTTGAGTCTGGCTGTGTGTACTGCCCTTTGCATTGTTTGATCAGTGTGTATGCTCTGCAGCATTTCCCTTGTTATGTGGTAGTGAACCCAGTGGGTAACTGCATTCAGCACAGCATGTGTGCTCATCGTCTGAAACCCTGCTTATGTTTCCTCATGATGTGCTTTTTTAATTTTCCTTGCAAAATAGCAACAACATTATACTTATTAACATCAGAGCACAGATTTGTGATTGCCCTTAAATGTTGAAGCTTAATTTTTGTATTTTTTTTTTTACATTTTTGTAATAAATGTGGTATATATTTATTATTGTCTATAATGTGAGTGGAGGCTATACATCTTGTTATCACTACCATTTATTTCACATTTTTACTTTCATCAGAAGATAATTTTGCTCCCTTAAATGTGTATGCACCCCTCTGAAACATTTACATGATTCCTATATCGTCTCGCATTCCCTGCCTCTCGAATTTCCGCTTGGATGACAGAGGAAAAGGGCACGTAGAGCAGAAACAGACAGAGGAAGTGACAGAGTGGAGCTATAGGGAAAGGATGTGTAGTGTGTGTGTGAGAGGGAGAGAGTCATAGCAGGGGGAGGATGGGTGGAAGGGAGTGAGGAAATGGAAGGGGGAGGAGGAAGAGAGAGGTCAGCAGAGGAGATGCTGATGGGAGGAAACTGACACACAGAGAGAAGCAGCAGCCTGCAGCTGTTACAGAGAAAGAAAAAGGGAGGTTGAGGGAGCTGAGGGTGACAGCGAGGAGGATTACAGAGGTAAATGACAGCTGCTCATATCAGTTTGAATGTTATCTCACTGTTTATGCATTGTGTATACTGTGCAGTGTTTAAATGATCCCACTCGTCTGTAATGCCTGCTGCCCCAGTCACTGCATGATTTTCCGACTGTGAACACTGCCCATAACATTGTGTGAGCTGTGCGTGCGTCTCTATTAGTGTGTATGTTCTGCAGCCTTTCACTTGTGGCAGGAAACCCAGTGGGTAACTGCATTCAGCACAGCCTGCGTGTACATCATCTGGAGCCCTGCTCATTGTCTCCCCATGACAGTGTGCTTTTCCCATTTGCCTTGCACAATAACCCCAACTACATTGTACTAATGCCACCGACACAGCATTGTGATTGTCCCTGAATGATTGTAGCACAATTATTTGTGTTTTTTGAGAGTGTACTTAGTATTATAGCCAGGGTGGTATATATTGTACATAGTCTATATGTGAAGGGTGCACGTGCTTTGAATTCACTACTGTTTATATGGAATTTCCATTTCCAAGAAGCCAGCTCCCCTCTCCTCTCTGACACATTTCCACTATTCCTGTCCTCTCTCTCTGTCTTTTCCCACTCGCTGCCTCTCTCATTTCTGCTCGGATGACAGAAGAAAAGAGCATGCAGATCAGAAACAGACAGAGGAAGTGACAGAGTTGGGCTATGGGGAGAGGATGTGCAGTGTCCGTGTCTATGAGAGAGAAATATGGGTAGAATCATTACGTGAGCATATGGAGGGTAACCAGAGAGTAAAGATATGTGAGGCTAATGGGGGAAAGAGACAGATGTTACTTGTGTATCTTGTGACCTCACTACAGTACTATATATTCATCCAAGCATTGTGGGTCATACAGATGGTATTTCTAGTTCTCTACCAGCAATACTGTTTGGTGATTAACTTGTGCCTATTGTCCATTACTCGGCTTAGCTAATGTTTTTATTATGTGAAAAACTTTCGGTCACACTAACACTTAAAGTGGGTGATCTACGGTAGGTGAGAGGGTAAGTAATGATGTAAAGGGCAGTCTAGGGGGAGTGACTCCTAATACACAGGCTTCTCTGTTCACTGCTTTAGAGCACATTATTGTCAACCTACATCAACCCCCATCACCCCCCTCCCATTTTCCTATTGCTTCTCTCACTGTCTTCATGTTTCATTTCCTCTTTATTATGAACATTTATTTATAAAGTGCACATGTACTCTCCTAAGGCATTTCATGCTCACTGATTAATGGCAGCCTCAATTAAAGTGCATTTGTCATTAAAAGCAAACGTGACCTCATACAAAATGACTGGATGGCAATATATTTGTCCCACATTGTAACCTAGATTTGCCCATTATTGTCAGATTTCTAAAAAAATTTTGGCCTACACAAGCTCCACTAGAAATGCAGTTCTACAAGGGCTAAGGTCAGGTGTGTAGTAAAATGTTTTACAGGATAGCATTAAAAATACAGAAGCTAATATAGATATTGTGTGCTATAATGTATTTAAACAGTTTCACCAGTTTCCTTTTGTGGTTTTTTTGCCCCAAGTGATAGAATTCAGGAACAGCTGCTTATCCATGATCAACATCAGTGCTTTACCCAACTGTATACTTATTCATTACTAATAGTTGACATACCACAAATACCTTTATTATTTTATAGTAAGGTCAACATTTTTCTTTTGTTTTCCATAGGGCATAACACACTACAAATGATATACTCAGTTCATAGGAAATAAAGTAATTGATTTTTGGTCTACTATATGTTTCAGATACAAGTCTTGAATGTGATGTAGTCTTACGTCCACATGGCGTATGACTGGGTAGCTATTGTGTATCAGTTTTCAGCAATCTCTCAATGCTTATTCAGTAAACAAATCTATATTGTTAAAAAAAATATACAATATATAGTTAAGAAACATTTCATTTATTTAATGGCAAGCAAACAGGATAAGGTTGCCTTTCAATCCTTTCAAATTAGACACATAATAAATCTACATTAGCAGTTAATACAGATGCAGACTGCCCTAGTTTCAGTATAGTCACGTTCCATACATACACATTGCAAATAAGTCATTAAGCATTTGGATCTTTTATATGTTTCGTTTTAAATGGTTGTTACATAGTTACATAGTTACATAGGGTTGAAAAAAGACCTGTGTCCATCAAGTTCAACCCATCCAAGTAAACCCAGCACACCTAACCCACACCTACCAATCTATACACTCACATACATAAACTATAAATACAACTACTAGTACTAACTGTAGATATTAGTATCACAATAGCCTTGGATATTCTGATTGATCAAGAACTCATCCAGGCCCCTCTTAAAGGCATTAACAGAATCTGCCATTACCACATCACTAGGAAGGGCATTCCATAACCTCACTGCCCTCACCGTGAAAAACCACCTACGCTGCTTCAAATGGAAGCTCCGTTCCTCTAATCTAAAGGGGTGACCTCTGGTGCGTTGATTGTTTTTATGGGAAAAAAGAACATCCCCCAACTGCCTATAATCCCCTCTAATGTACTTGTACATTGTGGTGGCAACTCTAGTCCAGAAAGCTATATAATAAAAAAGTAACTCTCCATTGATGGGGTGTGCAGTTGGGGAACACTGCAGTTATTTAAACCACCTCTGGGCAGCAATAAGGTTGAGTGGTTATTGTTGCTGCCTTGTAGACCTGGGGTCCTGAGTTTGATTCTGACCTGCACAGTATCTCATAAAAGTTTGTAGTTTATTCATTTCCTCAACACTTTAAAATATATACAGATACTTTAACTGCCTTCCAGTGAAACTGGCCCTAGAACTTGTTGCTTATATGTATAAGGAAACCTTAGATTGTAAACTCAACTGAGATGTGATTGATTGTCAACCCCTATAAATGTTTTGGGATGGGATCTCATATTCAGAGACCTGATTTCAAAAAAGCTTTCATCTCTCAAAGAGTCCTTTTATGTGAATAATTACATTGTTACAATTTCTTCTTTTTCTGTAGTAAAAGAACACCACTTTGTACTGTATTTGATCTTGAGTAAGCTAGCATAAATCCCATATTGGGGGCAAAGCATTTCAACTGTAAGGGACAGATGGGCAGGGACCTTCATTCTCTTGTCTTTTTGACACTTAGCTCTCTGGAATTCTCAATGCAACTTTTGTACTTCTACTTTGTATTTATTAGTGTACTTTATATTAATGTATCTGTTATTGTAATCACCCCATTTGTTGATTTAATGTATTACTCTGCTGTACAGCCATACATATATAAGTAAAACTATATAACTTAAACTATTTATACATACCTGTACATACAAAGCATTCTTTTAGGGTTTACCACCATTCTTTTAGATTTTATTTTAGCATTTGTTTTGGGTTTATTTAATACTGAGTTGTTTTAGTAGGTTTTAGTAGATTTAAAGTATGGTAATCCAAGTAAACCCCAATTCCCAGACATTCTGACTCATAGATCCTATACTTACATAAGAAATTGTTATGAGTTATAATCTTGAATTTCAAATCTGCTTTATTGCATTGTTGCCCAGTTTATTAATGTAATATTTTAACTAATGCTGAGCTTACTCTACACTGCTTTGCTTCTGGAAGGCCATGTGAACAAATGAAAAGAAAGCAGGATTCAGCAATTTGTTTTGACAAGGACTGAAGTGATGCTGGGCAATTGCCTTTTTCAAGAACCTGAAAGGACACAAGCCACTGATTTACAAGGACATTGTTTTCCTGCAGAACCAAATTGGAGATATCCTATGTTAGCCTCAGACTTGCACATGCACAGTAGAGTAAAATATTTTTATTTTATTCTTCTGCACATGAGTGAGCCTGCACCTGGGAACACCTGAGAAAAGTAAAACACATGGTTACATCATGCTACGTTACTGTTTTTTTCTGGGCCAAGTTATTTATTTTTTACTTAAAGAAGCCTTGGCCATGGAAAATTTTTTTAGTGATCTAATTGTTGGTGTTGCCTAAATTATTGCCCTCCTCCCAGAGAATTCAGTATTTGCTGTTTTGTAAAAATAAAACTATAAAAAAATATTTTTTGCCACAAGGATCTGCCACCTGCCGTATCAACATCTTATTCCAAAATGAAGGGCAATAATATAAAATTGGTTGTCTCTTTTACAGTCTCTACTCTTGTGGGATGGCTTTCCATTAGTTGTTGTACCATTGTTTCTGGGATTTGCATTTATTTAGCCACAAGAGCATTAGTGAGGTTTGGCAATGATGTTGGAGATTAAGCCTGGTTCACAGTTGGTGTCCTACTTTATTCCACGTGTGTTAAATTGGCTTGAGGTCAGGGCCGTGAGCAGGATTGTCAGGTTCTTTTACATTCATCTAAGCAAACTTGATTTGTATGGACCTGATTTGTGCATTTGGGCATTATTGTACTGAAACAGAAAGGTCCTTCCCAAACTGTTGTCATAAAGGCAGATGCAAGGAACTGTACAGAATGTGATTTGAATACTGTAGGTTTAACGTATCTATACCACTAGACAGTCAAAGCAAGATAAATAATATTCAGAATGTATTAGACCTTAATGGAATTTAGAAGTGTAAAAATGTTAATGTTAAGTACCTTTTTGTTTGTTTGGTTTTCTTTTTATGATCCTTAGCTTGCCCAAGGTCTCCATAAATATCATTGCAATAACATTGTTCTGTGCAATATGTTGTGTCACCAAATTATACACCAAATTAATAAAAATGTTGCCCATATACATCTTTAAAAATAGTTTTTTTAAATATTTGCACAAGGAATAATTTTCAAGAATGCTTTTTTTAGTATTGAATTCTTAATTTTCATTTCTTACCATACTGTTGAAATAAGCACTTTGAAAAGTAATGTAGGTGTAATATTTTACATTATTATCCAACTATTTTGTTTCTATGATTCAAAATGTTGCTCAGGGCTAATGAGCTGACTACACATTGGTAGTCATAAGTATATTGTAAATATTAACACAATCATAACTTTTCATATGTATATGACAAGTATAATATTTAAATGTACAAATAATTGACTAAAGAATAACAGGACCACAAAAAATCTCAAGTTGGAGGTCCTGAAACATTTTCATCTCTATTGCTGATCTTTAATGTTTATTTAGAAGTAGCATCTTATTTGTTCATGCTCATGTATGTAGTGACCCTCTTGTACCAGTGGCTGTATTCATTTTTCTTACAATATATACACAGAGATATAATAAATATTACCTTAAAGAATAAACCCCTCTTTAAAGAAGTTACGGAAAACTATCAAAGATAATGTAGTGTTTATTAGACAGTGAAGCGAAGATAATGTAGTGTTTATTAGACAGAAGTGAAGTGTGAAGTGTGAATTTGTAGTGTTCCGTAGTGACCCTCCCAATTGTTTACGACTAGTTGATATGACTTGTTATGGCTAGAAAACAATCAGCCTCTTAGATATTGTGCTGAAAGATAAAAAAAAGTGGTATAGACTTAAAACCAGGGACAGGCAGGTTAATATGAAAAGGAAAGGGTTCCCACTGAAAATGAGATAAAGATACGAAAAAATCCTCAGTATAGCATATGGTTTTGGTTTGGTGGATACAATCTACATGTAATAAAAATAAAAAAACATATTCAAAACACTCTCTACTTTGCTTTAAATGGGAAAATCCTTGCTTTCAGACTTGTATTCTATAATATAAGCCAATACCAGTAGTTCTGCATTTTTAAAAAGTCATCCAAGCCCTTCTTGAAACCATCCATTGTGTTTGCTGTATGACCTCTTCAGGGACTGCATTCCACAGCCTTACAGTTCTTACTGTAAAAATTCTGTTTGCAGCTGCCGATGAGATCTTCCATATTCTAACTGCAAGAAATCCCTGTGTTTTCTAGAAGCATCAATAAATTAACAACCAACAACCATTTTGTATGGTCAGTTTGTATATGTCCATTAAGTGATCATATCTTGTGAGTACATACATTTCCCTGAAAATCTGCATTGTGTAAGGAGTGTTTGTCACATGTAGCTATTAACTAACCAGCTAAGCACAATGTCTATTTCTAATCACCAGAATAGCTGTTGAAATTCATGTATAGCAATTGTCAGTAGTTGAAAAACAGAATTTAAAAGAACGATTTCATAAATCGTCTTTTATAAAATCATGCAATTGATTCTTTTGAAAAGCTCAGCATTCTGTGGGATTATTCGCCATGCTCAAGGACAATGGTTATTTCCAGTTGTTTACCTACAAAAAAAAAGCAGAAAAAGAGAAGTCAAATGGAATTTAGGTAGACTGCGAAGTTAATTGCCCTGGGCTTGTAGGCATGAATACTTCTACTGATGCTGAATAATATGTTTCAGTATTTTATCATCAGCTGAAAGATTTGAGCCCTTAAGAAAAAAAACATTATTAATGGGCTAAAAGAAAAAGTAGGCATTTTTAGCTGACCGAGCGCTGAATGATAATGAAAACAGTAACATATGCTCTTGAATTTGCCAGCCCAAGTGTGAAATATCATCAGTGCATAACCTATTTGAAAGTATTTTTAGATTCTTTCCTGTTCTCTAACACAAAAAGAATGCCTGTGAAAGTAAACATTTTAAATACTATTCAGTGTTGTAAATAACTAAATATTTCAGTGCATATATTTTTTAATGTTGCATTATTAAGACCCCAATATAATATTGTACTATTGTATTTATTTTTAAGGTGCCACCAGTCCATATGTTTATAAATAATTTTAATGGCTGAAAATGGCTCCGTAAAATGCTGTAATATTTTGCCACAATATAAACTACAGTATATACAAGTATAGAATCCTTTATTCGGAAACCTGTTATCCAGAAAGCTCTGAATTACATGAAGGCCATATATATATATATATATATATATGAATATATAAGTATAGGACCTGATATCCAGAATGCTTGGGACCTAGGGTTTTCCGGATAAGGGATCTTTCCTAAATTTGTATCTCCATACCTTAAGTCTACTGAAAAATCATTTTATATCTTGATATAGATATATTATATTTATAGATATATCATATATATATATATATATAATTTTTACTTTTCAATAACAACTTTGATATTTTGTTGAAAATCCTTCGCAATCAATGACTGCCAGAAGTCTGGGACCAATCAACATCGCCAAATGCTGGGAGATGCTTCCACTGAAGAATATTCCACTTATTTGCCTTCAGAATATGTTTTGGGTCTGTATTGTGAAGCACCATCCTATCAGTTTTTGCAGGATTTGGCTAAACTTAAGCAGATTGTTATAGTATAATTTGCTTACTTCTTGGAAAGTGCTCTTGACTTGGCTAGATGTTTTGAAT
Organism: Xenopus tropicalis; assembly: GCF_000004195.4. Lineage (NCBI taxonomy): Eukaryota > Metazoa > Chordata > Amphibia > Anura > Pipidae > Xenopus > Xenopus tropicalis. The sequence goes on from NC_030680.2 coordinate 40,302,281, forward strand.
GGTTATTCTGTACCATGAAAAGAATTCTGTGGTCACTCAGTACAGTTGTCTTCTATAGCTGTTCAGGTATTTGGTGTTGTTGAGCTAAGCAGTGCATTCCTTCTTTTTAAGAATGTACCAGATTGTTGATTTGGCCTCACCTAATTTCTGCCATCTTTCAAATGGGTCTGATTTGTTTTCTTACACCAATGATGCACTGACAGCTCTATCCACAGCACCAATCTTTAAGTGCAAATTGTACACTTCATCATCTCCAAACCTTTTAACTGATTAATTGTTAATGAAGTAGTGAGGCCACTGCCCACATTTGGCTTTGGAACAGCTTGTTCATCAAATGTCCAGTTAGCTTTGGTCCCTTGAAAAGGAAGGGAATACACATGTAAAGTGCTGTCATTTCTAAACCATTCACCCAATTTGGAGGTAAATACTCTCAGGTTAAAACTGACGATCTGCACTTTTAGTCCACATTCACAATATAACTTGAGCTCCAACATATTTTGGTTAAAAGGTTAAAAAAGTTGGATTTTAGCAATGAAAAAATATTTATGTATCTAATTGTATAAATACAGTATATAGCAAAGGTGCTAATTTCAACACTGCTGTGCATCCTTAAGAGGCAACATAATAACATTAATTTTAGCCCTCTGATGTCTCTTACAGGTTGCTACTGTTGGTTTCTTTTCCTCTGAGCTGTAATTTCAGTTCCCCTCTGTCTCTCTACTGTGTATTAACCACAATCTTAAAGTAATTTCCTATCTCACATGCTTTCTCGCCCCCCCCGTCTCTCTTTGTCAAACACAAGCTGATATCTTTTAAGTTACTGCCTACCTTTTTTAAGGCAATAAATGTCCTACCTTATAGTAATAATTTGTGCTTGTCCCTATTATTTACAGGTAGACTTATTTAAGTACCAGGCCATTCTTTTAAAAAAGGGCATTTTATAAAATGAGCTTTTTGCAGAGCAGGACTAAACCACAGCTACGTAGACACATATATTGGCTAATGAGTATAACGACATAACAGATTTCTGACTGAAACCACACTATTTTGAACTAAAAACACCACAAGTTTAGACCTATTTTACTTGTGATTTTTCATGTTATTACATTAAACATCTTTTTGTCTGATACGTAAGACAAAACAATTGGATTGTTTTCCCATGAACATGGATTTATGTATGTATAACTTTATTTATAAAGCACTACTTGGATACACAGTGCTGTGCAGTTTACCAATATTGAAAAGTACACATAGGGAAGACAACATTATAATAAATAATAGTTAATTAGTATAAACAGCAATGAAGTGTCATGTGGTAAAAGGCACATTAGACTGGAATCCCTGTCCCTTAGAGCTTATTATCTAAGTGAGGGATCCCCAGCCTTTCTAACTCGTGAGTCACAGTCAAATGTAAAAAGACTTGGAGAGCAAAACAAGCATCATAAAGGTTCATGGAGGTGCCAAATAAGGGCTAAGATTAGCTATAAGGTACCTCTATGCACACTATCTTTATTTGGTAGTAAATCTTGATTTTATTCAACCAAAACTTGCCACCAAGTCAGGAATTCAAAATTAACTACCTAGTTTGGGGGCACTGAGAGCAACATGTTGCCCCTGAGCCACTGCTTGGGGATCACTGATCTAAGTGATAGGACAACATACAGGCAGAGATAGGAGGGAAAGGTGCACAAAATGTAGGCATTGGCCTTTAAGTTCCAGTACTGAGCAGGTAGTGTTCTACTGTTTCAAATAGTAGGATCTAAATTTGTTTTTGAAGGGGTTCAGAGAGTGTTATTATGGAGAAATGCAGGGATGGAATTCCAGAGGTAAGGAGCAACGAGACAGAAAAAAATTGAGAAGAAAGAGAAAGCAGTGGGCGTGGATGGTGTTGAAAGATGGTGGCTTTGAGAGTAGTGGAGGAGGACAAGTGAGGAAATGTAGTGAGAAGCAAAGGAGTAAAAGGCTTTAAATGTTAACAGAAGGATTTTGTATTCTATCCATTGTATCACAGGCGGGCTGGGAGACCGGTTAGTAAGAGGTTACAGTAGTCTCAGCAGGATAGGATAAGAGCATGATTTAGTATTTTAGCAGTTACTTTTGAAAGAAATGGGCATATCTTAAAGGACAAGGAAAGGCAAAGTCACTTGGGGGTGCCAAAATGTTAGGCACCCCCAAGTGACTTAAATCGCTTACCTTGTACCCCGGTCTGGTGCCCCTGTTAGGAGAAAACAGCACCAGCCCGGGGTACCTGCAGCGAGCCCTCCTCCTTGCGTCTTTGCGCTGCCGGCGAAATCCGTCTGCTGGCGCATGTGCAGTAGAGTGAAGAGCCAACTTCTATGTTTAAGTTCAGCTTTTTCATTTTACTGCACATGCGCGTGCAGCGAATACGGAAGAGGAAGCGCTCGCAGCTACCCCGGGCTGGTGCTGTTCGCTCCGTACAGGGGCACCAGCCCGGGGTAAAAAGTATGCAATTTAAGTCACTTGGGGGTGCCTAACATTTTGGCACCCCCAAGTGACTTAACCTTTCCTTCTCCTTTAAGTAAAAAAAGTGGCAGATTTTGGCAGTGGCATTAATATCTTAGTGAAGGATAGGTTGTGGTCAAAGATAACCCCAAGACAGCATGCCAAATCAAAAGGGTTAATAGCCATGACATAGTAAAGGAAGGAGAAGGGCCTGGTGTGGGTGTATCAGTTTTAGCTAGGTTTAGACTGAGGTGGCATTGGTCCATCCAGGAGGAAATAGCTAGGAGGCAGTTAGATGTCTGGGTCTGAATGTCAGTGGTTATGCTGGCTTTGCTGTTGGCAATTACAAGTTATTGTCTTATTAAAAAGAAAAAGCATATAAAACCCCACCAAAAAATGAATAACTTTTTGTTTAAATAGGACACTATACAAAATGGCATTTCCGTATTTTGAAGGCTTCTGAATAAACAGCTTTCAGATAATGCATTCTATATATGTACTAGTTACCAAATTCTAAGCTAAAAAAAATGTATTCTAAATTATATTTGGTATATTAACCAAAACTTATAAATAAGTTATAAATAAGACAATATATTTCTACTGTTGATTTCCACGTTTTAACATTTTGTAGAGACACCTTTTGCAGCAATACATTTAGAATCCAGGTAGATATGGTCCAGGTTGTTCAGGTTTGTTACATAATACATGTGCTGCAGTTTCTCACTCGGATTTAGATCAGTGTCTTGCCCAAGCCATCCCAGTGTTGCTTTAAACTTGTTTTGTATCGTTCTACTAAATAATGAACTTTCACCCCAGCTTCAGTTTCATTGTGGTCTCTGCAGCATTTCACTGCATTTTGCACTACCCATTCTTCTTTCTGTCCCTACTAATAAAATAAATCTGGTATGGCCAGTTAGATTTCCACCACAGATATCACTCTGAACCAAAAAGCTCTAGTGTCGGCTTATTAGATCAAATCCTTTCCCTTATCCCAACTGGACTGCTCTCTTGAGTTTTGGCAAATGTATGTTTACATGATTCTTTTGGAGCAATGGCTTCTTTCACGCCACCCTCCAATACAAGCCAGTGCTAAGGAGTGCTGTTTCTATGACAAGAAAACCTTCACTTCATTCACAAGCGACTGAATTCTTCAAAGTGATTTTTGGCTTCTCTAGTCTCCTAGAGAGTTTTGATAAATGACCTTTTCTAGGCAGTGTCTGTGTGGTTTCATGCATCTTCCACTTCCTATAGAAACAAATGGATATTGTTTAGCACATCATTTATGCATTAATATCTTGTTTTCTCCCACTTCTTTAGAACACTCTTTAGGTTTTACTTTTACATCTGTCCTTTAGGGCTGTGACACACGAGGAGATTAGTCGCGCACGACAAGGAAGATTTGTTGCGCAGCGACTAATCTCCCTGTGCACTGCCGCGTATGCCATCCCACCAGAGATTTACATTCTAGCCGGTGGAATGGCATTAATGACGATCCATTAATTGTGATACTTATCCAGAAAATGTTAATTTTCTAGATAAAACCTGTATAAACTTAAGCGATTCCACAATGGTTTGAATGACTGGAATATGGATAGGCAAAAGTTCTTAAAGTATTCTAAACCCAAATATTACATTTTCATTTTAATACTAAGAAACTTTTCGCTGTCAAAGATATCAATGTTATTTGTATATGAAAAATGTGTGTGTCTGTGCTTTGCTATTGACTGCATTGCTGCATATAGACTTTAAACAGTGCTTCAGTAGTAAAATATTGACAGTCAGCACTCTATATTATTAGCAAGTACCATAACTTATTAAGTTAAGAAGCCCCCTTCTTCTTGTGCACTTCTACAATATTTAAACATTTTGATATGAATAGTGGATTTTGTTTTAGCATATTGTGATTTTGCTTCAGTTGTCAGGCTGTATCTAGCCAAGACTCCTATTTGCAGAATGCATCAACACTTTTTTAGTCTCCTTCTTGACATGACTGTACACCACAAAATCACAGTCATTATGGAAATTGTTGGAGTGGCTGTGCTTGTTTCATTTGTGCATACAGTCAAGACCAGCAGTGCAGAAAATAACAAAGAACAAATAGATACTGTCCAATTATGATTACAAATAACTTTGAATCATTGAACATATATAATAAATATACATTAAAATGTGCATAGAATAACATTGTTCATTATATAAAAAGATGCACTGTAGTTTAAACGTTTAATAAAAAGGTAAGTAAAAATACCATAATAATAATTATAAAATCTAACCTCAGAATTAAACCATCCTTAGTAGTTAATCTCGGGTCAAGACCTAAGGGCATATTTAATTCTGCAAGTACAGTGAGCAAAGTGCAATTTTGAGCCCAACTGCCATTTTTTCTCCACAATGCAGTGTTTTCCCCAGAAATTAACAAAAGCTTTATTGAGCAGTGGAACGTGAAGCACTGTGCCACACAGAAAATGCATTACCAAACACATCTGGGTGCAATCCTTTAGATAGTGGAAGAAAAATAGGAAAAGAGATAAACTGCAGATTAACCCATAATTCTGATCAACATCATGCTAAAGAAATGTTTGATGGCAAATTCTTTTATAATATCAAAGGCTTTATGATACCAAAAGTTAATTCTAAATTGAATTTTCCCTTTTATTTATTAGTCCATCTTTTCATTCAGAATTTGTTTGTTTTTATTTTTCACTATCGGCAGTACAATATAGTGGTGATTAATTTGCTTTTCTCTGTTTGTTTGCAGAAACTTTGTGCTCCGGACTTCTAACTTGGACTGAATAAACATCATCACCTTCATAAATTAGACTTCATCGTGCTAAATGTCTAAGTTAGATATGATAAATGCTGCAGGGTTCTGGGCTAAATGAATTATACGAGTTTTAAAACTCCAGGTCAAAGATGTACATTAGGATTATTTATCATTAGTATTTTAAGGAGAAGTATAAAATACCATACAAAGTGTAGATAAAAAATACAGCTTACTAACAAAAGACAAAAACAAAAAAAGCTATAAATGCAGCTACACAACATGTGAAAGAAACTCAAAACGATGCTATAATGTGGAATACACTTTGACAAATTCACAACTTGGGATTTAACACACAGATCAACTGAAAAGCAGATAAATGTGGATTAAGTCAAGGTAAACAAGAAATACAGTGAGAGTAATAGTATCACACAGGACTAAAAGAAAGAAAGAATTGCACAGCACAGCCATGAAGTGTTACCAATGAGTTCCTTCCCATGAAATGCAGTCCGATGACCTCTTTGTGCGTAAGTTTCGTCAACCCCCTACCCGATCTTCCCCTCACAAAAATACTTGCGAAACAAAACTTTCATCAGTCACAGGAACCAAAAGACACAACGGAGGGGGGCGCTCTCTTTCTGAGTCAGAATCAGAAAAGGGGTCCGGTAGCCCCTCTGCCTCACGCTTTAAAGATCCCTTCCTACTGCTGGGGCTGGCTGGGATCAGCCAGGGGCCTCAGGCCCTGGATGCCAAAGAAAAACTCCCAGATGGAGGCCCTTTTTTCCACCGACCTAAAAGTTTTGCTCACTATGATGTTCAAAGTATCTTGTTCAACCCATTTCTGAGGGGAGAGTATGAAGCCAGACGTAATGTGAAGAGTGGTGCATCTGCAGCCTCTCAGATTAAAACTTGTACCTCTTCTCCCAGGAGATCTCTATCCTCTCCTGAGGAACCAGCAGACAATGGAGATGGAAAAGACAATGAACTGCTTCTTAGCTGTCCATACTTTCGCAATGAAGTGGGTGGAGAGAACATGGAAGGTCAAAAAGACCAAAGCTGGGGCTTCTCCTCAGCAATGGCTTTCAGTACTCCTCATATATGTCCAGTGAGAGGACCAAATGCAGCAGTATCTGTGCTGGAGGAAGCCAGGGAGAGAATGAGGGACAGTAGCTATTTTGTGGAGTATCAAGACCTGGGGGCATTATATTACCGGAAGTATTTTTATGGCAAAGGTTAGTAATTTTACCTATTTATCACTTCAGTTTTTCTAATTACACAGGCATATATATCTAATTTCATTTACATTTCTTTTCTGTGGTTCTCTGTTTTCCCCATTACTCTTTTACAGAACATCAGAACTTTTTTGGGGTTGATGAACGCTTGGGTGCCATAGCCATAAGCTTACGAAGGGATGAAAGAGAAGGGTCCCAAAGTATACAGTACAATTACAGAATTATTTTTCGTACCACTGAGGTAAATAAGTGCTTCTTGCTATCTCTATATTTAGACTCTTATCAGAATATTACAACTTGAATTTAGCGATTTAGATCCAGTACTTACAAATAGGGAAAATGAATTGATAACTATGGAGGAAAACTTGGGATCTGAGCATCACCAAGAGCTCTAAAATCCATTCAGTAGCCAAGTGTTAGCCAGTGCTAAAGCAGCAAGTGTTCCAATCCTTAAAGGGGACCTGTCATTCAGACACAAAAAGCTGTTCAATAAAAGGCCTTTTTTAAATTAAACATGAAACCCAAATTATTTTTGTACACAAACATCCCTACCTGTAATAAAGGTATTTTAAAAATAAATATGATCTGGCAATCATATATTGCCTGCCCTGCCTCTATGCCTCAGGCTGTTACTTTAACTTTCCATTTTTCACTTCCTAGATGTCACTGCATGGGCATTGGCATTAAGTATGTTTATACAGTGTAAAGTATTTATTCTGACTACCACAAAAAAAAAGAATTTAGAATTATTTTTTAGGGTGACAGACAGGTTTCCTTTAAAAAGGGTATATAGGACAATCAGTTGTATAATTGGCCAACTGGCAAAGTGCAAGATTGTCTGGCTGTGAAAGGGTGAAAAACCAATAAAGCTAACAGTAAATACTGACGTATTAATATAACAAGTACAAGACATATATATTTATATATATATATATATATATATATATGTGTGTATTTATAAATCTCTGCAAAATATATTACACCAAAAATAGTCAAAGTTTGCAAAGCTCTGTTGTAGTCAATACACTTAGGGGCTGATTTACTAACCCACGAATCCGACCCGAATTGGAAAAGTTCCGACTTGAAAACGAACATTTTGCGACTTTTTCGTATGTTTTGCGATTTTTTCGGCGTCTTTACGAATTTTTCGTTACCAATACGATTTTTGCGTAAAAACGCGAGTTTTTCGTAGCCTTTACGAAAGTTGCATAAAATCTTGCGATTTTTCCGTAGCGTTAAAACTTACGCGAAAAGTTGCGCCTTTTTCGTAGCGTTAAAACTTAAAAGGTGCGAAGTTTCGCGTAAGTTTTAACGCTACGAAAAAAGCGCAACTTTTTGCGCAAGTTTTAACGCTACGAAAAATCACAAGATTTTACGCAACTTTCGTAATGGCTACGAAAAACTCGCGTTTTTAAGCAAAAATCGTATTGGTAACGAAAAATTCGTAAAGACGCCGAAAAAAATCGCAAAATACCGATCTTTACGAAAAAAACGCAATCGGACTCGTTTCGACCCATTCGTGGGTTAGTAAATCAGCCCCTTAAATTTCACAGAATTGCAAAAGAGCTTTGGAGCTTAACTCATGTAGGATGGATTTAACAAAAATCGATTTGGTATATGTTTCTCGATTCGAGAAAAACATGGTTTCTCCGAACACACAAATAGTCAGGATTTATTAAAAAAAAAATGAAAATTCTTCGCAAAAAAACTGGCAAGTAAAAGCTGGTAAGGCTGTATAGAAGTCTATAGGAATATTCTCTAACAACTTTTTATTTATTTAAAGTTTACAGGTAAAAAAGGAACAGAAGTAAAGAACAAATCATTATAAATCAGGCTGTTCCTTAGAGACACAGTCAATGGGTAGACAAGCGACACAAGCCTTACTGAAAATAAATGGAAAAATTTGATTTTTGGTAGTATGCAACTTTTTTCCCATGAAAAAAAGAATTCATTTTTTATTTTTTGTAGTTTCTTAATTATTTTACTTTTTGCAGCTCTCAGTTTGGAATTTCAGCAGCAATCTGGTTGCTTGGGTCCAACAGGAGAGAACACGAATACAAAAATAAGTAATAAAAAGTAACAATAACAATGAAATTGTAGCCTCACAGAACAACAGTTTTTGGCTGCCGGGGTCAGGAACCCCCATTTTAAAGCTGGAAAAAAAGGAGGAATGCAAATAATTAAAAAATGATAAAAAATAAATAATGAAGACCAATTCCAAAGTTGGCCATTCTTTAACATAATAAAAGTTAACTTAAAGGTGAACCACCCTTTTAAATCAGAGGATCATAATTGCATGGTAAAGTCAAAGTATCCTATAAGGCTTCAAAAGTCAGATTATCAATGATGTAAGCTGCAGTTTTGATCCCAATTTTAAAAGTCATTAATAGAGGCTAGTTTGATTTGATCATTATGAGTTGCAAGTTCAAGTTAATATTGTTAACTCAGAACATGAACATGCTACTGTGTAAGAAGTCTTATTGCTCTGTGTGGAAAAGCACTGAGCTTTGATTTTAGTAAATTAGTATGGAATAAAATGACTCTTCTGCAATAAATCATTCTCTGCTTTTGTTCCTTTTAAGGCTTTTCACTGATAATTAATCAGCCATTTTACAGTTTATTCAGATATTTGTGTGTACATTCACAGCTTATAGCTTTATTTCTATATTTTGATGGTTCTTATTTTGTTTTTGAAGCTAAAGACCCTTCGGGGCTCCATCCTGGAAGAAGCCTTTCCCTCAGCAATACGTCACAACTCCTCCAGAGCCATATCTCCTAAAAAACTCTTAGAATATATTGTTCCAGAGGTTAACCTTCAGTGCTTGCGCTTAGCATCCAGCTCTCCTAAAGTTCCAGAAACTCTCCTCAAACTGGATGAGCAAGGGGTGAGTCAATAGAAATGCCTGTGTGTTTAGGTTATTTTATTGGGCTTACCAAAATGGTAGACAGATATTCAAACATAGAATTTTAGGGTGTTAAATACATTGGTTATAAGGATAAACATATTAAGGTTGCAAAATAAATAGATTTTAGCCCTTACAAAACATACTACTACAAAAATGTAATCAGTGAACAGCCTCTTTGAAATCTTTCAATACCTGCCACACTGATTGTCCAGAGGTTAATAGTAAGGCTGCAACATCTCCTTAATCAGTTAGATTTGCTTCTCCTCCTGTAGCCCACTCGGCCCCCACCATCAGGAATTTGCTTTGGCTGTTGGCTTGTGGGCTTGCTCATTTATTCTAAGCTCAGATTACTAAACACGCCCCCCAGTCTAGCAGCCAGTGAAGAGATGGCATTGCTGGTTCCCATAGAAACTCAGCTCTAGCTGTCTGCTTCAATTTTTTTCTACCAACCAACTCTCCTGAGCTCAGCTCAAACAAAGCAGAACTTTTATCAAAGACAGTTGTGCCTGTGTGAGCCTGTATTCTTGATGAAATGTATGCTGAATAAGGGTCTCTGTGTGTATGCTGTTTGCAGATTTATATGTATCTGATTATGTATCAGAGGAAAAATGGCCGCCAGGTGAAAGCTGCTATTTGGTTTAGTAAAATGTGATGGTGCTGGCAAGCAGAGGGGATATATGCAGTACAAATAATGCCATTTGGGTGAGGGAGGCATGCCCAACTGATATACATTATAGGCAAATGTAGGCTTTACATGTCCTTTAATAACCTTGTGTGCAATCAATATTGTTAATATTATTATGCTCATTTTTGCACCCTTTCTTTTAGACATTTATTATTGTTGTTTACCCTGTAAGTCACTATGTAGTGAATCTTCTGGTATTCTGTTAATTTCTCATTAGCTCAGCTTTCAAAGAAAGATTGGCATTTTATACTGTCGAGCTGAACAGGGCTCCGAGGAGGAGATGTACAACAACGAAACAGCTGGGCAAGCTTTTCAAAATTTTCTGAATCTCCTTGGAGAAGAAGTTCGACTGAAAGGGTTTGAGAAATATCGAGCACAGCTGGACAACAAAAGTAAGGCCTCTACTTGTTACTTTAGGTTACGAATGCATTTCTTTTGGCTTTGCTTTCCTTGTATAAAAAGCCTACTTTGTTATTATTTGGTCTTCCATTCCCTCTTTTTCTCAAGTTGGAATGCTTCTATTCGTCTAGCATGTATCATTATACCATATTAATCTATTTATTCACACTTCAGTGGTATTTTCCTATTCACAGCTGACAGCACAGGAACACATTCCCTTTACACACGTTACCAAGACTATGAAATCATGTTCCACGTATCAACAATGCTTCCATATACAGCCAGCAACAGTCAGCAGGTAAATAAAGAACTGTACATACTAGCATTTATACCCTGACATGTTATATTTTAACATTATGCTGTCAAATGCACAACAGTTGGGAAAAAATGTATCCTTAAATTTCAAGCCATTTCTCATTGAGTAGTATGCAGTAGTATGGCTGCACCTCGAACTGCAGAGGAGTTTTAGTATAAAATTTCCAATCTGTTCCTCGGTCCAGCTGATATTTAAACCATTTTAAACCTTATTCTGGGCAACTCAAAAAGCACAATGATTAGGACTGCTAACCTTGCATCTTTGCATAAAACTATATTGGTAGTTTAATTGTCTTCTAAATCAAATTAATTGATCCACATGTATGTGGCTATATCTAGGCAGCAAGCTTCATTGCGAACAAGGGCTGATGTGAATGATAAATTTGAATTTTTTTCTTGCATGTCCCACAGTGGGTCATAGTAAGGGTATAATGCTAACACAATTTAGCATAGATTCCCTATGACCCTCTGTGGATAATGCAAGGGAAAGAAGAATTTAAAAAACTCATCTATAATGGAATAAGAGTTACAAGATTTGTACAAGGAGTGGCAGCTACTCGTGAGAGAATGGAGCGACCACTTATTTTTCATATTCCAGGGTTTTTTGTCTAGCAGTTAAATCGCAGAATAATTGTGCCATGTGCAATTAATATCTCTCATTTGCAGTTTACCTTCTGATAATGCCATTCTTCTTTTTTTCCCAGCTGCTCCGGAAAAGGCATATTGGCAATGACATTGTAACTATAATTTTTCAAGAGCCGGGAGCCCTACCATTTACACCCAAAACCATACGCTCGCATTTTCAACATATCTTTCTTGTGGTGAGAGTCCACAATCCATGTACCGCTCACACCACCTATAGTGTAGCTGTAAGTCGTTCAGCTGACACACCATTCTTTGGCCCAGCATTACCTCCTGCCAACTTCAGTAATTCTCCTGAGCTCAGAGACTTTCTGCTTTCCAAAGCTGTAAATGGTGAGAATGCAGCTGAACGTGGTGGAAAGTTTTTAGCCATGGCTACCCGGACAAGAGAAGAGTACTTGAAAGACCTTGCTCGTGACCATGTAACTACCGCTACTCTGGACTCTTGCTCATCTAAGTTAGCCATTTTGGGTCTGTCTAAGAAACGTGACCGAGCAGGCAGCACTGGCACTGGAGACAAGGCTGGAAAAAGTCCTCGTTGGGCCTACACAGTACCTCCTGAATTTCACAGCCCTGGTGCACTAGTATGGCCAGTAAGAGCCAAAAGCTACTCAGTCCCTGATGGTACCTACTTGCTGGGCATCTCTTCTGAGATGCTGGTATTGATAGATATACAAAAAGAGAGAGAAATTGCCATAAGCTTTCACTGCTCATGCAGAGATGTTTTAGGATGGACATATTCATCAAAAGGGGGGCTGGACCTTTACTATGGAGGAGCTGGTAGACTTGAACTCTGTCCAGTGGCGGGTAGTGATGCAGAAGTTGAAGAAGAGGTGAATCATATTGTGAAGAGACTTCAGGTAAGAAAAAGGGAAAGCAAAAACTGCAGTTGTAATAATGATGGTCGGTCAATGTGTGAGTATGGATAAAGTAGTCACAATAAGGATACATCAGTAAACTAGAATCACAATACTTTTAAAACCCTTATAAAAGGGGGCCTTTGCATGTGGTACTAGATTATCTGCACCCTACGATTGCTTTGTCATCTATTTTTGAAGTAAGTGATGAGGTGCACTGTGTGGCAACCTCAAGTGACAGAATAATATATAGATCATATTAGCACATTTTGCATTATAACTGTACTCCACCTAATAATACAGTTGCTGGATGGGCATTCCACTTAAAAAAACATGCTTAGAATTCAGTTTATCTACAGTAACACACAATGATATAGAATGGAATTCAAGTTAACTGGGCCTTCTGAGACAACAAGAAAGTAGAAGGAGGCCAGTCAGGCATGAAAAAAAATAAAGGGTAGTAAAAAAAATATTAGTTTCAATTCGAACAAATTAAAGGAGAAATGAAGAAGAACTGCTAAAAACTGCAGTTTCTGCCTTCTTGACTTTGTTCTGCTCCGGGCAGATGCTTGCATAGACTCTACTGAGCATGTGCCTGCCCAGACCTGGAGAAAAGAGAAGAGATAAAAGAGAACGTCAGATAAGTGATTATATTCAATAGGGGTCCTAAGGGCAGTGGCACACGGGGAGATTAATCGCCCCACGACAAATCTTCATTGTCACGGGTGACTAATCTCCCCGCAATGCCATCCCACCGGCTAGAATGTAAATCGCCGGTGGAATGGCATACACGTCGCTGCGATGTCCCGAAGTTGTCTTTAGAGGAAACTTCGGGCGACTTCAGGACATTGCAGCGATGCGTATGCCATTCCACACGCGATTTACATTCTAGCCAGTGGGATGGCATTGTGGGGAGATTTGTCGCCCGCGACAACAAAGATTTGTTGCGGGGCGACTAATCTCCCCTTGTGCCACTGCCCTAACACTTGGCCCTCCCTATAATTATACCTTTAGCTCTCCTTAAAGCAAGAGACTCTTGGTATCTGAGTCAGATAACTGGTTGATAGAAACAGGAAGAAAGCTGAGGCTTTGAGCCACTTATTTTCTTTTGTTTACACCAATGAGGAACCAGTTAATAAAGTGTTCCTTCTAGTTTATATCTAGTTAAATAAATTTAAATATAGGTTAATGATTGACTCAGGAGGAAGTTCAAAATATATAATTTCAAGGTATCAATGACCATATGGCATTTACTCCAGGTAGTAAAAGAGTTCAGTTTTGTGCTTGCCCAACTACCAAGGGGAAACATCACAAAAACAAATTGTATGGTTTCAAAAATAATCAAGTTAATAATCCACCTTTCAGCAATCTTTAAACAGTTCTCAAGCAGTTAGATCATGATGGACCCTGTAGAAAAGGTAATTTAACATAAAGAAATGCACATTATGCCTCAGTGTGAGAGTGGTGAGCATGTGGAATATGCATGTATGTCTGTGTGTATATATATATATACAGACAGCAACAAGAGGTCCTCTGCATTCACCCATTATCAATATATACTGTATACGACATTAAGACATTCTGTGAATTAAGCTACCAAGAAATACCTTTCCCTTTAAGCAAAATAGGGATTGTTTGTCTATATACATTGCAATATACGCAAGCTGGCCAACTATGTCAAAGTCATCCTCAGTATGGTCAGTCTTGCTTTTGCTCTTATCTGATTCATTAAGAATTCTACTGTTTCAATATACTTTTAACAAAGGGACTGAGATTTACCTGCAACTTACTTGCTTTCAAGATTAAAACCCCCAAATGGTTGCCCTTTAATTGGCCCCACTGTGATCACCTGACTGTAGCTGGGAAGGGTGGGAGCTACAACATGGAGCTGGCCACTGCTCCTGTATAAACTATAACAAACAAGGGATAGTTGTGCTCACCGCTAAATTTTCAATCATTAGGAGGGGGTGCAATAAAGCTGTGAGCACAAAATTCATACAGTCAGCAACAAGAGGTCTTTTGCACTCACCCATTATCAATACATATAGGAAATTAAGACATTATGTACATTAATATATCAAGATAAGCCCTCCCCTTTAAGCAAAAGAGGGATTGTTTGTCCATATATTGCAATATACTTCAATCTGGGCAACTACGTCAAAGTCATATATAATATACAAGCCGAGGAGGGGAGATGAATCATGAAAGTACCGTTTATAATAGTGCTATTTTCTTCTATTGTGTTTGGTGTGGGGGTTGTTGCCTAATGCGCATTGTTGAAGATGAAAGATACACGGAAGGTTGAACTTGATGGGCAGATTAACTGATGTGCAAATCTAAGCATAGAGAAGTGTACAGTAGAGCGTACTGAATTCCTCTTCTACATACATGTTGTTGTTCATTTATAACAGTTAAAGCTGGAAAAAAAACTACACATTTTTATACTTTAAGCTAGCAATGCTTAATTTTGCATCGAATATCATACGAAATGAGATTTTGTACGATATTATCGGTGTGTGTATGGCTGGCTTTAGACTCCATAAATTCTTGCACAAGGCTTCCATAGAAGCCAATCAGTGTATTTTACTTTTTTTCAAGCTTCCTTTAGTTAAGTTGGCTTATTTATAAGTAAAATAATACTATGTAATAACTCAAATATAGGCTCTTTAAAATACTGGAATATACAAAAAATTCCAGAAATACTTCCATATTACTCTTAGATGCAGATTTATCAAAATGTGAGATTAGAGTTTACAACATACAGTAAATGTGTATAAATACATGATAAATAGACTGCTAAATTCCCATAGGAATAAAGTGTTAAACTCTAATCTTGCATTTTGACAAATCTGCCCCTAAACTTACACTGAATTAGACATGCAGATTTAAGTTTATGTTGATCTCAGCATAGTAATTTTTACTACAGTAATCATATTGGGTAAACAAAAGAGTGAAAACTATGGAGTTTAATCACATGAGCCCAGTAAACTTCACTGTTTCAATTGCAAATATAAAGCATTCATTAATAAACGGATACCTAATGGGTAATTTACCCGCCAGGGGTGCAAGTGCAGGAATGCAAAAGAGTACTTATTAATGCCCTCTTATACAGCACTTGTGCCTCCGGGTTGCTGGTCTAGGTTTGCCATCTGCCTGCTTTTGACCTGGACAGTATGGTTTTCGGAAAAGGCTGTGCGGGTCAAAACTACTTGCCCGATTTTCCAAATTAAGAAAACTAGGCAAAATTATTAGGTTAACCAATTTTAACAATCGTCATTTCATAACCCTGCATATAACATCACTGGCCCCACCCCTGACATCTCCCACCCCCTCTGGCGTCACCACACTTGCTCCCTGTCCTGAGTTGCTAAATATGGGTTGGGTATGTTGGTCTTTGCACTGAGCGATGGATCTAAAACCCGGGGCTTGGTGTAGAGAGCAGCATCACAAAGTGTATCTGAACCCTGTCCTTAATGCCTGCCTTAGGGAAGGTGGTACGGAGAGGGCCCAATTCTGTGCTTCCTGATGCTATTTAACTTGCATGTTTAAATGATGTGCAAGTTAGGGGTGGAAAGGGGGTGGGGGGCATGGGGCATGTCCTTTTTGGAGCACAGAAGCCTGCAGCAAATGAAAAAAAAGGAAGGAGTCAATGCAAATATACAATGCACAGTCTACAAACTGCAAAAAAAGTCCAATTGAACCTTTTTTTTGCACTTTTTACCCTGGGTCCTGCATTATAAACGAGGCCTCTTGACCCTTGAATTAGGAAATGTGGGACAAAACAAATGCAGTTTTATATTATTTCCAGTTACTGTCAGAAGAAGGTTGAAGTTATTTTTTCACATATAAAATTAGGCATGTCCAGTTTAAAATGCAGGAAGTTTGCAATAAAATAGGAGGAAACTATTATATCTCAGGAAGTTAGTTCAGTAGTAAAATGCTGGACACCACTATTGTTAAAATGAAGGAAGAATAATGAAAAATAAGTTGAGTCCTTAAATATAGGAAGTTAAACAAGTGAATGTGAGTCTCACAAATGCAGAAGAATAATTTTACAGCCATAGCAACCTTTAGAAGATGTAATGGCTCTTCCCTTCCTGTACATCTACTAAACTGAAGTGAGAGTTCAAATCAATTCCCTATTGTTACTATTTTCTTGTTAAGAAAAGACCAGGTCATTGCAAATAGATATTTGGCTCATTTGCTATTCAGTGCAACACAGTTACTGAGCGAAAACACTTTCTTACATCATCATGTTCATTTTGGGTTTTATGAATGATATTACTTTAATGAATGTCCTCATTCAATGTCTTATAATAGTTAATTGGTGGTGTTGTAGGTTGCCAACAACTCACTTTATTTAAGAAGTACTATAGCCTTGGCTAACACCAGGAAATGACAAAAGCCAGACACCAGCTATTATTATTGTTAACATGTATTTATAAGGTGAAACCCTGTGCATTTATTGAATTGAGTGCAAAGATCTCTGCTCCACTCTAAATGCAGTTCTTTTAGTACATTTGCAAACTGTATAGTGCTGGATACAAGGATGGATCCCTTAGGCCACTGATCAGATCAGTCTGATTTGTCTAAGCATGCGGTGGCTAAATTGGTTAAAGATATGTTTGTTTGGTGAGTGGATCTTTACTTAAATGACCACATTTAAAGAACATATTAAAGAAAAATAATCATTTACTTATGAATAACTTGTATTCTTGTGGTTGAGATGCATAAAATAGATTTACCCTGCATAAAAAATTCAGCATAACAATTTCAACAACCCTGTATAATATAGTGGCCCTTAGCGCTCATTCAGGCAGCACTTCTTCCCCGGG
This sequence comes from Xenopus tropicalis, assembly GCF_000004195.4. Lineage (NCBI taxonomy): Eukaryota > Metazoa > Chordata > Amphibia > Anura > Pipidae > Xenopus > Xenopus tropicalis. The sequence continues at coordinate 40,319,376 of NC_030680.2, forward strand.
GAATGGCTGTGTAGTGCACATTACTCTGGTTAATAATGTGGCAGAAGGTGTACAGCACTGCGTCAGAGGGTGCATTCCAGCCCTGTCTTTACTGCCTGCCATAGGATAGGCAATAAGGTAAGATCCTTGTGTGGCCTGCATCTATTGCTGCTCCAGTGGAAAGCTTTCATTCTGTAGTGTCTCCAAATAAATAATTCCTTGCACTCTCCAAATTAAGTTTCCCGATCTAAAACAAAACTTTTGTAGATATTTTGTGGCAGATTAAACAATGACGTATTTTTGATATACAGTAAATTTATTTTTTTTCTACCTCAGGTTGTATCTGGTGGTTGTGAAACTCGGGAAATACCTCTTTTGAGAAATGGTCTGGGTCAGCTTGGGTTTAAGGCAGATTCTGAAGGATTTGTGACAGAGGTAGAAAGATTCAGCATGGCTGAAACTGTTGGACTTTGTCCTGGAGCTCGATTAGTGGCAATCTGTGGCCAACCCTTCTGCTTGCTGAGCCCAAATGATGTTCGTTCTCTTTATCTAAGTGGCAAGAAGGTTACAGTGACCACTTTACCTCCAGATGAAGCAGGAAAGCCACGCAGGCAAGTGCTTCTTGGATTTACCAAGATTCTGCCAGAGAAAGACAAATATTTGTAACCTTTGTGTTGTATTGTTTTTCATTTATACTCATACTCTTAATTATCAGGAGTTTCTCGGAGCTGTATGTGAGGTCTCTGCAGGGTCAAAGAGTTCTTAAGCCAATAGTAGTGGATGACAAGGAAAAATGTTTAGAGAAAGCTAAACCTTCTTCAGAGGCCCGAACCCTCCTTCGTACTTTGTCTGTACAGGAAGAGAGAACTGAGTTCAGGTAAAGAGCATTTCTCACTGTACCACTATATATTAGTTCCCTGTAATTCAGTGTTTGTTTAGAAAAGAAAATTAGACTAAGAACTTCTGTTTAAAGGTGCACCCATAGGCCACTGTACATGGCATTCATTTCTATGCCCAGTTTTGCCTTCTTATTCCACTTCCACTTAATTTATGTTGCAAGAAATGGATAATCTTTTTATATGGCTGAATATAGTTTACCTGTTTCTTATCTAAATGATGTGAAGGCTCATTTACAAAGGCCCATAGACAGAAGTGTAAGAACACTAAGGGCTCTGGCACACGGGGAGATTAGTCGCCCGCGACAAATCTCCCTTGTCACAGGCGACTAATCTCCCCGAACTACCATCCCACCGGCGAACATGTAAGTCGCCGGTGGGATGGTACACGCTGCGCAAATCGCCGAAGTTGCCTCGCGAGGCATTTTTGGAGATTTGCCGAAATCGCCGCCGCGTATGCCATCGCACCGGCGACTTACATGTTCGCCGGTGGGATGGCAACTGATGGCAACTCGGGGAGATTAGTCGCCCGCGAACAGGGAGATTTGTCGACTAATCTCCCCGTGTGCCAGAGCCCTAAGGAATGTAAAGTCACACCTTAATGCTCATTCAGGGAATATTTCTCTCTGAGCTCTGCACCTCCCACTTGAGATACAATGCACAACGACAGGTGCAGGTCATGCCTACTGACTCCCATAGGGCAGTGCCCCTTATGTATACAGTACTGAAAAACAGAAGCAGCTCTGTATTTATGGGGGCAGTCATGTTTTTGTGCTCCGAAACAAAGCGCAGAGAACTGTGGCAATTTATTTAGTCTGGAAGACTGGGTACAAAGTGTAAAAACATGGTGGATTGCATTTTTTTTTTCAATTTGCACCCTGTATTCAGTGTTGTAAATGACCCCTGCGGTTGCATCCTCAATAATGCTGTCCATAAATTTTCTTGTTTTGATAGAACATATAAAATCACGCCCCTCATATTTTTAACATACCTTGATATATAAATGTGAAGTTTATTTTTGGAGAAACTCTAGAAAATAAGTTACTACAAGTCTTCATATATACTTAAGCAGCTATGCAGCTGAGTATTAAAATTACAATTCTATTCAGATCCTTCCTTAAAGAGATATTGACACCAGAAATGAAACCTTTTTTACATCTGTCATAACATTGTCTTTGCATGCTATTTATAATTTTGCCATAAAAGTACTTGTCCAAGCTTTTACATTCCCTATCTGATCCCCCATGTTTCTCTATGAGGGGGCGGCCATATTTGTGCAGCAGGAGGCCGTTAGCATTAGAAGCTGTAACTGACAGGCTGAGAAGGGACAGTCAGGTTGGCAAAACAGTCAGGTTTTGGGATTTCAAGTAACAATTACATACAAAAGCAGCCATATCAGTAAAAAATGATCAACATGACCTATAGGCAACTTTTTATGTAGATTCATATTTGAAAAAGTTGTTTTTTCGTGTCAGTATCACTTTAATCAAATTTTCATAGATAAATGAGGTGGCTTAAGGTGGCCATAAATGGACAGATTTAAGCTGCCGATTTACGTCCTTTAGACTGATTCAGCAGCTTATGTGCCTGTGTATGGGCCCCCATGACTGATATCTGGCCAGAGTCAATCGGGCAGGTTTCATATGGTCCTTGGTTGAACTGCGTCTATACCCGCCATAGAAATTCGATCATATGGCCCTAGCACCAAACAATCAAATTAGCACAATATTGGATTTTATCCACAATTCATTACAGCATTGCACGAGATCTCTTAGCCACCACAAAGCACAAAATACTGTTTATGTCCAGGGCATCAATGTGTGCATCACTGGGGCATGCTGGGGCTGTTATCATCTGCCTTCTACTTATAATTTTGACACGCAAGACAATTTTTTTCGCTGCAAATTTTTGTGCCATTTCGCAAAAAAAATCTGCCAAAGGCGAAACGTGAAAATTCGCCACAAATCAATGCCTGCCTAAAAATTTCGCTCATCACTATTCATCACAACCTTTGTGTCAGCTCTCTGATCCACACTTCATTTTACTAATCGTGACCTTACACCATACCCTACATGATTTTTCCTGTGTTTTGAGAGACTACATATATACTTATTTGGCAACATATTTATAGGTGTACAAAACTCACAGTCAGCAAGGTCCTAGGTCTTGAGGGTGACACAGAAGAATGTTGGCTTGAAACCAAGATAGATAGATAGACTTGGAGAGCAACACAAGCACCATAAAAGTTCATGGAGGTGCCTCTATGCACACTCTCAGCTTACAGGGGGCTTTAACTACCTGGTTTTGGGGCTCTAAGAGCAACATCCAAGGGGTTGGTGAGCAACATGTTGCCCCTGAGCCACTGGTTGGGGATCACTGCCTTGATGTATTTCAACACACATAAGCGGCCTCACAACCTACAAGCCACACACTCGTACAGTGTTGGGTGCAGACTGCCATGTTAAAGGAGTCGCACAGTCTATATAACATGCAGACAGGGAGATTACCCCATTTATTGTGATATCTGTGCATCAATATTGCTGAGGGGATAACTTTTCTGTCATTATCTGTGTATAATAATTAGAAATTACTGTGCCCCATAGCAAAATTATTTTATCGGGTTCACCCTAAACTTATGATAATAAGTTATTTTTCATGAACAATATAGAAACTGCTTATCTGTATGTGTCCACTAGGCTACCACTGGGACAACTCCTGCCCCACATCCCAGAAGAAGAAAGATCAGCTTTCTTTATAGTTACAAACCCCCCTAGACTTTTATTTTGGCCTCTAGAGCAGGTGCTAATATTTCAAACAGGACAATGTCTGTTTCTCTAATTCTTATTCCAGGAAACTGCTTATTATGCTTAGTATGCAAATTCCACTTTATTTTTGCAGGTATAATAAATCTGATCTTGCTCCACCTGATGTCATACCTCAACCTGACCCTGTTGCAGATGAAAAGGTAAGATAATCAGTTTGTGATTTACTCAGTATTTGGGTAAAATACAACCTTTTCAAAGTTATTATTAAAGCTTATTTACAAAAAATTAAATAAATAGGGCATCGTGCTAATTGAAAAAAAAAAAAACAGCGCAAAACCCTGCTCCTATCCATTCAGTTTTTATGTTCATTCTAGTACAGATGCAAGGTGTGCAGGCCCCTTACAGCTCCAGAGCTTCTGTCTGTACCATTGGCAAATAAGCCCTTGTAGAACTCATTTAAAGGGAAAAAACTGCAAATTGTCTGTTTGGTATTTTGACCTGTTAGATTGTGGATGCCTCCTCCCTTGCATCGAATAATGATGTATTTGAACCAAGCACCCTCAGTGAAGAAGAAAGTCTCCCAGAAGCTCCATCTTTTCAAGAACCCCCCAAAGAAGGTAAAATTAATGTTATATATTTACGAATTTCAGAAACTCGAATTCACAATATTTTGCCAAAAATTGTGGTAATGCCCTTAGTATGGGTATTTATTAGTTTGTACTTATTTTGAACACGTAGACCAATCTCTACTGTTAATTATACAGAAAATAAATAGCAGAGGGTCTGAAAAAAAATAAGCGATGAAAAATGTCTTTAGTTTCAAAGTGTATCTACGATCTGCAGTGGACCAAACTATAAAGGAAGTACAGTAAAATTAGGTTGAACTCACCAAGAAACATGTAGAAGTCCAGGTGAACATGCCCCAGACCTTTCAATGCAGGGGGCAGATATTTATAAGAATTTTGAGGAACGGGCAGAAACATGTGATTAGTGAATGCAGGATACGGATTTTGGAATTACATCTGACATAAATGAAAATCCTTACAATTCCAGTTCAGCTAACCTCTTCAGACAGGCTATCACTCCTGTGCTCCTGTTGTAACTCTATTTAAACCTAGACATCATATAGAGTAATGGAGGACACCTGACAATCTGACAATGCAGTGTTGGCATGTTCCACCACATGTTTTGGGCAAAGCCCTTTTTCAAGTGAACAAACATAATATCTGAACAAACAACATTTAAATGGTTCAGGGCCCTAGTCCAACCTCCCCATTAACCCCATTGGTTCCACACAGTCCAAGGGAGGTGTTACTGCTCCAGGGCACAGTTAGGAACCTCACCCCAAAAAAACACACTTCAAAGTCCAAATTATATTTTATACATGGCCATGCAGTTGGTCTTCCACGATAATGTAGCTTTAAAGGAAATACATATAGCAGGCACAAGCACAATACAATTACTGCCTATTTTAACTGATTTTCTACTTGGGTGCCTTACCACATGCTGACCAAGTCTAACTAGGGCAGTTCATTTATATCTGTAAAAGAACCGAGGTTACCATTAGTAGTGTGTAGTTTACAAAAAACTTTACACTCCATGCACCATTTAAACCGTTAAGAGTAGTTTTGTTATATCCCCCCCCCCCCCGTTGAGGGGTATTTAAATACTTCTAGCACCATCCAGCGCAGTTGCGATTGGTTATACTTTAATTGGTGGAAATGTCTGGAAACTGCTGTATTGCTAGTGGAACCTTCTTTAACATTTCTAATATCCCCCTTGTGTTCTTTTGTCCTGGTCTTGACAGGTCTATTAGTTTGGCCAATATCCACCTTGCCGCAGGGGCATTTAAACAAAGAGTGTGATATACATGATTAAATGCCCCTGCGGCAAGGTGGATATTGGCCAAACTAATAGACCTGTCAAGACCAGGATAAAAAACACAAGGGGGATATTAAAGATTTTAAAGAAGGATCCCCTAGTGCTCTACCAATATTACTGTTGCTCCAGGCTCAAGTGCAAAAGCACTTAGGGGTGAAATATTTTACCCCTTAGTTCCCATGCACAAGCACCTGTGTCTGGGGCAACAGATAAGTTAACTGTGCCTTTTCTCCTCTGACTGGCTGCCCCCATGGCTACACAGCAGGGTATTTATATAAACTATTGCAATCTTTCTCGAACACACAACTTTTACCAGTGCCAGGCAATAGTGCATTATATTTTAATTACTTTAAAACATTTTTATTTTTTGGTGTTGCTGTTCCTTTAACTCTAGTGATTTTAAACCTGTACCTAGCCCTAAACTGCTGCTGACTACCCACTTACAGCCTGCCTCTAGTGGTGCCATCACTGCAGGGGAGGAACTTGATGTGAGTGGTGTTTTTGTAACCTAATCTACCACTCACTATCACTAATGCAAAATAAATATTATGCAAAAAAAACTTTAATATTAGCAATAAATGTTTTGTAAACGTATATCAAAGTAACTTATTGAAATTACAGTCAAAGGCCCCCTGTATCTTGAGTGCAATACTGAATATAATGTATTGTTTACCAACTAGGACTGTATATTTCCTTGAGTCTCTCTTTTTATTTCACACTGTCTGATTGTATTTCTCAGCCCTCTCACCAGCTCCTCCGTCTATTGAAGATGAATGGCAGAGTATATCGGATCTCACCTTGGCCTGTAACAGTATACTAGAAGCCATGTCTAAAGAAGGTGATCAACATGCACGACTGCAATGCATTAAATATTTTACTTATTATAAGTCCTATTTGTTGTTGTTGTAAAATGTCCTTTAGGGGCTAAAACTTTTGTAATACAGACCAAATTGATTTCAGGCCTCTCTGTAATTCAATGCTGCTGTAGTATCAATACGACCGTTGCATATTGTAGAGCCAGGTGAATTTTGGCTACTAAAATGTTACAAGGTAGTTAACTGCTTCAGCAACAAAATCTACTTGTACCTACTTGTGCCTATGATTTTCATCTACTGTTATGGAAAGTGTTAAATGCCATTCATATTACTATATTTTAACACTGCAGTTATTCATAGGAAGCTAATTTTGTGACTAAGTGCTGAAACATTTTGCCCTGCATTCACTAAGGAGCAAATAGGCACAAACCAGTAATTAGTTTTAAGTATTACGTTTGGGTCATAGCTGAGTTTAAAAAAAGTCATATATTCATCATCATCAACTTATTACATAAGGCTGCTTCCAATTTGCCTTGGAAGGAAAAATTTCTTCCTAAATCCAGAAGGATATTTAGGCCAATTTCTGAATCAACATTGTACTTAGTAAATTAATTTAATTAATCTTGCATTTTAAAAATGCACTAACCCATACATGAAGCCATCCAATGCATCCACTAGTACAATATCTCTTACACCTGGTACAACAGTGAGGGAGAACTAGGCACGTACCTCTTTATTTACCTCCCCCTAGTTACATCAGCAGCGGTGCTCCTTGCCATGCTCAACAATGCATGCACATACATGGGGAGGGGGCTGGGCATGTTGGCCCGGCACTGAGCAGAAAAGAACATGGGGAGCTACCGGGGCATCTTAGAAGATGAAGGATAAAGGAAAAGCACAATATACAATGGCTATTCTTTACAGGAAGTACACAGAACGTGCAAAAACAGGGTTGCTGAGTCTTTGATCTTCAAAGAGAGTTGTTGAGCTTAAAGGGCCAATATTAACAGCCTCTCATTTCTGGGGAAAACACCTGCTTCTCTCCACCTACTTTTCCTCCACAGCTTTTACATTTTACATTAACATTTATTTATAAAGTGCCAACATATTCCGCAGCGCTGTACAATATGTGGGTTACATACATTGGACATACAGAGTAACATATAAAGCAATCAGTTACCGATACAAGAGGTGAAGAGGGCCCTGCCCAAAAGAGCTTACAATCTACACAGCTGGAGAGAGGGTGATCCTTAGCCCTATTTGCTGCCCCATCAGCTGGTGGTACCATCACAGACACCTCTTCTACACCTTTCCTCCCTTTAACAAGCCCTGACACTGTATGGATAAAAATATTTTATACCCTTGATGAGTCCAGGATTTATTGCCCTTTATTCGGTTTACCCCAAAGAATCAAATAGCTCATTCAAAATGTTCAGTAGCCCTTTTCACATTCTTCCAAAAATGCAAGAATTTTGTATTAGCAAAGCCACAGGATTGACTTTAGTTATATTACTTGAAATGTATGTTTCACAAGTAGTCATTTGCCTCTGAAGTCCATAGCAACTAAAAAAAGCTTTATCATACCTAATAGAGAATTAAATAAAGGAATTGGTGTCTACATTATGTTAGCAATTAGAAGAATTCTGTGAAATCATATATATACAGCAGTCTATCAATTTAAAAAAAATATTTAATAAATTAAACATTACATGTGTTTGTGCTTTAATACAGTATTTGTTCCCTAACAGGACAGGAGCTGGAGGTATCTAAAGAGCTGAGGGCACAAATGCCTTCCTCACCTCCATCAGGGTAAGGAACAACATACCTAATATAATAATATTCCATGGCTTTGACTTGTCTTCTAAAGTTAATTGTGAAAAAAACCTTCCTCATTTTTTTGCAGGAATCTTTCTTACAAAGTCACAGAGCTGGAGTTACAGCTGAAAAGACTGCAGGCGGAACTGAAGAGGGTGAGAGACTTAGCAAGAAGAATAATGAAAAGCATAAATGTGAAAACTGTTTGCGGTTCCTCTAAAACAGTTAGTTTGGTTAATCATTCTATGGGGCCCTTAAAAGTTGATGAATTAGTTCAGTGTCCGTGCATTTGAGTGGCCAGATGACACCACCCAAATAACTGCCATGCCAGACAGTGGGTATGACAGTGAAAGTAAAATAGAAAGTAAGACTATGTTAGAAAAAGCAAAGTGAAAGTTAAGAAGAGGAAGTTGACCAACAACATTGATATTCCAGGTTTTGCTGCACTTGTGTTTGGTATTTAATCGGATATCTGCTTGCTAGATTGCTTTCTGGTTAGATATATTTTCAACATTATTTAAAAAGTTTAAAAAATAACAGGCTTAAGGCATGCTTCAACTACTTTGGTTTTTATGTTTATGACAAGCTGTAATATAACAACAGAAGAAGCCAACAGGGCCAGTTAAAGTTGGCAGATGTATACTAGTGGGGGGATCTCAGGTCATGTAAATGGTATTGATGAGCTCAGAAATAATTTTTAGGTACTAAGGGGATTGAAGAGATTAAGGTGCACCCCTGCTGGCAAGATATCATGTACCCACAGTATTAAGGATATGGTGTCTCAAAGGTTTATGTAGGAGTAACCTAAAAAATTGATGCCTATGACTATGTGCGCTTGCGCACGAAACGCGTCAGGCGTGATGGTTTTAAGGATATGAATAAAGGTTGAGGTTTTACGGTATCCTATGGCTGTTCAGTGAGCTATCGAAGTTGCAGTTTGGTTGAATTGATTTTGCTCCCTTGGGCTACGGGTTCGGGGCTTTAAGTAGCTGGACCCTTAATCGACATGGTGAGTCTTCACTGAGTTTTACTTGTGTGAATTGGCTGTGAGCATTCAGGTGGTGGGCCTGGGGTGAACACACCCAGACCAACGCATATTTTAGGTACTATCACAGTGGGATATTAATTATCAATTGTTGATTTAATAATAATAGCTTTATGATTTCCATGCCAATCTCTTATTTAATTACTTAAAATGTAATTATTTAGTTTGAATGTTTTATTTTTGACTAATACACCTGTATTCTATGCAGTTTTATTAATTGCAGCAACATTTCTCTTATCATAGGAGCAGGAAGGTCGGGCCCAGCTTCAAGCAGAAGTGCAAAGTCTGAAGAGGACTCAGGAGGAAGCTTTCACTGGAACCTTGCCCCATGGGGGTGGAGCAAAAATACTCAGGGGTGGTGCCACCAACTGTGAAGAACTAGCCAATGACTGTACAGAAAGAGCCAATGACTGAGTGCATTTGGGGGCTAGGACTGGTACAGAAGGATAAGGGGATGTTATGTTATTAAAAAGGATCCGTAACATTTATTTTTTGGCTGCCAAAACAAATGATACACTCAAAGGATAAAACTGTCAGAAGAAAAAAACTTCATCCTAGAAGAACCTATTAATTAAAGGGATAATCAGAAAATATGGGACTAATGAGTGACAAACACAAACAAACCTTTGAGTAGATGGCATGGACGCTTGTTGTACGTGAAGCAAATCATTTACAAGATGTGAAAAGGAATCAGAAAGTGAAGCAAGATTTTAGGTAGTGAGGAAGGAACTGGTTTAATGATCAGGGTAGTCAAGGACTGAGGGGAACAAATCATTTTATAGTGTGGGCAGTGATTACCTTGCTCACGCTTATTTCAGGGAGGGTTTTTTTTTAAACTGTGAAAGGGGTTAACAAGATGATTTGCAGGGGTATTTTGCAGAAGGTTGCTCTGCAAGCAAAGTATAAACAGAATGATGCTCTGCGGGGGAGTTATGGTCAGAGCTATACTCTGCAAAGGTTGTGTAAATGCAGCTAATTTGGTAGAAGGATGTTCTGCATTGAATCACTTTGTAAATATAAATGTCTTCCGCCAATTTTAAACTTTCCAGCCACCGTGAATGTATTCCTGGGACAAAAAAAAGGGTAATATGTATCTGTATGAAGAAAAACCGTGTAAATCAACAACTGCAATCAATAATGACTGCAGCTTGGAATTAAATATCGTAATATTAAAACTGTATAAAATTTGACTAAACAAATGGGGATGTGTGATTATTTTCTAAATGAATATATATATAGTCTAACAGCAATAAAGCTTGAATACAGAATGTGAAATTAATTTATAGCAGGAATAGGATCCACTTTGGGGGCTAATTTAACTTGAATTTTTGCAGCGATTCAAATTTTTTTTTGACCTAAAACTCTTGAATTCAGATTTTGGCTTCAAAAACTCCAATATTCAATTTCAATTAAGAACAAAAAATCCGAAAACTTGAATGTAAAATTTTGGCATCTAGAAGCTTGTGAGTTCATGTAGAAATCAATGGGAGATGTTTTTTTTTTTTTTTTTTTGAGTTTTTACATTTTTTTAAAGGTTTATAGACCCATTTTATTTTATTATAATGTGTTATTATATGTAGAAGTATAGCTTTTCAAAATGGGATCCCTTATCCAAAAACCTGATATACAGAAAGCTCTAAATTAGAGAAGGCATCTCCCATAGAGTCCATTTTAGGCAAATAATCCTATTCTTTTAACAATTTCCTTCTTTTCTGAAGTCGTAAAACAGTACTGGATCTTCTCCCTTTCCTTCTCTTCTCCTTTTATTTTGCTGGTTTATTGGAAAATTTTATATTATACATCTTCACTTGTTTTAATTTAAGTATAAATCGCAATTTCACCATAACACACTCATGGTAGTCTGGCACACCTAAGAGTGAGATAGCCAACTACCCTGTTGTTTAAACTAAGTGTCTATGCAACCTCAACAAGCTTACGAATGCAACTGCTTTGCACACCAAGACAACTTGGCATAAGACAACCCACGTACATTATTACCTCTTGAATTGATACTGTACGTATTAAGCTTTATGTTATATCATCCTTTCTGCAAAAGACACTACCTTGTATGTATGAAACCCGAATCTTATATAAAAAATAAAATAAATACATTTAAAAAAAAAACAAAAAAAAAACATTACTGGATCATAACCAAACTAGTAGTTACACAGGCATATGGTCTATTATCTTTTAGTAATTTGCATCACCATACCTTAAGTCTGCTGAATATCATGTAAACATTAAATAAACCCAAGATTCACAGCTTAGTTACCATCAAATACAATGTACTGTTTAATTATTACAGAGAAAAAGATTAGAATTATTTGTTTAAAAAGGACTCTATAAAAGGTGACCTTTGTATTTTGGAGCTTGTCCATCTAAAGTAGTCCAACAGATAGATAGATGATAGATAGATAGATAGATGATAGATAGATGTACAGAATTCTGTACCCAAATCAGCATATCAGGTATGGTATACATTATTTTGGATAAAAGTGACTTGGCAATAAATAGACCTAAGGAGTGAATGGATAGAAGACATCTACTGGGAGAGTAGAGAAGGGCCAGTTTTCATCTTGGATTTATAAATTGTGTTTGGTGCAAATTACGGTCTCCCAGCCAGAAGCGGTATGTGCAGTTAGCACCTGCCTTGAGGAAGTATAACTCCAATGGCTCCTTTTGTGCCCACACCTAAAGCTGATTGACACTTAATGTTTTACAGATTAATGCTATTTCTGGTGGGCACCAGGAGAACATTTACACACCCACATTTACTCAGAGACAAAATAGTGCCACAACTTGTCTGCAATGTCTGTTTTACCTTGTCACAATCAGACCCACTGATGTATATCTGCTGTGTACTTACTGATGGTGTGCCTACTCTTCTGCCAGCTCAGGGGGACAGCTTCAGCTGTGGCAATCCAGTTCAAGTCATTAAATAACACAGATGGTAGTCAGACTTTTATTTTTTGTGAGGTGAGGGCTTCCCCTTTATATAGCACCACAGCAGCATGCAGTGCTTTACAAGTTGTAAACACAAACTGGGGGTGCTAAAAGTCACAGAAAAAAAGTCTCACATTTTTTCTTATTTACTATTCGCCAAACGCCTAAAAATCCGAATCCAACAATTCTCTAGCTAAAACCTGCTGACATCATGTAGAAGTCAATGGCAGATGTCCCTTCCCTTCCTTGTAGGATCCTACTTTTGCTTCGAAACTTTAGAGGTCTTTTTTTTGTGACAATTCGAAAAAGTAGAGGTTTCGGTGTGATAAATCAAAAGTTTCGCAACTTTTCTGCAACTTTTTCACTCACAGACTTAACCAGTCAAACATTTGTGGAAATTAGTTTATTCAAGTTTTTAAAATAAAAAAATGAGAATCGTTTCAGTAAATGTGCCCAAAAGTGTAAGGACTGGGAGGGAGTGTATGGAAAGATAAGGGCAGATACAGTGTCAGACTGGGATGCCAGAGGCCCACCAGAAAACCTTACACCGTGGGCCCACTGTTTAAACTATTTTTCATCAACTTCTCATTCTAGTTTTTTTTCTTTACATACTATAATCTATTCTTCTTTATATTAAGTTGACTTGTTCCCATAGAGAAATAGGAAATTACCATGATGTAGGCCAAATGGTTAAAAGCAGGAGGGCCCATAGGGAGTTTTCCTAGTATCCCTGTGGGCTATTCCAACACTGGGCAGATATATAAAGAGAGCAGCAGAGAAATGGAGAGCTCTGAAGGACATGATGAGGATTTTATACATTATATGCACCTTTTGAGCAGAAGAGAGTGCCGAGAGTGGCTGCCATATCTTGGAGCCACTGCCACCTCAGGACAGTGTAGCTCGTGGGTTCCCGCAGCACCCAGTGTCAATAGGCGCAGCACACTTGTGCCCAAATATTAGGGTGTGGGCTTTATTTTAATGCTGAACACTGGAAATAACTAAATGTAATTGCGTTTATTTCCATGCATTGGCTACAATTGCATTAAACACAAAGTCCCCTTGTCTCTCGAAACTGTACTTTGCTCACTGCACTTGCAGTTGTAAATGAACCACAGAGAAAGCTATCTTACAATCTTAATGTAATTATATATTTGCAAAAAAACAAAAAATAGAATAATGTAGAATAATGACCCCCTTTACAAACCTGTAATTCAGGGGAGTCTGGGGGTTCTTATTCAATGCTACAGTGGAGTACAATTAATTAAATGGTATCTTCAGTTAGCCACCAATAGACAGATGGACTTTGACAATGCTTCCATCTTTTGCCTTTGTACTGTTTCTCTTCTATGGACATCCCCTGCCAGTATCAAAAAATACAACACCTCAAACCTATTCACTAAATTTAATTTGAAAATTTTTGAAAATTCATGTAGACAACCATGTCTTCGCTCAAAAAAGATTTCCCTCCTTCAAATATAATTAGTGATGGTAGACAGGTATAAAAGAGTTATACATTACTGGTGTAGGATACGTTATACGGAACTAAGCCGCAACTATGGGAAGGCCATCTCACATAGACTCCATTTTAAAGATATAATTGAAAATTTTAAAATTAAGTTCCTTTTTCTCTGTAACAATAAAACGGTACTTTGAACTTGATCTCAGCTAAGATATTATTAATCCTTGGAGACAAAACTATCCTATTGGCTTTAATGTTTAAATGATTTTTAGTGGACTTTGGAGATTCAAATTACAAAAAGATCCCTTATCTAGAAAGCCCCAGGTCCTGAGCATTCTGTATAACAGGTCCCATACTGTACAGGTATGGGACCTGTTATCCAGAATGCTTAGTACCTTGGGTTTTCGGGATAAGGGGTCTTTCAGTAATTTGGGTCTCCATGATACCTTGAGCCTACTAAAAAATAATTTAAACATTAAATAAACCCAATAGGCTTGTTTTGCCTCCAATAAGGATTAATTATAACTTAGTTGGGATCAAGTACAAGGTACAGTTTTATTACTACAGAGAAAAAGGGAATCGTTTTTAAAAATGTTAATTATTTGCTTATAATGGAGTCTCTGGGAGATGGTCTTTCTGTAATTCGGAGCTTTCTGGATAATGGGTCCTATACCTGTACTGGGAGATAGATCTTGTAACCACCATCCTTTCTTTCATGCTCATACACCCATGTGTTAGCAGCCACCCATACACCCATGTGTCAGCATCCACATGTTGGAAACATTTATTTAACCCCCCAGTCTGCCCTTATTGTTTCTAGGAATGCCTGAAGGGTGACTCATACTTGTGGTTGGGCTTGCCCAATAGTTCAGGATTTGGGTTAAAGCATTAAGATACTGCTTTGTCAGTGCTTAACCAAAACACACAACTCAGCCCATGGTTAGCGTAACTCTGCCTTCCAATAAAGTATTCTCCTTTCACAGATGCTCACTGCAGACTGCTGCATGATAGCATTAAATTGACATTTTAATACATTACCTGTAAATCAATGTTACTTTAGAATAAGTTGTATAAAGATTATGTTGTATTTATCTGCTGTGATAGATAGAAACCTGAAAACCACAACCTATAGAAATCTGTTGTGCTAACACTATTTTTCTAGAATCTGTCAAGCACCATTGCAGTCTATCACACCTGTGTACATAAATTCTATATAAATTCATTTTGATAATTGTAATAGTAACTATGATACGACTCTGGCACAGTTGAGATGAAGTAATTAGTTATGTGCCATATTTTTGGGATTCTACTTCATATTTCCTTTCTTTCTAACCACATCTTTGTAGTATATCTACTCCTTTGTTGGTAATTCTTGTCTGCATTCTTCTTATGTCTGTCTCGGACACTCTTATACTTTTTCAGTCTCCCTTTCCTCCCACCCTCTCTGTGCTTGGCTCTCCTCCCCTGCCTGCCTCAGTCGCTCCCTCTCTCCCCCTCCTCCGTCTTCCTGTTTTCTCACTCCGTTTTTCTGCTGGCTGCTCTCAGGACACTGCTTTCATCCGGAAAACTTTCTTCCTAAAGCCTTGGGCTTTTACACTCTCTACCTTCATCCCATTATCTTTACTCTCTTTAAACTTCAGTATTTCTCTTTCTGTTCTGTGTATATCTATTCATATTTTCATTTTTTCCTTCCTTTCTTCCCATCCCGTTTTTTTATGCACACGAGGAAACTCGATACACAACACATCAATTATACACAAAAGCTGACTCTAACAGAAAAGGCTTCTGATATGGCTCTTACCACATAGTTTACACACACTTGAGAATTTCACAAAAATTTGGAAATGATGCTTCAGTAATAACAGACATCAGTAGGTTTCAGACAGTTAGAAACTACATGAAACTAAAACACATGCACACCAAAGAGCCACACATATACCATAACACAAAAACCGTATAGATGCAAAAATATAGAGAGTTATAGCGGACAGTTAAAAAATACGTACTTTGCCAAATAAAGAAGCCGACACAATTATACAGATATGCAGTGACTCAACTATAGAGAGAGACAGAATACAGCACATTTATAGGCTTTATTCATACACTTAAAGAGCTGCACAGGACTAAGCAGTGTCCTTTATTCACAAACATGTGAGTGACACAGACAGAACACAGAAACACTAGTGCAAATGCTCATAGGTTAAAACATACCGAGGATACAGTCTGTGCTAGGACAATGTATCCTACTCGTATCATCTCCTCCCTTTGTCTTTTCTTTCTCTGGTTAGGGATATTCTCTTGCCACATCACCCCCTCTGGAACCCGAGAACGTTTCAAGGTGGTGTTTGCCCCATTGGTATGTAAAAGAACATGTCAAAAAGGCTACTGCCATGATGTATGCAAACCAGGAAGCAACATGACGCTGATAGCAGAAAATGGGGGATCAGCAGACACCCTAACAGGTTCTGGATTCCGAGTTGGTAAGTATGTGACATGTGAGTGACACTACCTCACAGCAAGGAGTAACTATAAATGTGTGTCTTTGTTTTCTGGCTATTATAGTGTCCCTAAGGGTCTACTCAGTCATTTCAATCTGTATTTTAGATGGATTAGGAGGTAATGATAGATCATGTCAAATACAGGGAAACTGATGCATAAATAACAGTGAGCATGTAGTGGACACAGATAAAACATGATTACCTGTGAAGTCTATTTTTTCTGTATGTTACAGCTTTTTAACTTGCATGCCAGCTCCCTGGCTTCCTGTCTTTGAGTGCAACATCCATAAAGGCTGCATACTAATGCTACTTACAGCTGATGCCCATGTTGAAATGCACAAGTAAACCAGCCCTTAGGGATGGGAGATTTAATGTTTTTAGGACTCATTTCCTAAAGCAAGCCCAAGTTTCCTTGCACCTTGTTTTTTTGCCTGCCAAGCAGTAGTAGTACATGCCGCAAGTTGCATGCTAAAGTACAAGAGCTTTTAGTGAACCACACACAAATGCACATTTTCAAGTGGGTATAGCATCACTTTCAGCACACGACAGAAATGGTGTCATAAAAGATTTACTTGGAATGGGTCCCTAGTGCCCTTGCACACAATTCATCTGTGTATGCTAAATATGCACCCAGCATAAGTTGTTAGGAGCATGTGTGGGCACAAGTACCTTTCTGAGTAGCATAATTATAAGTTCTATTTTCTGTCCATTCCAGCAGTTTTGCACTTAAGCTGAATGGCCCTAACCCTAAATGAGTCCTACAGAGTGACAACTTAAACAGTCAGCTAAGTGTTTTTCTACAGTTGCAAGAAAATGAGTAACATAAATAAACCAAGGAGCTACCACAGAGGCCCTTGCAAAGAAGATACATTGATGTTATGTGTCATAATTATTTTATTCCATAAATATGTGTTTTCACCCATAATGTAAAATATTATTTTTACACCCATAACTACTATTGTCTGACAAGACTCGTCAGGCAATTTACATTTATGTGGCAGCTCTGGGACCACATTTTAAGCCTGATAAAAGTAACCTCATGTGCCATTGCTCTTATACAGTGTAATTAGTTTTTTTGTTACCTG
This sequence comes from Xenopus tropicalis, assembly GCF_000004195.4. NCBI lineage: Eukaryota > Metazoa > Chordata > Amphibia > Anura > Pipidae > Xenopus > Xenopus tropicalis. Next base: position 40,336,557 of record NC_030680.2, read on the forward strand.
AAAATAAGTGGAGTTGGTGGGCCTGAACATGATTTGAAAATGTGTTAGGTTTTGTGGTACTAGACCCTATAGCGGGACTGTAAATTAGAAGTGCTTTCATGGATTTTATGGTATTGTGTTCTGTTGATATTAGAGTAACCTGGTAACATGCAATGCTACATGCTAATTCACAACTATATCAACAAGTTTTGAGAATCTGAATATTTTTGTGTTCTGAATATGGTGCTGCTTTCTCAGAAACATTTTATTGTTGCACTGTTATAGCTATAAGGTCTGGACTGGGATTCAAAATAGGTCCTGGCATTTCAACTACACAGAGGCCAAAACAGCACCCCCACCAGCCCAATAAATAGTGACTGTCTATGGCATCTTACAGCATTCTATCTGGCATTTGCCAGAACCCACAGATTGCCAGTCCGGGCCTGATAGCTATATGTTTAGTGGTTAAAAAAAATAGTTGCCCTTTAAAAACAACAATACACACAAAAACAAAATTGTACAAAATGAAGAATGGCAGCCCGCTGATCCCAAATGATATCCATGTATTATTATGGTTAGTTTGGTGCCTATGCACCATATTGGTTAGTATATGGTTCATTGGTAAATGCACTAAAGAAGAGCCACAACTCATCTTTCTGTCCAGCTGGGCTGCCTTTCTATTGTTTTGTTTATTTGGGCAGACAGGACCTCGTATGCTATCCATTCAGCCAGCAGGCCGTTTCATCTAGTAACACAAGAAGTTAAATCAGTGTGGCAAAATACAAGTTGGATGTTTAATATTGATGTATACTCAGATCCACTCTTACACACACCTGCACAGTCAAATCTATTCTGACACCCAAAGGCACACTTAAACCAACAATGACGAATGCTGGCTCATTCAGATCATCCCACACATTCAGAGCTGCACATACTCAAATCCAGAGTCTCACACCAACATGCCAAGTCCTGTGATGTGCCCATTTTAACAATAACAATCACCGGAAGCAAAATAACACACAATACTACACTACACACACCTGCAAAACCACACAATATACACCAGCACATTCATACCTAGGTGGAGTGCGATTGCACACTCATATGTGCATAGGTCACACCAGAACACTTAGATCTACCATGACACAAACCAGAGCACTTAGATCAATACATAGCTGGAAATGCACAGAGATGCAAACCAGCCTGCTACATATAAATGCACTACTCAACCATGATCAACTATGATCATACCAGTAAATTCAGATCTATATTGATGCAGCATAATCAGATCTGAACTGATGTCTGTGAAGAAGAAATAATTACCACTGGCAGCATCCTCATCAGTCCTGTTTTGTGCTCATGCACTTATATAAGGACTTTCTTACATTATCCCCCTAAACTAGATGTTGGGGAAATCCATGTCACCATGTGTGAAATCTGTGGTCTGTGCCTCTTGGATTCTGGCCAGAGAAGCTAGAGTGGTTGCATGTGTGTGACTCTTAGGCTTATATCATACATAGATGCAATGTATGCAAAGCTATATGATTTGTCATAGATTACTTCCTTGTATTATTTATAGGAAATGCAGACAGTGTAGCACTTATTTAACCTTCAGGTTAACTGTTAGTAGAATGAATGTAGAATAGTAGAATAGAATATAGTAGAATAGAATGACTTCTATTATTGAATTATTTGCCTTTCTCTTCTGACTCTACCAGTAAAAAAAACTATTGCTCCACATGTCTATGTCAAGGACACAATCAGTCCTCACGGTATCTACTCCTGTCTGAATTAGTTCAGCGAAGTGTGTGGGTGCGCACCGGAAGAATCACACTGACACCAGGTTCAGTACGAAAGCTTCCCTGTCTTTATTGCATATTATTTAGCTTATATAGCTCCCCAAAAAAAGCTGTATACAAGGTTGACATATAATGTCCCACTAGGAAGCTCGTAATTGGTCACTTCCTTATATGGTCCATGTTACATGTAAGCATCCTCAAGACGTCAGTGACATGTCATCTCGCGTGATATCTGTTCTCTTGGTTTTTATGTCTCGAGGAGGTTTAATCTTAGTTTTGCTTTTAGCTACGCATATCTGAGCATATCAGGTTTGAGCAAGGACAGCAGTAAAATAGACATTTTGTAACAGTTTTATTTTCACAGTATAAACTTATGTAATCTTAACAATCCCCCTTAAAAGGTCTCTTTTACTGTCCCTACCTGAGAGGCAGGCATCAGTTGCTCGAGAGGGGTTTCACACTTAGGGTGGGTGTGGAACTTCAGCGAGGTCTGGAGAGACCAGCACAATGCCACTGGCCATCCCTACCAACTATGCCTACTCAACTAACCCTGAGGAGGTGAGACTGGATGGTAGGAAGAAAAAAAGGTAGATTTTAATGGGGTATAAGGTGTGGTGTCAGGAATGTCTACAGCGTGATAGAGCAAGGTAGTGGAATAGGCTTCAACTGCTTTAGTTGATAGTTTCTTAAGGTACAGAAGGAGACAGAAAATGATGAGAGACAGGAAGAGTATGAGGAGGACTAAAGTAATGGCAATTTGTGCAAAGTATTTTTGCCAACCAGTCTTCCAGCTAAAATACCAGATCCAGGGATCAGTGATACCTGAGTTCTTGTTCAGTTCAATTGACAGGTCTTCAAGTTTCTGTATAGCAATAGTGACTTTGCCGTTAGGTCCAGTATTGTCTGGAATAAATGTGCAACACGTTCCAGTTCTGTCTAACATCTTACAAACACCTCCCTTCTCTGCAAGGATCATGTTGAGGGCTACCTTATTTTGAAAGGTCATTTGGGAAGTGGGACCTAACTGGTTAGCTATACCATGAAGGGCATTGATCCAGTCAACGTTCTTGCTGACTGTAATAATAGGTATGATGGTCTTAAGGCCAGCAGCTACTTGATCACGGGCTTTAAACTCATTGGGAACCCCCCTTGGAACGCCAATGGTGTCAATATAAACATGTGGATTAAAGCTGCCTTGTGGGGCCAGGTCCCTTTTACGCCTGGTTTGAGTGGGAGTAGAGACTAAGGGGGAATTTTCAGAGAATATGTGTATGGGCATGATAGCTTGACATAAAGCACACTCTCCGGTCCACATACTTTCTAATCGGGATCTGATTTTCATGTCCCCACATATCCAAAAAATATCAGATATTGATTGAGTCTGATTCTGCAATGGTTCGGCGAAACCATCCCTATAAGCATTACAATAGCCATTTGAGAAGTTGCCCACAAACCGGCCAGTGCCGTGGTATGTAGCATAGCAAGTGTAGTTCCCTGGGTATATAGTAACTTCTTCCCCAGGCTTTGGAGTGGTGCTTACAATGGGGTAGGCCTTTTTCCAATCTTCACATAAAGAATGGTTGGTGGATCTATTAGAGAAGAGGCTAAGGAAGCAGGCTTCAATTCCTGATGGTAGGTTAAGGGGAACAGTGCCCAGATGAGGCCTAGCTCTAGCACAGACAAAACAGTTAGTCTTGTTGTTTTGGTTGGCATTATATCTCATCCATTCTAAACACAAATTAACATCTCCAAACCCTGTTTCAGCTGCAATGGTGTCCTCAAATGAAGGGTTGGCTAGAGCCACCATATTGTTTAGAGTAAACATGTGGGGCTTAAGGGGATTGGTCACTGGATTGGGGTGTGACCATACTGATGAGTTATACATATCTTTTATCTGAAACTTCCCAAGTTTATGGTCTGATCCCCCTCACATCCACATCCCAATCCAATAAGTGCCCGCTTCCCCAGGCATGGGATTTTCTATAGTTAGGGAGAGTTTCATTACACGCCCTGGCTGTCCACCATAGAAGATCGTAGTGCCTGATCTATATCTTGTGCATGAGCCTGACTAACAGATTCATTCGGCTTATGAGGGACTTCCCATGTTTATCTACTCGTTGTTGTGTACTATTTGGTTTATACCCCCAGTCTGTGTCGATGTTCCAACCTACTGCTCCCCAATAGTTGCAATTCTGTCCCCAGTACTCATCAGTTACGCAAATGTAAATATCTTTATGCAATGGGATCTAAAAACCACTCACACTGCCATGATAGAGGGTACCCACTGCAATCTACTATGTTGCAGTAGTCAAAGGTGAAGGTGGCTATGTGTGTATTAGAAGAATTAAACCAGAATTGTACAATACCATTTTGTTGTTTGATGGCTACTTCTTGGGCTAAGGCATTATAAACAAATGCATTGAAAGGATATGGATCATCATTTTGGGATGGGTGTGTTGTCCGGTGCAGGTGTTTTTTTGCAATGGGAGGTGTGAATCCAACTAGGTTTCCCACCAAGCTTGACAGAGGTGGCAGTGGTCAGCAGGACCTGATGCGGACCTTCAAATCTGGGATCAAGGGCATTTTTCCGAACAAATTTCTTTAGCATCACCCAGTCCCCGGGCTGCAAGGAGTGAGTTCCCTCAGTGGAGGTGGGATCTGGAATAGAAGAGATCACCTGACTATGCACTTTAGTTAGTTCACAAGTCAATTGAGATAAAAATGAGTTAAAGCATCAAAGTGTAATTGCAGCTGCTAGGGAAAGTAACACCCTAATCTGGGAGCTGACCCAAACAAAATTTTGAAGGGGTACAGTTTACAGTCCCCTCTTGGTGAGTATCTAACACTGAACAGAGCTATAGGCACTCTGTCAGGCCATTGCATCTCGGAGTGCTGGGCCATCTTTAGCATCCTTGTCTTCAGAGTGCCATTCACCCTCTCAATTTTCCCACAACTCTGTGGGTGGGTGTCAGCACAGGATAGAGAGAGGTGGTGGTTTGCTGTGGGACAAAATGGCCGTTACTTGTTGGGGCATCGGCCAGCGCAAGATGGCCACCGCTGGGATTACTAGGGGTTGGGTTTGAAGGAACACCTTTTTCAGTGCCATCATAGGGTGGCGGTTGCATGCCCGCTACACAAGGAAAAGGGGCTTCTTTGTGGTATAGATATTTGATCTTAACATCTGATTGTATAATCCTCTGCTCAGACCAGAGTTCTTTATGTAAATCTTTGGCAACTTCTAAGCTACAGGACATAAGTAAATGTCTCAGAATCTTTCCTTGTATGTGTTTAATATCGATCATGCAGCATTAAAGGGGATATATTGTGCCAATATTGTCAACAATATTGTGCCAATGAATGGTACTCATCTTAATATAGAAGGAATGTGCTTTAAAAAGTAGTGTTTCAAGATAATTTAGTGAAAATTTCTCCAAAACCCCCACTAGTCCCCCCCATCTATCCCACTTCCTGCTGCCTCCTTTCCCAGGCTGTGCAGGGGGCCTGCAGCACTTAGCACACTACACTGTAGGACAGGAACCAATCAGCAGCTAGGCTGACCTGATTGGGAACTGAAGCCAGTCTTGACTGCATGGCTGTGATTGGCTTTCCCCCTTCTGCTGTGCTTATGGCAGGGACCATTAGGACACACCAACCCCTCATTTGAAACAAGACAGGAACCTAAAAGGATCTATAGGGAGCTCCAGTAAAGGGGCCATTTTTACAGATAGGCTTCATTTTTATACCAAAGTGAAACCAACATATTACCAACAGTATATTATTCATAATTGCCTACAAGGTTAGAGGTTTTTTATTTTCCTATATGTTTCCTTTAAAGAAGCACTTCTGAGAAATGTATTATTAGCACTGTGATTAAAATGAAGGGGAATGGTAATAAAACAAGCTAGTACTACCTGCAATCTGGTCCTCTTCAGTGTCCAGGCAGTATGCATTTAAACGACAAGTCAACCCAGAATATAATAATTTTCCTAATAAAATTAAACAAAGTCCTAAGCAACTTTGCAATATACATGACCTTTAAATTCATATTTCCTTTAGTAAGACATTTTTATTTTCTTTCTCTTCTACAGTGGTGTGCCCACTGCCATGCATTAATGGTGGGCAATGTTCTTCAAACAATCATTGCCTCTGCCCCCCAGACTTCACTGGCCGATTTTGTCAGTTGCCAGCAGCTGGTGGAGGGGGCACTGCGAGAAATACAGGTGAGGCAACTGAAGCCGAGGGTGCGGAGCCATCATCGGGGAAGCACGCTGTCTATGCTGTTCAGGTGATTGCAGGAGAAGATGAAGCAGATGGCAGAGAAACAAAGATTAGCCAGTCAGCTCTTACAGTACCACTGGCACCTGGGCATACATCCTCAGAAGGTATCTGTCTTTATCAGAAAATATCTGTATTTATTTCTTAATTAACTTCTTACATTTTTATCCACCCATTATAATCTGTATGATATTTTCATCCTGATTTGCACTTTTTTTTAAATCTAATTATCTTGCTTAGATTTTCATTCATAGCCAGGGTCGGACTGGTGGGTGCAGGGCCCACCGGGGCTACAACCCCAGGGGTCCCAAACCCCCACACAGTGGCCCCCACTGTGCCCCCCCTAAACCCCCTGATGTCCTCCCCTGAGCGCAAAACTTACTTCCAACGCATCAGGGGAGGTAAACAGATTAAGGCATTAAGGAAAAACTATACCCAAGAATAAATTGCTAACCAACAGAAAATCCTGGGATAAACATTCCTGGGATAAATGACAAATGTATTGTGGGTTCCTGAGCTATTATTGTATGTTGTCTAGAATATCTGAACTATTACATAACATGCCATTAAACTAAAGTAAGTGATAATAAGACCTGTACGGGAGATTAACCAATGCCAATGTCGAATCCAAAAGACATGAAATAGGACAATTTCCCTATGGAACACCAATCGGATGGACTCCAGAGCATCATGTTTGTTGACAGACTTATACAAATATTGATACAACCTCTAGTCCAAGCTAACCAAGACTTTAATTTACCATTAAGTTTAGGTAGCAGTGCTTTATCAAGACCTAGAGGGAAAGAGACTATAATGATGTTTTTGATATGATTTATTATATTTATGTTAGTACCACACCACCTATTTTCATTTTAGTTGAGTTGCAATTTCAAGCATTTAAGCTTACTTTCTAGGAATCCGCTAATGAAGAAAAATGTTTGCCATAATGCTCTGAATTTGATTTAGTAACATTACGTTAATTTTGAAACTTGGAAATAAGTATAGTGAGATACAGAGACCCTAGGGAAGTTTCGGTTTGTTACCAGAATAACAGCTATAGTATGTTTATGTGAAAGTATTGTCAATAATCACACTTACACATTTGATAAATGACTGAGATGAAGTAATTCATATTTAGTTGTGATTTTATATTACAGCCAAACAACTGTTTCTCTGCTCTGTTCTCTTTACTTAACTCATATAATTTTTATGTCTTGTCTCTCTTATATATATATTTTTTTTTTCTTGTGTTTGTATATTTTTGTGTACACACATACACAAATGCACGTCCTCAATGAATATACTGACATTAGAAGTTGCTGAGGAGTTGCAAAGACAATATAAAGGCACCTGACAATAGGCCAAGCATTTGCTATGTGATTTGTGATATTCAGATTTCTTTGGAGCAGGGAACTGTATTATTCTTATTAGTTATGGAATTCTCTCCCAGAAATGGTTGATCAACAATACAAGGTTATTGATGCTAATACTATTTTACACTCTTTGTATAATGTTTCTACAGGTATTGTTATTTTCCTTTATGTTAGTTAAGGATCTTTTTACTCTTGTGATGCAAATTAGAGACAGCCTCAAATGGAGATTTTTACCTTCCTCTGGATCACAGCTGCAGGTTCTTTAGTATTTACTTGAATAAAAGGCTAAACTTGATGAGCATATGTTGTATTTTAAGCTCAGCAACTATGTAATACTGCAGTCTATTGTTTCTTTATATCCCACCAAAACTGTTTTGATATCATCTTAGCAATGTTAAGACTGCAGAGAATCTTGCATGTTAATATGCAGTACAGATGCATTTTATAAGGTTTTCTTACTTTCCTCTATCTTTATGTATCTCTCTATTTTAAACTTTAATCAATTATCTTCCTTTCACTCCAGTCCCGGTTCTACCCCCTTTCCTAAACGTTCGAGTTCATCACCCTCCCAATGCCTCTATTCAAGTTCATCGCATCGATGGGCTTGGGTCTGAAGGTTCAACAGGAGGAGGAGCACCTCATCTCATTGCACATCCAGAGGGAAGCAAAGCTATACCTTCTCGGCCCCTCACTTACAAACCTTTGGGGCGCTGTTTTCAGGATACCCTTCCCAAGCAAGATGTGAGTAATAATAAACAAACAAAATGTTGCATAGAATCACTTTGTATTCACTAAATGTGAGAAAGCCTATATTTAAAAGTATATGAATATTTTCTCAGTATATTCCATATATACCAGGAGTCACTCATCATCATCATACCATCATTATTCAACCAGGTTGCACAAAATTGTAATATTTGACATTCAAACATTACCCATTGTAAACTACTACCAAACCTATAATTAGAGTTACAGATAATGTGTCAGACATAAGGTATAAAGCTTCCTTAGAACAGAAGCTTCCTATGGATAGAGGTATGCTTATAGGAAAACTATACCCTCAGAATTAATACTTAACCAACAGATATTTATAGTTTATATTATGTTAAGTATCAGTAAATATTGCCCTTTTCCTTTGATCCTTTCCCTTGAGCCACCATTTAGTGATGGGCTGGGTGCTCCCTCAGAGATGACATGACCAGAAATAATGCAGCTCTAACTGTAACAGGAAGAAGTATTGAAGCAAAAGAACTGTCCATTGATTGGCTGATGTGACCTAGCATGTTTGTGTGCCTTGGCTTGTTTGTGTGCACTGTGAACCCTATGATCCCAGGAGGCGGCCCTTAATTCTTAAAATTGCAATTTTCTATTAAGGAGTACCCAGTAGCACATACTACTAAAAAACAATATTTTTATGAAAATGGTTTATTTAGATGAAGCAGGGTTTTACATATGAGCTGGTTTATGAAATATACAGTATATTTTTTGAGAGCTACATTGTTTGTGGGCATAGTTTTCCTTTTATGTCCCTGTAGCTAAGTATACTTTCAGTACTGCTGGTTTAATGGCACAAATGCACCAATTAATTTAATTAATTATATCCAAACTTGCAGACAGCCTGTTTCAATCTTGTTAGAACTCATAAGAGCAAGATATTGGAGCATGGCTTCCGAAGGTAGAGCAGTGAAGCAAAGAAAGCATCCTGGTTAGGGCAAGAAGGGCATGCAGTGTAAAGCCTAATTGGGAAATGTAATGAAAGGCTGCAATGTTTGGTTACTGTAACAATCAATAGGAAGCATTTTTGCCCATCTTTTTTATAAGCAAGCAACTTATTGGTTGCTTGCAAGAAAGGCAACTGCACCTGGGCAATCTTATTCTTTTATTACATATGCAGGCTATAGATACTGACATTTTCTTGTTTTACCACCTTCTGCTATTTACCTGTGCTAGATTCACACTGTTCTTAACCTATGGCTACAGGAATGAGTTCAACATATGGAAGGAGGTGCAAAGATCTGATAAGCTGATGGACCATGTGAACAATATTAACAATATCAAATCTTTGCATCTTCAAATCTACAGCCTGTCCTGATGGTTGAACAATCTTTTGTGTAGTAGGGAAATGCTGGCACAGGCAAGTGGCATACAGGTGCTTGGCAGGAAAATATCATACTGATACTTTATTCTAAACATAAAATATGATTTCAGATCAATTTGAAGGATGTATAGCTGATTTTGATTGTACAGAATTTGAGCATCCATCTTCTTTGTCTATATGTTTTGGCGTTTGAATCATTCTTTAACTGAATCTTCGGGAATGTTGCAATTTTTATGCTTTTGTTATAACAAAGACTCAGTAATAACACTCAACCTTACTGCACTGCCTGAATGTACAGTACAGGTATCGGACCCCTTATCTGGAAACCCATTATCCAAGTTCTGAATTACGAAAAGGCTATCTCCCATAGACTCCATTTTAATTAAATAATTCACATTTTTAAAAATGGTTTCCTTTTTCTCTGTAATAATAAAACAGTACCTTGTACTTAATCCCAACTAATATATAATTAATCCTTATTGGAGCCAAAACAATCCTATTGGGTTTAATTACTGTTTAAATAATTATTTTAGCAGTCTTAAGGTAGGAGATCTGAATTACAGAAAGACTCCTTATCCGGAAAACCCCAGGTCCCGAACATACATTACCTGTATATCAGACCATGATTTACTTTTTGATTTATTATGTACCTTTTGGGTCATGCCCACACTGATGTGTTATTCCCATTCTATGTGCGTTTCTCTTATTTTGTCTCTTTGTATCACAGTGCAGCACCAACCCTCTACCTGGACTTACCAAAGAGGAGGACTGCTGTGGCAGTGTAGGGACGTCATGGGGACAGCACAAATGTCATAAATGTCCACAGTTGTCATGTGAGTGTCAAAATAATGAACTTTACCAAATGAGACATATATGGAGTGGAGGAGAAACCAAATATTTCCATACTAAATCATAATCCTGTGAAAGCTAAAATCATTGTGCAGTTATTATAAGAATTTCAAAAGTTAAAAAGATGACTCTATACACTATAAATACAGGTCAAATCTAATTTATAGGCAACAAGTAATTGTTGTAGTAGCCTGTACGTCAACAGAGTCACTGGGGAACGCTCCGAGCGTTCGTTCGTTCGTTTGATCGGTCCAATCATATTTTTCGTGACTTTTTCGACGCTTGCGTGACTTTTCTGGCACATTCGTGACTTTTTCGTATTTTTAGCACGAAAAAATTGGATCGGTTTTGCCGCTGTTTACAATCATTCGGTACGAAAATTTTGTGACTTTCAGATTGCAATACGATATTATTGTGACTAATACGATTTTTTCGTATGCAATTTTGTGATATTTGCGATCTTCAGAAATTTTCGTTTCCAATGCTAATTTTTCCCATTTGGGATTCAAACTCGTGTTTTGATAAATCTGCCCCACTGTGAGTATAAATAGCTAAAATAATTTGTGTGCTTCGGTCTCAAAGGGGTAAACCAACAGGTAAAACTGAGGTTACACAATATAACACATTATTCATTATTTTATTGTTAGCACTTTACATAGAGAGCAATTATCCCACAATAGACATACATACCTCATACACTTTAATGATAGACTGGTGGTTAACTTCTGTCTCTCGCAAACATGTATATCAATACCTCTGCAAAAACATGGACATTTATGCAAAAGAAGCAGGTATAGTAGAGCAGAGGCACTTCTGGAGATCTATTAAATTCTAAATATGAGTAGGAGTTATTACACAAGCATGACAATATTACTGCACCAGTATTGCAACAGAGCAACAAACTAGATATATATGAAACACATTGCTATATACAATAAAGTTCATGCATCCAAATTTAATTCTAATCTGCACACTTGCTTATTTATTCCAGGGGAACTGCCTGTTCACTCTTTTATAAATATAGCCCTAAGTGAAAATGATGTGAATATGTTTTTATGGTGTTAGCAATCTTTTAAATCTGACTGCCATATAACACCTATATGCTATGAAGTATCAAAACACATAGTTTGCGCTTGAAAGGAAATGCAAACAGTCTTAAAAGGAAACCATAAGATGACAAATAGAAACCCCAGCAGCCCAAACACTATTTCATTCTCATCACACATTATACAAAATATCTTTAACGAAAAAAACACACAAATATGTTTGCGTTTGCTGCTAGCTTGCTACCATTATCTGTATTATAAGGGTAGGGCATTGGCTTTTTGTACAAGCCCCTACCCCAGTGAAAAAAATCTTTTAATTAAACCTGGTTTAATGATTTCATTCCAAGGGATACTAACCGTAGTTGCCTGATTGGGTTTCTTTGTTACAGTTGACTAAACAGCACTCAGTAGCACCAGACATTCCATTCCACTTACCAAATTGTTGAATTATTCATTTTGAGTATGTTTATTATTAATGACATAAGACTAATGTGCCTATAATTTTCCTCGTAACATTATTCCCCCTTTTTAAATAGTGGGCCTACATCATGTTACAGTGAGTCTTCTGGCAGCATCCTTGCTGGAAGTCCCTTTATAGAGTGCCCTGGGTGGTTTCCATCAGAAAAAGGTTTATTGTATAGAAACACTTTATCAGCCAGTGCAGTTTGCAATAACATAATCAAAAACACCCTGCATAGAGGAGCTAGCCATAGTTAAAGCTAAATGTATTGCTTAGCTATTATTTTAGTTAATGTGATCAAATAATAAACGTATTTTTTTACTTAAAGGGGATATATTGTGTAAAAAACAAGAATGTGTCAGTGTATTATACTCTAGTATGAATTGTACTCATCTAAATCTAGAAGGAATGTGATATAAAAAGTAGTGTTACAGTCTAGGGATTTTCTTGGAGCTCTTTGGAATTCATTCCCAGAATTCCTTTTGTTTACTTGTATCTGTATGAGGCATTCTCCTCAACCCTAATGATTTGGTCTAATTCAACAGTTCTCAACCTGTGGGTGGCGACCCCTTTGGGGCTCGAACAACCATTTCACAGGGGTCGCCTAAGACCATCAGAAAACACATATTTCCGATGGTCTTAGGAATAATTTTATGCTTGGGGAACATGTGGAACTGTATTAAAGGGTTGTGGCATTAGGAAGGTTGAGAACCACTGGTCTAATTTATTAAAAGTTTCTCCACCTATCTGTTCCACTTCCTGCTGCCTCCTTTACCAGGCTGTGCAAAAAGCCAGTGGCACACAGAACAGTGCACTGTAAAACAGGAACCAATCAGCAGCTAGGCTGACCTGATAGGGAACTGAAGTCTCTTAAGCCCAGTGCCACATACTATTCATTTTTGCATACAGGATGGGGAGAGGCAGGTATAATATATGTCTCTTTAAGAATAAATCTCTGCTACCACGGGCGACCAATCTCCCTGAAATGTCTTCCCATGGGCAATAATGTTGCGTATTCCTTCCCACTCAAAAAACAGAGGTGCATATGACAATGGTTAGACTTTGTGCATGAAAGAAAAAAAGGCTGATAGGAAAAAAACTATAGTTGAATAAAGAGAGGATTAGGGTGGGGAGGCATGCTCAATGTGCCAAGTATTTTTACAAAACCCCTCCCATATAGATTGTAAGCTCTACGGGGCAGGGACCTCCTTCCTCTTGTGTCCTCGACTCTTAACTTATTGCTGCTGTATTTATCTGTATTTATTGTTATACTTTGTATTTATCTATTATCTTATTAACACCCTGTTTGTATTAATGTATTCTACTGTACAGTGCTGCGTACATAAGTAGCGCTTTATAAATAAAGATATACATACATACATACATAGCCCAAAATGTTTTGGTGAATTATAGAGTTGTGACAAATACTGATATTGTGTGTTCCTCTGTTAATATCTATAGGAACAGAGAGAGAGAATAAAAGTTTAGATTTTAGAACAAGGGCAGCTGGAGGCAACTGGAAGGCTTGATTTGCATGGGGCAAGAATGATTTAATCCACTCATTATTGTGTCTCTAAATTACTTAATTAACATATTCTGTATGATTTACTAATCTAAAAGCATAACAATCAGTTCTGCCCGGCTCACATCTGTCTCTGCTCCACCACATTCCCATCTCCCCCACCCTCACGTTTTTCTCACTTCTCTCAGACTTTGGATTCAGTTTTTCCAGACCTGCTGGAAGTGAAATACTGTACAGGCAGCGTGGAGCGGGGGAGGGGGTGGCTGAAATCTGCTTCAATAATAATACTGACTACTCCTTCTGCCTACAGATTCTGGAACCCATAAAACAGCCCCATTTCGTGGGGAACATGGATCTAACTGCCCTCAGGGATATAAAAGGCTGAATAGCACGCACTGTCAAGGTAACTTCATCTTTGTCCTAATACATATTTGCCAAATATCACCAGTGATGTTGGTGTTGGCCATAGCAACCAATCAGATTTGAAGAGTTATCTACAAGTTAGAAAATGAAATTAAACAATGCAGTGTCATTTTTCTTCTTTGTTAAACTGGAGGATACAAATTACCCACTGCTAGTATTTTATACAGGTATGGGATCCATTATCCGGAAACCCATTATCCAGAAAGTTCCGAATTACGTAAAAGCCCATCTCCCATAGACTCCATTATAAGAAAATAATTCTAATGATTTCCTTTTTCTCTGTAATAATAAAACAGTACCTTGTACTTGATCCCAACTAAGATAACTTTTACAAATATAAATAAGTGCAATTTTCTAAGAAATAATTAATCCTCATTTGAGGCTAAACAATCCTATCGGGTTTAAATGATGTTTATATGATAATTTAGTAGACTAAAGGTATGGAGATCCAAATTACGGAAAGATCCCTTATCCGGAAAGCCCTGGGTCCCGAGCATTCTGGATAACAGGTCCCATACCTGTACTTAGAAAAAAATGTGTGTAGGTGATATATAATATAGTTCCCACGATGTAAAGGATTTTCAATTCAGCAAAAGTGTTTTTTTATTGTGGAGCACACTAACATTTAAGCTAACACAATAGCCTTTGTCAAAGTGAATCAAGTCACAATAGGCAAGCTGCATTTTTTCCCTTGGATCTTACGTTATATACAGTATATATACCCTCAATCTTTCTGTCCTCATCCATAACTTCACTGATACTTTTTACTATTTACACAGTCTAAAATTTGTCAGTGTAATAGGTGATATATAGCATGGTAAATACACCTTATTGGATGACTTGTAAATTCCCCTTGCTTAAGCTTGTCTTTTGTCATTGTATACATACAGTATATTCATATACTGGTTAAAAAAATTCATTTTCTAGCTTGAAGTAAAGCTGTAGTAAAGCAGTTATTATCAATATCTGGAACAGTCAGACTGGCATTTGAAGGGTTAACATTTTCCAATTTTTGTTTTTCTTAAAAAAGCATTATGTTTAATATTTTTTTCCAGCCCTCATATATTTAAACATATTGCTTCCTGTTAAAAAATATCAGAGGGATTTCCCTCACAAAATGGAATTTTGGTTTAACATCTGCTTGAAGATGGCGTAATTATGACCGTGACTTTTTCATTAAGAAGTTTTATTACATTCACTGTGGCAAGAAATGCAAAAGGTTCGCTAATGGCTTTTTGTCATGGAAATGCAAAATGTGTTGCAAAGCGCCATTTCGGTTCCATTGCAACTGTTTTTCTGTTATCGATACATATTACATTTCCCCATATTTGACCAAAGCCAAAAGGTGTGGACACCGAGCACTTAATATAATACTATAGTTTTGTCAAATAAAGAGAGCAATTATGACACCCATTTGTGATTGTGAAAAAATGAACACAGTTGTTTTGTGCATTTATTAAAGTCATTTAGGTTGAAAACAAACCAGGCCCTTTAAATTCGACCTTTTGGCCTAAATTAAACCTTCCTCCAAATGGCTAGGTGATGCAGAGAGAGGGCAAAAAATCAGACCACTCACTAAATTTTTGCTTAAGGCTAATTTTGGTAACCCTGTTTTTTCTCATTTGCTAAAAAGCCACCCAACCCCTTTCTGAAGCTATCTAATGTATCTGCCAGTTCAAACGATTTAGGGAGAGAATTCCACAGCTTTACAGCTCTCACTGTCAAAACTACTTTCTTTCTTCTAATCAGAATGGTTTATTTGGAAGGACCTACATGTGAATAAAGTATCAGAGAGTTTATTGTTTGTCCCCTTATATATTTACACATATTTATTATAGTTCTCCTTCAGCTCCTCTTTTCTAGTGTAAATAACCCCAACATGGCAAGTCTTTGTTCATAAATGAAAGATGTTCATACCCTTTACCAGCGTAATCTGATTAAGGTTCTTGTGCCCAAAGCCATTCCTCACACTTCTACACAGTCGCATGTCATTGCTGCATCTGCCCCACATCTTGTCTTTAATAGAGCTTAAATTATTGATGCTGCCCTAAACAATCACATGCAGTTATCATGCAGAGTACTAGGAATATCAAAATCCTGACTGAAATAGCCAGATCAAAGCACAATTTTGTGCATGTGACATATTGGATAAAATGAAATCAGGCTGAAATCTCCACTGTGGCTACAATAATTACACTGGAACTGCAAAAAAATGCTGCATTATGGGTAAAAAACATGCTGAATTTCATTAGAAATTGAACTTTGCACAGTAATCGGGGGGCATAAATTATTATTTTAGTTATTTTTATGTCATGGTTTATGTCATAAATACTTTGTAGTTTATAGGGAAATTTGAAACTGAATTTTGTTTTTCATCTGGATTATTTTAAAATCTTACTCCCATTGCTGGTATTCCTTTTGTTTGAAGAACTTCTGCCCATATTTATCCTCTGTAAAACCTTCACTTTTGTACTCCTTAAACCATTATCTCATTTCAGTTACAAAGCGCTATATTTTGTATTTATTTAATTTCCAGCTGTGATAGTCATTTTATGTATTTGTTCACACAGATATAAATGAGTGCGTCATGCAAGGAGTATGTCAAAATGGGGAATGTTTAAATACACAAGGCAGCTTTCGATGTACATGCAAACATGGCTATATCTTTATCTCCTCGCAAATGCACTGTGCACGTGAGTAAAACATTTTGCTGTTTGATAGTGAGAGAATTCAGTATTACTGCTCATTACAGGGGTCATTTACGAAGGTCTGGGTACAAGTGCAAAAATGATAAGGGCCACTAAGAACCCCATGCAAAGTGCTTTGGCACCAAGTCTTTCTGCCACAATGATCTAAACTCTGCATCTTTCTGTTTAAGGTTTCAGTACAAAGGCCAGAACCCACTACTGACAAGGAAGCGCTGTACCTGTTGCCTGGTATAAGCGGACAGTGCTTTAAACAGAGAAGGGTATAGCTATTTGAAATTAGGCCTATATGGTTTATAACTGACAGACTAGTTCCCTTTAATACTGTTGCCACACAGGTTGTTCCTACGTATATGTAGGCCAAAAAACATTTGATCCGGTGGCTCCTGGATATACAATACACTGGGCACTGCATCGGCCTGAGTGCAAATACAGGGAACAAAGTATGAATTTTCGAAAGGGTTGACACCCATTTGTTTTTTATTTGGGATTCATCCCCCCAAAAATTTCACTGACCGACCCTGAAATGCATCACCATCCATCCAGACTAGGCAACCTTAATTTTCGCACTGAATTTATCATAGAATTTATCAAAGAGTGAAGTTAGAGTGAAATTCTGCTACTCTCATTCTATGGGGTATTTATCAACGAGTGAAAGTTCACCCTTTCATAAATATGTCTTTAAAACTGAACTCTAGTGAGCTCTGACTTCAGTCTTTGGTAAATATACCCCAGTGTGTCTGCACCCATGTCAAACCAGTTCTCATCAGTAAAGACAGAGGCAGAGGCATATTGACTGTTTATTGGGCTGCTATACACAGACCAAGAAACAGCCACGTGTTCCTAAATGTATATACAAATACACAAATATACAATGTGTATATACAAATACACATAACACTAACCTGGAGCAAATTTACAAAGGATTGTTCTCTTTTCTTGGTGGCTACACAATCATTTTATGACTTAAAAACCCTTTTCAGAATTATTTAGAGATTGAATTAATGTGGAAAAGCTGAAACTGATTCATACTGATTCATGCCCTATAGACTGAAAGATTGGATTTTGTTAAAATGATATTTTAAGGAACTTTCATAATTCTGTTGCCTGACAATTCTGCACAAGTTGCAAGATTTATGTCACAGGTAAAGCACATTGGTTTTTTTTGTCTAGTGTTCCTTTCGAACTGCAGGTAAAATCATTGGAAAATAGTTTCTGTATGTTTATGGTGATTCTTATTGAAGTCTTTTTTTTAAATTCACTTAGCTGAGAAGCCGGAAGTTAAGGGTCTGTGTTACAGGCTGGTTGGTACTGACGGACAATGTCAACATCCACTGTCTACAAGGCTGACCCGACAGCTGTGCTGCTGTAGTGTGGGAAAGGCATGGGGGTCTCAGTGTGAGCCATGCCCTGCAGATGGGACAGGTAAGAAATTATACATAAGTAATATAATATAATTATTATAAGTTCTGATCCTGACTTTACTATGTATTTAAATTCATAAACTTCTATATAGTTCTATATTTTACATAACTATCTCCCTGCTTTTGTCTCTATCAGCATCTTTTAGTGAGATCTGTCCAGCTGGAAAAGGTTACCATGTGCTGATGTCTCACCAAACACTCACAATCCAAGCTCACAGTGATTTTACACTGCATCTACATCCAGAGGGTGGGGAAAATCAGCCTCTAGTTCCAAGGGTCCCCGACGTGGTTGCACCTCCAAAGATTACAGAGCCGGATTCCAGTGATGGTGGGAATTGATGCTTTAAGGATACTGTTATATGATCTATGTGAAGGTCTGAGACATTTAGACACCTGTGCTCATCTAGAGATTTCACTCTGAACCTCAATTTAATGTTTCTAATTACATGATTTTGTTGAACTAATTTCCTCTTACCCTTTCCTTTTTTGTGTTTAATTGGATTAACTTGCATTTACAGTCTTGTCAAAAGCCTCATTCTAATGAGTCTCAGGCATTTTTATAATTTTGTAGTATTATAGAAGTATATTTATATCCTCAGCAGGAGGGTGGGGTCACTCAACCAGAAGGATCCATTGGTCCTCTGCCTTTCTGTTTGCTTTTATTTTTTCTGCCACTTGCATTTTCAGCCCAGAAAATTGTGGTAAGTGCCCTTAGTTAGGAATGAGAGTTATTTGTTCTATTGCTTCCAAAAAGTATAGTATTTAAAGGGGTAGTTCCCCTATAAAATAACTTTTGGTAGGGATATACAGTGATATTCTGAGACAATATATAATTGGTCTTTAATGTTTCAGTTTTTTATTATTTAGTCATTTGTTCAGCAGCTCTCCAGTTTGGAATTGTAAGAACTGTCTGGTTGCTGGGATCCAGTTTACCATAGCAACCAGGCAGTGGCATGAATGAAAAACTTGCATATGAATAGGCAAGGGCTTAAATAAAAATATGTCATAAAAAGTAACAAAATCAATTTGACTCCATCTGAAAGGCAGAAGAGGAAAGCAAATCATTCAAACACTTAAACATGAAGACCAATTGAAAGGTTGCTAAGAATAGGACATTCTATAACATACTAAAAGTTAACTTAAAGGTGAACCAATCCTTTAACCAAACATACTGGGGGTAGATGCTGAGTTTGTCTTTTGGCTTAATTAGGACTGATAAGGGCATATGTAGGCAGGTTTGGACTGAGATTAAAGCCCTGGCATTTCACGTACACAGAGACCCAAACAGCCCCCTACAGGCCCAATTAATAGTGGCTGAGAGACACCAGTATCTATTTTAGGTATACTATATGCAAGGAGAGACCATAAAATACATTGTAGAGAGGTCAGAGAAACATTGCCTTAGAATTGTAACACCTTGTTTCTATAGTCTTTATTTATCTTCTAGCATTTATATAGCGTGACACATTTCCTCAGTACTTTACAGAGATTATAGACCATTCCCATCAGTGCCTGCTCCAGAGGAGCTTACAATCAAAGGTCCTTATAACATTCACACACTAGGGCCAAGCACCCACCCACTGAGCCACCTTCAGTGATATTACTGTACATTTAAAAGCATGGAGCCATGTTGCCAAACAGCAAGTAATCTCCCTGAACTTTATCTTTTTCTGCACTACATTACACAAATGTTACGTTGTTATATGTTACGAAGGCAAGCAGTCCTTAAAATAAGGTTGCTTTTGAACCTGCATGTAATGAAGCAGAAATAAGAAATTCCACCAAAAATTTAGGATAAATATGGTCATCTCAGCTTTGTTTTTTGTCAGCATCCTATTTTTGATAAGTGCATTTATTAAAATAGAACTAATTTTTTTTACTTTCCTTGTTTTGCAGGGGATGTGACTGCTCCTGTGGTGAGTTGCTTCTTTGCTCTGCAATTAAGATAACACAAAAAATACGTCAGTGAATTCTCAGACTACTTCACATGGCCTACTTGGTTAGATAGATATAACGGCTTATTTGCAAATGCAATTGAAATAAACAAATATTTTCAGTTGGGAGTAAAACAGCATGCTTCCCAATTCTAAATCCTTTTAAACTGTAGTTTAAAAAAGTAGGGGTATGGGATCCATTATCCAGAAATCCCACATCCAGAAGGTTCTGAATTATAGAAAGGCCATCTCCCATGGACTCCACTTTAATCAAATAATACACAATTTGAAAAAGGATTTCCTTTTCCTCTGTAAAAATAAAACAGTACCTTGTACTTGATTCCAACTGAGATATAATTCATCCTTATTGGAGGCAAAACAATCTTATTGTGCTTTGTTAAAGTTTAAATGATTTTAGGGTTTATTTAAGGTTGAAATTATTTTTTAGTAGACTTAAGGTATGGTGATCCAAATTATGGAAAGATATCAAGTCCAGCAAACCCCATGTCCTAAGCATTATGGATAACAGCCTGTATTTACTATTCTGGAGTTAACTTACTGTTTTGGGGAGTTTAAGACACTTAAATGTAGATTGTGTGTGGGTTTTTTAAAGGACCACAGTGTCAAACATGAAAAATAGTATGCCCTGTTTACATCTTGTGGTCTCTAAATACCACATAGTTGGAATATTATTTGCTTATTGGATATCAAACCATTGTGTCCATACTTAATAATTTGTGATATTTTGCCTTTGTATTTCCGTGTTCACCATGAAGGAAATATGATGCTTATTGTACGAGTTTTGACTTGGCAGTCTAAAGTAGGAAGACATATTTACCCACATTAAATTCATCATAAAATAAATTTAAAATTGAGAACAAAGACAATTCATCCTAAATATGCAATATGTATGCTATAGTGTTTGCCTGTGTAATCCCTTTGTATTTTACAGTATTGTATATAGAACTGTAAATGTGGTTTAGCCAATTATATGCATGCATTGTAAGTTTCAACCATTAAGAATGTGACAGGACCTTTTTTCCTGCATAACCTCCACAAAATCTGGTCAGCCCATTGTCTACCTTTCATAACAAGTGCTCACATACTGCTTTTTTTTTCTTTGAAACCTGAGCAAGAGCTTCAAAAATCAAATCACACAGTGCAAAAAACAGTGCGTGAAACACACGTAAAGTGCAAGGCTGCAACCACACTCTCACAAAAAAGGAAGTCCCAAAAGGAAATCCTTTGGGGATGCCAAAAATGTACTGTGATTGGCTATGTGGTAGCCCCATGTGGACTGCTAGCCCACATGAGGCTCTGCATGGAGTTAAACTGGGTCTTCCAAAACTTAAATTTAAAAATGGCACCTACTTTGGGGCCAATGGGAGCAAAGTAAACGGGGGTGGTGAGCAACATGTTTATGGGTTACTGGTTGGGTATCAGTGGCCTAGAGTAATTAAAAATGTGGCATGAGGTTCACAGCACATGAAGGTTGTACAAGGCAACCTTGTCCTTACCACCTGCTCTATAGCAGGGCTCCTTAGCACCCTGGGCCTGCTGGAATGGGGGGATCCTACATGCCTCCCAGAGCCTGGGAGCACCAGCAGTACTGTATTTATAGAAGGAGTGCAGGTGTTTGCATTATTTATTATTATTATATTTTTAGGCCAAAGACTTGCACCTATGTTGCATAGGTGCATAAGAGGGTGTTACAACACCAGGAGCATGACAGTTTGAATTCTTCACACTGTGTAAATGAGGCCCCTGATCCTGAAAATGGAATACATTTTAAATGTTGCACCAAAAATGGCAGTGCTGTTACTTTAATTAGTAGCTGTATAGCATACTTTTTAAGGGGAAAAGAGTGTATACATATTCTTACATTTTTATGTATATAGACATATAGTACATTTTTTCTGCTTACAGCTCCCAGCATACAGCACACACTCAGAGGAAGAGTCTGTTGATTTTGCACCAGTCATTACCACAACACAAGGAATCTCATTTCCAGGTAAGATAAATGGAATAAATGGTACCCTTTGTCAAGATACATCTAGTATATTCCCTAGGAGTGGGTTTAACATACTGTAGTCAAGGAGAATGTTTACTGGCTTTAGTTAGGGTAATGTGAAAGCCCTTAGTGCTTGTTAAACAGGCTCGGACTTGCAATCTGTGGATTCTGGCAAATGCCAAAGGGGCTGCTATAAGATGCCATACACAGTCACTATTTATTGGGCTGTTGGGGGCTGTTTGGGCCTCTGTGTACATGAAATGCCAGGGCCTATTTTAAAACCCAGCCAGGGCCTGCTTCTCAGAATAAAATTGAGCTGTGCCTTTCCCATGGGCAAATTTTGTGTAAGAGAAAAACAAAAAACAGTTGGGTAACGGTTTGAGCCTGTCTAGCCCATTGCTCTCAAAGTGGAAGCCTGTCTTATTTAGAAAGTGCAGCACAGGGTGGGTCTTTCTGCTCCAAAATGGAGAACAAAGACCTGTATACAGATCTACCTGTGTTCAGCACCACTGTATTCATGGATTGGGTAGGGGAAGACATGTAGACACACCTCTTCCCTCCCCTACACGTGTGCATCATTCAGACACAGAAGTTAAAGACACAAGCAACATAGGGGCCCTGTTGTACTATCGGCAGGAAGTTTGGACAGGGCTGCCTTGGCCCATGAGCTGAATTTGTAATCCAGCATGAGGTGTAAAGCACAGAACTGCCCCTGACACAAGTCCAAAATGAATGAACACTAAGGGGCATGATTTTGCACTGCAGTTGCAGCAGAGGCAGAAATAAATGAGCCCTCCATACAGTTTTGTGGATATTAGCACAATTCATTGAATGTTGCACTGATCCTATATGTAGTACATTCTCAAATTCTCGGTCCCTTTTTCTTTGATTATAAGTATGTTTCCAGTCAATGACATTCCCTTTACTTCGACAGATATGATTCCCATACATGATGATGTATGAAGGTATGAACTAGCAGTTCTTGAATATATCCCTGTCTATATATATCTTTTTAGAAGTGGCCCTAAAACCCACTGTTGTTGCTGTTAAGAATATACCTCCTGAGTATTACAATCGGAGTGCTGTTGAGATTGCTGTGACGAAGGGAACAGGTGAGTATTATAGTAAATGCTTTCTGGTGGAACTGATCGTTGAGAGCATATACTGAAATGTCTCATTGCATAGAGACCGACGAATGTAAACTGACAAGGGATCTTTGCGGTTTTGGAGAGTGTATCTCAACCCCTTCAGGATACTACTGCAGTTGTTATCCTGGGTATCAGCCACATCCTGAGAGAAAGCATTGTATTGGTGAGTAGCTACAACACAATTGTAAAACAAAGAAAGCAGTGTAGAAAGAGAGTTGGACTGTTATAAAAGCAGTGCTACTAATATGAAAGCATAATGAAAGCAAAGCTATTTCCAAGCAACACTCCAACTCACATTTATTAACTACCAAACTCAGTGGTACTGATAGAACAGTGAAGTCACTCTCAATCGTTTGCATTGCTCCAATACATATAGGCAAGCTATATATGACATTAGGTGGACCTGAATCATACTGAATGTCTCCTTTACATAAAAGAAAAAAGTGGTATTCTTGCCATTTACAAGTATCATAGCAATTTAGAAAAGGAATTTTCTTTTAGCACACATAGAGGGTAATGAAATTAATGGTCTTAAAGGGGCCATATAACCCCTTTTTTAACATGACTTGAGCTAAACAGGACAAAGTGGAAAATGAAGCTACTTCATGTATCATCCTTCCGAGGTTGAATTGCAACATTATACTGAAACTGCAGTAGTGGACATAAATGACTCCTTAAATGCGAGTGAACATAAGACTTTTTGTTACACTACCCCAAATCTCTGAAGCTCTGGAAGAATTTTACTCTGAACCTGTTGCAGCTGCCACATTACAAAGGCTACCAAGGCTCCCTCTGTTCTAAATTGACTTTTTGCTGTGTACACCTCCTCAAGCCTCACGGTTATAAGTATTTTCCCACTAGAACTAGCACCTAGCCATTTAATATGCGGGGCATGTAAACTTACTTACATATTCTGATACTTAACCCTAAAATATGCTGGGGCCACCTAGCCCTATAAAAGCTGAATTATTTGGGTTACCCTCACAATCACC
Organism: Xenopus tropicalis; assembly: GCF_000004195.4. Classification (NCBI taxonomy): domain Eukaryota; kingdom Metazoa; phylum Chordata; class Amphibia; order Anura; family Pipidae; genus Xenopus; species Xenopus tropicalis. The sequence goes on from NC_030680.2 coordinate 40,360,595, forward strand.
ATCTCTGCTCAGGACTATTTTCAACTTTTTCAGGCCATTAAGGCTTGATAGTCTCTATTTTAAAATTCTGGGTAGTCACTTCCTGAGTTTGAAATAAAGTATATTAGCATTTGGATTTAAGGTAATAAGGTAATATAATGTAGCTTCATACACTGACATCAACACTCTTTCCTATTAACTTAATTCTACAATATCCTAACAAATAGCTCTATGGTACAATGTACAATACAACATTTTTTAACACCTATTGCTCTGTCTAGAACAGCAAACACTCTATGATATTATTTGTCTTTCTGTCACAGATATTAATGAGTGTGACAAAAATCCATGTGGCCCTGGTCGGGGTGTTTGCCTAAACACAGGTGGCTCCTTTAACTGCCGCTGCCACCTTGGCTACAGACTACAGGTGGCAAATGAACTGCGATCTTGTGTGGGTGAGAGAACTTGCTCCTGTCTTTCAATATGTCTCTCAATATTTTTGCATTCTTATTCCTTTATATTTTCAGCAATAATTAATCTGGCCAACATTAAGCATGCTTTTTTTACTCTTAGCTGTAAATATATTCCAGCAGGTCGTGTCTTCATCTGTGCCACAATGTCTCATCAACTGTCTAAAAACATCTCTATGCATGCAGCAACTAACAACCCCTTTGTCAAATGTGACTTTTCAGTAGACTCTACAGCCACTCACCCTTTGCTGCAGAACCGCCTTCCCAAATAAATCCCATCTGTCTATGGAAGTATTTAGGCTAATGTCACGTAGCATATTCTTGGCAAGCTGAAAAACATTTGCCAAGAATATGCCCCACTACTATAACATTCTGTGCCTGCACCAGGAAGCATTGAGTATGCTTGGGTGCAATCGGACAAAGCTGATATCTGCCAAAATGCAAGACTTTGCATTTTCGGGGGATATCGGCTACATGTGCCTGCACCCGAGCATATTCAATGGTTCCCAGTGCAGACGCAGGTAGGAGGATTTTACAGTAGCGGTGCATATTCTTGACAAGAGTTTTTCGGCTTGCCGAGAATACGCCACATCTGGCATTAGCCTTATGGTTTTACCAAGAATAAGAATAAGTTCTTTCTTTTTACTCTACAAACTACAGCTATTACTTATTTGCCCATAATATATAGCATTGTTTTCAATTTGTGCTAGTCTGCTGTGTGTTACTGACTAGTACAGAAATATAGATGCTTTCTGCATGTGTTTTTCACTTTTTATGCAAGCATGCATTCTCTTCTAATAATACAAACACATTTTTATGTACAAAAACACCATAAGATATTCTTGTTTGAGATACACATAAATAGAAACATGTAAATCAAACAGTGACTTTTAAATTGTACTTTTACTTCCCCAGTTTTCATTAAAGTTTTTGTGCATTTTAATATTCTCTCTATTAGATGTTAATGAGTGTCTCCGAACTGGAGTTTGTGGAGACTCTCGCAGCTGTTTCAATTTCCCAGGATCTTATAAATGTGAGTGTCAGCTTGGATATAAACAGAGGACCACAAGGCCGCTGGTATGTGAAGGTAAGAAAAAAAAAACCTAGGGAGAAAAGGTAATGGATATATAGATAAACACAGAATTGGAACTATAACCTGCCCATTCCTGCCTAATCTACTACAATAATACAGACTAAAACAAATTGTCTAATTGGTAAACCGTGTTTATACCACCCCATTTAAAAGAAAAATGTAACTGCTACCTGAGCATGTATTGCACAAGCTCATGGATTATTTACACGTCTATATGCTATATAAGTGACGGGACTCTAAAACAGCAATGGTTTTGTTTGGGCGTGTTTACTAAGATTGGAGATAAATATCACCAGTAATTTTGCCTTTATCAACCAGTAAAATCTTTGCTTTTGATTTCTAGCTTGTAGATGACTGTTTAAATGTAATTGCTGATTGGTTGCTATGAGCAACATTACTAGTGATATTTATCCCTAATCTTAGTAAACATACCACTTAAGGTGGCCATATATGTTACAATTAAGAATCTTTCCTGCAACCGTTGGTCACAGGAAAGATTGTTCATACCCACTACTAATGTTCAGAGCGAATCGTTAGATATGGAGGTAGAAACAATAGCAATTCTACCCCTATGTGACGATTCAGCCCTAAATGCTTGTCTTTGCTTGAGTGCCTTCAACAGCACCCAATCAAGATTTCCTGTCTAGCTCGATTGAAAAGACGACCGATATCCAAGGCTTTTGCAATATTGGTCACTTTGCCAATTCACCATACATGCACCGAATATCTACGAAAGCTTGTTCTGTACAATAATATCGGTGTGTATGTACGGCCAGCTTAAGAGCCTATCTAGAATTGCCAAGAGCAGTAGATTCAGGTGGTGGTCTGTTTCAGGATAAAGGTCAGACTAGCAGAAGACTTGAGAAAGAACCAAGGGTTAGGTCCAGCAATTAATAGGAAATGAATAATCAGCAAGTAAAATGTCCAGAAACAATGACATAAGTTATAGATATGTAGCCTATGGTACATGTGGAGTTTGGGTATTTTGGAATGCATTGCCAACCTGCCCAAAATCATCCTTGCTCCTGCTCATCACATATCTCACTGTTTACCACATGAAAACTCTATTGAAGTCTATGGAAAAAAATGGAACTGAAATAGAAGTAAAGTTTTTTCCTTCAAATTAATCTTGTCTATACATTTTCACTTGATAAACCATAACATAACTTTTTCTCATCAAACTGTAGTTTGTTCTGTTTTAGGCTGAATATTCCTGTGCTGATGATTTCAGGCATTTAATACTATGGAAAGGATCAGGAGGAACATAAGGCCACACTAAGCCAAAAACTAGCATTGGGAAAAGTTTAAAACAATATAACATTGCATAGCATATGCTGCATCGGGTGCTTGCTACCACATATTAGACAGGAATGTTTGCACTCAAATATGAAACTGGGAACACAGTGCTGAAGCTTTAGCATAACCTTAACACAAGCATTAGCTATATTTTGTGATTTGATGCAGATACCGATGAGTGTTTGTCACGGGAACACAGTGCTGAAGCTTTAGCACATATATGTCAAACACAAGGCCCGGGGGCCAAATCCGGCCCACCTGGCTGTTTTATGTGGCCCTTGGTGAGTGTGTCTGACCATCCAGCCTGATCAATATCCATTTTCCTCACATAGTAACTAAGACTAAGGGGTATATTTATCATGCTGTGTAAAAAGTGGAGTGAAGCATTACCAGTAATGTTGCCCAAGGCATCCAATCAGTAATCAGATTTAAACAGTAGCAAAGCATCTATTGGCTGCTATGAGCAACATCACCGGTAATGTTTTACTCCACTTTTTACACATTGTGATAAATATACCCCTTAGTATCTTACTAAGTATATTAATAAAAAATTTGGCCCACGACTTAGCCTGTGTTTTAGATTTTGGCCCCCTTATGTGATTGAGTTTGACACCCCTGTTTTAGCATAACCATAACACAAGCATTAGCTATATTTTGTGATTTGATGCAGATATCGATGAGTGTTTGTCACGGCAGCCGTGTGTTGGGGGAAAGTGTATTAATATCCCTGGCTCATTTCGGTGCGTATGCCCACCAGGTTACAAATTACACAACCAACACATATGTAAAGGTAAAACTATGCTTACTTTCTACTTTTTTGCAGTATTTCTGTGTTTCAATCCATTTTTCTTAAAAATCCTGTTCAACACTCTCAGATATAGATGAATGCCTGCTCAACCCAGACTTATGTTCCCCTCATGGCACTTGTGAAAATGTGGATGGGTCATACATGTGCATATGTGACACTGGATACACACCTAGTGAGGACCGCAAGAGATGTGAGGGTTAGTAGTCTATTCTTTTTAGCTTACTTAAGTGTTGAGTCATTGCCTCTTCTTCCATTTCCATCTTCATGTTTATGGCTTGCTTCAGTCTGTCTTTTATCCTTTCTTTCTCCCAGTCTGTACTAACTCTTTTGTTTTTGTCTCTTAGAGGTTGTGCGTAGCTTGGATCGCAGAGACTGCTTTTTGAGTTTGGACGACTCGCTATTCTGTGACAGTGTACTTGCTGTCAATGTAACTCGTGAGCAGTGCTGTTGCTCTCTGGGGGCAGGATGGGGTGACCACTGTGAGATCTACCCATGCCCTGTACATAATTCAGGTACTAAAAAATGACAACTGTATTGTATTTTCTCTATTATTTCTCACTTCATCATTGATACTGATTCTATTTTCTTAAGCTGAATTCTCTACACTCTGTCCAGACGGAATAGGATTTATAATTGATCTTGACATCATGACTTATGGTTCCCCAACATACAGAGGTAAGACACTGTTCATGATAATATTCCATTAAATGTACCATGTAAAGAAGAGCTGAATTGTGTGCCAAAAAAAAGCACATATGGTGGGCGACTAATCTCCCCATGTGTCACCTCTCTTAAAGTGCAGTAGAGGGAACCTGGACACAAAACCTGACCCCTTGATAAATAAGATACAAGATGTGTTGTTCTTGTATGTATGGGTGTAGGGCTGTTTATGTTTAATTAGCTGGGGAATGTGGTAGCATGCAAAATGAGACCTGGCAACATATTGGGCTTAAATCCGGCAGTATTCCAGGTCTCACTTGTACCCTGGAGCTTGCATGGAGCACCATATAAATATATATATTGAAAATAGTCCTCTGTGTAGGACAGAAACGTCAACTTACACCATTATATTTTTGCAATAGCTAAGATTTATCACAGGCGACTAATTTCCCTGTGTGCAACTTCCCTTTAGATGTCCAAAAAAGCCTCTTGGTGTAAGAATTCACAGAAAGAAAACAGCTATTAAGTAGGGAAGGACTCTAATAAACTCAAGTCTCTGAGACCTGCTGAAATATAATATTCTTTTGTATAATCCTAAATGAGAGTAATAGGTGAGTGTCACATCCAAGAGTACCTGAAGTGTATAATGAGCTGATCTCTCCTGCAGATATTGATGAGTGCCAGCTGTTTGGACAGGAAATCTGCAAGGAGGGAATGTGCGTGAATACAAAGCCCAGCTATGAATGCTACTGCAAACATGGATATTACTATGACAATCGGTTGCTACAGTGCATGGGTAAAACATACTTTAACTGACAAAGAGAAAATGAATGTTGGAAGAAAAATGATGTTTTAGGGAAGGGTGCATTCATATTAAAGAAGGTATTTAGGGAGAACATATGAAATCCTCCTTTTAATTGCCACAGGGTCAGACTGGGCCTGCTGCAACAACCTGCTGCCTACCCTAGACTGGTATGGGGGGGGTCACTTTGTGGACGCTGTGGTGGGGGGAGGAATTGGCAATGGGTGTGGGGGGCCCTGAGATGGTAGCTCCCAGTGGGTCCAAAACTTATCTAGCCAACGGTCCCACAAAAAAGCTTAAAATTTTAAGAAATCTGCCCAATATTTTCGGGATGGAAGAGGTCTGAGAAGCTTTGCGGCTTGTTTTGTGTATTCTTTTCGTATTTAAAATGATTTGCTACTAACTATTAGAAACATATTATTTCCATTAAATTGCACATATAAGGTATAGAAAATGGCTTTTCTGCAGATACTTGCTCTAGAGGTTTTTTTTCCCCACAGATGTGGATGAGTGTGTAGATGAGTCAAACTGCATTAATGGTCGATGCATGAATACTCGGGGCTCCTTCTACTGTCACTGCCCACAGCATACTCAGTATCATCCGGAACTCAAGCAATGTCTATCTAACGCTGAACTTGGTAGGACTGGTTTTACCCACAGATGTTTTCTGAATATGGGCAACCCATTACAAAATAAACAATACTTGTATCAAAATTAAATACCAGACATAAAAATACACCTTGGTGGCAAAAAAATATTTTAAGGTCACCATAGATGTGGCATTTCTCATGATGAATGTTCACTCTGTGAGAAGTAGGGCTATGGCGTTTAAAATGGAAGAAATGCAGGTACAATACATAAGCAAAGACAGCAAAGAAAAAAAGAAAGATGCAGATATATACCCTGGCTCATCAAACACTTGTGAACTACAACTCCCAAATGTAAATGCTGGGAGCCTTTGTTTGCAACAGGCACTTCTTCCAAACACTTTCTTGTCCCAAAATGAACAAACTGTATTAATGCAGAGCCCACAGTTCCAGCAATACAAATGGTGAATCCAGTGCCTCAGCAGTAAGAATTAGCAGTGCCAAATTATGAAGGCAGTGCAAATGCAAAAACCAGTATCCCAGCAAAACAAAAGAGAAGGCCTACATGTGTTCCAAGAGTGCAAACAAATGTCACCTCAAATTTGTATGCATGCATCAGCCAGCGTGATAGTCGTACAGACAACCCCAAAGTTTTCCCTGTACGCTGTAGTAAATAGTTTAGCCAAATGTATCCAAGCCTTATAGATGCAAATTAACATCATTTTCAAACAAGACCACGTGGCCTACTTATTATTTCCTTTCTCACATATTGTCCAGCTCCAGCCTTTATAATTCACAAATATTTTTTCTTTTGCGCAGTCTATCTATTTTACCCAATTTAATTTTTACACTGAACTTTTCCTTCAGTTCCTTCCAAGTGTGGCTTCGATGAATTCTTGAACAAGCATAATATCAAAGCCTATTTTGATCTGAAGATCTACTGTTAAGTTTAGTATAGGTATATGTATGTGTATAGCAGGGGTTAGATGTTTGGGTTAAACTTGATGGACATTTGTATTTTTTCAACCAAAGTTACCTATGTAATTATGTAATTAAACTTAATAAACTTTTTATACAGCTTATAGATACCCTGCCTGAAATACGCCCATGTAGAATTAGCCTAAAGCATGTTTAATTTTTTCATTTTATCATAATCAAAAAGCAAATCAAAAAAGCTTTGTCTTTTTTAGTAGCCACAAGTAGCTCCGTGTGTCTTGTGCTTATAGCAGTCCCAAATGAACTTAATAAGAGATATAGAAAGATAGGTTGATATTTCTACCACATATTCTGTAAACATGTCTTTTTGTTTATTTTGCTCACTTTTATGTCTGTAACCTTATAGATGTTGATGAGTGTCGAGATCCAGGATTGTGTCGTAATGGGCGTTGTGTAAATACCCATGGATCATTCCACTGCGAATGTACTCATCCTTGGACTTTGGATCCCCTTGGCAGACACTGTAATCCTCCAGAGATGCAATCAGGTAACACACACTAATTTATACACAAAAAGAGACTTAGACAGATGTATGTATCTCTTTATTTATTAAGTGTTACTTATGTACGCATCAATACGATAAGGACTTTAGCAGTGGAAGGGCCTGAACTCTTCTGGATGAGAGAAGGAGAATTCTGGCAGCAGTATTTAAAATAGACTGTAGAGGGGGAGATGGGAGTAAGGGATGTCAGTTAGTAGCAGGTTACAGTAGTCAAGTCAGCATAGGATGAGAGCATGCATGAGCAGCCTAGCTGTTGCAGTAAAAAGAAAGCGATAGATTTTTACTTACATGATTTTTAAAGACAAATGAGTGGATAAGATCTCCCAGTGTGTAGAGGGAGATAAAAAAAAACAATCCATTCACACAAGGAATGAAGAAATGTCTTTGTTTAGAAGACAAGATGGCCAAAGGAATAGAGCAGTGATCCCCAGCATGTTGCTCACCACCCCCTTTGATGTTGCTCCCAGTGGCCCCAAAGTAGGTGGCCAGTTTAAAATCTCTGGCTTGGAGACAAATTATGGAACCCCAGAGACACAGTTTTACTCCAAGCAGAGCTTCCTGCAGGCTAGCAGTCCACATGGGGCTACCAAATAGCCATTTGCAGTGCTTATTGGGCACCTCCAAAGAATTGTGTTCATACAAGAAAATTTAAATTTTGAGTAGATAATCTTGGGCTACTAAAGAAATGCACTTTTAATATTCTAAATGCAATTTTAAATTTTTTGGTTGGGGGGGGCTGTATTATTGACATTTTTGTTAGTGGTCTTGCTGCTAGCTTTCCAATTATCCTAACCATGGTTTGTGGGGCAGAATAGAAGATGGACAGACAGGGCCTTTACTGAAAGATAAATACTAAAAATCAATAAACACTATTAAAATATAACCATGCAGGGGATCAGGTTCTTGCTTGACGGGGTCTTGATCCCAAGAACCTGACATAATTTTAAATTGCATTTTGGCAAACATTTAAGGAAATTTCCATATAAGTCAAATGAAAAATGATCCACAAAATCTCTGGTGTTTAGTCACCTCTATTTTCTCAGGAAAGTGAATGGAAAGAATTGCCTTGCTTGTAAAATTCCCTAAGGAAATATACAGCTGAATTACTGCATCTCTAAAATAAGAAACAGACTCGAGCTTCATAAAAAAAAATATAATTTGGGAGGAATGTAAAGGGCAACTGCTATAAAAAAAATGGCACATTTTTATGCTGTTTAAATAGTTATAAAAACAATGGTCATTACATAGCATTATTTGTGCAAAAGTTGCCCTTTAAATAGCTTTTCAAACAGAAAAACATGCTCTGACAAGCAATTAAATTAACAGAAAAAACCTTTCTTTACACTAACATCAAAATATTTTTATTTTAGAGAGCTACATTATGTAGAGACATCAAAATATGGACATATGTGATGCTAAGCTCGGCCAAGGACTGCAACCTATTTTAGTCCCTCTAAACAAAATCTGAATACAGAGTAATCAAAAATTACAGACTCTTAGAAAATGAAAACTTAGACAGAAAACTATCCCACAACATTTAAATAGAAATATAAACATTGCAAATGATTGTAAAACCAACAAAAGCAACAATAACTTCAGGAGGACTGGTCTCCTCAGGACCTATATCCTTCAAATGAGTCCCTGTTATTCACTGCTCTTTCCTACACAGGAGAACTGATATCTGCATGCTTCCTGCAGCCCAACAATACAAAACATACTTTAACAACCCGATTTATCAAAATGTGAGATTAGAGCTCACCACAGAAAAATTCACCTACTTTCTATTCATTCCATTTTTAGAAGGGTATTTATCAAATGATATCTTAACTTTTACCCATTGCTAAAAACGCTTTTAAAAATTCCATAGGAATGAATAAAAAGTAGGTGATTTTTTCTGTGGTGAGCTCTAATCTCACATTTTGATAAATCTGCCCCTAAAGGTATGATCCCAAAACAGAACCTGAGTATGGAAATACTTTTGGATGTGAATGGGCAGTACAGCTACCATCAGGGCCGCCATCAGGGGGGCACAGGGGGTACAGATGTCCCGGGCCCGGACGTTTTTAACTTTAAAGGGGGCCCGGCCGTGCTTGAGTTTTCCTAGCTCGGGCCCCCTTTAATCAATTCCAGGCCCTCTCACTGCTGCCAACCTCCGTTATGTCCTGGTGTTCCCTGCTACATCAGTGCTTATATAAGGTTGCGCCCCGTGTGTAGTGACGTCACACGGGGCGCAACCTTATATAAGCGCAGATGGAGCGGGGAGCAGGACATAGCAGAGGACGTCACCGAAGTCGGACCACGCAGGGGATAGGAACTGGAGGATGCTTTGGGGGCCCTGGTGGATGCTTGGGGGGGGGGCAGGAGGATGCTGGGGGGGACTGGAGGATGCTTGGGCGGCCCTGGGGGGAGCTGAAGGATGCGTCGGGGACCCTGGAGGATGCTGGAGGGAGCTGAAGAATGCTTTGAGGGGGTGCAGGGGGACGCTGGGGCAGGGGACTGGAGGATGCTTCAGGAGCCCTGGGGGGAGCTGAAGGATGCTTTGGGGGGTCAGGAAGACGCTGGGGCGGGGGACTGGAGGATGCTTGGGGGCCCTGGAGGAAGCAGGAGGATACTGGCGGGGGAGCTGAAGGATGCAGTGGGGGGGAGTGGGCCATAGTATTTGGGGGAGGACCACCAATGTTTTAGGGGGCCCTGGGCTGGCTAGCAATGTTTTAAGGGGCACCTGTTCTGGCACCAATGCAAAATGTAACCCCTGGCCACAAATGTTTTAGGGGGGCCCTGGCTACCAAAGTCTCTGTATCGTTTGTATTGATGGGAGGGGTCACTGGGGGAGGGGCCATTGGGGGCGTGGGAGGAGGGGGGCCCAGAAAATTTTGTTGTGAGGGGCCCCGTGATTTCTGATGGCGGCCCTGGCTACCATAAAACATTTATGCAATCTCTCCCAAGAACTCATACATGGGTAAATCTTGCCAAGAATAGAGAGCATTTTGCCCATGCATTTCAATGGACTAGGCCAAATGCATTCAGAGAGGGGGAGTAGAAAATGAATGTTGGTTTTTCTAAAGTGGTAGTTATCTAGGACCTTTCTGAAAGGACGAGTGGAGAGTCATTTTTTGTAGAACGTTCCTAAACATTAACTTGCATTAATCCTTAAAATTGAAGTATGGCAGAATCTTCAGATATAAGGATGGATTTATAGTACCGCTCATTTTCAAAATTCAAAATGAAATGATGAAAAAGCAAAATAAAAAACATAACACACTTTGTTCTGCTACAGATCGTGAGGCTCAGGATATTTGTTGGCGAATGCGAGGTACAGATGGAATCTGTTCCCAGTCCATGCCTGGTCCCCAGTTGTCACTGGCTGAGTGTTGCTGTCGACAAGGGCAGGGATGGGGTTTGAGTTGTCATTCCTGCCCGCCAAGACATGGTAAGACTGATGTTTAATTGTAACTTGCAGTTTCCATGAAATGTTTATAGAGAGGATTCTCTTCACAGAAATTCTCTACTGATTGAAGTAGGCAAGACTCTGCTCCCTTGGAAGACAAATCTGCTCCTGCACCTTACTGTCAAGTTTCAGTGATGGTGGATTTATCAGTCCAAGCAGGAAAGGCTCTAGCAAATAGAAAAGGACTTTTGAAGACAAATCCTGAGTTTTGAATTTGTGTTCTCAAATTGGGTGTATCCTTTCATGTAGATTTCCATATTTGTTCAGTTGTGTCCAGCTTTGTGGTCCAGGATTTTGCTTTACAAATTTATAGGATACAGATATAAAAACCCATGGTAATAACACCAGCTCTCCTTATCCCTTTAAAAGCTTGGCGTTAACCAATTTGTACAGAATCCCAAACAGCTTGTATTGGATATATTTCATAAACATAAATGGATGAGTAACTAGCTATCTAAGTGGATACATATTGCACAGCAGCATAGAATCTAACCTATATGAAATATTCAAATGAATTAAGCATAGATCAGGTAGATTTATTTAAAATTAATCTAATTTTAAATCTGAAAAATATACACTATCCATGCATTGGTACATTCCCCTAAATAAAAATGCAATGTGCAGGGGGCTATGTTAAAATACATAACCCCACCACGTAGATTTAAGAAGTATCCCACTTTCGTTGAGGTAGTACCTGACTGACATTATAAGTATGCTTTAAATTCACTTCCTTTTGCCACACAGTTGGTCGTTGTGGTGTAAGGTAACATTTCCAAAATAAATATCAGTCTCAAAAGGTTTCAGAATCAAAATAGCAGCTGTTTCCTTTAGCAGTCATATATGATTGTACTCAGCTATTCCCTCTGACTTTTACATTAAGAAGTCTAGGTCATTAATGTCATGTAACTTTAAAACACTGGACAACTGAAGGTGACAATATCTTTAGATGTTGCAATTTTATGCGAATATACAAATTTGGTTTCGGATTCAGTTCGGTACATGGCAGATGCCAAAAATTATGTAACTTCAACCAAACATTTCCTATGTCTCTGCCCTATTTCTCCCACCATAATTTTCTGTTTTATACTCAATCCTTTTTCACGCAAAACCTAAGTAATATTATTATGATGATATAATGAGAAATGGTGAAGAGGCAGGTCTTTCTTTGTAATACAAGGGTATAGCAGTGCAAGTGGGGTGTTGGCGGCAGTTCATGGAAGGGAAGGTATAGCAATATTTATTGAAATATCCTTGTATTCTGGTTGCCTTTTAGCACATTTTTGAAGTTCTGGAAAGTTTTGTAAAACTTTGCATATTTTCCAGTAGTTACACTTAAAATGGACCAATTAAATGTGAAGAATAATAAAATGTCTTACCAATTTACTATTTAAGTGTCATGATTTAACATGTTTGTAATTCAGGCTGCATTGACATTAATGCAGTTGTATAAACAACACAGAAATGCTTCCTTTATTAAGGGTTCCTGTTCTGAAAAGAAGTTGTCTTTAATGCCCCTTTGTACCTTTTTAACCTGGAAAGGCTGTTATACAAAGATTATCCAGAGTTCCCAAAATACTTTTAAAAAAGAGAATCTTCTTGCTTTTATATTTAATAAAGCTTTGCTTCTGTATACTTATCTCCTGAGACATGAAAAGCACTAGTATGCAACCTTTTAAAAAAAATGGTGACTATACAGACAGCAAATACTTTAGAGCTGCCAAATGCTTTCTCCAAATGAGTGTTCTGTTTATCAGAGGGGTTCGTCAACATAGTCACGGAGTAAACATAGTCAAGAATGAGCCTTCTGCAAAAACTCTGTGAACATTGTGAATTTCCTGGATCCTGGGCACTCATTGTACCACTATACAATGGAACATAATTGCCATTACTCTCATTTGATTCTAGATGTGCTAAGTTTTAGTCTTGTGTCTTTAGATATGCACTGAGATGATGTCCTGGAGATTCTAGCAAAAATTATGTGGTTTTTGCGAAAAGTGATATGCAATAACCCAATAAGCAAATGGAAAATTGCAAATCTTTCTTTGGGAGCTAAGCTTCCTTCTTTGGGTCATGTAGATGCCAACCTGTAAGGGGAGGACTGTAAATATATCCTCTAGACATCTACCACACACTGAAGATAAAAACTCACCACTGAGTAATGGTATAACCATGTTAGTCTGTAGGTTTGTTCAGTGTATGCATGTTCGGTCTTTCCCTTTAAAGCTTTTCCTATATTTCAACAAGAAACAGTTGATAATGTAACCCCTAATTTGCTACTATTAACATAAACTTTCTCAAAATAAAATGAGCTAAACTTAGTGCAGCATCTGGCATATGTGAACAGATCTTTTACTTCAAAGAGTGGAATAAGTGTACTTCATCTGTAATATTAGTATCATCATGAGAAACAATCCTGTATTTGCCTGCACTTATTTATTAGTATAATGCTAAGTGCATCTTCTGTTTGTTTTTCAGCTCTGCAATGTTCAGCCTCTCATAGTGAGGCTAATTCTTTCTGGGAATCAAGTGCACTTCATATAAAGAAATACAGACGAGGTAACAAAATATTAATCCCCTTCTTTGCTCGGACTTTTCAGTGGAGTGTTCTTTCCTTTTTTCTTTTCATTCTTTAAGGTTTATCTACAAACACAAGTACAATGTGATAAAATTAATATAAAATTGTGCCTGTTTGAACAGTATTCTGAAAAGTACCTTACATTAGGGGCAGATTTACTAAAACTTGAATTTATCTCATTGTAATTTTTTTGAAACCACAAATAAACTCATTTGCACGAATGTCAGATATTTATCAAAAAATGAAAAAAATTTGCCATTGACTTCTAAATGATTTTGACAGGTTTAAGCTGGGGCTGCCGGATTCAGATTTTTAGCCATTTTGACGTATAGTAAATCTCGAAAAAGTTGCAACCTTTATTTTATTGACGTTTCCAGAGTTTTGGAGCCAAAAAATCTGAATTATAACAATGTGAGTGAACTGGTTAAGGCAACGCTGATGCTTGCATTCAAGGTGCAAAGTACAGGGTTTACTTCATGCAAGGGAGCCCTGGAATAAACACCTATTTTGAGAGGTGTTAGCTCCAGGGTTCCCTTAGTTTATTTGCCCATACATATCACTGAGTTGTACCTTGTGAATCACACACTAATGTAATTACTGAAACCATACTCATTGATGCGCTGTAAGTGGCCATTTTTGGGCATAAACTAACTGAGAAAAACTTGTGCTGAAAATTAAATGTAATTTACCAGAACATCCACATTGATAACTGGCACACAATATGTACCAAACACTACTTTGTGGGTGTTCACAGTAACACTGGTAAAATGCCGTTTTGTGTCCAAAAAAACACTGTGATTTTTATCAGTTTTTTCACTCTTTACCTTAACTCATAAATAAACCATTTGTTTTTTTCATTTCATGTACATTTACACTTGTGTCATGATTATGCTCTTTTCAGATCATGACAGCTCAGAGGAAGGGTCAGATGAGTGTCCCTGTGTGAATGGTCACTGTAGAAGAGGGCCTTATGGTGTCTCTTGTGAGTGTCCAGTGGGCTTTCAGCTGGATATAACCCGAACCCGCTGCCTTGGTGAGTTATGACCCTTTTCATGTAACAGTAGACATTAGCTTGTTGCAGCTGATTGGTGTAATCTTTTTATTGTTTAGCAAACAAAATAAAGGCATACTGTATATTACCCTCAAGCTCCTTACCCCCCCTTCAGTTGATCCCCCACACATTACTCAATTACTCGTTGAACCTGTAGTGTAAATTAATTAAGAGGAAGAAGTTTAAATTAAGAGGAAGAAGTTCAGCTCTAAGTGCAAACAGGAAAGGATGAAAATTAAATCTTGGCAGACTTGATTTGGGTTGGTAAGGGGCAAAAATAAATGTAAGATTATGCACTTAAAAATATGGATCATATACCCATTCACAGATTAATTCTTCATGTTTACAAAGAGTCAGGATTATTCTAGATCAGAGAGAAGCTTGGTAGGATTTTCTTGGGCAAAAGTTTGAACTACAGTATATGGACTAGTGTTTTTTTCAGCTGCAGCTATAGATCTATTATCTGGACACAGACTCAGTCCCTTCAGACCCAATACATGAGCTTATTGGCCCATGTATTGGGGACCCTATGGGGCCTGTTGGACTCTTAGACGTGGTAAAGTGCCCAGTTGGCCATAAACATTGCCCTTTTTGTATGTTTTGTGGTTAGATACATGTTTGCATCACTTCAATTTTTGAGTGTGCTGCTGGTACTTTCTTTATACTGGTATTTATAGCCTGGCACCAAAAAGGTATTTATTCGGTTTGAAAATATGCTGAGCAATATCTGTCTGAAAATCAGGCAATGAGTGGGGCCTCCATAGGCCCCAGTGCATGATTCGATAATTGGCTCAGCTCAGTTTGGCCCTGTGCGTAAGGGGCCAAATAGGGCCCTAATTTGCTAGTTTGGTGACCAAATAAGCAAATGGCAGTGCAAAGCCATCTTTAGAATAGGGATGCCATCTTTGTTAGAAGGTTTTATGATGTCACAGAAAGATGCTTATTGTTATCATGTTTTTGATATGTCAAGTGTATGAATCAACTTTGGATTCATACACTTGCAGATTCTGTTCATTCAATTATTATTGATTTATGTTGTTCTAATAGACATAATTGGTATAATGCTTTTTGTCTTTGTTTTCATTCAACTGATAAATTGTATTTCACTCATTGTTGTTATATCAGATTTAGATGAATGCAGGCAGAAAAATCCAAGAGGATCACTCTGCAAGAACAGCCGCTGTATAAATACAATGGGATCATTCCGCTGTGTGTGCAAACCAGGATACACTCGTTTCCCCAACCACCATATTTGCATCCCTCAGAGGAAATGATAACTGCATTTTCAAAGTCAATATAGCTCAAATTTGAACAGATGCTCATAAAAGTAGGCATAGTGTCAAAAGAATGGGCACGAGGCATAGAAAAGGAGAAAAATGGAGGAGGGGCAACCTTCTGAAGAAAAGAGAAAAGAGGTCAATCAAATAAACAAAGCGTGAACTAAGAAACAGAAAGCAAGAATAAAAATAACGAGTATAATATTAAATGAAAAAATCGAAAGGAGATGTGTCTTCTGTAAATATCTCCTACGATGTTTAGTCTGATGTATAGGACTATGGCAAAACAGCCCAAAATGCTGACAATCTATTTTTAGAATCCTCTGTATATTTATAGACAATCTTTTTAGCCTGCACACTTTCAATGTAAAGACATTTAATATACAACTATAGTTAAAGGAAATTGCTGAAATAACAAAAGAACATGGAACCACTGTGTGTGTATATTAAGAATTGCTGTAACCCATAGCTCTGCACTTATCAGTATGTACTGTATGTCTTCATACATACATGCATGTACCTATACACATACTTTTGTGCTGCTCCATCATATCCTCCTAAGTTTAGAATTTATATACATAAAAATATTGTCTTTACAAAATATATTCATTATATTTATTATTGTATATTGTTGCACTCCCTGTTACTCTTATTGAAATGTTTATAGATTTATACCTGCAGTATTTTTCTTGATGGACTACATGTAAATATATGTCACTAGAATGAACTTAAAGGGTAAGAGAAAGTTTTTGGGGCAATTTAGAACCAGGCACAAATTTTTGAGTCTAGTAACCGATCAGATGTTAGCTTTTAGGGCTCTGGCACACGGGGAGATTAGTCGCCCGCGACAAATCTCCCTGTTCACGGGCGACTAATCCCCCCGAAATGCCATCCCACCGGCGAAAATGTAAATCGCCGGTGGGATGGCATACGCAGCGGTGCGATATCAGTGAAATCGCGGAAGTTGCCTTAAGAGGACTACGGGCGACTAATCTCCCTGTGTGCCAGAGCCCTTAAACAACAGACCAGACCAACCCCTGCACTACACTGATGAGCCCCAAGAAGGGCGAAACCAGTATGTAGCTGGGAATCTGATCAGCTATTATTCTGGCTTCAGCTATAAAAACCCAGTGGGTTAGCTTTAGCCTATAGGATAAACCCATGTAGTTGGGATTTTCTTGGAGCTCTTTGGGACTAGTTCCCAGAATTCCTTTTGTTTATTTACATATGTATGAGGCGATCTTCTCAACCCTATTGATTTCTTTGTGAAACAATGGACCAGAACTGGAACAAACCTTGACATTATGCTTACTAAAGAACTGTCAGAAAAAAGGGTAATATAAGAAGTAATTTGAGTTTGTAGAATTACAAAAGGAAATACAAAGGGACAGTGTTGCTTAATATTATGTTTTTTACATTTATTTGAACTACAATTGCCAAGGATAAGGTTCAATTATCACAGGCCAGGCACAAGCAGGTAGCAAGCGGCCTTGGCGGGGGAGTAGAGCCTGGGCCCCTTCAAACACTTTTTTTGCAGGTTGTTTCCAAGGTAAGCAACCGTTATATGCCCTTGCGTTAAACATTCTGTTCTAGTGCCAAACACCTAATTGTTGCCATCCTTCTGATTACAATGTAATTGGCAAAGTTAAAATGGCACAATAATCTCTAACAGTCTGATAGCTGACATTGTAGGGTGGATTCTAACTCATTTGCATTTATATTTGGGACTGTCTACTTTTCAGAGTTCAGAAATTCATTGGCAGATTTTTACAGGAAGATTATATTCCCCTTAACTTTGTGTGATATTCTAAAATGTGTAAATGTAAATTTAAAGTTCTGCTAATTTTGGATGATCTATTAAATACTTAGAGAGCCAAAAAGTATCATCTCTGACATTCATGTGCCTAAAGCACAGTTTCAAAAGTGTACTTTCCTAAAGTTCCAAAATGGCAATTGAACCCATTTCATTTACTAAGATGAGAGTCATACTATAGCCTAGTTAGTAATCTATTATATTTACCAGTCTTCCTTCCAACAAAGGTCCCCAGAAATATTCCTGCACTATTTCAGGTGTAAATGACTTTGTAAAAGAAGACCACAGCAAATCATTTTTTTCTTCCTTTTCAATAGTTTATATTAACATTTTTAGAAGTACAAGATTGGTATTGCAGCACAAAATATGCATTATTTTCTGCAAAATTGTTTTTCTTCTAGGGTAACGCCAGCCTACAACACCTGGATCTGCTATTCTATTCTTTCAAACCCCCATTAGTTACTTATAATAGATGAGTCTTCTTGCAGGTTCATTGTTGCTTGTAATGTTTTTAATCCCCACACTTAATTGATGTCCCAAAATCCACACTGTGCCTGACAGGATGCTGTTGAACAAAGATCCCCAGCATCCCATGCAATCCCTATTTTTACAACCCCTTACACACAGAAATGTGGTTTAAAGATTGGATAATGGTGGGATACAGTTACAGTCCAGTAACAACTAAAATATCTCATGTTGAAGTGGCCTCCAACTTGCTTTTTTAAGTACAGAGTGCCTCAGCATAGTGGAGGTTGTATTTTATAATTTTAATCAGTATTCATACACCTATATATGACATGCATCTAACAATAGCAACCAATAGCAGTGGTAGGACCTTTAATATAAGCAATCTTCAGCTCTAGACTTGTTATGGCTCCTTTTTTAAGCTCTCTTAAGGAAAGATAAATAACGTGACCAAAGCTCCACACTCCGGTGGTGCAAAATTAATGGACTGTATAGAAATGTTGGTGCAAACCTGTGATTTTCTAAACACGCTTCATTGTTCCAAGACATTTGCAGTAGATTATATAAATGAAACATATTAAAATTGCTGCTTCAAATGACTCAGTTCCATTTCAGTTCTTAAGAGTTTTTAAGCATTTATGACCCAGTTTATGTACTAAAATAGTCAGTTTAAAAGGACAAAAAGTACAAATACAAATCATACCTTTGGTACAGCAAATAATCCAACACTTGGATAACTTGCATTTATATTATGTCTACGAAAGTGCATAACTTTGCACTTGTCAACATTGAACCTCATTTCCCTGCCCAGTTTTTCAATTTTATCAAATTGCTCTGCAAAGTGGCAGCATCCTGCATGGAACTTATAGTTTTGCACAATTTAGTATCATCAGCAAAAATAGAAACAGTACTTTCTATGCCCTCCTCCAGGTCATTAATAAACAAGTCCATTTACCACCACTCTTTGTAATCTATCCTTCAGCCAATTTTCCATAGAAGTACAAATATTATGTTCTAGGCCAATATTCCTTAATTTTATCATTAACTTTCTGTGTAGTACTATATCAAATGCTTTAGCAAAATCTAAGTAGATGTTTGCTACCATATCTAAAAACCTCTTGATAAAATGCCTGTAAAAATTTGTAAAGCCTATAAAGCACTGAATCTTTTTAAGGCTAATGGCACATGGTGAAATTTGTCCCCACTGGTTAAATCAGGGCTACCATGGGCAACAAATCTCCCCAAAATGCTTTCCCACTGGCAATAAACTAAATTGCATGTGGGAAAACATATGCAGCACTTCATTTTCCAAAGTCACCAAAAGTTTCCTTGTGAGGGGATTTAACCGCTGGAGACAAATCTCCAAGTGTCCCATTAGCTTAAGATGGGGTTGGACACTATCTTATTAATCATTTTCCTGCTGCCGAGGATCAAGGACATATGCAAGATTATTGTCTATATATATTTTAAGGTCCTAAAACTTTGGCTCAGATAAATGAAATTACTTGCAAATTTTTTTTTGCTCCTGGAAGTATATCAATTGGGCAGTTGTATATGTGGTGTGTGTGTGTGGGGGGGGGGTTATCTGCCTCTCTTTTATAAAATAATTCTATATATTGATGGGGTAATTCCAAATTAATTTGAGGACTGAGGTAAACCAGTATCTGACCCAATCTGTCTTAAAATGTATATCCTGTCACCCAATATACTAGGATTAGTTTTAAGTAACCATGGAAACTCCAAAATGTCAAAAGGAATAGAAGGCAAGAGATCTAAGGTTTCTTTACCAATAAATCATTTAGTTGAAAATAAGAAAACATTTTAGAGCTCATGGGTAAAGGACCAGAACATAAAATCATCAACCACTTCAATAATCAGTAGAGGTTTATAAGCAGGCTTGAATGTGGCTTTGGCCATCATCATCATCTTACAATAATTTTACAATCAAAGGTTACCAAGTAAAAAATAGGATCAGAGGGCCCTACTCACATGAGCTTACATCTGAAACATAGGATGATAACACAAGATGATCTATAATAAGGCCCAATCATGTTATATCCACAACCCCTTTATCACCTTTCTCTTGTGGGTTAACCATATAACTCCAAAACAGGCAGGTTAATTGGCTACTAACTAAACTGACCAGTGTGTATGTATATGATAAGGACCTTAAATTGTAAGTTCCACAGGAGCAGGGATTGATATGAATGATGTATAATCACTGTGAAGCACTGCAGAATATGTTGGCACCATATATAAAGGATAGTAATAATACGTTTAGTGACTACATTTTTGAGATATTAGCATAGAAGCGATTTTTTTCAGTTTGCTGCACAGTTTTCGAATGTATTCAAATTAATTCATCAAGTAGAAAGCTCCTGCTTAAAAACTTTTGTTTTGAGACTAAAGAGTACTCACGACAACCTCAAGTAATTTATGAATGAATTAAAATGAAACAAACTTAAATTGGAAAAGGTTTGGAATATAGATATGGGATCAATCATCCAGAAACCTGTCATTCAGAAAGCTTGAATTATGGGAAAGCCAACTACCATAGACTTCATTTTAATCAAATAATGAAAAAAATGATTTCCTTTTTCTGTAATAATATACCAGTACCATGTACTCGATCCCAACTAAGATATAATTATTGAAGGCAAAACAATCCAATTGCCCTTATTTAATGTATAATTGATTTTTTTGTAGACTTAAGGCATGGAGATCCAATTTATAGAAAACTCCTTATCCATAAAACCCCAGGTCCCAAGCATTCTGGATAACAGGTCCTATACCTGTATATGGCTATACAGACAAGGTTTGCTACGTCATCTACAGCCTACACAATATGCGATTATATTTTGAGTCCCAAAATATGTCAAAACGCATAACAGAATGCCTGTTATTCGGAACGGGTTTTAATCATTTTTTTGCACTAGCTGACATGAATTAATAAATGTTGACAATCATTTTATATTCTGGAGACCTGTAATAAAAGTTACGTTTTAATTTCATCAGATAAAGCACAAAAACAACAAAAACCCAGTATCAAGAAACCTCCAAATTACAGGAAGGCCATCTCCCATGGAATCCATTTTAATCATATAAATACATTTTTTAAAAATGATTTTCCTTACTATGTAATAATAACAAACTGCCTTGTACTTGATCCCAACTAACATATATTTAATCCTTATTGGAAGCAAAACCATAATATCCCGTTTAATTAATGCTTGAGTTAATGTTTAATGCGCCACAGCAGTACTAAAAGTAAAATAACCATCACAGTGGATTTCTTGACCCCAACTTAGGCTCTACCTAT
This sequence comes from Xenopus tropicalis, assembly GCF_000004195.4. Lineage (NCBI taxonomy): Eukaryota > Metazoa > Chordata > Amphibia > Anura > Pipidae > Xenopus > Xenopus tropicalis. Next base: position 40,381,736 of record NC_030680.2, read on the forward strand.
AATATAGAATTCCCCACCACTCTGCAACGTGCAGGGCGATAGTAAAAATTGATAGTTAATAAAGTTATGTTAAAAAAAAAAACTAAAAATAATTTCACTACTGTTGACAAACTTCTTTAGTGCAGGAGGTTAAACACAGTCCACATTATAATTAACTTTTAAAAAATCAAATCCTGCCATTATTCAGAAGTAGAAGACTAGTGTGCCTAATATGCTCATCTGACACCCAGTCTGTTTTCTCCAATAATGATATTTACAGGCAGCGGGATAATTTTTGGCACTGGCAGGTACACAGCGCAATAATGACTCGCTGAATGGTGGCCTCTGACTACTCAGCTATTATAATTCGCGCCTTCTCCTCCCCACCAACGTACGTACGGTACGTGCTACGTCACTAACCCTGTTCCAGTTGCCTTTGCAAGCGCCACTCCAGATGCCCCGCCCCCGAATACGTCAGACGCAGCACGTAAGTGTTTGTGGAGGAGTGGAAGTAGCGGGACTCTCAGATAGAAAGCAAGTAAATGGCAGGTTGCGCAGGCACTAAGGAAGCGGAATTTGCGTGTTAGCTTTTGGTATGGCCAACCATTGTGGATTGACATGCTCTAAATGAAGTGCTTGATCCGATCGCATTCCAGCTCCATTCAATTATTTGCTATGTCGCCTACCAAGTAATCGGTTCTGCTTGGACTTTGTTATGTTCTAGTCATCAATCTGTTGTTTGTTCTGTTCCCCTAAAACAGCTTATGACATTATGGGGCTCCTTCCGACCCAAAAGTCTTTCTTCCCTATTACTTCTCTGGATTCGTTAGTCAGTCTCTTTCAGTGGGAGCTGTCGCGCCCCGAACCTGACTTGGCCCTGCTATCTCTCACTTTAGGGTTTGTTGAGCACTTTCTAGCAGTCAATCGTGTAGTGCCTACTAATGTGTCTTCCCTGCCAGATACAGGCCCGGCTTTATTAGCTAAAATTGGTGGCGAAGGAGCAAAGGTAAACAGAAAGATCTCCAGTAAACAAGGGAAGAATGAAAGTATAAAGGCAGAGCAGGGAAAGAGAGAAACAAGGGCTGACATTACAAGAAAGGGTGGCTCAGGGGGGCACACAAAAAAAGAAGGGGAAGTAAGTTCTGTTGAAATAACATCCTCAACTAAGGAGAATAGCAAAAGTGGAAGAGAATGCTCAGAAGAAAAAAGAGACAAGGATGAAGGAAATGAAGACAGCACCAATAAGAACCTTCATTCTAAGGCAGCTCAGAGAAAAGAGGCTAAAGGGCCAGTTAAAGAGGGGCCATCAAATGAAACTTCTAAAGCAGAATCGGCTAGGCTCGGAATTCCATATTTTCCAGCACTGGAGTTGTCAGTTGCACAAGCACTTCATGCCCGCTTCACAGCCCAGACTCGTGGAGCAGTGGATCTGTCTTGTTATCCCAGAGAAGATGGTGTGTCTGGACGTGAACTAATCCGGAGAGTGTCAGATGTTATCTGGAATGGGCTGAGTCGTTCATATTTCAAAGACAGAGCCCATATACAATCACTATTTAGTTTTGTAACAGGTAAGAGATTGTTGATTTTATACAAGTGGGTTTTTTTCCAGTTATATTTGTTTAGCTATGTGTGAACTTACATATAAAATGGTCCGAATGCGTTTTTTTCGTAATGATCGGTATTTTGCGATTTTTTCATAAATTGTTGCGACTTTTTCGTAGCCGTTACGACTGTTTCGCAAATTGTCGCAACTTTTTCGTAGCGTTACGACTTGCGCGAATTGTCGATACTTTTTCGTAGCCTTCGCACCAAGTACGAAAGTTTCGGATTCATTCAAGCTTCAGTATCGTGACTTTTCTTGGGCCAGGTTGGAGCTGCAGAGTGCCATTGAGTCCTATGGGAGGCTTCCAAAATCATGCAAAGTCTGAAAGTTTTGCCCGCCGTTTACGAGCGCTCAATACGAAAAAGTCGTGACAATATACGAGCAAATCGTAACGGCTACGAAAAAGTCAGCACTTTCCGCGAAAGTCGTAACGGCTACGAAAATGTCGCGACAATTTACGATAAAGTCGTAATGGCAACGAAAAAAAATACGAAAAAGTCGCAAAATGTTCTTTTCCAATCCGAATTTTTCGAATTCATGGATTAGTAAATCAGCCCCAGAATGTTACATATACTTTTAGGTCTGACAAAATGACTGACACCCTAGATTTGCTTGTGTGTTTCCTTCAGAAACACTACTATAGTAAAATAGAAGTATATAAATAAGCTTCTCTGTAGTTGTGGGGGCAGCCATTCAAAGCAGAAAAGGCACAGGTTAAATAGCAAATTGCAGGTAAGCTCTGTAGAATATAATGGGGTTATCTGTTATCCCATATTTAATCTGTGCCACGTAGCCCTATTTAATTTGCCTCTTGCTACACAGCCACCTGTTTATATACACAGTAGTAGCATTGCTAAAGCAAACACACTTTTTAACTAACGCAGAGCAACACTACATTATGTTAAAACAATTTTATTTTTGGGTGTTACTGTTCTTTAATATTTGCTAGCATACCCTTTGGAAAGAATGACTGAAACAAAAAACTTCTTATAGCCATGAGTGAGCTTTCTGTATCTTTCTGCTAACTGTTTGGACCACTCTTTTTTGCAAACTGCTCCAGTTCTCCCAGCTTCTAAGGATGCCATCTCCCAATTGCAGTTTTCAGATTTCTCCACACATGTTCATGGGAATTTAGATCTGGACTAATTGTTGGGCACTTTAGAGCAGTCCCCTGTTTTTCTTTAGAATGAAGACAGAGCTACTAGTAGCAGCTTCTTTCTGATGGCTACTAAACACCAGAAAATACCCTGCCATAGACAATACTGAGAATTGCCACTGCTAAAACACACGTAGAGTCAATTATTGTCTATTTTAGTAGCCACGGTAAGTAGCTGTCACTAGTAACTCCATGTGTCTTCGCCTTCAATCATTCCCAGGTGCTTTTTGAAGTGTTCTTTCGGTCATTGTCCTTCTGAAAGTCATGTGATCTGTGACAGAGACCCAGCTTTCTGACAATAGGTGCTCCAAATACCGTGGTAGTCTGATATGATGTCAGGCACACAGTGAAGGCACTTCGTTCCAGGGGCAGCAAAGAAACCCAAAATATAAATGAACCTCTATGATATCTGATTTTCTTTGAAATCTCCTTTCTGTGTGTAAACAAAGAAGTGCTTTAAAATAATCGTAAGGGTCTACTGGACATTTGTCCAGAAGGATTTGGCTTGTTCAGGTGTGTTTTGGTGAATTCCTGTTGTGCTTTCTTTCTCAACAGGTGGGTCCAGGGTGAATGGCTACAGTGCCATGGGCCTCCAATATTTTCACAATGTTGCATATAGAGTACACAGGAATATTTAGGGCTCTGCACATGCACTTTAAGCCCTGAGACTGGCGTTGCTTCTTTACAATTTTCTGTTTTACCTACTTACAGATCTATACCTTCCTTTCATTTCTCTGTTAATGGAGAACTATACAAGCCCCCTTTACTAGCACTGCCTTGACCCCCCCTCACCTCTCCCTTATCGCATATTTTCTAAGTTTAACAACTGTCCCTATCGCTAACCCCAAGCTAAAACAGCAGCGCAGCTGCGTACCTGGCCGACATCTTCTTTGTAACTGAAGACACTTCGAGTCATAATTAAATGTTACTTTTACATTTAATAGCAGCAAGAGTGCGTTACATCCTATTAGATACTTTGGTGTCGAAAATCTATTCCTTTTGCTCCTAATAAATCTTTCATTTGAACACTACCCTCTCTATTTCCGCCTTACAGGTATCTGTTACACAGCAACCTTTTTACAGAACACCTGGTTTGCCAGTGTAATAGATATCTCTTTGGTAAGAAGAAAGCAAACCTTACAGGAAGGATTTATTTCTAGCAAAGGAATGTCTGCATAGGGGAACTGATCCTTAACATATTTAAAGCTGTGATTTTCAGCACCAAATCTATACAACAGTTATGGAGAGGTTTTGCAAGATGGAAAATGCTTTTCAGCATGTAGTTAAAAATTAAAAGCTGTGAAATACTTTATTTATGAAAGTCGATAGTTATATTGATCTCCTTTTCACTATAGTTCATCTTTTTTTTAAAAAAATAGCTGTATTATCCTGTGTTTGTTTTTTTTTGTAACAAGAAAATTTTAAAAAGGTGAGATCATATGGTATTTTTCTTTCTTCTCCCTTACCTGTACTCTAGGTACAAAATTGGACTCACCTGGGGTGGCTTTTGCAGTGGTGGCTGCCTGTCAGGTTCTTGGACTCTCTGATGTACATTTAGCTTTATCAGAAGACCATGCGTGGGTTGTGTTTGGAAAAGATGGAGAGCAGACAGCTGAAGTAACTTGGCATGGAAAAGGAAACGAGGACAGAAGGGGGCAGTCTGTAAGCTCGGGTGTCTTGGAGAAGGTAATTACTTTGGTTTCCTCCCAACTACAGTCTATGTAAATGTCCGTAAAAGGAAACCTTGCAGGTATTGTTAAAATGAGTTTTTAATATTTGCAAATACTTTCTCTGTTCCTTTTAAAATCTTCATATTTGTTCTCATTCCAGAGCTGGCTTTATTTAAATGGTCGGTATTTGCGTTGTGACCGCCACATGGAGGTGGCTTTCATGGTTTGTGCCATAAACCCTTCAATTGATGCTCACACAGACAGCCTGGAGTTGCTGCAGCTGCAGCAGGTGATCTACTGATACCAACAAGGTGACAAGATGACTGACTGATTAAATACAGGATGACTAAATGACAGGTTTAGGATTTAAGTTTAATGCTACATATTTCAAACAGTAAGTGCCCTGTCCATAGGGTGCTTCATTGCCCAGTGAGAAATCTCCTCTCTCGTGGGTGAAGAAGCCCCCAACATTACCTATCCCTTCATATTAGTTAAAATCACTGCATGTAAAACACATTACATGCAGCAATCTTGGATAATTACCCTAAAATGTGGAAGAAGGAGTTTTTCTGTAATGTGATAAAGTGGCAATTCCAGCCAATTTGAAGGTGCAGGTATTATCTGGCACTCCATTACCCACAGGAGAGGAAATTTTCTGTCAGGCGATAAAGTGCTCTACCTGTTGGCACCATTACAAAGTAAACTCTGCTTCTAAACTATCATTTGATTAGTAAGTATAACAAGCTTATCAGTTGTACCAGTGACATTATCAATAATGTCCCCATCTAGTTTCATCATTTACTGGAAGATTAATTCACCTCCATTGCCCAAGCCATTGATAATTAAAAAACATGGTGCAGTACAGAATTCTGTTTAGTTTAGAGAGTCCATAGACATCTGGGTTACATAGTTTAGAAAGCAAAAGTAACTATGCAGACATGCACACAAAAATACCAGATGTTCATATATGGGATAACGGTAATAGACTTGAAAAGCGTAGCTTTGTAATTGTTAGTGATATTTAATCTGCAATCGGAATTGTAGAATACCTAGCTGCCAATCAGCAAGAATGCTTGTGGTATGGAAAAAAGTTAAGTTGAGAGTACATGCTAGAGACCTGTGCAGAGCCCACAATAATAATGTGTGCATGTGTAAATATATAAAAAATGTTGGAACAGTGACAGGGGCAAGCTGGAAATATAAAATCAACATAAATAAAAGTAGCCTTTATTTGTAACATTTTTTGAGGAGTTCACTTTTTCACCAAACCCCCTCACAAGAGACTGGTTTCTAAGTTTGAGAAGCACTGTCCTAAGCAATGGGTTTTTAGATTTTCCTTGAGACGCTGGAGTTATCTAGCTGCTAATCTGTATGTCTATTTTTATTTTTTTTTTTCATTATACATCTGTACCTTTAGGAACTGATTTTTAGGCAAACTTAACCAATACATTTACGTATAAGGAAAATAATCACTGAGTTACCACTGACTGCAGGCACTGACATACTTCTGCACTGACCGGTTGCGCCAAACAGTACTTATAATCCCACATAATTAGAAAGCTAATTATGTAGGAAATTATGTATGGAATAGGCATACCAAAAATGTGTTTTTAGAACCAGAGTTTGAAAAATTAAGGCATGATGACTTCCAGAATGTAACATATTTTTTTGTCTCAATACAGAAGTTGCTGTGGGTATTGTTTGATGGAGGACACCTGGACAAGTAAGATTTTGTATGCTTGTTCTTTGTTTGGGAGGGGGGGGTCCTATAGGATCTCAAAATATTGTTTACATAGTATCTGTCTTTCTTACTGAATTGATACCATTTCTTTACCTTACCCATACAGATATCCCATGGCTCTGGGTAATTTGGCAGACCTCGAAGATTTGGCTGCAACCCATGGACGTCCCAATCCCCTGGAAATCTATCATAAGGTTATCATTTGTTTTAAATTCTTGTTTTTCTTTTCTTATATTTTCTTACATGACCGTTACTGTTAACTGTCTCACAGGCTGTTTCCTCTTCTCGTCTTCACTATGAGAATCAGCACTTATATCCACACATTTATTTGGCTGCTTATCACTGTCGGAATAAAGATATACGAGAGGCACTAAAAGCCTGGGCTGAGACTTCTGCAGTCATCCAAACGTGAGCTGTTTTTTGTCAATTTTCCTTTTCTACCTTCTACTTTTGAACCATATTCTGGTTTTATTTCTGCCACCTAAATTTATTCCATGCCTCTTTCTCATTGTAATTTTTCAAAACTTTCATCCCCTCCTTTAAAAATATTTCCCTTTAATATAATAATTTATCTGCGTTTTTTTTCCAGTTACAATTATTGCCGTGAAGATGAAGAGATCTATAAAGATCTGTTTGATATAGCCAATGATTTGTTACCCAATCTTTTGAAGGAGGAAGCCATGTCACCTGATGGTCCGGTGAGTAGCCAATGAGGCATTTCTAATCACTGTACAGGTAGCAGAAGCATTTGCCATTGTTTTTGTTTTTTGTTTTTTTTAGTCTGGTTCTGCTCTTCAAGACCCTGTATGCTTTGCAAACCTCCTACGTTTCTATGATGGAATCTGCAAATGGGAAGAAGACAGTCCAACCCCTGTCTTACATGTTGGATGGGCAACTTTCTTGGTACAGTCTCTGGGAAGATTTGATGCTCAGGTGAGAATTTAATAGAGCTTCCACAATGAAAGGCTGAAAAAAAAAATTACAAGTTTAAACTATTTCAGTGGGTTAAACTTGATAGATGTGTGTTTTAATCCTCTGTTAATATGTAGAAATAAAAAGGCTCTTTTAAAATGGGCATTTTTGGATATGCACTTTTGTGAGTAATATATTAGACCGGTACTTATGCAAACAGAACCATAATGTAATTGCATGGGGACCTGTAACTACCACTTTTTCTATGGTAAATATATCCCTGTTGGATAATTGGGATACGACAATATGTAGTACTGGCTGATGTTCAAAATCTATTCTCTAGAAACCTGTTATCAACAAACTCCAAAATGCAGCCATGTGATTTCTCATAGTGTCTTATTTAATAGAGAAGGAAAGGCTAAGTCACTTGGGGGTGCAAAATGCTAGGCACCCCCAAGTGTCTTAAATCACTTACCTTGTACCCCGGGCTGGTGCCCCTGTTAGGAGAAAACAGCACCAGCCCGGGGTACCTTGAGCGAGTGCTTCCTTCTTCCTCTTTCTTCTGCCGGGGCATGCGCAGTAAAGTGAAAATCCGACTTTCTTGTTAAAGTTTGGCTTTTTACTCTACTGCGCAAGCGCGCCAACAAGGAAGAGGGAAGCGCTCACAGCTACCCCAGGCTACAAGGTAAGCAATTTAAGTCACTTGGGGGTGCCTAACATTTTGGCCTTTCCTTCTCCTTTAAACAAACAATGCTTTTATTTTGGCTTATCTGCCTATTCTCTTTAATTAAAAACCTTTGCGCTTAATGTACAAAAATCTATGTGGGTAGCAAAGCAATACATTTTGCAAACTGTAAAGAAAAATAAACCGCTATCAGGTATATAGATACATGATCCACAGACTGACTTTTGTATCATCTCCAATTATAATCATAATTGTTTCACATCAACTTTAATATCAGATCAATAATATTAATATAACTGAACACACTAATATTATGTAAAGCTGCTGCCACAAAATGTATGGAAATTATTTGTGAAAACAATTAGCAATATAAATGGAGATAAAAATCAATATCAGCCTGTGGAACATGTAACCATTATGCATGAAGCCAAAAGATATGGGAAAGTAAAATGATAATACGAGAGTATAACTACAAAATATTAGCATGTTTGTTAAAGTATATTTATCTGGCCCTCAGGTCAGGCAGCAGATTACATTATTGAGCTCAGACTCTTCAAATGAGGATGATGATTCTGAAGACTCCAGAAGAAGGGGTCCACGTCGAGAGTCTAAAACTGGAGAGCCCACCCAACCTTCTTCAAATGATGGACCCTCTCCTGAGCAAAAAGTAGAAGAATCAGAACATGAACAATTGCTCACATTCACATTTCAAAGTCAGAAAATGAAAGGCATGAAGGAGCTGTTAGTGGCTGCAAAAGTGAACTCCAGTGCCATTAAATTGCAACTTACTGCTCAGTCACAAGTACAGCCAAAAAGAGCCCGAGGGTCTGGTGCAAGAGATTATAATCTGGGCTATTTAAAAAGACAGCGCAAAGGGGTGTAAGAAAATAAGTGAAATGCTTACCCAGAAAGGGTATATAATGGAACAATTTAAAGTTTTATTTTTGTTACTGAGCAGTTTTTTTTTCTTTTGAGAAAATAAATATTTAAATTTTAGTATTAATAATTGTGTTTTAATGAATCATGTACTGATAAAAAGCATGCCTTCACTGAGCTGGGTAGCAAACAAAAATACAAGGAGGACTTATTTATTTTAATACTTCATATGGAATAATTTGCATTTTTTTATTAGTATAGATCTTTTAAAGGCTTAGTTCAGTGTAAAAATGAAACTGGGTGAAATGCATAGACTGTGCAAGATAAAAAAATAACTGTAATATAGTTGGGAAAAAATGTAATCGATAAAGGCTGGAGTGAGCAGATGTCTAACATAACAGCCAGAACTCTACTTCCTGCTTTCAGCTCTCTAACCTCTTAGTTAGTCAGTGACTTTAGGGGGGGCACATGGAACATAATAGTTTAGTTAGTTTGTTAGTTTTTTATTTTACCCAGTTTCATTTTTACACTGAACTATTCCTTTAAGGCAGGGATCCCCAACCTTTTTTACCCGTGAGTCGCATTTAAATGTAAAAAGAGTTGGGAGCAACACAAGCATGAAAAATGTACCTGGAGTACCAAATAAGGGATGTGATTGGTTATTTGGTAGTCCCTGTGTGGAATGGCAGACTACAGCAGGGATCCCCAATCTTTTTTACACTAAAAAGTGTTTGTGAGCCACACAAGCATGAAAAAAGTTATTTGGGGATGTCAAATAAGGGCTGTGAAAGGCTATTTGGTAGCCCCATGTGGACTGCTGGCCTGTAGGATGCTCTTCTTGGAGTAAAACTGTGTCTCTGTGCTTTCAAAACTTGCCTCCAAACCAGCAACGTCAATGGGAGTTGCATATGGGGTGTTTCTACAGGTGATGCAGGCATTTCGCATTTCCCTTTTTTATTTAACAGAGGGCAACTAAGTGTTTGGCACTGCATTTCTAAGCAGTCAAAAAACTGACAGATACATTTACCTAGTTACATACCAAGACACAACTCCTGCACAACATTTGTAGCCGTGACCCTGTGGTTGGCAGAAGTGGTTAGACCAGATGGACTGGAGCACCAATTAGCACAATGTCTCCAGCATACTTGGTTGTTGCGTCTTTTCCAAGCCTGAAGTCTGGGCTGCACACTGTACAGAAATAATATTCTACCCTGTTCTATATTGGAAGAAGGGTAATGGGGCTGGAGAGCAAAACCCTCAGTTTTCACGGTAATACTGACAACTCTGTGTATCATGTTTATCTGCTTGAGATAGCAGCATCTCGGGGTAGCATAAAGTATAACTTTAAATAAACTTGTAACTTGTGCTACTGTTTGTGCAATTACATTGTAGTCACTCTTTATATGTACGAAAGCTAGTCAATAGCAGAATATATGGCCATTTCTTAGGAATATACGTCTGGACTGGCTATAGCAGAGTAAGTGCTACAGACTGACCAAGGGGGCCTTATAAGACTCAGCTGGCCACGAAACCTGAAAGCCTGGCTAGTCAGTCTACAGGAGAGCTCTGACTGAGAGACATAGAAAGGTGTCTGCGTGGACCAGGGAGCCAGAAGCTCTGGAGGGAGGGGGATGGGAGGCTGCTTCAATAATTCAAAACAAGCTGTATTATATTTTCAGTATAATAAAAACATTTTTCGTGACTGTTCCCCTTTAAACAAATAGAACTTTGCTAGAATGTTTGAAAGTGATACAACTACTTTGCTTATCTGAGGTGACAGTGAGCCCTAATGTAAAATACCCATATTTCTATCAACCCTCAATTCCTGCCTGCACCTGTAGACATCTGGTCCTCTCTGTGTGGACATATTATCACTTTTGCCCTAGACTTCTTTGCTTAGATCTTACTGCCTTTTTTAATTTCTTATCCCTTAATGGCTTCCATATGTCTCTAATTAATATTAGCGGAATAAATACTTCTCTAACAGAAGGTGTTTAAAGTCACTTTTAATGTGACATTCTGAGACAATTTGCAGAGTATCTTAATTTTTTATGGATATTGAATTGTTTGGCTTTTTGTTTATCAGTTCTTCACATTTTAATCTCAGCAGCTATCTGGTTGCTACTGACCAATATATCCTAGCAACCAGGCAGTTGTTTGAGAGAATGGAAGATGACTAGGAAAGGGCCTGACTAGGCTTGTGGCTCTCTGGGTTAGTATAGACTGAAAAATCATACTAAGGGGCACATTTACTTACTCGCGAACGGGCCGAATGCGTCGGTATTTGGCGATTTTTCGTAAAATTGACGCGACTTTTTCGTTGCCATTCCGAATGTTGCGGAAAATCTGGCGATTTTTTTCGTAGCGTTACTACTTGCGTGAAAAGTCGCGACTTTTTCGTAGCCTTCGCGCTGAGTATGAAAGATTCGGATTCATTCAAGCTTCAGTATATGGTGACTTTTCTTGGGCCAGGTTGGAGCTGCAGGGTGCCATTGAGTCCTATGGGAGGCTTCCAAAATCATGCTAAAATCATACTAAGTTTCGCTGCCGCTTACGAGCGCTCAATACAAAAAAGTCCCGACAAGATACGAGCGCATCGTAATGGCTACAGAAAACTCGCGTTTTTTCGCGCAAATCGTATTGGTAACGAAAAAGTCGCGTCAATTTCCGAAAAGTCGTAAAGGCGCCGAAAAAATCGCAAAAAATACAAAAAAGTCGCAAAATGTTCGTTTTCCAATCTGAATTTTTCCAATTCAGATTCGGATTCGTGGGTTAGTAAATGTGCCCCTAAATGTTTAAATCTGCTATCGCAGATATGGGAAGAGAATCTGAGCACTTGGCAATGATTTTTTTCAAAAATGCAGCATGAAATAGAAACAGTTGTTAAAAATGAATTTTAAAAATAAATGTTTTGCATTAACCTGGTAGAACTGAAACAGAAATTGTTAACTCAGTTATAATACAGTGTATTGTTTAAAGCATACCTAAGTTTGTCATGATTTAGAATAGACTGTCCTACATTGCAAGTGCCAAAGGGTGGATCTTACTAGGCAGTGGGTGAGGTTTGGGGAGGATTTAGGTTTGATCTAAAATGTTCACAAAATTGTTGTAGCACTGCAGGATCCTGATAACTGCTAAAATCTCCCTTAGGGGCTGATTTACTTACCCACGAACGGGTCGAAATGAGTCCGATTGCGTTTTTTTCGTAATGATCGGTATTTTGCGATTTTTTCGTATTTTGTGCGATTTTTTCGGCTTCTTTCCGAATTTTTCGTTACCAATACGATTTTTGCGTAAAAACGCGAGTTTTTCGTAGCCATTACGAAAGTTGCGTAAAATCTGGCGATTTTTCGTAGCGTTAAAACTTGCGCAAAAAGTTGCGCTTTTTTCGTAGCGTTAAAACTTACGCGAAACTTTGCACCTTTTAAGTTTTAACGCTACGAAAAAGGCGCAACTTTTCGCGTAAGTTTTAACGCTACGAAAAAAGCGCAACTTTTTACGCAACTTTCGTAATGGCTACGAAAAACTCGCGTTTTTAACGCAAAAATCGTATTGGTAACGAAAAATTCGTAAAGAAGCCGAAAAAATCGCAACAAATACGAAAAAATCGCAAAATGTTCGTTTTCAAGTCGGAACTTTTCCAATTCGGGTCGGATTCGTGGGTTAGTAAATCAGCCCCTTAGTGTCTTAAGCCTCACACATTTTTGCAGGACGATCGGTCGCACGAAACATCGTCAGATCCGCCACACACCATTCAGGGCTGAATCGGCAGGTAAGGAGGTAGAAACAATAGGATTTCTACCTCCTTCTGCCGATTCAGCGCTGAAGGGAGATTTTGGTCAGGCGCCTTCTATGGCGCCCGATCAAAATTTTCAGACTGGTCCGATCGGCGAGTCGGCCAATATCAGCAGCTTCCTGCGATATCGGTCTACTCGCCAACATACCATACACGCACCGAATATCGTACGAAACGAGGTTTCGTACGATATTATCGGTGCGTGTATGGCCACCTTTAGAACAAAGGATGCAATGCATAACAGGGGCAGCCATATACTGCATGCTTCTAATTTATGTACAAATATCTAAATGTGAGTTTTTTTAATTGGGGTATAGGAAAGGTATTTTATTTTCTTCATGCAAAATAAAATAGTAATGTACTTTTTTTTTTTTTAAGAATGATTTTAAAAACTTTCTATACAACTATTTATTATTAGGAACTACTACAGAAAAAAACAGGATTTTTCCTTTATTAACAAATTAGAACAGCCCTGTTCAGAGTCGGTTGTTTGTCCGGGCATTGGCGACTACAACTCTACACCACGTTTGTCTGCCATAACATAGTGGAAGAGTGTGACAAGTCACAGCTTTTTAATGTTAAAATGTCCACTTGTTCAGTCACAATGACTATCCTCCATTTTGTTGCTTGTTCTTCAGCGACAAGCAAGATGGCGGGACAAACGTGCTAACAACGTCAGACACTACTACATCCTATAAATCCGGAAGAAAGAGTTGAGCAAATCACTAACAAATTTTCGCGCGTTTATGCTTATTAGAGTACAGTCTTTAGGCAAAAGAAAACGAGGGAGGGGATGGTTTTATGCATTTTACGTAACCAATCATCTTAACGTTCTCTAGTTCTGCCTACAATACGTACGTGCGACGTAGCGCTTTATCCTATAGCAACTACCAATTCCAGCCAATCATCGCTTACGTTTTTTCCTCCTTCGACACCAACCTGGTTTCGGACCAATCGGTAGCGTCTATTTATTCATCTACCAATTATCTTCGTTTTCTATTCCTAGAGGGTGGACTCCGAAGGTGATAAAAGGTAAAGGCTGCACAGTTCCGTTCAGTCATCTTGGAGCAAGGAAAGAGGAGGAGTTTGGAAGTATTGTGACAAAGATAGACCGCGTGATGGGTAAGTAGTGTACCAGGCGTTTACTAGGCCTCTCATGTAGTTATTGCTGTTTAGAGAGCTTTTCTTCTTTTAGTCGCTGGTATTGGTGTCAGTCGCTGCTTCCAGCCTTATTTAGTTCTATATTTTGAATGTATAAACGCATATTGTATCTCAAGTCCCGTGGCTAGTTATATCTCAGCGCCGATGTATAAACGCACGTGGTTAGAGTTAAGCAAAACACTTTCCAGATTATGTATTAAGGAATATTTGGCTATTAAATCCGTTGAGTTTGTGCGTAATATCCAGTTTTACTCTACATACCAGCGAATTGTAGGCCTTTCTGCGGTGTCTCTGCTGAGTTACAATACTTGCTTGACTTGTGCGTTTTTATGCCAGTACTGCTGCAAAATCGCATGATATAATGAGGGTGAATTCGTGTTGGTGTTGCAAGTGTATTCCTTTTATTTGCGTCGCTAGCGATAAAGTTTGTGTTTTTATACGTATATACCGCACTGGTGCGAACCTATACAGGTGGGGCGCTGCAAGGTTTCGAGTGTATTAAAAAAGTGGTTAACTCCACAATACAATTTCCTACATACATTCATTAACTCTAGTTAAAGTCGCTTCCTTCCTATCGCTGCCGTCTCTGCTTTTATGAAACAATGTTGCAGCAGCAGCAGCTAACTGATCTGGGAGAAGCATGAAAGGCTGACTTTTGCTACATGGGTTCAAAAGACTGAACCAGCATTTTCGTCTACTGGTTGCTTGCAACCTGGGCGTTTCCGGATAGGGGATCTTTCAGTAACTTGGACCACCTTTCCAAAAATCATCAAATAAACTCTGTAGGATTTGCTTGTCACCAATATAGATTTATGCATCTTGGTTATTAAAGGAGACTGAAAGCTGTGCCAAATGTTAGGCTCCCCTTAATGATTGTAATCGCTTACCTTTTACCCCGGGCTGGTACTACTGTTAGGCGAAATCCACACCTGCCCAAGGTAGGTGCAAGAGAGCAATCTTCTTTTGTCTTTGCACCGCTTGTGCAGTAGAGTGTAAAGACGAACTTTAACAAAAAAGTTGGCATCTTCACCCTACTGTGCATGCGTCGGCCCCGGGATTCAAAAGCATGAAGAGACGGAAGGCTGGTGTGGTTTTCTCCTAATAGGAACAAAAGCCTGGGGTAAAGGTAAGCAATTACTGGGTGGAGCCTAACATTTGGCACCCCCAGTGATTTTTGCCTTTCCTTCTTTTTTAAATACATGGTACTGTTCTGTTACCACAGAAAAGGAATGACAACCTTCCCGTGATTTGGAGCTTTTCTGGTTAAGGATCAGATCAAATATATATATTTTTTTTTAATATATACACCCCCACCCCCTCTTTTCAGTATGAGTTTAGTAGATAGTGCTTGTGCATAAGATACCATTGTTTTAATTAAGATTAATTTGTGGTTATTCCTTGACTCTAAAGCTGGCCATACACGCACCGATACTATATCGCAGGAAGCTGCTGATATCGGTCGACTCGCCGATCGGCCAGGTTAGAAAATTTTGAATGGGCGCCATAGAAGGCGCCTGACCAAAATCTGCCGTCAGGGCTGAATCGGTAGAAGGAGGTAGAAACAATAGGATTTCTACCTCCTTCTGCCGATTCAGCCCTGACGGCAGATTTTGGTCAGGCGCCTTTTATCAGCCCTGACTGTGTGTGGCGGATCTGACGATGTTTCGTGCGACTGATGGTCGTACGAAACATCGTCAGATTGCCACATGTGTGGCCACCTTAAGGGTAATGGCACAGGGGATGTTTTGTTGCCTGCAGTAAATCTTCCCTACCACATGCAGCAAAACATCATTGTTTCCTTCCCACTGGCTAATATGCAAATCGCTGGTGGTGAAACATATGTGGTGTGAAGCACACTGGCGATGTGCATTATAGCCAGTTGGAAGGAAGCAAAGATGTTTTGTTGCCCTTAGTAGTGAAGATTTATTGCAGGCAGCAATGTCCTGTGAGCCATCACCTCAATGGTGTGAACAGACATGAAAACTTGTTTCAAGTTTTAGTGGCAATTGATCTGTTGGGTGAGTGAAAATCGCCCAAACCAAACTTACTATGGAGACCAGGCAACTGCCATCAAAATGAATGTTGTGCAATTCAGAATGGGTTAACTGAAGGGTAAAAACCCACGGGTGCTGTTCAGTTGCCCATGATAGATCTGTTATAGTGGGCGACTACCGCTCTGAAATGACTTTCCACGGCAACTTCTCGTCAATTTGTTTTTCGCAGTCGCACAAAGTTGTCTGCAGGAGGGGAAACTTTGCGCGACTTCAGACCAAAGTCACCCGCAATATCAGAGGTCTATCATGGCCGACTGAACCACTAGATGGGTTCTTATCCTTTACTGGTAGATTTTTGTGATAAATACTGTCCAACATATTCCACCTTTTTTGTAAATTGACATCTATACAGAAAAGTCAAACGGATCAGAAATAATTTTATTGAAAGAAGAAAAACAAAACTCGTACAAAAACCGTTGCATTGCTGTGCACACCCTTTAATAATCAAGAATGTGGCTGCATTCAGAATCAACCAATCTCAAATAGTCTCATCTCAAATAGTAGTTAGTATACACCTGACCTCTGATTGAGCTCAGATAAAGTTTGACTGTTCCTGTAAGATTATTCCTCTTGAGGTGGCCATACAGGTAACCATTACTATCTTTCCTGTGACCATTTGTCCTCAAATATGGAGGTAGAAACAATAGGAATTCTACCCCTATCTGATGATTCAGCCCATAACACAGCTTTTGCTCTGGCACCTTCAGTGTTGCCCAATCAAAATCTTTTGTCCGGCCCAGTCAACAGCTTTTGAGATATTGGTTGTCTCGTCTATCCACTATACATCGAATATTGTACAAAGTTAGGGTTCATATGATATCAGTACAAAATTAGGGTTCATATGATATCAGTGCACGTATGGCCAGCTTTGTTCTCACACTCCAAAAAGTATTCAAATCATTTAACATTCTATGGAACACGGTGAAGACAGTCATTAACTAGTGGAGACAGTATGGCTCTAGAGTGTCTAACAACATCAGGATGGAAAGCCATTTCAGAGTGGTTAGTCACCCACAATATCAGAGGTCTATCATGGCCGACTGAACCACTCCATGGGTTCTTACCCTTTACTACCCCTATCTGATGATTCAGCCCTTAACACAGCTTTTGCTCTGGCGCCTTCAATATCGCCCGATCAAAATCTTTTGTCCGGCTCAATCAACAGGACAACAGATATCCAAGGCTTTTGTGATATTGGTAGTCTCGTCTATCCAACATACATCAAATATTTTACAAAATTAGGGTTTGTATGATATCAGTACAAAATTAGGGTTCATATGATATCAGTGCACGTATGGCCAGCTTTGTTCTCACACTCCAAAAAGTATTCAAATCATTTAACATTCTATGGAACACGGTGAAGACAGTCATTAATAGGTGGAGACGTTATGGCTCAAGAGTGTCTACCAACATCAGGATGTCCCGTCAAGACAAGGAGAAAACTGGCCAGGGAGGCCACCAAGGGGACTATATAAACATTTAGGGCTCTGGCACACGGGAAGATTAGTCGCCCGCGACAAATCTCCCTGTTCGCGGACGACTAATCTCCCCAAGTTGCCATCCCACCGGCGAAAATGTAAGTCGCCGGTGGGATGGCACACGCGGCGGCGCGATTTCGGCAAATCGCCAAAAAATGCCTCGCGAGGCAACTTCGCCGATTTGCCAAAATCGCCTGCGCAGCGTGTGCCATCCCACTGACGACTTACATTTTCGCCAGTGGGATGGCAACTCGGGGAGATTAGTCGCCTGCGAACAGGGAGATTTGTCGCGGGCGACTAATCTCCCCATGTGCCAGAGCCCTAAAGGAGCTGCAGGATTTCTTGGCAAGTAGTGATTCTTACATACATGTGATAACAATCATTCATGTTCTTCATATTACTGGGGTAGGGTTGCAAGACAAAAGCCTTTACTCACAAGGAAAAACACCCAAGCCTGGCTAAACTTTGGGGGATAAAAAGTATACACAGTCTCCCACAACCATGTGGAAAAATGTATTATGGTCTGATGAGACCAAAGTTGAACTGTTCATAATTCAGAAAGTGGTGCAAAGATAACAGAGCACATCATCACAAGGCCACCATAACCACAGTTAAGACTGGCCAGAGCTCAGACCTTAATCTGCAATTTGACAAATCTGGAAAATGTTTTCAAGAAACTGGGCAAAGACTGGCAAGTCCAGATGTGCCAAACTGATAGACCCTTACCCCCCCCAAAAAAGTGCTTTAATGAAATTGAAAGGAGCTTCAACCAAGTTAGTTTAGGGGGTATGCACACTAATGCAACCAATTTTTTAATGATTAATTTTTTTCTTTCTCAACTGTTTCTGAAGTGTTTTCGACTTCTTTGTATAGATGGCAATTTTGCCATAAAGGTGGAAGCCACCTCTGCTGCTATGTCTGCTCAGAGCTTTATCGTCAGCTTGGCATCGTCAGCTTCAGCTTTAAAATGGTATAAAACTTTTAATTACAGGTATGGGATCCCTTATTCAGAAGCCTAGCATTCAGAAAGCTCAAAATTACGGGAAGGCCACCACCCATAGACTTCATTTTAATCAAATAATTCCCATTTTTTTTGAAAATGTTTCTTTGTCTGTAATAATAAAACAATACCTTGTACTTGATCACAGCTAAGATATGATTAATCCTTACTGAAGGTAAAACAATCCTGTTGGGTTTATTTCATGTTTAAAATTAATTTTAGCAGACTTAAGGGGTCTTTCAAAAACTTCAACCTCCATACCTTATCTGGAAAACCCTAGGTCCCCAAGTATTCTGATGGATAACCTGTATCATACATGTATAAACTTGTATAAAATTCAATGTTAATTTTTGTGATTGTTCCCCTTTAATTTGAAGCAGATCTATGGCAAGTTGTGAGCATTACTGTTATAGTTAGCCATGTTCCTTGGAAGATGTACAATATCCAAATTTGTTGTAAAATACAAAATCTAAATGGGCAAAGGCACAGAGGCTGTGTGAGTAAAGCAGGTTTGCATGTAGCGTTCACAATATAACTTGTAATCATCCTTCTCAGATTTCTCAAGGAAACGTAAGCGCAGTCGATGGAATGATGAAACTCCAGACCAGAAAACTATTATTCCTGGGATGCCTACAGTAATTCCTCCAGGGCTTACTCGTGAACAGGAAAGAGCTTATATAGGTAATCTTTACATGTTTTTGCCTTTATAAGTGGTATGTAATTTTTCCCAGTGTTCATGTTTGACCTGACAATTTGAAAGTAAATTTTGTACAGAAAATCCATGAATATCAAAAATCAATTTGAATTTGCCAAACTTGGGGGATTTTAAGAAATACATTAGTCAGTTTTTTATGAAATGTTCAATAAATGGTGTTAGTACTTAAATCTGTATTTTTTCCACATTTTTAAGTGCCCCCACAGTAACATTATTATAAATATATTCAATTTAACTGTGCAGATGTCTTATTCAGTGGGACTTTTTAATTCTCCCAAAGTTACAGCCTTGATTTTACTTGTTTACCATAACCTTTTGTTACTTTAATAGGCAAGTATTTTTGTTCCTTTGCTTTTGGTGCATTGTGGGCTTCTGGAAGCTTCCCAGAACCACTTCTGAGCTTATTAAAGTAGTTTCAGACATGGATGTATCCATGGATTGCAGGAAATATCTCAAGACCATCTCTCCACTGACATTCATACATAACAAGCTTTCATTAAAGAAAAAAACATTACTTGGCGCATACCTAAAAGCAACCAAAAGCCCGTCAAAACTTAGGGTTATTTAGTGTATGGCCTGCTTTCCATGGTCAATAACCGTATGCTTGGCAAGATAGTGGACAACTATGTTGGACTAACTCATAGATATGCACAATGCTGCCTAGGTTAGCTGGGTGTTATTGTATACTGCTACCCTGCTGTGTGAGCTGGGACAGGGAGATGCGCTCCACCATACAGCTACAAGAAAGCTGCACAGGTAGAGTCCACAAAGTCAGTTAGGGTAGATTGTGAAAATTCATCTTATAATAAGGCCCAAGGCATTTCGTCTTTATAATATAGACTATCTGTGAGAGGCAGTAGGGCAGCCCTCTGACATAAGAGAAACTGTGATGTGAATGGACATATGTTCATTCAGTCTTTATCAAGGTATGCCTTAAAGGTGAAACTAAAAAGTGCTGCTAAATAAGACATTTTCTTTTATTTGAGATTTATAAATTAATTTTGAAATTAATGTTTTTATACAAATGAGAGAATCTTTATATTTATTCTTACATAATATCCAAAGTGATCTTTTTTGTGTTTAGGAGACTGAGAACTGTTAAATATTTAGCTATAACTCCAACAAAGGGGTTTGATAGCCTTAATTCAATGGCATCTTAATATTTCCTGGTATTGTGTAATCATCAAATATACTAATAAACTAGAAAAAGAAGCTTTCATGGCTATTTTAACATTACCTGAATACTTCATTGATATGTTTTTATTTTTTTACTTATCACTGCTACTGCAGTTGCACTGCTTTAACTTCTAAAGTTTAATTTGCTTGTCATGTTAATTAGCAGGTTTTAATCCCCACACGTTATCCCACATTTTAATTATGAAATTTGCCAGGCATTTGCTGGAGGTCACCAAGGTAAATATACCTCTCAGTTGCCACCATCCAAGCCTTGAAAGCTTGTCATATTTCCTATTAACATTCAACATGTTCTCTTCCTCATCAATAGCTAAATGTAAATGATTGTATTATGGGTTTAATTCTTTCCTCTCTTGGTTTTGTAACAATTTTTCCCGTTCCTTTTTTTTGTTTTCTAACCTACTTTCTTCCAGTTCAACTTCAAATTGAGGATCTGACGCGCAAGCTTCGCACAGGAGACCTGGGAATCCCCCCTAACCCAGAAGACAGGTTGGGAAACCCCATCCACAAGCTTGTAACTGCTGACAGTAATGGTTTAATATTCTCTTGGGCTCATTAAATTGACTATTTTAGTGTGAAGATATGGAATTTAGACAAAAATTCATTGTCTAGAGGCTTTGTATCCTTTCCACTGTTCTCTGCTTGAAGGTTATCTGCAAGTTTCCCTCAACAAGTTAATGTTTTTGCAACCCATATGACTTCTAAAAATAGCTCAACAGTGTTTTAATTCTGTAACATTAACTGTGGCAATAGAATGGAGCAGTGTTGAAGAGCATGGCAGTTCATAAAACTGATACAGCACTGTTACCCTCAAACTCACTGTTTTTTTTTAGCATTAGGGTAAGTTTGACAGCATTTCTGGTGTTTTTGATTGGTTTTAATTTTACAATGTCTAGAAGAAGGTTGCTATAGGTGGGGAATGCAAGTACACTGCTCTGAGCTGTCTGCTCTGGGGTTGGAGGTTGATAAACTGGATATTGTTAAAGGGATTCTGTCATGATTTTAATTGTTTACTTTTTCAAAATTACACTGTTTAAATGGCAAATAATTCATTCTACTATTTAAAATGTCGTTCTTGAACCAAGAAATGTGTGTTGTTTTTTTAGCTGTAATATTAGTGTGTAGGCAGCCATCTCAGTGCATTGTGCCTGATGCAGAGCTTTCATAAAGAGCTAGCGCTACACATTAGAACTGCTTTCAGTTAAGACAGCTTCTCCTACTGCCATTTAACTGTAGAAGTCATCACCCGGTCTTGGATTTTTACTATTTTATTTTACTATTACTATTCCCATATCTACCACTTAGCGATACAGGTGTCCAGGTAGCTGTTATCTTGCTACCTTCCTATTGTTTTGCTGATCGGCTGCTTGGGGGAAAGGGAGCAGGGTGATATCACTTCAACTTGCAGCACAGCAGTAATGTGTGACTGAAGTTTATCATAGCGCAAGTCACAAAAATCTGTTTGTGCTTTTGAAGATTTCAATGCAGGATTCTGCTGGGGAAGCTCTATTAACTGATAAGTTTTGGGAAAAAAAACGTTTTCCCATGACAGTATTCCTTTAACGTCAGGCACTCTGACTAACTGCCTAGTCACAGGGAAAGTCTCTAAATGTTTTTAGTAAAATCCTATAATCAGCAGCACAGCCTTACTTATAAGCAAGGGACACTTATCTGAGGAGAGGGTGGATAAGCAAAAATAAGTCCTATTCCTGCATTTGTTACAAAGAACAGTATAGGTCACTAATGTAGGGTAGTGTAATTACTGTTCAGGAAGGATTATTTAGGTAACCTTGTAGAACGCATTCCTTGGGAAGAGCACATGCCTGTGATTACGTTCTAGGAAAGCATGAAATGTGTAAGGCTTGGCTAAAGATATCCTCTGGGTATAATTAATTTAATTGCCATTAAGGACAATGGAGGGGGCAATTACCAGGGTTTTGCCACCCACCTTGCCAAACTGAAAATGCATTATAGTAAATTGCCCCTTCAATTGAGACTAACTATCCCCACACAAACGAATTTGCCCAGGGTGCTTTTCTGAGCACCTTTGCAATCTTCTTTTTTTTTTTTTTACACTACTAATATAATAAAATAACTAAAACATACCCAGTCATTTTGTCACAGCAGAATGTTGGAAGCATACATTTTTGATGCCGGAGGCATGTCCTGACTCACTCCTTGAATCAGTTACGTAAGCTTCTGGTTTAATGACAGAACAGTAAGGGATGCCTCTGTTAAATTATTTATGGCAGTTCACTGTATAATGACAGTTATTCTAAGAAACATTCCAATATGCATTCAGTAGTTTTAAAGTAATTTTGTAAATGGTATTGCAATTGAAAGCCTTGTTTGTTTATCCTTCTATGTTTTCTGGTTCTGATTCCTGAGATAATGTAGCAGAAGTCATTGTTTCAGGTATTAGAAGAATGCAGGAAGTATAAAATGCTGCTAAAATACAGATGCTACTTTTCATAGTGATTACATTTGCCACTGTAAATTTTGAACTAATGTATATTGAAAAGTTGCTTGAAACTAGATTTATTTAATTATGCCAAAACATGTTTTGGGTGGGGGATACTTTTAAGGACATATATTTTGAGTTGTTGTAAAATAATTATCGAAAATACTACAGATTAGCTAGAGTAAATCATAGGAACATTTTGTATTTGACACAGCATGTTCCAAGAGGTGTTACAACTTCTCATATTGCATTTCCCTCTGGCAAGTTTTCTAAGGGTGCATGCATGGACAATTGTACTATACTGAAGAGCGGGTTACAATAATCTAGCATGTGTTCATTGTGAGTATGCTTGAATGCATTCTGATCCTTCATATGGCAACTTTTTGGGGAAACTTTCAGACTTCTTTCAGTAGATTTCAAAACATCTTAATTCTGCAACTGTTGTCCATGAACTACATTGACTTTTGGAAAGGGATAATTTGTCACATGGTTTGGATTTAGCAATGTTCCTTGATCCTTCCCTAGTAAGTATTGTTGGGGATAAATTTTATTCTCTACCACTGAGGAAATTGTGAAATCCAATTAAAACCTTGATAAAGTATTGATTTAGGGTTTTTAAAAAACTGATGCAGCAGTTAAGCAAGTGTTAAACCAGATGTGCTCAATTAAAACCATGGTTTTTATAGATTCTTTGCTACCATTCTTATTGATATACCCCTTGCCCTTTTTGAGATTCTTGATTTAAAGCTTCCTTAAGAGTTAACATCTTTTGATACTTTATATAAATTCAAGAACCTTGGCATGCCATACAGTGTTTTAACTGTTGATGTAATCAGGCAGAAAACAGTGGAGGTCTCCTGTCACCACTCCTAAAAGTAAACCATGGGAAATGCACTGTCTAAAGCATGTCACAAGTTGACACAGACCTCTGCTAAGAAACGCTCAAGCTGCCTGTCACTACTTTGATTTTGGTCTGATTACAGCATGGTTAAAATGCCTTGGGCACCATTAACTGTAATGTGGCTGTCTTGGGCTATCCCTAATGAACTGCAGATGTCACAAAGCAAAAGCATTGCAAAGCTGGGTTAGATATTTTGCTACCCCCATGTGGCCGCCTGCTATGGAAACGGGGAATAGGATGACTTGCACTTTGCAGGCTCCAAAAGTTTTATTACCCAGCATTAATCAGAGATTGGTAAAATAATAGGTATTTAATATATAACATTTTCCTCTTGTTCCCGTCAGAATTTTACAAACTTTCTCCCTGCTTGTGATTTGCCTTGGGGTTAAGGATTCTGCTGGATGATAGTGCTCACTGCTGCTGCTAAGCAATACCACCCCACTGGTTTTTTAACTGTTTACTGCAGTGGAACATAATCTATTTTATGTGATAAATGCCACTTCAATAAAAACTGTCCTGTAAGGGAAATGTTCCTAGCAGGAAGGTTTTTGATAAATGGGGAAAACATTTGAACTGCTGGCAATCCTTGCATTTCAGTGTTTGAAAATCAGCCTCTATTTTGGCTTCTGCAATATTGCCTGGGCATTTGCTGTGCTGTTCTATTCTTTTGTCATATTTGCCCTTTGGTGGTCTGGGTGGCCTTTTTTTGCCTTAGGTCTATTCCTTTTCAGAAAAACTTCTGATCATCTTTCACTGCTACTTTTGGTTTCAGTGAGTTCCAGAGCCACATGCAAAAGTGAGTTTTCTGCAGCCTGGCACTCACTGGGGGAGGGAGCAGCTGCTAAGGGATTTTTTTATTAGCTATAGCATCTGCCCTACTTCTGAAGTACATGGTACAAATTATGTACCATTCTAGCAGTTCTGTCATAGGACTTGATTTCTGGGGGGCATTCCCAAGTAAGACTATATTTGACTAAACCTGTGACGTGACTTATTTAACAAAGATGGAATTAACATTGAAAAATAAATCTGTAGACCCAAGGAACAGCCCTGCAACAAAAACAGTGCCCTACAGTCTTTTAATATTTGAGAAAGGAAAGCAAAAAATAAATACTGGTTACTGTTCTTAAAGGGGTCGTTCACCTTAAAGTTACCTTTTAGTATTAGAGACATATTCTGAGATGATTTGTGATTGTTTTTCATTTTTTATTTGCAGTTTTTGGCTTATCATTGCTAGGTCCAATTTAGCTTAGAAACCAGGCAGTGGTTTAAAACAGATGGATCATAAATAGAGGAAGGCCTGAATAAAAAGATAGGTAATAAAAAGTAACTGACAATAAAATTGTAACCTCACTGAGCAAGTTTTTGGCTGCTGATGTCAATGTCCCCCATTTTAAAACTTAAGTGTGTTAGAAGAGGCAAATAAATCAAAAACTATAAAAAATGATCAACAATTGAAAAGTTGCTAAGAACAGGCCATTCTATAACATAGTGAAAGTTAACCTAAAGGTGAACCACCCCTTTAAAAAAAGACTGAAAGCTGTCACAGCTTGCCTATCACTCTTCTCATCCATCACCTTGTCATCCAGAATAGGTTGGTTTGATCTATTATAGCCTGTAGGTAAACCCCATTCCCACTGGAGTAATAACTCTGTTCCCTTTTATGTGTGTGTTCTGTATAAGTTGATTTTTTCATAACTACTTTTCCCCTTTTCACATATACTGCCACAGTTAAGCATATTGAATATTTTTGCAACATCCTGTTTACTGCAGTGAGAAAAGGAAACTTTAAAATCAGTTTTTTTCCCTACATGTGAACATTTGCCACTATACATTTTTTTCCCAATTTTTTTGTTGTTGCTATTCCTGTGCCATGGAGTAACCCTAGATGGTAGCAGAAAAATTTTGTATTGCTTTCCAATCAAGGGCATATAGATAGGGAAGGTGTCTGAAGGTCAGTTTTATGTTTGTGTATACAATTTTGTATACCTTATGTATGTTCATATTTTAATTAGGCTTTTAATTTTAACTTTAGTGTTACAATGTGTGCTTTCCTTAACACACCTCTTTAATATTTATATATACCTGTACATGCTTGGCACACAAAGCATTTAATTCTACCATTTTGATTTTACAAATCTGTGACAGTCTGAATTAATGTCCATGTGTTACAGATATATGCTTGTCATATAGCAGGCATTTGTATGGTCTGTGTGCTTTTGGCATAAGGAAGAGAAACATTGGATGAAACACTTTGTTGCAGAGATGTTAAATTTGTACTCTTTAAAAACTTGCAAACTGTGGCCCTGTAGTTACACTAGAAAACTTCCAGTATGCCATATTTAGTTACTTGTAGTTCCAGTTGATATCAGACTGGATCGTTTTAACTAATACCAACTTCACCTTTTAATATTTGTATTTCTCCCGCATATGTTTTTAACAGCCTTTTCAATTGACTTACACTCAGTGGGATGTGATATCACAAATTTGTTACTTTTAAACTGGGATGTTGGAGGTTTACATGATTTTATACATATCCCTAACCTCTCCCTTTTTTCTCTCCTCATAATGTTTCATTAACTTTTTAAATTTTTTTTTTTAAGTAAAAGCAGGTTTTAGAGAGGTTAATGTTTCTTTTGAAGAATTTTAATAACCTTTGCACCTCTTTAAACAGGTCTTTTATTGCCATGTCTCCCCATTTAAAAACGTCTATCAACTGAAGCGTACTCAATAACCCTAATGTTGGCTTTTTTTCTCAAAGCAGCCCTCAGTTAAATTTGTCTTTTTCGGCCGCGTATTTAACCACACTTTGCAGCTTTAACCTGCATAATTTCTCTTTAGCGCAAAATTTAGGTTCTTAGTTATTTTGCCCTTTCCTGCCCATTTTAAACCATTGTTTATGTACCTTTCTGGGGTGAGAGAAATTAATTTTAAGTTAGTGGGGTTTTAAGAATACTTCAGGTATTTGGGTTTAAGATTTGATCAAAATGGAAACTTTTAGTAGAGTATTGAAATCTTAGAAAAGGATTTATTTTTCCTCAGGATAACATTCTAGAAACACCTTATTTTCTTTTAATTATATTGGTCCTTTTTGCTTAAAAAAGTCTTAAAACATTCCTATCTAAGAGAATCTTTGCTTTTGAATGTGAGGTGATTACAGTTACTACTTTTGAGTTAACTCTACACAAGTATATCTTATTAAAGTTATACACGAGCAGCCTTAAAGATTAATGGATAGATAGGATTTTTTTTTCTGTTGAGGTGATTTGAGGTTTTTTAACAAAGCAGTCTTTAAACTAAAGTTTGTTCCACATGCAAGTTTAAAGTAATTCTGCCCTCACAATGTATTCTTGTTTCCTTACGAGCCTTGTTAATCCTGTTCTGATGCCAGGCTGTCTACCTTTATGCAGGTCTCCATCACCAGAACCAATTTATAACAGTGAAGGGAAACGGCTGAACACACGAGAGTTCAGAACGCGCAAAAAGCTGGAAGAGGAACGTCATAACCTCATCACTGAAATGGTGGGATTAAACCCTGATTTTAAGCCACCTGCAGATTACAAGTAAGGTTTTGTTTGGGAACTTTCTTTAGCACAATTGATGTTTCTCAGTTGTGTTTATTTTTTTCTGTATAGAAATGCCCAATTTGCTGTTTCTTGGGGGCTTTCATCTGTTCTGTAAATAAATCATAATTTCTTTGGAGGTTGTGAAATTCCTTGGGAGCTGATACACAAATATAACATTTTTTATTTCTTACATTCCAGACCACCAGCTACCCGTGTTAGTGATAAGGTCATGATCCCTCAGGACGAGTACCCAGAGATCAACTTTGTAGGGTTGCTTATTGGGCCCAGGTATGTAAATATTTTACCATAAATACATTTTGAATAGCTCTTATTTTACACCGGCTTATGGGCTTTAAATACACTGCATGGAAGGTGCTAGATGATTTTGATGGTGGTTCTGTAGTGTTTCGTTATGTTAACGCAGTTTGTTTTAGGGGAAATACATTGAAGAACATTGAAAAGGAGTGCAATGCCAAGATCATGATACGGGGTAAGGGTTCCGTAAAGGAGGGCAAGGTTGGCAGAAAAGATGGACAGATGCTTCCTGGAGAAGACGAGCCTCTACATGCCTTGGTAACAGCTAACACTATGGAAAATGTTAAGAAAGCAGTTGACCAGGTAAATTATTTTTGGCTGATCCCTGATTTTTGATCTATACACTTTAGCAATGACCCTAAAACTATACACATTTATTTGTGTGCTTTGCATACAGGAGGCTTTGCAAATCTGATGGACTATTATATATTTCTCATGTTTTTAGTTATGTAAATTTGCTAAAATGTCTTCTTAGTCTTGTGCAATAAGAAATAAACTAAAAGTTCCACCAGGAAATGCCTGTAAAGTAAAAATGTTGAAAAATCACCTGGTAGGTAAAGTGTGAAATTATGGAGGCAGTGACAATGTTAAAGCTTTTTTGATATTTCAATTTAATTTCCGTTTTTTTTTTTTTTCTCCCAAGATTCGTAATATCCTAAAGCAGGGCATAGAAACTCCAGAAGATCAAAATGATTTACGAAAAATGCAGCTACGAGAGCTTGCTAGGCTGAATGGAACACTGCGAGAAGATGACAACAGGTTTGTTTTCTGAGGGACATAAGTGTAAATCATTAGGATTATCTCCTCACTTTCAAGTTAGTTACACCTGTCTATTAACAGGATACTGAGGCCATGGCAGAGCTCTGAAACTAGAAGCATCACCAACACTACAGTATGCACAAAATGTGGAGGTGCTGGGCACATAGCTTCGGACTGCAAATTCACCAGGTAAGGCCTGTTATTGCTTTACATGTTCTAATTCTAATTTCCTGCATGCCCTCGACGTATCCCAGCATGCAATTACCCTTAAGTTCAAAACTTGTTATAGAAGAACACCATATAGTGTCTTGTAGTTGTACCTGGATTCATAATAGTGTCTTGTATTTGTACCTGGATTCATGATAATGTGTATGAAAGTACTAGGGGCATATAAGTTTTACTTTAATTAGGGAGGGTTATTACGAGTGGGCCTATTCTTTCTTGTTATCATTGCATCCACCCTCAGCAGTTGCATTTTCTCTGTGAATTTCTCATAATTTAATGCGAGCGTTGACTGTTGCAACAGCTATGCACAAGACATGTGATTTTTTGCCTTTTCATATAAGCTAATTTTTGCTTCTACTTGTGTAGCATTTTGTTAAGTATGCCTGTAGGTGCTGCTAGAACAGTTGTGCCTGCTTTTGCTTTGCTGGCATGCTCCTCCACTATTGCTTCACTATTGCCATAAAAAAATTAAATGTGCAGAAAGTGTTCCCTGAGATAGAGGCTTGAAGAGGATTCAAAACCAGTAGCTTAGGGATTTGTTCTCTATGCAGGCAGCCTCTGGTATCCTTTTGCATATAATGCCTGCCATCCCTGCACAGGCCTTGTTTTTCAACAATGGACAAATTTGCACCTAGGCAGTAACCCATGACTTTCATTGTTCAACCTGCAGCTGACTGAAAAAAACCTAATTACTAGTTGCTATGGTATACTGCCCAGGTGCAAATTTGGCCAGTGTTGATAAATGACCCCTAGCATGTTTTGACAGTTGGCTGCAAGCTCTGTCTCCCTGTGAACGTACAGTGATCTGATTGGGACACAGCTCTTTTGGTTTACTGTTTCACCTTCAATTTGATTACTTAAATTTTCAGATTATTTTCTGGAGCATGGAATTGCAAGAAGTAGCAATTGTAAGAGCCAGCAAATCATTATCCTGTATTAAAAGGGCTTTATTGGCACATTTGGTAGTTTTTTAGCCATTTCAAAATGCCTAAATTAAGGTAAACTTTGTAATAACAAGCATGTCAGAAAAAGCTGTGCAATTTTGGTCTCTTACTCAAAAGGATATTAGAGGGAGGATTACAGTCATCAAAAAAGCTGGTTAAGTTGCCTTCCCTTGAAATTATGAGAGGAGGATTCCAAATCTGATATGGGGAAAAGTTTTATAAATGCATACATTTATGAATGAATGAATATCACCCCAGTTATTTTTTTTTTCTGTTTAGTGTAACCGTGCGTCCTGGTGAGCCACAGTCTGCCCAGGACAAAGCAAGAATGGATAAAGAGTATCTGTCTCTAATGGCAGAACTGGGAGAGGCCCCTGTACCCACACCTATGGGCCCTGGTTCAGGTCCATCTCATAATCCTGTTCAAGGCGGTCCTCGTCCAGGTGGGATGACAGGAAACGCACCTCCCATGGTAAGCCAACCATTTGGAAGCTAGGGTTTTAAAGCAATACATTTATATAGAATTTGATAGTTTAAATTGACACTTGTAGGATTTCCTAAGAATAATTTCACCAATATTAGCAATATATTTCCACAAAAACTTATCAAAGTGGTGCACGTAATTACAGTATGCATGCAGGCCTTAATTCTTTTTTTTTTTTATGTTCAATGGTTTTTAACATGGCAAGATAACAGTAGCTGCTATTCCAGATATAACATCCTCAATAAAGAACAGTCAGTGTGACAGGAAGGGATAAAAAAAGGAAAGATGGGGGGGAAAAAAGAATAAAATGTGCATATTATCAATAAAGACCCTAAGAAATAGTTGTTGATAGTGAGTAGGATACTTGTTGATATATACCCAAGTTGGTATAATGGTTTTTAAAAGATACATTATAGGTGGATTATCGTTGGTATCCATGTTTTTGACAAATGGCAAAGCGTTCCAGTCCTTATGAAACTGAGTGATTTTGCCATTATATTGGTTAAACATCTATTTGTACAATGCTTGGATGGTAATATGATTAGAATGTCAGTTGTGAAGGTATTATTGGATTTCCAGGTGGAGGCTAAGAGCTTCCTTGCTGCTGAAAAAATATGAAACACCACTGTTCTGGTGGGTCTGGGGACAGCGCCCATGCCAATATTCAGTGAAGCTGTTATTGGAAATGGACGGTTCTATACTTTGCGGAAATAAGCTGGAAAACTGTGATCCTTGATTGCACATAGGAGTATGCCCACCACATGTGATATGTTAATTGGTTGACCACATCCTCTCCAGTATGTGTGAGGGTAAATAGAACTCATTTTGGCCATTCTAATAGGGAAGAGGTGCCATCTTAGAAGGATCTTCCTTGATGTTTCCACATGGTTAGATTTGCTGGGCCATTGGAGGGATGTCAACCATTGATCTTCTGTAAGAGTGGAATACAAATCAGCCTTTCACTTTGCCATTAATTTGGTCTTTCGAAAGATATTGATTGGAACCATAAAACATCATAAACAATAGATTTACCTTTTCCATTTTTAGTTATTCAATTAAAGAATTGTAAAAGTGGATTGGGTTGGCAAAACAATTTAGTTTATCATATGATTGCATAACATGTCTTATTTAATTCTTAATGTTTAGAACCGGCCTCCTTGGATGACTCCTGATCGTCCTTTTCCAGCTCTCCATGGTGCGCCCCATTCTTTTCCACATCCTATGGGAAATTCAGGGAATGGACCTCCCCTCCAGCATAATTCTGGTGGACCACATCATCACTGGATGCAACCACACCCTGGTGCACACCATTCTGGCCCACATCCTATGGGTAAGATGAAAAGTACACTGAATCATTTAAACTGAAATGCTTTAAAACCAATTAGAAGAGGTCTGCATCATCTTTACTGTTTTCTCTCCTGCCTATTCTGTGGTGTAATTTTGGTTTTGCACCCAGCTCTATATGTAATTCTAATCACATATAAGCAATGTATCCTTTTTTTCACAGGTCTTCTGCATTCCCATCCAATGGGCCTGATGCCTCCACCACCACCGCCTCCACCTAGTGGGCCAGCCCCTCCACCTCCCCCACCTAGTGGGCCATCTCTTCCCCCTTGGCAGCAGCAGGCTACTGGTGGCCCTCCTCAAACTGGAGCTCCTTTACCTTGGCAACAAAGTAAGTAAAGATACTGTTTAGACACTGTTTATACAGTGCTCAATGTTTCAAGCACAGGGTTGATTAAGAAAGCATTGTGTGAATATGGTAAAAGTGGTGGGCAATATTGTGGAAGTAAGTATCTATCAATTTTATTTTAACCAGGTTCACCAACTACAGCCTCTGGGACAGCGTCTCTTCCTCCATGGCAGCAGCAGCAACAGGGAGCTGGTAGTTCTACATCTAACACTTCCCCCCAGCTCCAGACTCCAGGTGTTCAGCCGCCATTGCCACCAAGTGCTCCGCCGCCTCCACCACCTCCTCCCCCAGGCACATCTGGTCTTCTCTATGCTCCACCCCCCCCGCCACCACCTCCTTTAGATCCCTCAAACTATGTCACCATGATGGGAATGGGTGTACCGGGTATTCCCCCTTTTTCTATGCCCCCTGCTCCTCCACCACCCCCTCCTCAGAACTAAAGGTGGCGGTGGACCCTTTCAGACACACACAATGAAAAGGGGTGTTTGCACTTTCCTTTAGATGTAAGTTACTTCAAATCCTAAAAAGGATTGGTGCTGCCCATTTCATTGTGTGATGTGGTAGTGTTTACTACAACATCTGGCTCCCTGAGTCTAGTTTTACAGTGAAACTCCATCCCTCAAATGTGACTGTACTGTCCGCCCAGCACAACTGAAGAGATGTTTTATTGAATTATGAAGGGATGTTGCGCTCTTCTCTGTACCTGATTATTTTTGTCTCCTATGACTACAGTACTTTGCTTGTTCTGTTACATTAATTCTCTTCCTTTCACAAATTGCTGGTTACTTAGATGAAATGCTAAGCTACATCTTATGACACATTTTTGTTTTTCTTTTATATACGTATGTATATGGAACCATAACTTGATATACAATATTGTGCCTGCCCTATGGTGTTCGTGCCATTTGCGCATATCCATTTTATTTTTCAATCTGCTATTGAGTATTAGCAAAAACAGTTGAGTAGAGCGCTTAAAATGTAATACACTTCCAACTTTGCACCCTGTAAAATACTGTTGCCTTCCAAATAAGTGTGAAGTAACATGTTTGATTATACTAAATCCTGCCAAAACTGCCGAAATCTTGGTAATACATCATGCTTTCATATAAAAGTATATACATATATATATATGTATAAGAAAAATTTTCATTCTCTAGGTACAGCAATATCAAGGGAACGTTGTTAAGGACTTAATGTAGAAATAAGTATGGATATGCAATCAAATACACGGTTCTACTGAGAATTATCTAACATTTTTAGTTCCTTGTTCTAGGTAGGTTGCATCATTACCTGTGCAGCACTATTGCATCCAGAAGGCTAACCAGATCTAGCAGCCTTTTATGAAAAACTATGCCATAATGGAAAACATTTAGTGTGAAAATGTAGATGTTATATGTAATTTGGAAGTTTAATGTTGCTAATTTGCAAAATCTTTATCATAAAATACACTTCACTTCTCACGCTCATGCCACAGTTATTCAGTATTTCACAGTAGATCTAAAACTGCCTTCCTATATCATAGGCACTGTGCTCTCTAACTTGGAATAAATTTCTAGTCCCCCTGCCAATTCTTAGATACTGTTTGTATTTAACTGCGTAGTTGAGAGGTACATTACGACTTTAGTGAGTTGTTGCTTTGATTGTTAAATACTTGCTAATGCCCCCAGCATCATTTTTGCCTTTGGGGAAGGAGACTTTAATGTAAATAACTCACCATTTTTAAGATCCTCTTGAGGGAGGGGCCAGGTGTACTGTTAAGCTAAGGGAACACATTTCTGTGCCCCCGATGCTTGCTTATTTTTTTGTGACTGATTATTCTGTAATAAGGGCCTGTCCTAAATTAAAAGACATTTTTTAAAAACGTTTCTTGTTCAGTTCACTGTCTGATATGTGAAATAAAAAGTAGCTCTTACAGATAACCTTAAGTAAGTTTGCATTTGTGTACTGGGTCATAATTTATATTTTTCAACACAAATGGGGGTCATAAAATGTAATGGACTGTTTAATCTATTGTGTGACCTATTTATATACTGGCAGCAGTCTCTAAGGGGGGCAGGTGCTTGAAAAAATGTGTGTAAACAAAAGCTGGGGATATACTAGTTTATAAACCCAATGGTGGTGGTATTGCACACCATGCTTAAAACACTAAAAAGAATGTGTATGCTACACATTTTTAATAGCTAATAGAAACCATTACTTGACACGGGCAGATTTGAGCACCTAATTGAGCAGCTTGTCTGCCTGTGTATGGGTCTGATATTTGGGCAAAAATCGGGCAGATAATCATTGTACAGGTTAGATTTTCCAATTAGATTGAGGACCATGTCTGCACGCTGCTGTGGTCCTTGATCCAACTGCCTGTACAGTGGCGATTATAAATACAGTAAGTGGGGAAGAAATTTGTTCAACATATCAAAAAGCAGATGGAGGAAAACTGTAATAGATTGTAAATGAAGGTGAGGCAAGCAGCAATAATACCAGTCTTTGACAATATGGGTGCAGAAAGAGTCCACTTGCTGTTTATTGAAGCACTGAAGGGGTTGTTACCCATCCATGATGCTGTCCCACTGCGCCCCCTAGTGTAGAAGTTGCCAAAAAAATATATAGATGCAAGAATTCTACTTTATTATAAATGCAGAAGAATTAACCAGTATGAATGTGGATTTCCAGCATGATGCTGTTATCTTATATTGTTTCTTATATGATGGGGATCATGGACAGATTTGTTCAGTGCTGAGAAATTGCTTAAAGCATCCAACTCCAATTGCAGGAACAAAGTACAGGGAGCCAGATTTACACAGATTAGCTGGGATTCCTGTTGAAGGATTTTTCACATTTTAAAGCAGCTGGATGTGGAGATTTGGGGAAACATTTTATTGTGCAATATTGCTTTAATATTCCTGATGTTTTTCGACTACAGCTCACAGAATTCCTCTACCTTCATTATATGTTACATTATTCTGGGATTTGTAGTCCAGCAACAACTAAGTAAAGTTTGGCTATGCAGCAGGGTTTACAACCCCCCTTTGAGGTTGCGTTTAAATGTGAAAGGTATAAGGGAAATGGGTGAAGCAACCTCTTAAAAGAAAAATCTGTTTACAGTCTAGGTAGGTGGGGTTCCATGTTTCTGTTCAGAGAGGAATAGCTGTGTTTTAGCATGAACAGAAGTCACAAAATGTGTCACCAGAAAAATGAAGGGGGGTACCTTCAGTTCTGAGACATTAGCTGAGCTTTAGAACCTGTAGCGACAACAGGAATCTGAACCTTCATTTGCTGATAGCCCTCTTTTAAATAACACAACTGGCTGCACACTTGTTATTTCCACTGGTGCATCAGCAATTTCCACCCAGTGTGAGGATTTGAATTCTGCCAAATCCATACAGAGGGATATGGGGGTTCGGACGAATACAGAAAGAGAAGGGTTAGTTGCATCCCTAGTATGCTTGGTAGCTGTTGCCAGGGGATGGGTTAGGGTCGTGTCTACATATGTGTTTATCTTCCCAGGCTCCC
This sequence comes from Xenopus tropicalis, assembly GCF_000004195.4. Lineage (NCBI taxonomy): Eukaryota > Metazoa > Chordata > Amphibia > Anura > Pipidae > Xenopus > Xenopus tropicalis. Next base: position 40,416,614 of record NC_030680.2, read on the forward strand.
ATGTATAAATTAGAGTATATACAGCAAACTTTCTCATTCAAACTTGTGGATAAAAATGCCTGGACAAACATTAAGTAATTATATATATATTATAAGGATGAAATAAGTTTTATGCCTGCCAATATAAACTTTGGTAAGTTTGATTCTGTAGAGCTCTCTTGTTCCACCTTTCCTTCAATGGTGACAATACTTACGCCATAATGAATGCCATGTATAATGAGGCCACTTATTTTTAGGGATGCACCGAACCCACTTTTTTGGGTTCGGCCGCGTTCTAACCAACATGTGGTAATAAGGATCGGAAGGGGTTAAAACTCACTGTGTGCGGTGAATTTTTTTTTTACCTGACAATTTAACCCTTTATGAATGCTAATTAGCATATGCAAATTTGAATTCTGTTTGGCTGGGACTGCAGATTCATCCAACCAAATCCCTTAAAAAAAAAAAAAGCAAGATGGGATTTGCCCCAAATCCGGGATTCAGTGCATCCCTACTTATGTTTTCTATCGTTATACCTGCTGGTACCAATCATACAGCACAGGTAATACTTTGGTCAAGGGGAGAGAACAGGTAGCTGAGGGCTTAAACTGGCCCACTTATTGGCGCTGATGCAGAGAGGATCTTGTACCAGTTTGGGTAGTTAGGCAAAGGGTGCTCTGTGCGTAACTCTGCTACATAAATCTCCCCTGTGGCAGGGATCACTGAGGGGATTTTTTTACCTGCCACACTGGTTCTAGGTACTCCTTAGATGATAATATACCCCTACCCTTTCCCCAAATCCAAGGTGGTACTAGAGTGATTTACATGTACTAAGCATCAAGCTGATCTTCTGCCTAGCATTGCCTCCTCCAAGTACTTTGCTTGTCCTCAAGTAGCTTCCTGGCTACTCTTGGAAGGAAAGTTCAAGCAATGATAATTTGCAGGAGCCTGCATGGGCTAGAATGCTTATCCAATCATTATGCAGTTTTAAACTATGTTCAGACTGCTTTGGCAGAACATGTTTTTGATAGACTTGGGGCAAGCAAGCCCTTTTACCAAGCTTCCTTTGCCACATTTTTTCCCTGGGGGTCAGACTGCTTTCTATCAAGCCTGACGAGTGGGAGGAGGAATGGCAGTCTTCCAGACTTTAAATCTGAGAGGGGACTAAGATACTCCTCTTCCAGTGTCACAAGCATTTTTTTTTAACAAAAAAAACCTTTCTCTATCTTTTTATCCATCTTCCATATAAATAACACTGGCATTAATCATAATTTGTACTAGCCAAGTGGCAACACTAACTATGGTCAATTTTAGGATCCTGTATGGATTTCATTTGTGGGAAGAATCCCAAGTAGTAGATGAAACCCCATGCAAGAATATGCAAGCACCTTGAACTTAGGATCCCAGGGCTGCAAGGCAGCAATACCACTGTGCCCTTGTGCAAAGTGAGGGCTGGCTGGTACACATATGTTGTTATTAAAGGAACAGTAACACCAAAAAATGAAAGTGTATAAAAGTAACTAAAATATAATGTGCTGCTGCCCTGCACTGGTAAAAGTTGTGTGTTTACTTCAGAAAGTCTACTATAATTTATATAAATAAGCTGCTATGTAGCCATGGAGGCAGCCATTCAAAGGAGAAAAGGCACAGGTTACATAGCAGATAACAGATAAGTTCTGTAGAATACAATAGTGTTTTATCTGTTATCTGCTATGTAACCTGTGCCTTTTCTCCTTTTTTCCAGCTTGAATGGCTGCCCCGTGGCTTCACAGCAGCTTATTATATAAATTATAGTAGTGTTACTGTAGCAAACACACCAGTTTTACCAGTGCAGGGCAACAGTGCATTATATTTTTATTACTTTAAAGCTCTTTTATTTTTTGGTGTTACTGTTCCTTTAACAACAACACATATTTAAAAAAGCACCAACGTATTCTGCAGTGCTGTACAATAGTGAGTGTAGTGAACATACGAAGGCAAGCAGTTACTGATACAAGAGCTAATGAGGGCCTACCCTGAAGAGCTTACAGTCTAAAAAGCTGGCTATGTGTTGAAGCCCTTATGTACTTTATGTGAGCTTATGAAGATGTGGGACCTTTTTAACAAACGTTTTGAGATTTAAGAAAATTTGTATCCATTTTTACATAAGTCTACTTTCACTTTCTGTTTGAGTATTTTTCTTTCATCTATATTGTGTGTTAGTTTAAAGTTTTAGTTTAGTTACACTATTTATGTTTTTTATTTAAGACCAACTTAATAAAGATGATGACTGAAGCAGTCCAGTTTGGCAACATTCATAATTTAGTGATATGCTGTTGATGTGCTTGCTCCATCTTCTAATGAGTAGCCATCTTCACTGTGTGTGCCTTTTTTGTACATTGCCCTCTCTTTAGATTTCTCCATTGTATCTTGAGAATAAAGAAGATTTTATCTAGACCCTTATAATTAATTATTCAATTTTACAATGTTCTAAGATTTGATGCTTTAATATACATGTTCTATACATGTTTTGTCTTTTTTTTGTCTTTGGTTATTTCTGTTTTCCATCACTAGGTGCTGCTCTCTCCTATCTTCCTTTTGTTTTCTGCACTGCTCTGGGACTTCCAGCTGCTCTCTGGTAGTTCAGCAAGTCTAAATATTGCTTATTACATAATCTTGGTACTAAACTATATTCCAGGCCCGGATATAAAAACCACATTTGATATGCTAGATTTAGCTGTCTGGCGTGGCACTCCTAGGGAAGATTTACTAATGGTCAGATTTTTTTACTCTCGAATTCAATAAAATCAGCTTTTTCACTCCTATATTTATGTAATTTACCTTCTAAAAGTCAGTATAAAAAAATTCTAAAGTTTCTTTTTTGCCACAGATTGGAATGCTAGTTATGAAAGTAGTGGAAATTTGAAATAACGAATCGGAAATAACACAAAAAAAATGGCAACGAGGAAATAGAGAAAGTCTGTCTTATATGAGCCTGTTAGCTGTGGAGAATCTTTTAATTCCTTAATTGCGGCAAAGTGACAAAACATCAAGCTTATTTTTTTTCATATTGCAGCTTTTCCAATTTGTCTTGTGGTCATATTGAGCTCACACCCCCTAGACACTGACAGGAGCATTATTGTACCTAAAAGTGGACTCACTACATTAGTGTCTAGACAGCAGGCTTGGGCTAGCAATCTGGATTCTGGCAAATGCCAGAGGGGTTGCTATGAAATGCCATAAGCAGTCACGTTTTATTTGGGCTGTTTGGGCATCTGTTTACTTGAAATTTAATAGGTGGCCTTGTTTTCCACCTGCAAAATATAATTTCAGGGATCCCTAAAATCTCCCAAAGCACCTTTATCATGTGCCTGTCAGCCCTCTACCACACTCTAATCAAGAATAGACCTTAGATTGTAAGCTTTACTGGGGCAGAGACTGATGTGAATGATGAACAATCCCTGTTAAGCACTGTGTAAATGTATCTGTGCTACGTGTAACAGATAATACAGATATGGGACCTGTTATTCAGAATGCTCAGGACTTGGGAATCTCCATAATTTGTATCAACATACCTTAAGTCTACTAATAATTTCAACATTAAATGAACCCAAAAGAATTGTTTTTCCAACCATATGGATCCATGCAGTTTAGGATCAAGTACAGGTTACTGCTTTATTATTGCATAGAAAAAGGAAATTATTTTTTAAAAATGCTTTGATTAAAATAGAGTCTGTGGGAGATGGCCTTTTCCATAATTCCTGTAAGTCTGGATATCATATCCCATACTTGTGATAATTAACTAGAGGACAGAAGACATTAACATAGAAATAGTTTGTTTTTTTTTACAGTAAAGGCAGTCAAATATAACTCTGTACCAAGGAATAAATGATAATAATGAATGATCCAGTAGTGGAGTGTTAAAATAAGCTGAATGCCTTTCTAGTTAAAAAAGCATATATAATTGTAATTTATACTTTAATATAATTTATAATTAAATATAAATAATCAGTAGAAATTTGGTGTATGGAAGAAAACTGGGGAAGTCGGTTCTTGATAATAGATCATACAAGTTACAAGAGATAAAATAAACCATACATGTGTTAAAAACAAGGGTATAAGTTGCATTTACTCGTATAAAAACAATAGGAGAATAATTCTTATTGAAAGTACCTAGTGCTAGTTTATTAATCCAAATTATTTTACAGTGGCTTGCAAAAGTATTCGGCCCCCTTGAAGTTTTCCACATTTTGTCACATTACAGCCACAAACATGAATCAATTTTATTGGAATTCCACGTGAAGACCAATACAAAGTGGTGTACACGTGAGAAGTGGAACGAAAATCATACATGATTCCAAACATTTTTTACAAATAACTGCAAAGTGGGGTGTGCGTAATTATTCAGCCCCCTTTGGTCTGAGTGCAGTCAGTTGCCCATAGACATTGCCTGATGAGTGCTAATGACTAAATAGAGTGCACTTGTGTGTAATCTAATGTCAGTACAAATACAGCTGCTCTGTGATGGCCTCAGAGGTTGTCTAAGAGAATATTGGGAGCAACAACACCATGAAGTCCAAAGAACACACCAGACAGGTCAAGGATAAAGTTATTGAGAAATTTAAAGCAGGCTTAGGCTACAAAAAGATTTCCAAAGCCTTGAACATCCCACGGAGCGCTGTTCAAGCGATCATTCAAAAATGGAAGGAGTATGGCACAACTGTAAACCTACCAAGACAAGGCCGTCCACCTAAACTCACAGGCCGAACAAGGAGAGCGCTGATCAGAAATGCAGCCAAGAGGCCCATGGTGACTCTGGACGAGCTGCAGAGATCTACAGCTCAGGTGGGGGAATCTGTCCATAGGACAACTATTAGTCGTGCACTGCACAAAGTTGGCCTTTATGGAAGAGTGGCAAGAAGAAAGCCATTGTTAATAGAAAACCATAAGAAGTCCCGTTTGCAGTTTGCCACAAGCCATGTGGGGGACACAGCAAACATGTGGAAGAAGGTGCTCTGGTCAGATGAGACCAAAATGGAATGCTTTGTGTGGCGGAAAACTAACACTGCACATCACTCTGAACACACCATCCCCACTGTCAAATATGGTGGTGGCACCATCATGCTCTGGGGGTGCTTCTCTTCAGCAGGGACAGGGAAGCCAGGGCAACAATGGAATGGTTTAAAACAAAACATATCCATGTGTTAGAATGGCCCAATCAAAGTCCAGATCTAAATCCAATGGAGAATCTGTGGCAAGATCTGAAAACTGCTGTTCACAAACGCTGTCCATCTAATCTGACTGAGCTGGAGCTGTTTTGCAAAGAAGAATGGGCAAGGATTTCAGTCTCTAGATGTGCAAAGCTGGTAGAGACATACCCTAAAAGACTGGCAGTTGTAATTGCAGCAAAAGGTGGTTCTACAAAGTATTGACTCAGGGGGCTGAATAATTACGCACACCCCACTTTGCAGTTATTTATTTGTAAAAAATGTTTGGAATCATGTATGATTTTCGTTCCACTTCTCACGTGTACACCACTTTGTATTGGTCTTTCACGTGGAATTCCAATAAAAATGATTCATGTTTGTGGCTGTAATGTGACAAAATGTGGAAGAATACTTTTGCACGCCACTGTAAGTTTTAATATTTTGATTATTAGCATTAAGGTGGCCATACATGGGAAGATTTTGGCTGCCAATTCGGGGTCCTTCAGACTGTCTGTCAGTTACAGCTAGAAAGAGTACACGATCATTTGACGATCGGTTTTACCACACAATATGCCATCCACGGACAACGATTATTTGAAAGGATGTCATTATTTCTTTGATGTAAAATACAGAAAGATCATACATCTACGTACGATCCGATATGGATGCAGAAGCAGTATTTACAGGAAACAGGAAGTGATGTAAAACATTCTTTATCGGTGGGCATTTGTGGCCAAAAGTTCTCGCGTGAGGTGAACAACAAACGTTATGTGCAATGGCTTTGTTGCCCCTGTGTGTGCTATACCCTACTCTACCAGTAGTTCTGGGGAGTTTTGCCAGAACTGCAATTTGCTGCACTATCCAAAAAACGTGTTGTATGAAAGGTTATGTAATATGTAGCGTTCACATACGAGCGAACCATGCAATAAGCAAATTAAGGTTCCACAAAGAACGTTCATGTACTTCAGTATATGTTCATTGACTTCCGCTGGTAATCATGACATGCACAGAGAACAATCCTTCAACAAATGTCTGGCACACACCAACTGGCAGATTTTATCGCTAAATGACCAAAATTTTTAAACCTATTGGATCAATTTTTTGGACAATAATGTCAGGCCACTAATCATTCGTACACCATCAGCTATACGATCGGCTCATGTATGGCCACTTTAGTCAAGTGTGCCCCATGCTCTATGCTTTTTTAGCTGGCCATTGTCTGTTTTACGGCCAAAAAGTGGGGTTGCACTCTTATAGTACATTGTGTAATTATTGCAAGCTTTACACAGTTGTTGCAAGTATTCTCCCATATAACCTTTAAAGAAGTCACTTCCAAAGCACAAGCTCACAGATTACAGTAAACATTAAATCTATGTAGATTTAGGATAGGATAGCATATCCAGTCATATCGTATTTATTACAGGAGCACCATTCACTAACCTGATTGTTCATATTCTAAGTGACTATTCAGTAAAACAGTGAATACTGTAGGTATTAAAACTCCTGTAAAAAGCTTACTGCATTGTAGCCTTGGCCTTGCAGAAGACTGTTTTATCATTTCAAACATAATAGTACAGTGTTTTACAATACTTCCCTCATTCTACCATGAAAATAAGATACTTAAGTAGTAAAGTCATGGCCAAGAGTTTCCTGACGCTTTCATGTGTTTGTTCCCTTATGTCTTGTGTGGGAGTTTTGTGTTTCTGAAGTTGATCTATTATTACCTTCAAAGTATTTTCCTGCCACTTAACATTAACACTGGATTTGATTAGCAATGGAGAGATAGAGAGATATAGGAAGGTGGAGGGATATCTTGCTAATCTGTTTTATGTTTGAATATTGATTTAAATGGATCCCGAATGAAGTATTTGTTTTTACCAGATCAGACCCAAGATTTGGTGTAGAATTATTTCCTGTTCATTTCTATAGTCTATTGTAGAATGATATTTTAACATGTCATGGGGTACATACACATTTCACACCTGCTTACACGAATGCTCAGTGCTCAAGGGGGGATTGGCACCCACCATTCAATGGTTATAAAAAGACAAAACTGGCAAATAGAACTTACAAACCTATAAACCCCTGTACTTTATTGTGTCAAGTTTTTGGGTCATGACAAAGAGGTGCATTCTTTTTGTTAAGTTCTTCTGTATGCCAGTTTTGTTGTTTTATTGACTATATCATGGGGCCCGCACCAAGCAGCATAAAGACAATCTTGGGTCCTGACCCATAGGTTAAGAATCCCTGCCATATAGACTGAACAGTAGACTGTCTCATGGTGCACAAAGAGAATGTTCTTTGGAATGTGGTCACCTCAACTCATTCAAATTCTCTAGTCAAGTTATTTACAGCCTCATCTAATGGGTTCCTGGATAAAGCTTCCGCAGCTTTGTGTGTCATTTGATATTTCATCTTGGATATATTTTAATACCTTGAATTCTAGTCTAGTATTAAGATTTCATAGCAACTAGCTGTGATTTGAATGAACTGTAATTATAGGATTTCTTCCAGTATTTTTTAAAAATTTCCCTGCATATGCAATTACCATGTTTTCCATTTTGTATCTAAGATAAAATTATATTATATGTCCTTCTGAGAGGTTTATCAGATTCAGCATAGCCTAGAATTTGGGTCTCTACCAATTTCTCCTTCAGTTCAGTTCTTGTCTTTCTTCCAAAGAAGTAGCATCCTCTTTACTTATTCTTGATGGTAGATCGCTTAGCACCTCACATAATGGCTTGGCAAAGCAGGCAAAGTCTTTAATGATAATAATAATAATTATTTTTTCTGTGATTTTACAGGTCACCATCTTTAAGTTGACCAATGCAACAGTATCCACCAGTATGCATGTATGCAGTTCTCTGTACTTTTATAGAAAGAGACTGTGTAAGCATATCAGTTCCATGTAAAACCTCTTTTATTTAAGGTACTTGCATCAAAATGTGCTCCTTGCACTTCCCTATAATTAAGCTTGGTGCTTCTTTTGGTGCTGCTGCGCCTACTGCCGCAAGAAAAGCCTGAAGCTACCACCACCTCACCTCCACACCAGACAGTATATCCAGGGTTCCTTCAGCACCCTGCATCAATAGCTGCAGTTCAATTGTGGCAAAAGAAGAGGGTGGACATGTCCATCTCATGCAGAACACTGGAAATGATGCCAACAAACACTGGAAATTATGTCAGACCTAGAAATTATTTGGCACAATTGCGATGAAGAGCACGAGCTGCTGCATTAAATTACAGTTGTGCTCAGAATTGCACTTTGCTCACTGCACTTGTCGATGTGCATGTGCCCTAATGTCAGTGCCCAAGATAGCTAGGCCAACTAAAGTACACGAGCGCTATATGATCTCACTGTTGTTGTCCTATTTATTGAGTGCAGAGGACCTCTTGAATTTGTTGCGGTATGATGCTGTGTGAGATGGTAGCTCACATTAAAAGGCCCCCTACACTCTTCTTTCCTCTGTAGTTACACCCCTGAAAGTCAGCTTTATCTAATGTTAATTACCGTATATACTCGAGTATAAGCGGAGTTTTTCAGCACTAAAAAGTAACCCTCGGCTTATAGTCGACTACCATATATACTCGAGTATAAGCCGATCCGAATATAAGCTGAGGTACCTAATTTTAGAAAACTGGAAAAATGTATTGACTTGAGTATAAGCCTAGGGTGCAAAATGCAGCTGCTACTGCTAAGTTTTTTTAGCTGTCAGGCAAGTTTGGGAAGGCTAAGGAAGCTGCCATAAAAAATACCTGATGCCCACCACAGTCTGCTTCCCATTGACTTCAGAGCTGTTCAACTTGTCTTCCCATTGACTTCAGAGCTGTGCAACTTGACTTCAGAGCTGTGCAACTTGACTTCAGAGCTGTTCAACTAAAACTCCTTGTTAGAAAGGCACACATGCGAGCGAGCACACACTCGCATGTGTGAACTTAGGAAAGGCACAACTTAGAAAAGGCACAACTTTGAAAAGGCACAACTTTGAAAAGGCACAACTTAGAAAGGCACACCTTTAAAAATGCACAACTTTGAAAAGGCACAACTTTGAAAAGCCACAACTTAGAAAGGCACACCTTTGAAAATGCACAACTTTGAAAAGGCACAACTTAGAAAGGAAAACCTTTGAAAATGCACAACTTTGAAAATGCACAATTTGAAAATGCACAACTTTGAAAAGGCACACCTTTGAAAATGCACAACTTTGAAAATGCACAACTTTGAAAATGCACTACTTAGAAAGACATGCAAGCTGTTTAACTAAAACTCACATGCTAGCTAGCATACGCCGATGATGGGACAGGGGGGCAGTGCAAGGGCGCCTGCGTTTGGAAGCGGCGACCGTACAGAAAAGGCACAACTTTAAAAAGGCACAACTTTAAAAAGGCACAACTTAGAAAAGGCACAACTTTGAAAAGGCACAACTTACAAAGGCACACCTTTAAAAATGCACAACTTTGAAAAGGCACAACTTAGAAAGGCACACCTTTGAAAATGCACAACTTTGAAAAGGCACAACTTAGAAAGGCACACCTTTGAAAATGCACAACTTTGAAAAGGCACAACTTAGAAAGGCACACCTTTGAAAATGCACAACTTTGAAAATGCACAACTTTGAAAAGGCACAACTTACAGCCACGGGGGGGGGGGGGGGGTGAGACACGTGCACGCGTCCGAGCGCACGAATGGACGGCCACGGGGGTGGGGTTTGCAATGAATGACATCTTCAGTACCGTATATACGTGAGTAGACTCGCTGAAAGAGTCGGCTTATGCTCGAGTATATACGGTATATGGATGTGCTGGCTCGTTGAACGTGCTCATTGCGCGCACCTTCCCCCCCCCCATGGACGGAGGTAAGTGTGTTCTCAACGAGCACGTTACTGCAGATCCAGAGTCGGCAGGTATGTACGGACACAAGTGGAGGGAGGGAAGGAGGTAGGGAGGTATGTATGCATGGACACAAGTGGAGGGAGTGAGGGAGGTATGTATGCACGGACACAAGTGGAGGAAGGGAGGGAGGTATGTATGCACGGACACAAGTGGAGGGAGGGAGGGAGGTATGTATGCACGGACACAAGTGGAGGGAGGAAGGGAGGGTGGGTGTGCGCAACGAGCACGTTACATCTGCACATCCATCTGTACAACAAGCCAGAGTAAGTAATTGGTACAATAACTTGTTATTTACAAAAATTAAATTAAAATAAAGTCCAGCATCAAGAATTATTTTGCCCTTGTAACTACTATTGTAGTACTGTGGTGGGACTTGTACACTGGGGTCCAAGTACTTGATAATTAGTATGGCAGCTTCCTTAGCCTTCCCAAACTTGCTTTTGTCTGCTGCTGTAGCATTTTTCTTTCCCTAAAGTTATCTATTTATTTATCTGTTGTTTATTTGATTATTGAAACTTAGCAGTAGCGGTTGCATTTCCCACCCTAGGCTTATACTCGAGTCGAGTTTTTCCAGTTTCCAATTAGGTACCTCGGCTTATATTCGGATCGGCTTATACCCGAGTATATATGGTAGTATGTATTATTTGGATTTGGTAAATAACCACTAATATAAAGGACTAAAGGTTATACTGTGCCGAAGCATAATAAACCTTAACACTATTTTAAGGCACTGGTGAGCCCTGGGCAAAGATCCTATTCTTGGCCTTTGCATCCTACCTGCACACTCCCAAATTAGTAACAGTAATGCCACATGCTACATAGAGAACCTTACATATATGAGGACTGTAGTGTAGTGGTACTGAAGTCTGTAGTGGAGGGGAGAAGGCAGCAAATAAAGAAATACATATAAAAAGACATCTAGGTTTTACATTGTAATAACTCTACCTAGCCTGCAGGCAGAGAAAAGTTCTGAAGAACTTAAGCCGGCCATACACGCACTGATAATATTGTACAAAACCTTGTTTCATACAATATTTGGTGCGTGAATGGCTGCTCAAAGAGGCGACCAATATTGCAGAAGGCTGCGGATATCAGTCAACTCGTCGAACAGCCAGGTTAAAAGATTTTGATCGGGTGCCATTGAAGGCGCCCAAGCAAAATCTACATTTAGGGCTGAATTGCCAGGTGGAGGAAGAAATTCTATTTTTTCTGCCTCCATATCTGACGATTCAGCCCTGAATGCTAATGGAGGGTGGGAACGATCTTTTGTATGACCAATGGTAGCACAAAATATTGGAATCGGTACATGTATGACCACCTTAAGTCAGTTCAGACCTCCCTCTCACACATTACTTGTGTGTCTGACATGGTTGCCAACATCTGAAATAATTTCTAGGTACACTTTGATGCTAAATGTGGGTATAATGTGGGGTAAGTGTCACAGCCAGCTCCATGTTGTAGTTCCCATCATCCCCAGCTACAGTCAGGTGATATCAGTGGTGATAAAAGGGCAACCTTTTAGGAGTTATAACGTTGAAAAGCAAGTTGCAGGTAAAATGTATGCCCTTTATATTTCTAGTGTCTTGGAGTACATAGTCTGACTTACCATGGAAATGTTGAGAAACAGGTTCTTCTGCGATCAGTACTGCTTTATAAGGAATAGGCAATCCATGCAGTGATTGCCATAGCTGCTACTCCTACAGCGTCAGTTGAGTGCTATGTAGTTTCTCAGCAAAATGTTGAATTTCTTGTCCATTGTTATAACTTGTGATCATGTGTTTCACTTCGCCAAAAAGTTCGCAACATGCAGGTACTGCATGACTTTTTTGGTGCACGTGACTTTTTTTACTCAACTGCGCCTTTTTCGTGCGGTCACTCCCTTTTTTTATGCTGCCACAACTTTTTGTTTTTCTTCTGCTCATCACTAATCAAGTGCGGATTAAAAATATATTCTATACCATAGAATCTACTTGGATATTCGCACGAAACGCGTCAGGCATTTTGTTTTAAAATGAAGAAATAAAGTCCGTTTTTATAGTAGATCTCTACAGTCCGGAGTGCTTGATGTTCCTTTTCTAAACATTGGTGTGTCTTCCCTTCAGCTACGGGTTCGGGGCTTAAAGCACCCGGACCACCATTGGACTTTGGTGAGCATATTGTTTATCTTGAACCTAATGCCGCTTATGTGATTTATTCCTTGTATTGTGAGCGATAGACTCGGGGTTCCTTTACACCCGGGTCTCAACTTTTCACATGGTACATAATTAATTTATCTTCATGCTGCTGTGCAATGCAATGTGATTACTTAATCTTTCTACTAGTATTTATCCCAAGCGGACTCTATCCATTTGAGCGTTTTTGTTTAAGTATTTATACTTGGATATTCACCAACCAAATCAGTAATAGGAAAACTGGGACCTCTAGATTTCCCAAGCATCCACCAGTTGTCCCTCAACTGTGAAAAAAATCTAACTCTTAATGGGCTTCTTTGGGCAACCTCTCTCTTTTTTAGGCAATTCCTAGGGGCTGATTTACTAACCCACGAATCCGACCCGAATTGGAAAAGTTCCGACTTGAAAACGAATATTTTGCGACTTTTTCGTATGTTTTGCGATTTTTTCGGATTCTGTACGAATTTTTCGGATCCAATACGATTTTTGCGTAAAAACGCGAGTTTTTCGTATCCATTACGAAAGTTGCGTAAAAAGTTGCGCATTTTGCGTAGCGTTAAAACTTACGCGAAAAGTTGCGCATTTTTCGTAGCGTTAAAACTTAACGCTACGAAAAATGCGCAACTTTTCGCGTAAGTTTTAACGCTACGCAAAATGCGCAACTTTTTACGCAACTTTCGTAATGGATAGGAAAACTCGCGTTTTTACGCAAAAATCGTATTGGATCCGAAAAATTCGTAAAGAATCCGAAAAAATCGCAAAACATACGAAAAAATCGCAAAGTACCGATCATTACGAAAAAAACGCAATCGGACTCCATTCGACCCGTTCGTGGGTAAGTAAATCAGCCCCCTAGTGTTATTGTTGTAAACATAACAATACAATTGATACAGAGATTTCCTAGCCTATTTTTAGAATGTACCCTTGACATATTGCTCCTTCCTTCTCCAATGTCTTGTGGGGCCTCAATCAGTCTCTTAACAGTTGTGTTCAACTACTCTTTTCTGGTGGATTCTTTAGTGACACCTACTTAACAAAACAGTAGGTTCTAAATTCAACTTCTTTATTGTTATAACTTCTTTTTGAATAAGATGGTATGTTGGAGTGGGGATCATCACTAACCTTTTTCACCAACTGTTTGTCAGGATTCAAATTCATCATCTTGTAACAACTTGGTTGCATTTGGCTTTCAGTTATATACAGTATTTCCTCAGTACGACAGTCTTTCTTGAATCCCCTTCTAAGACTATTATGGACATGACCGGTGATGTTGGTTTACACACTGTAATAAATATGCCCCTAAATGCACTGTATTCTTTAATGGATTCTGATGTCAAAATTTCTTTTCACTAATAGAGCACCTCAGTGAAAAATACAAACCAATTCATAGTAATAACTGATTTATTAGAAGACAATATTTGTTTAAACAGCAGCCTGTGATTTTAGCAAATTTGTCTATATAGGTGCCTACTTGACTTTCTGTTGTCACAGGAGCTCCCCATCTTGGATTTTGACAGTAGTGTCAGTGACACTGTACATGCTCAGTGTACTCAGAGCAGTTGTTAAAAAGCTAAGTTTAGGGGTCTCGCAAATTATCAAGCAGAGAATGAAGTTTACATGCCATAAAAGCTGATGCTACAGGTCTGATTATTAAATTCAGATGCTAATTGCCTATAGAGTTGCCATGTAGTAATTAACTAAATTAATTACTAATCTGCTTTATATTGTGACATTTATATTCTATATATACATTATGTTGTGAGCCTGTCCATAGTGTCAGAACTAAAAGCTGATTTACAGATCTGCACTGCTAAAAGACTGTGGTTGCATCCTGACAAAGCACTTAAGGTGGAAGATCCTGATGGTACAGCAGCACTAATCTAATGGAAGTCTGCCTCACTGGCAAAGCCTGGGCACTTCAGGTTTTTTTTTAATTAAAACAGATTATATCTATAATGTAGAGCAATATAACCTGCTACAGTGCGCTAATAACTGCAGTATTGTAACAGGTGACTTTTAACTTGAGGATATTTATTTTACATGTCATGAATGATTTTATTAGATTCTTTCATATCTGCTTGATTTGAAGATGAGCTGAAATAGGACACAGCATTTGTGTAATCACATTTTTAGAAATTTGCCCTTAGAGCTAACAATCTATGTAAGCATGATACATGACAACATTTCACAGACTGTATTTTAATGTTTTGTCCTATGTGCCACCTCTGACCTTTCTCATCTACCAGACCCACCTGTCAATCATAACCCCCAGCCTTTTGCCCTGTTCAAGGGATATATTTATAGGCTGCCCTGTGTAGGACAAAGCAGCTGTCATGTCACATGACCACCAAGCTCAATTCATGGCTCATTATTAAACTTCTGTTTTTAAAAGTACATCTTTCTTTTTTGTCTTAGTATTTGTAGGGTTAGGTTATATTTGAGTCACTATATACCATTTTTCTGAATATTCTCTTTTTCAAAACAGCTGTGGTTGAAGCCCCTTTTTCACCCCCGTGTAAGGTGTCACGTCTCTTCTCTCCTCCTATGACCTTTTAGAAGGCAAGTGTTTAACATTCCGAAAGAGTCACTTCACCCTTGGCCTAAGAGAGGGCATCGCAATAGCAAATGTTTACGTAGGGCAATAATGCTGCACTCACCCATACAGCAATAGCTAAAAGCCAGTTTCCAGTATAACTGCACAAAAGATACAATCAGACACACAAAGATTCTGCCAAATCTCAGAATACATATGCTTCTCTATGAGAGAGATGATAACTCACATCAAATGTCAACTTTACTTACTGTTGATTGGTATGTATTCATTGGAACAAAGCAGAAGGGAAATCGGGGAGCACACACCAGGATAGCCCACTAAGGTAAGTTGATTCGTGCTGCTACGCTGAGCTGCCCCCGATTGGGCCAAAAATTCCAGCAAAAATTGATAGAGAAGCGGAGCACAGAAAAAACTTGGGAATAAAAACATACATTTATTTCATCATTTAAAAATAGGTCAGAGCATATTCACCTCTTTAGCTTAACGCATTTCGTGGTAACACCACTTCCTCAGAAGCCCAAATTGTGGGACCCTCCATTTGAGTTTAAATAGATAGAACACACACCCATTCTTAATTAGCAACTCACTGTTAACCCTGAAGTGTGAAAAACAAGCACATATATGTCCATAGACGTGATGAAAACCTTGTATACATACATACTATGTATTCATTGGATTTGTTAAATAACCATAAAATATGGATAAAAATGTACTGTACCAAAGCATAATAAACTATAAAACAAATTTTACCAATGCACCAATGAAGTTCTGGCCCATTTTAAGGCACCGATAAGCTCTGGGCAAAGTCCTATTCTTGGCAAAAGCATCCTACCTGCACACTCTTAAAATAGTAGCAGTTATGGCACACGTTACATAGATAACATTACATATATATGAGGTCTGTTCCCTTTAGAAGAATCTATTATACTACACCATTCTATAATAAATACATACTTTACTATTTTCATTACTTTGGATGCAGATTTCTTTCATCCCTATTATTTTTCCTTCCTAGAGCCAAACCAGCTTGCTCTTGTAAATTTGTAGTGGACAAGGGAGCAAATCATTAGACTGCTAAGATTGCAGTAACTCTACCTGGTCTTCAAATAGAGAATAGATCTGAAAAAATTAGTCAGTCCGGACTTCTCTTTCACAGTACTTGTGCCTCTGACATGGTTGCCATGAAAAAGGGACACTAGGGACCCTTTGATGCGTAGCCTTTGCATACTACCAAAATTCAACTAAATGTGGATACAGAGTGTCACACCTGAGACATGACATGCTCAGTGGCCATGGTTATAACATTGCAAAAAAACTCACCATTATATACTCTCATATTATACTCTCATAATCTCATAGGCAATGGATGTGTAATCAATCTGTATATTTTTGGAGTGTGGGAGTTAAAAAACAGAGTCATAGGGGAAAAATACAGGAGAACATTAATTATGCTCTTGCAGAAGCACTTCTTGCTGGGAGGATGCACCTCTGTACCTCCAGCACACGATGCAGAGGCGGAAAGAAGGGGACCCTATTGCAGCCTCCATCTGTGGCTACACCCTACATCTTGCATGTCTGAACGATGTTAGGCTAATGCCAGACGAGGTGTAGGGCAGATATTATCGGCACGCAGAAAATCACTTTCTGAAAATTCTGCCCTACGCCTCCTACATGTGCCTGCACCTGAATAAATTAGTTTTTAATACGTATATCGGCTACATGTGCCTGCACCTGAGTGTATCTCATTCATTCGGGTGCAGGCACGTGTAGGAGGCGTAGGGCGGAATTTTCAGCAAGCGCTCTTCCGCTTTGCTGTGCTATTTAGCAGGACAAAATCTGACAAAACAATGACAGAAATATCTTGTCTATGGAATATACAAAGGATTATTGCCTCTAATGCATCTGCCTGTGTTTATTAGTGTGCCTGTGTGCAGGGTCAGACTGGGGGGTGCCCCCGCCGCACCCCCTAACCCCTCATAGGGGCCCCACCACCCACCTGACATCCTCCTCTGAGCGCAAAACTTACTTTCAACGCATCAGGGGAGGGACAATGGCGAAGCAAGAAAAGGATCGGCCCAGGAGGCGGCCCAGTCTGACCCTGCCTGTGTGTGTTACAAGTACAGTCACTGTCAAACACTTTTCTTTGAGACTTTTCCTCACATTTCATTCTGGCATCTATTCCTTGGGAATAAATGACGTGCCATGGCCAAAATCCAGTGTCCTGAAAAAAATCATGTAGAGGTAGTTGTGGAGGATTAAGAAGATTAGGAAGATTAAGAATAATCAGGAAAGAGCAGCAGGGACTGTATATATATATATATATATATACAGAGAGAGAGAGAGATATCAAAGAAAAAAATGTATCTCCAAACTTTCTATCGAGGTGCATGGTCAAAAAAATGCATATGTTTGGTAAGGACCAGCACTCTCAAGAATAAAAACAACAAAATGTCTTTATTTCACATACCACTTGTGTCCAACGTTTCAGTCCACATTAGAATCTTTATCATTAATTATAATTGTTGTTATGGAGTGGGTGGGTTCCAAAGTGACTAGGAGTCTGCAGCTGTCCTAAAAGCATCCTAAAGATGCTGATCAAATGTAAGGGTTACTTAATGTTAGCAGCAGACAATGACAATCTACTACTAAAGTGAATAGATGAAGAATACATTCTGCACTTTTTTACATAGCAAAATATACCAGTTAGAATTAAAATTAAAGTTTCAATTTTGCCATACTCTTTCTAAGAATTTCTACAGTATTTATTGCAAATGTTCAGTGGTTTCAAGATATTTGTAGATATAATTGCAGAACACAGCCTTGCATTCTTCTTTGTAGGTCTATTAATCAGCTGGCTTCTGCTACCCCAGAGGTAGATCTATACCTGGCACTTAGCCTTGACCCCCTTTCTCCTCCCTCACCTATGTGATCACAAGAAGCCCATATTCATACACTGATTGTGTAGGAGAGTGGTACGCCCTCCCCAGTTCAGTAGATATATTTACCCACAAATATCCAGTAAAAAATGTATTGATTGGCCCCCTTAGGGTAAAATGTGCCTAGTATGTATGTATATTTAGATTTTTAAAGCATTACTTGTGCACACAGGGCTGTGCAATAGGACAATACATAATAGTACAAACAGGGGTAACACAAAAATAAGATACTAATACATTCTAATATAATTACATTTCCGATGGAGTGCGATCCATTTCTATTATTTTTGATTTTGGGTATTTAGCTTTTTGTTCAGCAGCTCTCCAGAGTGAAATTTCAGCAGCTTTCTGGTTGCTAGGGTCCAATGTAACCTAGCAACAAGGTAATGGTTTGAAAGAAAGGTATAAATATGAATAGATGAGGGCCTAAATAGAAAGTAAAAAAAAGTAACAATAACAGTGCATTTGTAGCCTCACAGAACAATAGTTTTTTTGCTCCTGAGGTCAGTTACCCTCATCTGAAGAGGAAGGCAAATAATTAAAAATGAAGACCAATTGAAAAGTTGCTTAGAATAGGCCATTCTATGACATACTAAAAGTTAACCTGATGGTGATCTACCCCTTTAAAGTTGCAGTTTTTACTTTACTGTGCATTCATGTTATCTGGAACAGAGGATTGCAGGGGTATTGGTAAAAGATGACAGCATGGTGCTCAAAGAATAGTAAAGGCGCGCTGGATTGGGTCTAAAGGTGGCCAAACATGTTCAGATTTAGTCTTCTTCTGACAAACATAAGGCTAGCAATCGTACGTTTAAATTCAACAATCTAAACAGTTGAACTGAAATTGTAGGATAAAGCCCTAAAAATAAATCAGAGGATGTTCTGAACATGAAATAGTTGTCAGACAGCAACTGTATGAAAAAGTGACCTGGAAATGCATTGTAGTTCCCCAAGGATATCGTCATATAAAAAATACATGTGCAGATTGTATCATTGTCCAACTGAAATTTTCTAACCTGCCTGATCGGCTAAACGACCTGGTACAAAAACTTTTTGGACGATAAATCTGAGCCCACACATGGTCCAAAAATCGCATTTAATGTAATTTCGTATGATTATAACAGTGTGTATATGGCCAGCTTAAGGTTTGCCATTATATTTGCCAATATGATAGGCACCCCCTAGTGAATATCGCTTGACTTGTCCTTGAAAGAAACAAGAGAAAAGAGGCACTTAACTTTGCTCCCAATTCTGGATGTGCAGCTATAAGCCCCTGACAACCAGTGGTGGCATGTTTTTTCACCTCAAGGTGTAACCCTGGTATGCAGGGGCATTGGCAAGGCTGGAGGAAGAACTTTGGGCCTTCTTCCAGCCTAGTCAATCATCTAATGATGGAACTGGGACCTGAATCTTAAAGGGAAAAAGCTAATAATTCCTGACTCTCCATTCATCCTTGCCTGCTGCCGTTAATAGTGAAATGTCCCAAGTGATATGCTCCAGGGCCAGCACCCAGGTACTTATTTTTCTTTACTTAGTATGAATTCATTTCTGCCCATTTCCCCACCAGTTTGGTATATAAAACAGCTTGAGCAGTGACCTCCAGATTAAGCAGTGAAGGAAGGGCTGCCTCTGCAAGATGAATGTTTGAGATCTCCCTCCTTTGCAATGCAACAGCTAAGACATTACATGCAGTGATGAGCAAATGTTTTTGCCAAGCATGGATTTGCTGTGAAATTTTGCATTTCACCATTGCCAATTTTTCCCTTAAAACTTTAAAATAAAAATTTGAGAAAGAGTCGCAGTTGCATCAAAAAAGTCATGGTTGTGTCAGAAAAGTCATCGTTGCATCAAAAAAGCTGTGCAGTAGCCGTGTTTCACATATTTATCACCATTTTGTGAATTTTGCCACAAATTTTTCAACAGTTTTATAAATTTCCCTGTGAAGCTAAACAGGCCAGATTTGCTCATTACTAATTACTAGCCTTTATGCTCAGTAATTATCTATCAGCAACCTAACTGCCAGTCCCATAGAATTGCTTATTCATGTTGCATTTACATCTGTGACATGCCCAGTGTTCACAAAATAAATGCAGGACCAAGATTTCCTGGTAGGAAAGGGGTTAAGTAGCCTCGCCAAAAACAAAAATCACCCTCCGCCCATGCCTGTAATAAATATATCTTAGTGGAAGGTCAGAGTTATATATAAACAGGAGAGGGGCAGACTAAAATCTGATCTGCAGAGCTGCAGTCACCCCTTCCCCTCCAGATCCCCAGTACAGCGACATTAACCTTTGCCTTGCCGAGACTATCACGCCTTTCCCTTTCTAATGACAGAGACAACTCATACAGTGTGAGCTGGGCACATATTCATGGCACTTTCTGTATTTACAGTAATACCAGAGGACTGAGCATTCCCCATGCCTACAAGACACTGCTGAGGCTCTCTTGCTGTAACTGTCCCCGTACCCTTTTGCTCTGCCCTCTCTAACCCTGCCTCTTGGCTTTTACAGTAAGTAGGGGAGGGGCCTTATAAGGGTGGGCTTTCTGACACAGGGAGACAACCCAAGCTATATTATCTGTGCTCCCTCACTTACTAGCCCTGTAGCTGCTGGTGCCCACCTTGCGCTTCATCATGTCTCGTCCCCTCACTGACCAGGAGAAGCGCAAACAGATCAGCGTGCGCGGATTGGCCGGCGCAGAAAATGTCTCCGACCTCAAGAAAAACTTTAACCGGCACCTCCATTTCACTCTAGTCAAGGACCGAAATGTGGCTCTGCCCCGCGATTATTACTTTGCCCTTGCAAATACCGTACGGGATCACCTGGTGGGACGCTGGATCCGAACTCAGCAGCATTACTATGAGCATGACCCCAAGGTGAGCTGTGCCCCAGGCAGGGAGGGATTGAGCATGACCCCAAGGTGAGCTGTGCCCCAGGCAGGGAGGGATTGAGCATGACCCCAAGGTGAGCTGTGCCCCAGGCAGGGAGGGATTGAGCATGACCCCAAGGTGAGCTGTGCCCCAGGCAGGGAGGGATTGAGCATGACCCCAAGGTGAGCTGTGCCCCAGGCAGGGAGGGATTGAGCATGACCCCAAGGTGAGCTGTGCCCCAGGCAGGGAGGGATTGAGCATGACCCCAAGGTGAGCTGTGCCCCAGGCAGGGAGGGATGCTGAGAGCATTGTGCCTTCATCTGACTATAATAATGTGTGGGAATGTACTGTACTCCATAACAAGTAGGAGGCAGAATTTGAAAAGGGTTTATTCTTTTTGGTGGAGGGTGATTTTTGTGTTTGTGGGGGAGACTACTTAATCCTTTCCCTGCCAGGACATTTTGACCTTACCTCACCTTAAACACAGGGCATGTCAATGAGCAGTAGAAAAGGGCAATTCTGTGCTGCTGACAGGCAGATCCCTGATATAGCTAATATTCTACAATTTAAAGAAGGAAAATTAAAATGACTGGGAGGTGCTAAATGTTAGGCACCTCCCATTGATTATAATAGCTCACCTGATACCCTGGGCCGGTGTTCTGTTAGCAGGAAACTGCTCTACTATGAGCACCACATTGCAGTCTTCTTCTACTTTCTGTTTTCCTGCTGCCCCTGGCCTGCCCATGCACATGGAGTAAAGAAGTTCAGCTGTTACTGTACTGTACATACTGTATTTGCACACTCACTGAGAGGAAGGTAGGAGCAAAGAAAATGGAGACATGGAGCTCACACTGATGTGCCCTGTGCCAATGCAGTTTTCTGCTAACAGAAGCACTGGGGTAAGCTATTATTATCAGGGGGTGTAACATTTGGCACCCCCAGTGGATTAACCTTTTCTACTCCTTTAATATGTGTGGCAGGGCAGAAGGTAAAGGGAGCTGTTCTAGTTTTTGTGATGACCCTCCGTTGGTAACCCAATGTTAAACAAACATGCCATGGAATTTCTTTGTCTCTGACTAGTGACTACAGGGAAGAGCTGGACACTGGTAATCTTATCATCTTACTCACAAGGACCAAACATGGAGTAGCTTCAATTTCCCTGTTTCACTTTATCTCTCATTATATTCAGACAAAGCCCAATAAATGCCTTTGCTACTCTAAGGACATTGTGACATGGCACTTATACCTTTAAAGGAACAGTAACATCAAAATATGAAAGTGTATAAAAGAAATAACAATATGATGCTCTGTTACCCTGCACTGGTATAACTGGTGTGTTTGCCTCAGAAAGACTATTATAGTTTATATAAGCAAAGCTGCTGTGTAGCCATGGGGGCAGCCGTTTGAATGAGAAAAGGCACAGGTTACATAGCAGATAACAGATAAAATGCCATTGTATTCTACAGAGTTTATCTTTTATCTGCTATGTAACCTGTGCCTTTTCTCCTTTTTTCCAGCTTGAATGGCTGCCCCCATGGCTACACAGCAGCTTATTTATATAAACTGTAGGAGCGTTCTGTAGCAAATACACCAGTTTTACCACTGCAGGGCAACAGTACATTACATTTTAATTACTTTAAAACACTTTCATATTTTGATGTAACTGTTCCTTTAATACATTTCCTGCACACAATGGCACTGTTTGCGTCAAAGATACCATGCATATCACAGATTAACAGTAGCAGCTGCAGCACAGAAACTTACATTTTCTCAGGTTGGGTCCCCTATTCTGCTTTCCTATATTACCCTCTGTTTTGTTGCTGTCTTAACAGTTTCCTCTACTCTGTCCCTATTTTTTTTTTGCCTCCCCCTTATTCTGCTTTCCATCATCACCTTTGCATTCCAGTTTTTCACTTGATTCTTCTTTTTACTCCTGCACTTCAGTTCCAATGTGTATAATGGCTGTGCAGCATTGTCTAGACACTCGGCGTGGTGTCGAAGGGATCCACAACAGTTAGACAATAGGAACTAACACTCAAATCATATTCTTAAACTCTTAGGGCCGATTCATTAAAACACGAGTTCGAATCTCGAATGGGAAAAATTCGGATTGAATACAATAATTTCTGAAGATCGCGACTTTTTCATATCTTGTGCTAATTTTTCATTGCCGTCGCAACTTTTCCGTATTGAACAATCGTAAACAGCGGGAAAACCTTTCCGACTTTGATCCTTTTGTGCATGATTTTGGAAGCCTCCCATAGGACTCAATGGCACTCTGCAGCTCCAACCTGGGCCAAGCGAAGTCACGATATCGAAGCTTGAATGAATCCAAAACTTTCGTACTCGGCGCGACAATCCGATGGTGGCGAAAAATTTGCACAAGATACGAAATTGTCGCAAAAGTAACAATCATTACGAAAAAGACGAATTCGGAGCTATCACTTTCCAGGTTTACTATTCTGCTAACCTTGCATGTTAGTGTACCAACCCCCCCCGTATTTCTGCAGCCTGACTTGACATTACCCTGACTTCTTTTTTCTTATAGTTTCCTCTTACTCTAATGTATTCACACCACATGTAAAGACATAAATTATTAGCTGCACTAAGGACTGACTTTGATTAGTGCCGGGCACCAGCAGGAAAAATGTGTTTATTTAGCATTCTCCATGCAAAGCATGCAGTGATTTTTACAAGAGAGCCACACGGGCATGCTTGGCATCAAACTTGCAGAACACAACTGTATACAAGGGCATGTAATGTATCAGCTGCCTCACATCTAAGCAACACCGTTGTTCCAGCAGGATTCCTTGTGCAGAAGTGGCTCTCCTGTCACTGCTTAGGTTGGAGGTCACTGCTTAAGCTGTTTTATATATTAGACTGGTGGGAAAAGGAGGGGGGGTTTAAACAAGAATAGAAGAAACCAAGTACCTGGGTGCTGGCTCTTGCATATAGCACCCTGGGACTTTTAACTATTAATGGCAGTAAGAAGGGATGGATGTGAAATGGAGAAAGTGTACCACTCAAAGTGTAAGTCCCAATTCCACCACTAGGGGATGTCTAGGCTGGAGGAAAGTTTAATGTTCTTCCAGGCTAGCCAATCCACTTCGGCTGTACTAGGACTTAAACCTTAAGGGGAAAACTGCGGTTGAAGCTGCAGATACCAACCCTACAGATTTTGTAAAAGTACTAATACTATAGAGGCAACTTAATCAATTAGTAAGTGCAGGCCAGGGTGCAAAGCACAAAAAAACAGGTGCAATCTGTCATGGTTTTTGCACTTTGCAGCATATTCCTCTGCATGTCTCTAAATTTCTTCTGGTTATGAATTCAGCAGCCCTGCATTTATGGGGGTAGGCAGAGCCATGTAAGTGTCCCTCATCCTGACCCTTATCATGATGTGCAAGTTAGGAAGCACCAGTATGGGCAGGCTGCCCGGAGCCCTGAACTAACTGCCTACTGAGTGACAGGGCTGACTGTGTTTTCTGGTTTTCTGCACTGCACCTTGCACAGCACTGCCCCTGTCCCAAGTCCAAAGTAAATAAGCGCTGAGGGGCACTCTTTGTGTCTCCTTGTGCTCCTGCAGTTGTGTCGGGGGCAGTAGTCCCCTCATGTCTTTTGCGCATAAACTTGTGCTTCTCTACATTTCCACTGGTCACAGTGCTCCAAAACGAAGTGTGGAGACCTATAAATAAAGTATTGCCTGCACCTAGCCCATGGTAAATGTGTGCTAAATTATATAGGTGCTGCATAATCTTATGGTCAAAATAAGAAAGGCCTCTGGTAATGTTTCTTACTATAGGATCATGGCTACTTAAGTTTAAATGAAGCTGTTTAAAGGACATGTCACTGCAAAAAATAAATTATTGCCTAGTAAAAAAAACATAATTCTAAGCAACTTTCCAACATGAATGTATTAAAATTTTTCAGTGCTTTAAAAATTACTTGTAATTGTAATTGCTATTGAAAGCAGCATTTGCTGAACTCCTGGTTGTTTCTTTTTAAACAATGTTGCAAAAACCAGTCTCCTCCAGCAAGGCAGGTCTGTCAGTCTGCTGGCTTGAGTTACATTGTTTTAAATGCCAGCACTACCAGGGCAGAGAATAGAAAAGGACAGACTAAGACTGCTTTTAATAGCAATTATATATACAAATAACTCAAAAAACATTACAAATTTGTAATGAATGTATATTGCAAAGTTGCTTAGAATTTATTTTGTTAGGCAAAAAATGATAATCTGTGTTGACTTGTCTGTTAAGTGTCAAAAATGTCAAAACATTGTAGGAACCAGGGGTAGGCAGAAGAGTCACCTGCCTAGGGCACAATAATGAGGGGACACCAGACTGGTATTTCTTCTGCCTAACCCTATCTGCGTTTTCTTTTGCCTCCACTTCCACTTGTCATTGTGCGGCACCCCTCACAACATCAGTTTGTATGTGATCACTTCTTTTTGCACACACACATGGGGGAGGGTGCGGGGCCGAGGTGCCCAGCTTTGTTACCTAGGGTGCCTGGCCTGCTTGCCCCACATCTGGTGGGAACCACTAGGTGGCACCTCCAGAGTTTTCCCATGTATCAATAGGTACCTTGTGTGCAGTTCACAAGAGGACCCAGCACAACAATGTGGCTTTGGATGCAAGTAACTTGACATTTATTTGTAAAATGACTGTGCCTAAAATTTCGCAACCTCAACTTCATTTGGTGGTTATGAATTACCCCTATATACCGTCAGTCTTTTTTATAGTTTATTTTCTCCTCTCCTAGTCACATTCTATGCTAACTTCAAACTACTGCATAGGGTATTTAGGTATTTAGCCCTAGCAAATTGTCCCAGAATGTGGCTGTCTACTATCCTATGAAAAGTTAATCTTACTATGAACTGGTCCTTTGAATGCTTGCCCTAAACCTGCATTCAATTACCTGGCTGACCTATACCTCTCCTCCACTTATGGTCATATTTTGGAATAACCCATTTGAATATGTACCAGCAATTTGAGGAGACACATCTGATGTCTGTTTTGTATAAAACACTTTTCTTATAACGTAACTGTAAGAACACACTCAGCATTTGTTGCTTTAATGAATACTTTAGAAATATATATTGTTAAATATTGAACTGTTTAACTTTCGAGAGTTTCATGGACAAGATGTGTTGCAAAGAGAACTGCATCAATGAGATGGAATGTGCAGCTTTTATAAAAGGCATGTAACCAGGAATTTATACTTGTACTATATTTATATAGTAATATTTATATTAAATGTGCCAACAAGTCAGAGATATATACCTTCAGAAAAGAAGTGTTCTGCTCAGAAAAGAGATCAATCAGAAGCCTCAAATGTCCTTTCCCATCTCCTTCCTGAGCAACACAACATCAGAACACTTCTGTGTTTTCCTTTTTGGGCACATGCCACACGATGTGTATGGCGTATATTTTTTCGGCAAGCCGAAAACCACTTGCTGAGAATATGCGCCATACGACCATACCTGTGCCTGCACCTGAACGCAAGACTTTGCATTGTCTCTCATTTTTTAATGCGGATATCGTTACATGTGCCTGCACCCGAGCGTATTCCATTCATTTGGGTGCAGGCACAGGTAAGGTCGTATGGCACGTATTCTCAGCGAGTGTTTTTCGGGTTGCTGAAAATATACGCCATACACATTGTGTGGCATTAGCCTTAAGGTCTCTGACTGTACAGTTACTGGAACTGACCAGCAGGCTGCACTCTTTTTACAAAATTCATTATGTCGGCAGTCAATAAAAACTTAAATAGCTTTGAAAATGAAAAAAAAGTAATTAATGTAAATTTCAAAAGTGCTTAGAAAAGCACCCTGAGCAATGTTACATTCAATTTTTTTAAGGTTTACTTATCCTTTAAAGCTGAGGCTGAATGCTCAGACATTAGACATTTCCATTTGACTAAACATAGGGGGCTGAAATTTCTCCATCTCAGTTATGGTAAAGAAAGAAATTTATGAATAGCAAATAATGCCCTTAAAAATACCCAAGAAACCTGCTTGTATTTAATGGTGTTTTGTGTGCGTGTAATATATAAAATAATATGGCATATTGTCTTAATCGACAATCTTTTCTTTTTTTTTTTACCAGAGGATTTATTATCTGTCTCTTGAATTCTATATGGGCCGGACACTGCAGAATACCATGGTGAATTTAGGTCTTGAAAATGCTTGTGATGAAGCAGCCTACCAGGTACTTAATAAAGGATATCAGGACTACTAAGTACCACAGGGGCTGCCTTTTTCAAAGTCTTTTATTGGCTATGATTTTTATCGATGGTTATCAGCTCCACTGCCAGATAATAACTACAGGTATTGGACCCGGGTTTTCCAGATAAGGGGTCTTTCCGTAATTTGGATCTTCATAACATAAGTCTACAAAAAATCATTTCAGTATTGAAAAAACCCAATAGGCTTGTTTTGCCTCCAATGAGGATTAATTATATCTTAGTTGGTATCAAGTACAAAGTGCTGTTTTATTATTACAGAGAAAAGGTAAATTATTTTTAAAAATTAGAATTAATTTCTTATAATGTCTATGGGAGATGGCCTTTCCTTAACTCGGAACTTTCTGGATAAGGGATCCCATACCTGTACTATGATTAGAGATAGATAGATAGATAGATAGATAATAGCCTATATGAAAGTAGTGTGTATATTTTTTTTTCAAGCTTAGCATTTTAACATCAAGAACTGATATTTCAATCAATAGCAATTGTTTATTATAAGCAAGTACAAGCGGGGCATATTGATTCATATTATAGTACAGATAATTATATACATATAAATCATATAAATCACCAAGAAGTTTGAAGCTTTCAATATTTTACAAGAAAGGGTGCATTATTTTTAATAACACAGAGGATTTGTGACACAAATTAGTTACACTAAGAACCACTTATAAGTGATCTAATATCTTTCTTGACTCATTAGAAGGTTTATAAGAATATATATATGGCTTATATTTAAATATAAATAACTTCTGAATATCTAATAATAGTTAAACAGAATGCTACAGAGGAATACCCTACAGAAGAAAATGATATTCAGGTTATTAATCAGTTTAAAAAATAGAGATGGATGGATCACCAATGAGATTATAATGTTAAGAAGTGCGAGTTATCATGGACAACTGTGGCCATTGTTTTACAGCTTGGGCTGGATATGGAAGATCTGGAGGAGATTGAAGAAGATGCTGGATTGGGAAATGGAGGTCTTGGGAGATTAGCAGGTATGACTATAACATTGCGTAATATTATTTTCAAATCCATCTTTGTTTCTGAAATACCGTGAATGGTACCTCTTTGACTCAACTGTACCCAGTCCATGTTCATATATATGTAATGGAATCAAATTATAGAAATCCTTGTAAGGTAATGCCTGGGAGTACTCACAGATAACAGTCTAGAGTAAATGTAATAAAAGTTTGCTACTTGTCTAATCACCTTTAGTATATAATAAATTAGTCACCTGTGTATAGTCTCATTGGTTGCTGGGAGTTACTGGACCTGGGCAAGATAAGTCTTTTATTACACATTTGAGTTTTATTAGCACCTTATTGTTCCTTGCTGGGGCACTATTTATATTGGGTGGAGTCGTATTATATAGTTTTTTTTTCCCCCAATATAATTTTTTCTACAATGCCATCAGCACCCAGGTACTAAGTTGGCTTTTACCATAATTTGGATTACCATACTTTGTCTACTAAAACCATTTAAACATGAATAAAACCCAATAATTTTTTTACCACCAATATGGATTTATGCAGCTTAGTGACTATGACATAGGTAGAAGGTACTGGTGTTCACACCTTTAGCACTAATTGATCACTCTTCTGATATTTTTCCACAGCTTGTTTTCTGGACTCTATGGCAACCATTGGCCTTGCTGCATATGGTTATGGAATTCGCTATGAATTTGGCATCTTCAATCAAAAGATCGCCAATGGCTGGCAGGTCTGTTAAATATTGTTTCTGCTGTGAAATTGAAAACTGAGGGATTATTTTAAAAGGGGAACCTATCACATGAGAATGTACCTGTTGGCAGGCTGACACTCACCTGAGGCACTTGAAAGGTGCAGTTAAAATTGTTTTATTAAAGAAGAAAATTCCTATAAACAAGTCTTACGCGCTTCATGCATTTCATAGGCCTATGATTAAGTGCACTCTAAGGCATGAATCTCATAAGGCTTATTTACTTGATAATTTTTTGTAATAAAACAATTTTAACTTCACCTGTGAAGTTGTGATAGTCCTGTTTGTGCCAGCCTGCCAACATTCTAACCACCTACAAGCTGATGGTCTTGGGCATGTGGACCCCTGATTTTAAATAGTGAGTTCACCCCATTCCTAGCTGGAGCCATAATTTAATATGTCAACATGCTTATTATGTTTGTTGCTACTGTTTCCCTATTGATTAAAACAGTTAAATATCTAAGCTATGACTTTGAATTTACCTCATAAACAAATACAGTATAAAGTAGATACCCTATTTGACTTAACAGGCAATGTATGAAAACATGATATGAGTGAAGTTGTAGCATTTAGCATAGGTGTGTGTTAACTTTGCCCCATAACACATCCCTCTGTAAAGTTTACTTGACAAAATTAATATTCAGAGGAGCAAGAGCCCTTCAAAAACATTATCCCCCTTCGAAATAAAACATTCTGTTTTCTGCTGTTTTCATATCATTCAGTGTTTCTATATTGGATTCCTGTTTCCATTTATTTCCTCTCCTAGTTCTGTCCATTCATTTAGACCCTTGCTTTTTTCATTTTTCACTGTAGGTGGAAGAGGCAGATGATTGGCTTAGATATGGAAACCCCTGGGAGAAGGCTAGACCTGAATATATGCTCCCTGTACAATTTTTTGGCAGGGTTCAACATACACCAAATGGAGCTGAATGGGTAGATACACAGGTTAGTGCAATATATTACAATATTAGTTTGCTTCACTCTAACACCAGAATCAATATACTTATTTTACATGTGTAAAAATTTGTTACACAGGTGTATGTTGTGCTTTTCACATAATTTCACATGGAAAATAAAGACGGCCATATGCATATTATATCGGCCACCTATATCCTGGGCCAAATTAGGTTGACCAGATCATTTTGGCTCTAGGGCCAATGACCTGGCTCCTGTCCAGGCTTGTCAGGAAAGGAGAAGGAAAATCAAGCACTCCGGACTGTAGAGATCTGCTGTAAAAACGGACTTTATTTCCTCATGTCAGGAAAGGACAAATATCTATTGGGGAGGCCACCTAGGGAGGGCTCATACATGGGCAGATAAGCTACTGACTTGGTCTTTAAATCTGTCTGTGTATGGCCATCTAAGGGGGAGATTTATGGAAATTCCTTGCAATATTTGTTGGTTAAAATTGGTGCAACAGTTGGTGTGTCTTAACTCGTTCACCATTATATAATTTGTTGCTTGAAATTCTTTAGCATGACAACGGTCAAACAAGGTTTTCTTGCATTGCACACGGTTCTTTTAGACTTTAGAGATAAAACAACGTAAGAAATCTCAATGGCTCATGAGAATTCTCTAATAAATGGAGAGACAGAAAGATTTCCATTTGAAGAGACAAAATCTGCCTATTAGTTTGAATGGACCTAAGCACATTTTAGCTGCTACATTTTTTTCATTGCAAATATGCCACCAAGACATTGTATGAAAAATTGTTGAACAGGAAAAAAAATGTAATCTGCAAGAAGAAAAAAGAAAAAAAATTTCTTCGAACACAATTTTCATCCCAGCCTTTGATAAATTGACCTTGTAGAGGAGCTTTGCAATTATTAATGTAGTATAAAGTCAGAAGGAGTATGCAAGTGCTTTAAATGGCAATATAATGCCAAACAATGCAAAATAATGCACTCGAGGAAGAACCAGCACCAGGCTGTAAGTTTCTAATCCAAATTACTGTGTTTTCTTTAGATTTGTGTAACATAAATACAAATCTATGGAGACTTAAAGGTAACCAAGTTTTGACATTCAAGGGGATCTAAACCCAAAAAATGAATTATAACACTTCTGTGAGAACCTTTGCAAGTTACATTCATCTTCTATTTTAGGAGTTTCTGAGATATTTGCATTTTTATACTTTTCATACCAGTCTATTGGCTTAACTGTGTTTACACCACTTTATTTTCTTAGGTTTAGATCCCCTTTAAGGTGCAGATGAAAAGGGGTTAGTATAATAGTGGCCATAAAAACATATGCCCAAAATACATAAAGACCAGATATCATGTATTTGGCTGCATCCTGCTTCATGCCTGTCATATAGACATTGATAAGTAGCTACCACTAGAGCACTAGGATCAGTTGCTTTTCTTTTGTAACATTTTTCAGGTTGTCCTTGCACTCCCATATGATACACCAGTTCCAGGATACAAAAACAATACAGTGAACACCATGAGACTTTGGTCAGCAAAAGCTCCCAATGAGTTCAACTTGAAAGACTGTAAGTGGAGGAACCAATATCTATGCTTTAACACATCCCCTCTATAATATTTGCTTGCTATGTTATACTTTTGTACCTTTATATTTTTTACTGTTTCATCATTTTAAATCAATAAATATACTGTATGCCTAGAATTCAATATAAATTCAGGTGTTTCTGACTATTTAACCTTTTCTTTGGTTTATATCAAAAAGTAGATGCTTCTATTTGTAAAAGCCCAATGGGGAGGTTGATTTACCAATTTCTAAGGTTGAGAAAACAAACCTTTGAAAATAAACCTGAGAAAACCCACACAATCTTTTTTAAGCAATGCCTTCTTCCCCTTGAGTAGTAGCTTATTTTAAAAAAAGACTCAAGAAAAGTAAGTGTAAAAAAATAGCATACAAGTAAAAATCACAATGTTCCATTTATTTTCAATATGCCTAAAAATCCTGAATGTTTTAATAAACTAAAGTTTAATAAAGTTGTTTGTTTACTTCTGTAGAAAATAGACAAATTTTACTTACATAGTTACATAGTTATACTGGGTTGAAAAAAGACCAGAGTCCATCAAGTTCTACCCTTCCAAGTAAACCCAGCACACACAACCTATAATTACCTATCTATACACTCACATACATAAACTATATATACAACCACTAATACTAACTGTAGATATTAGTATCACAATAGCCTTGGATATTCTGATTGTTCAAGAACTCATCCAGGCCCCTCTTAAAGGCATTAACAGAATTTGCCATCACCACATCACTAGGAAGGGCATTCCACAACCTCACTGCCCTCACCGTGAAAAACCACCTACGCTGCTTCAAATGGAAGCTCTTCAAATGACCTCTTGTGCGTTGATCGTTTTTAAGGGAAAAAAAACACCCCCCATCTGCCTATATTCCCCTCTAATGTGCTTGTACAGAGTAATCATGTAAACTTGCCAGGTTTTTTCATGAAAATTACTGTGTTTGTTTCTCTGATTCTCTGTGACTATTTGAGGTTTCACAAATGATTATCTCATATATTAATGAATTAAGGAAAAAACTCAAACTTGAATTTAAAAAAAAAAATTATGTTTTTTACATGGGCAACATTTTTATTTTTTTCCTTACTCCAAATGCATTAAAGTCAGTGGGTGTTTTTTTTGCAGCAACTTTTTGTCTCACCGAATTTTTACACGGCGAATCTTTTCTGTAGTTTCATGAAAAAATTCACCAATGGCACAATGTGGAATTTCACTGCAAATTCATTCCTGCCAAAAAAATTTGCTCATCACTAATC
The DNA here is from genome assembly GCF_000004195.4 of Xenopus tropicalis. Lineage (NCBI taxonomy): Eukaryota > Metazoa > Chordata > Amphibia > Anura > Pipidae > Xenopus > Xenopus tropicalis. Next base: position 40,448,954 of record NC_030680.2, read on the forward strand.
GCAATGTCTTGCATGCTCCTTTACAAGCCTGTTTTTATCAGATTGTAAAAAAAGATGGCAGTTTTGTTATCTGTAGTCTTCGGGCAAAGTCTTAGCAAAAAACAATTAAGTCAAAGCTCCTTACCATATGTTTATGGCTTAGGAAACGTAGAATGACTGTGGGGTGTCGAGTTTTTAGACACCCCTAGCTTGTCTTGCAAAAATGCACCAACCTGGGTACTTTTCTTATCAGCACCATAGCAATTTCTGTGCTGTCCAAGCACAGATGATACTGGGGCACTGGGAAAGTATGGCAGCACAGGGCTGAGTAGAGAAGTACCCTGGTCTGGTGCATTTTTGGAAGAAGGGGGCGCTGGCCAGGGGTCTATAGTAAGTGACTCTATGGGGGGGGGGGGTTGTCAAGATCACTACAGAATGTCACACGTGGCAACCTTTTAGTAATTCTATATCAAAAAATTTGAAAATGGCAAATTTGAAACCATTAGACATCTTTCCATTAATTGACGGGAGACGGGCTTTCTGTAATTCAGAGCTTTCTGGATAACAGGTTTCCGGATAAGGGATCCCATACCTGTATATTTTTATAGAGACCTATATTGTTTGGGGGTATAGTTTTCCTTTAAGGACCTTTAGAAAAGCATTTCTGAATAGCGTACATAAGTAGCGCTTTATAAATAAAAATATACATACATACATACAATAGTAGTGAATAGCAGTGATGAGCGATTTTTTTTCGGCAGGCATGGATTCGCAGCGAATTACCGCATTTCGCCATTGGCGAATCATTTAGCGGACCGTGAAAATTTGCTGCGGAAAAATTCACTGCACATAAAAAAAATTTGTCACGTGTCAAATTGGGCACGGTCATTTCAAAATTGGTTGTGGGCGCGTTGAAAATCGTGCGACAAATGTATTCCGCAAATTTTCTGCCGTTTTGCGATTTTTATGGTTAAGCAAAACGGGACAGATTCGTTCATCACAAGTGAATAGAAATTTCTGAGCATATCCATAATGTCTAAAGATTGCCTTATTTCTGCTTCTTTCAGTTAACGTGGGTGGTTACATCCAAGCAGTTTTGGACCGTAATCTTGCTGAGAACATTTCTCGAGTTCTATATCCCAATGATAATGTAAGTGGTTTATTATAATTGTTCTTAATATGGAACTTTACCTATCCATTTAAAATATTTGTTTGTATAACTATTTCTACCACTAGTAGGCATCATATTTAATATGCAGTGGAGTCTTGGGCTTCAGGGCAGGGGAACTAGAAATCCTACTAGATTAATTGAGGGAATAACATACTGTATATCAGTTATGAAGACTGACTTAGAGAAGAGGCTCGGAAGTGGGGATATGGTCAAAGATACATGTTATTAAGAGCTAAACAAATCCTTCTTTAAAGGACTCAACATTTATATGTATTGCCAGTGACTAGATATCACTTGCAAGAAGTAGGGCGTTTTCCTTATTTGTTGCAGTAAGAAGAGGCTATAGCAAGTGAGAAGTAAGCCACCAGATACACATGTAAATAAACAATAAATAAACAGTAACACAAGTAGTAAGATGTCTGACCCATGAAATGTTTATTCGTTACAGAAAATTATTTATCCAAAATGTGAAAAAATGACCCATCCCAAACAGACAAAGGTTCTTCAGTGCTTCATGGTCCCTGAGCTCCCTGAGCTTTGTATCCAGTGATACAAAACAAGTTAGTTGGTAGGAGCTCAGGGATCATGGAGCACTGAGCTACCTGTGTCCTTTTGCTATGGTTAATTTTTTTGAATTCTTGATAAATCCATGATTGTTTTGTACACCAAATAAACGTTTCATGTGTCAGACTGCTTACTACTTGTGTTACTTGAAATTAAAAATTGTGTTGGCAGATTAGTTAAACTCTTCCAGTTTTTATGTGGCTATGCGTGTGCTTGCTGTCAAAAAAACAATGTTAGGCACCCCCAGTGATTGTATTCGCTTACCTTTTACCCCGGGCTGGTGCTCATGTGAGAAGAAAACCGCACCAGCCCGGGGCAGCTGCGAGCAAGTGTCTCTTCTTCCTTCTTCTGTCTTCGTGTGCATGTGCAGTAGAGTGAAAAGATGAGGTTTAACAAAAAAGTCAGCTTTTTCACTCTACTGTTCATGCGTCGGCCCCGGGATTCAGAAGACAGAAGGAAGAGGAAACACTTGCTTGCAGATACCCCAGGCTGGTGCAGTTTTCTCCTTACAGGGGCACCAGCACAGGATAAAAGGTAAGCGATTAAAATCACTGGGGGGTGCCTAACATTTGGCACCCCCCCCCAGTGATTTTTACCTTTCCTTATCCAGAAACAGGTATGGTTTATGTATCTGCCGCCCTCCATATTGCTTTTACCATGTCCTGTCTGCAGTATCTTTAATAGGTATCTTAAACTTCTTTCTTCTATTTCCAGTTCTTCGAGGGTAAAGAGCTAAGGCTGAAGCAGGAATACTTTGTTGTTGCTGCAACCCTGCAGGATATAATCAGACGCTTCAAATCTTCTAAGTTTGGTTGCAGAGACGCAGTCCGTACATCATTTGATGCATTCCCTGACAAGGTACATTATATTCTACCAAGGGGATCCTCATTTTCATGCATTTACCTCCTTTCAGTTATTACAGTTAATTCTTGGTGTCTCTTTTAGGTGGCCATACAGCTCAATGACACTCATCCCTCAATGGCCATTCCTGAACTCATGAGAATATTAGTGGACATTGAAAAATTGGAGTGGGATAAGGTACCCTTAATCTGTTTTGCCTTAATACAAGCTCTGTTCTAAGCATTTGCCTATGGGTTTCTTTTGAAGTTTTGAATAGGTCCTGTCCCGATAACTATATTTCTTTTTTTTTTTCAATTTAAGAAATTCTGTTTGGAAATCAGACACTGTATACTGAACTTGAGAATTTTGCACTCTTGATATATACCACCAACTTATTCGATAGCTCTTTGGATGAATTTATTTAACTAGCGCGGTCATAGGGAACTGCAATAAAGATTACTCTCTTAAAGGGGGATTGGCATTAAACTTGGGCTTGCCATATTCTCTCACCTTTGGAAGCCCACAGAATGTTTATATTGGCATAAAATAATACTAGCCTGTATTCTGTGTTCAGTTGTACCCACGTGCAGTACATGTATTGATACAGACTCAACTGTGGTTATAGTTTGGTGCAATTTGCGGGGATGTTGAGTCTAGAACTTTCAGACTGGGTGTTGCATCACTTGGAGACCCTGGAGATACCACCAGGTCAAGGATGGTGCAGCTCTAGTTCCTCCCCAACGTATACAGGCACAGTTGCAGGATGAGGATCCAAGAGTTGCAACTGTAACCTCTGGATTCAGAAGAGGCAGCAATGCTGGACCAAGCCAGCCTCCTCGCTTATGCACAAACAGCCACGCTGAAGACAGGGGGGATGGGGAGCAGTAACAGACAAGTGGGCGACGGGGGACTAGGGCACAGACTAGGGGTAGAAAAAAGAGGTACATGCTTAGCGCCCCCTGACTGTTTCACCCTAGGCATGTGCCTTTTCCAGCCCTGAGAGGAAAGCTGGATGCATTGGCAACCATGTGAAAGCTCAGGAGTGATTAATGAACTGAGTCAATTTGAACTAAGCATTTTATAGCACTTTTCGCTGCATTCTTCGGGGCATTACCCCTCATATAATTGTGAGGTTCAGATTTTTTTACCTAGTATTTTTGTTTACATGTGATCAGTGTTAATACGGTTTCAATTATAGGTAGGTTTTTCTATTCTAAATCTTAATAAAAGATTTTTCACTGTCCTTTTTTAACCCAGTGCATTCTTGATTAAGAATTGTACTATACATAGTCACATTATACGATGAAATAAGTGTAAATTGCAAAAAATATTCACATTGCATGTGTGTTTCATAGTCATTTCTAATATTACTGCTAATCTTCATCTGAGAAATATGTCTGCTTGCCAAAAGCAAATACTAGCATTCTATATTCTATAAATATATACATTTAAAGAATCCCAATATAAAAAGCAACTGTCTGCTGTTGTATTGTCACCTTAGAATTTGTTGTGTTCTGACAGATATAAATGTTGTTTGTAATGTTTGCCCCTTGGTTTAAAAGACTTCTATCTACTCTTCCAGGCCTGGGATGTGACTGTCCGTACTTGTGCTTACACCAATCATACGGTGTTACCAGAAGCTTTGGAGCGCTGGCCAGTTCATCTCATACAGAATTTGCTTCCAAGGCACCTGGATATCATCTTTGAAATCAACCAGAGACATCTCAATGTACTACTTGCAGTTTAATTTGTTGGCTTCTCTTCACCTCCCCTGCTTCATTTCTTTCATTTTCCTTTTCTGATTAAGACTCTATACTTTTAATACTACTTTTTTTTATTTTCCACCTCCCGTACTCAGTCACATTGCTTCTTTTAAATTTGTCCTTTTATTTCTCCTCCTGGCCTTTTTATATCGTTTTATCAAATTTGCACTTTTTCTCTTTTTCTTAGCGTGTTTCATCCATGTTCCCTGGAGATGTAGACCGTATGCGCAGGATGTCTCTTGTTGAAGAGGGTTCAGTAAAGCGCATTAATATGGCTCATTTATGTATTGTGGGTTCCCATGCTGTTAATGGAGTTGCTCAGATACATTCTGACATTATAAGGGATACAGTGTGAGTGTCTTTACCTCTTGGTTTTTTTCCACTGCACAAGCAAGGCAATGGCATTGTAACACCGATATCTAAATACAGGTATGGGATCCCTTATCCGGAAACCCGTTATCCAGAAAGCTCCGAATTACGGAATGCCCATCTCCCATAGACTCCATTTTAAACAAATAATTCAGAATTTCAAAACTGATTTCCTTTTTCTCTGTAGTAATAAAACAGTACCTTGTACTTGATCCCAACTGAGATATTATTAATCCTTATTGGATGCAAAACAATCCTAGTGGGTTTAATTAATGTTTTATTGATTCTTTAGTAGACTTAAGGTATGGAGATCCAAATTACGGAAAGACCCCTTATCCGGAATACCCTTGGTCCCGAGCATTCTGGATAACGGGTCCAATACCTGTATTGAGGTTGATTAGCAAAGTCTGTCTTGCTCAACCACAATTAAACTTCTAATAAGCTCCAAGTGTCATCTGTTTATGTCCCTTTCTCTCATACCATCTTGCACTACATGTTTATGTTTTTCTTCTCTCAGGGCTATGTCACACTTGGTATTTTCTTCTCCAGCAGAGAAATGTTGATATGGCCTTCTATTACCCTTTGTGCACAGTAACTGACATAAATGGAAGCTATACATATAGTATATATATATATATATGGGCAGATTTTGGCTAGAGGAGTGTGAATTTTCTTGCAGAAAACCTCCCCATGAGCGCAGTGACAGGCAGATGTCATGTATGTTATTTACTGTGCACAAGGGGCAGTATCGGCCTGTATTTGCTTTTTAACACTGTTAGAGAAAACACCAAGTGATTTTGCCCTTAATATTCATGTTCCATACTCTTCTTCTCAGTTTTCATGATTTTTATGAGATGGACCCTCACAAATTTCAGAATAAGACCAATGGAATAACACCCCGGCGTTGGTTGGTGCTGTGTAATCCAGGTCTGGCAGAAATCATAGCAGAGGTGAGTTATGTGTGCTCTTTTGAAATATGAAATAAATTAAAAATTAGTATGTCCCCTAATAGTTGGTGTTAAAAAGGCTAAGGATGTTTGCTGCACGTGTTCATTACAGTCTAATCATAGTCCCTATAAGGACCTAATTTTTTGTGCTATGTATTGCCTATTTAACTAAAGTTGAATGTATCTACACCTTCATTTGTAGTTTGTTGAGCCATGTAGAAATGAATGTATTACTGGATATTGGGGTACGGTGAAAAACATCAAGGAATAGTTTTATAGATATTTTCAATTATAAATCTGTCTGATAAAGAAATGACATAACATGATCGACAATATCAGCATTGCTAGGAACATGTTCTTCATAGCATTGCAAATGTGACTCTAAAAGTAAATGTACGGGTCTTGTCTAGCATTTCTCAGCAGCAGATTAAAAATGTCAGCAATTGATGTATGAAATTGTATCAGATGCTCTGTAATAGATTTAAGTAAAGTCTTCAAGTCAAGGAGTATGCTCAGAAGGGCTTATCATATGTATTGTATGCCAATTCTGAAACACTGCAAGGCTTTCCTGTGCACTGCTAGGGCACAACCTAGAATTAGATGTCTTCTCTCCTCTCATCAGCCATTCCTTAGCCGTATGCTATCTTCACTTAGACATTAGCTGGTCTCCTACTTCCTCTCTCTATAATACAACCTAAAACCCCCTTCTTTTCATTACTGCAAACTATTTTTTTCCACCCTCCACTCTCCTCCAACTTCCCTCAGGCTTTGCAATCAGGCCTAAGGCTATCTCCTTCACTTTGACCTACCACCATGTGCCTTTTCAGATTCACCATTATTCATCCCAGATTGTAAGGGCTGAGGGTAGATCATGGAGGATTGAGAGAGAATGGAGGAGAATATGAGAGTGAATCATGAAATGCTAAGGGGGTGATAGAGGAAGGCTAAGGGCATAGAGCAAATCCATACATTTTTAGAGCAATAACTGTCTGCTTAATACAGGGCCCAACTAATTCTACTAATCCTACATTTTATTCCTGCAGCGTATTGGTGAGGATTACATCACTAACTTGGACAACCTTAAGAAACTCCTTAACTTCATAAATGATGAAGGGTTTATCCGGGATGTGGCCAAAGTGAAACAGGTAAAATAGTTATACAATGCTGCCTGAAACATGCACAAAAGTACATACAACACTGCATCATGGTTATTAAGACAGCAAACAGTTTAGATGCCAACAGTTAGACATATTTTACATGTTTTTCAAGAATAATAAAGCCTGTGGTAGTCCCTGTAGCCAGTACCAGCACATCTCTCCCTTTGTATCCATTCTAGACTTTAATATACTGTGTAAACAGAGACTGTAGTTCTACATGAGGGTCAAAGAATGTCCTAAGCAATCCCATGGGACGGTTGTGGGACTGGGGTCAGTGTGTGATTTTTCTTTGATTTGTGTGTTTAGCTATTACATATTTATCTTATACTTGTCACTCAAAACATAATAAGGAAATATTTTAGCCGCTTTACATAGTAATACAGTAAAATATGCAGTCATTTACTGCTTTTTCCTGAAACTCCTTCAGCTTTATTGTGTTTCACAGTCTGGCAGGACTTGAACTATGAGTGTGGAGTGCAGTAGTAAAAAGTTTGTGGTATTTTTATTTATGATCTTATGTGTCTGAACCATACAGGAAAACAAGCTGAAGTTCTCAAGGTATCTGGAGAGCCAATACAAAGTGAAAATTAATCCAAACTCAATGTTTGATGTCCATGTGAAGAGAATTCATGAATACAAGAGGCAGCTTCTAAACTGTCTACATGTTATTACTCTTTACAATCGTAAGTAGTAAGAAAATTCACTTTTTTAATTTAATAATCTGATGAGAAGTGGATAGAACTTAGACATACTGTATGTATACTCTTTATAGCAGACATATTTATACTCTTTGTGTCTCCATCATTTTTTAGGGCTATAATAGCACACCATGCATTTTGATGTCAGAGCAAAGATGGCATTGGGAAGTGCTTTTAGTGGTTATAAACATATTTTTTCAGTGATAATCAATAGATATTAGGAGATGTTTCATTGTAAACAACAATGATTTCAATGCCTTCTCTGCAAAAATGTTGTAGTTAGTTCATAGCAATTGAGCTGACACACTGACCACCTATCCCTATATAGTAAATAGGGATCACCTGCTACAATTTAGTCCAGTCACGGTCGGAGTGGTTCATCAGGGTACCAGGAAAAATCCCATTCACCCATTGAGGTGGAAACCCGGTGGGCCCCAGGCACCACAATCATTTGTCCAGTAGGAGGATACCTGTTCTGTTCCTTGGGCTTTTAAGGCAGTGGATAAGAAAGGAAGCCTAATAAACCCAAACAGTTTAGTATTTTTTCACAAGAACTTGTAAACTGTCAGGTTGGGGCAGAACTGTAATTTTTATTCCTGTAATTATCACACCCTCTATGTCTGCAAATCTGGTCTTGCTCCATGCACAGATTTATACTTCTTCTACAACCTTTTGTACTTATCGGCTTATCTGTGAGCCACTAATTGGTACCAAGGAAAATTAACTGAGGGCTGCTGCGCACTATTAGGTGTGAGTGCACATTCTCTCCCTATTATGTTGGCGTTTTCACTGACACTGAGCAATGTTTAAGTGCAGAACTGAGCAGGTGCTTTTGTTGGCTGTACTTGCATTGACAAATGATATCCTATATATCTTGTGTAACTGATATTAAAGTCTTATCTTTAAACTAGGGATGCACAGAACTCATCATTCTTAGATTCCTCCAAATCCTCCACAGAGGGTTCACAACACAAAACCAAAAGTTGTGTTCGGATTTAGTTCAGCTCAACACTTTGGTTTGGCTTAATTTGAATTCTGCAAAAAGGCCAAGTGTTTAGCCAAATCTATGCATGGATTTGGTGCTAACCTACTGTAAAATACATAAAAAAGGTTTGCAATCCGATACAACAAAAAACGAATGAATGTCGGATGAAGTTGCAGGAAAACAAGAAAACATCTGACATTATCTTATTACATTTTACATTACAGCACAGAGGATCAGATTTTGCAGCATCCCACAATAACTTGTGCTGTTGCTTGATAGGATTATGTGGGAGAGATATGTTTATCCATCCAAAGTCTCCCATTTAATTGAGAACTTACTGGCAGCCACAGTTATTGTCATTCTACTCTAATAGTGCCAGTGTAGATCAGACTGCTTTACTGTTTCAGATTTTGCTGCTTTACTATTTCAGCTGTCACTTTGAAGATAAATTACATTGTGCATGAGGAAAGAAAATATCATTCCAAGGCACTTTCCAGTTTACATTGATTAAAATGTTTAATTAATTAAATATATTTATAAAATTATATAAATAAGCTGTATATGTCTGGCTATTTCTATTCTCTGCACTGCTTGTCCTGACTTTTGAAATATATACAGTAAAAAACCCCTTTTGTCTTTCTGTTCTTCAAAGAATGAACAAACCAGGATGTTTGTACAAGGGCTTTATATGTACTATGAAGGGCAATTGTGGGACCATGCACATTCTCCAAACACTAAAACTGCAAACGTTTTGGAAGTTTTATAATGATGGTTCATCCAATCGCTAATGCCACTGGGTAGCTAATGCTTGTGGTCTTTAATCGTCATTAATACCTTAACTTATCTTCTATAATAAAAGGTTGGGTAGCAGTAGTTCTGCTGTAGATGAGGGCTTGCATCAGACTTATTTGTTTTTTGCTGGAAACAGTATTGGCTTAGGCACCCACATAAACCAGGATCCTTTAACGCACTTTTGGTTTTCAGAGGATGCATGACTATCTCCTGGAGCACAAAGACCTACTAACAACCCCAGCCCCCTTTCAAAGGTCTCCCTCCCCCCAAAACCCATTAGTCTAACAGCTGGTTCAGTCTGTTTACCAGGCTAAAAATGTAAACTAGCAAGTATTGTCAGCTGTTATTTTGAGCAACTTTGGGTCCACTTCTTTCCAAGTGCAAAGAGGGACCATGCACAGTTGAAGGCAGGTTCAAATTGGGTTATAGGACCAGTTGTAAGACTATGGGGCTGATTTACTAACCCACGAATCCGACCCGAATTGGAAAAGTTCCGACTTGAAAACGAACATTTTGCGACTTTTTCGTATGTTTTGCGATTTTTTCGGATTCTTTACGAATTTTTCGTTACCAATACGATTTTTGCATAAAAACGCGAGTTTTTCGTATCCATTACGAAAGTTGCGTAAAAAGTTGCGCATTTTTCGTAGCGTTAAAACTTACGCGAAAAGTTGCGCATTTTTCGTAGCGTTAAAACTTAAAAGGTGCAAAGTTTCGCGTAAGTTTTAACGCTACGAAAAATGCGCAACTTTTCGCGTAAGTTTTAACGCTACGAAAAATGCGCAACTTTTTACGCAACTTTCGTAATGGATACGAAAAACTCGCGTTTTTACGCAAAAATCGTATTGGTAAGAATCCGAAAAAATCGCAAAACATACGAAAAAATCGCAAAATACCGATCATTACGAAAAAAACGCAATCGGACTCATTTCGACCCGTTCGTGGGTAAGTAAATCAGCCCCTATGTGTGGTGCAGTTTGAGTGTTGAGAGGGGAGGCCTTTGGAGGGGGCCTGGGGTTCTAGGCAGTGTTTTATTCTCCTTTAAGGTCTAATGCTTTCTGTCTTGAATTCTGGACAAATGTCATTATGCTCCATTTTGTGCACCCTAAGCTCCTTCTGGTATGGGCGGAAGCAACTGCATTTCATTTTCTATGTTTTAAAAAAATAAGTTGAAGTTGAGAAAGCATTGTCTAATTTTCTTTCATCAGGTATAAAGAAGGATCCCAGCAAACAGTATGTTCCAAGAACAGTAATGATTGGAGGAAAGGTAAGGATAGTCCTTGAAGTAGAAACTACACTGCCAACTGTCGAGGATCGACTGCCACACACTGTCAGTTGTACATTTCCATATTCTATTATAATCTATGATACACACACATGATGGGTAATTTACATAACAGAAAGTAGTATTCTGGTCCTTCTGCTTCCCTCCTATATACAGTACTGAGTGTGTTTATGAGCGCTGTAATGGATAGAATAGTCATGTTGGCATACCCCCACACAGCTACTTACTTGCACATCATTCAGGCAAACAAGTTAAAAGTGCAGGAGACCATGGTGCCCTGTTGGGAGGATTGATGCACACTGATCCGTTATTTTGGTAGAGCGCTGGAATCTCTGAAATGGTACCCTGTCCTTTCTACCTATGCTGCCCTCTGGCGCTGCTCACTGCACCATGTCCTACATTTCTAATCCACCACTCCACAGAGTTCACGATTCCTTGCAAAACATATGCTTGTTAAGTTAGCAATAAGGGGCATGCTTTTGCAGGGATCAGTATATGGCCCTTATAGTCTAGCCATATGTGGTGCCTGCTTTGGTAGCCAAAAAGGATTAATAATGAGATCAGAGGGGTTTCTTCTAAATTGAGCACTGCAAACTGGTTAAGCAATTATACATTTCCTAAAGTGCATATGTTCCAAATAATTATATTATTTATGTCCCTTGTACACAGGAGATGCCTATTTGCCCACAAGCATAGTACAGTCATGTTCTTTTCGAATTCTTAAAATGCATATACAGGTATGGGACCTTTTATCCAGAAAGCCTGGGACCTGTAGTTTTCTGGAGAGGGGTCTTTAAGTAATCTCCATACCTTAAGTCTACTTAAAAATTATTTAGACATTAATAAAATACAATAGGATTGTTTTGACCCCAAAGGATTAATTATATCCTAATTGGATCAAGCACACGTTACTGTTTTATTATTAGAGAATAAAAGCAAAACATTGATAAAAATTTTAAATATTTGATTAAAATAGAGATGATTTCTCTGTAATGCATTTTAATGAACATCCATTTAAACACCCATGTGTAAGGGTCCATATGCAGTATCATTTGCCAGTAGCAATAAACACAGACTTTTATATAATATTTAAATAGATACATAGCAATGAAAACATAGGTCTTTATTATAAAGTATCAGCAAGAACCTAGTATTCCTGTTAATTCATTAAAAACATTTGGTATTTGTGATATTACAAAATTGGTGTAATTTTACAGTGGAGTAGTAACCCATAGCAACCTATCGGCAATTAGCTTTGCTTGCATAAATGCAGTAAGACAAATGAAAACATTATTCTGATTCTTCCTTCACTCTCAGTTGTCCTTTACATTAGTCATAATGCAAAGATAAATAGAATGGAATGAAAACTATGTTTTAGAAAATGGACGGAGAAAAGGAAAGGAAGCAAAAATGGGTTATTTATGACCACTAAGACTGTGTGCAAAGTGCATTTATTGTGCGTGGTTTTTGAACTATGCACATTGCCTTCTTCTATTGCAGAATTTAATGACCCCCACTTTTATGATAAGAAAAAGCACTACAGAATTATTTTGCTTTGATTCTCTTGCTTTCTTCTCACTTTCTTCTTCCTCTAGATTCTGTTCTCTTTCTTTTTCTCCATATTTTCATTTACCTGTTTTGGTTCTGTGTTTTTCTTAGAAACAGTAAAACTTGCTTGCTTTTATTCTCACCATTTTGCTAGGCTGCTCCTGGGTATCACATGGCCAAGATGATTATTAAACTGATCACATCAGTGGGGGATATCATTAACAATGACCCAGTCATTGGAGACCGTCTCAAATTCATTTTCTTGGAGAACTACCGGGTGTCACTGGCAGAGAAAGGTGAAGTTTTAAAAATATATCATTTTTCTATTAAACAAGATGTTTTAGTTCTCGCTATTTGGTGGATAAATATTATGACATCATGTTTTATCAACTTTTTTTAGTGTTTTGAAAGAATTTGAACTTTTGATATATTTTATAGAGCCCAGAATAAGCTTTCAGCAATATTTTTAGGCAAGGCAAGGGTTGTTCAAAATTGGCTATCTTAAATAGATTGCAATATATGGACAAATAATGTCTTTTGTCCTTGTTTAAAGGGTGACATTTTAGTAGCTTAATGCAGAAGATGTCTTACTGTCCTATATAAATTAAGCGGTGAGCAAAACTTTCCCTTTTGCTAAAAAATTTACATTTTAGCATTTTTCCTGCATTTTTTCATTTGATTGACGTTTTAATTCTAATTCAGGTTGCAAATCAAAGGCAGTGTTGGCATCTAGATATTATTATTATCCTTTATTTATATAATACTGACACTATACATCACTTCACAGAGTTTGGGGCAGGACATGGTGTGCACTTAGATGTCCTTTAGTTGCATGCAATTGTACTTGCACAACATCTGTGGCCATTTTTGAGAGTAGTGCTGCACCTAGTAAGTGTGCCCTACAGGGGTCATATTTATTTGTACTTTGCGCCTTGCCCTGCACATAGAAGAAGATCTACATTTGCCCCTTGAACACAGCACTGCCTGATTTTGGTAGCACTGTATTCATGGGAACCAGGCAGGGAGGAAACATGAAGGCCTTCTCCTGCCCCTAAAATTACATGTTATTATTAATCTGACGCAAGGTGCAGAGCTCAGCACTGTCTCTGGTGCAAGACCAAAGTAAATGAGCAGCCCTTATTCATGCACTTGTGGCAAGGGAAGTAGCATACAACCGCTTGCACAAGCACAGTATGGATTTTTAGCTATTATTAAAGCTGGTCAAATATAGACTGAGTGAAAGGATATATAATCATATGGCACACTGCCACTAAAGTTGTGGCGTATCTCGGGTGCAGAAAGTTTGCATAAAAATTCACAATTTGCGAATATGCCATATTTAAAAAGCTTTCAAGGACTTTTTAACTGCACATAAAAATTTGCAATTATGTTTGCACATTAAATGCACCAGTCTTATCCATAAATATAAACATGGGCAGGGCCAATGTTCACTGTGCAAATAATTCTGCACTGAGCAAATTTTATAAATGACCCCCAGTGAATCAGGCCATTGGTCTTCTTTATGTTTTTTTACTGCCCCAGACATTGATCTGTAAATATGCTAATTTCAAAATAATTTAAGGGGCAACACATGCACAGACAATCATGCAGTTGTTTAACTTGAAAAAACAGTGGCCAGAATAACAAAATTGCAATGGTTATAAACTTCTTATCTTGTTTTCTATATACAGTGGTTCCAGCAGCTGACCTCTCAGAGCAAATATCCACTGCTGGCACAGAGGCATCTGGCACTGGCAATATGAAGTTTATGTTGAATGGAGCCCTCACCATTGGAACCATGGATGGGGCAAATGTGGAAATGGCTGAAGAAGCTGGAGAAGAAAACCTCTTCATTTTTGGAATGAGAGTACCTGATGTGGAGCGTATGGATCGTGAAGGGTAGGGAGATGCTTTTCTATACTGAATGGCAAAATCTAGTAGGATTTAAGAAATTTGCATGTTAAATGTGCATGTTGCAAATAAAGTAAATTACTTTGCATATTATTCCATGTGCAATATTTACATTGTTTTGATAAGACAGGTTTGTAGCACTTAAAAATGCAGAAAAATACACACACTACACTTTTCCCCATATATTACAAGGGAAGCACATGTGTTAGAACCCCCTGCAAAATAAAATCAATGCAGAAATTACTTGTGTATGTAGGATAGAGCTACACTAAACTTTAGGTAAGTCCCATACACTGTGACACCCATGATGACTGACTATAACAAGGCCTGCTCTATTACACAAAACTTTCCATAACACCCCACCTTCATATAAAATCACTTTACATTACAGTACTGACATCACATCAGCTGCTCGCTCCTCATTCTCAGTAACCAGCAGCAGGATTCCATGTTGTAACCCAGCGATCCATGGGTCTCTTGGTACTATACAGCACATATGAAGAATGGAGATAGAGCTCTGCTTGAGTGGGTGCCTTGGAGTTAAATGGTGTACCTGGTTTGAAGTGCATGCCATTCCCATGATTTCAGTAATGGTCCTGAGTAAGAATGTAGTCTGTCCAAGGGGATGCGGGTATAAACCATTCTGCATTCTTGGAAGGCAATCTTCATTGTTGGCAGTGCCAGCGACTGTGTAGGTGGAGTAAGAGGACCATATTGCCCACAAATGACTACTGCCACTGTTACCAGTTGTACCATTACAATGAAGATTGTATTGGCTAAGGCATGAATGTTACCCAGGGACATTTTTCACAAAGGACTAAGATCCTAAAACTGGGTCTGTCCCTGGAAAATAGTAATATAAGTTATAAAGTATATAAGCACTTCTGCATTTTTTTTAATTTCTAGGACACTATAGGCTTATATATGTATGCCACCAGGATACCAGGAAAACCCCCGGTGGGCCCTCTTGCTTTTAACTATTTGGCCAACTGCATGGTCATTCCCTATTTCTGTATGAGAAAATGAGATGGAAGGATAGAGAATAGAGACTTGGATAATAAAGATGTTGAGGGAGGAGAGGTTGAAGGATTAATAGTTTAGAAAATGGGCCTATGGTCCAAGGTTTTCTGGTGGGCCCCTGGCATCTCAGTCCGACACAGCACAGGTCACATGGCTGAGGGCACCTGGAAGACTTGAAGCCCCACATTACATTTCAAAACAAAATATAAAATCTGCACTGAAATGGATTTCAGTGCAGGATTCTCCTGGAGGAGCACTATTAACATGCATTATGTAAAAAAAAATGTTTTCTTGTGACAAAATCACTTTAAGGTTATGGCTCTCTGCATTTGATTAGTGATAGCTATGGGCTCTGTATTTATTCTGCATTTGTAATGTTAGGGCAGTGTAAACTCCAGGTTCTGTATTTGTACTTCTGTAACACTGTAAGCCCTACATATGGAATGGGCTGTATTGTACTGAGGTGCTGACTGGTACAAGAATAGGTAAAGAATTTGTGCAGGCAGGGTTCATGGGTCTGTAGCTATACCATTGTCACTGTTTTAAATTCAGAAATGGGCATCTGAATTTGTATTTGAAATGCAAATATATTCCAGGTGTATTCACGATATGTAGAATAATGAAAATAAATTCAGTAATAATTTCTTTTAGAATTGCCTTGGATCTGTTGCCAAATTTTAAACAAAGCTTTTTTTTTAATCGTTTTGTTAGTTTTCCTAATGATTTTTGACAGTAAATGCCATAAAATGCAATTATACTGTTCAGTTTGGAATAGCTAATAGTAATAATAATAACCCCCTTCTTCAGCTACCTCCCTACATTAACAGGGGAGCATGCCAAACCAAAGTAAGCTTTAGCCTTTAGTTTGAAATAGCATAATAGCTACAATTTAATTTATAATGTAAGCGAAATATGTTTATGCAGAAGGCCCAGGAGCAAACACTTGTACAGCAAAGCTCTAGTCTCTTTCTAGAAAATCTGTTATATGTCTCGTACTTCCTGTTTACACCGATGCATCAGATGGCTGAGGAGGAGGATTATTAGCACAAGGGAGAAATACATGGCAAGTGTAGCAAATAAAGAAATGATTTCTTCTAACCCCATATGCAGAGTGACTCTATGTGGTAGACAGTGAGGAAGAACCCCGCCCAGTTTAAATTGTTGCATTGTCTCTTTTTTTGTCCATGTTCATGTATCAGGTTCAGACTATTCAGGCCCTGTAATCATGTGTTTAATCTCCCATTATTAATGGGCAGTGCCTTAGAGATGCAGCAGTGAAGGGTGAAAAATTGTGGATCAGTGTCCATAAGGCAATATAAATGTTGTTAGTGAAAGGCAGTTGATCTAATAAGTTGTATTAAAAATGTATTTTTAATTCTCAAACATATGTTTATCTTCAGTTTTTACATAGGTTAAGACCAAATGTTAAATGGGGCCCCTAGACAGAGTCATGATTTGAGGTCTCATCCTTCCATTACCACTTCCACTAATTTTTCTTATAGCTTATTTATTAATAATAATAATAATAATATTCATCCAACACCGGTGGGTCTCCATAGCAAGGCTTGGTTCCTAGGCAGAAACTCATGCAAAATCAAATCTGATATACAGTATACAAATGTAAAAATGTTTTTATGATTTAGCTTAACATTTCTCTCTCTCCAAGTAGAGAGAGGACGTCTCCATCTAGGAGAAATAAACTGCCATTGCATGTAAAGTGTTTGAGAACTACACTCCACACCAGTTGCTCCAAATGGGTACCTGTCTTTCAAACACTTTAGCCCTTGACTGACATTAGTGCTGCTATTATGATGCCACAATCTATTTCACTGTTTATCATTTCTTACATACAATCTTCCAGCACAAACAATGGTGAGCATCTAAGTGCTCAGTATAATGGAGTTCCAGTAGCAATTGTTCCTCCTGGAATCACTCACTGTCGATTCTTGTCTTGTCTGGCTTCTCTGTTCACTCCACCTCAACAGAATGGAAAAGCATCTTAGTTATATTGTACATAGAATGATCTGTCCTACCTTTACAGTTGGCCCTCCCCAGCCTCTGTACACACACCCACTAAAATTACTTTCACAAAAAGATACAAAACTCCATCTTTATACTTCCAAAGCTATACTTTTCTTTAGTGCATTTTAGCACAGATTCTACCCTCATAGCCCTAATAAGGAAAATCTATTTAAATCTCAGTCTAGATCGAATATACACTGGAACCATTTTACTAATTATACCCCACTTGAAATCCTCTAGTTCCTGCTTTCTGACAACCACCCACAAGCATTGTGTTTAATGTCCCATAATAATGAGCTATTTTCCTATAGGAAGCTTCTCAGTGCACCACTAAACACTACTTCTTATTCCTTTTTCGTTGTATGCCTTCTAACAATTACAGATTTTAACTAAAAAATCTCCACTGAGATGCTACAAGGGCCACTACTCAGACAGGTTTGCCCAGGACCAAATGCCAGAGGGGCTCCTGTAAGATGCCATCAATCACTATTTATTAGGCCTGCAGGGGACCTTTTGAGCCTCTGTGTATTTGAAATGACAGTGCCTATTTTAAATCTCATTTCAGACCTGGGTGTGCCTATCTGTTGGCACATCAATGTCTAAAATGTTAATTTGCAGTAAATGTATCAAATTCCTATTAGGGTAAATTCTCCTTTAACAACAACTGCAGTCTGTATTTTTCATAAGATTATCTTATTTTTCCAGTGAGAAAATTGACATTGTATATATGGTATCAATCACTGAGAGAATATATATTCATATATTTCCATGCTGTTAAATGGAGACATATGTGAGAAGCTGATTTGTTTACTCCTCAAATGAGCAGGCTTTACTCAATTTAAAACTGGGATACTCATGTTAATGTTAGATGGAAAATATAGCTTTTCTTATAGGTATTTTAAGACCATTGAAGTCAACTAAGATGTGTTGTTTCTTGTATTGGGGTGCACAAGAAAAGCAGAAAAAATGTAATCAGCTATAATTGGCAAGGAAATGAAACAGGCTTCAGTTACCTGGTTTCTACTTCAGTTGGCTTATTTATCACCAAAGGGCTGGGTTGGGTTTTTCCTTCCATCCTGGTATATAACTGGGGTTCAAGAGGTATGCAGAAGATTACATTAATTGTCCATGCAGTTTTCATGCAAAAAACACAGCAGGGTTGAAAAAAATACATATGATGGCACAACAGTCTTTACATATTTTTACTTTTGCACAGGTACAATGCCCGGGCATATTATGAGAGAATCCCTGAGCTCAGACAAGTGATTGATCAACTGAATTCAGGATACTTCTCCCCCAAACAACCTGACTTATTCAAAGATGTTGTCAATATGCTGATGAACCATGACAGGTCAGGATCTCTTTGTCTTTCATGCTTTTAACCCCTCTGCCTCCTTCCCCCACTCCCTGGTGTTTCTCTAAACTGCATGGCCCTGTCATTTCCTCTTACTCTTATGAATTGTTTCTTTTTTAGGTTTAAAGTCTTTGCAGACTATGAAGATTACATCAAGAGTCAGGAGAAAGTTAATGCTTTGTACAAGGTGAGTACTCACAATATGGGGTGAGATTTGCAAATAAATAAGTACAGTTGATATAGCACAATGATAAGTAAGTGAGGCCTTAGTGGGAATAATAATTCTATACAATGTTCTCAGTCCTACCCTTCTTTTGCTCTGTCCTTCCTTCACATTTTTTGCAATCAGTTTGTTTTCTTCTAATCAAAATGTTTCTTTTTACCAATACATTGCTTAGAACCCTAAAGAATGGACACGCAAAGTTATACACAACATTGCTGGCTCTGGAAAATTCTCCAGTGACAGGACCATTGCTCAATACGCCCGAGAAATATGGGGAGTAGAACCTGGCACAATGAAGATCCCACCACCTGATGCCCATCGTGAGTGACTTTGTTGTAATGCTCCGGTTGGCGCTCACCGGAACCAACCTCCCATCCCACCCCCTAGGCACCGCTCCAGAATGACACTGTATGAAGCATCCAGTTGTCACTTATATTGTTGCCCCTGTGACCATCGCCTGCTCTCACCTTCAGCTGGAGCCTTGCCAGTACCCCCTCCAAGGAGAAATCCTAAAAGCCATCCAGTTCCATTCCTTAAAACACCAGAACATCCTTGTCTTTACCCCTTTAAATTAAGCCCACACCCTCCACCACGTAGAAAAAGTTTTTCTCGTCATTCTATTGGATAATCTGTACTTCTTATCATACATACTCTTATAGTACCAACCTCCACACTCAGTTGCATCTTTGCATTATTTATTTCTATATCCATGAAGTGACTGGAAGTTTGTGATATGAAAATGGATTTTTCATTGATAAAATATAAGAACTATGTAATTATTTCGCACATTTATACATGCCCAGATCTAAAATTTCTCTGTAGATGATTCATTAACAATTTTGACCTTTAATCGTGTAATGTGGTATTTAATAAAGTAAACTGGTGTCAGTGATAGTTTCTGTTCTGTTTATATGAAATGTCAAGAAAAGCATCCCTCTAATAACAATACTTCATTCCATCTTTTGTTTTCATTCTTCTATCTTTCTTGTCCTCTGTCTTTTTTCTCTCACTTTGTATCCTGGCTATTTTTGTTTTTCTGTGTCTTCCACTCTTATCTCTCACCCTCAGGCTTCCTCATTGCTTCCTTTTGGGACCAAAGTGAATATCCGATTCTTGCTGTCAGTTTGTTTTTCGTAGCATTATTTAACCACTAAAGTCAGTTATGGTTAACCCTTCCTCTGCCAAAACCCTACACTGGCTCTATGAAAAAACAGTTCTGTACAGAGGAAGTTAAGTAGAAGAGAAGCAGATTCCTGCCTTGACCTTTCCCAGGAGCTAATAATAGTTACTTCCCACAGAAGGAAGGAGGGCTGAACAGTTACTGTCCCTATATCATACCCCTTTCTGAGAAGTTACTGATTCCAGGGTAGTACATACCCCCTGATGCAGATGTGTCAGTCACAGAACAGTGTGATACATTAATCACTGAGAGACAGGGAAGCATGTTACACAACAAACTGGAAATGCACTTATGAAAAGATAAAACAGAAAGGCGTTCATATGTGGGAAAAAGAAAATATAGAGGGAAGATTGAAGAAAATGGGAACAGGAACAAGGGAAGGGTCAAAAAGTGAGAGAAACACCAGTTTATAATGAAGGGCGAGCGAACAGAAAGAGAAAGATTAAGACGAAGGGACTAAATAACAAAGCCATAGAAGGAGTGAGAGAAAGAAGAGCAAGAAATACAAGAGCACGTGAGTGTGGGTTTGTCACATAAATATATAAACGTAAAAAATGCTGTTATCTGCTATATTCTGATCTATACTGTCTACATAAGTTATTGTATATTTAGGCTGTTTCTATGGCAGCTTGACTATGACTATATATATATATATATATATATATATATAAGACAAAAAAGTGTCAGCACTCACAGGATTTAAAATATTTGAAAAAAGATCAATTTTATTACAAAATATGAAAAAGGAACATTACAGACCTCAACGTTTCAGTCCCCCACAGGGACTTTCGTCAGGAGGCAGAGAAAAGACAGTACAATATATATGTACAGCTTTAGAAATGATTAAGTCTGCTAAAATCATTTCAACCTTAAATAAAACCTAATGGATTTTTTTACTACCAATATGAATTAATGCAACTTAGGCTTAAGTACATGGTATTCTTATTATTACAGAGAAAAGGGAAATCATCTATAAAAATTAGACTTGCTTAAAATGGAGTCTATAAGAGATGGTCTTCCTAAATTCTGAGCTTTCTGGATAAGGAATTGTCAGATAAGGGATCCCATACTAAATGTTAATAAATCATTATATAAACATATACATATATAAGTATAAATAATTATTCATTAGCATTTAGCATACTATAAAATAACATTAACAATGGGTTCTGGCCCTGCTCTTGAGAAACTGCATTTTAAAGCAGGGGATATTTATTATTATTACTGGCTAAGGATTTTGAGAGTTGTTTTTCCTAACATCTTTAATATCTCAATATCTTTAACAAATTAACAAATGATGTATATCTATTGACATTCAGTTGTTCCAGCAGATACAGGTGGGAATAAGATGCGTAAAGAGCCCAGTGGGGTGCACTGTTATTGTATTTTTAGGATACTATTAATCTTCCAGTTAGTCAGGGGGGGTAAAAAAAAAATCTGTGGAACTCAGTAACCTTTTCTTATGCCACTGAATAAGTGTTCCCTTTAAAATGCTTTCTTTGAAGCAATATGCCTTCTATAATATGAACTTTGGTATCTACATACATCTTTTATCTGCTCTCTAAATATTTATAATAATTACCCATTCATAAGTCAGAATAAGTCCTTTAAAAGGAAAACTACAATATTTCTAAATAAAATTATGATGCTTTCTCAAATGAGACAGGATATAGGACTGTACAGAATAAATTAATATAACATGGAAATGTATATAGGGCAATTTTATTTTCAGATACTTTGATAAGTTGTAGTTGTGATATACCTGATGTGTATGCTTTTTGTATAAAGGACAGTGCAACATTTATACAGGTTTAATTCTTGTATGTGTTATGGTAGTGTGTGTGAATTTAATGAATATACAAGTTTTGGATTTATGTGTAGAAGTAACATAGTAACATAGTAAGTTGGGTTGAAAAAAGACATACGTCCATCACGTTAAACCATAATGCCTATATATAACCTGCCTAACTTCTAGTTGATCCAGAGGAAGGCAAAAAACCCCATCTGAAGCCTCTCTAATTTGCCGCAGAGGGGAAAAAATTCCTTCCTGACTCCAAGATGGCAATCGGACCAGTCCCTGGATCAACTAGTACTAAGAGCTATCTCCCATAACCCTGTATTCCCTCACTTGTACTGAGAGCTATCTCCCATAACCCTGTATTCCCTCACTTGTACTGAGAGCTATCTCCCATAACCCTGTATTCCCTCACTTGTACTGAGAGCTATCTCCCATAACCCTGTATTCCCTCACTTGTACTAAGAGCTATCTCCCATAACCCTGTATTCCCTCACTTGTACTAAGAGCTATCTCCCATAACCCTGTATTCCCTCACTTGTACTGAGAGCTATCTCCCATAACCCTGTATTCCCTCACTTGTACTGAGAGCTATCTCCCATAACCCTGTATTCCCTCACTTGTACTAAGAGCTATCTCTCATAACCCTGTATTCCCTCACTTGCTAAAGTGTGACTGAATGCCTATGACAGTTCTTTCCTTTAGCAATGTTCTAGTACAGTGCTGTCCAACTTCTACGGTGCCGAGGGCCGGAATTTCTCTAGCATACGTGGTGGAGGGCCGCTAATGGAAGCCAGTTTTGACAACTCCCCTTTTTGAAACCACACCCACTTCAAACCACACCTATTTTATCACAATGGTGGTAGCACAGCAAAATCCCAAATGCTTGGTCCTTACTGTGGGAATATCAACCATCATTCATATGTGAAAGAATTATGTCATATTAAGATATACCCTTAAATTCCATATGCCTCCTCCTCCCCTGTGGATAGCAGAGCAACCCCCAATACATAATTACACACCTTAGGGACCATTTAATGGCTATTTCCAACTGCTAACAAACTCCCACAACAAACCCCTGCCAGGTTCACCTCCCACAGGCAGCATAAGGCAGGCAGAGTATGGCACACACAGGCAGCACTCTGCCTGTCCTATGCTGTCTGTGTGTGCCATACTCTGCCTGTCCTACCCTGCCTGTGTGTGCCATACTCTGCCTTCCCTATGCTGCCTCTGTGTGCCATACTCTGCCTGCCCTACCCTGCCTGTGTGTGCCATACTCTGCCTGCCCTACCCTGCCTGTGTGTGCGATACTCTACCTGCCCTATGCTGGCTGCATGTGCCATACTCTGCCTGCCCTACCCTGCCTGTGTGTGCCATACTCTACCTGCCCTATGCTGGCTGTATGTGCCATACTCTGCCTACAGTACCTATGTCTGAGGTGTGAAGAAGTGAACAATGGGAGTGATTACAGTCTGAGCCTGAGGTGTGAACACTGCAGGGGGTGAACAATGCAGGTATTAAAAGGTTTGAAAAACACAGGGGATTACATTTTTAAACAATACAGAGGGATTACAGCCTGAATCTGAGGTGAGAACCATGCAGGGGGCCAGTTAATCTCAGTACCATTTAATGCTTACTCAAAGGTAAGCCATCAAAGCAGCCAGACAGGTGGGGGGCCACACAGAGGGGGCCGCCAGTTGGACAGCACTGTTCTAGTAGTACAGTGGGATCACTTTTTATCCAAATTTACCATGAGACTTCTGCCATCAGGCCAACAACACATACGTTTTTGCCATTTAGTAGCCCACACAGTTGGGCCAAAACCTATAAAGTCACTTGCCTATAAGCATTTGCAAAATTGTTTTAGGAGTGAAGGTGCTTCATCCTGAGCATGCAAGTCAGGATCAAAGCAAACTAACTAAACAGTTATGTCCCATGTGGCCCCCTTCAAATCACAGACTGACTAACAGGTTAGAGAGATGCATAGGAGGAAGTAGTGTTCTGGCTATTATGTTAGGCACCCATTCACTTCAGCCTTTATAGATTACATTTTTGGCTAACTAACTATATTGAAATATTTTTTTTATTTTGCACAAACTATCCTTTGACCTGGTTTTATTTTAACACTGAGCTGTTCTTCAGGAGCTCTATCAGCGTGGTACTGTTAGCTTGTATCTTCTTGGAGGCCTTATTGAAGACATTTGAGAAACAGGAGGCTCAGTTTTACACCTGTCTCAGAAACTCCAACAACACTTCAACATCCTTCTGCTTTTCAGTACACAGTGGTTGACCCCTTTTCTAGTCCTGCTTTTGCATTGTGGGTTAGTTCCTATACCAGTCAAAGCCATGGAATCTTCTGCTCTTACTAATATGGACCAAAGTTACATGTATACCCCAGGCTCAATCTGAGAGATTATATTAGGGTTTTTTTTACTCACTTGGTTATGTCTTGTCATTTTATAATTGAGGTAGATGCCTTAAGTGGGAACCTTTTTGTCATAAAGTGAATTCAGGACTAACTTCAAACCTGCAACTATTCCTTCAGTAGTAAGTTCTCCTGCCAGAAAAATGATGACATTGGAAGCAGAGTTCCTGCCCATCAAGATTACACTTATAGGGTAGTGCCACCTATTGTAAATAACCTATCACAATAATTACAAATCTTAAGAATCTGTAGGTATCGGATCCCTTATTCAGAAACCCATTATCCAGAAAGTTCTGAATTTTGGAAAGGCCATCTCCCATAGACCCCATTATAAGCAAATAATTCCAATTTTCCTTTTTCTCTGTAATAATAAAACAGTACCTTGTACTTGACTCCAACTAAGGTATAATTAATTCTTATTGGAGCCAAAACAATCCTACTGGGTTTAATTATAGTTTAAATCTTTTTTTTAGCAGACTTAAGGTAGGAGATGCAAATTACAGAAAGACCCCTTATACGGAAACCCCCAGGTCCTGAGCATTCTGGATAATGGGTCCCATACCTACACATCACTGAAAGACTTGCAGGGAACTCATATTCTTTAGTTTATTCTTTTGTCCTGGTTATAAAAACACTGACATTGACATGCAGTTAAGATCCTTATATTTAGAAGAATAAATCTTTCTAATCCACCCCATCATCCCCCAGAATGCATTGCTGCTCATTTGACCTTGTCAAAATTCCCTAAACCACAACACATCCTTTCCAGCATTTCCTCCAATGTAATTCTTTCCTAATTCCATGATCCCTCAGATTTCTTTACCCTGTGAATTTAGTCTCTTCCCATTTATGATTACCCTTAGACTGACATTTCCAAGTTTTACTGTGGATCTTCCCAGTTGCAGAGCAACCATTCAAGTAGTTTGTGATAGATTCTCAACTTGGCACTTAAACATGACACCTGCCTTGACCTCTGGTCAGATTATGAATATTGAATTATAAATGTTGTTCTACAACATGGTTTCCTGGTCCTCTGCTGTTATAACAGTCTGTTTCTATAATATGAGGTTTTTTTTTTCATCTTTTTTGGAAGGTTTTAAATTGCAGACTTTTTGGTAGAAGTGAGATATGAGAAGAATACTTGAAAGAGAGTTTAGATTCTGTTAATTATCCATAGATAATAAGTGAGAAAAGCATTATTATTTTATCCTCATTTATAGTGACTTTATTTGACTGTATCACTGGCACCATAAGACAAATCTGAGGTTTTACTATTCTTGGTTTTAGACTAATGGAATGATATTTAAGACACATCAAAAAGAAATTTGGTCACATAAAATAATAGTTAGTGACAGGTTAGTAAACAGAAGTAAATCTGGCCATCCTCAGCCTAGATTTGGTTCGGACATCCACAGGAAGACATACGTTTTCTGAAAATGGCTCCATCAGGGATGGCAATATCTGACCAACATCATATGAAAGAATTCTGTGAGCTGTAGCTTAACTTCTGGAGAGACAAAGATGAAATATTGTTGTTACAGAAAGAATAAAATACAAGAAGCAGAAAGCATTTATGTGCCTTCAACAGCGAGAGAGCTTTCTAAATGGCCCCCATAACAGATATTACTACAATCATAAGAGATTTTATAAAAAAAACCATACATAATGAACAGTTCAATGCAGCAAACTGCGAACATGGGACAATGATCAGTTGGGGTAAGGAACAGTAGAGACCAGGGCCTAGAATAGTGATCCCCAACCAGTGGCTCGGGGGCAACATGTTGCTCACCAACCCCTTGGATGTTACTCTCAGCACCCCAAAACCAGGTAGTTACTTTTGAATTCCTGACTTGGTGGCAAGTTTTATTTGAATAAAAACAAGATTTACTACCAAATAAAGCCCCTGTAAGCTGATAGTGTGCATACAGGCTACCTTATAGCCAATCTTAGCCCTTATTGGCACCTCCATAAACTTTTATGATGCTTGTGTTGCTCTCCAAGTCTTTTTACATTTGACTGTGGCTCACGAGTAAGAAAGTTTGGGGACCCCTGGTCTAGAACGTTGTACACAAACAAAGAGCATCTGTAGAAGCTCAGTTACATCAGCCAAATAATTGAAAGAGCTGTGCCATTTATTCCCACGTTTCTTCCTGCTACAGTTATTTTCCTGTCAGGTGATTAGTAAGTGAGCACACAAACCATTGAAACTGATAAAGGGTAATATTTAATAAATGTTTACATGTACAAGGCAGAATTAACAGATAAATATATGCTACATTGGTAAGATTCTTTAATAGGTCACATATTATGATAATAAGATATAAATTATTTCTTGGCTTAGTATTGTCTTGTACCCTAAATGGGTAGCCTGATTCTGATGAAGTGGTGTGAGGCCACAAAATGCCTCATACATGTAGGTTTTTTATTCTTTTTTTTTGGACGCTTTTTTATGTGAATAAGCATGACACTTTCACTGGGAGATGAAGCTTCTATATCTTTTCTGTAGAACTGTGGGCATTTTGGCAAAACACTGACCTGACCTGACATTGGCATTGATAAAATAAGGCACTGAAGAGTGGAAGATTATTTTGCTTATTGTATTTACATTTTTTTGTTGCTTGACTCAGTTATATTTTTATTGATAAATGGTTTGGCAGCACTGAAACTTTACAGAATTTATTGAGAATTGTTGGCTTTTTGTTGAAAGATGGACATTTAATTTATGGCCTCCCCATGGTACACTTTGAGAATATGTCCAGTGTTGGTAATGTAAGTGTAAAATGTGTCCGTTTGGTTACATATATACATATTACATTTGATATATAGTAGATATCTTTAAGTAGACTTCTGTAGACATTTGTACAACATATACCCTGCAAAGGACATTTTGTTGTACACAAAACTGAACCATGTGTAGAAATGTGTTCAGTTCAATATTTGGTACTCTTTATTGGGCAAATCAGATTGTTCATTTTAATAATCAAGGAGCAGCCAAAGTAGTAAGTGGAAGTAAACGTAACATTTTTTAAATTTTTTGAATACATTATAGCTGTATAATGGTCATAATAACAGAGGACAAATAGCTAAATGAATACAGTGCATGATGGATGTGGTACCTGCCCAAGACAGAAAAATGCTGCAGGAACTGTATTTCTGTACCTGCTGCAGGGATCATGTTCACTGTATGCGCATCTTCCAAGTTGTAGTCTTTATCAATAAATCTTCTGTGTACACGTGTTACCTCTGCGTAGCTCTTTCACTACAGGGAATCAGACTTGCTCTCAAGACCTGCTGCTGATCTAATCGTTTATCACTGTCTGGTGAACATGAGAGAATTGCAAAACAATGCTGTTCGGATGTATAGTGACTTTCTTCATTAGGTGAGATTTATCTTCCCTTACAGCACCATTTTTAGAGACCTTAAAACATTTTGACCATACTTCTGTTCAATGTTTTCTATTCTGTACCCAACCTTGGTAATACTCAATGTTCCAAATCTAGTGAAATCCTTCCCAGAAGTGTAGGGGCAGTTATAGCAGCAAAAGGAGGCCAATTTCATATTATTACCCTTGGTTTTGGAATAAGAGGTGGAACCACAAGTGTAGAATTGTGTAGAATATCATGTAGAGTGTTTGTTGCAAAGATGAATACATCTTTGCAACAAACACTCTACACAACACATTTACATTTGGATTACATATTTTAAGTTCAGGGATCTTTATCAAGCAATTAAACACATACACCAGACATATCCAATTAACCTCCAACACCACAGGGCACAGATGTTTATCTTGTTTACATTGAGCCTTTCTATTGTAATTCATACACTGTCCACAGGGAGCCGGTTAGGAAAAGCAGCATTGCAAATGACATTTATCCTCTGTTTATCTCCAGTTCATTACTCATTGCTCTGTAAGCAAACGCTATGGCACATGTACATCCGCAAGTGCAGTGAGCAAAATAAAATTTTGAGTACAACGGGAATTTTTTTTTTCCCACAATGCAGTGCTTTTTCCAGAATTCTGGCTGCAAGGGGGAGAAATGAATGCATCTGGTCCTGCGCTTTGACGCAAATCTGACATATTTGTGCCGAAGGCTTTTGCAGTCCAACTGGTGTCATTTTCAGAGTTCACTGTGATCATTTCTGGTGTTCACCATGCATATGACATGTGTGCCAACAAGGATTGTCACAACCCGGGAAGCTTACAGACTAAGGGCCCTACCTCACACCAGGGTACATTTCATCAGAAATTTCATCAGAATCTTCCTGTTTGAGCTGAATGTCCCTGACTGCTCTAATTATGCTTTTAACTCAGTAGACTGCTCCCTGATTGGCTATTGGCCTTTGACAAAAGGTGCAGGGTGAAATGGCCATGATGTTATGTACTATATCTACCTTGGCCCATGGACTTGTCTCAAGATATGCAACCATCTTGCTTTAATTGAATTCATTATAGTTTTAATAAAAGTTAAATTTTATCTGATTCACTCTTCAGGGAAAAAACATTGTTTAACTGAGGTATTTTCCCCTGAGTAGACTTTCTTAGGAAAAGGACTACACATCAGATTTGTTTATATTTTATTTTGAAATTTCACGTGGGGCTAGCCATATTCTTCATTTTCCAAGGTGTCATATCCATGTGAGCTATGCTCTGATAAACTTCAGTCACACTTTACTGCTGATCTGAAAGTTGGAGTGATATCATCCCCCTCCCAGCAGCCGATCAGCAGAAAAATGGGAAGCAAGATAGCAGCACCCAGTAGGTATCAGAATAGCACTCAATAGTAAGAAATCCAAGTCCGGCTTAAGACTCTTCCAGTTACATGGGAGTAGGAGAAACAATAGATTATCTGAAAGCAGTTCTAATGTGTAGCTAAGAAAAAACTTAAATGGCAGAGTGAATTATTTGCTATGTAAAAAGTGTAATTTAGAAATAAAAAGTACACCATAAAAATCATGACAGAATCCCATTAAACAACAAAATGTTCAGCAGGCTTTCCTTTATGATTGCTAAGGCCGAAAGGCTCAAGCAGTCATAAATATGCCCATTAAAGTGATACGAACACCAAAAAAATTATTTTAAAAATATGAACCTACTTCCAAACCTACCTATATGTCATTTTGACTGTTTTTTCCTAAAATTCCTGTTTCTCTACATAAATCTTACTGAAGATCCTGAACCCGACTGTCTGGCAGCCCGACTGTAGCTTTTCAAACTGTCAAAAGGACTACGTCATAAACTGGGAGGATTCAGCTTGCTGTTAGCTTCAAAGAGTACCCCCCCCCCTTGCATAGCATCGCATGGCATTGTGAACTAGATAGCAGGCAGGCTTGATCTTTCCATTGCCGGCCTACTTCAAAGGGCTGTGTTCCCTCTCTGCTCTTCCCACGACAAATTAAATAGCAGGCCAGCTTAAGCTCTCCAGTGCCTGTCTGCTTCTAAGGGCTCTCCCCCCCCCCCCCCCATTACACATAGACAACGGAGCTGAGCTTTTGTCACACACCGGCTGAAAGCATAAGGGGTGTTGCAGATTTGTGATTGGGCATATTTATTCACTTGGGAGGCATTTAAATAAAAAACTGGAAGAAGGGAACAAACATGGCTGCTTCGTGGGTCTGTAATTTGTGCTACCATAATTATGAAGTGAAAAAACTTTGCAGATTTAGTTTATAAGGAATTTAAAGCTGATACAAATTAAAACACAACAGCAGGTGTAAAAAAATGTTTTTAATTGGCTGTCAGTTTCACTTTAAATATGGTGATCGAGATTAAGGAAAGATGCTGTGTCGGGAAAATGTCAGGTCCTAAGCATTCTGGATTTCAGGTCTCATACCTGTATTCTTATTGTACTCAAAGCAAAAGATGCACCACAACAATAGACCCTTGGTTAATTTACAAGCTGTTCGTCAAGTAGTGATAAACGAATCTGTCCCATTTCAGTTTGCCAAAAAATTGACGAAACGGCGGAAAATTAGCAAAACATGGAAAATGTCGTACGCCAAAAAAAACTGCAGCATGTGTAATTTTTTTGCCGTGTGCCATAATTTTTTTGCCGCTCGTCATTTTTTGGACGCGAACGACAACTTTTCTGTGGTAATTTTACACCCATTTTGCTAAGAAAATCCACCAATGGCGAAATGCAGAAAACGCTGTGAATCCATGTCTGGAGAAAAATTTCACTCATCACTACTTATAAGAAATGCATTACTTGGTGTTCACTTGGCTTCACAATTATAGTTTCACCATTGATGAACAGGAAAGATTTATAATAAGTACATTATGGTTTGTGGGAACTTATCTTGTACTTTGTCACATATTTTTCCACCGTGCAGACTATTCGTCTGTGAATGAAGTGAATGAAATATGCCCCAACTTGTTCTATTAATGTACCAACCCCACTCTGTATAAACCCTTAGAGAAGCTAAGTTATAATCAAGTTTACATATACAAAACTGCCACAGAGATCTTATCTAATTTTAAAAGATTACTTTATGATTTCCAAAAAATGTACAGTTACAATAAACTGAAGCAGAGATCATTTAAGATATCTTGGATGATGTAAAGTATTGAGGTCACTGTCAACAAGGACTGCTGCAGGCACTGATGGATTGCAACTGAAGTTCTGTTGGCAGTGGAAAAAAAATATGTTGAAGCATTAACCAGCATCTGCCATACAGCAGGAATCCTGGGAAGGAATCCAACTTTCACTTTTGAGTTTCCTGAATACTTAGAAGAGAATACCCCATAGGTTAAAACTGTTCCAGAGAAAAGGGGCTTAACCTTAGTTATCCTGCACTGGAAGGTAGCGTTGTATTTATAAAAGTGAATTTTGTAGTAAGGGTTTATCAAAGACCCTCTAATACATTGCCATATGGAGAGGTCTTTCATGCCCTGCTGGCCAAATGGTGCAGCAATCTGTAGAAGCAGCAGACACAAGACAAATCTTTGCAATGATGTTGCAGGCTTTTACTTTTTTTTTTGCTTAAGTTGGAATCCCAGCCATATTGAAGTACAGCCGTGAATATTACATACAATTTCAGGCAACAGATTCCTTACCAGTAACTGCTTCCGTTAATGCCTTTAAGAGGGGCCTGGATGAGTTCTTGAACAATCAGAATATCCAAGGCTATTGTGACACTAATATCTACAGTTAGTATTAGTGGTTGTATTTATAGTTTATGTA
Organism: Xenopus tropicalis; assembly: GCF_000004195.4. Lineage (NCBI taxonomy): Eukaryota > Metazoa > Chordata > Amphibia > Anura > Pipidae > Xenopus > Xenopus tropicalis. Next base: position 40,480,167 of record NC_030680.2, read on the forward strand.
TGTGAGTGTATAGATTGGTAGGTGTGGGTTGTGTGTGCTGGGTTTACTTGGATGGGTTGAACTTGATGGACACTGGTCTTTTTTCAACCCTATGTAACTATGTAACTATGTAAGGTGGCTGTAAAGAAACCTTTAGCAAATACATACACAATCACTAGCCCTAAAAAGATTAAATCAGGATTATGAACTATATAAGTTTAATTTGAGCACTTTAGTACAGGTATAGGATCCGTTATGTGGAAACCCGGTATCCATAAAGTTTGGAATTACGGAAAGGCCGTCTCCCATAGACTCCATTATAAGCAAATAATTCTAATTTTTGAAAATGATTTCCTTTTTCTCTGTAATAATAAAACAGTACCTTGTACTTGATCCCAACTAAGATATAATTCATCCTTTCTGGAGCCAAAACAATCCTATTGGGTTTATTCAATATTTAAATGATTTTTTAGCTAGACTAAAGTTATGGAGATCCAAATTACGGAAAGATCCATTATACGGAAAACCCCAGGTCCCGAGCATTCTGGATAATAGGTCCCATACCTGTTTATTTTACTTATAGGATATCATAAAATGTGTGTGGAATAAAACTTGTCTTTATTACTATGCTTTTTATAATACCTATTAACATAGTCCAATTAGCTTTCAAGGGGAAGTAAATTTCCCTCTAGCATTTTTAGCTGTTACGGCCAAAGCACAGTACGTGGTGCTGTCCCACATCCTTTGCTGTTCTAGCATAGTGATTGATAACCAGAAGTATTATGGGTTACTATTACTATGGGTTACTGCTACTGGGCACACTTTGTGCTCCCACTTTTTTCCCTTCTCGGCCCCATGCCCTTCCCTATAGCATAAACCACACTGCATGAAACACAATATATTTCCCATACTTGATACCCAAGTGTAGAACTGTGCAGTAAAGTTGTCAGCTTCCATATTTTATTTCCATATTTGCAAATATGGGGTGCAGCCATGCAATGGCCTTGCACGCTACAGCCTCATGATATGTCTGTATGGGTAGTAAAATAAAGCCAAAGGGAATGTTAGTTTAGGTAGATCGTAAGTGACAGTAATATATTGGCTCTGTGCAGAGGAAAATTGTGCAATATCAGTAAATGACCCACAAGGGTTGCAGGCTGGGAGAGGATTTGGAATGATAGCACATTGTGTGCAGAGGATGATGCATGCATAACAGAGGATATTGTTATTGTGTTAGGGTTAAAAGCAACATGCATGTTATCAGTTGCTTGGTTTCCTGGCCAGATGTATAGTGAGGAAGTGTAACAGAATGTGTGTAGGGTGGGGGGAGTTTGCATTCACGGCGGAAAAGTTGTAGGGAGGAGCAGTGTTTTGTCACAACTGCAAGACAGAGGTAGGGAAAACATTGCTCTGTTATACCATGGTGTCTCAGTGTCATAATGCAGTGTAATTACTGTACTGTACTTGCATTGAATTGGGGATCTGTTTAATTTGTAGCTATGAATCATGTGCCAGTTTTTGTACATGTAACCCTAGTTTGTTCATTTATTGTACAGCCCTTGTTTATTATAATGCATAACTTGCTGGTGCTATGGAAATAAATGATGATGGAAAGAATAGAACTGGGTAGATTACAGTCAAGGGAGAAAGTGCAGTAACTGTAAATACAGTAAGTAAATGCACTAACTGCCCTTTCATTGCGGGGCATATTTATCAAAATGAAAACAGAGTTCGACACTCTTCACTAGAGAGGAACTTCTGAGTTCTCAGAGTACTTGTATATGTACCTAAACATTATCATTATCATTTATTTCTATAGCGCTAGCTATATTTCTAAACATCCTGTTTAGGTGAATAAAGAACCATGCCATTTCCCTCTGGAGTAAAATGGTGAGCTGTTTTCCCACCCTTTGATAAATATGTGCCTAAAGATAGATGGGAATAGGATTTACTAATCAAGCTCAGTTTGCAGATAAGTATAAAATATGTAATTAGGTCATGTGCTTTGCTTTGCCGTCTATATTACTTATAATTTCATCTGTAAGTGCAAGTCCTCCTCATATATATACTGTATAAACTGTGTGTGAATTGTTCAGAGCCAGTAGCACAAACATCATTTCACTCAAATATATACAAGTCATTTTTATACGTTTTGATCATACTTACCATCTATATGCCAAGAATATTTTTCAGACATACCAGGTTTACCAGACATACCAGGCTTCCTAAAGCCTCTTATGTCAGCGTACAGATATCCATATAATATAAGAGATTATTTAGTTAGTGACAGACTATTTTGACACCTAAAATGCACTGTGCATATCTCTGTTTAATTTGTTCCTAGTGTGGCAATGTGATTAAGAGGCCAATTTGTTAACCTCCTTACAAGGAGAGGTGCAGTTAAAGAACATTACACATCTGGTAATCATGCATTTTCTTAAATGAAGCTTAATCTGTATTGGTGAGACTCTAAGAGGTCATATTTCTCTGCATCACTCTACATTAGAACAGCTCCACCCAAGCTGCTGGTACTGCTCCACCCAAGCTGCTGGCACTGCACCTTTTCCACAGGCAGGGCACACTTTTGTTCAGTAATGTACAGGTATGGGATCCCTTATCTAGAAACCTGTTATCTAAAAAGCACATAATTAGTAACATAGTAAGTTAGGATGAAAGAGACACAGGCCCCTTTTAGGGCTCTGGCACATGGCGGAGATTAGTCGCCCGCGACAAAACTCCCTGTTCGCGGGCGACTAATCTCCCCGAGTTGCCATGACCCGCCATCCCGCCGGCGAACATGTAAGTCGCCGGCGGGATGGCACACGCGGCGGCGCGATTTCCCTAAATCGCTGGAAAAGACTCGCGGGCGACTAATCTCCCCCGTGTGCCAGAGCCCTTATGTCTTTTATTAAACCTGTCAAACTGTTAGTTGATCTAGTGCAGTGTTTCCTAACACTGCACTGCACTGGCTTATACGCAACATGTTGCTCAGCAAAAATTTTTTGATGGTGGTCATTTTTGAACTTGGAGGCAAAAAGACTATGGGGCAGATTAATTATGCAGTGACAAAATACGTCACACATTACCAGGCTTCGCCGAATAAAAAAAAAAAAGTAAAATCAGCGTAATTTTTTTACGCTGTTTTTCTTACGCCAGAACTTGTTAAATGTTAAATATAGGCGTCAAATCTGGTGTTCTCCATTTATTTTACACAGCTTTTTACACTGTTTTTTTCGGTGAATTTCATTTTACAAAGCATAATAAATAAGCCCCTAAGTGTACTGCCAAAGAGAACCTCCTGTAGTGTTTCATTGCACACTGGGCTATGATATAACCAATTACAGCCCTTATTGGACACCCCTAGGAACATTTTTTTCATGCCCACTGGTAACAAAAAAGGTTGGGGACTCCTGATATAAAGGGAGGTAAAAAAAACTCTTCTAAAGCCTCTCTAATTTGCCTCAGATGGGGAAAAATTACTTCCTGACTAAGATGGCAATCGGACCAGTCTGTGCACTGGTCTGTACTTGTATTTTTAATAACCCTGTGTTTTCTCACTTTCTTAAAAGCCATCCAACCTCATCTTGAAGTATATCTAATGTATCTGCCAGTATGATTTAGGGAAAGAATTCCACAACTTTACAGATCTCACTGTTAAAAAACAGAATATTTATGGTACATCCTTTCTTTTAATTAGAATGGACATGTCTGATGAAACAATATATCAGTTTATTTTGGGTACTTGTATGTTTTGCTTATAGGATAAAATGTGTTTGGAATAAGAATTGTACTTTTACAGGTACGGGATCCATTATTCAGAAACCTGTTATCCAGAAAGTTCAAAATTATGGAAATGCCATCTCCATTATAAACAAATAATTCTATTTTTTTTAAATAATTTCATTTTTTCTCTGTAATAATAAAACTGCACCTTGTACTCTATGGAAACTAAACTGTATGAATCCACATTGGTGACAAAACAATCCTTTTGGATTTAGGTAATGTTTAAATGATTTTTTTAGTAGACTTAGGTTATGGAGATCCAAATTATGGAAAGATCCCTTATCTGAAAAAAACCTCAGGTCCAGAGCATTCTGGATAACAGATCCCATACCTGTATAAAGAGCATACACTCTTTATATTACATAGTGTCATTATCTAATTTGCTTTAAAGAGGGAACTAACTTCCCTTTAGCATTTTTAGCTGTTTGGTCCATGGGGTTTGGCCACATCCATTCTGGTTCTACAGCAATCAGGAATATGTGCACTGGTAGCCGATCCATGTTTGACATGTTTGCATGCCCCTGCTTGCCAATCACCACTACAGAACCAATAACTGGTAGTGACATGGCCAAACAGAGCAGTCTCCAACCCTCTGTATTTGAGGAGCTTGTTTGGTGTCCATGAACAATGTGCTCTCGACTTAAAGGGGAAGTAAAACCCTCCAAAGTTTTTTCCCCTTCATAGTACATTGCCCCCTCCCCAACTGCATAAACCCCACTGCGTGAAACTTAATATTTCCCCCATACCTTATGGCCAAGTGTAGAGCTGCACAGTGAAGTTGGTGGTTTCCATATTTTGCTACATCACTTGTGGTAGTGAGGAGCATACACACTGGAAGTCTAACTGGACCTTGCTTCCAGTGTGCATGCTGCTGGTGGGTGATTAGAATCATCAAGCCTAGGACTGTATGTGCTAAAGCCATTGCGTTTCAGTTAAATTACCATTTGATATTCTTAAACTTCCTTTACCCACCAAAAAAGGTGTGTTTTTTTTGTTTTTTTTTTTGTTTATTTAACTTAATAAATTATTGCCACTATGCTTATAGAGTTATAGAGCTATATTTCCATATTAAGGATACACTTTTGCATTGACATACTTCCTGGTTGCTGCTTTTTCCGCCTGTTGTCAATAAGGTGTGTCTTTTGTGATCTAAAGGTTATCAGCATCAGTTTGTCATTACTGCTTTTCTATGTTATACTATTCGTTCATTTTTATTCATAATGTAATCACAATATAAAGCAATTTGTGGTATCATTTTGCCATCTGTATACTACAGTGTGCACCCATTGGAGCAGTGTTGAGTGTTGCGGATGTGAGTTTGCCTATTTTGTAATGCCAAATGAATATAGTTAAATTCACTGAATGAAGCGTTATTGTCCCAGCCTGGTAGCTTGGTCCACTGAGTCACTCAGTCTACACAAATAAATTGCGGTGAATAAATTTCTCCTCTGTGAAAGCAAAAAGAGAAGTGAATCTTGTCCGTCAGGGATTAGTCAGCAAATATTTCATTGTGCTGTGTAAAGATCTTTATTTCAATATAATATTAGTATAAGTACAGTGCAGAATACATTTTGGAACTTAACTTGTTCAAGATATATATGTATATATGTGCAATCCAGCAAACCTTGTTTTTGGTATATGTTTAATAATTAAAAATATTTTGTTGTTGTTTTGTTGTGAGTTTGTCCTGCTTATAAAACAAAGTGAGTAAGTAAAAAAGAGTCATCTGACCTTCCCCAGGTTAGTTCTAAGCAGAGCAACATTACAACACCTTTTTATAACAGAATCTCTTTCCAACTTTAGCTGCTCAGCCAAAATGACCATCAGATGGCCCTGTTGGGCCAAATGTATTATATTTGCAGTTTAAAAACTGTTAATATCTTGTAAAGTATAAACAATAATTCATGTAAATAAAAAGTGCATTAGAAGACATTTTGAGACATTTCATATTAATTTGTTTAGAAAAGTTTATATTTGCTTTAAAGGAGAAGGAAAGTCATTTTGGCATTTTACTGTCAATAGATTTGCCACATTAGTGCCACCTAGAACACTTTATTTATTCTGCAGAAAGCATTACCATACCTGAGTAAAGAGCCCTAGAAGCTTTCTCTGTTTGTTCAAGATTGCAGCTGTCATTTTAGCTTGGTCTTCATAGCTTCCTGCTCTGCTGTATAGCTCTAGTTATTATAGCTCAGATTATACATTCCTAAGGGTGGGGGGAGTGAGTTTTAGGAACAATTCCAAAACTTTAATCTTCTTCCAGTGAAGCCATTTCTTTGTTGGTTTGGATGTATGCTTTGGGTCGTTGTCATGCTGAAAGATGAAGTTCCTCCTCATGTTCAGCTTTCTATCAGAAGCCTGAAGGTTTTGTGCCAATATTGATTGGTATTTGGAACTGTCCATAATTCCCTCTATCTTAACTAAGGCCCCAGTTCCAGCTGAAGAAAAACAGCCCCAAAGCATGATGCTGCCACCACCATGCTTCACTGTGGGTATGGTGTTCTTTTGGTGATGTGCAGTATTGTTTTTGCACAAAACAAATTTTTTGGAATTATGGCCAAAAAGTTCAACCTTGGTTTCATCAGACCATAACACCTTTTTTCCACATGCTTTTGGGAGACTTCAGATGTGTTTTTGCAAAATGTAGCCTGGCTTGGATGTTTTTCTTCGTAAGAAAAGGCTTTCCCCTTGCCACTCTACCCCATAGCCCAAACATATGAAGAATATGGGAGATTGTTGTCACATGTACCACACAGCCAGTACTTGCCAGATATTCTGCAGCTCCTTTAATGTTGCTGTAGGCCTCTTGGTAGCCTCCCTGACCAGTTTTCTTCTCGTCTTTTCATCAATTTTGGAGGGACGTCCAGTTCTTGGTAATGTCACTGTTGTGCCATATTTTCTCCACTTGATGATGACTGTCTTCACTGTGTTCCATGGTATATCTAATGCCTTGGAAATTCTTTTGTACCCTTCTCCTGACTGATATATTTTAACAATGAGATCCCTCTGATGCTTTGGAAGCTCTCTGTGAACCATGGCTTTTGCTGTGGGATGCAACTAAAAAAATGTCAGGAAAGACCAACTAGAGCAGCTGAACTTTATTTGGGGTTAGAGGCACTGTAAATGATGGCAGGTGTATGCTGACTCCTATTTAACATGATTTTGAATGTTATTGCTTAATTCTGAACACAGCTACATCCCCAGTGTGTAGAATTTTTATATCCACTGTATCTGTTGGCAGTTTTGTGTGTCCTGAATGGTGAGCCTGAGGATGCCCTCATCCTTCCTAAGTGTCACCCTCCTGTACCAGGAGGTGCTAGCTGAGCTGCATATATAAATATATAGTTTACAAGAATTGTAAAGTCTTTACATTCTGCATTCTGTGTTAAGGTGGCCGCGCACATGGCGATTTTCGATCTTTCGCACGAAAGATCATTCCCACCCTCCACAGACGTTCAGGGCTGAATCGTCAGATATGTTGGTAGAGACAATAGGAATTCTGCTGATTCAGCCCTGAAGGTAGATTTTGCTCAGGCACTTCAATGGAGCCCTATCAAAATCTTTTAACCCGCCAGACCGATATCCGCAGCATTTTTCGATATCAGACGCCTCACCGAGTCACCATACACGCACTGAATATCGTATCGTAAGAAACAAGGTTTTGTACAATATCATCGATGCATGTATGGCCAGCTTTACACATGTAACATAGGCATTCTGTGTTATCTACGTTATCTCATAAATCCTTGTCCTATGATCATAATTGAGCCCTAATCTCTTTTGATTTGTTAGGAACATTTTCAGTTCACAGTCAGAGCAAATAAACCGAATGAAATATATTTCCTTAGCTGGAGTTGCTGATGATTTTGTATACCAACTGCCTGTGAAAACAAGCCCAGGGGGAACAAATCATCACATGGTCATCAGTGCTGAAGAAGCAATATATTCAGCATAGAGAGACTTTCTGTCTGTATCAGTGTAAGTAATTGTGCAATTATAGGTCTCTTTGTGTGCTGATTTGTGTGACTTTATGAATGTGTATCATGTGTAAATGTAGATATATGTTGGTGCTGAAGCCTATGAAATTGGATTTACTGTTGGTCTGTATGCATGATTATGTATAGAATGGTCTCTTTGAGTGTTCTGGTTGGTGTAAATGTTGCCCTATAATTGTTTTAGTTAATGTACATTTAGATATGTGACTGTGCAAACAGGTCCAGACCAGTGCTGGGTCTTAGTAGATTGTGCTTATAGGGGACTCAATTATTAGATATGCAGATGGGGTAATCTGTTGTTAAGACTGCTGGTTGATCAGGCAGATAAATTATTGGGAGGGGAGGGTATGACTGGGCTGTCCATATTGGTATTAATTACAAATATAATGGTAGATGGAGGATCTTAAATGGGTTCCCTAACCAAAAATGGCTTTTTGCATAATAGAAGGAAATATAATTGTGAGCAGTTTTTCAATATACAGGAGCCAGAGCAAGGAGACCACTTCCACTGGTAGTTCAGAGATGTAGGTCTCCATAAAAATATGTCCCATAAATAAGCTCATATGTAAAACTCTGCCTCATCTAAATAAACCATTTTCAAAAAAATATACCTTTTTAGTAGTATGTGCTACTGGGTAATCCTAAAAAGAAAATTGCCATTTTAAGAATTAAGGGCCGCTCCTGGGATCATAGGATTCACAGTGCACACAAACAAGCCAAGGCACACATACATGCTAGGCCACATAGGCCAATGAATGGAGTTCTGACTTGCTTCCACACTACCTCCTGTTACAGTAAAAGCTGTATAATTTTTGGTCATGTGATTTCTTAGAGAGCCCACAGCCCATTACTAAATGGTGGATCAAATATTTATTTTAGTGGTATAGTTTTCCTTTAAGGAAAATTTGCAATGTATGGAATCCAGTTGTTGCACAAAATGTTGTTATATATTAGGACTTGATATATTGATAATGGGTAAGTGCAGACTTGTCTTTGTCTGAATGCATTTTGTGGTCAAACCCTAATGCACCCCCGCTTAAAGGTTTAAAATTGCCATTAGAGAACATATCTTTCCCTTTTTTGCCAGGACATATTGTCCTTAAGCATAAAGACCAGAATGGTCCTCAGGCATGGAGGCCAGGGCAGAGAGGTCCTCAGGCCCAGGGACAAGGGCAACAAGGTCCACAAGCCCAGAGACCAGAGCATTGGAGACATCATGCACTTAAATGTCAGGTAGAACCAACTATATGGATGCTTGGATACCACTTTTAAAAGGAGACATACAAGCAAGCCTAGCTGCTACAACACAGTGTGCCAAATGCTACCGGCTCCCCTGCACAGCTAGGGAAAGGAGGCAGCAGTGGAACAGATGGGCAGGACTAGTATGGTTGTTGCATACATTTTTAATAAAATTGTTGTTTTTCCACACAATATGTCTTCTTTAAGAGTTTGCAGAACTTCACCGGTAACAGCAAACTGCTAAATTGGCAAAGGAGTTGATAAAGGCTAAGGCAGCCTCTCAGAGTAGAGAGAGGCAGGGGGGCTAAGCAGCTGGCAAAGAAGGAAGATGAGGAGCCTGGGACTCAAGCCTTAGAGCCAGGGCAAATTAAATCTCCCAGACTAACACTTTAGACATATGCTCTAAATTCATTCTCACATAGGATGAATAGGAATAGGATAGAAAGCAAAGTTATGGGCCATTCTTACTGTAACCCCTATTTGGCTGTGAACACAGGCAATGACAGCTAGATAGGCTTTAGAGCATGGGGTACATAGGACTCTAACACACAAGATGGGCTTTCACTATATGAAAATACCTTTAGGGGTTTGTTGAAACTACAACTCACTTATGCTGTGTGCAAAGTAAATAAAAGAATGGGCGCCAGAAGGTTCTTTTGCAGTAAAACAGAACTCAACTTGTTTATTTGTCCAAGACAAATGATCCACAGGGTTAACACAATACTTGGGAAAACTAATAGGATGTATACCTTAGCAGCCAAGAATCCCTCACAGCCAACTATGGATCAGGGATAGGAACTGACCTTATACCTGCATCTAAACCATGGTCTTACTCTAAAGCTACAATGCCTGTAAGGAAGAGTACTTCCAGCTAGTCTCTCCTGGCTGGTGCCATAAACTGCTCTTTCTAACTAGTCTCACTATCTCACTTTCCTAGAAAGTGCTTTTACAAATATTATCCTAACTCTTACTACTCCTCATTCACGGGGTCCTTGTTGCCTGACTTCACTAGAGCTAGACGTAGCCTCTAGGGTAGATGGCTTTACTGGGGCCTTGTTGATGCCAGGCTTGGTGGAACTTCCACCTGAGTCAACAGATGTAGCCAAAGAGCAGGACCCACCCCTTTCCCCCACAGGGGAGTGGCCTACATATAAACCACTAAGGCACACTATGTTAATATCAAAATCGATACATGCGTCCTTTGCCCAGCCCAGCTTGGAAGGAACACAGGAACAGAAGATTGGAAGACAGCCTCAGGAAAATTAACAGCTGAAAACTTAGATGAAGGCACAGGAGAAGCAAAAGTTTAATACATTGGCACTGCTGGACTAGGCTGGATAGAAACAGGTGCAGTACCAGAAATAGAAGCAGGAGAAGAGGATACAGATGATTCCTAACGTAGTAAATAACAAAGTAATTAGAAGAAATTGGCCACAAGCCCTCTGAAAAAGTTGTCACTATAAACAGAAAAAGCAGGGATCCTTTAAAAATTGGGTTTCACCATCAGTTCCTTTACTCCAGTAGTTCAAGTAGGAGTAGAATGTTCTGGGCAGACATCAGACAGTTAAGAGAAAAAAGTCTGCTTATAAAGGCTCATGAACCAACATTACCTGCTCTAAGGTGGATTTGTGTAAAAGCCAGGCCAAGTAGGCCTATGATCCAGTATGTGTACCTTATAAATAAGGTTTGACCAGTGCAGGGCAAAGTGCTAAGCTGACTCGATCTAAAAGCAAGAGGCAGTTAGATAGATAACTTTTGCCCCAACAAATATTGTTGGATTATCAGTTGGTAGTACAGGTATGGGACCTATTATTCAGAATGCTTGGGACCTGTGGTTTTCCGGATAAGGGGTCTTTCTGTAATTCGGATCTCCTACCTCAAGTCTATTAAAAAAATTATTTAAACATTAAATAAACCCAATAGGATCGTTTTGACTCCAATAAGGATTAATTACCGTATATACTCGAGTATAAGCCGAGTTTTTTAGCACCAAAAATGTGCTGAAAAATTCACCCTCGGCTTATACTCGAGTATATATATTTGGGAAGCCCTGACATTTGGGAAGTACTTGCCATAATGCTGTGCATCTCCTGTACGCGCTCCCATCCTGCTGTCTTCGCTCCTCTGCGTGCGCTCCCAGCGTTTAATCGTGCGCTTCAATCCTACGCTGTGTGCGCTCCCTTGGTATCAGTGATTCATTCCAACGAGCGTGCTTCAATCTAACTCAGGTCCCTTTCGATGCAGACGCGTATGCACGTACGCAAGCAAACACGCACGCGTCTGCTGAAACCTAGAAACAGCCATCAGCACGCACGCGCGTTTGCAAACGTGCGTGTTTGCTTGCGTACGTGCATACGCGTCTGCATCGAAAGGGACCTGAGTTAGATTGAAGCACGCTCGTTGGAATGAATCACTGATACCAAGGGAGCGCACACAGCGTAGGATTAAAGCGCACGATTAAACGCTGGGAGCGCACGCAGAGGAGCAAAGACAGCAGGATGGGAGCGCGTACAGGAGATGCACAACATTATGGCAAGTACTTCCCAAATGGCAGGGCTTCCCAAATCTTTGTTAATGTCTTCTTGTTATGTGATGTTGCAAATTTCAATCTGTTATTCTGCCAAGCATTTCCTTATGAAGTGAAAGGAAAATGGTAGTGGACAGTAAGACTGGCAGTGAATATGTACTGTGTGATATTATATGAGAGGTAGTGATGTGCGGATTGATACTCAGTATGGCAGCTTTCTTAGCCTTCCCAAACTGACAGTTAAAAAAAAAAATAATAATAAAAGGTTAAACAATAAAAACTATGAGGCAAACTTTTCTCTCTCCAACTCCATGCTGTTTATGTATTTAACCTAGCCCCATAGTAAAATAATTTCCCACGCTTGGCTTATACTCGAGTCAATAAGCTTTTCCAGTTTTCTTAGGTAAAATTAGGTACCTCGGCTTATATTCGGATCGGCTTATACTCGAGTATATACGGTATATCTTAGTTGGGATCAAGTACAAGGTTCTGTTTTATTATTACAGAGAATAAAGGAATACTTTTCAAAAATGAGAATCATTTAATTAAAATTGAGTCTATGAGAGATGGCCTTTCCGTAATTCGGAACTTTCTGGATAATGGGTTTCCGGATAAGGGGTCCGATACCTGTACCATCAATGCAGGGAAGACATGAATGAAATAAGAACCAGATAGCTTTTTCTCCAACAAAGATTACTGGGTTATCAATTGGCAGTACCACCAGTGCAGAGAACACAGAGATAGTAATAGTGGTAGTGCCATAGGAGTGCCTAGAGAGTGAGAGACACTGCACATATGCTTGGAATATTGATCCTTACTATACTGATTAATATACTGCATACTGTTTATCATTAAAGTGTGTTCTTCCTGTTTAATTAATAAATAGCTAATATCTGGTTAAGAAACCACTGGCATCAAAACATATTTGTTAATGATTGTAAATTGCCTTCTATACCCTCCTAAACTTACACTTAAAAGTGTACCATCCTGTGTAAGGAGCCTTAACCAATGCTTTGCCCACTGCCAGACCTGAGGTATGTGGAGCTCCTTATTTAAAGATAGTTTAACTATTACAACCATACTCACAAGAGGTTGTTCACTACCTGCAAGAAAGGGGGCAAAATCCAAAAAATTTCAACTTTATCTGGTGCGATATACACAGTGCAGCCAGACCCTGCACAGAAGGGTATACTTTTGATCCCATTAGTGCTCTTATCCCCCTAGAATGTTGATTGAGATGCACAGTACAACATGAAGTGTTACAGATCATAGTGATCTATACAATAAATAAATAATCTCTATGGGGAACATGTCATCCTGCATATCTCAGTTAGCTGTATGAGTTAAATTGCACAATATTCCAGTATTGATTATTCTTAGGCTGGTGTGTATTTTAGGTACTATAGTAGTACTATAGTGTGGATGTGGCCTATGATACTGTGATCAGTCAGATGTGTCTGAAAATAAAAGAGCTCAGCCATGTATCTTAACAGAGTTCAGGGCTGTCCAGCTTCTTAGGGATTTTTATTGCTGCCAGTCCTCTGACTTTTTTTATGGTATGATTTCTTTGTATAAAATCATTTTAATATTATATAACCCTCACAAGTTAAAATATTCTATTTAATATTTTATGGACCTTGTTTTTCTGGTGTTTCTATTACTTATCGCTTAGATTATAAACTCTACGGGGCAGGGACCTCCATCCTTTTATCTCTTGTTGCTAAGCTCTGTGGAATCTATAATGCAACAATACTTTTTATTTATTTGTATTCATTATTGTACTCTGTATCTATTTATCTTTTATTGTAATGGCCCCTACTTATTTATTAATTTATTTTTCTGCTGTACAGTGCTGCGTTCATTAGTAACACTTTATAAATTATATACATACATAAACATACATATTGTCTGTCAGTAAAGATCTCTTTAGTATCTGAATTAACTATCCCAAAGAGTTCATCTGTTGAACATTCGGGGCATATTTATAATGTGTAAAAAATGGTGACAGTGGTGGCAATCTTTCTAGTATGATAAATAGGCCCTGCACTAAATGGCACAAGTGCACAAAAATGAACCACCTTGCTTTAGGGTTACACCTCTCACCCAGGTTCTTCTCTGCTTCTGAGTGATATATAGAATGTGATTGTTTAATGCTATATAATTGTTAGTGATGAGCGAATCTGTCCAGCTTCGCCAAAAAAAAATTGTGAATCTTTCAAAAGATTTGTGAAAATAAAATCCAATTTCGTCAATGGTGGAAAGCATGAATTTGCCGCAGATCCAGGCCTGCTGAATTTTTTCGCCCATCACTAATAATTGTATATATTACTGCAGCATGCACTCGTGATCACTTTTATACACATAGTTTTATAATTGTAATAGATAGTAGATCTGTAGATTTGTTGCGCAGCTACTAATCTCCCTGTCTGTCACAGCCCTAAGCACCTGTAATTTTTGTATAAGCAGCACTGGTTATTTTCCCTGATTTATTAATGAAATCCTGATTAGCATCATAATTAAGGTGAACAGTTGAATTTTTAGATAAGAGTGTTTCTTAAGTAAGAATCTTTGTCTTTGTTTTTTCTATTTAATTTAGATAGTAGTAATGCTTATTTACAATACCCTCTTGCAAATATACCTGTCTTAGTTCTTTGTGCTAGAAAATTGCCAACATTTTTAATTACATTTTAATATTCCTGATACAATCAATGTATCAATGCTCCCCATGTTATTTGCAAAATCTGTTCCCTAATAGAGTCACTCCTCTGTAGATTGTACATGAAATTGCTTTTGGTCCTAGTCTTTGAGCATCTTCTAGTGAAAATATAGCAAGGGCCAAGGATGCTGTGTAGGGGCGCACCTTCCAAATGATTGATCAACTTTTTTTTTTACATTATATGCTAATAATTACCAAGAACATATTGCTGAATTTCAGTCCAAAAATACATTTTACCATGTGTGAAAATATTCCATAATGCATGGATAATGTGCAACATATACCGAATGCATTGAATTATAATGATATAAAGCATATTTAAAAAAAGGGGTCCACCTTAAACATTGTACTCTTACATAATAGACATACATTAGTTTTTTTCACTTGCTCTGTTGTGCTCTTGTGTCACGTTTTATGCAAGTATAATTAAAATTATTGTTTGTAACTTAGTACAGACATTATGCATCTTTACTGTTGAATAATGTGACCTTTTCTCTGGAATACTTGATGGCTGTACTTGATATGTTTAAAATCATAATGAAAATAAAGTACAAAAACAAATTATCAATAATTAGTGATCTACTGGGAGACATCACAGGATTGTGAATTTTAACGGTTCTTTAAATATCAAGCTTGTAGGGAATGTCATGATAAGACTGTTATAGAGAATTTCAATTACATAAGTTTACAATGCGTCTTTGGTTAAGAATCCACTCCATGCCTCTGTCATAGAAAAAACAAACCAATGGCTATGGTTTATCATGGGAAAACCTATGGGTGAGATTCAATTATGAGAAAAAAATAGAGCTTCCATGTAATAAACTGTGAGAAAAGTTTTCCTCATTGAATTGCATATGGATCTATGGGAAAATTGAAAACTGAATTTCTCAACAAATTGAAAATTTCATCTAAAATCTCAGTATCAGTAACTAAAATGTATATTTTTAGTACAACTCACAGTCTTTTGCATACAAAACAACACCAGGCAGACCTATAGTGACTGCAGTATCTAATATAAATATATAAATCCAACTTCATTTCAGAGAAGCAGCTGCATCCAAAACTCATAGCCAACTGAATGAAGATCACTGTCTGCCTGTTACTAAAGGTACCGTCAAAGGACCTTTGGCAAACTGCAGTCTCTGGGGCTGATTCATCACAGTATGAGTTCGAATCCCAAAATTCGGATTAGATACGATCATTTCGGATGATCGGATATGTCACAAAAATGCTTATGAAAAAATCATATTAGTCACGATAATTTTGTATTGGCGATCCAACCTGACCAAAGGAAAGTCACGATACCGAAGCTTGAATGAATCCAAAACTTTTGTACTTGGCGCAACAAATACGTCGTATAAATTGTTGCGCTTTTATAAGTACGAAAAAGTTGTGCAAATTAATGGAAAAGTCGCAAAAAATACACACAGTACGAAAACGTAGAAAAAAATTCGATTTTTTTGTATTCGGAAGCAATCGTACTTTGATAAATGGGCCCCTATATGTGAGAGTAGCAGTTTCCAAGCTAATTCTTCACAATTTCTTCACAACAAAGTGTAAAAGTTTTTTGCTAGGTCAAAAAACACGAAAGTTCCCCTATTTAAGACTGAAAATAAATCTTTTCACAGAAGAACCAAAATTAGAAGTATACTGTTGCAGTCGGAGAGCTTATTTGAGGAGATGGCCCCATGAGATAAAAGTAGCAAAGCATAATGTCTGGGGGCAGACATTCATGCTGAATAGGGCAAAAAGGCTCATTTATTTACTACTGGGCATATTCAGATCAATGAAAAAATATTATTTTATGATTTATGACATAAAAACCTAAAATGCAAGATTCCATTTGAGGAGAGAAATCTTAACTCCTAATTCAGGTCCAGTTTTTTGCCACAGACTTTAATAGAGTTTTCCTGTGATAAACAGTGATATGGTTTTTCCCATTGAATTGCATCTGGCTCTATAGGAAAATCTGGAATTAGTAAAATTAGGAAATAAGCTTTCCTCACCAAATCGAATTTAGTCCTATGTACTTAAATATTTAGTTGATATCAGTTGGGACTGGGAGTGTTTTGGCAGTATACAAACCAGATAACCCATTGTTTTCCAAGGGGATATTTCATAAATACAGACAATGTGAGAAATTTTAATTTTCAAGAGCAAGATTCATGCACAAATTGCAAAAGTTGCAGTATTATTGCAGGATTACTGCAAGATTATCCACAGTCCAAGAACACAACAATTCTGCTAACAGTATTTCATGGTGGCCAACAAACAAGACTTGTGCAATAATAACTGCTTACTCTGGTTCTGTTAAAGTACTTGTATTTACTCTGGCTCTTAAGTAACAATGGAAGGTGAAACACTACCTGCATTGATACACATCTAGTGGCAAAGCAGTCAAAGATTAGAAATGTCAGATCCTGAACCCAATCTGGGCCCATTTGTTAACAATGCAATTTGCTCCTGCACAGTAACCAAGGGCAGCCAATGTTTTTGCTTTGATTGTTCTACCTGCAGCTGTCTGAAAAAGGTTACTACTGATTTGCTGAAGGCTGTTGCTTAGGAACAAATCTGCTCAGTGGTGATAAATAAACAAGGATTAAGAGAAAACATCTGTAGACTATGGCTGTCACTGGATAATGGGTTTCCAGATAAGGGATCCCATACCTGTAATCATAATAGCCATTCAGTCGAGAGGAATGGTACTAAGACACTTAGTACTTAGATATTGTGATTGTTGGTAGCGCTATTTATTGGGGAAGAGGTAGGAAATCCCTTTTGCACTCCAGGGTATACAAAACAGTATGATAGGAAAGTAGTGAAAAAAAAGAACACAATACAAAAGTAGCAGTCAAGTTTTGATATCTATTTTGTGCTAATTTACACTGTATTATTCTGGTGGGAGCAATAGGCAAGGACAATGTTCATGAATTAACAGTAAATCTGCAGAAGATTTAAGCTGCAGATGTGTGTCAGACTGATTAAGCAGCTTATCTGCCTGTGTATGTGGCCCTCTGACAGGCCTCCCTAGCTGACATCTGGCCAAAAATTAGCAGATGTTGATTGGGCAGGCTTGATTTTTCTGTCAGTTCTCCATCCGACTTCTCGTATCTCCTTGATTGTAATGTGATGGCCCTTTGTCCCTAGGGCCAATTGATCGCATCAGTACAATATCACTCACCCAAGATAGGCATATCAGGGGAAAGATTTGCTTGTTTGGCGACCTCAAGAAATGAGCAAATCTTACCTTGTATTGCCACTTTCATTTCTTAAGGGTGATAAGCTGGTAAATAAAGTGCCTGGAAACTATTACTTTAGAGTGCTGCTGAAACCAAAATGTTTCTTATTTTTTTTTTTGTAGCAAGTGAAGTAGAACAAATACTATATAGTTTATGCTTTAATTTAGTGTATATCTAACCACAACTTCCTTCCTTACATACATTAACTGTAATAAGATAAAATATAACATACATATAGCATAACGCTAGATACTCAAAACCCTTGCACATGAAACGATATTAGAGAGCAGAGCTGCTATGACCACAGCATTTCAGGTTCTTAGGTACAGAATATAAAAACTGGCAATACAGAGGTTAATACCATTCCCTTGAAGAAATTTGCAAGCTTCTAGTTTAGGCCCAGTCCTGCAATTACAGACCTCTAGTAGTAATGAGATCCATTTGTTAGTACAGTATGTAACAAAGCAATTGCTTTTCCTGTGTGCGAATAGCAGTGAGCAGCTTTGGCTGAGAAGCTGGTCTCTAACAGCAAGCTGTCTACATCATACAGTAGGAGATTGCCAAACAGGTCAGGCTATATAATATAGCTAAACAATTTGCAAAAAAAATTGTGATCTTAAAATAGATTCTTTTTGCTATTTTGATTATACTGTTATATATATTTACACAGTTTGCTGAATGTCTTACTAAACAAGACCTTTTAAATTCAATGAAACATTTTTATGAAACTCAGAAAATGTAAACCCAGGTTTTATAAGAGCAGAGGAAGCGAGATTTCAAAACAGGAAGGAGGAAGGTGAGTATGTAAGAACAGTGCCAGAAGGCTCAGAAATATGTTACTCACATATAGGGAGGAGTAGGAGAGTTCAGCTTGTTTACCAGTTTCTGGTCTTTGTTATTCCTCTATTGCTACATTTATGTTATATGTTAGATACCACACAATTCCCTCTGGCACAAGTGAATCTAATCACCTACACATTCTCTTTCTAGCTGAGTTTATGTGCTGCTTTGCTTCTGATATATTTGGATCTTCGGAATAGCCAATGAGGAAACTAAGATGGATTCATCTGGTTTTGATAAGGGCCTCACCATTGATGAAATAGTGGCGAAATGCATCCAGAGCTTTGGTAAGTTATTAATTTTATTATAAAAAAAATACAAATGGTGTTTTAAAAGCACTTTAAGGTTAATGAAAAAGTATTAGCAGAGTATTATGGAAGTTAAACTGATCTGGCCAAATTTGCTTCAGATACAAAAAGAGGGGAATGACAAAGGCATTTTCCCTGGTGCTAAATTTTAGTTGTTTATTCTGTACACACAATTTCAAAAACAGCCTAACATACCATGTCAAGGAAACAAATATAGTGGTCCTATTTACCTCTAGTCAAACTTTTCATTGACTGGCACATCCCTACTTGGTTGTATTTCTTGGGAAAATTGTCTCTCAACCAAATCATTGGCTTTACAGACTGATCCTCCCTCATTGTAGCTTTTATGGGGGAGATCTCCACAATTAACATCCATTTTTCAATGGCATAAGGGACAGATGTGGGGTATTAAAGTGGAAGTTTGCCTTTCATTCCTGCAGAATAACTCTGCTAATAAACAAAAATACAAAGGGATGTGGGAGCACTCCAAAACTAGTTATAGTACAAGTACATGCAAGGGATTTATTATCCAGAATGTTTTGAACCTGGGGTTTCCCAGATAAAGGCTTTTAATTTGTATAAAAACAATTTAAATATTAAATAAACCCAGAAGGATTATCTTGCACCAATACATTACCTGCTTTCCCAACATCAATAGGCAAACTTGTGCATGATTTAGCAGAAGGGGCAGGATGGATGCAATGACACTTGGGGGCAGATTTATCAAAATATGAGTTTAGAGCTTCATACATAAAAAACTCACCCACATTCTATTCATTCCTATGTGATATTTAGATGCAATTCAATGAGAAAAACATAACTCGAAAGAATCTTGTCCACTAGTTTTTATGTGATAACCATTAGACAACTTTTTCTTACTGAACTGAATCTGGCCCATAGATTTCAATAGATTTTCTCATTGAATTGTATCTGGCTCCATGGGAAAATCTAGAATTGAAATAGGAAATAAGTTTTTCTCATCAAATTGAATCTGGCCCATTGTTAGGAAAGCAAAATGAAACAAGAAGCATTGCCATCCAGATAATTTTGCCACATATTTGAATACCTGTTGAAGAATACGCTGTAACTTTTTTGATATATCAAGTCTCATTGTCCCCTCTATGTATTCTTTCTAGATAAGGATGGAAAGCTATCAGATCCTGAATTGGTCCAGATGTTTTTGATGATGCATCCATGGTATATACCATCTGGCGACCTTGCTAAAAAACTCTTTGCTCTATATCCTTTATATTCCATATAAATCCTACTATTTTTACTTAATCTTATTTAGAAAATATTGAAAACTACTATTAAACTTATAAAAGATCCATAGTAACACAGAAAAGGGGTATTAGTGAAGGGAGTCGCAGAGGCTTGTGGCTATTTGTGCACACCCAAATACAGCATGCAAAGTGCAAAAAAATGGCAAATTGCAGGGTTTTTTTGCACTTTGCATTGCAGTCTTTTTTTGCACTTTGCACACTGCATATGGATTTACAAATGAGCCCTTCAGGGGAACTGGTTAAAAAGGGCTATATAGGAAAGGAGTTCAGTGTTAAACAGAACTATAAATAATAAAAACATTATAAATATGTAGATTAAGGATAGCAGATACAAAAATGCAGACATGCATCAAAGAGTATCTGTTGCAGCAGGCTTTATCTGATACATTATATAGCTTCAAGAAGGGGTTGGGTGGCTTTCTAGCAAGGGAGGAAATACAGGGTTATGGCAGATAGCTCTTACTACAAGTTGATCCTGGAGTCAGGAAGGAATTTTTTCCCCTCTGCGGCAAATTAGAGAGGCTTCAGATGGGTTTTTTGCCTTCCTCTGGATCAACTAGCAGTTAGGCAGGTTATATATAGGCATTATGGTTGAACTTGATGGATGTACGTCTTTTTTCAACCTAACTTACTATGTTACTATTTTATCTTTCCAGTAAGCTTAACAATTGTTACCCTTTCCTTAACTACTTTTCACATCTGAATCTGGTGATAATATTGAACGGGAGAGGATCTGTCAACTTGTGAGGTATCTGTTACTTGATGTTTGCTAACATAATACTATATTTTCACATGTTAATTTTAAACTTGTGTTGTCATTTACAACCAACTATAGCCCAGTTATATTCCTTCCAGATTCTGGATATCTGAGTTTCCTGCAGAGTTTGATCTCAACCCAGAACTTGGGGAGCAAATCCGAGACCTAAAGAGAGCACTGGAGAACAAAGGAAACAGAAGAGAGAGTAACCTAATAGACATCGAGAGTGTGTATGTTCATGGAGCTATGTTATTAACTGAACAGGAGTGCATGTTACACATAGGGGCTGATTTATCAAAGTAGGATTGGGTCTGAATGCTAAAAATTCATATTTTTTCTAAGTATGCGTCTTTTCTGTGATTTTTTCATTAATTTCCGTGACTTTTCCGTACTTTGCGACAATTTGTGCAACAAAATCGCATTTGTCGCATTGACTACGACAGTTTCGGAATTCATTCAAGCTTCGGTATTGTGACTTTCCTTGGGCCAGGTTGGAGCTGCAGAGTGCTATTGAGTCCTATGGGAGGCTTCCAAAATCATGCACTGAAGGATCAAAGTCAGAAACTTTTTTGGAACTTTCAGATCGTACAATGATATTTTCGTACAACCGCAATGCAAAATTTTCAGAAATTAGAAATTATCGGATTTAATCCGAATTTTTTGAATCTTACTTTTAAATGTCTGAAATTTGTACTTTGATAAATGGACCCCTTAGGGTAGATTTATCAAAAAATGGGATTTTTAGAAGTGTATTTATAAATGGGTGAGAGTTAGAACTCACCATTTGATAAATATACTTCTAAAAATCCCCTAGGAATGAATAGAATGCTCTAAACATTTTGATAAATCTGCCTCTAAGAAGGTGATTTATCAATGTTTCCATTCAAAATTATTAGATGATTAAAACAATTTTTGCATGAAAACTCCCAAATTTGAATTCTGGTTTCCAAAATGTAAATGTATGATATTTATTATGCAAAAAAAAACAAAAAAAAAAAACACTTATAAGTTCATGTAGAAGTCAATGGGAGTTGTCCAAGGCAAAATGTATGCAGTTTTTCAATTTGAGTCTTTTGCACATCTTTGAGTTTGTAGACCCATTGAAAATGATGGGTAAAATATGAATTTGATACATTTCAGTCTTTTGTTTAATTCGATCATGTTATGTAAATTCAAACTTTTTAATAATTAGACAAACATTTGAGTTTGGTAAAATTTCAAATTTATTGAAATTGAAAAAAAGCTCCAAAAAAAAATCCACAAATTCAAAATTTGATAAAATAAGTCTCTAAGTAATGAAAATCAATTGAGCTTTTCATGAGCTAACCAAATGCACTTAGAGTTAAATGTTTTTCAAGCAGGCACAGTATAGGTGCATACAGTTGATTCAAACATGGATGTATATGTAATTTACTACAATTTTCCAGCAGAGAGCTTTAACCTTCCTTGCATTTTTCTCCACTGTAATTTAGGCCACATCTAAATTATTATGGAGATTGTATGGTATACATTGTTTACCATCTCTTCAAGCACTGCAAATTCTTGCCGCCTCCAAATAGAAAACTCATATCACCCTAATGCATATCGATGAATTGTTTATGTTTTCTATGCAGGGTATATTTTTCTAGCTTAGCAGCTAAGATAAAAAACACAAGTAAACAATATCAGAAGCACCTAAGGGCTCTGGCACACGGGGAGATTAGTCGCCCACGACAAAACTCCCTGTTCGCGGGCGACTAATCTCCCCGAGTTGCCTTCACCTGCCATCCCACCGGCGACAATGTAAGTCGCCGGTGGGATGGCACACGTGGCGGCGCGATTTCTGGAAATCGCCGAAAAAGACTCGCAAGGCTTTTTCGCCGATTTGCGCGAAATCGCGCCGCCGCGACTAATTTCCCCGTGTGCCAAAGCCCTAAATAAGATGAATGTCCATGGCTGCTGAATCTATAATAAAACAAACAACACCCTATTATGTCCTCACATTGAATACAGCTAAGTCCATCACCTAAATTGCATCATTAAATGCACCACTTGTTAAAATTCTCCCAAAGGGGTGTTCTATCAACAAAAAAAGAAAACATGTGAAAAAATGTCTAACTTCAGCAATATGTGGAAACACAAATTTTTAATATATGCTGCTATTTTACTCTAATGGAAGTAAAGAATAAATAGACTTGTACCCTTGAATTTCTAAAACCACAATAAACTAAACAAAAAAGAGCTGGTAGCTGATGGAAACATTTTATAATATTTTTACTCATCTCCATGGAACCCAGTAATTGTGGATTGTTTCATTTATTGCTGCTCTTTTTTATAGCCCATCCTATGGATGGAAGCGACAGGTGACACAACGGGGCCCAAGTGGCGGCAGAGTTCGAAAGACATCCTTGTTGTTTGACCACCTAGATCCAGCTGAACTAGCTGAACATTTAACACACTTGGAATTTCACTCATTCTCAAAGATTCTGGTAATGGAAATCTAAATCAACACCTTTTTTTTACAGACTGCTAGGATTCTAGGATGAGTATCAAAATGTACACTGACACTAGTAAATAAAGCACTGGATCAATACAAGGTTTTATTCTTAAGGAAAAGGTTTGTTAACGCAGGGACGAGTCATGCACACAAGTCAAATGAATAAATTACTGTAAATAGCATAACTGAAACATTTGCCTTACAGAAAAAAAAACATTTTCTTATATTAGGGATGCACTGAATCCAGTATTCGTTTTGGGATTTGGCCAAGATTCAGCCTTTTTCAGCAGGATTCAGACAAATCTACACTCCTGGCCGAACCAAATCCTTAAAATCCCGTGACTGTCATATAAATACGGAATTTGAAAACTCTTTGTTCTCTTTAACCCTTCCTTATCCTGCATGTACTCTTTAACCCTTACCCTTCCTGCATGTACAAATTAGGATTCACTTCGGTATTTGGCTGAATCTTTCACAAAGAATTCGGGGTTTGGCTGAATCCAAAAATAGTGGATTCCTAATTTATATATACTGTATGTAAAAGCACAGTCACAGGCCCCTTGGCACTCACTCTCCAACTCAGGCCCTGGCAATCTGTCTCTCTTTGCCAGACACTCTCTGTGTCTCAGGCAGTGGCATAACAATCGAGAAAGGAGACTCCGTGGTCACAGGGGGCCCAGGCCGTTGGGTCTGCTTCCTCCATTTTTTATGTAAATCCCCGCTCCTCTTCAGCCCTGGGGTTCTACGTTTAATTACAGGCAGGGGACTACAATGAGTTTATAGGGCTAATTTATATAGAACCTGGGCAGATGTGCAAGAACATGTCCTCTTAGTGCTCATGCAGTGCCCACTTCTTCCCAGTGTCTGGCTAGGCTCTGCATCTTGTGCTGGATAAAACAAAATTCAGCATGGGCTGCACAGCCAGGCACAGGCCAGCGCTGTCCTTACTGCATGCCATGGTAATTACAGGGCTCTGTTGTGATCATCACCACTCCATAACATGTTAGGGAATAGGTAGATGGAACACCTACATGCCTTCTCACTGCCCCTTGTAAATAAAGCACTGCCAAATGCAGGCAGCACAGTATTCATGGGGGAGGCCAGAGGTTTCTGTGGCAGTGTGGAAATTGAAAATAAAATGTCAATTGTGTCTGGCTTTTGGACTTTTCACACTGCCTTCCCAATCATATGTAAGTTCTTAAATGTTTTCCCAGTACTTACATGTGCTTCCTCTGGTCTCCTACCAGACTTCAAAGACACACTGGGATGCACACTGGCTCTTGATAAAACTGATGATAGCGTGTGAATGTTATAAGCTCCACTGCGGCAGGGACCAATGTGAATGATATTCCATCTGTGCATGACATGTCAGAGTCATATATAAATGAGATAATGGTAGTCATTCTTGATAATTACAACTTAACGTTTTTATATCATCAGTTTCAAGACTACCACAGCTTTGTTCTTCATGGCTGTACAGTTGGAAACCCTGTTTTGGAGAGGTTCATAGCCCTGTTCAATGGGGTGTCTCAGTGGATCCAGCTCATGGTGCTTAGTAAACATACCCCTCAACAGAGAGCAGCTGTGATTAAACAGTTTGTACAGGTGGCAGAGGTAGGTCTTTGTTTTTTAGTATTATAAATCCAACATTAGGAATATTTTGCATGCTGTTGCTTACAAAGAGAGTTGATATTTATTTTTTACAACAGTTTACTAGTGTCATTGTTTATAATTCTAAGGATGACAAGTCCTAGGGACACAGAAATTATTATGAGTAAAGGTTGTATAAAATGATCTTTTTCATGGTCAGTATATCTCTTGTAGAGGCTGCTCCAGCTGCAGAATTTTAACACTCTAATGTCTGTGGTGGGTGGTCTTAGCCACAGTTCCATTTCACGACTTAAGGACACTCAATCTCACATTAGCGCAGAAACTACCAAGGTAAGAAATGCTATTTTTGGGTCTAACTAGAAGAAATCCTTTTAAATAAGTGCCCATTTCCTTTGGTTTTATCTCTCGTGTGTGGGATGTGGAGCAACCCCCATATTAGGGTATCCAAATACAAAGTTTAAAGTAGTTCTATTGTATAAATGGCATGGTTCTAAAATGCAAACTTTTTCAGAGTAAGTATGTTATTCTAGTATGTTTCTACAAGGAAGTAAGTAGGGTCATCACACAAATTGCTATTATGGTTGGTCTCTACCTCTACACAATTAGTAGCACAGATACTGCTGGACTAGCCGGAAGTGAATGGTTATAAATATTGCTCATCCTAAGTAAATAAAAATTAGAGCCACACTCCCTTTGTATCTATTTCTTACCATAAAAAATATTTATTAGTTTTCTTATTACCATAACATTTCATCAGTTCAGGCTCCTACAAGAGGAAGGAAGTGTTTTTGGAAGGGAAATTTTGGTGAAAGCAGCCTTCCCTCTATCTTGGCTAAGGGGCTGTGACAACAAAAATATAGTGTTTCCCTGCTAACACCTTTTAAGATTGATAAGAACTTATTTAAATGTAAACTGCCACTGATATTATATCATAGTCTGTTAAAATTTGTATTGGGTGTTGGTAGTAAAAAGTTTGAACAGCCTTTTACTACTCTAACAACTCTTCCTACAGCAATGCTGTATCTACATGAATGGTTTAAGAGCTTTTAGAAATATCAGAACAGTTTAACCCTTTTAATTGCTTTCCTGCAAGGTGTTTGATTCCCTCTTGGAGCTCCTTACCTCTTCAGATAACTATGCAAGATACAGGCGCAGATTTGCAACGTGTGAAGGTTTCCGTTTCCCTGCATTGGGAGTTCATCTGAAGGACCTCATGGCACTCCACGTGGCACTGCCTGATTGGGCAGACAAAGCAAAAACCATCATTAACATCTCCAAGATGCGCCAAGTCTACAAAGTTGTTCATGAGCTCACTGAAGCACAGAGATTGGAACCTCCAGTTAAAGCCAACCCTGATTTGCTAAACTTGTTGACGGTGAGAATAATGAATAAATAAAAGTAATATTTTGAAAGAGTAGAAACATAGCACAAAACAACTTAAATGACCTGAATAAAACAATTTTTAGCTGTAGGGTGGGTGGGCATAGAAGTATGACAGAGGTGTGATTATGAGAGGAAAAGAAGATACAGCACTTTTCAAATGTATTCAGACCCTGATATTTTAATTAACAAGAAATCCTACACTGATCTGTTGGTTTTTTCATTTGAAGGTGCTGAAACTCAAAATCACTTTTTAATTGAAGAAAAAAGTACCTGGAATATGCAGCTTGCATAAGTATTTGATCTCCTCCTCCTGCATACATACATATTATTTTGCAAGTAGTTTGGAAGTAATGTAAGCACATATAGAGTTGCTCTGTGTTGATCAAGTTAGTTGGGTGAGACTTGTGCACCTAAGGGGCATATTTATTATGCTGTGTAAAAAAACGGCGAGAAAATTCGCCACACATCGCCAGGATTCGCCATGTAAAAATGGCGTAAAAACAGCATAAAATCGGCGTAATTGTTTTACACGTTTTTTCTTCCACCGGAACTTATGGAAAATAACGGCGTAATATCCGGCGTAATATCCGGCGTTCAGATGGCGATCTTTTCTATTATTTTACACATATTTTTATATGTTTTTTCGGCAAATTAGTTTTACACAGCATAATAAATACGCCCCTTAGTGTTCAAATAATGCCATTGTAGGGTGTTTTGTTCTTGAGTCACTACAGTATTTGTTTGGCCTTTTGTTCAGGATCAGTGCAGAAAGTAGCATTCTTCAGGAAGCAAATGCTTAGTAAGTTAGCTCTCTAGCACTTCTACCCAAACAGAACTAAAAAACTAAAATTGGTCAAGGGTCTGATGACTTTTGCAAGTCAATGAAAATCAAGGTCAATCAAAAGCAAAACAGCAACAGAATGTTGCTACATGTACAGTAAAAGTTAATGAGAAAGAAGTTAGAGTTATGTGAATGTATTATCTTTTTATTTCAGTCTTTCATCTCTTATTTGTTAGGTTTCTCTTGACCAGTATCGCTCAGAGGAAGAAATCTATCAGCTGTCTCTTCAGAGAGAACCTCGGGCCCGATCTGCGGTGAGAGAGCAACTTCAGAAATAAGCAGATTAAAATAGATATTTTTTAGAATAAAGTAGAGAAATGAGATTATGGCAAGAGCAGCAGGAGGTTACATACAATGGAATAAAAATCAATACACTTTAAAAGTAGAAGTTATGTATATATGGAAAAATGCAGCAGCTAAGGAATACATTATATTTTTCTTTAAAAAACACTTTCAATTGATTCCATTTAACATTTTCTCCTGTTTGCACAGCAAATGAATGACAAATCTCCACCATCTTCATCACCAACTTTAGAAGAGTGGGCATTCTTTAATGCTAAAGGGATTTCTCTCCCCTTCAGTTTATACTGTTTAACATTTTCCTCCTATTTTCCCAGCAAACGAATGCAAAATCTCCACCATCTCCATCACCTCCTTTAGAAGAATGGGCATCCCTCAAAGCTAAACCAGATCAAGCTCTGTTGTGCCAACACATCGAGAAAATGGTGGAGGTATGTGGGTTGAAGTTGGACAGAGGCAATGATACATTGCACTTTTAACCCTATTCCTAAACTGTTACCCCATATGTAGTAAACAGGTCAAATGCTACCTGCTGGTTGCTATAGGTGATAAGAACAGTAGCAAACTATAGACCTGAAGTTGTTTTAAAATGAAATACTTTCTGATATATATATATATTTACCTACTGTAAGGTGATTACTTTGTAACAGCTTTGCCCTAGTCCTACTCATGACATGTAAAGAGTATTTCAATGCCATTCTAAGTGAAAGTGATATAAGTGATTCTTTATAAGGCATACAAATGACAGGCAAGGCCCATAAGTTCAGTACCATATTTTGTCATGGCCCTCCCCATAGGAACCATGGCAATGAAATCAAAATATTCTCCATTAGGAGCTACTTCCCATGCTGTATGGCACACTGCATTTACATTAAGCTAATATAAATTTATACTTACTGCAAAATCAGCATGTGTAGAGATTTTTTTTTTCTCATTTAGTAACAGAGAAAGTGCTTTCTGGTGAATAAGAGTGTTTTGCTTGTGCCATTGTTCTTATAGTTAGCTGGGAGATAATCTTAGTCTCTGGGTAGGAAAAGTATATCCATAAGTATATCTCTGGGAATAAAAGTATATCCATAAGACTATGTGATAGAAATGGGCCATAATCAGTGTAATATTTAAACAAAACATTACCATAAGAGTTTATGAGTTTATGTAATTACTTGAATAGAATGTAAACAGGTCCAGTAACCCATACAAGCAAATCAACAGTTAGCTTTTACTTACCCAGTATCAAGAATATTGAAATAATTCTTAATTTGCTATGGGTTACTAGGAAGTTTTACCCTTGTTGCTGCAAAGCTCAAAGTATTCTCCTATTAAGCCCTGTTGAAGTCAAGTTGAATGATTCTAATAATTATTGCAAAACATGTATTTTGTAATCAATTTTTGGATGTTTTAGTCTGATGATCACCTTGTACCAAACTCTTTAAATTTGATTCTCTTCACAGTCCGTGTTCAGACTGTTTGATGAAGATGGTGATGGTCACATATCTCAGGAAGAATTCCAAAGTGTCCGTAGCAATTTTCCTTATCTATGCGCCTTTAACGAAATAGACCAGAATCAGTGAGTAAGATCAAATCACATTTTATATTAGTATGGTGGTCGGATATGTTGCACCTGTTCAGTTTATCTGGTTGTATGCATGGATACGCTCCTTAGAACATTCTGTTAAGCATTTGTGGAGCAACTTTTTTTTTTAAACTGACAATTTTTATTGGTTTTATTATTAATTTTACATTTGGCAGACTGCTTAGCGCAGTTTTCTGCTTCAGCAATTCAATTGATGATTGAAATTATAAATTGAAAAATAGAAATAAAATAAAAAAAGATGAGGTAAGGAACAATAACAAATGTGAACAAAAGACATAATTGTAGAGGCTGGGACCTGGGTTTTGGTAGGATAAAATGTCTGCTCCTTTTAAGTTCTGTGATTTTTGTTTATAAGGATGTTGAATAGTTCAAACATGTATAGCAATGGAAAGTTGGGGATCGTTTCCATGGGCTAGCTGTGGAGCAACTTTTCAGTAATCATAAGTCCTATATGCACTTAGTGCTATATCTACATACCCGACCTTAACCCACCCCTTCTCCACCCGCACCCGGCCCATGGCTTTGCATCTATTCGTAGACCTGAACCCACTATAAATAGACCTGGCCAGACCGGAAGTGGGGCTCAGTTAGGTCACGGGCAGGGAGGCAGAATGATTGGACCCGCACCCACCTTTAATGTTGTGTTGTTGGCCCGCACATCACTACTACAGATGTATGTGACAGATTTTCATTAAAGAAAATATAATTCTAAATAACTTTCCAATATATATTAATTAAATGTTTTATGGTTTTGTAGTTATAAGTGTAACTGCTGTTAAAAACAATATCTGTATGATATTTATGATATTCTCTTCCTTGCTGGCTTTAACTCCTGAAATAAGAAGTCTGTACAAACTGGTAACTCGGAAGGAAGTGATGGGAGATATTTTTTGCCTCAGTTTATCTTGTAATCAGATCTAGCAAAGATTGTGAGCCCCTGGACTTACAGATTTGTTTCTGCCTGAAATGCTTGTGGGGGACTGGGACTAAAGAGCCTATAAGGACAAGGATTTATTTTTTTCATTGTAACAGTAAGGCTGTGCCTATTTACATACTTTACTTGTATAATACAGGGATATAGAACTTTGTGCACGAGGCAGTAATATACTATGGCTGTGCATGGGATGTGCAGTAAGTTCTTGCAGAATATGTCATCTCTGAATTCAGGGCCAGAAATACCTGCAGGCTGGCCTGATCAAAAAGGAAGGTTGCTCATTTACGAGACTAAATACCACAAACATCCCACTCCTTCCTCCATTGACCATACACAAAATATGCATTTCTTCTGCAGTGGCCCCTTGACAGATACAAGCAGTTGTGCGAGGCAGTGCTTATAAAAAAAAACAACACTGCAGAGAAGAACTGAGAAGTGCTATACAAATAACTGCATTACTAAAATTAGTTTTCACTGTCAAGCGCCACTTCTTGTATTTCTGCTTTGCAATTTTTAAAGCACAAACAAGGCAATGTGAAGATCATGAATTAAACATATGGCAGTTTTTCCTGTGGTTAATTTGTATGATAATTTTGTTAATGGACTTTAAAAGCTGAGATCTTATTGTATGTACAATACTGGACTACTTAATAGTGGTTTACTGTAATTTCAAGTCTTTAACTACTAAAAATAAGAGCCTTCTGTGGCTGAATTTCTTTTCATCACACGATTATTTTTGCATTTTGTGCAGGGATGGGAAGATCAGTAAACAGGAGATGACCTCATATTTTCTGCGTGCTAGCTCAGTGCTCGATTGTAAAATGGGATTTATCCACAATTTTGCAGAGAGGACATTCCTGCGACCTGTGTCATGTCAGCATTGCGGAAATCTGGTATGTGCTTGAGCCCACAGGGTTTTAGCACATACAAATTGTGCTAATGGACTAAGATGAAAAAGTACACATCCATGTAATTTCTAAGCTGACCAGAAAAAAAATATCAGTCATTCTTTACCTTGTTCCACACTTGGAGTATTTTTACCATCAGAAGTCACACAGTGTTGCCATTACTAGTTAAATAAAGCTTATTTGCAAAACGATAGCATTTGTTTCAGGAAAGTATAATTTGCATGCACAATCTTTTTTAGTTTTCTGGTATTGTGGTATTTGTAATAGGGGAAATTCACCTTCATACCTGTATTAACTTTTAGTATACTCCATGTCCCCCTTCGACCAAAACTTGTTTTCTTTTACTTTTCCTGGGCCCCCTCCAGTCTTTTATCAATCCATTACCCACTTGCTAGTGGCCGTGATTCAAGTAACCAGAAAGCTGCAGGAAGGAAGTAGAATTATTTGTAATACAGGGGGATACTGAACCCTACATTGTATTGGAGTTGTTCCTGCTTAGAAAAATTCAATTTATGGCCAATTAATCTGTTTACCCACCCTTAATTTTGTCAACAGCTCTGAACAGCAAGCCTACCCCCGCCTACATTTTAGGTGACCTGAATAAATCCATAGGAAGGCTATGGAGAGGTGAAAAGAAAGCTTGTTGCCAGCCAATCAGAGAGAAAATGGCAGCTTATTGTATTGTAATACAGTAGTGCTTTAACACTAGATTGGCATACAAATCACATCAATCAACTGCTGTACTACTTACTACAGTGTGTATAACATGGCATAGTACATGCTGCAGGCTGAATACAAGAAAAGCAAATTTTCACATAAACCTGCAGTAAAAATATAGAACCTTCAGTGCCTCAGCAGTGCAAATGTTGTGCCCACAGCATCTCCATTGCACTGATTATGAGCCAACAAAGGATGGGCTGTAAAAATAAAGCCTTCATTTTCCACACGTATAAAGGCAGAGGTCAGTATTAATGTAAAGCATACAAAGCCTATAAAACCCAGAAATTTGATTGCGGTGTCTATAGTTGCCATTAATGCAGATCCAGAGCATCTTCCTTGTAAACACCAGTGGCCCAGCAGTATAATGTTCCATAAATCCCTACAGTAAACTTTCAATAAAATATCTTTCTCACATTTCCTCACTTTGCCTCACTGTTATTTACTTGTTAAAACGTCCCTTCCACACATATAATAAACAATGAGGCTGATTTACAATTATAGGTGCTAAATTGCACCAGTTTAGGTAGCATCTAATTGGCATTGGCATCTAATTAGATCTTTTTTTATTTTTCAACTTGTAGTAGACTGTTCAAAGGCTGTTTATGGATTGGTTTTTATTTGAAACTGCGCTTGCGCAATTTAACACCTCTACTAGTAAATGAGGCCTCATAGAGCAGGACTTACAACCTACACCTACATATTTCTGTATCTTTAAATTAAATAGTTTCTGCTGTATTGATATTTTACTTTCTGTTTTAGATACTTGGAATCTATAAGAAGGGACTTAAATGTAGAGGTAAGAACTTAAATTTTTATCTCTTAGTACAAAACAGATAGTAGTAGCACATCATCTATGTAAATTTCTGGAGATAATATACAAATTACATAACTTTACATAGATAGGTATTTGGTGGTTTGTAAAAGATGTGCTGTTTGTGTATGGAACATTAGGAGTTTTATGTGTTCATGTGATATTGGATGTAACGTTAATATACGGAATATGTATCTGAGGCATATATAGTCGTATGAAATCTATCTATATTACTAATCGTAGACATAATTGTTTTATATTAATTTGTCTCTCCTTGCACACAGCCTGTGGGATCACTTGCCACAAGCATTGCAAAGATCATCTTTCTATAGAGTGCAAGAAGAGATCCAAAAGTGTGAGTGAGAGGGGTGAGTCACTGGAGAAGGGCCGCCACTTCTCTTTCACACTTCCGAGGTCATTTCGAAGATCAACATTGTATCCAGGTAACTGTTCTCTTGATAACATTTATTAATTTTCTTCCCTCATTTATAGAACAGCTAATTCGGATAATATATTAAGAAGTATGTTTTAGAGGGAAAAGGCCTCCTGGAAACTTAGCTTTTCAGTTTAGAAGAAAAATATGCTTCAAATCATAGTCCTTTTTGATGTCACACTCACACATAAGGCCTTATACCATAAGTACTAATTTGCATGAACTTATCAAACACATATATTTGCTTTTATGAAAAATCCTTGTGACTGCATAAACTTAACATGAATAAAGTATTAGGTTATATTTCATATGTTCTTTCAGTGATAAGGCTAAAGCAACAAAACTTGCTCAAGGTTTGTTACATCTACATGCAACCTCTATATTCACATGCATACCTCACTAACAGCGAGGAAATAGTTGAAACAAGATAAAACCCTCAGCAGCAGAACAAAGGCAGCCCAGAATGGTTGTCTTTGTGGGACCTATATCTTAAAACCACTTATTTCAAGTATAAGGATATCTTTAATAGATAAAAACATGGCCATGCCATGGGTTCACCACAAATGAGATTCTTGAACACTTTCAAGGGAACAGCACCAAGTCATCATTTTAGATATCTAGAGGACACTAGAGTTAAAACTGAAATGTACGAGGTTCAAGCCTCCACTAAACAATAACTATATTACAAATATTTTTTATTTTGCGCAGTCTATTTTTTTTTACCTAGTTTCATTTTTACAATAAACTGTTCCTTTAAGGCAGTCAAGTGAAGAAACATTAGGGCTAATTTACAGCACAGCTTTAATGTATTGTGCATTCATGCTCTTCTCAAAAAGTAGTATTACCCATACATGCTGCTTGAACTTGTGGGAACTTGCAGGGAGCTGCAATGTGTCTGTCCATCTTATTCTGATGTAAAGTGCATCACTGCATCACTTGGAACATGGGAATTGCTGCCAAACTGGGCATGGTGGGAGTTCTAGGGAACCCATAAAGCAACAAAACTTGCTCAGTAATCTGGAAATGTTCCCCCACTCATTCAAGTGGCTTCGTAAGTTTAGAGGTAGGGAATTCTTCAGAATTTTAATCCCCTCAGTGTAATACAGTCATCAACATGTTTATTCTGTATTCACCCATAATACAGATTTGTAAAAGGTTATCTGGGATGTTACACATTGCTTACACTGAAACTGCAATGTGGAACATACACAGTTGGATACTAAAGGTTCAGTTGTTTGTGTCTCAGGGCTTTACATTTATATCACATGAAAACTGTTTATAAAAATATTTTTTTTATTTAAAATTATTGGGTGCACATCTGATTTATTATAAATAAAATATTTAAGAATGTAACAAGCAGATCATTTATTTTGAAACATATTTGTCAGAAAATGACTTAATATTTAGACAAAAAGGTTGTTTTATGTAACATATTTTTATAGAGACCTGCAGTATTTGGTTATAATACTGTCCGGTGCATTATCTTTCACCTTTGTGATAGTTAAAATAATGCCTGTGGTCATTCTGATAAAAGAAGTTTATGCAGTGCTTTAATAAACCAATCTTCAAATAATTTTCTATTCTTTCTATTGCAGACTTGAGAGAGGAAGAGCCACATCTGGAGGACGATGGTGTCTTTGACGACCGCTTGTAGTAACTAATGTGAGTAAAAAAATATTATCAGGACATGATATGCTTGGATGAATAGCATAGCAGAAATGAACAGCAAAAAAGGGATAAAATAGGTTAAGAGGAAAAAATAATTTACTTATAAACCAATGGCAATGTTTCTACCCTACAGAATGTATTAACCAGAAATTGATTTGGAGTGTTGCTGATCAATACAAGCAATTTATTCCACAACAGATAAACCAACCTTACCTGTAATTAAATTTTGGTTGCCAGTTATGAAGATTTAAGGAGTGCAAAAGGATAGAATAGTGGTGAAGCAGTTCCAAAAGGCACATATACAGTTTTAGGAAGAGGCTGGTCACCTTTTTAGGAATTAAAAGAATACAAGTCTACTGGTATTATACATTCAAGCGCTGGGAATTCTAAAATGAGCAATGAATGTTCTTTAAACTATTTGTATACTTACTTTTCTCTTTTTTTTTAGTTCCCTACATTGAAGACCAAAGAAAGAATAGGGAAGGCGGTGACAAACAGACATTGAATCACGCCACTAATTAACAAGAACAAATAACAAAGGCATGAGTGAATAATATGGATGCAGATTATGAGAGAACTCAGGGGCACTGACAGAAAGCAATAACTCTTTCCATTGTATGCACCTGTTTGTCATTAGCTACACTTGCCAAATATATACTCCTGCTTAAGATATCTTCCTCTTGCTTCCAGAGAAAAACGAAAGAAACCATGATAATCAGAGATGCGTCTGGCTAATGCTCCTTCATGACAAAAATATATGCTCCTTGGGCCATATTGGGAATTTCAAGTTGAATACAAATTGAAGACTTGTATACATGTTTCAGTTCAAAGCAAGCTCAGGTTCCCTAAGAATCTGTCTCTGTCTAAATGTTGATGTCCTGATTCTTAGAGAGACTGCCCTTCATTCTAGAAGACTTAAGATGGACTTACATGGGTCGATAAAAGCTGCCAACTGTCGTCAATTTATGGGGACCTACCCAAATGATATCTGGCCAAAAGTCAGCCAGATGTTGATCCCATCACGTTTGGGTTTTAAATCCCATCATGGTGAGAAGTGCATTGGCTTGTGGATGCGGTTCTCTCCCTGATGGCCTACATCCCGTCAATGCGATTCATTCGTTTGGCCTTATATGGTTGGTGCATATCAGGGAAAGATCTTTCAGTGTACAGCCATCTTTACCTAGACTAGCACTGAGCCAGAATGATTGGCATTATGGAATATATATCTAAACAGGTTAGTGACTGATCTACAGATATTTGGACATATTTTATTAAACTCAGAAGCTTTATTCTCACAAGCTTTACACTGCAGCACTTTTTTCTACTACAATTGCTATATCTTAGTAAAGATCAAAAATATGTACAGGGCTTTGCAAAATTATACAGGCCCCTCTTTTTACTGAATAACAAATCATACAGCGAAACTTTATTTCAAAACACTGAAACTCAAAATGAGTAAAAATGTCTATATCAGAAATAATCTTTTTCATTGGCTTTACGTCAAATGTACCAGCTTTGAACACTGTTTGGGAATGATGTGGCCCAATCATTCCAGTCATTTTTGCCACAGATTTTTTCAACTGGACTCATTTAACCACTTACCTTTTTGCTTGAGTCACTCCAATATTACTTTTTTTTTATTTGGCCTTGTAATTGGAGGTATTGTTCAGCTGAAAGACGAAATGTTGCAGTTTTAGTAGACTGATGTGGTCAAAAATAACATCAAGCATTCATAAATCCCCTAATTTCTTCTAGATAGCATGTATCTTGGTTGGAAAAGATTCTAGTGCTTTTGAGAAGCGTTACCCAAGGCACCTGAGGCAGTTTTAAAAGGATCTCATTTTGGGAGAAAATGGTACATTTAAGGGCATATTTTAAGGTCTGAACTTGAAATTATGGACATTAATTACAATTTTGGACACCTTTAATTTCCATATAGCCCTGTAAATAATTTTACATCAATTGTTTTACTCCATTTCACCTAGTTAAGGTAGTTTGCTGTGTCAGGTTTACTCAAAAAAAATAAACATTGCATATTTATATAAATAATGAATACATAAAAGCATGTCACTTCCATAGCTGTAGATATTAATTAAAATGAGTCATTTTCTAGAAGATGTTCTTCAAGGATCGCTACCCTCCTTGCTACTGAAGCGGGAATAAGTAGCATTATGTCCCTTAAACACACTCTTTTTTCAAATGCTTTCAATATCCTATTGCTGGTTGTAAATATGTAGGGGAAGATTAAACAATTGCTATGTTCCCAAGGAACCCCTTCAACTGATGTCCAAGATCCCTATCTACCACCACTTCTGTTGCCCATTTCTGTTTGCGTCAGGAGACCAAAGATTTATAAATGAGGGTTGCTGCTGTTGAAAAGTCAAAAACATCAAATCTACTTGTTTCTAACTTTAAATGACTTGCATTGCCTGTCCTATTATATATCCAGTTTCTACCTTCTGGTCATTTCAACTGTTGAATAAAGCACTTGATTCTTATTTTACAAATTAAGAAGTACTATTAACTGGGGGAAAATAGTAAGATGTTTCTGTGCTTCTCAGGTTTAACTGAAGGTGACTGGCTCTGCATTGCCTTTAAATGTTTAAGGGAAATACTTATCCAACTCAACCTCCTACAGTACTTTTATGGTATTTTTGTATGCCATTTTGTGTGTTGTTGGGAATGGTATGTTGCCAATACTTAGGGCCCCATTAATGTAGGGGGTGGTGGATTATGTTTATATGTGTACTCCTGCATTCCACTTAAATATAAATTGGATCACAAACTGTTAAGGGCCACCTTATTTGTTGATAGATATCTGTGTAGGTACAATTCTTTACCATTAATTTTGGCATGGGTAGGTCCAAAGACCGTGTTCTACATCAGTGCTGTAAGCTCAAAGGTAAACTGTCCCTTTCTAATGAATATTAAACATCAATCCCAAATCTCAAACACGGTTTTGACCTAAATAAATCTAGTTCTCAACAACTTCTGCCAATAAAACAACACTTCACTCACAGTCACACCATTGGTTGAATTAGCACATGTTTCTTCATGTGAGCAGTAATGCCACATCAAGGCTTCAACCCTGTTACTGGCATTCACACACCATTCACGCCAGGTGTAACGCCTCAGGGGAGATCCAATGTGAATAATTTGCCATTGGTTCTCCTCAGTGAGATGTCATTTTGCTTGTAACACAAAACGTGACACAAACAAAGACAACACAAAAGAGGTTTAAACTGCATGTGTCTATGAGTTCCACCCTTTGCTAATTTAACTTTAACTAATTTAACTAAACTTATAGGCGAAGATAAAAGAAAAACCCCATCTGAAACGGCTGCCAATTTGCCTCAGATAGGGAAAAAACCCTTGGCCTGGAAAAACTACAGAACTATATACAAAACTAACAGGTATGGGTTCTATAGACATGATGTGCAGGAAGGCAAAGCAGGCTGCGATTGTAGCATCTGCTTGCCTTCTAATTACACCCTTAGCCTTTCGTATCTAACATTTTATCACACAGTCACGCACCATTTGATCCACATATATTATACTTACCCCTTTTCTTACCGTACCCAGATGAGCCACTGCCCTGCAGGATGTTACTAAAGAAGGAGAAGCTGATGGTGCAACCAGGGAGGCAAGAGATGATACAGGCTTTTTGCAGCAGGTGGAGCTGATCTTGAAGCCCACATATATGCCCCTGTCCTCTGATCTTAGATACATATGCTAGATGGAATAGCATGTTAGTATTACTGGCTGGATTACATATAAAAATATGTACCTACTGCAGCCAGGAGGACTGTAAAAAAAATTAGTTTCTTAATGTAATTTTTATCCTTCTCGGGGTCAAGATATGACAGTGGGGGCTTTCCATCATACGGCCTGAATAATTCAGCTGATGGGTGTATAAAAGGGAAAATAAATTATTTTAGTCAAGGTGTAACAAAATATTATAAGCAAGAGAACAGTTACTGTATTTGCTTTTAGAGGTCCATATGTATGGTTTAAATTCTGGAGCAGTTGGTGTTTTAGTTTGCCATGAATGTGACATCCTTGTTTAATAAAGATTACAATTGAAATGTCCATTAGAAATGGAAGTGCCATATCACTTCCTTATGTAAATAGGTTTCTCATGGGCTGTCATGGCTGTGTGATTATGGAGATTTGTGTGTTTAATGCTTAAATAAAAGTTTAACCTACTGCTTTCTGATCCACCTATTTCACTTGTCAGTGTTATTCACCCAGGGCTATAATCATTTCTAATTGGTGTTCACAAATTATGTACTTACTGCTTCAGGCTGAAAAGGTGGTTGGGCTCTTTTTTCTTCCAGCTCCACCCAATCAATTGACTCATAGAATGGGTGGAGCCTGATGTCTCCTTGTGCACCAATCCGTTGTTCTGGATTTTCATTAAGGAGCTAAAGGATCAAAGGACACATTTTAATAACACAGATTTTATACTAGCTAAAAACAGAATAATTACAAATGACTTGTAAACATTGCTAAGATTATAGGTTTGCAAGTTAGATATTCACATTTCTAATGGGTTTGGTGAAATTAACATACAGTCATTCACAGGATTTTTGTAATATTCCAGTCTTTTGGTGCATTGTATCAGCCCTACTCTAAAAGCTCTTGATTAGCAAGAATTTGGCAGTGTATGCCTTCAGGTTAACTATACCTATAACAATGTAGCTGATGGAAAAACAAAACACATACTTTATAATGGCAAATATTTAAAATATGAATTTTGAATGCATTTTCAAGTCAGGTTCTATTTACTGTGCTCATGTTGCTGCATACTGAAAAGTTGATGCAAATCATCTGATAAAATCTAAAAAACATCAATTCAGAGATCTTCAATTCCATTTTAGCCAAGGCAATGGAGCAGTAATAGAGCATAAACATATTTGTGTTACAATACTGTACCTCTATCCCACTTTTATTACCCACCCTTTTCAGCAGATCTATTAGAGCCAGCCATTTAGGTATTTCAGGCCTGTATGATGTAAGGGAACACTTGAGCTCCTCACCATAACCCTTTTCAAATGGGGACATTCCAGTGGCCATTTCGCAGATGGTGATGCCAAATAAGCACCAATTGACTGCTGCATTGTATGGCTTGTTCTGTGGGATCACTTAAGTTAAATACAGCCCCTTCTACATATGCCATAC
The DNA here is from genome assembly GCF_000004195.4 of Xenopus tropicalis. Lineage (NCBI taxonomy): Eukaryota > Metazoa > Chordata > Amphibia > Anura > Pipidae > Xenopus > Xenopus tropicalis. The sequence goes on from NC_030680.2 coordinate 40,519,693, forward strand.
AGATCATGGTGTGTACAGAGTGTAGTGAGATACTCATTTCTTACCTCTGGGGCCACTTATCCCAGAGTTCCGGCACAGCCAGTGATGGTATCGCTGTGGAATATGTTTTGCATAGCTGGGCTGAAGTCCGAGATCCTAACATGGCCTTCGTGATCCAACAGAATGTTGCCGGGTTTTTGGTCTCTGTAATATAGAGATTAAAGGAGTTACCTAGAAGATGACAAGGGCTGCTGATTTGCAGAGCAACCTGTTTGTGACCTCTGCTGTAGAATGTTACAGAGATGAAGAAATCTATACTGACCAATGGATGATCCCCTTGCCATGAAGGAACTGCATGCCGCATATCATCTTCGCTGAATGGAACCTTTTAAACAGGGAAATTCTGGTTAACTGCATGAAGATTATCCTATCACAGAAGGAAAATGGAACATCTTTAAAACATTGCTTTGCAGGTATACACAACAGTATATTCCCCTTGTAAGCAAGGAGAGGCATCGCAAAGCAAAACCTTTATGGCTGAATAAAAGAGTTAGGGTCGAGGTTGGTAATAAAAAACGTGCTTTTAAAGCATTCAAGTTAGCTGGGACAGCGGAAACTTTCATCAGGTACAAGGAAGCAAATAAAGCAGCAAAATAGCTATCAGGCAAGCTAAAATAGAGATGGAAAGGGATATTGCAGCTAGGAGTAAAAAGAATCCAAAATTATTTTTTAATTATGTGAATAGTAAAAAAATGAAGCAAGAATGGGTGGGAACTTTATTATCACGGGGGGGGGGGTACGTTGGTTGATGAGAACGGGGAAAAAGCAGAAATTTTGAACTCTTATTTTTCATCTGTCTATACATCTGAGGAGCCAGATAATGAAGGCTTCCCTTTTAATATACCCAGTGCTAGTAATTTAGCTACTGACGCGTGGGTCACTCAGGAGGAAATTCAAAAGAGACTTAAACATGTAAAGGTAAACAAACGTCCAGGACCGGATGGGATTCATCCCAGGGTATTAAATGAGCTGAGCGCTGTGATTGCCAAGCCTCTTCACATAATTTTTCAGGATTCGTTGAGGTTTGGCATGGTGCCGAGAGACTGGCGGATTGCTAATGTGGTGCGGTTATTTAAAAAGGGATCTCGTTCTCAGCCTGAAAACTATAGGCCTGTTAGTCTGACATCAGTAGTAGGAAAGCTTCTGGAAGGGGTAATAAGGGATAGGATAGTTGAATACATTGCAGTTCACAATACTATTAGTTTGTGCCAGCATGGTTTTATGCGTAACAGATCTTGCCAGACTAATTTAGTTGCCTTTTATGAGGAGGTGAGCAGGAACCTCGATGCTGGAATGGCAGTTGATGTCATCTACTTAGATTTTGCTAAAGCGTTTGATACAGTACCTCACAGAAGGTTAATGATCAAATTGAGGAATATTGGCCTAGAACATAATATTTGTAATTGGATAGAGAACTGGCTGAAGGATAGAGTACAAAGAGTGGTGGTAAATGGAACATTTTCTAATTGGGCCAGTGTGGTTAGTGGAGTACCGCAGGGGTCAGTCCTTGGTCCTTTGCTTTTTAACTTGTTTATTAATGACCTGGAGGTGGGCATAGAGAGTACTGTTTCTATTTTTGCTGATGACACTAAATTGTGCAAAACTATAAGTTCCATGCAGGATGCTGCCGCTTTGCAGAGCGATTTGACAAAATTGGAAAACTGGGCAGCAAACTGGAAAATGAGGTTCAATGTTGACAAGTGCAAAGTTATGCACTTTGGTAGGAATAATATAAACGCAAACTATCTACTGAATGGTAGTGTGTTGGGGGTATCCTTAATGGAGAAGGATCTAGGGGTTTTTGTAGATCACAAGTTGTCCAATTCCAGGCAGTGTCATTCTGTGGCTACTACAGTAAATAAAGTGCTGTCTTGTATAAAAAAGGGCATTGACTCAAGGGATGAGAACATATTTTTGCCTCTTTATAGGTCCCTGGTAAGGCCTCACCTTGAGTATGCAGTGCAGTTTTGGGCTCCAGTCCTTAAGAAGGATATTAATGAGCTGGAGAGAGTGCAGAGACGTGCAACTAAACTGGCAAAGGGGATGGAAGATTTAAGCTATGAGGTTAGACTGTCGAGGTTGGGGTTGTTTTCTCTGGGAAAGAGGCGCCTGCGAGGGGACATGATTACTCTGTACAAGTACATTAGAGGGGATTATAGGCAGTTGGGGGATGTTCTTTTTTCCCATAAAAACAATCAGCGCACCAGAGGTCATCCCTATAGATTAGAGGAACAGAGCTTCCATTTGAAGCAGCGTAGGTGGTTTTTCACAGTGAGGGCAGTGAGGCTGTGGAATGCCCTTCCTAGTGATGTGGTAATGGCAGACTCTGTTAATGCCTGTGATACTAATATCTACAGTTAGTATTACTGGTTGTATATATATAGTTTATGTATGTGAGTGTATAGATTGGTTAGTATAGGTTGTGTGCTGGGTTTACTCGGATGGGTTGAACTTGATGGACAATGGTCTTTTTTCAACCCTATGTAACTATGTAACTATATGTAACTATATCATACTCTACCTTTCTATTACGTTAATTGAAAATAATTGACTACTAAATGTAAATATGTTTCCATACATGACTTTTCTGATGAGTTTTTGAAGAATTAATGGTATGTATAAAAACAAAGTTTTTTCCCTCAGTTACCAAGATACAGCAAAAGAAGGGGCTCATTTATCAACACTGGGCAAATTTGCACTGCCAGTAATCCATGGCAACCAATCAAATGTTTACTTTTATAGTTCTCATTGTTTTGCACTGAATTACTGCCCTGAACAATTTACCTCATATTGCAAAGTAAGACCTGTGGAACCAAAAAGGACCAAATATATGGGGTCAAATTTGAACACATCAGGCTTGTTTATTGGCTGCTATGAGATACTAGACAAATTGCAAATGAATTCAGGTTTTGATGCAGCAGTGTTTGAAGTAGTAAGACAAATAATATTAAGTTCTACCATGGATGTTGTGAAATTTTGTTCCCTCTCTGTTGGCTAATATATTAGATACTTATCTATACATATTTTTCAGATATTGTATTCACATATATCTAAAGCTCCATATTGTTTTTTCTATATTTTTACCATTGCTGTAATGCTTCGTTTAAACCTGTTGTATAAAGAGGTCACTGTCTCTTTAAGACCTTATTCTTTTTTTCCCCTGTGTTTTCACCTATTGACTGTCTAACCTTTAAATGTCCATGTCTAGCTGTATGGACCTAGAGCATAAATAGTGTAGGGTGTATGAAGATAGAAATGATTTCAATGACATCGTAAATTTACTTTTATTTTTGTGGCTCGTGTGGGATCCCTTAGTGCCTGAGAACCATTTTTTGCTGTTCGTGTTTAATACAGTACCCCCCTAGGTTTAACTGGTGTGAAACTATTTCTTAGAGATATTTTACAAGTCCAAATGAACCACTTACAGCACTCTGTCCATACTCAGGTTGCCGAGACGCTCCAACTCATCTTTTAGGCTTCCCCCACTCAGATACTCCATTACAAAGAAGGCATGCCGCTTGTTAGACAGACATTAGTGAGCATTTTATCAATCACAGGATGGTGGAAAAATATGCAAAACTAAATAGTAATACCCATTGCTGTAAATGTTGCACAAAAAGAATAACATATATAATATGAACATATAGCATCAGCTATCAGCGGCCAGTTGATGCTTATCCTGCATATTATTAATCCCTACAGGCAGAATGCAGTACTGGGTACAGTATATAAATCCCACATGAACAAGTCTGGGGAGTACAATGCAAGTAGTCCTTATATATATATATATATATATATATATATATATATATATATATATATATATATATATATATATAGTGGATAATGTAGCCCTTACTGTAATTTATAAAGATACTAGAACAGTTATGTGATTTGATACAGCTCATGTAATGCTGATACAGTATAATTATTATTAATAATAATAATAATTAATAATAATAAACTTAAATGTCTCTCTTCCCCAAAATTCCACTATACTATCTATCTGCACCCCTCTGTTTCTCTTCCTTCCTAACAACTGTTTACCTCAGTTCTGGTCCCTCCCTCCCTCCCACCCATCCATCATTTTCTTTTCTGCTCCATCCTTCCATCCATTTTCCTCTTCTTCTTCTCCCCACTTTTCCCACTCCTTTATAGAAACTCCTCTGGTTCCTGTCATCTTGCCCACCGACAGTTGTCATAGCAGATCAGACAATGATAGGCAATGATAGAGAGCAGCAGCAAGCAAGGGGGGTCTATGGAGGACAACAGAGGATGGAAACGGTGGCAAACAGTTGTGCTAGGGGTTTGGCAGTGGACAGATAGGTGGGCAGGCCCACTCTCACAATTATTTGGTATACACAATAATAAATGTTATAGGTGGTATGTAGACCTATGGTGAAATTATGGGATTAATTGATATTGATGGGAAATATCCTTGAGGCTGTAATCCATTGGGCAATCCTCTGGTACTTTGGCAGGTTGGTTGCATCTATGGGACTAAATGGCAATACTGAGCCAAAGTTGTACCTGAGTTTGAATATCGGCAATGCCTTGCCAAAGGAATGGGCACTCTCTGGAGACCTTCAGCACTTCAGCCTCGGTGTTAATGTTCTCGTAGTTGGTCTTCCGAGTCTTCCTAATAGATTTTACTGCCACATATGGATCTGTGTCTCCAAGCTTGGCGAGCATTACCTGAGAAAGGCAAGAAAAGAGTCAATATACAGTATATTATTATGGGGCAGATTTATTAAAATATGAGTTTAGAGCTATTCATTCTATTCATATTCTATTCATTCCTAAAAGATTTATAAAAGCATATTTATCAAATAATGAACTCTTACTTTCACCCACTGATAAATACACTTCTAAAAATCCCATAGGAATTAACAGAACATGAGTGAGTTTTTATGTTTTAAACTCCAAACTCACATTTTGATAAATCTGCCCCTATGTGTTTAGAGCACTACGATAGAAAACACATTGATATATAGTTGGATATTCAGATTTGGATTTTGTTTCTTTTGCACGGTTAGGATTTAAACCCTACAAAAACAGCTGAGCCTAATGGGAAACAATCACTTAAGGTCACCATACACCGGCGGATTCTAGCTGCCGATATGGGTCCCTTAGACTGATTCGGCAGCTAATCGGCCCATGTATGGGCACTACCAACGGGCCTGCGCGACATCTGGCCTGAAATCGGCCAGATATCGATCGTGCAGGTTAAAAAATCTAGTCGGATCGGGGATCGCATTAGCTCGTTGATGCGGTCCTCGGACCGACTTTGCCTATACCCATCATTATAATTTGATCGTTTGGCCCCAGGGCCAAACAATTTAATTAGCCTGGATTCTCCCGATATTGCCCAGCCGTAGGTGGGGGATATCGGGAGAAGATTCGCTAGCTTGGCGACATCGCCAAGCGAGCAGATCTGAAGGTGTATGGGCACCTTTACTTTGCCAAATCCTCCTTTTCCCAGCACAGAAAAGAAAGTGTAATTGGAGATGCTGAGTGGGTCAGGCCTTGAAGATTGAGCTGCTGTTCTCTCCGTGTCAGCTTCTCTAGTGGGGAAAACAGATTTTATTTATAGTTGCATGCTAATAATAATAGGTGTTTTAGCACTACTAGAATTCATTAGACACATCTTGTTGCTTCTGCCATATACTGCAGTTCAAATACCTTAAACAAATGTGTCTGTCCTTTTGCATAATTATATAAGTGAACCACAGCATTATAGGCATTTCCATGGTAGTACAGAACTTTTTGTATAACTCATCAATGTAACCCTCTGAGTGCCAGCTGATTTCCAACAATCACGCAGGTCAATATTTTAAAAGCAAACAATCGATTGGTTGTTTGAGTTATTACATCTGAGCAACACTAGCTGTGCTTATTATATATGTGGGGATGACCTGGAGTACACTAAGAGACCCCCCTTACAGTTGATATAAGTTAGTGCCCATGGGTAAATAGTGCCTTTTATAACATATGGTAGATAGCTTTGTTGGTAACAGAGCCAAATACAGTGATTGCACTGGTAAATTAGCAGCACAGAGCCAGGTACATATCTCAACCTGGGCACAGGCTATAAGATACCATTGCAGCACAGAGCCAGGTACATATCTCAACCTGGACACAGGCTATAAGATACCATTGCAGCGCTGAGCCAGGTACATATCTCAACCTGGGCACAGACTTGACTTTACCATTGCAAGGCACAGCCAGGTACATATCTCTAGAGTCAGTTACAGATACAATGTTTTCTTATTAGGGGGGTTAATGGGGTTTTAGGAGGATAAAATAAACCAGCTGGTACTGTGATTATTTACAAAGCACCCGTAAGAGTAGGAAGTACAGCTAGTGACCCATATATTCCCTATGCTGTTTTAGTTTACCAGCTTTCTTATAAATAATGTATCTGTGTTAAACAATTTGTTGGGTCAGTGATAAAAAAAAACCCAAAAACCTAATCAATGTGAACAAAGTAACTAGGCCAAATGTAAGACAACCATAAGTCCTTAAAAGTCTCACCCCAGTATAAGCAAAGCCTTTATTTTTACTCTTCACAGCAGTGAAATCCAATATTCAAAGATGGATTATAATCACAAGCACAGTTTGGTGTTTGTATTGGGAAAGGTATTTGAAAGTTGATTGTGAGATCATGCTCATGAATGTGTTTTTAAGAAAAAGACAAATTGTAGTCAGCGCCTTTTATAACACCAACTTTATGATGCAATTACAAAACAAATTAAAGTAAAACACTGGACAGTGGTTTTAAAGGAGATATAAGGTGTCAGTTGTTAATTGGACCTTGGGAAGTAGTAAAAGAGCCCTAACGGGAGCAAGAGTTCACCCATTAGTGCTCATTCATTGAGAGTTTTCTCCAGTCTGCCTGCAACTTGTGCTGCATAAAAAATATAATAAACAGTGCAGAACATAGTGCTGGTGGGTGCAGGCCAGCTCCACCCTGCCATAAAGTATGCAGTAAGTACAATGCCCTGTTGCAGCTGGTGCCCGCCTTGTTTATTAGTACCACAGCAGAAGCACTAATGTCTGGACATACCTGTGCTTTGCACATTACACTGGATAAAATAATCTAGTGGTAGGTGCAGAGCGTAGGGCTGGCTGGCTCAAAGTAACATTGTCCTTTCTAGCCGCCTTCCTAACTTGCATGCTTGAACAAACACACACAGCACTAGATTAATAGGGGTAGTGCAGGTCCTTGGAGGCACCAACGGTAGGGCAGTCTGCAAAGTGTGATACACATGTCAACGTGCTATTTTAAAAAGGGTAGTTTAGTAAAATGCAAAAATAAAATGCCTTTGCATTGCAGTGATTTATAATGGCAATGAGTGAAGGAACAGATGTTAAAATAATAGAGTGGTAGAGGAGCTGACACTTTCCAGGGATACTGTCATGATTTTTATGGTGTACTTTTTATTTCTAAATTACATTGTTTACATAGCAAATAATTCACTCTACCATTTAACATTTTATTCCTGAACCACCAAATGTATTTATTAGTTGTAATATTGGTGTGTAAGGGCCATCTCAGTGCATTGTGCCTGAGTCTGAGCTTTCAGAAAGAGCCAGCGCTACACATTAGAACTGCTTTCAGGTGACCTATTGCTTCTCCTACTCCCATGTAACTGGAGGAGTCCCAAGCCGGGCTTGGATTACTTACTACTGAGTGCTATTCTGATATCTACTGGGAGCTGCTATCTTGCTACCTTCCCATTATTCTGCTGATCAGCTGCTGGGAGAGGGCTGATATCACTCCAACTTGCAGCTCAGCAATAAAGTGTGACTGAAGTTTATCAGAGTACAGGTCACATGGCTGTAGCACCCTAGGAAATTAAGAATATGGCTAGCCCCATGTGAAATTTCAAAATTAAAAAAAAAAAAATCTGTTTGTTTTTGAAAAAATGAATTTCAATACAGAACTCTGATAGAGAAGCTCTATTAACTCACGCATTTTGAAAAAAAATGATATTAAGCAAACCTAGAGTAATGGTTATCCAAATTACAGGAAGATCCCTTATTTGGAGAAATCTCAGGTCCCATGCATTCCTGATAATAGATGCCATACCCATAAGGCTGAAGGTCAGGGAACTCCGTGGTGACTTCTAATAACCTCACATTTTACAACAGTGTAAAGAGTACTTAATTTATTATAATACACAAGTTTGAGTGAGTCGTGCAACAGACATAAAAAAATTATTTAGCACTTTTATACCTTTATACAGAATATTCATGGCTCTTGCGTGTTATATACCAGATAAAATATTCCCTTTTAAATGAGCTGATTGTTGGAGAATCTGACACGTCAGGCCTTCTTGAACACACTCCATTGATTTAATCATTCTGAAATTAAATAGTGGATCTTATGTCACATTTGTTATTGATGATCTGTTGTTCCTTAGATCTGCACTGGGCTGCCTTATGCCAAAAATGAAAACTGAAAAATGGAGCATAAAGATGAATCAATCATTTTAAAATTCCCATTATTTTTTTTTATCTCTCCAGCACTGTTTTTTTCTATTCCACATTCATGTCATGCCCTGCTACACTTGCTCCAATCATTCATACTATTGCTTGTATGTTTAAGTGTGTTTTTATCCAAGGATAGCAACCAATATTTCGGAAGGCTTATATTGTGTGACACCAGTGAAGGTAACATATTTAGTATGCACAAACACATAACATATATAATTCACTACTCTTTACACGTTTTCTGAAGGAAATTTCAGAATATGTTTTGTGCATGTTTTGTTCAGACAGAAGTCAGAAAACTCCAACCACAATAGTTCATTTAGTCTGGGTGTTACAGGAACACAATATACAGGCTTCCCACATTGCAAACAAGTACTTGATAAGATTGTGTCACATATCATAACTTACAGAACCAACATTAACATAAGGACAATGACATTTATGAGTAACATAGTAACATAGTAACATAGTAACATAGTAAGTTGGGTTGAAAAAAGACATACGTCCATCAAGTTCAACCATAATGCCTATACCTAACCTGCCTAACTACAAGTTGATCCAGAGGAAGGCAAAAAACCACATCTGAAGCCTCTCTAATTTGCCTCAGAGGGGAAAAAATTCCTTCCTGACTCCAAGATGGCAATCGGACCAGTCCCTGTATCAACTTGTACTAAGAGCTATCTCCCATAACCGTGTATTCCCTCACTTGCTAAGAATCCATCCAGCCCCTTCTTAAAGCTATATAATGTATCAGCCAGTACGACTGATTCGGGGAGGGAATTCCACAACTTCACAGCTCTCACTGTAAAAAATCCTTTCCGAATATTTAAATGGAACCTCCCTTCTTCTAAACGGAGTGGGTGCCCTCGTGTCCGTTGGAAGGACCTACTGGTAAATAAAACATTAGAGAGGTTATTATATGATCCCCTTATATATTTATACATAGTTATCATGTCACCTCTTAAGCGCCTCTTCTCCAGTGTAAACAGACCCAACTTGGCCAGTCTTTCTTCATAACCGAGACTTTCCATACCCTTTAGCAATATTCTATACATTCTTAGGCAATTTATAAAACGTGCAAGTTCAATTGAAAAAAAATATATAATTGCAACGTAAAGCATGGCAATGTTAAAATATCAACCCGAAACCAGCTTTGTGTAAGATAACTTTGATATCATTTACAAAAGAAAAAAAAGATCAAATCATATGGAATGAAGCTGAAAATCCCCCCATATCTCCTGCAAGGCAGAAACCAAAAATAAACCATTCATCTGGAAAGCATATGTATTGTACCAGTTCATTAATGTAGAAATGCTACTACTAACAAAAAAAATAGTTTTAATGGTTGATTGCCCATTTGGGCCATGTTATATGGAAAAGAGAATTTAGTCACTTAAGGCTTTTAAGGGAGTGAACAAAAATGGATTCAAAATGGAAGTAAAGGATTCTCTCGGGAAGAAAGGAATTATATAATATGTTGGCATACCTCTGTAGCTTACAGTGTGAGGACACTGATAAAACAACAGTAATTTAAAAAGAAGAACTAAATACTACAAATGAATATGCTTTAATATATATATATATATATAGTACGCAGAGAGGAGCACACCCTATACAAGTCCAAATGCCTTTGGTGCAGGTCAAAAACAAAAATATAACAGAAAGAGTGCCGCACACACAGAGACTTGATACAAAAGAAAAAGTGTTTTTATTGAAAAAATTCCAACATATATATATATATAAGAGGATAGGGGAAGAAGGAAAAGGGGTCGCAGGGTATAGATATTCCCATTTTCAATCTGTCCCAACATACACTGACCCCGGCTGAAACTAGCTTGCTACGTATATGTACTTGGCCAGTCTTTCTTCATAACTGAGATTTTCCATACCCTTTACCAGCTTAGTTGCCCTTCTCTGGACCCTCTCTAACTCAATAATGTCCAGTTTGAGCCCTGGAGACCAAAACTGAACAGCATATTCTAGATGGGGCCTTACCAGCGCTCTGTAAAGGGGAAGAATAACCCACTCCTCCCGTGAATCTATACCCCTTTTAATACAGCTCAAAACCTTGTTTGCCCTTGCAGCTGCTGCCTGGCATTGCTTGCTACAGCCAAGTTTATTATCTAGATCTTTGGGCAAATTCATTAAAGAACAGTGGAACATAATAGGTGCTGATAACGAACTGAGTAAAATTGTCCCTGAACCCCCAATGATTTGTTACAAGAGAGGTACCAATCTTCTAAACCTCTTGGTTAAAAGTGACCCAGTTAGACGCTATTCACAGAAAATTGAACATGGCTACCGGGGGTAATTACATGCCCGTTTGGGTAAGACAGACCAAACTTTGCAGCTGCGAATAGACGGGCATCGGTCTGCAATAAGTGCGGCTTTTAGGGATGGCACAACTAATAAGCCTGTGGCCAAACATTTTCTGGAAAAAGGTCATAGGTTACCCACTTTCCACTATATTGCCATCGATCATGTTCTACCCTTGAGATGGGGAGGGGACAGGGCTTTTAGGTTTTACTTCAGAGAGAGGTGTTCTGGATAAAGAAGTTGAACACTCTAGCACCTGCAGGGTTAAATGAGTATTGCTCTTTCCTATGCTTTTTAGAACAAAGGTGATACTATGTATTTGTTAGGTTAATATATTGTGGGTAACTGTACTTCTGTGGATTATTGTGTACCTTTTTCTGTAACATGCTGTTTTTTGGTCAGTAGGACTATGCACTTGTTTTTAACGACTGTTTTTCCATAATTGCACGGGTCCCTGTGTATATAGTTACTCTGGGTATTTTGTATCCTGAGTACAGGGCTTCTCCTCCAGTCTTATGACTGTGTGAGAGCGTGGGATTGGGTGAGTGCTACAGGTTTTACCTATTTATATGTTGATTTTAAGTGTACATATGGTCTTCACAATGGTCCTAGAAGGAGTTTTTTCCTGATTTCTTGGATAACCTTGCATAATCTGGTAGCACCCAGGTCATTCGGTTTGTTGGTGTGCTGAAAACCTATGGATTGTGTATATAAATATATATATATATACTGTATATATACTAAACTTACTGCACCAACAGAAGGTTCAGCATCCCTATAACAGATAGGATGAGAGGAGTAACCCAAAATTCTCTGCAACTCTGTATTGCTATAATTCAAGCCCAGGCAAGGGTCTAACTCCAAGCAACTCCCGGCAGGCATGTATTATATATATATATTATAGGTGGCCCTTCGCTTGATATGGAGAAAAGGTTACCACATTGATGCTTGCACACAGTATTCTTTCTCTCAATAACTTTGGGTGTCAGTGATTCTTAAAAACAGTGGAACAATTTATTAAACATCTCATACAAGCTCCTTTAGATATTATAGTTAGTTGTAAGCTTTGTGCTTGTATTTTTTCAGTGCTAGTGGTGGGCACACTATTGCTGATATTTTGGGAAAGAGTGCTGCATTATGGGAGATGTAATGTTATATTGTGCTATATTAACACTTTGAGCTTAGAGACCCCATTAGTAAATGAACACTGAGTCTTAATCTAATGCAAAGACTAAAATTAAAAATGTGCAATATCAAAACTCAGTGATTCCTGTGATTAATCATAACATTTGTACATGAATACAATAACCCCTGAAGAAATTGGTAACTGTCTTTAGAAAACAAGTCCCATCATCTTCCGGTTTCCAACATTATTTTACAGGCAGCATCATTTCTATTAAACTCTCCCCTTGAGAAAGAGGAGCCTTGGGTAACATTTGTCACACAGACTTATGTCACACAGGGAGACTAGAAAATGTTTATTTGGAAACGGCTTAAAATAGATTTAATTACAATCGCTAAACCAATTAGTTTATTATGGCCAATAGGAAACAATGAAAGCTATTTCTAAGTAGCTATATGTAGCATCTAGTAGTCTCCCTGTGTGACTGGGGCAGATTTATAAAAATGTGAAACTAGTGAGCTCACTACAGAAAAAATCATCCACTTTCTATCCATTCCTATAAGATTTTTAGAAGCACCTTTATCAATGGGTAAAAGTTCACAATTGATAAATCCACTTTAAAAATCCCATAGAAATGAATAGAAAGTGGGTGTTTTTTTCTGTGGTAAGGTCTAAATTCTCACTTTGATAAATCTGCCCCTAAGTGTCTTGGTCTCATGGTGCACATAACAGGTTGCAAGGCATCCAGCTACATTAAAGTTCATAGGGTAATGTATTAAAACAATCTGCTTGTAGATATACTACAGAAAAGCAACCTTTCTAACATAGAAAAGGCAAATTTAAGAACCTATTCCATAAAAAACTCTGCTTTAAAGTGAAGGGCAAATTATTTGTAAAGCTGGGTCGCTATGGTTCACCAAATTCAGCACTCTGATTTCTCTTGCATAACTAGATGCTCTCAGACCTTCTCTTTAAGTGACCTAGTGGTACGACCTACACTGGGTCCTACATGTTGCTGTTAAATTTAGTGTCACATTTAGTGACATTTAGGGGCTGATTTACTAAGACACGAATTCGAATCCGAATTGGAAAAATTCCGATTGGAAAACGAACATTTTGCGTCTTTTTCGTATTTTTTGCGATTTTTTTCGGCGCCTTTACGACTTTTCGGAAATTGTCGCGACTTTTTCGTTACCAATACGATTTTCGCGAAAAAACGTGAGTTTTTCGTAGCCATTATGATTCGCTCGTATCTTGTCGCGACTTTTTCGTATTGAGCGCTCGTAAGCGGCGGCCGAAACTTTCAGACTTAGCATGATTTTGGAAGCCTCCCATAGGACTCAATGGCACCCTGCAGCTCCAACCTGGCCCAAGAAAAGTCACCATACTGAAGCTTGAATGAATCCGAACGCTACGAAAAAATCGCAACATTTTGCGCAACTTTCGGAATGGCTACGAAAAAGGCGCAAGTTTTAACGCTACGGAAAAATCGCCAGATTTTACGCATCATTCGGATGGCAACGAAAAAGTTGCGATAATTTTCCAAAAAAATCGCCAAATACCGATCATTACGAAAAAACGCAATCGGACGCATTCGGCCGGTTCGTGAGTAAGTAAATAGGCCCCTTAGTGTCACAATTTAGCATAGAGAAGATTTTTTTCTGTTATTTGTTACCATAGGCTTGGAAACAAATTTGCATTATGGTTTTTGTTCCCGGGCAATTCTAGCCCATCAGTTGCCCTGAGGCGGCTCCCGCCAGCGCTTACTTTTCCTGCACCAGTGAGGTCTGGGGGAGTTGCAACGGTAGTGCAGAAAATGCAATTGCACTCTTTGCACAAGAAGAGGGCAGAGAAGAGAATTTCTGGTTTCATAACAATACATTTAGTTTCTAAAGTTACCAGAAGCAGCCTTTTGTCACCCCTGGTAACTTGAGGGATGCTGCCACCTGAGGCAAGGTTCTTATCTTGTCTCATGGCTGAAGTGTTCCCTGTTTAGCTCTGTGGAAAATAAATTCTATCATATTATCTTGCCCAAATATGAATACCAATAAAGACATCTGTTTTAAGTCAATATTTATCAATGCCCTAGATGTGGTTCACTTGTTTACTCTATTGTATTATAAATAAAAAAAATCCTTATTGCCCCCTTTCTCATTTTATAGTTGCGAATAAAATATTTTCTAAAGGTCAAAACTGCTCTATTATATGGTGTCATAAAGATAACAGTAGTATATCTCCTTGCTCCAATTATACCATAACTGCATTGCCTCTTCCTGGAAAAAGTGCCATGTGGAACAGATCCTCAGGATCTACTCGTAGTCCTCCTAGATAGACCCTACATTTTTAATAAACCCTACATGATTTATTGATGATATTGTTTTAGTGGAATTAAATCAGGTCCCCAGCATTGCAAGGCAGAAGTGATAACCACCATGCTATGAAAAATTGCACAATGTATTGTTCATAGTTCTAATATCCCTAGATTAGGGGCGCTGCTGCCATGAGGCGAGTTGCCTCGGGGTGGCAATATGGACCGAAACTTCCCTGCCACAGATCCAACCAAAACTTAAACATATTGGCATACATGAGACTGCATTTTGCTCCCATAACAGTCCTGTTTTCTAGAAAATTATATGGGATAATTAATATTGTTTACATTGATCCCCTAATAAAAATCTACTATACTAAAAAAATAAAATACATCTGCAGTAAAACATTTAATGGTCCAACACCTAGGGGCCCTTTTACTAACCTTTGAATATTTTTTTTTTCTCGATTTGGATTTTTACATTATATAATTAAGGTTTAAACTACACTGAACCCCCAATTAAAATACTGACTTATTAGCACATTAATTATTATTATTTTTATAAACTACTACTGACTAGTTATTGGGCCCCACAGCAATATCATTGAGCCCCTAAACTTACGGAGTTTATGTAATTTATGCAAACACTTACGTAACTTCCATATCAAGCAGTGACAGCACAGAGAAGGGGCAGGTAGGTGGGAAGGGGGCAAACTCCATTGACCCCCTATAAACGGAATGATTTATTAGCACATTAATTAATAAAACTCTTTATATGAACTGTGCATTATAAGGTAACATCAGGTGTTTGAATTGCATAAACAAGGGGCGTGGTCAATATTTTGGTACTGCACCTTGTTCATGGGGGGCCCTATATAAATAACTTGTGTGGGGCCCCAAAGTTTCTGATGGTGGCCCCGTTTGCAAGTGATGAAAATGTTAATATATACTAATTATACATGCTGGGGGTTATTTATTTAAAGCCTTCCAAACATCCCCTTATATAAAAGTCCCTTTATTCTTATGTCCTTGATGTCTTAATTTGCATGTAGAAAAATAAAAGTGTTAATATACCGTAAACAGATCCAGACTCACACACACCCAAGCTCTATACACTGGGTCAGGTTCGGCACTCGCTGATACTGTGCTGTGTGTCTCCAGGTGGGAGTAGCCTAGAAGGGGGGGCCTGTGGAAAGTGTATCCAAGTGGCCATACATCCCACTGATGCCAGGAGATTATTTGTGCAATGATTAGCAGCATTAGCACCTGAATTTTTAAATGGCGTCACTTTTGGCACACCAATGCGATAGGCATCAATAACAGTGTGCTTGCAATATCCTGCCTGGATTGAAGCGGTGACCTGCTGTTTGCTTCACAGTTTGCATTGTTGCTGCTCTATCTAAGCAAACAGCTAGGCTCCTAGTTTTATTCTGTGTTCTTCTTTCCAGGTAGGTATAACTAATAGGTAGGTAAAATTAATTAATCTGCTTTTAATCTAGACTGATTTAAGGTGGCCATACACACACCAATAATATCGTACGAAACCTCGTTTCGTACGATATTCGGTGCGTGTATGGTATGTCGACGAGTCGACCGATATCGCAGGAAGCTGCTGATATCGGCCGACTCGCCGATCGGACCAGTTTGAAATTTTTTTTACTACTGATGACCTTTTAAAGTTCCATCCTTGCTATCATGTTAGTGAGACAGTTGCAGCTTAGGACTGAACAAGAAATATTACAGGCATGGTGGAATACAGAAACCTAGCCAGGGCAATAGGAAGTTAATATAGAGGTTGCTGGAGATTTTGAAAAAATGTGGAGGTTAGCAGAATATAGAAAAATGCATAGTGACTATGGAATTTATAAATATAGCACATAAAACAAGAAATGAAAAACTTTGTAATAACAAAGTAACTGACTCCAGCACAAATCCTGCATGTAAAGAGAAAAATATCAAAATCTGGCTCTAACTCTTGCATGAAGAAAGAATGCAGAGTGACAAAGAGGCGAATCATGCTTTGACTGTTCTCATATACGAGATACCCTTACAGTATATATTATTGCCTTACAGTGTGGCAATATCCACAAGTCAATGATTATGCTTTCACTTTTACAAACAACACTGAATGTTATCATGTGGCATTAAGTTAAAAAGGGGATCCCTCAAAATTTGGTTAAAAAAATAGATTTTGGTAACCATACAGCTGCAGTTGGTCCAGCTTGCAAGGGTCCTTTGGCTATATATTATGTTCATAGTAATGATAAATTGAGCCCTGCGATTTTATTCTTTATCTGTTTCAGAGATGTGCCCTAACATACTTCCACACAACAGTACTTTAGGCTAACACTTATGTTTCTCTGGAGCTAAATGTTATTGGTGCTGCTATAACATCCCAAAGCCTTAGCTGTTTCACAGTTCACTCCCCTAAAATGTTAAATTCTAAAAAGGATAATGACTGTTGTCATTATAAAATGTGTTGACTTGAACATAAAAACAACTGGTAATGTTGTATAATGGAAATAGTTTGGGGAAAAACTATTTACTCTTTGAAAAAAATGAATTAACATTTTGCATTTTGTTTCCACTTTCTTTTGACAAAAACAACAGCTCTGTTACCTTAGTGACTGGGGTTCTAAATATTACATTCAAAATCAAAGTTTCTTAAAAAGCCAAATAACTCATTATAGCATTGAGCAGGCATGTGTGAAACAAAAATTTCACAGAGTGAGGAAATAGTCACGGTCGTCTATAAGGTCATGGTTGCATCAAATGCATAGCTGTTGTGTCAAAAATAGTTGCGGCTGGGTCAAAAAAAAAGTTTTGTGAATTTTCACCATTACGTTCATTTTTCCGCAGTTTTGATAATTTTTTGCTGAAGCAAAACAGGACAGATTTGTTCATCACTAGTAATGGGTGATCTCAACTCCTAACATAGGTAATATCATATTTGGTCCAATTTAATTGCTTCATATTGGTTTTGGGGTACTTTGAAGAGAAATGCTATTGATTTAAACATGTGATCTATAATTAGAGTAAAGCCATATCTGCCAGAGATTGGAAGTAAAATTTCTGTGATTGTTTAAGTTTAGATGTAGAAAGTACAACATTATCAGAAATGGCTGTGATTGTTCATTTTAAAAGATAAGGTAAGTCATTTTGGCATTTTATTGCCAATAGATTTGCCACATTAGTGCTACCTAGGACGCTATATTTATTCTGCAGAAAGCTTTACCATACCTGAGTAAATAGCCCTAGAAGTCCCCTTCTTAGTTTAAGATAGCAGCTGCCATTTTAGCTTGGTCTTGGTAGCTTCTTGCTGCAGTTTTAGCTGTTGGTAGCTCAGATCACACATT
This sequence comes from Xenopus tropicalis, assembly GCF_000004195.4. Classification (NCBI taxonomy): domain Eukaryota; kingdom Metazoa; phylum Chordata; class Amphibia; order Anura; family Pipidae; genus Xenopus; species Xenopus tropicalis. Next base: position 40,537,331 of record NC_030680.2, read on the forward strand.
CCTAAGGGAGGGGGGAGTACATTTTATGAATTCTTATGGGAGACTCCGGCCCCAGAAATGAAGAATTTTTCTGAGAGAGGAAGTCACATACCAAAGAACATGTTTACAAAAAAAGGAGACAAGAAATCCAGTGCTTTTGATAGAGGACTTTTTGATAGGTGCAGCTTTTCTGTATGCTTCTGAGTGCTTATGGTTGTATTTACATAGAACGTTCTGATAAAGCTTACCTAGTTTACCTTTCCTTTTCCTTTAATTTATGCAAACCAATTTTTACTGGGCAAAGTTATATCTGTTTGTTCCAAATGCTTGAATGCTTTATACCTACTGTTTCACTTTATTTCATTACAGTGGGCTAAGTGGAAATCCCTTTACTATGGTGGGCATAATACTTGGTATGGATGTTAATGTTAGTAATCCAAGAACAGGGAGGCTCTTTTGCCCAAATCATGCACAAGGGCACAAGAGATCAGCACCATGTGTAGATCTAAGGTGCAGGTCCACAAGCATTTACTATACAAACACGATGCACATCTCAAAACTCAGTCTCTCTTTTTCTCTTGTCATTCCTATTGGTTCTTAACAGCACTTATAGCATCGGTTTCTCACTTGCCTTTGTTTTCCATCACTCTGTGCTCCTTATTAAGTCCTCTTCATTCTGCTCCATTTCATTCCCCAGTATGCTCTGTAAATTATTATCAGAATGTTGTTTGCACTATTAAACTAGTACTATAAATAAGGGCAGCATAAACCATGGCTGCCACCTTCTTCACATTCTACTCTGTCTTTCTTTTTGTTTTTTTACAGAACTCATAAGTTGCCCTGAGCATGGACAAGTTGTAAATAACTTTAAAGTTGATTTTCAAACCACAGTTCCAGTCAGTGAGAGGTTTGCAACTACATAACCCCCATCCCCAAGTAATATCTGATTTTATTAATAGAATTCGGTGGATAATTCAGTGACAATAGGACTGGACAACATATGTGCTTCATGGCATTTAGGGCTGCATGGGCTCCTATTTTATCTATTCTTGGCCCAAGGTGTCAAATTATAGAATAAATCCAATTATTCCCACCAAATCGTGCACTTCCAACTTATGTTCTACTCAAAACACCTTCAAGGTGTTGTTCACCATTAAATTAATGTTTAGCATGATGCAGAGAATGTTATTCTAACACAGTTTGCAATTGGTCTCCATTTTTTACAGTTTTTGAATTATTTAGCTTTATTATTTGTATTTAGCAGCCCTCCAGTTTGGAATTTCAGCAGCTATCTGGTTGCTAGGGTCGGTCCAATGTATCCTAGCAACCAGGGAGTGGCTTAAAAAAGAGACTTGCATATATGAATAGATGAGGGCTTAACCAGAAATATAATAAATAATAAGATAATAAAAAGTTACAATAACTGGGTCAGTGACTCCCATTTAAAAGCCGGAAAGAGTCAGAAGAGGAAGGCACATAATTCAAAAACTATAAAAAAATTGAAAATGAAGACCAGTTGAAGAGTTGGTAAGCATAGGCCATTTCATAACATACTAAAAGTTAACCTGAAGGTGAGTCACCTCTTTTCAATCCTGGTTTTGAAAAAGTCAGTTTCGGCAGCTCATAATTGGTGAAATAGTTCTGTTATCCCATTTTGCATTCTAAAATGCATTATGCCCAATCAGAATGTGTCTAGGATTATTCAGAAAATGCTAATTCTGCCATTTAGATGTCTCCGTCATTTAAAGATGAATCAATTTGTATGCTTTGATGCATAACTACACACAGGCTCCCATAAGAAAAAAAAAAATCTACTTATACACATGGAAATACTGTACATGTTTTCAAAAATCAGAACAATGTGATTTTTTTTGACTCATAGCATTGTTGCCATAATTACAGAATCTAATAGTATGTGTACTTTTCTACTGACTATTAAGGTATTGAAATCTGGCCTGTGCACAAAGGCTAGAACAGGCTTTTTACCAGAAAAAAAATATGCATCACAGTACTTCTCAAACTTGAAAAAGATTTTCTGAATGTGAATGGGATAAATTGCCAACATTTCTACCAGAAAGAAGTGGTGTACCTCACATAGAAATCTAATAGAAAACATTGTTGGGAGTAAACATATCTAACTAAAACTCTTAACTTGTATAGATCAAAAATCTGCAGCAAAATAAAAACAAATATTCAAAGCACAGCACCAGAATACGCAAACTGTAGATTAGAAGGTCAAAATGCACAGTAAATTCCAAAATATGTCCCTAAAACCTATAAGTAGACAACACAATGAGCTTGCAACATATTACAAATAACTATCTCTCACCAGGTTTTTCCTAAATTTTTGGTGACGTTTACTTCACTCCAGCCAATGCTAAGCATTCTAAAGGGTGATGTTAAATTTGTTTGTCTTATTCCCCATAAAAACTTGACGCTTCATATGAATAGTTCTAATGATGACATTATTTCTGAAGTCTGTTTGGAATTAAGCAGTGAGTGATCCTTCTGAGGACATTTTATCTCATATGTGTTCTTTAGCAAAAACAATTCATTCTAAATAAGTCCATGGGTCTTTTGCACTGACAACACACATGCATACGATTACCTACACTTATGCAGTAGTAATGTACGGATGAAAATTAGTCGACCTGCACTCACAGCCCACTCCCAAACTGACCCAGCAATCTGCCTCTGTTTATAGACTTGCACCCACCTTTTCTCTGATGTGACGATGGGGGTGGAGCAGGCACACCCATAAATAAAGGAAGCTGGAGGCGAGTCGAGGGTGGGGAGAGTGGAAGGAGGAGCTCGGCCTTTTACATTTAGGATACATTTATGTTTATATCTGTAAGTTCAGATAGCGTTTATGCCCCTTTTTTACATAAGCCCAACTGAATGAACTTATGTCAAAAGGGGGAATATATATGCAGTACTAGTGTACATCTGGTAGTTTTGGATCATTTACAAACCATAGCAATAGATCTGATTTTGATTTTTTTAGTTGTAGAAATAGTATGCTATTTCTAAAATTCAGAAATAGCACTGTGTGGCCAGCTAGGATTGAAGCACATTTTAAAGATTTATTCTTAGGACTGCAAGTTCAGACACAGTCTTAACAATAAATCTAAGCACTTATGTGAATGGACAATGCTGGCAACATTGATCCAGTGAAGAAAAAAAATAAAGCAAAAGATTCTTTAGAGTTACTTTTGTGATTGTATGGGGATATTGTATCACTTTTGTCTTTCAATAAGCAGCTGATTTTCCCAGTTTTATGACTGGAATTAAAGCTATTTTTATAACTGGCGACTAAAGGGTCACTGTAACTGCAATTCCTAATCCCCCCCTCTGGATTTGCCAAGTGGAGATATTGTTTTTCTTTTGTTTTAGGTTCCCAAGCTTCTGTGAAAGTATTTGTGGCTCTGCTTGCAATTTTAGGCATATAATGTAGTTTTTGGCATTTTGCTTGTTAAAAACACCTTCTTTCAATGCAACTGCAGTCTATTTAAACCATGTAAAAACAGCAATAAAGACAATTTTACATGATTTTTACCTAAAGACACCTGTGTGCATCTTGTGAAACTCCTGCACTGCAGTCTTCATTTCACAATGAAGACAATATCAGGCATTCTGATACCAATATTATGGAGCGTTCAAATGGTGATGGGCAAAATAACAGCAACCACTCCATATTCTATTGCCTTGATTAGGCTCCTTTTCACCTCCATCAGGATTCTATCCATTTGTACATCTATTGTAAATAGCCAGAAGGTCAGAAGCAGGGTCACCTTAATAGGGCCATAAATGACACTTGCCATTAACAGCTTCCTAGGTTTCCTCATAACCTGTAATACAAGACACAATAAATCTATGCCATTTTATGTATTTGAAGATCTGTTGTGATGATTGTATGTAAATGTTTTACCAACACTATTATTATTATTATTATTATTATTATTAAATGCTCATTTATAAAATTAAAGTAAAATTAGAAATACATTCCAATGTGCAAAGTGAACATTTCAGACACAAATCACAATTTTTTTTACCTGCATTGTAACATTTTACCAAAATTCCTACATAATAACAGGGGCCCCTCTAAGTATCCCCTGGCAAAACTTAAGTGTGATTCAACTATACAGATGTAAATTAGAGTTGGTTTTGTTAAATTGGGCACAAGCTGCACTAGAACTTTTTTTAGATTTTTAGAAGACTTAAGGTATGGAGATCCAAGTTACTGTAAGATCCCTTATCCAGAAACCCCTAGGACCCAATATTAGGTCCCATATCGCTACTTGCATTCACAAATAAACCCTAAAGATTTAGAATCTGCGTGTATTTATTTTATAGACGTTTATTACAAATGGGTGTCTCAGTGACACCTTGACGTATCTGAAGTGCCAACAGTATAATCACCTTACCTATATCACCTGCAGGCTTAGCATTTAGGTCACTTATTCTACTACTTTAGGAAGATATCTAAAACACCCTGCCTGTTTTTTGAACTATAGCACTTATGTTATGCATTCAATGTAGGAAATACACCCATATTGTAAAATACCTCCCACTGATGTATGCAAATGTCATATACTATTCATGCAACATATAAATAAACAGGAGCTAAAATGATAATGTATTTTTCAATATAATAAGTTTATTAGAAACATTGATATAACAATATGATATTTACAATCAGCACATTTGTTCGCACCCAAGTGCACAAAGCTCCATGATTTTCACACATTGCACCCTGTGTCACAGTGAGCCCTAAAATGGGGTACAAGGACTGATGCTTCCCTGCTGAAAACAGCACTGGCTGTGTCTTGGGAGCACTGTATTGTTAGAAGTAGGCACGAGGAAGCATCTAGGCATCTGGCCCATATCTATCCTGTACCTTAAGCATCATCAAGACACACAAGTTAGGAAGCGCCCTTAGTGAGCTCTGCACCTTGCTGTTGGATGGAAGTGCTAGTTGAATGAGAAGTAGCTCAGGGAAATTCAGTTTGACTAAAGATGTTATTCTATCAATTCCCTATAGAAGACATAATGTTTAGTGCCTTATAGAACTATGGGCATAGTAACTTTCAGTAAATACCTCTCATTTGGCCTGCACACTTGGTACATTACTTCCTACTCCTACTTAGTTCAATTGCCCTCTAGTGCAGCTGGGGCACTTCCCATCTGGGGAGTATCTCATTGCTCATCAATAGACTGCCTTTTTTTGTAAGCTTTTCTCCTAACTTGCCCATACACAGAGAAACATACACTGGTAAACTAATTCCAAACCCCGATACTCAATAATTACCATACGTGTGGTCCCTTTGGGAGGCATTTTGACTGATTTTCCTGCAATTCCATCAAATAGCAGAAGGTTTTCTGATGACAGTAAAATCAATAGCTATTTGTTTCCATCAATGAATGCTGGGGACTTTGGCAGATCTTAAACCATCACAACTCCATCTGCTTCTAATGAGGTTGGTTTGAGTGGCCCATCAGCAGATAGAAATTGTGTTTACTAAATGTCACCATTTGGGCTACACTGCTCACTTGGCCCACCAACAGGCAGCAATAAACAAACAGAACAAAGCCCAAAGCCAGATTGGAACCGGAGTTGCCATCAGGTCACCTAAACCCAGTGGTTTCGTCACTACCTTCCTACAAATCTCCAGCACCATTTGTGTCACTTGATAAAATGACTCATTTCATATCCACTCTTTAAAAAAAATATGGATTATTTCCAAAGCACACAGCCACCACACAATACTAATCACATCCAGTTCTCTAATGGTTCCATTTAATGAGCACGGTGTTTAAGGATTTTCCACTAGGTACAATTTTCTTTGTGATCAACCCTACAAATTAGAATGTTCTAGAAAATTAGAGCAATTGGCTCATTGCTGACGTACTGAGATTATATTCAACTCTAGCCTTTATTGATAATGTGATGGGGAACAGTCGGCCCTAGTCCTACTACCCCAGCTCTACAGCAGCTACACGTTAGTCCGGCTGGGGGCAGTGTCGCCATTATTGTCATGGCGCGCATTTGCAGCCTGCAAAGGTTATTTGTTTAACTATCTCCCCTTTTCTACCCCCCCCCCCCCCCCCCCATTTATCTTCCCAGTTCTTCGTTCGCTCTTCTCTTCCTCGTCTACTTAATTCCACTTTCAGTTAGACTCCCTCCCTCTCGCCTCTCTCCCTGACAGACTCCTCTCATGGATCAATAGCCCGGCTCCCGCTCTGTCACTCTGAGTCACAAGCCCGCGCTTATCATGAGCTGCAGCTGACACGTCTCCTTCCCCCTCTTTCCCCCAACTTCTCCTCCCCTCGTTTCTCCATTTATCCCCGTCATTCTGTAGCATTCATACCCAGAATATGCAGCGAGCATTGCATACAAGCGGCGCCTGCCGCACCCTTCACATCTCAGGCGGGGAGATAGCTGTGCTGCCACTGAACTTGTTACTGTTTAGCGCTGATAAGGGAATTATTGTCATTTAATGATCAATATTTCATTTTCCCGCGGTCCCTCTCTGGGTTTGATGGATTGAGACAATCTAAATAATGTTTTCCCTCACTTTTGTCTTTATCGCTAGTTGCCTATATTCCTGTATATACAGGGAAGGGTATTTAGTGTCACTGTGTAGCCCTAAATGATACACAACAACCCATATATAATATATATAGGTATATATGGGGAGATCATAAAGGGCTGTGTGTATATCAATCTATATATATATATATATATATATTTTTTTTTAATAAATATATCACCACGAAGTTTCGATTTTTCCATTGCAATCGGCTGCAGTAGCAGGTAATATAGAGGGTGCCTGCCTTAGAAGGTATCTGCTATATTATTATGGCAGGTGTCTGCCACTCTCATGGGATGGGCCCGGGGGTCTCAGAGGACAGGGAGGACTGTGGCTGCCGTGGTGACAGTGTGAGAATTCAATGTACTGTGTAATTGTGACAGTGACAATATGGGAGGCCTTCTGTGTGAGGGAAGAACAGATTGCTAAGTGTTTGGGGGAAGAGTAGGGCCCGGGCAGAGAGAACACAGAACAGATTTCGCGAAGGAGAGAGAGCGAGGGCGACACAGTGAGAAGGAAAGCCAGCAGGGAGAGAATCGCTTGCAGAGGGGGCTACATATATATATATATATTTATATCTGTGTGTGTGAGGTGGGACGGGCTTCAATCAAAGGCGAGAAAGGGAGAAGCCAAGAGAGATAAACAAGAGGAGAGGACAGTGCTCATACACTGTCATGAAAGAGGGACGGAGCAGAAAATAACGCATGTAAAAGATAAAAGAGGACAGAAAGGTTATGGGTGAAAAGAAGCTTCACACACAGAGAGTGTCTCAGGGATAAGGGGCAGGGTTACACATGAAAGCTGAATGTCTTTCTCATTAGCTATGTATATATCTACTGCCCAGTTTCTCAGACCGCCACTCATTGCTAGCTGCAACCCTCCTCTCCATCTCTCCTTTATTTTCTCACAAATGCTTTAACACCTTTCTCCCGTCTTATTTGTCAGTGTGCCTGGCAATCAAGTTTCCTCCCGCCTCCTAACAACCCTGCTGCCTCTGTCTCTGGTGCTGAAATGAGCAGCCTGACCCTCCCGACCAATCGCAGATCTCCTAGGCAGAACAGAAGGCCTTGCGTGGGCGTGTCTTGTTCTGGTCCTGATGCTGGCATAGACTCCATTGCTGTAATAGAAGAGGTAGCAGCATCATCTTTTGTGAGCAATATATGGGCCTGTGTGTACCGCTTCTGAAGGATCCATTTCTGACTGCTTGCAAATCTGCTAAGGATCAGGTACTCTAAAGAGGGAGTGGGTTATTTCTGGAATAATGTATAAAAAAACCAAAAACACATTACTGAATATATTGTAAATTAGAATGAAAATTGGTATTTTCTCTTATTGCAAATGATTAAGCATCCATAATTTTCTGCAGTCTTGCCTTGCATGAGTTACTCTAGGGACAGCTGAAGGTAAAATAACCCCCCTCCCCCATATTATGAAAAGCTTTTGAGCATAGATCGACAGTTTTGTGCTAAAATTAACACATTCCCTATCACAAGATAAAACAATATGCATAATACTCGGTCAGTGTAAGTATATCTGAGGGAGGAGGAAAAGGGCAGATCCACCAACAAATGCTGCAGCCATGCAAAATATCTTATCCATTTAATGAAATAGGTTTTTCATGTTTTTTTCTTGTGTTTTTTATGAAAATGCAATCTCATTTGAAAAAGAATATTGATGCTGGTATGCATGAATGCATTGCTCATTATATTACTGCCATTGCAAGATGTGGGATCCCCTTAGATAATGCATAAGGGCAGACAATGCAGTTGTATGAATTTTGAGTAATGTGTTAAATCAGGCTAGTTCTATGTATACAGGATTTATATGTAAACTCATATGTCATCTTTTTCTTTGCTTGAAAAAGAGGCATTTGGGGGAAGCATTAATCAGAATGGGTAGGTAAAGGTATGTTTACAGCAGGCCAGGTAAGAGGGAAATTAATTTGCCAGTATTCTTGCAGTAGATGCCAAGTGGTTTACTCTCTCTCTCTCTCTCTATATATATATATATATTTATACACCATCATGTGTATAAATCTAGGAGTTCTTTTATAATGCTGTAGATTGTTTTTACCTTGCCTTTGATCAATTATATAAACATTCTAGCACTGCCTGCATACACTTACTTAATGAAAAGCAGTTTAAGCAATAATTCATGCTATATAAGGCTAATATGAAAATTATGTTTCATGTAACACATAAAAAGAGATACACGTGGAGCTACATATTCCCCCTCTACAAATATATGATGGCAGAATTTATTGCATTTATTGCAGTTTATAGTATGAGGGATCTTGAATGTCTTTTAACTCAATAGTGCATTAGTGATTTTAGCTGTCAGTTGAAGCACATGCAAAAGTGATTATTGTTGTCCATGGGAATTCAAAAGGGGTTAAATGGCTAGTGCATTGATATTCACTTATTTAGCAGGAGGAAGATTTTTCCCAAAGCAAAAAAGAAAATGTCATTTTGCTCAAGAAACACAGAAATAAATAATTATTGCAACTGTTGCATTTAAAAAAAGTGAATATAGAAATAAAATGACATGTAGGTGAAGGGTCCTGTATTAGTGTACATATATTTGGTATATTTCCTGTTTGTTTATAATTATTAGAAATCTGTAACAGAGAAACTACATTTATTTTTGGAACCCAACTTGCAAGTATTATTTTATATGACACTTGTAATTTTTTAACAAAGGCACAGCTTAGATTTATTTGATTAGGATATTTAGTGCATTGTGTGTAAGGACAATGAAGAAAGATAAAGCTTAATCATCCCAGTTGTTCTGTTCAAATTCAATTTTTAATAGGCATATAACATGGTAAACCAGGGAGAGACTGGCTTTGGTAAACCAGAGAGAGGTTGGTTTTGTAACATAAAATGTAGATAGGTTGCTGAAACAAGAAATACTTGGGTGATATGAAACTGACATTGCATTGTGTTTGAGAGAAAACCTGGAGCAAAAGGCATTTTTGTGTACATTCCTAAAAATGTTTCATGATAAAAATAGAATCTCAAATCATCATAGTATAAAGTAGCAGTAGGTCGGCGAGAATCCATTACGGTTCTTGCTAAGATGCTTCAGATAAATGGGTTTATTTAATAAATTTGCAGTGACACCAGGGCATGGAAATGTTGCAGCTGTGATGTTTGACAGCCTTTGGTGCAGTTTATAGGGGGAGGCGGCATTGGAAGAGACCAACAGAGGAAGAAACATACGGAAAAGGAGAGAGAGACAGGGAAGGAGGGGGAGACAGACACACAGACAGTATAGACGTAGAAGGAGAATAGTAAGAAAAAGGAAAATGAAGCCAGGGACTGGAAGTAGAAATACAGCATAAATGTAGCACAAGGAGGAAGCGACAGAGTGGCATATGAGCTAAAAAAAGAGGGAGAGTGGGGCAGCAGTGAAAGATAAGCAGATTTTATAATACTATACTCACACATATGCATACATGTCTTTTATGTGCACCCCATGTATACACAATTATGTATTATAGATATTCTCCTCTCTCCCCCCCACTGCTTTATACCTGTGTATCAGTATGTAATGTGTAGTGTTCTCAACTAATTATACAGTTCTGCATCCTCTTATAAATGAAAAAAAGCTGCAGTGAAAGAACATGAGCAGTTAGCAATCTTCCACATACTAATCAAAGGTTTATTATACTTTCAATTACCTGGTAATGATACAGACACTTTAGCTCACATATGTATAGACAAAGAGACTCAAAACAGACCAGAATTAGGTATACTACACCATTTGACAGTCTGCCAGTATGCAAGTGAAACAAGACACAGAGATGCAGATAGAAACATGCCCAAATACCCAGGAAGAAAGACACACAGTCAGGTACATATAAAGAATGTTGAATAAAGAATGACAAACACTCATACTCTAGTCCCCCACACAAGGAATCAAGCAGACAGATAGGCAGACACAATTTACCTAGCTTCTTTACTAGTGTGTGTTGCTGGGTTAGTGCTGGCATGCTGCAGCCAGTATTTCTCCCTCCCCCTTTGGGTTCTGGTGTTTTTTTACAATTTACTGTGTGGCTGTGCATAGGTATGTGGTTTATCTCAGACAGGTTAAAGTAGACCATTATTATTCATTTCAACGTTCTCATAACCCTGAAAAATGTTCTTAGGAGAATATTACTGGTAAAGAGATTCAGCTGTCATTACACCATCTGCCACCGCTTGCCTTTTACTTGGCAAAGAAATGTACATGTATTTGTTTATATGAGAGAAAATGGTTAAAGGATCAAATAAGAGGTTGTGCATTTTAGAAAAAATCTGTATGCGTTATCTATTCATGTATAGATGGAACAATTATTTGTGCATTATCTAATATTATCTTAGAGAGAATTCACAAGTGTTGATTGTATTATATGAAATTGTCATATACTGTGGACATTTTTGTGTATACTGACAGACAAAAACAAGAAATCCTCTGCACTCACCCATACCCATTTATTTATGACATTAAGATATTTTGTGTATATGGCAACAAAACAGAGATTGTTTGCTCATATATTGCAATATATTCAAGCTGGCCAACTGCGTCAAAGTCATTCCTTATCTGGCCAATCCAACCCTCATTTCAATCTGTTTCAAGAATGCTATTATTTATTTACATACATGTTTTACATACAACTCTCCAAGGTTATAAAACTACCAAGTTGTTGCCCTTTTTGTTGGACATGACAGGGATCACCTGACAAAAGTTGGGAAATCATGAGTGTTATAAAATGAAGATGACCACTGCTCTTTTTAACCAAAAAAATTTAAATTTAATTTTTTTTTTTCAAAAAAAGTGGGAAAAGGAAAAGTTGTGCTCACCACTAAACAATTTAAAATTATCAAGCAGTGTGCAATGAGTGTGAGCAAAATTCATTCAGACAAAGAAAAGAAAGCCTCTGTTCTAACCCATTATCAGTATAATTTAGGGCTCGTGTACATCTACAAGTGCATTGAACAAAGTGCATTTTCGAGCGCATTCACCATGTTTTTTTCCACAATTCAAAATTTGTTTCCTGCATCAATAGAAACAGCAGCGCTCATTTAGAGCGGAAATCAAGAAAGACTGAGTGGCGCCAAGCACAAATATATGGAAGTGCAAGGATCACATTTTGACACAAGTACTTTTAATGAAAGTGGTTTTACCCAACACTGGGGGAAAATTATGTGGACTGCAACTGCACATGTGAATGATGTGAAAGAGCCCAATTAAATTTTGTTTTAATTTTGTGGATTTTGTGTATGACTTTAACACATTTTGCCAATTTGAATATCTTACAATAAATGCACAAACACACCCTGTTTTGTTTAAAGGAAGTGCATTATATGGTAGCTGTATGCAAAAAATATCTTAATGTCCTTAATATATTGCTATGGGTGAATATAGAGGATTTGTTGCATCAATTTTGTGGTCATGCCCTTTTTGACTCTTTTATCAAAGGGTAAACTCAGAGTCTGCAACAGTTTGCCAGGAAATCTATTCACTTGATTATGATTTCAAGGGCATATTTAACAAAGAGTGAACTCTGTTTTTATCAGCCATTACAGTTTTCTAGAAAGATGATCCTGAGACATTTCCACTGTATGTATTTGGTGTGAGTACTGGCTTTACCTAACCACAAGCATACATATAATATGAGAGCAGTAAAAAGGATTATTTTAATAGGAAACAACATTTTTTGATGCTTCATCATTTGAAATTGAATTCTTGTACTTAAACCAAATAGATTTGAAATGTCAATATGTAAATATATTCAGTCAGAATCTGTGATTCCAATACAAGTTGGATAGAAATAATGTGACTCTGGAATATATGCTGCCTATATGGAGACTTTTGCATGGCTGGTGCAAACTCTAGTGGACAACATGCTCTTCAGTTAATAATGGCCCCCTTTTTCCAAAAAACTTCTTGTCACCAGATTGTACAACGCAAGGTCCCCATAGTGCCCAGAAGAGCAGGCAGAGATGTTGAATGTATATCCAAGAAATAGGGTAAGACTGGAGTTTTACAGGACAGAGACACAGTACATAAAAAAACATGAGGCAGAAAATAGTCAGGAGCTGGGGCAAAGCTTGTTCAGGAGCAAGCACAGGGTAGGAAGGAGTGCAGAAAGGTACATGCCTTGAGCAGGACCTATAGGGCATATTTACTAAAATATGAATTTTCTCCTCATCTAGATCCAGTTCACCAATTTGTCCGGAGTATTTTGACAACACATTTCTTATTAGCTAAAAATCGTATGTACGCTGTTGTGAGAGAAATGTGGTGAAAAGAATTCAACAGTGAAAGTTCAACAGTGTTTTTTTCGAAATCCTTCAAAGGTTTTTTTTTGCCATAAAGAAATGACGTGTGGGACATTTTATTAGGAGATGAAGTAGATGAGATGCACAAGTGGCTGCCCTATCTTTCAAAATGTTTGCCAGCCTAAACCTGGAGAAATTTCATTCTTGCGCTCTTAATAATAATAATTTGGTGAATATTCACTGTAGAATTTTCACATGGTGAAAAGACTTGAATGTTTGCCAGTCAAAAAGAATTTAATGAAAGGTCAGTTCTCCAAAACTTGGCATGCTCTACTTCTAGGGGCTGATTTACTTACCCACGAACGGGTCGAATGGAGTCCGATTGCGTTTTTTCCGTAATGATCGGTACTTTGCGATTTTTTCGTATGTTTTGCGATTTTTTCGGATTCTGTACGAATTTTTCGGATCCAATACGATTTTTGCGTAAAAACGCGAGTTTTCCTATCCATTACGAAAGTTGCGTAAAAAGTTGCGCATTTTGCGTAGCGTTAAAACTTACGCGAAAAGTTGCGCATTTTTCGTAGCGTTAAGTTTTAACGCTACGAAAAATGCACAACTTTTCGCGTAAGTTTTAACGCTACGCAAAATGCGCAACTTTTTACGCAACTTTCGTAATGGATACGAAAAACTCGCGTTTTTACGCAAAAATCGTATTGGATCCGAAAAATTCGTACAGAATCCGAAAAAATCGCAAAACATACGAAAAAGTCGCAAAATATTCGTTTTCAAGTCGGAACTTTTCCAATTCGGGTCGGATTCGTGGGTTAGTAAATCAGCCCCCTAGTGTTGTAGTAAATTTTCATTTTTGGTGAAAATACTCCAAATTTTAACTTTTACTCTTTAGTAAATATACCCAAGTTAGCTCCTGGATAATGTATTACAGATTACTCAGTTAGCAGAGCTTAGAAATGAACAGGAGCAGGCTGTATGTTAAACTTGTGAAACTCTTCTTAATACCATAGGTGAAAACATTTGTGGGCAACAAACATGGTCATATGTGCCAACTTTTTTGTACTTTGCCCCACTTCATAAATGAACCATATTGGATTCATCTTGTGGGAAGGCCACAAAGGCCCAGGCCTAGGGTGGGAAGGGTGGCATGCCTCCCAGCCGCACCTGTGATTTATTCTTCCTATGCTGAGTCTCCTATGTCCAGTCCCCATCATTGTGGTTGTCTGTAGGAACTAGCGAGCCAGGCGCGTGCCTGGGGAAGGCAGCAGGAACAAGTGCATAATGTACAAACGCACACTGCGAATGGGGGGCAGTTTAAAGAAGGAGACAGCTGGCTTAGAGCCGCTATATTTTTAAATCCGGCACTGCATAGGAGGCCCCTATTTATTTGAAATTACTCTTAAACATACTTTTATTATGAGGGAAAAGAATGTTTCACCACTATTTAGCATTTCTTCAGTGCAAGGGCTGTAAAGCTATTGAACTCCAACTAGTGGCGAGGGTGATAGACTACTGAATTAGATTAAGCCTATTAAGCAGAAAATGCTATTTAGTTTTGATATCAGCATTTTGTAGTTGTGTTATTTTATAATGCACCATTTGTGAATCTATTGCTAGTATGTTATGTTGAAGAAAAAAGTTACAAGGACTACATTACAAATAGTGAGTGCAAATACTGTAGGGCTCATTTATAATCACAAGTTCAAAGCATAATTTTAGAGGCAAAATTTAGCACATATTAAAGATAATCAGAAAGATACCCATACATGCTTTTTAACAATTTGTTGTAAGCACCAATGCGCCCCATCAGCCTACTCTGATGAATAGCAGCTACTTCAAATCATGAAAAAGGATAAAGGTGGCCATACACTGTAAGATCTGCTCAGTTGGTGAGGTCACCAAGAGAGAGGATCTTCTCCCGATATGCCCACCTGCAGTTGGGCAATATTGGGCTAATTCTAGGGCCAGACAATTAAATTAAATTGGCGGGCATAGGCACCATTGGATCAGGGACCGCAGCAACAAGCTCATGAGGTCTCCAATCCGACGGAAAAATCAAACCTGTCCGATGGGGATCTAGCAAATTTCAGGCCAGTTTTCGGTCAGGGAGTTCCGTGGATGGTACCCATACACATTAACATGCTTGCAAAGCATCCTTGTCCAATAACTTTTTTTAAAAAAGGATCCTACACAACAAAAGTCTATATTGACAGAAGGTCAAGCCTACAGCTGAAATTGTGGCCCTCCATATGCTGTTAACTAAAATATTGCAACAAAGTAGCTCCTTTATACTTAATCCTGCACCTCATTGTGGTTGGATTCAGTTTGCTGGGTAGGATTAGGTGAAAAGTACAGGAGCAAGAATGTAGTCCTGGAATTAAGACCTGCCTTCATGTTACTTCCAGGGCTCCGGTTGTGTGTTATCCATGCAAGTCATCCACGCAACTGACTTGCACCCAATACATTTTACACTAATGTTGTTTCCTGCACCATGAGCAAGAAATGAAGCAGTTCTTACCCATCCCCCAATTCAAATGTAACATGAGCACAGTTTATCAATGCAGCTTTTAATTAGCATCTGCACTGGTAAATAATTAACAATATTATGTGTTTATACCAGCATAGTACTATGCACAACCTAGACACTGGGGTGGTAGTGGATGTGATCTACTTAGATGTTGCCAAATAATTTGATACAGTACCATACAGAAGGTTTCTAATTAAATTAAGGAATAATGGTCTGAATCAAGTTGTACTTGGCTAGAAATCTGCCTGAAGAATAGATTTCAAAGAGTGGTGGTAATTGATACCTTTTCTAACTGAAGCAGTGTTCTTAGTGGAGTTTTGCTCGGTCCTTTGCTTTTTAACTTATTTATTAATGACCTTGAGATTAATATTGTAAATACTGTCTCCATTGTTGCTGTATATAATCTGTACAAAACTATAAGTTCTATGCAGAATGTTGCAGATTTGAAAAAAGATTTGACTAAACTGAAGAACTGGGCAGCAAACTGGCAAATTATGTTCAGTATTAATAAATGCAAGGTTATGCACTTCGGTAGAAATAGTGTTATACACTTAATAGTAGTGTTTTGGGGTTATCCTTAATTGAGCAGGGCATTTTTATGGATAACAAACTGTGCAGCTCTAAGCGGTGTCACTCAGTGGTGACTACTAAAGCAAATAAAGTACCGTCTTGCATAAAAAAATGGTCATTAACTTGAGGAATATAACCATAATTTTGTTTCTTTTTCAATCCCTGGTAAGGCAGCACCTTGAGTATGCAATCAGCTTTGGGCCTCAGTTCTTAAGAAGGATATTAATGAGCTGGATAAAATGCAGAGACATGCAACTAAACTGGTAAAAGGAATGGAACAAGTCAACTGAAAAACTATTGAAAGGGGTTGGAATTGTTTTTTTCTGGAGAAAAGGCACTTGTGAGGGGATATGATTACTCTTTACAAATACATTAGAGGACATTATAGACAAGTAATGGGGGATCGTTTTTTCACATAGAAAAGATCAAATAACCAGAGGCTACTCTTTTAGAATTGAGAAAATTAATTTTCATTTGAAGCACTGAAAATAGTTCTTTACAGTAAGGGCAGTGAGGTTGTGGAATACCATATCGGGTGATGTTTATGTTTTTAAGGATGGCTGGGGTGACTTAATAGACAAAATAACATCCAAGGCTACAGTGGTCTCCATAAATACAGTTTGTTTAGTAAAGAAATATGTGAATATATATTTTAAGATATGTGAGTGTATTATTCGGTCTTTATAGGGTTGTTTACATTTATATGCACTGGTGGTTATTTGGAAGGGCTGAACTTGATGGATTTTGTCTTTTTTTACCTAGATAAACTATGTAATTATCTAAGTTGTTCACAATTTGTGTATGCAGTTCTGAAAGATAATGTATTGTGTGTAGAACCCTTGTGAAGTTCAAAGCTGATTTACACACTTAGGTGTTGAAATAAACTAATGCAGTTGCCACACAGTCTACTACATGTCTGGTTCCTAAAGCATCTGTGCTTGTAAATAAAGCCTAATTTCCATTATTTTTAAAATAAGGCACTAGTTAGTCAAGTACAGGTATGGGATCCCTTATCCGGAAACCCGTTATCTGGAAAGCCCGTCTCCCATAGACTCCATTTTAATCAAATAATTCAGAATTTTAAAACTGATTTCCTTTTTCTTTGTAATAATAAAACAGTACCTTGTAATTGATTCCAACTAAGATATAAATAATCCTTATTGGATGGAACAAACCTATTGGGTTTAATTAATGTTTTATTGATTTTTTAGAAGACGTATGGAGATCCAAATTACGGAAAGACCCCTTATCCGGAATACCCTTGGTCCCGAGCATTCTGGATAATGGGTTCTATACCTGTACCTATAAGGCAAACCATAATCAAGCAAAGTGACCTACCAGCCTCTGCAGTGTGAGAAAGAGAGCTGAAAAACTATTAAATGATAAACCATTCTGTAATATGAGATTGCTGAGCCTTGAATGTAGCCCACACAGTACATGTTTAGCCTTTTATGTTTAAATCAACCTTCCTAATGGCTAGTTAATCCAAAGCAGGTTAAAAACCCCATATGAAGCCTCTATAATTTGCCAGAGGGGGGGGGGGGTTATTCCTGATTCCAAGATGACAGTCGGACCAGTCCCTGGATCAACTTTGTCCTAAAAGCTAATTTCAGTAACCTTAAATTTTCTCATTTGCAAAAAAAAACCATCATCCAACCCCTTCTTGAAGCTAGCTAATGTATGTAAAGCACCGTGTAAATATTTTGGCCTTAGAAAAGTTTGTCTTAGAAGAGTGCAGTTGCTTGCTAGAGATGGCATCTCATCTCAACCCATAAATATTGTTACTATAACAACCAGGAGTACATCCACACTTTGAAAAGACTACATCTTTGACAAACTTGTTGGGTCCTTTTGTTTAATTGTATAATATAATATTTATGAAGTGGGTCACAAGAATAAAAGGCTGATGCACTGTCTACTCCAGTTTTTCATAATTGCCTCTTCTAACTTACCTAAAACTGATTCTACACAGTCTCCTGTCTAACACTCCTGCTGGCTTTACCTTATATTTCTTGAACTATGCCTGATGGTTCTTTAGCAAACCCACAATTCTAGACAAGTCACCCATCCAGGAGTATAGAAGACTCTTGAACTCCGTCTTGTGGCCCTCTATACAAAAGGGGTGGTTCACCTTCAGGTTAACTTTTAGTATGCTACAGAATGGCCTATTCTTAGCAACTTTTTAGTTGGTCTTCATTTTTATTTCGTAATAGTTTTTGAATTATTTTCTTCTCCTGATGCTTTCCAACTTTAAAAAGGGGATCAGTGACCCCAGCTGCCAAAACACTATTGCCCTGTAAGGCTACAATTTTATTAATATTGTAACTTTGTATTACTTATGTTTCTATTTAGGCCAATTGCAAATTGTCTTAGCATTCTCTACAATCATACTTAAAGTTAAATTAAAGGTGAACAACCCCTTTGAAATTTAAAATGTAAGGTAAGGATTAAAATTGCAGTGCCACTATATCCTCCTCCTATTGTGCATGGGAAATTTTTAAGAGCATGAGCAAAGGTGCAAGGAATCCAAAATAAAAAGCAAAAAAATGCACATTTTTAATATCTCACCTAACCTGGGGGGGGGGGGGGCATAGCCTTGAGAAGGCAGGGCTCAAGAAAAATGGTGAAATCCACAATACACTTTGCTGTTCCAAATAATTATATTGCTGCAGGTCTCTGCTCTCTGTTTCAGAGTGCAGTGAACAGCAGCTGACCCTATAAATACAGCATTGCCATTATTTGTGAGGGGTTCCTTACTAGCAGATTCTTAACCTAGGGAGAATTACAGGTGCAGAGTAGAGCCAGATTTGGGGCAGTAGTATTCTCTATATGAGTACTAAGGGATGTGCTGTTATACCCCTTAGTGCTCTTACATATGCCTGGGTATCATTGGCTTTGTGCAAACCCTCATTTTTTAAATATCAGGATAACACTTTTCTAGACGCATGTAGATGCAGAAGTCAGGGCAAATTAAGTACCCCTTGTAACTGAAATTGTCAAGAAACAAAGCAAATTAGGGTTCAGAATGCTTATGACTACCTAATCTTGCAGATATTCTACCTTTTCCAATGCAAAGTAAACTCCTATAGAAGCTTCTGGAGTTGTAATTTCCTATTTTTGAGTAAATGGTATGTCTTAAAAGCTAATTTACAGGTATTGGTGCAATTATGGTTCAAAGAAAAATGTTCAGATGAATATGCAAAATGAAAAATGGGAAGTTAGTTTATGAGATGTTTGTTGTATAAGGCCATAATAATAATAATAGATCTGGGATATATAAAATGATGTACTACAGTGCTGTCCAACTTCTGTTGTACTGAGGGCCGGAATTTTTCCAACCTACGTGGTGGAGGGCCGATAATGGAAGCCAGTTTTGACAACTCCCCTTTTTGAAACCGCACCCACTTGAAACCACACCCATGTTATCACATGACCATACCCATATTAATGGTTGTAGTACAGCAAAAACCTGCCATACTCTGCCTTTGTGTGTGCCATACTCTGCCTTCCCTACCCTGCCTGTGTGTACCATACTCTGCCTGCCCTACCCTACCTGCGCGCCATACTTTCACTGTTGGCTGGTTTGTGCCATACTTGGCCTGTGTGTGCCATACTCTGCCTGCCCTACCCTGCCTGTGTGTGCCATACTCTGCTTGCCCTATGCTGCCTGTGTGTATGGCACACACAGGCAGCATACAGTGACACAATGCTGGCACTGCTCCTACAGTCTGCACAATAACTATATATTAAAAAACTTTTTAATTGCAGTACCACCTCAGTATATGTTCTTTTTGTAGTATGCAGGGATTATTTGTGGGTATCTACTCCTCCTGAGGTGTGAACAGGGGAACAATGGGGGTGATTACAGCCTGAGCCTGAGGTGTGAACACTGCAGGGGGTGAACAATACAGAGATTAAAAGGTGTGAACAACACAGGGGATTACATATTTAAACAATACAGCCTGATTACAGCCTGAATCTGAGGTGAGAACCATGCAGGGGGCAGTTAATCACAGTACTGTACTTTAAAAGCTTACACAAGAGTAAGCCATCAAAGCAGCCAGACAGGTGGGGGGCCACACAGAGGCCCGCGGGCCGCCAGTTGGACAGCACTGATGTACTAAATATCAAGGACTGATCAATATACAGTATGAGAGCCCATGAGGCGTTGAAAGCTGAAGGGATGTTTTTACCATGGCATGGTTCAATAGAAAGTGATAAGGTGATGTTGACAGGCCTACGCATCTTAACGCCATCTGAAGAAAAGCAGTTTCATGGTTCATAGGCTCCCAAATTGTAGATCTGTACCCCTAGGGGTGCTTAAATTAGTGGATGGAATGATTCAGCCTGAATGCCAATTAGAGACATTTGACATAATCTGCTATATTTGCTTATCTGCTATGCTTGATACACCCGCAATGGCATTCTTTTTAAATATTGGTAACCTTGTATGATATTAGAATTGCACCACATTATTACAATCTCAATTATACAACAACATTTGTGTTATATAAAAGCAACATACATAGTACAAGTAACAGATATACAACGGAATATGAATGAAAAAAAGATAGTTGTGACAAATAAAACCTGAAGTATAAAAGGTTTTAGTAAAATTATCAGTGAATTCTTGGGATACAATCTCTAATGACTGGCAGAACCTCTTCTGGTTGCTAGTTATTGGAAAGAAAGAGTGGGCTTCATACTCCTGTAATGAACTGCTGAACTTGAATTGTTCATTGTTCCCTACAGATATTAGGTTCAGCCTCTCTTTATCAGTGTTGAATCAGAAGTGCAGCAGAAAGGTCTTACGTGCTCACCTCTCCCTAGCTTGCCAGACATACTCCCTGTAGGCTCACATTCTTTTGAGGAATCATCAAAGAAAAGCCATGAGGCCTGCTAAGGCTAGGAAATAGTATCAGTAGAAAATAGGTACCACAACTGAAGTTTTTGCTTGTACAAGACCATTATGCATTACTTCATAAAAATATTCCAGCCATGGTTGTGTTCTTGCCATTTGTAAAGTAAAGATACAGTGTTCTTTTTAAATTATATGAAGCTCTATGGAAAATGCATGGTTTGGACTTAGTCCAGTTGTCTAATGAAGATCAGGGGATGTGCTCTCATAATGGTATTAGTTGCAAAAAAGTGAGTGCTGCCAGGAAACTGCAGTTCCACACATACTGTTGATAGAAATTATGGTAGACCTTGAAATCAGTTTGCAAAAGCATGCTACAAGATGATCGTCTGGTGAGAGATGCAATGAGTATTTTCCACCAGTGTTAAAGGTGGTATACACCAGGGAAAATGCCTGGTTTTGCAGAAAGTAGTGTTATTTTCTTGTTAGTGGCTTAGGAAAATCTGGATAGATGAGTCCCTATTATAAATGGAGGGAGAAAAGGATAAGTCCTCCATTCCGTACCCCGTTTATTGTTTTCAGCTGCCCAGCTGTAGAGAGCTGCCGTGAGCAAATAAAAGAGCTGTGGGATTACACAGCAGAGTTCACTCTCAGAGCAAGGCACAGGGCAGGAAGGCTGCCTGTCTGTGTTAAGAACTCCCAGAGGGGCTGAGGGTGCCACCTGACACTGCAAGGAGCAGTGGGAGCTGTAACCAAGTGCCAGGAGTCACTGAGAAAGGCAGGAAGGCTACCTGCCCGTGTTAGGAGCTCCCAGAGGGGCTGGGGGTGCTGCCTGCCACTGCAAGGAGCAGAGAAAGCCATGACCACGTGTATGAGTGCCAAAACGTCAAGGCTTAGTGAGAAGCCAAAGTGTGCCAGAAGCTGGTGAGCTGGTATGCCAGGAAGGCGAGTCCCAAAAAAGGGACAACTCATGAATAAATTTGATGAACTGTTTGCTGATGAACAGTGAACTGTATTGTTTATGTTGGGAGGAGTTTGCCCCAAATAAACCTGTTTTGCCAGAATATTTTGTGTCCCTGTTTCTTATGCTCTTGATCCTCTACATACCTGCCTACCATAGATAATATCTCCCCAAAATTACATGAAGTGACCACACATACATGCATCATTATGGCCAGGCCTTCTGGCTAAGACTGCAGAGATAAATGACAACTTTGACAAGTCATGATTTCCCCTCCCCACACCTAAAACATTACCTGAAATATACAGACTCTAAGACAGAAGTGTCAGGATCTACCACAGCTGTAATTATAAATCATTCATATCCTTTCATATCCTTGCCAACCTTTTAAAACAAAAAAAAAAACAACCAATGCCAGCCATTGCAAAATTGACTATTGAAGCTGTTTTTGTATACAGTACCCAAAACATATGGCAAGGATCACTCTGTAGGAAACTTTGACCCTACTGCAGACTGTCTGACTGTCTGACTCTAAGATTGTCCATTCCAAATACAAATCTACCCGTTTGCTTACTGTGACTGCCAGTCAAATTCTGCATTAGTCAACCAGGCCACAGGTATTGTCAAAAATTTCAACACAAACTACTGATCCAACAGTATTTATTTTTAAGGTAATGCAGTATTGGGAACCTCCTCTTCCAGCAGACAGCCAATTATAGGTTCACAGAAAATTATTCCCTCTTGTCTAAACCTCTAAAGCTGCGTCGAATGTCATTCTCTGTTGGCAAAAATGATAGGGCAGTGAAAGGGGCTTTGGCTTTTTTTTTTTTTTATCAAAGGGAATGCCAAATGTTTAATAAAAAAAAATTTGAAAAAACTTTATTAAATAGCATATACCAGTGAAAGCAGAGACAAAAAAGAACATTAATTCCATTTGGGCATCTATGCGTATAGCCAAATAGCGTTAAATTCAAAATGTTCAGTTTATAAAATAGTCTTTCTGATGACCTCCCTTTGTCAAGAACAGAGATAATTCAATTTATGTTGCTGTTACATTGTTCCCAATTTAAAGAAATGGCATTCACGCTTCATACATCATACAATTATTATTTAACTTTTCAATAAACACCCTTTACATGATTTACTTCATGCATAAACTCAGTATCCTGATATATAAAATCAGTTTCTTATTCTGCTGGTGACAGGTGAACGTTGAATTGTAGTAAACCCAAATATGTAAGGTCAGTTTCACTCCTGTATAGTCTGTTGGGAAAAGTGATTGATGAATGGCTAGAAATAACCTGACTAGAAAATTGCCAATTTGTGTGCATTACAGGAAACAAAACTCAAACACCGTCAGAACATAAAAGTATCTCTTCCCACATTTCCACAATTTTAAAGGGAAATCACGAATGTGTAAAAATTGAAGCAGCAGTCCTGGTTTTTACTGCACTGTATTTACAATGAGTTCCAACCATCACTTAGTTTGTTGTTGTCAGTGAAACTGTAACTCTTACTATATCCAATGGGGAGAGGTGGGGGGAGTCAGCTAAACATACCTTAATTAACATAGGGAAGTGTGAGTAGTCATGTTTTTATTCATAGTTATTTTGTTTCCCAAGAAGTTGAGCCAATGTTTGTCATTGGTACTAGTGTTATGCCAGTAATGTCATACAGTAGTTTTGATACAATGATTTCGAGCTTATGGCTTGGGACTTAAGATTCTGGGTACACAGCAAGTCTTGGCATTTCCATGTAAAATGTCCATAATTATATGTAATATATTTCGATTAAATAGGAAGGGGCATGGGAGGAGTGCCTAGAACAATACTGGCTAGAAATCTGGCACTGGTAATGTTATAAATATTATTGGTGTACTACTAATATCTTTTTATTAACCAAGAAAAGTATTGTATTTCAGTGAGAAACTATATACTATTATTACTTTATTTAAGTTACAAGTCTGCTTTACATGTATGTTGTGCAAATATTTTTCTGGATTTACACCATTTGTTATGGTATAAGATAAGGCATTTATTTTTTTTAAGACTAGGGTTGCCTATGAACTAGTGGATGATTGGCCAACTGGGGTCAGTATTACTAATTTACTAGCAATGTAGTTAAAATTTGCTGTTCTTCCAGCCAACTTGCACAATTAAGCTTTCATACGTACTTCGGCCACCTCGGCACACTGACCACAGGGTGGGGGTAAAGGATGTGTGGGTGGTGGTGGGGACAAGGGCCTGGACCAGGGGTTAGTGACAGAAGAGGTATGTGCCTAAGCATGCCCTCACTGTTGCACCGAGACACATGCCTATTCTGCATACTCCTAGTTCCGGCCCTGCTGGTGAAGCACAATTGAAGCCAAGTTTGAAAAGTGTCACAAATCCCTTTGAATAAAAGATCAAGTGGTGTGGGATGGAGCCCACCAACTCCTTCCCAGATACATGTTTTCTCTGCTCTGAAAGCGTAAGTGGCAAAAAAATTGCTTAAAATATTGTCTTCAGCTGGTCCAAAGCAGGTGCAGCCCCCCTCCCCCCGGTAGTTACACCACTGGCCAACTTCACTGCACTTTTTTTGTAGCTTTTTTTGGGACCAGGGAGGCAAATAGGGCTGTATTTGGAGGTGTAGTGATGCAGATCGTGAGGGTGAAGGGATGCCTCCCAAGGGGTCCTAAATTACTTTCTGTCTTGCATTATTTCATGGAGGTTAACCTGTTAACATGCACCAAATATATCATTTTCTCATATAAAATTAGTATCTCTTTTGTTTTAAATGAAATTTCCCAGTCTTGCCAGAAGCTTTTTAATTTAAACCATTTTTCTAACTAGAACCTTTGGCTTAGCTGTTTCTTATCTCTCAAATGTAAATCTCACATTTATACATTTTACATTCCCCCCCCCCCCCCATTTTCTTTTTTTTTTTTTTACATCACACCAATTCTAAAAAAAAATCATTGGGTGATTTTAAAAATTTAAAATTTAAACACTGCTGAACTTGCTGGCACTAATATTATGAAAGTAATATTATGATGATATGATAATAATGATATGAAAGTCAGAGCATAAGGGATGCTGAATGTTGGTGCACTTCCTTTATATTCAGCTAGGGTTGGTGAGATCTATGTAACCCAAGAAAACTGCTAACATCTCAGAAACCAACAAAAATAGAATATGGTGTAAATTGCAAAAGAATTAAATGGACCACTCACATAACACACATTAATTTAGATTATATTCAGATATGTGCTTTCTGCTTGATCATTTATACATGAATCAGAAATTCTTTAAATACATTTTTGAGCTCCTTGCACACAATAATGCTCACAGCATTATGTACATTCTGTCTCACGTGAGCCTGTTGATGCTGCGTATCCCACTGTGGGCTGGGTCAATATGCACACCATAATTTTCACGAATGAAATACTAATGGCATTTTAGTGCCTAGCTGGAAATGACATAATCCATCCTCAACTGCATTCATTTGTACTTATCAGGCGCAAGAATATATTGTATTGTGTGTAAAAAATATGGCAATTTGCATCTGAAACTGGTACTTTGGACACTGCGCCTGGTAAGTACATTCTACTTACATAAAATTCTCCTTACCTTCTACCTTAACAGCAAGACTGGCGTGCTGGGTTTTATAAAACTAAAGCATGTAAAATGGGCCACATACAAAGTTGGGATGTATATTGCTGTACACCCACAATGCAGTGTTTTACCAAGATATCCAGTATAATAGCATGTAATATACTGTAACTTGTTCAAGAGTCACCAACACAGGAGCAAATTAGTGTCATTATTTACAAAGAACATATTGTTCTTACTACATGGGTGTACGAATGACATCACTCATTAAGGGAGCCATCAATAATGGCAATGGGCGCAAACTAGAAAGGGAAACATGGAATTACTGCCAGGTCCTGGTTAAGGGCAGGATTCCATTGCTGCCAGAATTCTCCTCCTCTCATCCAGGAAAGTTCAGGCCCTTCCCCTGCTAAAGTCCTTATCATGGCTTCCTATTAAACAAAGAATATCTTACAAACTCCTTCTCTTAACCTTCAAAGCCCTCTATTCCTCTGCTCCTCACTACATCTCTTCTCTGGTGTCTCCGTACATTTCAGGCCGACTCCTTCTTTCCTTGCAGAGCAACCTGTTTCCCGCCTTAAACCTTTTGCCTTGCTGCCCCTCACATTTGGAATGCCTTCCCTGATTTCCTCTGGAGAGAATCCTCCCTCAGTCTTTTTAAAACTAAACTTAAAGACTACATTTTGGAGCACTCACCCAGCACCTGATCTGGGAACCAGCACTTATATTGTAGTGTCACACACAGTGACCTACAGCACTTATATTTGCCTATTTGTGTCTGTAAGTTACCCTCCCATATAGAATGTAAGCTCTACTGGGCAGGGACCTCTATCCTCTTGTGTCTTTGACTCTTAACTGTATTTATCTTTTATTTATTGTTACACTTTGTATTTATCTATTATTATCTTAATAACCCCTGTTTGTATTAATGTATTCTACTGTACAGCGCTGCGTACATAAGTAGCACTTTATAAATAAAGATATACATACATACATACATCAGTGCACACACATTCAGATAATTCATTAGCAAGCACCAGTATGTGCATTTGCAAAGGAACATGCAAAGATCCAAGTACCTCTCTGAATGCATGTTAAATATTGTGACCATTATAGAACTTTGCACTGATGCTTGCATCTGTAAATGAGCCCTCATAACTTCTCTGTACAAGTACTCATAATCAGTTTTTGACATTGAATTAGTTATATATACTCTCATGCTCAATGTGCCTATGCTAAAGTGACCTACATTGTTACACAGTTAAGTTGGGTTAAAAAAAAAGACCAAAGTCTATCAAGTTCAACCCTTCCAAGCAAACCCCAAAGCACACACATTGACCCATGAAGACCTAACTATACAGTCACATACATAAACTATATATAACAACATCAATGCCAACTGTAGATTTTAATATCATAATATCCTTAGATATTATGCTTGTTCAAGAAATCATCCAAGCCCCTCTTAAAGACATTAACAGAATCTACCATTACAACATCACTCGGAAGGGCATCCATATCCTCACTGCCCTACCATCTACGCTGCTTCCATTCCTTGAATCTAAAGGGGGGCCTCTGGTGCGCTGATAATTTTTATGGAAAAAAAGAACATCCCCCATCCCCTCTAATGTACCTGTACAGAGTAATCATGTCCCCTCCAATCTCATTTTTGAATTATTGAAATAATTTTTTTTGATTTAGTTGCCACTGAATGACACTGCCTGAAATTAGACAACTTGTTATCTATAAAAATTCCCGAACAAACTAAAAGGATTGAGGAGACCACCTCATACGTATGCAAATAAGTCATAACAGGATTCTGGGAAGAAATTCCTTAAGGCTCCTAGAAAAGTCCCATTTACATGGGCTTGTCCCATTTACATGGGTTTATCCTATAGGCTAAAGCTCACCCACTGGGTTTAAAGCAGAAGCTGGGATAATAGCTGATCAGATTCCCAACTACAGACCGGTTTCGCCCTTCTTGGGGCTCATCGGTGTAGTGCAGGGTTTTCTGATCAGCTTTGGTAGAGCCAGGAGTGGGGATTCACGATCAAACTAAAAGGATTGAGGAGACCGCCTCATACGTATGCAAATAAGTCATAACAGGATTCTGGGAAGAAATTCCTTAAGGCTCCTAGAAAAGTCCCATTTACATGGGCTTGTCCCATTTACATGGGCTTGTCCCATTTACATGGGTTTATCCTATAGGCTAAAGCTCACCCACTGGGTTTAAAGCAGAAGCCAGGATAATAGCTGATCAGATTCCCAACTACAGACCGGTTTCGCCCTTCTTGGGGCTCATCAGTGTAGTGCAGGGTTTTCTGATCAGCTTAGGTAGAGCCAGGAGTGGGGATTCACGAACAAACTAAAAGGATTGAAAAATTCCCAAATCCTTCTGAATTAAGGATACCCTCAACACACTACTATTTAGTTTAAATTTAAATTATTTCTACCAAAGTTCATAACTTTGCACTTTTCAACATTAAACCTCATTTTCCATTTTGCTTCCCAGGTTTCCAATTTTGTCAAATTGCTCTGCAAAGTGGCAGCATCCTGCATGGAACTAGTTTCGCACAAATTGGTATTATCTGCAAAAATAAAGACAGTACTTTCAATACCCACCTCCAGGTCATTAATAAACAAGTTATAAAGCAAAGGACCAAGGACTGACCCCTGCGGTACTCCACTCACAACACTGACCCAATTAGAAAATGTTCCATTTACCACCATTCCTTGTTATCAATTCTTCAGGTTGTTCTCTGTCCAAGTACAAATATTATTTCCAGGCTAATATCCCTCAATTTTGTCATTAAAAGGGCGGTTCACCTTTAAGTTAACTTTTAGTATGTTGTAGAATGGCCAATAACATTTCAATTGGTTGTCATTATTTATTTTGCAGTTTTTTAATTATTTGCCTTTTTCAAATAATTAAAAAAGGCAGACTCACTCCAGCTTTTATATGGACTTTTAAATGGGGGGGTCACTGACCCCGGCAGCCAAAAACTATTGCTCTGCGAGGCTACAATTTTATTGCTATTGTTACTTTTCTTACTTATCTTTCTATTCAGATCCTCTCCTATTCATATTCCAATCTCTCATTGCAACTCTACTTATCAAGTCACTGGTTACTATGGTAATTTGGACCCTAGCAACCAGATAACAGCTAAAATTCTAAACTGGAGAGTTGCTGGACAAATAGTCAAATAATTAAAATAAACACAAATAGTAAAAAATGAAAACCAATTGCAAATTGTCTCAGAATATCATCTCTACATCATACTAAAAGTTAACTCAAAAGTGAACAACCCCTTTAACGTTTTGTACAATACTGTATAAAATGTTTCTGCAAAGTCTGCATGCATTTTGTAGGATCCTGTGTGTAGCTGCGCTTACAGGCAGAGCATTGACCTGAATGCATAGCGGAAATTGCATGCATGCTTTTCCATTTTTCAGGCCAATTTCTGGTCTGTTTTGCTGCACTCAGTCTGACACAGTGTGAAATTAATTTCTCACCAAATTTGAGCTAAATGACAAGGATGGTAAACTTGTATAACTGCTTAAACAAGTGAATCCAAAAATTCATGGCCAATTAGAAATATTTTCTAGGACATATCATGTAGGGTAGGAAAAAACCTAGGGGGAACTCAAGAGACCCAAGGTTAATAGTGCACTTCTGCCTGAAACCGACCCGCTATACAAAAATACCCTGTCTACTCAGTTGCAACCAGATCTTACTGAACAAAGTTTCCAAAGCACCCATAAGGGCAGGCAAGAGTATTGACTTTTAAAACAAGCAAAAGGGTTACAATAGGAAGTCAGCAGACCAGGGAATGGTAAAAACAAGGATGAGGCACAGAAAATCCTCAGAATCTAGACAGCAGTCAGTTCCAAGCAAGCACAGGACAGGATGAAAGGCAGGTACAGACCAGAAGCAGAAAACAGGAGCGAAGAGGAAGCAGAATCATTAAATTATTCCAACTATGGTCTAGAACTTGAGAACTATTACAGGACTGGGGCTTTTACAGGCAGCTTCACCTGCTAGAAAATGTAGTGCAGCTGATACCAGTTAGCTGAGCTTGGAATAAGGACTGCATAGAAAAAGAGAAAGTAGCATAGAATGCATTATGGTCCCAGCCTGGTTTATTTCCTTTCTCTGCAGCTGAAGTATTTTATACTCAGAGTACAACATATTTTGAGTACCACTGACTGGCTCAATAAATCAGGGTTTGCTCATGTCATCCAACTTACAATTACACCATAAATCACTATGGAAGCTTGTGATCCTGTTCTTTATAGGTGGATTGAGGTTTGATTAAGATAATCGTTCTAGTATAGATTCAACTAGACTGTACCAGCATCCTGTCTGCAGTATAGGGGTAATTATATTTACAGATAACTTGCCCTTAGGTTCATATTCCTAAGGACAAGGCGCCAGCTACTGGGTTTGCAGATGAAAAGAATTGAGTGTTTTTTTTTTTTTAATATAACGATTGCCTAATATGCTTGCAGTTTAATTGCTATATGCACTTATGTCATTCATTCATTTATTACACTGGTTTTTCGATTACTAAATGCACATCATAGGAGGTAAATTGTTGCTTGTCTGTTTTGGTGCACACATATTTGTCATATTTACTGCAGAGGAAGGAAGTCTGGGTTGATTTTCCATGTTAGCTCCTTATGACCTTGATGAAGTCACTTTGTAGCCTATGCCTGGGGAGCCAAACAATAGCTGATGCTAAAATTTAATCATTATTGACATTTACAGAGCAAATAGTTGTATGCAAATATAAACAATGTTTTTTTTGCCTCTGTATTGTTAAAATTCATCTTGATTTTAAACCTCCACTCGAAAACACACAAAAAAACGGAGATAATAAGATTATGCATGTCTCATAAGGAGATATGAGAATTAATACATTCTGTTTTCATAACTGGCATGTTTTGAAGGATTTAATTATGATTCAGTAATTTTTCCACATCAGAAGGAACATATACTTTTACCTAATAAGTGTGAAGAAGTGATGCAGGCTCTGCAGACATTAAAGAATCAAAGACTAGCCAAGATTTCCCTACAAATGGCTGACCATAAATTGATTTTGAATGAGTGCAGAAGGGAGAAAGGGAGTAGAAAAAAGGAGAGCGAGAAGGACATTGAGAAAGCAAGAGGGGGAGGGAATCTGCTGAGATGTGAAGTTCAGGGTGGAAGACAGAATGGGGGGAGTGGTGTGCTGGAAGAGACAGAGATATGGAGAGAATGAGATAGGAAAGGAGTAATGTGAAGGAGAGCAGCAGCTGAGACAAATAATGGCATGTAGAAAACTATATAGCTAAACCTTATAGAACCACTGCATTTGTAGCCAAAAATACTATTTTGTGCAATGTTAAAATTATACAGTAGATATTGGAATTGCCCTAAGAGGTGAATGATTGAGATACAGGACTGGCTGTTTTTCATATCATAAGTGTAAATTAGAATTTAAAGTGGGGTGTTATGGGAGTTATGCTAGGATTAATGCTGTTTTCTTTTGGGAGAGATTTGCCATGTGTCAAATTTAATAAAAAAGCAACAAAACAAAATATTTTGATGCCTATATGTTCCTAGAATTTGAGCCTTGAGGAACCTAATTTTCAACTTTGTTATGCTGTTGTAAGTCAAAAGCAAAATACCACCCATAACCAAAATATTTCACAGATGCTATTTTAGATACTGTCAAAAATATTAATATATCCTAAAGGAATAGCAGGACTGACAAATGCTACAACAATATAAAAAAGATCTGTGCAAAAATATTTATTTTTTATATACTCAGTAACATTGACGTGTCGAATGGACAATCACCATATAGCCCCACCCCTGTGACATCACAGTGCCACCTCATCCCTGCCCCCCCATGATGTCACCCCGCCCCCTGCCCGGCTAAGGAAGCCAGCAGAGGTGGCAACCCTAGAAATAGTACTTATAATTAATGGTTCAAAATATTAGTAACATTTTACTAATATTAGTTCAGGTTGAAATGCATTAGATATTCACAGGTATTTGTTTTCTTTTTGCTTCACCTTAATAATAATAATAATAATGCAAAATACATTATTTTTTATGTCTTTGTGCATACATTTAATTCTTCTTCTATTTTTAACTTATATTTCACAGTTCTATGTCCAGTAATGTGGTGTTTTTTAACCTGTTGCTGGTGTGTTAATACAAAGGAAATAGATGCTGATAGAATCTGTTATTTTCATTACTGGCCTATAAGATTAATTTTGTAATCACAATTAAAAAACTCTAGTATTCTTAATTTAAAATACTTATGATGAATTAGCTGATTATTAATCAGATAATATGCATGCAGCAGACTGTGTTAGCTTTGATGGTAAGCACCTGTATACTAATCAGCTATACAGCATGTGTATTGTAGAGGTGTCCAAAAACCAAACAACTATGAAATCCCTATGCTGCAGGGCTGATTAGTAATTAGTTCATATGTACACTTTGTGGCTGCTAGAAAGCAATGCAGCGTTTCATCTGAACTAATTAGTAATCATCTGTTTAGTTTGGAATGGCTTGCTATTACTGCTTCTGAATATATTAACTGAATATATAAGCTGTTTGTCCTGTTTCAGCTAACTTGTAATCCCAGTTGGTAAAGGATCGAACATGACATTATTCTTATTTTGGTTATTAGTTAGATTTATTTAGCAGCTGTAACTTTCTGCTTAGAATGTGCAAGCACAGGAAAGGCCAACCAATGGGTTGTTCACCTTTAAATTATTTTTAGTATGATGTAAAGAGTGCTATTCTGAGACAAATTGCAACTGGCAATGATTTAGCTTTTTGTTTAGCAGCATTCTAGTTTAAAATTTCAGCAGCTATTTGGTTGCTAGGATTTAATTTAACCTAGCAACCAGGCAGTGGTTTAAAAGAGAGACAGGAATATGAATAGAGGAGGGCCTGAATAGAAAGAAAAGTCATGAAAAGTAACAATAACCTTTTAGCCTCACAGAGGGGTCAGAGTCAGAAGAGAAAGGCAAACAATTCAAAAGCTATAAAAGATAAAAAACGAAGATCGATTAAAAAGTTGCTAACAATAGGCCATTCTATAACATACAAAAAGTTAACCTGAAGGTGAACCACCCCTTTAAGCTACTGGGGATAAGTCTATTGCCCAGGGCTATTAATAATGTTATATATATTAGCAATGGTGCGAGAAATAGAAAAAAAAATCATGTCCCATTGTATTAATGTCAAACAATAAAAGCTATTATAAAAAACTACTGGCAGACTTAATAAGAAATGTTTTGGAATTGTTAAATTCCTCACCTTAATCTAATGAAAATGTTGTGGAAGGACCTGAAGCGGGCAGTTGATGCAAGGAAGCCTACCAGCATCCCTGAGTTGAAGCTGTTCTGTAAGGAGAAGTGGACTAAATTTCCTCTTATCCCATTATTTCTCTTTTTATTTCTGCCAAAGGGAGAAGAAATAAACACAGTTAAACTGAAATAAACACTGTTACTGATACACATACTTGGATCATTTTCCTCAATGATTACTTGAATGGGCATTATGTTTTTGATTCATTTAATTGGGTTCTCATTATTTAGCAGTAGAAATATTCCAAAATGGTTCACAGACTTTTAAACACCACCATATCACATTGGCAAAAAAAAAGATTTTCTCATTCTATTAGATTTTTGATAAATATACAGTATGTATATATATATATATATATATATATATATATATATACTGAAACAAGGACAGCATCTGGATGAAGGTTTCTGTGTGAGATCGTGTGCACCCTATGGACTATTTTATATAGATCTATCTATCTATCTATCTATCTATCTATAAAGTGCTTATCCTATAACTTAAAATTATGTATTTACCTTTATTTGAGTTCCAGGAAACATATACATAGATGCATAACTACTGACATATATTGTTAACTGATAAAAGGGTGGAGAAGTTATGAAGGATTGTGTTAACTATCCATTTAATATAGCAACACACACTATTTCCTCTCACTTTTAATGTAAGAAACAACAATCAATGATGATGGTATGCCATAAAGTAGCTGAATGTAGGATGATCTACTTCATGCTTTTGTAGAGCCAGCCCAATGATTAATGCAGCTAGTACCTCTTGTTTGGATCAAGCAGCAGTGTTTGTTTAGGAGATGCTGTTTGGACCTGCTGTTTCAGTTCATTATGATACTCTACCTGAACCATTCCACCACCAAGCAACTGTCCTAGTTTGCTGGGACCTGTATCCCATAGAAATTATTGGTGATGTTTAAGTGGCTTCCAGTTTTGCAATATTGTCAGTACAACTTTTCTACATTTCACTTCTGGTTCCATTAGCAAGAGTCAGCCAATATTCAGCAAAATACTAATTAAGTCACACAAGTAATATTGCCAATCTAGCAAAACAGTTGTGCCCATCCACCGTGCTATTGGACACCATTTTGGTATACCTAAATCACTCTTTGGACAGTTTGCACTCACTTAGAGGGGGTTTCATTAGTATTCCAGAAAGGTTTCAGAGATTGTAGTCGTCTGTGCTGCTCACCTGATCAAGTGACACAAGTTACTCTTGGCTTTTATCTCCTTTTTAATAAAATAGAGCCATTTCATAGCCTATACACTGATTTTAACTAATTAGACAAACCAAACATAATTGTTGCATGCCTCAATTCACAATTGTTTATGTTTAAAGGAGACATATCATATAAAAATTTAGAATGTACCAGTGAATTATACTCCTCTAAATATAGAAGGATTGTGCTTAAAAAAGTTGTGTTTCGGACTGATTGATTGAGAAATTCCCCCCAAACCCCACTAGTCCCACCCATCTGTTCCACTTCCTGCAGGCTGAGTTCTTTGGATGTGCAGGGGCTCTCAGTACACTGCACTGTAAGATAGGAACCAATTAGCAGGTAGGCTGACCTGATAGGGAACTGAAGCCTGTCTTTGCTTGTATGAGTGCAAGGCTGTGATTGGCTATCCCCCTCCTGCTGTGCTTCTGGCAGGGACTGTTACAACACGCCCACCCTTCATTTGAAACAGGGGCAGAGAACTGATAGGATCTATAGAGAGCTCAAATAAAGGGGACATTTTTACAGATAGGGTTCAATTTTAGCCCAAAGTGAAACCAGCAAATATTATTCATAATTACCTACAAAATTAGGGTTTTTTTTCGTTTATCCAATATGTCTCCTTTACAGTTAGTCCATTAAGAGGGACTGTGCATAAAATTATTCACAACCCTATGGATGGTACTGCAAAAATCAGTCCAATGACTGCAATAAATACTGCACCTGACGCATGTAACTTAGATTAGTTTTCAAGAGAAATCTATTGCATAAATATGCCATACTCCTTAAAATTAGTTCTTAGGAATAGATTTTCCGTGAGTAGATCTGTAAAAAGATGGATGAAAACTCTGGCCCTGCCTTTGCCTGTCCAATGCCTTTCCCCTGCTCACCTTCATCATTACTTTTTATACATCCTTTTTACACCTATTTTTTCTATGTTTACACCCATAATGTTTTTGCATCACTTGAGTAAAAAATACTAGTTTCTATTATTAGATTTGCCTCAATGTTATTTCAGACATTCAGGTAGAGAAAGTGCCAACCACATTTCTTGAATATATTTTTCTTCTCACATTGATTTATGCTTCAAAAGCATCACAATCACTAAAATAGTTATAGATCAATTAAAAGTATATATACTTGATACCCTAAGAATATATAAAAATGATAGCCCAAGATTAAAATGGCAATTCTAATTTCTGAGCCGTCTTAAAAATAAATACCAATAAATTCCACCCACAAGCGCATACAACAAAACTATATAAATGTTCATTCATTCAGTAACTAATCAGAAATGACTCTTCTAGGCTTTCTCACAGTAACATAGTAACGAGTACACATCTGGAGTTTGTCAAAATGCATGAGAGTGACTTTATTAAAATGTGGAAAAATGTTTTGTGGTTAGGTGACATCAAGACATAGGTTTTTGGTGAAAATATATCAATGCCCACACCTCCAAAAAACACATACTACTGGGAAATATGGTGGTGTTAGCATGATGCTGCAGAGCTGCTTTTTATCAGGAGGGCTTGTGCATCATGCTAAGGAAGAATGGAAGGTGCAAAATACAGGTAAAATCCAGAAAAATAGCCTATTCATTTATGATTACAAGTACAAATTGGTAACATTGACGCAATATTTAGCAAGCATTGACACCAATTACAAAAGTAATTATTACCTGGTACCTGCTTCTAGCACCAATGCACCTGCCCAGCCTGTTCAGATGAAGTATGAGCATACATTGAGGCAAGGGAACCCTAGCCAGGGCAAATTGAGAAACTTGCCTTAGGCAGCAACGCCCTGCAGGTTTCTAAGGGAGGCAAAAACCCACTCATAGTAACTTAAAGAGCCAAAATTAAATTTTTTTTTCTTCTAGCGCAGAGAGCCCTATTGAGCTTTCTGCACTAAAAAAACAAGAGTGGGGGGAATGAGGGATGGCAGCATCATTTTGGCTTCCTTAGGGTAGCAAGGACCCCTGAGAACATAGCAGTATTATTGCTCAGACTGGCTTAAACCCTGTATTGTGCAGAAAACCAACAAGTTTGCATGCAAATGCACCTTATAACCAAGCTTAGTACTGAAACCCCCGTAAGTATTGTTCTTTGCAACAATAAGTAGTTTTTCAGTTCTCTAGAATGGCCAAGTTTCATGTGTAAGATTGGCTGGCCTGTGATTTTGGGGTATATTAATGACAGACT
This sequence comes from Xenopus tropicalis, assembly GCF_000004195.4. NCBI lineage: Eukaryota > Metazoa > Chordata > Amphibia > Anura > Pipidae > Xenopus > Xenopus tropicalis. The sequence continues at coordinate 40,573,476 of NC_030680.2, forward strand.
GAAGCTCAGCAACATGAAAAACCCTTAGGTATATGTGTGTTTGTACCATGTATAATGCTAATGGTCAGATAGATTGGAACAATCGAACTAAAGACACTGAGGGGGCAAGATTTGTAGGGCCACTGCATGCAGTGTACTTTTGTCACAGACAGCCACACGTGTGTAGTTGGTAAATGGAAGCTATGGTACAGATGTTGCTTGCAGGATGAGCATTAGGAGCAATATACATCAGAGATAAATGCTTTAATGAACAATAGAACAAACTTGAAAAAGAAGTGTCCATAAACCAAGCCAGTGGTTAAGGCAGGCGTCAAATAGAAACCATAAAACAGACGAGAGGTCTAGGCAGAAGGCATGTCTGTGAAAACAGGCCATCGATCCACAGCAATCAGGCAAGGGACAGGGACTGGAGTACAGGAACAAGGTAGGGACTTAGAAACCAGGAAGGGAGTAAGGAACACAGCTCAAGAGCTAGGTAGCTAGAACAAGGATCTAGATCCAGCAATGGGGTGGTAGGAAGAGGCTGGCCTTGATAACCAGATTACAGGCCTTAATTAAGATGAGGGTGGAGACAGGCTCAGATATGCATAATGGGCACCCCTAGGCCCCTGTCTTGGTGCATCACCCCACCCCTCCCCCTCTTATTGCACAAATTTCCCTCACCAGATACAGAGCAGTGGGGATTGGTGCACAGGTTGCTTGCACTGCCCCAGTGCTCCAGACCCAATTTATAGGCAGCTGGTTGGCATGCTGTCCCTGAAGTTCTGCTGCCCCAAATCCAGTGGAGACTGTGATGACAAAGGTAGCAAGTTCGTATGTGGATATCTGGCATCAATAGACTCCAAATGCCTCCACTGCCTTAGCAGGATAAGAAACATACAAAACACCACACAGGTCAAAAACTGATAAGTCCTCAGAACTTTACACAAAAACTAGCTGTTGACCTCCTCCTGATTAAGAGGCTGGTACATGAAAAGTTTTGTTGCATTTGGTCATACTTTATCTAAACGCATAAAGAACATATTTATTTGTATTTATCTATAGAAGAAGATTAATATTTAATATAACACTGAATGCATAAAGTGCTTTTATTTAAACCAATGTGTCTGAATGGATGTATGTTTTGACATGGCTTTATATGCAGTTTGACATAATGGGTAAATAAAGGTGACAGTTTCTTTTCGATGTTATTTATAAAGTGCAAGAATTATGTACATATCTATAATCTATCATAACTCCCACACATGTAATGCACTATATGCACAGTTCTAATGGCATTCAGTGTTTGATGCTAAGGAATATATACAATATTTATTGTACATGCCAGTACAAGAGAAAGCAAAAGAAAGTTATCTTGTAGCACAAGTTAAATAATATGAGATGTGCAATAGAATCACAAAATGTGTACCTTAATTATGAGTTTTATTATTTTAAAACTAACCAGTGGCTCGGGAGCATCATGTTTCTTGCCAAACCCTCTGATGTTGCTCCAAATGGCCTCACAGCAGGTTTTTATTTTTTAATTTCTGACTTGAAGACAAGATTTGGAGGCAGAAAGACCATGTGTACTGTCAAGGAGAGCCTGCTGTAGTCTGACAGTCATCAGTGGGCTATCAAATAACCAATCACATCCCTTATTGGTCATCCACTAAGAAACCTTTTCATGCTTACGTTTAAATGTTGCTCACAGATAAAAAAAAAAAGGTTGGTGACCCTTGATTTAGAGAAATCACTTTTGAACATTAAAATTATTTTATTATAATGGATTCTGTGGAAGATGGACTTCCTAATTTGGAACTTTTTTGATAACAATTTTCCAGATAAGGGATCCCGTGCCTGTAACTGCTCAACTTGGTTATTATTCTTGGCCATCACCCATGTCATACTCGGTGAGCTGTTGACTAATAGTCCTGTTTGTTTTCTTCTCTATATATTAATTGTCTTTGGGGGATAAATTTGTAATGTGTTACAGCTTAACATATTGTAACATCTAAGGTGGAGAAAACATTTTGTAGCTTTTACATGGTTAGGGCAATATACAGAGCATGAAGCGCCTTGTAGTGTACAACACTGTCCCAGATTGGGCAGATATTGGTTTAACAAAATACAACCTTGTCAAAATTCAAAGAATTTTATGTGCTAATTTTTTAAAGTTGACTAAAAATGCTACTGTCTAATGGAGTGACTGATTTGCCAAATTACAATAGTCACAAAGCAGAGCTCAAAGTTTAACTAAACACTTAAATAATACTGGAATCTGTAATTTGTCTTCCTTTTGACCCTGAAGTATAAGTACCTCTATAGCATAAGCTGCATACATATAATCAATGTCAAAATAATTTTACATAGAAATTAACCCCTAAAAGTGTTTATCTTGTTGGGCAAACCATACACTGAACCAATAATATGAACCAGTAATATGTGAGGTGCACTTATTGATTAAAAACTCTTTATGGCACTGTAATTTTAGACAGTTTCTTGTTAATATCAGATGTCTTAAAAGCCATTTGTAGAAGAGAGAAAATATAGAATTTAATACAATTTTTCCTCCACTTTGTTTCCCAGATTCGTACTTGAAAATACTAGAATGTATATTCAGTAAAATCCAAATGTAAAATGTGAAATAACATTAGCTTATTTTACTTTTTCCCTAATGTTTCATTGTTTTCTTGGCAGTCCTGCCCATTCTAATGCAATGTAGTAGTTGATTTTTATGATAATATTATTTTGGCTTCCATACTGATCCAATTATTCATTTTTCATAAAAGGAGGTTTGCTTGTAGGGGTCATGCTACTATCAGTTTACAAATGCAAAGTAGATGGCCTTGGCCCCTCTACAGCACAGAGGTTGACAGCTGATCTCCTGTTATTTATATCCATGTTAGATATTCAGTGCCATAAGCTCCAGTAAAGCTGTTTTACAGAAGTATGTTGTATGCTGTACATTAGGAGACAGCCTGCCCAATAAATGTTACTTTCAATATAATATATAATATATACAAAGGGAAACATAAGAAGGCTTAGAATTAGATTCTAAGCTCTATGGGGGCAGGAACCTCTTTCCTATTTGTATCTTAACACATGGCACTTAATCTCTATATATTTATACTTACTTATTATAATGCTTGTCCTCTCTATATGTAGGTTTCTACACTGTAAGATTGTACAGCGCTGCATATATATGTATCATTTAATAATTACAAACTTATACATACATACTACTGTAAACAATCAGGTATGCCATGCACTTTCATGAGTGCAAACACAACCCCATATACAGTATTGCCACCTTCAGGGTGCTGCAGGGGCCCTGCATCCTTGCAATACACATAGAGGAAGAACTGTGCTGAATTAGCAACTGTCATAGAATTCAGTGCCAAGAGCCCCACAAGAACACGTTTCTGAAGAAGAATTAAACCCTAAAAACAAACATGGCTAGAAATGCCATATTTTATATAATAAACTGAGTGCAAAGGCTTAAATTTACATAATCTCTAGTAGTAATGATATAGGTCTTTACAGTGTCACAGGAGCTCCCTATCTTGGATTCTGTTAGAACTGTCCGGGACAGTGCACATGCTCTGTGGGCTCTGATCAGCCGCTAAGAAGCAAAGCTTAGGGGTTGTTGCAAATTATGAAGCAGGAAATGGGGTTTGTCTGTCATATATTCTGATGCTACAGGGCTAATTGTTCAATTCTGATGCAATTGTCCTGGTTTCAGATCTGTCATGTAATTTGAATCTGAATGAATTACGAATCAGCCTTTTACTGTTACATTTAAGTTCTATTTATGCATTATATTTTGAGTCGGCCCCTAAGCTCAGTAACTGAAAGAAGCACAAAGCATATATATGCAGTAAACCAGCAGAAAAAAAGATGGGGAGCAACTGGGGGCATTTTTGGAGACACAGATCTTCACTGTTAAAGGGCTGTGGTTACCTTGGTCTGGTACAGAAGTCCAAAACACAATGTACAACATTTCTGCCCTACTTCTTTAGTTAGGCTTTAGTTCTCCTTTAACAAAGATGCTTTACAACATAATGTGCCCTACCACCCTCACAAAAATCATGCAAATTGTGGTCTACTGGCATGATTTAGGGAATGCAGTGGCCCATTTTGACAAGGTTTTGTAAAATGTGCAAAGTTTGCTACAGGTATATATAACAACCAACAACTTTAAAGGCATACATGTTATTGTTACTGAGCTGGAACCCATACTGCAATCCAGGCCTGACCCCCAACAGGCTTACTAAACAGATCCCACCAACAACATTCCAACATGAAGTAGGGAGCCTTTTTAGAAAATTAGAGAGAGTGAAGAAAGACTAGTTTTAATAGTACTCTTGGTTTTGGATTAAGAATCTTGGACTGTGTGTATTCTTTTGGAAATGTAGTATATTTATATATAAGTCAAGAAATTTTGGTGGGTGGATTAATCTTCACAGGGACATACACAGCATTCAAAACTGTTTTAATTTAAAGTGCCCTTGTCAGAAGGGAAGTTCATGTTGTTGTGATAATTTTCCAAGGTAAAAATGGTAAAGTTTAATCTTCAAACAACTCTCACAACCAAAATTAGTTAAAATCTAAATTTACAGGGAAAAAAAACAAAAATTAAAAATATATCATGGATGAAACCCAGTACCCAACAGCTACAGTAAGTTTCATGCCTCCGCATGCATTTTCTCTAGCACCTTCTTGAGGTGGATTGGAGAAATAGGTCAATGGAGCTGCATTACCTGGGACAGAAATGTTGCAAACCAACAATGGTTTTCTTAGCATCATAGATATAAAGAAAATAAGTACAGAACTATATAATGATCTGTAATGCAGATTAACTAGTATGTCAGCTTCCCTGACCCCAAATTTTAAGGACAGACCCCCCCCCCCTCAATAAATAATGTTCTGTTTGTATTTGATGAAATATTAGGAGACAAATAGATTAAAACATATTTCTCTATTTAAAGGTGTTTTCATTACATTTACTGTATTGGTGTTTCCTACTATGCTTCAGAGAACAATAAAATAGATATCAGTCAAGTGCAATTTATGTACTTGTAATAGCATTTGTATCCATACACCATTGTGTTATTTTGGATCAAATCAACATGATTTTTCTCAGACAATTTTATTTATCACATTTAAAAAAAAAAAAACATTTAAACATTAATTAAACTTGATTTGAGTGTGCCACCCTGGACTTTGAAACAGTTAAATGACAAAATGGTGCTGCCACAAGAAGAAAGGAAAAGCAATTAAAAGGCCATATTGTAGAGCTCTTCTAGTTGATTAAAATGAGTTGGCAGAAGCATCCTGCAGAGATGGCAGACCAAAGTTATCCCAGATTAAACTTGTGCTAGTGAGCCCCCGATCCTGGTGGGCCCTAGGCAAATTCCCTGTTTGCACATTTATTAAAAGGTCCTGACTCCTACAATTACTTTTTTTGTCTTCAAATATGTTTTTATCTCATTGCTCTTTTTCATTTTGCCACAAAATGCATGTAGCTATTAAGTGAGCTGCATTCCTGTTAATCAGGTCATAAATCATTAATCGGATCAACAGTATCTATACAAAGGCATTCCAAGATATTTTTTTTACCAAATCTCCCTGTCTTGGACATAAAAATGACCTCTCATATTGTACTTTAGTCAGCATATATTCATCTGTGTAACCTTATGTGAAATCATTTACTAACCTACGAGCCATGACATTGCTAATATGCTGTACAGCTAGGTCTTTGCAGTTCTATTTGTATGTCTTGAAAAATAACTGATAATTGTAAATATGTCTATAACTGAGATGAACTTTGCTTTTTGCTCAGCACAAGCAACAGCATTTTGAGAGGTGTGAGAAGGTGGTGGGTTGATGCTAAATTGCGAAACATATGGAATGTTAACTAGTATGTAAGAAGTGTTGACAAGTATGAGGACTGTGAAGAGCCACATATAAAGACATTGTAGGTAGGAACTGATGTAGAATACTTTAAGTGGGAAGATATTATATTTCTTTGCCAACCACTAAACTGCTCTTCATGTTGCATTTTATACTGACAAAGTATATACCATACTTTATACTAATAAGGTATATACAATGCTTTTTCTTCTTTCTCTGACATATATTTGACACGTAAAAAATATCTTTTTTTTTTCTCTTTTGCTAGAGCATACTCTATTATTATTTCCATTCTTCAACAGCATTTAGACAAGACCAATAGGTCTACATAACTTTGAATATTACAACATAGTCCTTTATGATCCAAACAGAAATGAACGGAAAACAGTAGAGTTTGGGAGCATTAGTTGCATATAGACATAGTCTATAAATAACCAAATAAAAACCTTATCTCTGAGCGCATGTGCTAGCATCTGATGAATTTATGGACTAAAATATACATACTGTATATACAGTATTTTTTGTTTTTAAATAGCAAAATATCAGAGAAAATAAACTTTTCTTAGCAGATATCTGGAACTGTATAGATACTGGATACTTATATCCTATATACTATAGTAGATGTGGTTGGAAATGTCAATCAGATTCAAAAGTTTGATCAAGTAAGAAACCAGTAAATTTGCAGTTGAACCCCACTAATATTCACATATAGAGATCATATGGTCTTTGTCCCCTTTATCACCTATTCTCCAGCATAAACAATCTCATAGTGGTCAGCTTTTCTTCATAACTAAGACTTTGCTTACCTTTAGTAGCTCTGTCACCCTTCTCTGTACCCACTCTGGAGAACACAACTTTTAATACAGGGCAATATTTTGCTGGACCTTGTATCTGCTGCCTAGCATTGATTGCTGCAGCTGTTTATTATTTACAACTACATCTAGATCCATCTCCATTTTGGTCTCTTTTTAGATTTCTAATTTTTAGTTCTAAAACCATTACATTTATCAACAGTTACTGTCACCTACTACTTAACAGCCCACATGACCAGTTTATCAGGAACCCAGTGTAAAATGGAAAGGATAAAGTGTTGTGTTATTATTAAGGAAGACTGGTGAAATGTTTTCTTTAGAAATGCTTCTTGTAATCATAAGGAGGTTTGAAAACAGATTTAGAATATGAGCTTTTCTGATTCAAGATGGTAGAGCAATGGTAGAACATTCAAAAGGCATGGGGAAATCAAGGAAAATGGTTTTGTATGTGATGCAGCTCTTGGGGTACACAGTATCGACAAAAGCATTTTCCAAAATGAGCATAAGAGCTTTGAGTGTATGGGAAGATGAGGGCAGTTAACTATAGAGAGAGGAACAAAGGAATGCAGGGCTTTGAAGAACAAGATAGGAATTTTGTACTTTATTCACTACTTGACAGAAAGCCAGCAGAGAGACTTTAGCAATTAACCAGGAGCAGAGTGGTTTAAAAGCCGGTGAGGTAAAAAAGGGTAGCAACAGTAAGGATTGCAGTGGGAGGAGATGAGATTCTGGGAAACCGGGTATAGGTGGGAATATGTGCAATCCAGGCTTGTATGGCTTTACTTTAAAACTCCTCCTCCAAGTCATTAATAGACATAGCATATAAAAGTTGACTGAATACAGAACCTAGTGGATTAGTAATGTGCGGGTTGACAAAAAGTCAGCCCACACCTGACCCCAACCAATGATCTGAAGGGATGGAAGTGGCCTATTTTGAACCTGACACACTGAGAACTTCATATATGCTTTCATCACCACTTCCAGGCTTTGCCATTCATTTTTTTCTATTGGACCAATTTATTGGTTGATTGTGCACTCGAACCAGTTGCATAAATGGAAAGGTCATTGGTTAATTTCTCCTTGCAGTGGCATAGGCAATACAGCAATACAGCAATATAGCAGTACAGCATATAACATACTGTTATCTTAGATTTGCAACACTTTGTCACAGGCACAAGAAAAAGTGTCAGACTGACAGGAGACACAGCCAATAGGAGTTAATTGTGCTGCCAGTACTATGTCTGACATTATATGAGGAAATAATAAAGCAACTGTAGTGTTTACAGGGGTCACTAACCCACCCCCAGCGCAGGGTCTGTGCAGAAGTGAAGGATCAGCAGAGGGATGATTCTGAGGTGAATATCTCTTCTGCTGCACATTTTTTTTAATTATGTATATGGCATAAGTTTGCTCTACTAATGTGAACTGTTGTAGAAAGGTGAACAGCCCCTTTAAATGAATAGATAATGCTCTGTTTGACTACTATGTCACTGGAAATGATGTTACACTTGCCATACCCAGATAACCAAATTCTATCTAAGTAATTCATAGGGATTTGGCATTTAAGTAAAATGGTAATAAAATAAAAATAGTTGAGCACCAAGACTTCTTACACATTCTGATGTGTAAAGCTGTACTCTTAAAATTGAATCTCATAGAAATTTAGCAATTAAACTCTTAGTATAAAATTAATTCTAAATTAGGTACTTGACATATTAATTAAGTTTGTTAAGATGGAATTATTGTGCCAAAATATGACAGGTCACAGCCACTGGCAGAGATCCACATTTACATACACAGGAAATGGTCCAATGCTGATTACAAGATAAATCTTGAAGAGGTTATAAAATGTAATGTGTACTTTCAATAATATGTTAATGTTCTAAATAGGGATGCACCGAACACACTTTTTTGGGTTCAGCCGAATCCCTGAACCCACCCAGAAGGATTCAGCTGAATCTCAAACCGAACCTGAATCCTAATTAGCATATGCTGATTAGGATCGGAAGGGGTTAAAAAAATGTTTTCACTGCCCATTTAACTCTTTCCGAATTCTAATTAGCATATGATCATTTATGCTAATTAGGATTTTAATTTACGTTTGGTAGGGACCGCAGATAGGGCCGAAACCGAATCCTTAAAAAAAAAAACGGGATTTGGTGCATCCCTAGTTCTAAACAGCTACAGACCAGGATAAGGCAGGGGAAGGTCTTTCCACATTTGGGAAATGTTATACACTATTTATGTCATATATATGTATTTTTAGTACCTTAATCAGCCAGATACCCATGCACTGGTTTCATCCGTCCCAGGGAGTACATCGCTACAGTTTAGAAAGCTATGACTTAGTAATAGAACTCAACCATACCTACACCTTAGGATTCACCCCTTGCTCATCAGGAAGTTCTTGGTAACAGGACATACCTTTTGTGCCCCAGATTTTTTAAATATTGACATTTCTTGCTATTCATTTCTTGGGCTTTGAATTTCATCTGATTGCTAGGCCTTAATTACTCTAGCAACCAATCAACAGTTTGAAAGTCAAAATGAAAGAAAAGGTCTGAAAAAAAAAATCAGCAATTAAAATTTTTCTTTCTTACACATATATGATAAAATACTGCTGGTGTTACGAGTTATAACACTGCAGACAATTTATCCATTGATGTATTTATATGTTTTAAGTTTGTGCTTTATACAGTTTTGCTAAAATACAGTATATATGAATCCCTTATTTATTGCCTTTACCATACAATGATTGCCCTTCTGCTGTTTCTGCCATTTGATGATCTAGTATCATTTTTTAACTTCTACTATGCACAATCACACTTATTTTCAAGATTATTTGAAACATAATTGATTTTCATTGTTTTATCATTAATTTACTCTGGCACATACATTTCATAATCAGGCTCATTCTAGTCATTTCTTGGCACATAGGAAAATCCTGTCCCATGCAATCTCACATGAAATAACCTGTAAGTCGAAATATGTAAATAAGACTTTAAAATCTACAGAATACAAAGGTTTAAAGTCTCCATTTGACTGATTTATGGTGTAATACAACAAGACCTATTCTGTGACTAAAACATCTGACACTATGAAACGAGTGGTGTATATGACAAGAGTTCCTCTGGGAGAAACTGGCAGGTTTTGCTTCAAGTGTTTAATATGGTACAGTATGCCTAAATGCTATTGCTCATCCAGTGGGTTTTAGCTGGGCGTTTGCATGCTGTTAATGAAATTATTGCATCATTTACATCCATGTGGGGAGCTTCCAGCATACTATCACCTCTCATGATTCAGAGAGAAGCAGCTCAAAAACTGCTGCACAGTGGAACAGTGGATGAGAATGGGCTTATAATGGTACTAAAATAAAAAAGAATAAAAAAAAAGAATAAATAAATGAATAACATAAAATAATTTATGTAAAACAGTGGTACCAACCAGGATTAACTGAAAAACAATGTAAGAAAAAAAAAATCTCTCTTTCCTTGTAAAGGCCATGGCAGACAAGTAGATTTGACATTTACAGAAAATCTGTGCTACCACGGGCTATACATCTCCCAAAATGCCTTCCCCTTCAGAAAGCTTTGAATGGCTGCAAGTAAAACACACTGCTTAATCTTTTTGTCTGTTATTGCCTTAAATGTTAACCTCTTAGAAAATTGGAAATCCATTGTCTTTTCGCCATTTGTGCAAGCCAAATTTTGCATTTCATTTGCTCTCAGTGCCACCTTATTTTGTATTCTGTTTCTTTAGAGGCGTTCATAGACTTTTAGTTTTTCTGGAATTTCGTGTAATTGCCAATGCCGGGTCAAGCCAGCCGGCTTCCTCATCCATGCACACTGATGACCGGGGTGGTGTAAATTGAGTAGTCAGCAATGGGAGGATAAGGGACCAAAATAGGGGTGCAACGCTGTATCCTAGGCATTTGCCCTAGTCATTGTTTGCTGTTTATTATTTTATTATTTGCTTTCCCTTTCTTTCCCTTTCACAAATAGTGTCTGCTCTCTCTCTCTCTCTCTCTCTCTATATATATATATATATATATAGGAAAGGCAGGAGTGGCACAGGATTGAGAACTAGAGTCTACGATTTGTGATAAAAGGTTAACATTCTGCAGTTATAATAATGTGTATCTTCACTGGCTATTGTTTTTGTATAAGGACATATTATGTGCTTGTGTTTGTTTCCTCTCAATCTGTAAAATGCTGGGGGAGATGTTGAGCTAAACAAATACCAATAATGATTTTCCTTAATATAATCCCTTGTTTAAAAGTTTGAAAAAAAGTAAGGTTTAGATTTTTTATACTGCTCTTGAAAATGATAGCAACCAATTACAATTTTCATGGCATTGCTCTACTGATTTTATATTCAGGAATTGCCATGACATGCATTCTACTGTTTTGTGCCGCTTCTCCTCTATTCTGAATTTTTATAGTTTTTCTTATACCCTCATCTTAAATTGAAATGATAGTGGTGAAGTGTAGTTCTACTATTATTTTTTCACAAATAAACGTAGAGGAAATAAAAAATATGCATGGATGCAAGGTGGGAACAACCTCAAATATAATATACTTGGATACGTTTGATTAATTTTCTGAAAATGCATTCCTAGCTGCAGTTCAGAATACGTTTAGTGAAATACAGCAAACCGTGACCTCTAAAAAGCTCTAATCACCTCTGGAGTCTCTTCTGACTAGAATTGTATTGGATTATCTTTATTATTATTTATAAAGAGAATACCTATTATAAGCTGTGAAAACAAACACCAAAAAGATTGCATGCATCATAAACATGAGAGATATAGTTATCGACTGCTTTAAACAAGTGGAGACACGGGTTTAAATGCCCTGGTCAGCTTATTGTGCCCTTGGACAAAATTTTAAATCCTGGAGGCCCAACATAAGGTACTGAAAGGCTTATGCCCTAACGTGATTAGAATCACCAGTTAGGTTTAATATCTTAGAAAAAGAAAATACATAGTTGCTGTAGGTTAGAGCACTATGAACAGCTTGAAGCATTTACTATGTAAGCCAGTAACTTGCTTTGACTACTGTAAAGCATTTTAGTCCCATTAGAGAGAATAATTGTATGAATATTGTATAAGTTACAGTTTTTAGTCTGTGCTCTACCATTGTTTAAATAGTAAACACAAAGATTGAAGCCAGAGAGATAACATTGATGATGTATTCTAAGAGACTATATAGATGATATACAATATTCAGAATCTAATTCTAATATTGAGTTAATAATGATAATAAGAAAACCTTATTTACACATGACCTTCAATACCATGAATGAAATAATAAATAGAGAAGATCTTCCTTACCATAATATTTAAAAGAATATACAACATTAACATACATTTTCTGCTAAACCAGGGCATCCCCACTTAAGTCCTGAGGAAGCAGAGTAATGATGTATACCTAAGGGGAATATGGACTGTGACCTTCAGAACTAAAGTCTATGGCAGATCTACTGTAATTTCTGCTTAAATCTCCTTAGGGCAGTAGCCCATGGAGCAACCTATTGGCTTTTGCCCACCAAGTTTTTTTTAAAAAAAATGTAGCAAGTGCATTTCACATATTGCGATGATGATTTTTATTTAAAACACAGCAGGCAACCCCCTGAAGATTACCAATGTACCATAGTCATTAAAAGTTGGACATTCATTGTTGCATAATAATGTCTAATTGCATACAAAACAGCACATCTATTAATCCCACATACATATCTATGTTAACAGCTTCAGAAATTCCAAAGTATACCCCCTGTCCAAGATGAGACATTAAATATGCATGCAAATACTAATATTTAAATATTAAAGGTGTTCTTTTTTAATATCACATGGAATTATTCATTAGGGATACATTTATGCATGACTAGTGATTTTTGTTGTTACTTTTAGGTCAGAGTGCAAGATGGAGGAACATATGAGGATCAAGGAAAAAAACATTTTTTTTAAAAAACAAAACAAGACCCTACATTTCATCAGTTTCACCTTTACATAACCGAACCTTTCTGGCTTGGAGTCGTAATTCTTAAAGGGTGAAAGAGTTGACCACAGTTTCCACAGCTTTTAATTTACAGTATATGCATAGGGTTTTTCAAAAATACTTGTCCTAAAAAATCATATAAAATAAATAAAGAGTTGTGAACTGTGATGAACTCTTTTGATAAATGTATTTTTCCAGTGAGTATACATAGTGATTGCTGCCATACCTACCCCCTTCTTTCAAATATCATATACTGTAGATGCTTCTGACACTGAGTTAAATCACAAAGTTAAAGGGCATGGCCTTTCTTTGCAGGAAAACGGCTGCCTTAACTATGAGCTCTATCAACATTACATTAGCACCCTACATCCACTAAAACCACATAAGAATTATCTTGGGGAGCTTTTGAGAGGGCTCAAGTGCAGTGAGTAAAGTGCAGTTTTGAGTGCTATTGTCATATTTTTCTCTACAATGCCCAATTTCTTTCCAGAATTCCACCATCATTGTAGATGCAAATGGTGATTCTCCTACCACCATTGCATCCAATTTAGATTATAGAGATAACCGCAGTGCAACCAGCCAATAAATGCAGACATTAACTCACAGACACAACATCTGGACTTAAAAAATATTATTCTAAAGCAGGGATCCCCAACCTGTGTTGGGGAATTACACAAGCATGAAAAATGTTCCTGGGTGTGCCTATAAGAGCTATTATTGGCTAATTCATAGCCCTTATGTGGACTGGCAGCCTTTAGAAAGTTCTATTTAGCATTATACTTGGTTTTCTTGCCAGAAATTAAAAAATAAGCACCTGCTTTGAGGCTACGGAGAGCAACATCCAAGGGGTTGGTGAGCAACATGATGCTCACGAGCCACTGGTTGGGGAACACTGTTCTTAAGCATGTCAGAGGATTTAGTGCTAAATCCTGTACTACAAACTAGGTCTATGTTACAAGAGGATAACATAACCTTTAAAAAACACTGACCATGCTGGAATTGTTAGTATAACATCTCTGCAATGAAAAGATAAAAATAGATGCCTAACCGCACAAAGATATAACAGATTCACCCTAGAATGAAATTTTGATCGATTGAGAATGGAGGTAAAATACTATGTCCATAAAGTAATGTTTCCCAAAGGCATGCACTAATTCAAACTATGTCCAGGCTCCTCATATAGAATGGTGAAATTTCATTACTCATAAATATTATTAAGGGCATATTTATCAAAGGGGGAAATAGACCTCTACTAGAGTGAAATATATTTATATATCTCAAAGTATCAAAGGTTGAATTCTCATCTTTGATGATTATGTCACTAAAAAGCCTGTATATGTGAACAAGGTGGAATTTCATTTTTATTTGGTTGTTTGTAGGACAAAAGTCATACCTGGAAGAACATGAACTCATTAGTTACAGCGCCTCACACACAGGAGGGGGCAGAAATTATCAATTGCATCAGCAGTCATAGCAGACTTCTTAAAAAGCAGAACAACTTCTGACAGGTCAACAAAATGGACCAGTTCACACACTGATCAACTTGGTTCAGCCACCAAAATAGTTTCTAGCACTTAAACAGTCTTTAATGACCTTAAGTGCCTCATTTAATATATCACTTTTAATAAATACATGTTACCATGCTGCACTGATTACATTTAATTCAAATGAATAGCTTGGGGAGGCATCTTTATCAAAATTCAAAGTTAAAAAAAAACACAAAAAAATCACCACAATTTTATATGTGTATAATCTCAATAACTTTGATTAAAATTGATTAAAAATATGAAAGAAAACGTAAAACCATGCGAACGCACATGCTACTTGTCATTTTCAATGAGTATGCCAACTTTCAAAAACATCAAACAACCCAACTAGGACAACTCCCATTGACTTCAACATGAACTTGCCAGCTGAACTTGTCAAATTTTTACTTTTAAGTTTTTTACCCTAAATAAATCTCGAACATTTGAGTTTCAGCGTGGGTTTAAGAGCAAAAAACTCAAATTGTGGTAAAAACTCAAATTTGAACATTTATAAATCTTAAGTCCATACCCTTTAGTACCTTCAAGTCCTTCCAAGCTCCACCCTCAGATATTCCAAGAAATGTACAAACAGAATGTGTAAACATATAACCAGTACAAATGTTAAACTATTTTATGAGACCATTATAGCCCATATTCTTATAAATGATGCTTGGAAATTGCTGTTGCCTATTCACAGCACCAGAAATTGTAATACATAAACCTATTAAAGAAATTATAACAAGAGCATTGTGAACTGCCATTATTATTATCTGTATGTTCTATATAATCTAATTCAAATGTTGGATCCTAAGATAAAACATACAGTGCTTTCAGTTAGTATGTTACAGAATACTGTTTGATATAAGAAGAACAATAAGTAATTCACAATTATGTTCTTGTTACACTTCCTCTGCTTATCTATTGCAGTTTCAGGTTTCGTGCAGATAGACAACAGCAATTTCCAAGCACCATTTATGAGAATATGAATTATAATTAATAAAAGACTATGGAATGAAGACTGGTTTTATGTCTATACATTCTGTTTATACAGGCATCTGAATATCAGGGCATACACAAGAGCATGGAGCTTGAAAGGACTTGTACGTACTAAAGAGTATGCACTATACCAAGTTCACTTCATAGGGAGAAAGGTATCCTGAATAGGGTTTCCCATTTGTCTGGTTTGAACCAAACAGCCAGCCTTTAAAGGGACTGCTGTATTCAAAACCTTCTGCCCAGTTATCAACCTTGTGAAAACTAAGAAAGAAATTCATCCAATTGCATCTGAGTGATGCAATAACCATGGCTCCAACATCACAACTCCACCACAAAGTGCCATCGCGCCTGCTTTTAGATTCATCGGCACATCCCCAACTTCACTGCCCTGCACCGGACATCATTAAACCACCCCCTTTGCCCAAGTTTAACCACTGAAAAAGGTGGCAACCCTAATACTAAAACATAACACA
This sequence comes from Xenopus tropicalis, assembly GCF_000004195.4. NCBI lineage: Eukaryota > Metazoa > Chordata > Amphibia > Anura > Pipidae > Xenopus > Xenopus tropicalis. The sequence goes on from NC_030680.2 coordinate 40,589,174, forward strand.
ATAATGGTATTTGCAGGCATTAGACTACATTTCATTCTTAGTCTTCAATATATATAACTTTTTTATTCAGTGCACACTGACAGCGAGTGCTAAAGAGCTGTGGCTAAGAGCAGTAGGTACTTTCCCACATTTTGTGCTATCTATAGACTAAATTAATCACCGTTTTAAGACCCTCACATAAAGGAAGTCGTAAGTAAAAAGATTAAAAAAACAAAAATCCCACAGATGTCTCATTTGCCAGTAGGTGGGATGCTTACAAGGCAGTAAACAGAGACATACTAATTAAATATGCTTCTACAAGGAAATGGACAGGAGTGAGGAAATCAAGAAGCTGGCTCAACAGCCAAATGTTTTATATACAATACATATGCAAAACCCTAACCCATTCTGAAAATATTCAGAATATGTTTTAAGCTTTAATAACAATTCTAGCAGACTAATGATAGATTCCTTAACCCTAGCCTGTCAGGGCACTTTAATCTCACCCTTTCCTTGCGTTTTCAGGTAACATGCAACAAAGTATATGTCCAAAATAAGCCAAAATGGCCCAGGTTCCATAGCAGCAAAAAGGTACGCTCTGTAGAATACAAAGCTTACTTTTACAAAATACAGAGCTTATCTGCTATTTTCTATGTACGCTCTGCCTTTTTTCCTTTTTCAGACTGAATAGATACCCCCATGGCTACATGGAAACTTGATTATATAACCTCTAGTCATTTTCATAAAACAAACACACCAGTTGTAGCAGTGCAGGGCAACAGTAACTAAATTTTTTGGTGTTGCTGTTCCTATAATCCAGTGCCTAGAAGGACTCAAGATCAGCTTACCTGTCAAGGAGACAGACTACCAGTTTACCCTGCTGTCACAATGCCTACATTGATGCCTACATCACAGGTGGTTCATACTGTCTATCCAATTGTATAGCTTGTAAAACTCAACTCTGCAAGCGAAGCCAAATTTTTTCAGCTTGAACTAAAAAATTGGAAAATTGAAAAATTAGGTTGACTATAGTGACAGCATGAAGATAAAACAAAATATGTGGATTATTATTTAAATCAGATCACAAACTGAGTAGACTACAGAGGTCAGCTGATATTCTGCCAAATTCTGTTTTATTTTTTTACACTGTTTTTGGAGACAATCCATTAAAACATAGTTACTGGTAGTAAGGGACTGGCTAATGAGTCCCTTCAATGTTTATGTGTCACCGTGATAGCACACGGAAAACAACTGTGTTCCTGTGACACCAAGTATAACAAGGTAAGTAACACAGTCTTTTCTTACCTATGATTATTTGCATCTGTATGCTGCGTTACATGAGGGGGGTGGATAAATAACCATTCCATTGAATACCGCAAATGTCTATTGATTGGGTTGCACTCTATAAACAGCAATGCCTGTAAATAATTAGTAGAGATGGGTGCTGTGAGCATATACCATCTAGCTACAATAACTTTTGTCTAGATTGTGTATTTCTTTTTGACATTTTTAATACCATCTCTTTTCAGTATGTGATTCTGTATTTGCTCAGCATTCAGTTTGCTTTCCCTCTACTCTTCTCTGCTCAGCTCATTTATATTGTCTTTTGTGCCACCCTTCCCCCATCATCCCACAATTCCAACTCCCTCTCCCTATCTATCTCCCTTCTAGCCGCCCACTCTATTTTCCCCCAGATAATCTTTTCATACCTCACCTCCTGTACCTAAGACTTATGCTGTTCTTAATGCTTTCTGTTAGTACAAATTTCAGTCGGCTCGTTTGTTTTTTACACTCTGTGAGCCTGCAGTGTGTGATTTTTACAGCCACGTGATCAGGTATCCAGACAATACATAGAGTAAAAAAGCCTCAAAGCATCTGCAGTGCTTCCCAAGCTATGTAGTCATTTATTAGTTCAAGAGTATTTACAAAGCATTCTGGGCAGTACAGTGTACATTATGGTGCTGCCTTAGTATTTACAGCCGGTTGTTGCAATTTTGATTATATTCCTGATTCTCCGAGGCTGCTTAGTGCTTATGTGAAATACAGCAAAAGCTGTACAGATACAGTAAACATGAGATACTGCAGTGTCCATCACAATGATGAACCAGTAAATCTGAGACCAAAATGGCTCTGCATTTTCAATGTATTAAGTGTCATGTAGATTTACATTGGTATTGGGTCTGTATTATCATTTATCCTGAGTTCTCTGGAATGTAAATGACTGGTTTTGAGGTTAAAAAGTGTATTAGTGGGCCTTTGCTGTGACCTGACTGAAATGTTTAGTCCATACTGATAATTGCAAATTAAATATATCTGCAATCTATTTGATAATCTGGTTATTTCTTTGATATGCATTTGTATTTTATTCCAATTGTCTTTTAATAGACGCGTTTTACCTACAGGAAACTGCTGCATAGGTAAAGCAGCTGTGATTCAAAAAAATATACATTAGTGATTTTAATGGTTTTAAAGTTATTTAAAATGTAATTGGTATTAAAAGCTACGTATTTCTTACTGTTTACATTCTCCATTCTTTTTGATCTCCCAAAACAGTGTTGCAAGGCAGCTGATTAAAATTCCTAGAGGAGAACCGACTCCTGTTATATTGTTTTAAATAATTCTTCCTATAGGAAATACATTTATAAATAACTACTAAATAACTACTAAAAATGGTGTAACTAGATCTTAGCATGCCCACAGCAAATTCAGTTTAGGGCTTCAAAACATTGCTAAGTTGACCTCTTCTACCAGACATATTGAAATTGCTTATTAATAAGAGCTTTAATGGGCCCCCTACACTCCTGGACCTCATTGCAACTGCAGGGTCTGCTTTCTCTGTAGTTACGCCCCTGACTTAGCATGCATGTTCCCCCAGGGTTCATAAATGACCCCAATTGTCTTTTCATGATGTTTTTTTTCCAATGGTAATAAATAAATTCACTAACCAGGGATACAACCAAGGTTTAAAAATTAACATCAGTCTTTCTTAGCTGGTGCCTTGATGACTTAATGAGTCCATCCTCTTCTCTGATGAAACCCACCATGCTATTACTTGTTAATGATATTGGGTACACCACAGTGATGCCTGCTTAATTATATATGTGCATTCTAAGATATGATATGTATATAGCTATAACGTAAGAAATGTAGAACCTCACATTCTCTAAAATTGCAGAAGTTATGTAGCTTTTAGTTCATTAAGATCTTTGAATTAAAAATTAAGAGCCTGCCCTAGGAACAATTTTATTGTTATATTTAATTCAACTTGTTTTTTGTTTACTTATATCAGCTAAAATCCCAGCAGCCCATATATGACATCTCAAGCTATGAAGCTAAAAATGGTCAATGCTCTGCATAAGGTTTGGCCAAAGAAATATACGATGTAACAAAATGTTCAGAATCCTACCGTATTGTTATTATAAAAGGGGTAAAGCAATTACATGAGATTTACACATTTGAACTTGAACTATGGAATCCCCATGAAACAAAACATGATGAGAGAATTTATTGACTCTTGACAGATTTCCTATGTACATTGCAACAAAACTGTCTTCTGTATGTCATCTGTAGGATTGAGGAATATGTTGTTTTTTTTATAAATATATGTAAATAATAATAATACCACAGACTGTTCTTAAAAAATGCATTTTATAACTTTACAACAGGCAGAAAAATCTGTCAATAGATATCGATACATTAAATGTTTCTTAGCAGTAGCTAGTGGTTGTGGAATGCCCTGCTGGGTGATGTTGTGATGGCTGATTCAATGAATGCCTTTAAGAGGGGCTTGGTTGCATAATACACTAAGGGGCCCATTTACTTACTCACGAACCGGCTGAATGCGTCCAATTGCGTTTTTTTCGTAATGATCGGTATTTGGCGATTTTTTTGGAAAATGATTGCGACTTTTTCGTTGCCATCCGAATGTTGCGCAAAATCTGGCGATTTTTTCGTAGCGTTCGGATTCATTCAAGCTTCAGTATGGTGACTTTTCTTGGGCCAGGTTGGAGCTGCAGGGTGCCGTAAAATGTACGTTTTCCAATCGGAATTTTTCCAATTCGGATTCGAATTCGTGTCTTAGTAAATCAGCCCCTTAGTTTAGTATAGGTATCATTATATAATATATATTGTTTATATTTGTGAGTTTATAGAAAGGTCTGTTTAGGGAGAAAAATAGAGGTCATGGGCTTCAGATAAAGAGCCTGGGGTGGTGATTTACATTTATTAAAAGTAGCCTATCCCACAAAAAGTAAAGGGGTAGCAAATACCTTTATTAACAAAATGAAGTGGTTAAAGACAAGACCATGCATTGTATCATATACAGTATTTCCATATTATCGTGTGTCTCATTGAAAGGGGTGGAAGGCATGAACTGGTTAATAGAGTAATAGGAATCTTGGATCCTATTATATATTATTTGAGATTACCTAATATCCCAATGTACATGGGCAAAGACATGTCTGCACTTAGAAAAGCATCACAAAGTCCATGCATTAGATATTTCAGTGCTTAATAAATAAGACAGGTACTTCATAACTGGAAAATACAAAGGTATGTAGAGAAATCTTGAGAATCTTCATAGACATACAAAGGTACTTGAACAACTATTTAGTAAAAGCTCTTGACAGACGACTCAACATATGAAGGATGGTTGAGACATACATGCATAGAGCTACTGTACATAGGAACAATTACAAAAAAATGAAAACACGATTTTAGGTCTTTAATTTCCCCATCAGCACAGTTTTGTATTCCTTTTAACAGGAGTTATTGTAACATTAATTTAAACAGGTTGCCTGATGTGCTATTTACATAAATAATTTACATAAATTCTGCAATAAGTAGAGTTAGCTAAAATCATAGACAATATAATTTATAGGAAAGCTTGTGGGTTTCACAGCAGGTAGTTTATTGTGTTTAAATGGAGTTTATTCAATAACAGAGTTGACCATCTCAGACTACAAAACAAATAAAACATAAACCTTTGGGTGCTACCTTCATATTTGGTGATCTCCCTGTTTGCGGGCGACTAATCTCCCCGAAATGCCATCCCATCAGTGAAAATGTAAATCGCCGGTGGGATGGCATACGCGGCAGTTTCCTCTCACGGCAACTTCCGCGATTTCACTGAGGGGCAGACAGAACTCTAACACTGGGATTTCCAGTAACAGACAGGCTTCTTAGTTCAGTTTAATGCTCAGAAAGCCTTTAGAAAGAATTTAATTTCTTGGAATATTTAAATACAGGTATGGGAAGTGTTATCTGGAATGCTTGGGACCTACCTGGGGTTTTCTGGATTAGGCATCTCCAAAGTTAGGATCCATCATAAGGTATTGTTTTATTACAGAGAAAAAGAAAATAATATTTAAAATTAAGAATTATTTGCTTATAATTGTGTCTATTGGAGATGGCTTCCTATAATTTAGAACTTTCATACTTGTACTGTATAAATAAACAGGCTGCATTCTTCCCAGCGTTGGATTTCTTATCCGGGTGCCCCAAGGTTGCCCTCATTCACCGCTCTCCAAACCCCCCCGGGCACAAGCACACACGCACATTTAAACTCACATACGGAGCATTGGGAAGAGGTCCCCATTGCTCCGTATGGGAGAAAAATGTCGGTGCCGCCCTAGAGCTGGGCTTTTGTGGCCTTGCCACAAATCCGGTCCTGATTCTTCCTGCATTTCCCTGCGGAAAAATACACCAAAGGGTAGACACAAACGCTGTATTGTTTGTCACCGTAGTGCCCTCACTCAGGGCCTGACTAGGGGTAGGCAAGACAAAAGAGGTTCCTGCCCAAGGCCGCTAGTTCTGGCCCTGGAAAATACAGTTACAGTAGTACTATTGTTACTGTAGTAGATAAAACCATATAATGTAGTAGATATAACCATACAGAGTACAGTAAAACTTCAGCATTAGAACTGTCCAAGTATCATGGGGAGGAACCCAAATATTTTTGTTTTTTTGCAGGGGTCCCTGTGACTTCTAGTTATGTCACTGTTTAGAAAGGTAGTGCTGTGTGTATTTTCACACTGGCTGGTACAATTTTGGTCACTTGCATTATTTGTGAGGGAACCCTAAGGACATGAGCGATACTTTCGTGTATTGTACTGAAAGCTGGCACAGCTGGCTGGTGCTGATGGTGGGGGCAGGAAGTGCAATGTATCTGTTATGCTTTTGAAAGGGACATTTTGGCTTTGCATCATATATAAAATGAATTTTGATAAGAAAAATGTTCCTAGTGGTAATAAGAGTGTTTTTCTCATTTAAGGACTCATTTAGAAGCAGATGTTTAACTATGCACTGGAAACCCGCCCAGCAGTATTAAAACTACTTTTATCCTGAAGCTTCAACTTCTTTTGGCAAATCTTCATGGTGAGTCTGCACACAGCCTTTTTATTTCTCTGGTGTAAGAAGGCCTTTATGTCAAAGTGATGCAACAGTTCCTTAGAAAGCATTGCATAAAATGTGTACTCTCTCTCCAGTGGGTATCCAGGGAATATTGCATGATATATTTATAATACTTAAGAGTAGCAGAAAGCAGTGACTCATGTTTCTGATCAGTTTGTGGCCTGGGGAGCATCAAACATTAGCATTCGCAGGACTTAAAACAATGAACAGGTGTTATTATTTAACAAAAAAGACAATTTGAGTGCAGAGTGCAATTTCAGAAGCAGATCACCATGTTTTCCCTATAATTCCAGCACAATTGCACCTGCACCTTAAGTCGCATCTGCTGCAGTTTGTCCTGCTGTATTAAAACAGACACAGTTGTACTTGTGTTGTGATGCCTGCTAGTTCTGTCTGGCATGGGGTTGCATCACTTTGAGAACGCATATTCAAAATGGTGTTTGCATTCGATTCATAGGGCACAGATCTGGTGCTCCTGTTGGCCCAATGTGGGAATCCTGAAGCTACCACAAGGTTTAGCGTGGCATTTTGTCCAGGGTTCCCTAGCACTGCCAATCATGTGGCTGGAGTGTGTTTGGACACAGGTACCTTAATGAATTGTGTCAATATGCTTTCTTATTTAAGTTGAAACATGCTCCTTTGAGTTTGTTCTGATGTATTAAATGCAAGTGCATGAATTGATGCAATAGAACCCCGGACCTGAACCTGCCCATAACTCCAGGGTTCCATTAGCTTGTTGCTTTCATAGTCACTACTGGTCTTGTGCCAAGTGAATTAAATGCTAAAGCCATTATTAAAAGGGTTGTTCGCCTTTACTTAACTTTTAATATTATGCAAAAAGTGATATTCTGAAACATTTTGCAGTTGGTCTTAATTTTTTATTATTGGTGTTTTTTTAATTATTTTGCTTTTTGTTCAGCAGCTCTCCAGTTTGGAATTTTACCAGCTATCTGGTTGCTAGGGTTTAAATTACCCTAGCAACCAAGCAGCAGTGTGAGTGAGACAATTGGAAAGGGCCTCAATAGAAAGAAAAGTAATAAACTATAACAATAAAATTGTAGCCTCACAAAACACTTGTTTTTTTTTTGTTTCTGGGGTCAGTGACCCCCCATTTGAAAGATGGAAAAAGTTGGAAGAAAAAGGCAAATCATTCAGAAACTATAAAAAATGAAAACCAGTTGAAAAGTTGCTAATAAATGCCCAATCTATAACATACTCAAAGTTAAATTGAAGGTGTAGTACCCATTTAACACTGTACTCTGGAAGTGACACCATTCCAAAACAAATGCAAGAGAAATAGCATGCACAACATGTGTGCACTTTACAGAAATGAACATTATTTTACGCCAGTTTTGGTGCATCACATGCAGGTGGCAGTGCACACAACATAGGATGTGCCCACAGTAACACTTTAATGCTGGAAAAATGATCTGTAGTGTGGGTAAGACATTATGATTTGCAAATGAATTTTGCTGTGTGTGTAAATTAGCCCTTACATGCTTCCCATCCATATAAACACATCCCCAGTTGTGTAAATGAAAACGAAATACATCCCTACATAGCAGCCAAGGCAATAAATACAGAAATAGTTGTGCAAAATCAAATGGATGGAATAAAACACAGACTAGAAGCTAACCCTCCAAACACTGTATGTTGCAAACACACATAATTAAGAGACAAATAATGGCAAAATGACAAAGGAAAGTATTCTAGTATCACATAGTAAAGCTTGGTTGCAGGCGTAATTTTTCCTCAGGTGATGTGATTAAGATGGCCGTGCTACAAAATTTGCGCATGTGCTAAAGTTCAACAGCCCCTGAACCAAGCATGTCACATAATCTGGCGCCCTAAACATTACAGCACACAAGCATTATGTACAGCAGCAGACAGAAGCTAAGCAGAAGCATCTCTGGAAGATGGCAGCACACAAAATGCAAGAGGCAGAGCAAAATAATAATTGGCTCACAGAAGTAATAAAAAATAAGCGCTAGCCACTCGGTGTGTATATCTCCCTGCTTGGTTCACATGTCACCATAGCATCCATTTTTGTTGGTTCCTGTTTGGTGCACGCTTAATGAAGCCCTCCTTCTCAGGGTGAACAAAGTGTGCTCAGGAAGATTATTTGGAGTGCACGTGCTGCCAAGTGTATTGGTCTTGAAAGAGAGGTGGATGAAGGGTATTTTTATGGCTAAAGTCTGGTGTTTTAACACTGCAGGTATGCCTTTCAAAGGAGATTAACTCTTTACTTGCCTTTCCTTGTCCTTTAATGGGAACAAATCCACTTTAATACATCCATCAGCAAGCAGTGTCTGATGACCCACAGGAGTTAAGTTAACCAAGGACCATAATAGCCTGATACCACAACATGTAGACTTGTGTACAAATCTAAATACACATATATACTGTATATAGGGTGCTGCTAATATGACCAAGTTTAAACATAATATGACCAAGTTAAACAAACTATAATCACTGGTAGGTTCCATAATGGGGTCCCAGGGTACCTGATACCCCAGGCTGGTGGCTCCTGCTAGCAGTAACTTGCACCGGCCCGGGGTACCTGCGAGCGAGTGGTACTCTTCCTGTGCAGTAGAGTGAAAACTTCAACACTGTATTATGCATGATCAGCCCCAGGATAATAAAGAAAGAAGGCAGCAGAAAGAGGATTGCTTGTGTGCAGGTACCCCAAGCCAGTGCAGTTTTCTGGTAACAGAAGCCTAAGGTATCAGGGGAAGTGATTACAATCACTGGGGGGTGCCTAACATTTCTGCACCCCCAGTGATCATACCTTTCCTTCTCCTTTAAGGTGTGTCCCCTTTAAAACATTTTCATTGCTGCATAAAATGCCTGCTCTTGATTAATGAAAATCAGATATTAATTTATACCTAATTGCCAGAATACTTAAAGGGTATCTATCATCAATAAATTGTTTCCCATACCAGTTACAGGCTAATAGAGCACCCGTTGTAGATGGTTTTGGGTGACAAACATGCTCACAATGAGTCTCCTTCTGCTTAATTTCCATTTGGAGAAGCAGTTTCTCGCTATTTATGAGGTATTTATGAGATACAGTAGATGATAGCCATGCACCTCAAACTTGCAAATAAATGATTGTATGCTAGGGGATGTGGGCCAATGGGGATATCACCTTTTCCAGTAGCAAAAGCAGATCTAATGAGCTTCAACTCATTAGCAATTCTTTCTATTTGTCTCGTAATAGACATACACAAGCCTGCAAGGACATTTAAAAATGTAAATAATAGTTGAAAGGTCAATTCAATTTGTACTTGATTTGTATAGGCTTTCTGGAGTATGGGTGACTGAAATCAGGTTGGTCATTAGCTGAAACAGCATGTTTAGGTTAATGGAAGGTAAAGCAATTCAGTGTGTTGTCACATGACTGATTTCTGCTCAGCTAATGTGTGACAAAATGTTCTGAATAATGCTTGTCCAATTTCTAAAACCTAGACCTGACCCGGACCCACAACCAACATTTTGACCCACTATTTGATTGCAATCACAACTACCCTCTCCACAACCCAACCCACTAACCCAGTGGTAATCCTGGGGCAGCAGCCCTGATGCCACCCCCCCCCCCTCTCCTGTTCTGCGCTTAAAATTTTAGTGCCAGAATGGGTCGGAGGGGGCGCATTGCAAGTGCAGAGAGCGCTATTGCACTCTCTGCTCTAGCAGAGTCCAATTTTCGTTTTAAAAAAGGAAAATTCCGCTTTTAAATTACCAGAGGCAGCTTTTTGCCACCCCTAATGACTGGCTGCTCTCGACCACCTGAGAAATTCCACAAGCCGGATGTGACATCATCAAGTGGGAGGGGTGACTAAGAGATTACTTGGAACTGTGCAAAAGCTGACACATTCACAAAAAAGTAGTTATGGAACAATATATTTTTCATATCAGTATCTTAAAATCATGACAGGAAATTAGATATTCTCATACAGTAACTTGCATAAATAAGATTAAAAAAAAGAAAGTAGGCTCTAATTGTGGTGTATATTTTATTTCCTAAATCATATCCTTTGCTGAAAGCATATCTTTGTTTGGTATTTTTTTCAATTCTGTCTTGAAAGATAACCTAAGCAATAAATCTAGAATTTAAATAGCATCTTCTTTGTCCTTTCTGGAAGAAAAGAAACAAAATACCCCTTCCTTGGATGCAGCAGACTGTTTTTTCTTTCATCAAGCTAAATGTATGGCCTTGTGTCCTATACTAAATATGAGCAATGTAACAAATATTGATTTATTCTTGCCATACATATTTCTTTAAGGTTATCATAAATTTGCTCTCCATTCAAGTCATAATAAACAAAGATCAGCTACAAAAATTGTTTTTCTTGGTCCTACTGTAATTTTTTGATGATATGATTTGAAAAATATTCCATATTTTAGGTCTGGACAAATATAAAAATGATGGGAGGCAATCATTTTAATTTAGTAATATCTATTACAAATTATAATTTTATTAAATTTATAATGTACTCGAGATGGGTGCCATGGATTCCTCCAGACTAGCACCCTCTGTCATTTGTGTGCAAATTAGGCCACCCACAACCTCCAGTGCTCTGGTCATCTTCATCTACCATCCCCACCTGTCCCATTCTGCACTAGACATTGCACTTTATATTCTACATAAACCATAGTTTTTTAGGATTTTAACTCTTTGTGTTTTAGGTTGGTTGCTGATTTAGCTAAGTGGGGATTACTCTTAAGGTATCATTGTTGATACCATATTGTTTTTGTTGACCTTCTTCTCCACTTACAGAGCTAGTTTACTGTTTTTCTTTGAAATAAATATTTAAAAACATATGCCCCACTGATGCCTCATTTAACCTTTTTAGTGCCATAGGACGTAGATTCTACGTCCTGGGTAGCAAAGGACCAAAGTGCCACAGGACGTAGAATCTACGTCCTACAGCACTATCAGGTTTACAAGCGCTGCGCTGGCTTTTAAAGCAGCGCAGCGCTTGTAAACCCTTCACAACCCCCTAGGCAACGAGCAAAGAACAACATACTTACCGATCCGGTCCCCCGATCGCGTCGCCAGCCAATGACAGCAGTGGACACGCGATGATGACGTGTCCACTGCTGTCCCTTTAAATAGCGCCGCCTACTGTCGGCTCCTCATTCCTGCTGCGCACTTCGGACCTGATGGAGCTCCCCTGCTGCCTTCCTGCTGCCTTCCTGCCAGATTGGTCGCCCCTGATCGCCTGCCTGCCTTGGGTAAGCTGAACTACAACTCTCTACCACTGTTTATTTTGCTTATTTCTATCTCAACTGTCTAAAATTTTTTTTTTTTTCAATTTTTTCTTCTATCTTTGTCATTATTACACTTTTGCACACATACACACTTATTTACAACTTTCCCAAGCACACACAGACACTTACACACACACTTACACTTACACTTTTTTTTTTTTTTTTTTTCTATCTTTCTTTTCTTTTCTTTCTTTCTTTGCTTTCTTTGGCAGTCTTTTTTTTTTTACTAAAACTTTATTTCTGATCTTGCTCTATAATTATCTGATTTATTTGGTTGCATTTTAGTGTTTTTTTGGCATTTTCATAATTGATTTCTGTTTTTTTATTATTGTATTGTATTGTAACTTTTTTATTGCTATTGGGTGCTGAATTTGCAGTGACGTTGGTGGATCCAGGGCTCTGACCACCAATTTCATTGCAATTATTGTTCTTCTGTTGGTTTAGGTGGTTTTATTGGATTTTACTGATTTTATGGTGTTTTATCTTTGCATTGTTCTTTATTGTGTATTTAGTGCCCCAAAAAGGTTGCTTTTGCAGTGACATTGGTGGATCCAGGGCTCGGACCACCGATTTCATTGCAATTATTGTTCTTTGATTGCTTTTAGGGGTTTTATTCCATTTTAACTTCATTTGATTTCAGTTGTTCTAGAAAGGTCCAGAGGTGCTAAGATTGTTCTGGTAGTTTCTATTGCCAAGGGTTAGGCTGATGCCACACATGGCGTAGGGCTGATTTTTTCAGCAAGTGGAAAAACGCTTGCTGAAAATTCAGCCCTACACCTGCTACTTGTGCCTGCACCCGAATGAATGGAATACGCTCAGGTGCAGGCACATGTAGCCGATATACGCATGAAAACGCGAGACTTTGCATTCTCACGCGTTTTCATGCGTATATCGGCTACATGTGCCTGCACCCGAGCGTATTCCATTCATTCGGGTGCAGGCAAAAAAAAAGGGGTGCATAGAGTGCAGCCCCAATATTATGCATTTTCAGGTTTGGCGGCCATGTACTTATGTGCAACCAGACATAGGTATCGTTTTATTCAGGGGAACTTGCAGATTGATGTTTAGTAAGTTTTTGGTAGTTGCCATGGAAATTTTGGAGAGAAATCTAGGTTTGTATCTGTTTTTTCCTTGATTTCTGACCAAAGCGCTGACTTCTGCAAGGGACTGCGGCCACAATTTTCCATGTAGAAAGAGAAGAGTGGTGTCTCTGAATAGCTGAAGGTGTGCACTTTTCGTAAATATATTGATTGTGGGGGTTATTTCACAGGTATGGGGGTGTTTAGACTAAATAACTGCAGGTAGAGCACATAGAGCACAGCCCACCCTTATGCATTGCCCCTGTTTTGGGGCATTTGGTGGCCACGTCTTTATGTGCACCCATACATATGGGGTATCATTTTATTCAGGGGAACTTGCAAATTGAGGTTTAGTAAGTTTTTGGTAGTTGCCATGGAGATTTTGGGGAGAAATCTAGGTTTTTAACTGGTTCTTCCTTGATTTCTGACCAAAATCTAGGTTTGTATCTGGTTTTTCCTTGATTTCTGACCAAAGCGCTGACTTCTGCAAGGGACTGGGGCGACAATTTTTCATGTAGAAAGAGAAGAGTGGTGTCTCTGAATAGCTGAAGGTGTGCACTTTTCGTAAATATATAGATTGTGGGGGTTATTCCACAGGTAGGGGGGGTTAACACTGAAAAACTGCAGGTAGTGCACATAGAGTGCAGCCCCCAAAATTTCAACTGAAATTGCCCTTATGCATTGCCCCTGTTTTGGGACATTTGGTGGCCACGTCTTTATGTGCACCCATACATATGGGGTATCGTTTTATTCAGGGGAACTTGCAGATTGATGGTTAGTAAGTTTTTGGTAGTTGCCATGGAGATTTTGGGGAGAAATCTAGGTTTTTTATCTGGTTTTTCCTTGATTTCTGACCAAAATCTAGATTTGTATCTGTTTTTTCCTTGATTTCTGACCAAAGCGCTGACTTCTGCAAGGGACTGCAGCCACAATTTTCCATGTAGAAAGAGAAGAGTGGCGTCTCTGAATAGCTGAAGGTGTGCACTTTTCGTAAATATATAGATTTTGGGGGTTATTTCACAGGTAGGGGGTGTTAACACTGAAAAACTGCAGGTAGTGCACAGAGCGCAGCCCCCAAAATTTCAACTGAAATTGCCCTTATGCATTGCCCCTGTTTTGGGGCATTTGGTGGCCACGTCTTTATGTGCACCCATACATATGGGGTATCGTTTTATTCAGGGGAACTTGCAGATTGATGGTTAGTAAGTTTTTGGTAGTTGCCATGGAGATTTTGGGGAGAAATCTAGGTTTGTATCTGGTTTTTCCTTGATTTCTGACCAAAGCGCTGACTTCTGCAAGGGACTGTGGCCACAATTTTCCATGTAGAAAGAGAAGAGTGGTGTCTCTGAATAGCTGAAGGTGTGCACTTTTTGTAAATATATAGTTTGCGGGGGTTATTTCACAGGTATGGGGGTGATTAGACTAAATAACTGCAGGTAGAGCACATAGAGCACAGCCCACCCTTATGCATTGCCCCTGTTTTGGGGCATTTGGTGGCCACGTCTTTATGTGCACCCATACATATGGGGTATCGTTTTATTCAGGGGAACTTGCAAATTTAGGTTTAGTAAGTTTTTGGTAGTTGCCATGGAGATTTTGGGGAGAAATCTAGGTTTTTTATCTGGTTTTTCCTTGATTTCTGACCAAAATCTAGGTTTGTATCTGGTTTTTCCTTGATTTCTGACCAAAGCGCTGACTTCTGCAAGGGACTGTGGCCACAATTTTCCATGTAGAAAGAGAAGAGTGGTGTCTCTGAATAGCTGAAGGTGTGCACTTTTTGTAAATATATAGTTTGCGGGGGTTATTTCACAGGTATGGGGGTGATTAGACTAAATAACTGCAGGTAGAGCACATAGAGCACAGCCCACCCTTATGCATTGCCCCTGTTTTGGGGCATTTGGTGGCCACGTCTTTATGTGCACCCATACATATGGGGTATCGTTTTATGCAGGGGAACTTGCAAATTGAGGTTTAGTAAGTTTTTGGTAGTTGCCATGGAGATTTTGGGGAGAAATCTAGGTTTTTTATCTGGTTTTTCCTTGATTTCTGACCAAAATCTAGGTTTGTATCTGGTTTTTCCTTGATTTCTGACCAAAGCGCTGACTTCTGCAAGGGACTGCAGCCACAATTTTCCATATAGAAAGAGAAGAGTGGTGTCTCTGAATAGCTGAAGGTGTGCACTTTTCGTAAATATATAGATTTTGGGGGTTATTTCACAGGTAGGGGGGGTTAACACTGAAAAACTGCAGGTAGTGCACAGAGCGCAGCCCCCAAAATTTCAACTGAAATTGCCCTTATGCATTGCCCCTGTTTTGGGGCATTTGGTGGCCACGTCTTTATGTGCACCCATACATATGGGGTATCGTTTTATTCAGGGGAACTTGCAGATTGATTGTTAGTAAGATTTTGGTAGTTGCCATGGAGATTTTGGGGAGAAATCTAGGTTTGTATCTGGTTTTTCCTTGATTTCTGACCAAAGCGCTGACTTCTGCAAGGGACTGCGGCCACAATTTTCCATGTAGAAAGAGAAGAGTGGCATCTCTGAATAGCTGAAGGTGTGCACTTTTTGTAAATATATAGATTGTGGGGGTTATCTCAAAGGTAGGGGGGGTTAACACTGAAAAACTGCAGGTAGTGCACATAGAGCGCAGCCCCCAAAATTTCAACTGAAATTGCCCTTATGCATTGCCCCTGTTTTGGGGCATTTGGTGGCCACGTCTTTATGTGCACCCATACATATGGGGTATTGTTTTATTCAGGGGAACTTGCAGATTGATGGTTAGTAAGATTTTGGTAGTTGCCATGGGGATTTTGGGGAGAAATCTAGGTTTGTATCTGGTTTTTCCTTGATTTCTGACCAAAGCGCTGACTTCTGCAAGGGACTGCGGCCACAATTTTCCATGTAGAAAGAGAAGAGTGGTGTCTCTGAATAGCTGAAGGTGTGCACTTTTCGTAAATATATAGATTGTGGGGGTTATTTCACAGGTGGGGGGGGTTAACACTGATAAACTGCAGGTAGTGCACATAGAGCGCAGCCCCCAAAATTTCAACTGAAATTGCCCTTATACATTGCCCCTGTTTTGGGGCATTTGGTGGCCACGTCTTTATGTGCACCCATACATATGAGGTATCGTTTTATTCAGGGGAACTTGCAGATTGATGGTTAGTAAGATTTTGGTAGTTGCCATGGGGATTTTGGGGAGAAATCTAGGTTTGTATCTGGTTTTTCCTTGATTTCTGACCAAAGCGCTGACTTCTGCAAGGGACTGCGGCCACAATTTTCCATGTAGAAAGAGGAGAGTGGTGTCTCTGAATAGCTGAAGGTCTGAAGGTGTGCACTTTTCGTAAATATATAGATTGTGGGGGTTATCTCACAGGTAGGGGGGGTTAACACTGAAAAACTGCAGGTAGTGCACATAGAGTGCAGCCCCCAAAATTTCACTGAAATTGCCCTTATACATTGCCCCTGTTTTGGGGCATTTGGTGGCCACGTCTTTATGTGCACCCATACATATGGGGTATCGTTTTATTCAGGGGAACTTGCAGATTGATGGTTAGTAAGATTTTGGTAGTTGCCATGGGGATTTTGGGGAGAAATCTAGGTTTGTATCTGGTTTTTCCTTGATTTCTAACCAAAGCGCTGACTTCTGCAAGGGACTGCGGCCACAATTTTCCATGTAGAAAGAGAAGAGTGGTGTCTCTGAATAGCTGAAGGTGTGCACTTTTCGTAAATATATAGATTGTGGGGGTTATCTCACAGGTAGGGGGGTTAACACTGAAAAACTGCAGGTAGTGCACATAGAGCGCAGCCCCCAAAATTTCAACTGAAATTGCCCTTATGCATTGCCCCTGTTTTGGGGCATTTGGTGGCCATGTCTTTATGTGCACCCATACATATGGGGTATCGTTTTATTCAGGGGAACTTGCAGATTGATGTTTAGTAAGTTTTTGGTAGTTGCCATGGAGATTTTGGGGAGAAATCTAGGTTTGTATCTGGTTTTTCCTTGATTTCTGACCAAAGCGCTGACTTCTGCAAGGGACTGCAGCCACAATTTTACATGTAGAAAGAGAAGAATGGTGTCTCTGAATAGCTGAAGGTGTGCACTTTTCGTAAATATATAGATTGTGGGGGTTATCTCACAGGTAGGGGGGGTTAACACTGAAAAACTGCAGGTAGTGCACATAGAGTGCAGCCCCCAAAATTTCACTGAAATTGCCCTTATACATTGCCCCTGTTTTGGGGCATTTGGTGGCCACGTCTTTATGTGCACCCATACATATGGGGTATCGTTTTATTCAGGGGAACTTGCAGATTGATGTTTAGTAAGTTTTTGGTAGTTGCCATGGAGATTTTGGGGAGAAATCTAGGTTTGTATCTGGTTTTTCCTTGATTTCTGACCAAAGCGCTGACTTCTGCAAGGGACTGGGGCCACAATTTTTCATGTAGAAAGAGAAGAGTGGTGTCTCTGAATAGCTGAAGGTGTGCACTTTTCGTAAATATATAGATTGTGGGGGTTATTCCACAGGTAGGGGGGGTTAACACTGAAAAACTGCAGGTAGTGCACATAGAGCGCAGCCCCCAAAATTTCAACTGAAATTGCCCTTATGCATTGCCCCTGTTTTGGGGCATTTGGTGGCCATGTCTTTATGTGCACCCATACATATGGGGTATCGTTTTATTCAGGGGAACTTGCAGATTGATGTTTAGTAAGTTTTTGGTAGTTGCCATGGAGATTTTGGGGAGAAATCTAGGTTTGTATCTGGTTTTTCCTTGATTTCTGACCAAAGCGCTGACTTCTGCAAGGGACTGCAGCCACAATTTTCCATGTAGAAAGAGAAGAATGGTGTCTCTGAATAGCTGAAGGTGTGCACTTTTCAGAAATATATAGTTTGTGGGGGTTATTTCACAGGTAGGGGGGGGTAACACTGAAAAACTGCAGGTAGTGCACATAGAGCGCAGCCCCCACATTTTTAGCTGTAATTGCCTTTATGCATTGCCCCTGCTTTGGAGTGTTTGGTGCCCATGTCTTTATGTGCACCCATACATATGGGGCATCATTTTATTCAGGAGAAGTTTGTCTTTCAAATTTGCCTATGTTAGAAAATTTTTATGAGATTTTTTTTTTGTCATATCCACATTTGATCATGCGTCCAAGTTTACGTTTTAGAAAAAAAAAAAAATGTCAAAAAAAGCTCCAAATTGCACAATGCACTGACAAAAAGTATTTGGCTTTTGAGAGAAAACTACATTGCACCTAGAAACCTGAAGGTCTGTAGTTTCTAAAGATACCGAACATGAGGGGATATTTTAGATTTACATGTAAGTTATGCTGCATCAACGGTTACAAGCGCTTTTCCGCTTTGTTCTGGTGTGATATTGTACTAAGTATTGCTTTAGTTTGGGGGTTACTTCTGGACAGGAACTGTGGGGTACCACCACATATTTGGTATCGTTGGACTTGGGAGTATCAGGGCTTTTACAAACGACAAAAAAAATTGTGTAAAATTAACTTTTCTATGGAAAAAAACCTCAAAATATACAGAAATTTTTCATAATTTTTTTTTTTTTTTACATATTTCACCCAAAATACACATTATATCTCCAGAAAAGTCATAAAATTTGGTATGTATGTCGAAGCCCAATTAGTGACGAAAAAAACGATATATAATTTCCCTAGTTTCATGGAGGTTTTCCTACCAAAAAACATTGTTAAAGTGAATGAGTACAAAATGCTTAAAAAACGTCTGGCACTGGGGGGAACCGAAATGACGAATTCGGCTGGCACTTAAAGGGTTAATGTAATTTTATTGGTATTTATTTTGATTATTGAAACTTAGCAGTAGCTGCTGCATTGTCCACCCTAGGCTTATACTCCAGTCAATAAGTTTTTCCAGTTTTCTTAGGTAAAATTAGGTACCTCGGCTTACAGTGGTGTGAAAAACTATTTGCCCCCTTCCTGATTTCTTATTCTTTTGCATGTTTGTCACACAAAATGTTTCTGATCATCAAACACATTTAACTATTAGTCAAAGATAACACAAGTAAACACAAAATGCAGTTTTTACATGAGGGTTTTTATTATTTAGGGAGAAAAAAAATCCAAACCTACATGGCCCTGTGTGAAAAAGTAATTGCCCCCTGAACCTAATAACTGGTTGGGCCACCCTTAGCAGCAATAACTGCAATCAAGCGTTTGCGATAACTTGCAACGAGTCTTTTACAGCGCTCTGGAGGAATTTTGGCCCACTCATCTTTGCAGAATTGTTGTAATTCAGCTTTATTTGAGGGTTTTCTAGCATGAACCGCCTTTTTAAGGTCATGCCACAACATCTCAATAAGATTCAGGTCAGGACTTTGACTAGGCCACTCCAAAGTCTTCATTTTGTTTTTCTTCAGCCATTCAGAGGTGGATTTGCTGGTGTGTTTTGGGTCATTGTCCTGCTGCAGCACCCAAGATCGCTTCAGCTTGAGTTGACAAACAGATGGCCGGACATTCTCCTTCAGGATTTTTTGGTAGACAGTAGAATTCATGGTTCCATCTATCACTGCAAGCCTTCCAGGTCCTGAAGCAGCAAAACAACCCCAGACCATCACACTACCACCACCATATTTTACTGTTGGTATGATGTTCTTTTTCTGAAATGCTGTGTTACTTTTACGCCAGATGTAACGGGACACGCACCTTCCAAAAAGTTCAACTTTTGTCTCGTCGGTCCACAAGGTATTTTCCCAAAAGTCTTGGCAATCATTGAGATGTTTTTTAGCAAAATTGAGACGAGCCATAATGTTCTTTTTGCTTAAAAGTGGTTTGCGCCTTGGAAATCTGCCATGCAGGCCGTTTTTGCCCAGTCTCTTTCTTATGGTGGAGTCGTGAACACTGACCTTAATTGAGGCAAGTGAGGCCTGCAGTTCTTTAGATGTTGTCCTGGGGTCTTTTGTGGCCTCTCGGATGAGTTGTCTCTGCGCTCTTGGGGTAATTTTGGTCGGCCGGCCACTCCTGGGAAGGTTCACCACTGTTCCATGTTTTTGCCATTTGTGGATAATGGCTCTCACTGTGGTTCGCTGGAGTCCCAAAGCTTTAGAAATGGCTTTATAACCTTTACCAGACTGATAGATCTCAATTACTTTTGTTCTCATTTGTTCCTGAATTTCTTTGGATCTTGGCATGATGTCTAGCTTTTGAGGTGCTTTTGGGCTACTTCTCTGTGTCAGGTAGCTCCTATTTAAGTGATTTCTTGATTGAAACAGGTGTGGCAGTAATCAGGCCTGGTGGTGACTACAGAAATTGATATTGAAATTGAAAATTGAAATTGATAAACCACAGTTAAGTTATTTTTTAACAAGGGGCAATCACTTTTTCACACGGGGCCATGTAGATTTGGAGTTTTTTTTCTCCCTTAATAACGTGAACCTTCATTTAAAAACTGCATTTTGTGTTCAATTATGTTATCTTTGACTAATAGTTAACGGTTTTTGATAAGCAGAAACATTTAAGTGTGACAAACATGCAAAAGAATAAGAAATCAGGAAGGGGGCAAATAGTTTTTCACACCACTGTATATTCGGATCGGCTTATACTTGAGTATATACAGTAGTTAAAATATGTACATACATGTTTTCTCTAATTCCTTTTTGGCTAAAATATTCTTTTGTACGCACATTTTAAACTTATGTGTTCATTTTATTAAAATAGTATGCTCAGGTCAGAATAGATACAAAATGTATTTTTACACAAAGTTCTTTGTGTGCACTGGCCTTAAAATTTGTGTGTGTGCACACTTTAGAGGGAACATTGGTACGTGGCTATATTTTTATTTGCTTAGCTTTGAACCCTAGCAACCAGATGATAATGGTGGTAATATATGACCGGAGTTGATCATTAAAACCAGAAAGCGTGGTTAACTTAAGAGTCCCAGTGACATGAATGTGAGACCAGACCACTTCAGTGAAGATAAATGGTAGTCAACATAAAAATGGGAGCAACATACAAAAAATGTTTTTGCCTGTGTTAACTTGTACTTGGCAACAATGCTCCTATTTCACTTCTTTGTGTGACTGGAATTCAAGGCACAGCACTCAAAGTGCTAAGGTGAAATGATGAACAAACTTTTTCACCAGGTTTAGCCCCCAAATGACATTGTGTCTGTGCTCTGAAAAAGTTGCTGTGAAAAAATGGCCGTTGATTTCAATGCATTTTGTAAATGTTTGCCGTTTCAACTAAATTTTCAAAATGGGACAGATTTGCATATCACTACTAAGGTGCTGTTAGAGAGCTGTGTACCCAACACCCAGGGGCACCATCAGAAATCAGCAGGGCACCATGCTACTTAGTTAACAGGGTTATAAGTGACTGTTTCCTAGGCCTCCTGGCTATGGTCCTGCCAACTTAGTAGAGTAAAATTCAGTCTAAATGCCTGATTACATATTTTGCAGTCTTCAGACTGAACTGTTGAGACTGTCAGGGTCACCAATGCCTCTGGACCACTGACAGGACTACCAGCTGCCACTCCTAAAGGCGACCCTGCCAACATCTACTGCTGAACAGCCAATGAATATATTGCTCTATTTGCCTACTGCATCAGCTTGTGCTATATTTTATGGCAAACAAAAGTCATTGTCTGTACATGCTGTCTCTTTTCTTCAGATTGAAAATTGTCCCAAATGTGCATTATATTATCTATCATAGAATTCTTGCTGCTTTGCAGTGGTGCAGTTCAGCTGGAAAACCTTGTTTTGTTGGTGAAAACATGGTGAATATAGCCAATTTGATGCACTTAGCAATTTGCTCAATATTAGTACACAGGGAATAGGACCTTATTACAAATGGCCCTTGATGCAAGTGCAGAGCACTAAGAAGTACAAAATCTTGCCCCTTAGTACTTATTTACTAAGCACTTGTGACTCAGTCTTGCTATGCTCATGTGAGCTCTGCACCACATGCCAAATTAAATCCTGCTCAAGGTGCAAAGTGCAGCACAGGAGGGCACAAGGCAACCTTAGTACACTGCAATCGCTGCTGCTCTGAACAACTCTTGCTTGCCTTCCCCAGCCCACCACTTATAAATACAGCAGTGCCAAACTCTGGCAGCTCTGTATTCATGGGGGAGCAAATGTCCATTCTTAAGCGCAAATACCTGTGCCACTGATGCAGTTTGTGCCTATGTTTTGCACTTTGCACCTTTCCCTGCACTTTGCAGGGCACTTTCGTGAACTTTTAGACGTGCATAAATGTAATGTAGATTAATCTTGCATATACTGTATATACTTTAGTATAAGCCTAGTTTTTCAGCACCCAAAATGTGCTGAAAAAGTCACCCTTGGCTTATACTCGGGTGCCATAGGTCCCTCCACATGAAAATTCATCTTCAACCTCACCTGTCCCATTCTACACTAGACACTGCACTTTATATTCTATGTAAACTATATATAGTTTTGAAGGATTTTGACTTTGTGTTTTAGCTTGGTTGCTGATTGAGCTAAGGGGGGTAGAACTCATAAGGTATCATTGTTGATACCATATTGTTTTTGTTGACCCTCTTCTCCACTTACAGAGCTAGTTTACTGTTTTTCTTTGAAATAAATATTTAAACACATATACCCCACTGATGCTTCATTTAATGTAATTTTATTGGTATTTATTTTGATAATTGAAACTTAGCAGTAGCTGATGCATTTCCCACCCTAGGCTTATACTCGAGTCAATAAGTTTTTCCATTTTTCTTAGCTAAAATTAGGTACCTCGGCTTATATTCGGATCAGCTTATACTTGAGTATATACGGTATATGTTCTGTTGAATATAATTGCAGATGTAGTGTTCCACTTTGGTGTGCATGTACTGTTTCAAAGGAGGCAAAACAATCCTGTTGTGTTTATTTAATGTTTAACTCATTTTCAATAGACTTAAGGTATGGAAACCCAAATTACAGAAAGATCCCTTATCCAGAAAACAACAGGCCCCTGTATTCTGAATAACAGGTCCCATACCTGTACTAAACTATTTATATTTTTTTACATTTTTATAAGGAATCTGATATCAAATATTAGTTTTGATTAAAGTGAAAATACTCTTCACAGCAAATATGGATAATATAGATAATAGCTTTTGGTGTTCAGGGGTTAAAGAATTATAAAAATATACTTAACGCTTAGCTGCTTGAGAAAATTAGGAGCGTAATTAGCACAATCAAGAATGTCATTTTTACGGTTTGACATATATCATATCTGGTACAATTAAGCAAAATCCACCTCCACTGAGGCTGAACTGAGATAAAAGAGGAAGCTGAAAATACATTGTTTTCCATATGTGGATCTGTTTGAACAGATGAATGTGAAGCTGCAAATGTGTTAGGCCTTGCAGGGAGAAGAAAAACATTTGGGCCATCAATGAGTTTTCTGAGACTTTTGAGACAGAGAGAAAGAGAGAACTTTCCAAACTCTAAATTACTTTTATATCAGAAAGTCTTTGTTTCTGTACTAGTTCACAGCTAAGTTAATATCTAAATGTAAGGAACCTGATAGGTCTTCTGGTTCAATAGGTGCATCCACATCTCTTTAGGAATAAAGTAATCCTATTCGTGGAAGGATGTTACGGAAAAAAATCTGATGTAATAGTTATTTCAGACCATTAAACACCATTTCTTAGAATAACAATCAGGACAACATGCCCTGGATCTGTAAGGCCCAGAAAAAGTCCTGAACTATGTTGGGACTATGTAATACAGACAACCCTTTGGCTTAATGCACATTCTAATCCTATAATGATCATACTGAGCCTGAATTTATAGTTGCTGATTTTTTAAATACCGTGACCTTAAGGCTACTCCCCTGATCAGTGCTCACCACACCCCCATAGCCCATGATCTGCCCCAGACCCTGCCCTTTTTGGGCCAAAACTCCTTTCCAAGTTAAAATTAAATTGTAGCCTTTGTATAATGTCTGATAAATTATCAGTCCAAATGTTAGAATGTCAGTCTTCAGAATCATCAGAAGTT
Source organism: Xenopus tropicalis (assembly GCF_000004195.4). Taxonomy (NCBI): domain Eukaryota; kingdom Metazoa; phylum Chordata; class Amphibia; order Anura; family Pipidae; genus Xenopus; species Xenopus tropicalis. Next base: position 40,612,907 of record NC_030680.2, read on the forward strand.
GTATTAGGGAATTCTTTGTGATCAAAATAAGGGCAAAAGTAGATCTCTTTAGCCTAGCTAAGATCTGTCTGAAAGGAAGCCCAGACAGGAACCTGAGGTGCTGGACTGAGAACACCAGAAAGATTGTTCCCCCCCCCGGTGAATTACAGACAGCAGGGGATAAGAAAATACATTTTAACCTAAAGCATTTAGGGCCCCCCAGAGGATCCCCTCTCAGGCCCTTGGTTGGTGGATCCTGGAAACTAGAGTTCCTAGAGAATCATAGGAATGGGAACCCTGTTAAAAAAAAAAGAAACACTGATTTAAAGAAGGCTTTTATGTCCACATACTTAATTTGCCCAAACTACACAACCATTGCACTCAAATGCCGCCCCAACCCATGTAAGTTCTCCTACCTGACTAACCACTTTTTGTATGCAAAGTAAACTATTTATAGTTTCCACTTGCTTTGCTTAGTTTTCATATCTCAACAATGTTTAGATGATTAATATGAATAATTAAGAAACTAAAGGCTAGTGCTGTAAAGAATGGTTTCAGATATGATCTATGACCACCATAGTGACAAATGGCTGTGTTAGGAATCTAGAATCTCAACCATAACATATGTTGAGACTGTGGCATTTTTGCAAGAAAGAATGTAGAATTTCTGGAGAAATGCACATAGATCAAAATAAATAGACCATGCAGGACTCCAGGGTAATAACTGTCAGGGCAAATGTGTGGCTGGAGGCAGACAAAAAGATACATTTATTCTGTGTAGAGAAGAAAATAAGAACACACACAAAGCAAATGCACACACATGCAAACATAAAAATGTACACAAACACGCTTGTATGGTCTCTCTCCTCCCTATCTACCCAAACCACCCTGATTTTTTGCTCATTTCATAAAGGAAGCACTGGTCTCAGTATATAATTGCAAGACATCTTTTCATACATAGGGTAATAATACACACAATATCTTGTACAATGATGTAAAAATACATATTTTTTTTTATCTGTGGAAATACATGCACATATACGTTTAATGTGTAATGTGAGTGTGTAGTTATATGTTGGTATATGTTGTGTGAAATGATAGCAGTGACTTTCAGTTGACATACGGTTGTGTGTGAAGAGTGTCTGAGCAGGCTCACTGTGTAGAGGATCTCCGGACCTTAAGTGAAGTTTTTTTGTTATATAAGTAGACAATAGGGCACATGTACGTTCACAAATGCAAGGAGCATAGTGCAATTTTGAGCACAATTGTCATCTTGTTTTCCCCACAATTCAGCATTTTCCACCCAGAATTCCAGATTCATTGTAGTCACAAAGGAACTATGCAATTTCACTGTGCTTGCCACAGTTGCCTCCAGGTTGCCAAAATAAAAGTAACTTCATGTGCACTTATTTACAAATTGGCCACAGTGACCCTAAATATTTTTCTAGTCTGCCTGAACTGCAGCAATTGATGCAGGGTGCTGGTAGAACCCTTGAGCTTCCTCCTAGTCTGGAAAGGCATGTAGCTCTAGGGTTCCCTCAGACCCATCTGTCAATAGGTGCAGCAGTGCTCTATTCAGATCCCTTCGTCAATAGGTGCAGCAGTGCTCCATTCAGAATGGAAAGCAGGAAGGACAGAGAGGCACCAAGGGCAACTATATGGAAGTGCAAGTAACACCTGTTGACTCAAGTACTTTCAATGAAAATGGTTAGTGGTGTTACAAGTATCTCACTGCAGGGAAAGTATGGGGAACTCTACTGCACTTGCAGACATGAGCCGTAATATGTAACAATGAGTTTTGAATATCAGAGATTATTAAAATGATAATATATCAGGGCAACAGAGGACTATATCTATAAGCATTCAACCAATCCTGTTCTCGCCATCTTCTTACAGATTTTTTTCACAAGTGGGGTTTGTATTAAGCATGTGAAGATAGTATATGGACACCAGATTCACAATCCAAAGTAGAAAAATTACCAGTTTGATACAGTGGTCCAGGTGCGCCAGCCCCTCAGCTCCAGGGAACGGAGAAACTTTATGCAAAACAGGAAAAAGGGGTGTAGAGTAGTAATGGGTGAATTTTTTCGCCAGGCATGGATCTGCGGAAAATTTCCACGTTTCGCCATTGGGTGTTTTTTTTTTTTAAATGTGCGTAAAAATTAGGTCACCCGTGGCAAAAAAATTACGTGCGTCAATTGTTGCACACCATTTTCGCTGTTTCACAAATCTTTTGAAAGATTAGCAAATTTTTCAGTGAAGCAAAACGGGACAGATTCGCTCATCACTAGTGTTGAGCACCTTTATTTAAACTTATATCTCACAAGCCTAAGAGAGGCTTGAGAAATGAAAGTTTAAATAAACTTAAATAACCCATTTTTACTGTGATGTTTTTACTGAGATGTGGAACTCTTAACATATAGGTAACTACAAGATAATGGGCACCTCAGCAAAATTTATTTTGGGCACCACAAACCCAGAAACAAAGATTCTCTGTTTGGCATTAGTCTATTGTAAATGCACCTTGTTCACAACCCTACTGGGTTGCCTAACAGCTGTTCCAGTTTAGTGTGGTAATGTATGGTGTGGTAAAACTTGCCTACATTCTGCATACAGTAAAGATGGTCAAAATTTATCCAGGGGTTCTTGCACATAGTTGATGAATGTGTTTGTATATATATTGCTTATATGTTGGTCTTAACGCAAGAAAGTGCATATTTGTTTGCACTTTTCTTTTTAAATATGTTTTGATTGCACATCAAAGGCATAAAATCAAGCATATTACATTTGAAATATGTAATAAGGATTATTTTGAGCCTCAGTTATATGATTATGAGATATAAATATATAAATGAAGAAAGACAGATATTGGTAAGCAATTTTCAGTAATGCTGAATAAAGAAAGACCAACAAAAAGTGCACAAAAATGTAATGAGCTCATCACTTGCATTTTATGGATATAGAAACAGATTTCTTAGTCTTTCATTCTGTCACTTTAAAGGTGCTTACTACAAAGAATGTAATAAGAAATGACATTTTCAAATACTTTGCTGAAGTAACCAGAAATAAGAAGTAACCAGAAAAGTCTAGACAGCTTTATATAAATATGAATGTTGTTGACAGAGAGCCACGATAGATAAGTATCTTGTATAGGAACAATGAGGATGGATCTGTTTAAAAACTGACATCTATAGCTCATATATTTGCTACCTGTTAGTATGAAAACTTTTTTTTCCTTTCCTTCCTTTCTTATTCCCTTTCTCTCTCTAGATATATATGTAATGCTAGAATTTTTTCTATGTATCCTTAGTTGGTGTTGTGTAAGTAAACCATCTAAAACTAAATAGTACAAATCTTCATTAGTACTGTTTGCTGACCAGAAAATATTACCTATATAGGGTGGTGTGATCATGACACTTTTAAGGGTATGGAGACTATGAAAAAAAAGAATCTAAAGCATCTAAGTATCTAAGAAAAAGCATCTAAAGCATCTAAGTATCAAAGAATCCTAAGTGCTGTGGCAGGGGCACAAAGATTGAGATTTTTGGACCACATTTTGAGCTATGGGTGGTATACTAACCCATGATTTAGAGTGTATTATGATTGTTAACAAATAACAGAGTTAGTACACCGCTATAGCTCAACATTTAGTCGAAATAAGTTCAGTCTTGGTGCCTCTGCCACATCACTTAGAAATATGTGGAAAAAAAAATCAACGGAGAGAGCTGGGATGCAGAACTATGCTGCAAATATATCTTCTTTCTATTCATTGCTATAGGATTTTTAGAAGTTGAAGTGTATTTAGCAATGGGTTCGAGTTCATCATTTCATAAATAAGCTTCGAAAAACCCCACAGGAATGAACAGAAAGTGGATGACTTTTTCTGTAGTAAACACTAAGGGGCAGGTTTACAAAAATGGGAAATTAGAGCTCACCACATAAAAAAATTACTTTCTATTTATTCCTATGGGATTTCTCTTTCACCCATTGATAAATATGAATCTAAAAATCCAATATAAATGAATAGAAAATGGGTGGGGTAACATTTTGAAATATCTACCTCTATATGTTTAGGTTATTATATTATATTCATATTGTTGTTTTATAACTCAGTAATGTCCATATGTGCTTATTTATGGGGGGGAGTCATGACAAAAATACATAGCTAATGAAGCCACTAAGCAGATTCCCATCATGTTGGGATTATAGTTTGTAGCTTTGCCATGGAAAGCTACAAATATGGTATAGGCAGGCTGTCACAAAAATAAACATATAGAAGTGCAGTGTCAGTTTTAATCAAAAGAAAAGCCCTCATAGGGCTGTTTTTCGAAAATCATAGAGGCAAAACATCATGAATTAATTGTAAAAATGCCAGCAGGCTTTAACTTATCCAAAAGTGAAACATACAGGGTTGTAAGGATGCTTTACCCTTATGAATTCACATAGTCAAATCTGGCTTCTTAAATGGTTACATCAGCATTTGTGCTTGCCATATCATTTGTTTGTTAAATAATTAAATTTATTTGTGAAATATGAAATCAGTGTGCCCTTAAGCAGGATTTTGTTGGTTTGATCCCAGTGCTAGCTGCATGTGTCCTGTGGCAAGTTAGCAATTCTACCTGCCCTCAGGCAAACAGAATTAGACTTTCAAATGTACAGTATTTGTTAGGCAATCTCTAGTCAGGTTTCTGCATGTTGTGCTGTACAAAGAAAAAAAAGAAAAGGGAAATTCCATGGATTTAATAGGCTGTGTGACTTATGAGCAGTAATGTATGAAGAAACATACAAAAGAAACTCTCACACCTATGTGTTCACACACATGTTTCTTGCTTGGTAGAAATATTAGTGAACTGAGGTTATATATGTTGATGTCCAAATGGCAGTGATCCGGATAACTTTGTTAAAATGCGGGAAACATAAGCATGCACATTTAAAAAGTGTGCTACTGACCCAATGCATGTGGAACTGGGTTATCCAATTTAGCAGATCAACTTTATTGTTTTATCACTAGAAATTAAAAGGGCAAATTAATTATTTTTGGGGCCACACACAAAGACAATTATAGTAATTTGTCAGAAAGCTACTGAACAGTATCAAAAAATCTGTGTAAATGTGACCAGCCTTACCCTTATTATTAAAGTGCCTGACATGAATACATGTAAGTTGCATCAGAAGGATTTATTACGATAGGAAACACATCTGTAATAGAATAATGCTTTGCGGCTGCAATTTAAAGCAAATGAATTCTAACATTGTACAACGATTCTGTATTAAAACATATAGCATATATGGGTTTAAAAGTGTAAAAACTTCTAGATTCCTTATAGCTTCCAGGTTCTGTTGCCAGTGTTGGACTGTTAACCCAGGGGCACACCAGAAAACAGACCATAGGCCGCTTTCCAAAATATTTCTCCTCCTTTCCTCACCAAACCTCTTTATTCTCCTAGTCTCTTTTATTTATCCTCTTTAATTTACATGCTAGCATCTATTCTTCCATCTATTTTTCCTCTTTCTTCCCATTCAGAAAGACCATGAAACAGGCTAAATGTTCAAGAGCAGGAGGGCCCACTTACAATAGTTTTCCTGGTAACCTGGTGGGCCAGTCCAACACTGCCTGTAGCTGTGGTTAATAGTTGTGGTATTTTGATAAAAGGTAGACAAACTATAGAGCATTCCCAAGAATGTCGCCCGTGACTCATGGCAATCAATGCACTCTTTTATATGGTATGTATACCACACTGCATGACCTGATTTACACCAGGTTTATTTATATTACCATTGACATTTGTGTAGATGAAGATGGTGCACTTCATTATATTATATATATATATATATAAAATTCAGTTAAGATGCCATTGCACTTTCACGCGGTTCTGTTCAGTAGCATACTGGGATGCATGAAATGAAACAACACATCAAGAGAGTACCTTGTTGTTGTGGGGGTGGCATGAAGTTGAGACCGTGGTTGAGCTGCATGTGCACAATACAGGTATGGGACCTGTTATCCAGAATCCTCGTGACCTAGGGTTTTCCCGATAAGGGATGTTTCCGTAATTTGGATCTCCATACTTCAAGGCTACTAAAAAATATTTAAACCTCAAATTATCCCAACAGGATTGTTTGTTGCCTCCAATAAAGATTAATTATATCTTATTTGGAATAAAGTACAAGGTACTGTTTTATTATTACAGAAATTATTTTCAACTTTGAATTATTTGATTAAAATGGGGTCTATGGGAGATGGCCTTCCTGTAATTTATGGAGAAGGATCTAGGGGTTTTTGTAGATAACAAGTTGTCTAATTCCAGGCAGTGTCATTCTGTGGCTACTAAAGCAAATAAAGTGCTGTCTTGTATAAAAAAGGGCATTGACTCAAGGGGTGAAAACATAATTTTGCCTCTTTATAGGTCCTTGGTAAGGTTAGACTGTCAAGGTTGGGGTTGTTTTCTCTGGAAAAGAGGTGCTTGCGAGGGGACATGATTACTCTGTACAAGTACATTAGAGGGGATTATAGGCAGATGGGGGATGTTCTTTTTTCCCATAAAAACAATCAACGCACCAGAGGTCACCCCTTTAGATTAGAGGAACGGAGCTTCCATTTGAAGCAGCGTAGGTGGTTTTTCACGGTGAGGGCAGTGAGGTTGTGGAATGTCCTTCCTAGAGATGTGGTAATGGCAGATTCTGTTAATGCCTTTAAGAGGGGCCTGGATGAGTTCTTGAGCAAGCATAGTATCCAAGGCTATTGTGATACTAATATCTACAGTTAGTATTAGTGGTTGTATATATAGTGTATGTATGTGAGTGTATAGATTGGTAAGTATAGGTTGTGTGTGCTGGGTTTACTTGGATGGGTTGAACTTGATGGACTCTGGTCTATTTTATGTAACTATGTAACTATGTAATTTAGAACTTTCTGGATATTGGGTTTCTAGATAACAGATCCCATACCGGTAATTGCAAAACATACCAACATCACACATTGAGCTCCACATTGTCTCAGGCATACCCCATAGAATCAAATGTACTGGATGAAAATGTAACAAGAGACTGGGCAGAGGACAGAGTTATATACTTATATATTGACAAGTTATATACTTGTATATTTGCTCACATTTGTGGCTTATATGGGTCCTGTATGTCCCTTAGCTGTCAAGCAACTGCAATTGCATAATGAATGTATCCAATAAACTAGGCAACAGAACAAAGGCAAGTGAATTTAAAGAGATTATTTTGTCTTTAACTCATCTGTGAAATATTCTAGCAATGCACAACATTTCTAGACCGCGCCCCCCCCCCCCCCAGCTTGCACTTTCCATATGCCATTTTATCTTATGTATTTAAAGTTTCAGCATTATTTATTAGTTTTGTTACAGAAAACAATTAATAGCACTCTTCCACCAAAATGCTGTATTCAAATTTGCTTTTTAAAAAGAGAAAATAGTTGTTTTTATATATAATTTAGAAATCTGATGTAAGGCTAGACATATTCTTAGTATCCTAGGTGCCCTCAGCCATGAAACTTGTGCTCTGATAAACTTCAGTCACTCTTTACTTCTGTGCCGCAAGTTGGACTTATTTCACCCCCCTACCTTTCTCCTCCAGCAGGCGATCAACAGAACAAAATGAGCACCTGCATTGCTTAAAATGCTTCCATGCCCCATCTATTAGTTGATAAGAGAATAGCACTCAATAGTAAACCAAGTCCTGACATGACTCCTTCAGTGAAATTGAGTAGGCGAAACAATAGCTTTTATGAAAGCAGTTGCTTTGCCCTGAGATGGCTGCCTACACCTAAACAACTAAAAAAATAAATGTATTGGTTCAAGAATAAAACTTTAAAGGAGAAGGAAAGGTAAAAACTAAGTAAGCTTTATCAGAAAGGTCTATGTAAATACAGCCATAAGCACTTACAGTAATGTTGCACTGAGTTCTGTCAAAATAAATAGGATTTGGTGTTTCTTTGTTTTCCTGTGCCAGAGATATGCAGCTCTCTCCTCTCTCCTGCTGCTTCCTTCTCTCAAGAATGCTAAGAACTCCCTCCCCACCTTACGAATGTGTGATCTGAGCCAATCAGCAGGAAGCTTCCTCATAGTCTTACTAACTGAGCATGTGCACCGGTCTTGGCCTTGGTGCAGGAGCAAGGCCTTATGGGAACTTTCATTACACAGCTACAGATATTTATAGGTAAATAGACAATACATTCAGACAATAACTAATATATAGTGATGGGCGAAATGTTTCGCCAGGCATGGATTCGCGGCGAATTTACGCGTTTCGCCATTGGCGGATTGTTTCGCGAAACGGATGAAAAAATTTGCAGCGGAAAAATTCGCCGCACGTCCAAAAATTGTCGCCGGCGTCAAAAAAGAATTGTCGCAGGCGTCAAAAGAATAGCCGCGCGATGAAATAATAGCCGCGCGCGACGAAACAATAGCCGTGCGACAAAATAATAGCCGCGGGCGACGAAACAATAGCCGCGCAACAAAATAATAGCTGTGGGCGACGAAACAATAGCCGTGCGACAAAATAATAGCCGCGGGCGACAAATTTTTTTTGTCGCACGAAATTTTCGCCGTTTCGCAAATTTTTCGACATTTTGCGGATCTTTTTAAAGATTCGAGAATTTTTCGGCGAAGCGAAACGGAAAAGATTCACTCATCACTACTAATATATGATAAAATTCAAAGCATATGTACAGATAAAAAGATGAAATGATTGTAAGAAACATCCTAAAAAAGTCCACATTTAAACCACCTTGTATTAGAATTGCCAGTTTAATAACCTATAGCAGAACTAGAAAAATTCACACATGGATGCCAGACTGCAGGGTCTTAATTCCTGGTTGTTCTCTCCATACTCCTCTGGTCCTCCTCCTCAATTCCTCTTACTGCGTCCACAACCTTTCTTAATACTCCTCCCCGTGCTAAGCAGAAAATGCATAGAAAAATAAATGTTTAACATTTTTAGTAGTTATACTTCTACCCATCTCTCAAAAAGCGAAATGTCTGGAATTATTTTTAAAAGAGAAGATGTACAGTAACCTGATCAGCAACAGATCTGATTTGGGAAAAAGATGTATTTTTCCCCAAGGAAATACTTCCAATAAAAAAAGAGATAATTTTACCATTAAATGCTGCATGTTTAAAAAGAAAAAAAAAAAAGAAAACAGAAACATTGATCCTATAATGGCTTCTGTAACCACTTCCAGTGCATTTTATGCACAGGGTACTGTTCTCTTGACTGTGAAAAGTAGACACACGCCATACATACTCTACATACCGGTTAACATACCGTACAAGGATCCTGCAATGTGCTGAGTAAGTGAAAGGACAGATTGCCAGTATGACAACAGAAACAACATACTTTTTTCATTTTACTTATTGCAACTGAATGTCATAACTGATTTTTTAATTAAACCTTCAATCCCATACATAGCATATTATATAGAACCCAGTAGACTGTTGCATTGATTTCTGCTACATATAAATTTACCTTCTTACATCTTGCCCACCACATATATTTGTAATATACACTTAAAGTGGGCTTAACATTGGCACTTGGCTTACACAGCCAAACACACCTTTGTGTAAATAGATGAATAAATAGATGGTTAAAAGTAGAGAGCAGTTGGTTGGTGTTCATGGGTCCTTTTCAATTGGAAACCTGTAAGTGGAGTAACCCTATTTCCTATCCTTCCTTTTCTTGTTTTTTTGTATATAAATATATATGTCTGTACAGTATATTGTAAGATGTTTGCATAGGTCCAAATCTGCTTTGTTTGGATTCTGGGAAACTGAGATTCCAGGTATTTGTAGAATGAAATATATGTTGTTAACTTTGTAATTATAACCATGTTCTCAAAATTTGATTTCATACAAATTGATTTGGTTATAATAAGGCAGCCATGCCTATTTAAACATGTTGTTGCTGTTTATTTTAATAAAAAAACACAGTTATATTGCAGTTTTCCATTATGCCAGGTTTAAGTTGTTCCCTTCGGGCAGATACGTGTCTGTGGGAAATTTTAATAATGATATATAAGTGTATCCAGATTTATTGATATTGCTAGTCCATTGTAAAAGGATAAATAGATTTAGAATGGACTATCACTATCAATAAATTTGAATAAGATCTTTTTAAGACCTGATAAGTGCAGCTACTCTGTTTGTTTACTAAATCCCAGGCATATATGATTTGGCTGAAAGAATGCTCTTTCTTAAAAATATATTTTATAAATATACTGCAAAGATAGCAGAGATTACAGCACTCACAGGATTTATACAACTTTAAATCTGAAGGATTAATGAACCTCAGTATTTCACTTTATTGCATGTTGTTATAAATGAGTGCCATCATCTTTGCTATATATTTACATATTTTCTGCACAGGCAACCAGGTTTCTTACTGCAGAGTGTGCTACCAACATGGACACATATATATTATATATAGACATATGTATACACACACAAAACTTTCTCTGAAAAAAGCACAGGAACTATTCCCTGAGAGAATGGAATGTTTATTTATGAGCACCACACACAAGACCTGTTCACGTTAATGATAGTTTTTGGTAGTGGCATAACTTAGGGGATCCAGGCCCCCTCTGATAGCAATGGGTGGAACTATTCACAAGAACTATTTATTGGGAGAATGGTATGTTTATGTATGAGCACCACACACAAGCCAAACATGTTATACTAACATGTTAATGTTAGTTTTTGGTAGTGGAGTAACTTATGGAAGCTGGGCCCTCTGCCAAAATATTTCTGGGCCCTCAGCAAGCGCAACCTTCACTCCAGTTGGAAGATGGTGGTGACAGCAATGGGCGGACTAGCGGGCCATACAGCTGAGCCTGTGACCACCTGGGCCAGCCCCCTCGGTTACAGGATATGCTGTATGGTATTTACTCCAGTGTTAAATGTTCTTGTTTTTATTTGTGCTTTTTTACTGTTGGTTGTACATTTGCAAATGCTATTAGAATTGCAGAATTAGCATGGAAAAAAATTAACCACTAATCGCTACCTAAACTTTTCTCAAAATATGCAAATTTCTACTGCAATTTTGTGCATATTTATGAAAAATTAAGATTGCGTTAAGTCAAGGTCAAAATTAATGGCAAAAGTTGAAAATCACACTTTTTTATTCATTTTCTAGCAAGCATATCATTTGCGAACGGGCAAAAATCAGAGGAAAAAAAGTATCTGCTAGATTTAACCACTGCTTGCTCTAAATTTCATGCTGATGTTTGAATGATTCGCTGACTTTAAGCATCTGAAACGCTCCTTTTTTGAACCAAGTAATACATGAGAGTGATACAAACTTATTAACGTGATTATTTTAAAGACTGTGAAATTGGGTTATAAGCACTTTTTTTTAACATATATTTATATACTGTATTTTTACTATGCATATTTTATAATCAGAAGGAAGGCTAACCATTTATGTGTGATTTTAAGGTTTAAGGTTTAAAATGTTCTCAGATCATTTTAGGGTTTTATTGTTTGTTATACAGCCATGTTAATTTACAGCTAGGAAAAAAGCCGACAAAAGGGGCTGTAGTTTGATAGGGCTCAGATAGCTTTCATGAAAGCAGTAGTATGCAGGTCACCCACACTGCAAAAAAATAGATGCAAATATAATTTCCCTGGTGGGAGAGTGGCATTTCATGGTGCTGAGAAAAGTTTGCTTCTGATCCAGCTGTTTTTTCTTCAAAAAAATATATAGTGATAAAATGAGAATGTCAGACTAGAACTTCTGCAGCCCACCAGAATACATGAAATCCAGGTCTAGCTCCCACGAACATTAGACATAGTAAGTTCTAAATATTATAGGGACATATAGGCCTAGGATGGGGGCTGATGAAAAAGTTCCTACTAAGGCCAACCAGGAGATTGTCCAGTGCACTGGCAGGCCAGTCTGCCCCTGAAAGTCAGTAATCTGATTATCAATTCCACAAGTTCCTGGACACAAACACTTCTATAAGGCACTGTGTGCTTGCTGTTGGCAATGGAAACTTTATTCCTTATTAAGCACTTAATGCCATATCTCTATCCACCATAGTCTGTTTGCTTCTTGGTTTCAGAACCAGATATTATTTTTATCTCATAACAAATACAGTGTTTTTTGCATGTTTGCACACTGCACCACACTATGCACCACAGGTGTTTGGCAGTACTACAGTCATAAGGGGTGGGCTAGGTGAGGGATAAAAGCATTCACCATCCTGCCCCATCCCCACCCCCTAACTTGTGTGTAAGCATTAGGGGGTTCTTGCAATCTGACACGGTGCTTAGGAGACATATGTCTACCAGCTCTCTGCTCTGCACCTCATTATTTGCATAGTGATGATCTTATGTCCCATAGTGCTCTAGCACTTGTGTCTGGGGCCTTTGTAATTGACCCCTAGGATCCTAAACACAAAACATATGTATTGATTCAATTATGCCACTAGGTGTTTGTGTAATAAACATGCACATGTGAACCTACTGAAACACACATACACGCACATAATAGATAATTATACAGGAATCATGTGTATTTGAACTGGTAGCATATTTTATTCTATTAATTACATAATACAGTATGACAAGTTGTAAAAAAGTTACAAACAAGGGGGATTAGGGAAACATATTGAAGCTTTAAGGTGGCCACACACGTGGCGATTTGCAATCTTTCGTGCGACCATCGGTTGCACGAAAGAATCGTTAAATCCACCACTAAAGTTCAGGGCTGAAACGGCAGATAAGGAGGTAGAAACAATAGGATTTCAACCTCCTTCTGCCGATTCAGCCCTGACGGCAGATTTTGCTCAGGCGCCTTCTATGGCGCCCGATCAAAATCTTTTAACCTGGCCGACATCCTGACACGGCAAAAATAATAGCACATAGCATATATATATAATTTATGCGTTAGCCACATTTTGTGAATTTTTCACCATTTCACCATTTCACCATTTCACACATTTTTCAGCAGTTTCACAAATTTTTCGGTGAAGCAAAACAGGACAGATTTGCTCATCACTAATCCTATCCCCTCACTTTGAGTACTGCTCCCAAAATTACAACTGTTATGTCCAGATATTTACCTTCTGTAATCTACTGGGATTCACTTTTCATGGAAACTTGAATTTCTTGAAATCTATTTTGCATGTCATTTTGACTTGTGTGGTGGGTGAGTAGTAAAGGTAGTCCTTCTGTCTTACTAACTCCTATCACTCTCTGGCTTTATTCCATTTTCCATTTTGTTCTGGCAGTAAGCCTAATTGCTATTTGTCCTTGCTAACCTTGCTCTCCTATGGATATAATATTTTATTCTCTGTGGTTCTGTATTCCTGTTTTGTTAGTTCTATTTGTGGCAGCATTTGGCTGCATTTCAGTCTGTATGTGGCATTCTTCTGATCTCTTCAGTTCTACTCTGCAGTTCATTTTTTTTCTTTAGGTATTTTCAATGCGTTGTGGTTCATGTACTGTTCAGAGATAAGCTGCTGCTGTTTTTGCTTAATTTCAACAGAAATATATATTTTTAAGATGTATACCAATATTTTGAACTATGCAGTCAGTTTCTGAATAATATTATCATCTGCGTGCTCAATATATCCAAATATTGGAGTTGCAGTCTAAAGAAAGACATACAAAAATTAAAAACTGTCCAAAGCAAGGAAATCAAATGTTTCATAATAAAAATTACAAAGAATACCAGTAAGGAAGCAGACAAACACAGCATTGTAAGCATCTTCCATGTCTGGCCCATCACACATTTGTGGGTTACCCTGCTTTGATCGCCAGCAAGTAGCATGTGCATTAGAAACCAGGATTCAGTTGGCTTCTAGTGCTCATACTCCTCCTTGGCAATTAAAGCTGTCAACCTGCCAGACATGGCCAGACAATGCAGATGCCAACCCCACTGTGCTGGGCACAGGTTCGGGGCAAGGGGATAACCTATGGATTAGATGGGTTGAGATATAGGGGCCTATGCGGGGGGATTCATTTAAAAAAAGGGCTGTTGGGGGCTTTAAATCTCCTTTAAGGATTGTGGCCCAAAACTGAACTGCATATTCAAGTAAGATATTACCAGGGATCTGTAAAGAGGTACAATTGTATTATCCCTCAAGTTTGTAGAATCCAATGCCAGAGATAAACACAGAGTAAGACTACTAAAGTAGTACACATTTAGCATGCAGCCAAGGGCTATATGAGACCAGTTCTGGTTTTCTAAAAACGGTGCCCAGAGGCCAACACTGTCCCCTGCCCCTCCCTTCTCAGGATCGCACTCAAGCGCATCTTTTTAGCTCACACACAGAGTACTGGGACAAGCAGGAAACTTCAGCCCAGTGCTCCGTATGTCAACAATGGTCAGGTGTGGCTGGGCATTCTGCCCCTAAATTAGTGCCGTCCTAGGCCCAGGCCTTTATGTCCATGCCACAAACCCGTGCATGTATGACATCTGACACACTAATATAAAAGCCTCTAGGCATGCTAGGCATGCTTATAGTTATTGATAATAAGGCTTGTTTTCCCTTATATAAGATTTCATATATCCCCTTATGTACACATTAATCTGGTTGGATTTATTTTAGTCTGCCCTTAAGGCACACAAATAAGAACAAAATTTCCTAAAACCTCTTCACATCAATACAAGCATTACATTGCTATAACCTTGACAAAATCCCAGAACTTACTAACACAAACTACTGTGTAATTTACACCAAAAATGATTAAACCAGTGCCAGTCTGGAAAAATATATTTGAATAAACTGATTATTTATGAAACACATACGGATAGTCAAAGATCAACCAGGACCGACCAATTTGTTTTTAATCACAGACACATTTACTGTTCTTAAAAAGGGAAATACATAAACTAAAATATATTAGTTCTGATTGTAGGAAAATGATCCCTTGTGATGCAGAGGATGAGAGTATCTTTTAAATAGGGAAGCTTTGCAAATAAGAATGTTCATAAACTCCTTGCTATAATTATAATATGGTCAAATAAAAAGTGATTTGTTAGCTAGGACACAGCAGCACATTTATCAACAATACCCCTATATACTGCACACCTTTTTTAAAGATGAGCAGAGTAAA
This sequence comes from Xenopus tropicalis, assembly GCF_000004195.4. Lineage (NCBI taxonomy): Eukaryota > Metazoa > Chordata > Amphibia > Anura > Pipidae > Xenopus > Xenopus tropicalis. The sequence continues at coordinate 40,627,969 of NC_030680.2, forward strand.
CCATATCCGGAGAACACATTATACATCTTTTTTTTAATACTAATGGAGCATTATATTTCTTTCACTTTAATTATCATAGCTGACTTTAACTAGGAATAATGAGCTCTGTATAGACAACCCTCTCCCTTCTTACCTATTGTTAAGAGAATTATGCAGGGAATTATCTGTACACTGGCAATCTAATAATCTAAATACCAAAAAAACTAAATTGAAATATCTTCACTTCCCCAGTTTCCCTGTTTAGCACAAGTGATAAAAAAACATAGATTGCCTAAAGCTGTATGCATGCCTCAATATGACTACTACAGAGACGTCAACTCAGGTCTGGCCGCAGCCAGTGGTACCTTTTAATACATGCGCTGTGATGTTACCAGAAGTGAAGTTACCACACATGCCCATCGGCCAAAGTGACGTCATTGCACATACAGAAACTATCTTCTGAAGCTACTGAATGTTCCATGTGCATGTGTACTTGTTTGTTGACATCATTGAATGCTTACTGTGCATGTGTGTGCAGAATTTGGATAGCTTGTAAGACCCAGGGGAATTGTGTATGGTGACAGAAGACTGGGGGTTGGGGGCCAATACCGAATAACTCCTAACAAAATTGGGGGAGTGTTGACAACTATACTACTTATGTGGTCGATTGAATTAGGCTGTTCAGATTGAAACTAGCTGTCATTGGTCAGCTGCAGACACCATACATGGAGCAACAGACATTGCTCACGATAAGTGATTATTTTGGCCCCATACACAAGCCATCAATTCAAGAATATCTGTAAAAGGCATGTCAGATCAACAAGGGCAACCAGAAACAGTAGTTTTAATACCTTTAACACTGAAACAACAAAACAGTAGAGAATGATTTTGGTACATCCCACAAAAAATGAGATTCTAGTTACAGCCTACCCACTGGTTATCCCAGTCAGCTTTCTATGTGTTTTAGGAGGTATCACACAACACCAGATTCTGAAGAGAGGGTAAAGGGGTAAAGGCCAGGTTGCTACCTTACCCATTTAAATGAGAAACATATTAAATCAGTATGAAGAATGGATAGTTAGTGATTCCTATTGCATGGCTACACAATACCCGGGGCAGTCTGTAATATGAATTTAATTAAATTGCTAAAAAACATGCACTGTGTTGATTTCATATATGCCTTGTTTTAATGGAGTGAGGTTGCAACTTTACATCTGACTGCGCAATAAAGCTATTGTTCATACATAAGTCTCTTTGTCTACAATTGACTATGAAATCTTTTACACATATAAGTGAATGATGTTCAATGATGTTCAATATTGACACATGTTGTATTACAAGTTTAATTTTATTGGCTTTAGTGCACAGCCGCCTAAAAACAAACGGGTCACATTTATGAATAATGTTGACATGCAAAGCATTTACAAATAATTCTAGTTTTTAATTTAATTTTTTTTTACTTGATCCCGACTAAGATAGTTATCTTAGGCATACGTAATGTTTACATGCTTTTTAGTAGACTTAAGGTATGAAGAGCCACATTACGGAAAGATCCCTTATCAGGCAAACCCTGAGCATTCTGCATATCGGGTCCCATACCTGTACATTATTTTTTTTATTTACCTATACATACTTGAATCCATGATAGTCGATCCCTGACTCCTACAAATCATTTTCCAACCACACTTAGGCTCACAGTGTCATGCAACCCCTCCCTCACCTCGTTCCATTTTTAAACAATGGATTCTAGTATTTGAAGCAGAGACACTTCAAGTCTCAGAATCCTTTAAATTACAAGGGAGCAAGGTGAAGTCATGGTTGAATAACACTGTGAGCCAAAGGGATGGTTGAGATATGGATTGTACCAATGCCAGGGCAGACAGTCATCCAGGCTCGATGTAGAAAAGGATAAGTAAAACCAGAACACAAATTGTATAACAACAAATAATTAAAATATAAAACGTCTATTATAATGAAAGCATAAAATGGTGAATAAGTTGTTTAAAGCTTTCATAGTACTTCATAATGTCTGCATATTCATTCTAGTCCCCGGTGCTTGAGCCAGTACACCATATCCTACTGAATTTGCAATTTTATCTTCATTCAATATGCACACATCAGTGCTTGTATCATATTTACCAAGGACTCTATTAGAAATGTGGGCTTCGTCTCTTTGAAAATATATTGTGAATGAATATAAATATAATAAAACTTCTAAACCTATGGGGCTGATTTACTAAGACACAAATTCGAATCCGAATTGGAAAAATTCCGATTGGAAAACGAACATTTTGCGACTTTTTCGTATTTTTTGCGATTTTTTGGCGCCTTTACGACTTTTCGGAAATTACGCGACTTTTTCGTTACCAATACGATTTGCGCGAAAAAGCGCAAGTTTTTCATAGACATTACGACTTGCGCGAAAAAACGCGAGTTTTTCGTAGCCATTCCGAAAGTTGCGCAAAATCTGGCGTTTTTTTCGTAGCGTTAAAACTTAAAAGGCGCGACGTTTCACGCAAGTTTTAACGCTACGAAAAAATCGCCAGATTTTGTGCAACTTTCGGAATGGCTACGAAAAACTCGCGTTTTTTCACGCAAATCGTATTGTTAACAAAAAAGTTGCGATAATTTCCGAAAAAATCGCAAAATACCGATCATTACGAAAAAAACGCAATCGGACACATTCGGCCCGTTCGTGGGTTAGTAAATGTGCCCCTAAGTGTATGGAGTCATGTGGCCCCCTGTTTCAACATACACAGTGGCCTCTTTATCGGTACAATGTATACACTCTTCAATCAACTCAACTTTCATAAACAAAAATTGTATAACATACAGCATTGTATTGCTTGTTTGCCAGTAGTCTGCATGCTCTTTTGAAGAAGAATTAACCTGCATATAACTGATCAATTGTTGAATATTGCCCTTGAAGGAATACTTTCACAGCTATGCCAAGGTAATTTATTTTAATAGGATAATTTAAATAAGCTAAACAAAACTATATCTATATTGTTTTACTGTGAGCGCTGATGTTTATGAATATGTATTTGTTTTCTCTGCCATTATTCCCTTGTATTTCATAAGCCTCACCAAACCAAACTAATCCTAAATAAGGTAGTGCTTGTGCTACATGGACATAAGTCTGGTTTGGTCCAATGGCTCAATAATAGTTTTAAGATTTTCTGCAAATACTTTTTTTTATATTTAACTAATTTAATTAAAATTTTTAACTAATTAGCGTAGCACTAACCCTAGGCAAGTGACAGCATTTAGTCCTTGCATTAGAGCAATGTTCTCTCCAATTCCTTCTCAGCTATGTGTGCAAATTTCTTTTGGGTGCACATTTTAAACTTGTGTGATCATTTTTAAAAACAGCGGGCTCAAGTCAGAATAGATACAAATTTGTTTTCACAAAAAATTCTTCATGCGCACCACAATTTAGTTATCATTAGCCATAGGACTCTATGTTTTTACATGCATTTCACCACATGGGAATGCAGAAGTAAAGTGACCCCTATGCTCCCAGCAGTTCAGTCCCCATAGAGATGACTATAAGTCACTTGGCTCCTGTGTTCCTGCACTGTGAAACACACAAAATAATTTACCACAAGGAAACGTGGTTACAAGCATGTGTCTGTAAGAGCCCATTCAGCATGAACACACATCAAATGCATAAATATGAAGTGTGTTACATTTAAAAAATTAGAAAAAGGTTAGGAGAGAAGAGAAAAGAGGCAGAAAGAACAGGCAGTTCATGAGGGGAAAAAGGAGATTGGATAAAAAAATGTGAAAAGAAAAGTAAAAAAAAAAAATTGGGGAAAATAAAAAGAAAAGCTCAAAAGATGAAAAACTGAGGAGGACGGGCATGTTTGGGAATGTGTGAGTTGTATGGTATGCACATATATATACGCTATATGGACAACAGGCAGGTTAAGAAAGTGTTTTGCTGCTTTAAAGGAACAGTAACACCAATTAAAGAAAATGTGTCAAAGAAGCTGGTAAAAGTTCTGTGTTTGTTTCAGAACACATGGGGGCAGCCATTAAAAGGAGAAAAGGCGCAGGTTAAATAGCAGATAATAGATTAGCTCTGTAGAATACAATGATGTTTTATGTGTGACCTGCTATGTAACCTGTGCCGTATCTCTTTTTTTCCAGCTTGAATGGCTGCCCCCATGGCTACACAGCAGCTTATTTATATACATTTTTGCAGGATTTCTGTAGCAAACACACCAGTTTTACCAGTAATCTTGGATTTAAAACAGTGCAAGACTATTTGTATACATTTGTTTAGTTACTATTGCTGTGTTACTGTTACGCTCATGCCACCTTGGTTAGTGTGCCTAGTGCGCTGTTGATACAACATTAAGAATTTTTTACACTGATACCTTAAATTGGTGTAATCTTTTTATTGCCTTTAAGTCCCAGATTCTTAAATTTACCCTTCCCCCACACTAACAATTAATAACCTTATGCTGGTGGAAACCTAGGTTTATAGGAGGGAAATAATAACTAAATGCCTCCTGCAAAATATTATTTTGCCTTTTATAATAGTAACTTTGAAAAAAAATGTGTCTCCCTTATAAACATTTCAGGTTATTTAAGAACAATCTATATAGAATGCCATCCTTTTTCTACTCTGGGCCCTTTGGCTCTGTTCAGAGACAATGCTTAAACATCCTTGACTGTGAAAATGAGCCCAATGTAAAGAAAATGTAAGTTAGGGAAAAGGCTAGCCAAATTGCTTTTTGTAAACACCAGAAATAAATCACCTAACAAGAGCCTTTACTTACAATATACAAATATATTCAAGGTCAAAAGTAATTCTTCCGGGATCTTTTCATCTTATGAATGGTACAAAAGAGACAAGGTCATCTTTTGAGATTACATGAAATGAAGTTTCACTATCAGCAAAGAAGCAAAAAAGATCTTAACAATTTGCTATCTTCTTCACCCAGGAACATGTACTGTCAAATAAAAACTACTAATATCTTGGATTTTGAAGGAAGGTGCCTTCAGACAGTAGTCCCTATTAAATTAATATATTTCTAAAAAAAATATTTTATAGTTTTCTAGGTAAATTGATAAACTTTGAATTATTTCACATGTTATTAGTATTTTACTCTGGAGTAATAACCCATAGTAATCTGTTAAAATGTAGCTTTCAATAGTCATAGGACTCTTATACACAATGTTTTAAGTGCGTTCCACCACAAGGGAATATAGAATAAAGTGACCCCTTTTCTGCAAGCAGTACAGTCTCCAAAGAAGAGACTAAAAGCCACTTGACTCCTGTGTTTCTGTGGTGTGGAATGCACTAAATAATGCACCACCATTATAAGCATGTGTCTGTAAGATCCCTTACAGCATAATTGCACATCAAATGCATAAAAATTAAGCGTGTTATATTTAAAAAAAATAGAATGTGGCTGTGCTAAAATGCAGATCTGATTGCTTTTGAGTACAAACAGGAGTACCAAAATCGATTCAGTTATCTCATGGGCTCAGATGCAAAACAGCTGACATCTTACATGTGTGCCAAATGCATGAAAAGGGTCCCTTCTGCAGCTGATGGGTCAAAGATAATTGTTGATTGGTTTCTATGGGTAATACATTGGTGTAAAATTACCTTTCCATTAGCTTTTATATTTTTACTATATCATTTTATATTCAGAATTCTGCTCACAAAGGGATGGGGTCTAAAACTATGAGAGACATACACACCTCTGTCTGTAGCCATGAGTGGCATTATGCCCAATGCTATACAGCTATTTGGATCATAACTGTGCACCTCTTTAAATCTAGTTGCATATATTAGGTTCATATTGCATGGTGAACTAGTTCAGGTATGGCATCGGTGGCATATGTTATCCAGCAAGTTCTAAAAAGGCAATGCAATTTTTTTACCAAGTCCTGTTTAAACAAATTATTATTCATGTCTGACTGATTTGATTTCAGTCATAATTAATTCCTGCAAGGCCAGCATAAATTAACGTAGATGGCTCCATAATGTGGAAACCCCTTATCCAAAAAAAACCCTTATCCTGTGCATAAAAAATATATCTTACACTTATAATTCAGGATGCATACTGTTGACTGACTTGTATTGTATGTAGTTAAACTGCTGATTTGCCATGTAGCATGAGTATTAAATGTTTACTGTTTAGACCAATTATTGATAATATGGACTTGCAACAACATAAAAATGAGTTTTGTTACATTCTATGTCAGTATAACATGGAGTAACTGTAGGTCGGTCTATTTCTACAGGAAAATTAAATCTCTTTTTAGCCTGCTACATAAAGTCAACTACAGTTGTTACCCATGACATATACCTATGACATATGCCTAAAGAAAGAACCCATACCTTCCAATATTCATTTTTTAAAAGGTACCCTGTAGGACAAGGTTTATGTACTTGTTTTGTACTTTTCTTGTTAGCACAGCACAGCCACACTCTTTCAGTCCCCCAGCATTCTCTTGCTTTTGATTGTGAAGTATAAATATAAGCAACATTATAAACTGCACATGTCCTTGACCAGGGTGGACTAAAGTAGATGATTAGAATGCTTGGGGTTTCCTAACAACTTACTGCCCACTGGTGATTCTTTGTTTTCTTATCTTTCAACAGAACAAAATTAGTATTAGAAATGCAAAAAAACATACACCAGCTTAAGTTTGTCTTAAGTTGTTTTGAAAAATTGGTGTAATTTGCAAACTTAAACAATACCAAGACATACAAAAACTCAAACAACTTAACAAAGATACTGTATATCATATTCTTTTCCCAAAGGTATTTCAGCATTAATCCAATATCACTGCTTGTAAATAACCCCTATGTGTGGGAATTCTCAAAAATGACAGAAGTTCAAAATGGGGTTAAAGTTTTTTAAAATGTTGTTTTATACCAGAGAATCATTTAACAACATCAGAAAATTGTCTATAGGACACAACGCCTTTGCACCTCTACTGCAGGGTTACAGTGCCAGACAGCTGCAAAAAGTTTCTCAGAGCAAGATTCTAAGGGGTGTATATATTAACAATGGAGACAAATATCACCAGTGATGTTGCCCATAGCAACCAATTAGATCTTTGCTTTTGTTTTTGTCTCCAATGTTAATAAATACACCTCTTAGTAAAGTGTCTCCAATTTGATCTGCCATTAATTTACAAGCACAGGGATCTTAAACTTTGATGGTTGTCCTGATAAGTAACAACAATAGAAATCCTGGGCTTCACTGCAGAGGAAAAACTTGATCTGTAAACATGTCAACCAGAGGAGAAGAGTACATGTACACAAACTAACTGCAGTCCTCAGTGCTGCCTGAGATTTTCTAGAGCAAACATATGGCAGCCCAAAAGCTATTGAAAATGCTCTGTTCAAAAGAATGCATAATGCTCCCATATATCCAACATTTTCTGCTCTTCAGCCAGTCTCTCATCCAAGACAACATCTTAGGAAAACCTTAAGAATGTACGCTGTCCTAGATAATCTCTGACTAGATCTGCATTTTTGACCTGTTCAACATTAACATGAGATCACACTCAACATATTATGGTGTGATTAAAACTGCAGTGTGAAGAGGTAATGCCTTCTCTTCTTCAGACTTTACCGTTACCGCTGACAACTTTAATTAAATGTAATCAATTAACAACAGAGATGAGATTCCAGCATCTGAAGTGGCACATCTTCAACGCTTGTGATGCACATAACTGAACAGATATCAGAAATAGACTAGGATGAAAAAATCCCATTTGTTCTTGGCAGGGATATTCTGTGAGTTCACGAAATCTGATGATATGGTAATGCTTCCTATCCTAGAGAATAGGTGATAGGGGGAGACATCAGTGAAGACAAGAAATATGTCTGTAAAGTTGGTACCCAGGACTGTCATCTTTTCCTACCAGGACCAGGGTAGGCCTTTGCTGAAAACTGTAGTCACGACTACAACAAAGTGTAGACTGCAGTAAACCAACTAGGAAACCCTTAGTTTCATGAGTATGAATCACACACACTTTCACACAGTGAATCTGCCTTGAATCCTTTAGGACCCTTGTCTTCTTACAGTGCCCAAGCTTCACACATCACACTTTCTCTGAAGCCTCCAAGACCCCTACTCCTTACAGTGTCCAAGCATCATCCAAGCTGTCTCTTTACAGCTTTACTACATGGGTACTACCCTAATCCTACACACTTCTAATCCCTATCTGGTGTACCATTATCTCTGTGGTTCTACCCCAAATACTGACTCCTCGCTGGGGACTCAAACTTGCTAGCTGTCCTGATTAGCTCTCACTTCTAGAGTGAGTTAGTTATCACCTTCTACCTCTCTATCTATCCAGGAACGGATGCCCACCAGGATTATTTGTCTGTCTGCAGGTCTTACCAGGCAGAAAGAGGAAGTGTACAGCTAATGCACTTCCTTTTATAGGCTCTGCAAGTGAACTTGGCGTCAGCTGCTGGCTGGCCCTGCATGTAGCCAATTATTTACATATAATAAAATAATATATTTATTATAATATTTATATAATATTTATTTTACATGCTCACAAAATTACACCATGAACTATGGCCAGATTATAGTCATGTAAAAGAGGGACCTAGTAGCAACAGTAAGGGGCAGATTTATCAACATTCAGATTTTCATGGTTTTATAAAATTTTGAAAGCACAAATAAACTCATTTCCACTAAAACCATGAATGTCTTGTCATTTATTAAAAGATCTGAATTGAAAAAGGATAAAAATTAAAATGCGGAACAAAAACAAAAAGAACACAAAAATGTTTACCTACAAATTTGTGTAGACCTACAAATGGAAAAAACCCAGGAAACCTCTAAAACCATGAATTCAAATAAGATTGTTACAGTTTGCCTAGGACAAATCTGATTGACTTCTATATGACCTCAACAGCTTTTAGATGGCAAAGTTTTGTATTATGTTTCTCTTGTTCGTGGTTTTGACACATGATAAATGGAAAAAATTAATGTTTTTTTTCATGAAGAAATTGAGTTTTAGTGCAAAAACACGAAAAAATGAAATAAAAACGATAGTAATTTAGCCATAAGTCTCTCTGACTCTGTTTAAGAACATTTATGGGGTTATGTAATAAAAGGCAAGTTTGCTCATATCTCAGATAAGACTGTGCTTAAATTAACAGTTCAGTATAAAAATAAAACTGGGTAAAATAGACAGACTAAAATAAAAATGATTTCAATAGTTAGTTGGGCAAAAATTTAATCTATAAAGGCTGGAGTAAACAAATGTCTAACTTACTAGCCAGAACACTACTTCATCATTTGCAGCTATCTAACCTGTTAAAAGTCAGTAACGAAGCAGTGATTTGAGGGGGGGGCATATGAGTCATTACTGTTTGCTTTTGAATCAGACCTGTGTGCTCAGGATCTAAAGCAAACTAACTAAACAGTTATGTCCCATGTTGCTCCCTGTCAAGTTGCTGACTAACTGACTAGGTTAGAGAGCTGAAAAAAGGAATTAGTGTTCTGGCTATTATGTTAGACGTCCGCTCACTGCAGCCTTTATAGATTACATTTTTGCCTAACTAACTATATTAGAAACATTTTTTATTTTGCACTGCCCATCTTTTTTTTCAAATTTTATTTTTCAACGGAACCGTTCCTTTAAGAGGGGTTTTAATACTCTTGCCCCCGAATGGTCTGTTTCATGTACAACAGACTTTAAGAATTGCAACATTACAGTAGCTGGCATCTACACAAAGAGTCTTTTATTAAATCAAAGCTTACTACACAAGCTACAAAAAGTAATTATCCACTGCCAGCTGAACAACGGCACATTTGCCAAATGTGCAAAGAAAACTTAAAGACACGGGTAGAACATTCAATTGTACTCAGTGTTTTACAATCATGTACCTGCTGGTGAAAGAAAATACTCTACTATTCTTACACATAACTCGGTGAACAGCGAAGTAGAAAAATGCACCTCAATATTTTGAATTACATAGAAAATACAAGCTCAGCTCTTGAACTGATAAACCAAAGTAAAACAAAGATTCTACAGCCACAGTAAGGGGGCGCTATAAAACTACAGCCAATGCTTAATAAGACAAATAAACTGTTTATTAGTGTGCTTCCTCAAGCTAATATCTTTTCCTCATTGAAATAACTCCATGCAATTTGTCAGTCATGCATTGTAAGTTGCACCCTTGATTGGCTGCACTGAATGCTGCATTAACCTGTGAAATCTGTTAATTGCATTTGGAAAATTATTGTTTTGAATAAAAATAAATTGTTGAAATATATAAACTGTAAAAAATAAGTACAGTATTTTACAAATACTGTACTTATGTCTTACAGTTTATATATTGTAAAATAAACTTTTAAACTTTAACTTTTAAAAAAATCACTACAGTTTATTGGTAGTGATGAGTGAATCTGTCCCATTTTTTTTTTTTTTTACTGTAACCATGACTTTTGACATGACTTTTTTCATTCTGCAAATTTTTTGTAGCGGCAATTTTCCATAACAGTTTTACAAAAAAAATCTCCAATGGAAAAATGCAGAATTTCACAGTGAAAATTATAATAAGGTCATTCACATTCATTTTTAAGAGATTTGTTTTTTAAGTGAGTGAATTCTGTAAATAAAGATTTTTATAACAAAACTGATTTTATTACTAGTTGACAAAGGTATTGTGAATTATGCTCTACAGTATTCTCCTGTATTATTTAAGAGTTCACCAATTATAGGTATGCACTATTTATATGCAGTAATATGACATTTTAATATTGTGGTAGTAGGCTGGCCAGCCACCTGGAGTTTTCTGGATAAGGGGTCTTTCAGTTATTTGCATCTCCATACCTTATGTCTACTGGGGCACTGGCTGTTAGAAAAGGGGAACTCAGAGGATGGAAAAATGATGGTAGTGGCAAACTATTCAACCTTTTTTCTTTTTTATTTATAGACCAAGGGTAAAAAAAAATAGAATTCAAACCAACAAGACACAAAAAAATAAACAATTAACACAGGAACCTTTAGGGCAAAGTCACACATTGCGTAGGGTCCACTTTTGTCTACCTCACTCTTACTGGCTCCTTCTTGCTGCACTGACAGGCACAGCATTGGCCTAAGTGCATCTACACGGAGTGGATCCGATTCTCTCCGCCTACCTACAAACTGAAGGCGCAGAGCTTTGGACCTTACACAACTTGTGACTTTGCCCTAAAAGAATCTAGCCAGCAACAGAAACCACACACAAACCAGACTAACAATGAAAACATAAATACACTAAGGGGGGGGGGGCAAGGGTTAACAGGGACACCGGGTTGCTACTCCCAATAGCACCAGAGGATACTCTTAAAGACTCTGGTATATAAAGGAACATTACCACCAAAAAAATGAATGTGTTTTAAAGTAAACTAAATATAATGTACTGTTTGTTCTACACTGGTAAAAGTGTATTGGCTTTAGAGTTACTACTATAGTTTTCATAAAGAAGCAGCTGTGCACCCATAAGAGTGAAAAAAGAGTAAAGTCACAGGTTATATAGCAGATAGCAGACATGCTCTGTAGAACAGCGCTTATCTGTTATCTGCTATATAACTTGAGCTATTTAGCCCTATTTAAACTTGAATAGTTGCCCCAATGGCTACATAGCAGCTTGTTTATTTAACCTATAGTAGTCTTTCTGAAGCACACAAAGCTTTTACTAGTGTAGAGCAACAGAACATTATATCTTATTTACTTGAAAAAACACATTATTTTATGTCACTTCTCCTATAATGGAGTTACTTCTGCACAGGAGTTGCATAGGGTGAGCTCTATGTGCTCTTCTTACTAGAGCTGCTCTCTTTCATGTTAGCAGGAGTTCTCTGGCACTTAGAGCCAAAACTACTGTATGCCCTGAAATCTTCTATTACCAGCCAGGTAGCCTTGGTAGATGGAAGCTGTATCTACAGTATATATGAATAAAAAACTGTAAGTGTGAAATATTAAAAAAGAGGAGATTAATAATGGATGAGAAACTACTATACTGTAAATATTCTTTGAACCTTCATTTTATTCTGGCATTATTAAAATCACAAAGGTATCAGGATAAGATTAGGAATTATTGAGGAACTTTTGAAATCTATTGCAAATTTTAATTCAATTCATATCAGTATTTATCCAACGTATGAGAATATGCTATTTGCCACTAACAGAACAGCAGGCTTCATATGGTTTCAGAAGTGTATTAGCAAGTTACAATAATTAAAATTTGCTTCCAAAATGAACTACATACTCGACACTGTATACTGCATGTAATGATTGCCTTAGGTTCACATTATCATTGTACGTTGCTCAATTAACTCTTATTTCTGTTTTTTGCCAGAAGTGTATTAATTAATTGAACAATAAGAGAAAAAGGGCAAAGGGGACAATAATGTTTTGCATTATGTAGTTCAGTGGCTTTAAAATCAGTTCTGTAGATTATTAAGGTATTAAGGGCATTGCTGTTCTGGCTTTGAATATATGAAATTATTTTTGTGTTTTATGGCATGGGTACTGAAATTTGCAATTTCTGTCACAATTACTGCAGTCTTACCTTGGCAGTATAATTAGGTATCAGAAATTATGAAAACAATGTCTGATGGTATCTAAGCTAATTTGGCATGGGTATGTTTTAGGTGTTTTTAGTTCAGGTTCTATAAAAAAAATAGAAAAGTGGGTAACTTAAAATGAATGTGTTGTTTCAATACAGTTGTGTGGACCTATTTTAAATATAGATCTGCTCAGCTTATTTGATTCACACAAAGGTAGAATTGGTTTATATAGAGCCCTGCAGCGTCCATTTGAACATTTTCTTACAGACCCTATACAGTATTAAGTTTATGGAAGTTTGTTTAAGGAATCCCCTTTAAATCATGGATAAAAAAACAAATATGCTGTTTCTTTAACTACTAAATAACAAAATTGAGGAAGGGTATTGTTTTGAGTACTAAAAGGCCTGATTCTCATGTTTTCTTCACTGGCAAAGCATACCTAGTTATAAATAAAAACAATCTGTAGTTACCTGATTGTTATGGTTGCTGCTTTCAAGGAAAAATATGGACTTGCATTTATATTTTTATTTATATAGCACCTCCTATGTACACAGCACTCTACAGCCATTGGCTTTCACTCTTTTTGTACCTGTTTGTACCTGCATTCCCATATGCAAGTATACAGTTTTGACTAAAAAAGGCCCTGGCTCTTAATAGTGTGCAATAGCAAATAATACTGAGTGGTGCACATACCTAATTATACATTTTTTAAGCCATTCTTTTCCAAATTATTATAGCAGATTCTAACATTAAAATACTCTAACTAGACTTTAAATTCTGTTTTAAAACAAGTACCCTAAATATCTTTATATGAGCCCAGTTAGTTGCCATTAAGAAAATTACAAATACAGGATTTCTCTGTATTTGCTATGCTTTTCCATGGTTTCCTTTAGTAATGCGAGTCAAAATGTTGACCCTTTTTTACACATTACCAATACTGTGCCTAAAGGTCCCCATACACGGGCCGACTATAGCTGCCGATATCGGTCCCTTGGACCGATTCGGCAGCTAATCGGCTCGTGTGTGGGGAGAGCAGAGCGGCCTGGCCGACCGATATCTGGCCTGAAATTAGCCAGATCTCGATCGGCCAGGTTAGAAAATCCGGTCGGATCGGGGACCGCATCGGCTCGTTGATGCGGTCCCCGATCCGACTGCCCCATTGCCGCCCACATAATCCGATCGTTTGGCCCCAGGGCCAAACAATCGTATTATTTTTTTTTTTACCTAAATGCTCCCCGATATCGCCCACCCGTAGGTGGGGATATCGGGGGAAGATCCGCTCGCTTGGCGACATCGCCAAGCGAGCGGATCTGCTCGTGTATGGCCACCTTAAGGGTCTTAGACTCATTTCAGAAAGAAATAATACACTTTCCATGGGCAGGTAAGCTTGAAACATTGCAATAAAAGAGACTGCACAACAGAGATAAGGTTATGTACTATATTAAGGTAAGATCATTTTAGTGATTAATTTTTTGGTGAGGTCAAACAAAATTCTTCAGGTTGGATAAACCCATGGAATGCCATTTAGATAGCAGCCAACAGAAGCTAGTTGAAAGCAAGCTAAATATATTTGATAGTGAATGAATGTAATGAATATTTGGAAGTAGTATGACTGTTAGCAAATCCAGGATGTACAGTATCAATCAAGTAATAAAGCTGTTGTTGATAAAAATAAATATATTTATATACACATCCGTGAATCAAAGCAAAGATTGCAAAGATATGATGCACCAGGTTCTTGTAACTGAAAGCTAAAAAGAGCTACATAGTCCTGTGGTGGTAATAGCTCCAAATCACCTACATTTTATTGACTTAAATGTTCACTTCATCTAAACTTTGTAACATTTTGCTTCATTTTCAGGAAACATTATAATTTTGTTTAAAAATGCCTGCAAGTGCTACGACAGTATCCACGTCAAGCCAAACATGGTTAATTGCACAAGTAACTTGCCATAAACTGTTAATCTTTATTATATTTTAGTCCTATAGACAGACCTTTTCTAAGATACTTTTCAGCTGGTCTTTATCATTTATTTTGCATGTTTTAGGATTTTGTAATGTTTCTATTCAGATCTTTATAGCCTGTAACTGGAAATATCTGGTTGTTAGGGTTACAAATTAACTCAGAAAAACCACACCGACTGTGAGACTTTAGTTTTATTAAAAAAAAATTCTTTATATTCAGAACCTTTCTTGGTCGTAGACTATTCTGACATCCTAAATACTGCTTGGCTTTTAGGGTAATTAAGTCATGGCAACCAGGTAACAGCTTAGATTTCAGTCTGGAGGGATCTGCGGAACAGCACAAAAAATACAAAAAAAAAATTATATTGCGGAATATTGCTATCTACATAATACTGAAACCCTTTAGGGCAATGGCACACAAGGAGATTTGTCGCCCACTGGAAATCTGCACTACCCCTGGCTACAGATCTGAAAATGCCTTGCCATTCACTAACCTTCGGATTGCCATATGTTAAACAAATTACATGAAACAATCTGGCTTAACTGTGTTAAAATGCCCTCTTCTGCATGTTATCTGTTTTACATGTGGTGATCCAAAGTTTAGTGATTAATAAGGCATTTTTAGGGCATTTTTTTGCCTGCAGATCACAGATTTTCCATGAGTGACAAATCTCATTGTGTGCTTTTGCCCTTAAGGTGACCTGTGATGTGAACTGGCAGATGGGATTTTAGGGTGGGATGGGTAATTAGTATTTGAAGGCTGGAGTTACACAGACTGGAGTGCCTTTTACCAAATAAGTGAATGGCCACAAGGCTAGCAGTTGGGAAGTAGAGAGTAGGTGGCTTAACCTCATAGATAGCAGATAGTAGCATACTTGGGCTTAAGGATTTACCAACCTTCATGTCTGGTAAATCTATTGTTCTAGACATTTTAAATGCTGTAAGATAACAAGAATTTTAAGATACATACAAAAAAGGGTTATAAACAGTTTGAATATAATGTAAACCTGGACACTGGGCATATACAGGCATGGATGTATTATCTCCTAAGCAGCTGGAAGAAGTCTCTGAAACATATTTCTTATTGGATGGTAACTGTTTCTACATCTTTCTAACTGTTTTGTGTTTTGTTGCCAGACTTTAAATTATGACATGCACTAAATAGATAGGGACAACATACAGAGCTTACATAGAACTTGGCATAGGTATGGTGGCTTTTCATTTTTATAAAAATGTTAAAACTCCAATTTTAGAAGATTTGTGTAATTGCAGATAATAAAACATGCTAGGATTCAATTAATTTATTTTGTAATAAATGTTATATTTATATGTGTGAGTATGTTTTGTAAATATGTGTGGTAGCTGTTGGCCATATATCTGGCTCCACAACCCATCATCCTACCAACAGGATCACACAAGAATTAACCTCTTTATGACCAGCTTTGCTAAATATTGATTATGCTTCCATTGTTGCTGTGAGTGTATACAATATAATGACTGGTTAGTAGTAGGTATTCATGAAATATTAGCCTATCACATGGTAATTATTTGCTGACCAGAAAAATATTTGTTCTCATTTGTCTGGAAAAAGGTTTAATAAGTTGCAATGGGATTAACTATTGAGTTCTTTTGTGACTGCAAGGTGTGGTGCAAAATACTATAGTTGGTACAAAATCATATCCATCAAAATGCTAGTCACAAAAGTACTTGCTTTAATATACAGTATGCTCCTCTGTATTAAAATGCTGGATGCAGACAGTTGTATTAGTACAAGGTACAATATACAGGATGCAAGGACTTGAGGAGGTGTTACTTTCAGCATTTCCTTGGTGTATTGCACCTAATGATTCACACATTAACACACCTTAAAGTGATGCATACTCATTAAAATGTAATTTGTTAGTTGTAGTGTTTATTGGGTGAATAAAAAATTTATTAGGTTTTGGAAAAGATATGTGCATTGTGCCAGTGCTAGACTGTATATTTTGGTGCTAGATTGTTTGTGAACCATCATGCCTTGTTATGTACAGAAACTGATCAATCGTATAGATCTGCAGACAAATACACAACTATAGAGAAAGGCCTGTGGGACATTTTTTTATACTGTATACTGACAACATGTATTTTCATACTTTGATTAACATTAACCAATAATTCCTTCATATTGTTCTCCATGTGCAGTGGGTGCAAACACTTACAGGGTTGGACTAGGCCACCAGGACACTGGGAAAATACCTAATGGGCCCCAGCGGCCCAGACCCAACCCCGTTGGGCCCCTGATGAGTTTCACATACGCGCACTCAGGGGAGGACGTTGGGCGGGGGAAGTGGGTTTTAGGGGGGCCCCTGCAGGCGATGCATCAGTGAAAACACATTGGGAAGTGCGGGGCCCCTGTGGGCCCTTCACCCCCCAGTCCGACCCTGAACACTTAAACATAATAAATGTCCTCAGGCTTTAATTAGTGAATATATATTTTGAGTAAGCTAAATTTAATTCTACCTGGGTATATCCCTAAAATAACAGCATATGCTCTGTCTAATAGGACAAATTTGCCATTGTTTTAAAGGAGAAGGAAAGGGAGAAAACTGCACCAGCCCAAGGTAGCTGCAAGCCAGCAATCCTCTTCCTTCTCCCTTCGGGATCCCAGGACTGGCGCATGCGCAGTAGAGTGAAAAAGCCGGCCTTTTAGTTAGTTTGGTTTTTCACTCTACTGCACATGTGCAAGTGGCACAAAGAAAGAAGAAGGAAGCCACCCCAGGCTGATGTGGTTTTCTTCTAACATGAGCACCACCCAAGGTAAAAGGTAACTTATTACAATCACGGGGGGTGCCTAACATTTGGCACCCCCCAGTGATTTTTAACTTGCCTTCTCCTTTAAGAAAACATAAATCTTTTCATAAAGTGTATGTTGAATATAATTAAACCACTTTACCCTCCTAAGAATAATATACTGGAGCCAAGTTGCACCAGCATGGTTACCCATAGCAACCAACCAGACTTTAGCTTTCCATTTTTAACTTGTATTAGACTGATCTGAATTAACTGTTGATTGTTTGTTATGGGTAACTGCACTAGTGCATTTTAGCACTTATATTTGTAAATCACCCCAGTACATATAGAATGGCCTTTTGATCTCTGTTTTTTGGATTGATAGCTGTTGTTCATGTTCATATATATGTATATATACCCTCACCTCTGATTAAAAAGAAATCTACTATTGTACAATCCACTAAGATATATATATATATATATATATATTCACCACATATTTATCCAACAGTGCATTTTCTTAAATTAGCCAAGTGAATGCCTGATTGAATAGTTAAAATGTTTTGTCTGCACTTGATTTTAAATGCAGTTAATTTTCTGTATTTGTAAAGGATTATGAGAGGTAAAAAGCCAGCGTACTTTTGTCAACATTTTCTGAAGCATGGTAAAGAAAAAACAGTCTTTAATAATTTGAAATGGCACTTAAATAAAATCCTACTTCATGTTTTCTGTAATTATTCCTTGTTTGTTGCTGAAGGTTATTTTCCATTCAGAAGCCTAGCAATGTTCGCAAATACTAGATATTGTTTCATCATATACTTTAACTTTTTGTAGATAGGGTCTATAAATTGAACTTGTCTGTTCATGTTTCTACAAGATATGATCACAGAACTGAAATCTATATTCATTTTATTTACTTATTCATGTATGTTATTATTAGGTTTGTGGTCCATTTTAGTCCCTGTTGCTTTGAATATGGTTTACTTGGGGAGAACTGGGGAACCCCTCTGCTCAGATATGTAATCAAGAATCAGAACAGGTGCTGTTTTTCATTTGATTGGATAATTAGCCTGTGGAAGTTAATTAAAGCTATTCACCAATAAGAAGAAACAGACTATAAATAAACCACAGTTTAATTTGCATAACGCTCCTATTAAATCCTCTTAACTCACTTTTTAAAGTGTTCAGTACCAAAAGCTTGTAGAGCTCATATACTGTGTCTTGGTCAGAATGGACAGTAATCAAGTATGTGCAATGGATTTCTCATTTTCAGGAGCCATAAATCTAGTTCTCTTTTCACTATCACATTACCACTGCCTCTAATAGTACAGAGCCTATTCATTAAAGTCATAAATTCTAAATCATATTTGGGATGTTTTACTAAATTCTCTGCTGCTGTTTGTATATAGTTTAATGTCTGCAATACTAGCAGAGAAGCACATATTGAGAAAAAAAAATTACTTATTTATTCTCCTGAGGTTTTTTTCTCATTTCTCATTTTTCTAACTTCACTTTATGTCTAATCTGAATATTGCTGATCATACAGCAATACATTTCTGGAACAAAAAAGTGCTAAGATCAAGTTGCTTGAAAAGACTTGCCGTATTGTTCTTTTATGTGATGTGTTCTGCAGTGCATTTATGTTATAAAGAAAGGCATTTGATCTTGGTAGCAGTCACACACATTTTATTATATAGTAAATCTTGTTATTTCAATTGATGTAATCACTTTGACTGCCCCTGAACATGGGGCTTAATGAAAACAGCGAGAGCAAATGATTCTAACCCAAAGTGCAGAATACAGATTGAAGATAATGAGAATTAACCTTAGCATCTTATAAAAATCAATGACCGCAACTGTTTTAATGGATAGAGAATCATCCATGGTATTACTGAAACTAACACTCTTATGAAAGTAGAAAGCAACAAGCCTATCATTTTTTTCAGGATCACAGCAGGAAATTGTTTATCATCTGACTGTGTGATGCTCTGGGCTAAATGTTCTTTTAACTATTTACATAATATATTCACATTTTGTGAATTTGCATAAAAATGCAAAAATATTGAATTCTTTGCTGCTTCTCTATTTTTGCAAATACAGTATGTTAAAGATTCCTTTAGGAAGCTGAAGGATGGTGTACCAACAGGGCAGTGCAAATCCTTTCAAACCATTTTCTAGTATCAGTGGAAAGCTGGAACTATGAGGAATTTGAAGATTTTAGAAGTCAGAACTAAGAAACATTAATTCTGGGGAAGAAAAGACACAACCAAGTCCATTGACTCCAAGATGGCAATCAATTAACTTTGTTCTAAAAGCTAATTTTTAGTGGTGAGTGAACCTGTCCTGTTTTGCTTCATCACAAAATTAGCAAAAGGACGAAAATTTTGCAAAACACAAGTGTTGCGTGTCCATTTTGTTGTGCGCACCTTTTTTTTAGGTGACTGTGCCTTTTCTGACATTACCGTACCCATTTTTGCGTGGACATGCCCAATTTTATACAACCACACCCAAATTTACATGACCATTTTGACACGACAGTGCCCATTTTGATGCAACCTATTTTGACACGACCGTGACTTTTTTGGTATGCAGCAACTTTTTTTGTAGCGAATTTTCACGAAACAATTGGCGAAATGCAGACATTTGCTGCGAATCCTTGCCTCGCAAAAAACTTTGCTCATCACTACAAATTTTGGTAACCCTATATTTTCTCACTTTTTTCATCCAACCCCTTCTTGAAACTATCTAATGTATCTGCCAGTATGACAGGGAGAGAATTCCACAACTTCTCAGCTCTCACTGTAAAAACCCTTTCTGAATATTTAGATGGAACCTCCTTTTTTAATGTCAGTGACTGCCTTTGTGTCTGCTGGAAGGACCTACTTGTAAATAAATCATTATGATGTGGTCCCCTTGTGTTTATAAAAATGATCATATCTTCTCTTAAACACTCCTCTTCTCCAATATAAAAATTCCTAACTTGGCCTGACTTTCTTCATAACTGTGACTTTCCATACTTCTCCTATGAGCAGCATTTCCCCTCAGTAAATACCATCATAGAAGTCATATGAGGTGTGTGTTTAGTATTTCATGTTTCAGTTCCAGTTGATTCTGACTCTTATGTCGACTTATAAATAATTATGTCTGTTCCTGCAAGCTTGTTTTTTTCTGCAATTTATTAAATCAATTTCATAAACAAATCTTGCTACCTAAAAACCTGCTGAAAGTACATAAAATTTAGCAATTAGTAGGTCCCCTGATTTATACCATACCAGATTAGAATATACAGTAGCAAGCATCAGCTGTAGTAAAAGACATAAATAAACCCAGTGTTTCCATATTGCACCTGTATATCTTCTGGTATCCAAGGACTCATCAAGAACTTTTCATCCAACTGTCCTTGGCGACTCAACATTTTATGACCAGACTAGAAAGCTGGAGTTTTAATACCCTGAATATATAAATATGATACAATATTGAGGTGCTTAATATGATGGGAGCAGACCCCACCCCCCAAAAAAAGAAAAAATATATCAAACATACAGCTATGATTCTTGCTTGAACTACTGAATGGGATACACATTGTGGGGATTTTCATGCTATAGTTATTGTATGTGTTTTGG
This sequence comes from Xenopus tropicalis, assembly GCF_000004195.4. Lineage (NCBI taxonomy): Eukaryota > Metazoa > Chordata > Amphibia > Anura > Pipidae > Xenopus > Xenopus tropicalis. Next base: position 40,648,859 of record NC_030680.2, read on the forward strand.
CATAACAATCAAACAGTAAAGCATATGCTTTATATTATTAAGCTGTGCAGTGTATGCATTCAGTTTGTAGTATGGGGTTAATGCATTAGAAAGAGAACTTGATTTTGCTGTTTATAGAAGTTAGAGAAAATATTCACTGCGTGATTGGCAAGGGGGTGGGGGCAGGTGTCCACTTTTTGCACACCTTATTGCTCTTGCTTATGTCTGGGGCATTTATAAATTATCGAAGGAGAGAGGAATGATTTACTACTGGTATGTCTCACGGTGCAAGGACGGATAACATATTCTTCCTGCTTTGATAAAACACATTGAAATTCCAGATTGCCAGTCTGAGTCTGACTACAGTCTTGAAAGCCAGCTGTATTTAAGAAGCATTTGACAAATATGAGCGTTTGACAAAAATGAGAATTCTCTTTCTGTTGTGAGTTACGGAGCATAATCAATAATCAAAACTGGTCTGATTTATTTTAATGCACCATGTAAAAGTCTCTTTCATTTATCAGTGTAAGTTACCAATAAATGAGATTGTAAAATAGTAACCAGTGCTGAAACAAGGAGTTCCTTATACCATCTGTACGCTATTTGTTCACTTCTCTTTTTATTCCTCTCCTTCTCTCCCCACACTACATCTACAGCTCTCTCCCCCCTCCATCACACCCCGTTCACCCTCCTCCTCCTATAATATTCAGCATGCTGTTCTTTTTGAAATAATTAGCGCTTTTGCATTTAAGGAGATGCAGATTGGCGTCTGTATACAAATTACTTTTCTGTCAGTTACTTAAAGAGAGATCATGGATTGGGGTGGGTGAGATGGATGGATGGGAATTAATTTTTATTTTAGTCATGGGAGGGGTGACTCTTGTAGAAAGCAGCTGAGTGTTTAAATGGAAGAGTGTTATTAAAACTACACATCAAGACTATGGCGGCCTGCATGCATAGGAATGCTTGAACAGGAAGGAAATTAGTAGTATATGAGAATAATACATCGCAACTGCACAAAAACAACTGAAAAAAAGTACAAAATGACTGCTAAATGTAAAAACAAATGTGAAAATCCGGATAATATGACCACATGTAATAATAATCCTTTATATACTAGCAATCCAAACCATAACTAAGATGACTAGAACACTAAAGATTGTGCTGCAAATAAAAAGTGCAAGACTACAGGAGCTACTGTTTAGTTCTTGCATGTAAATATTTCTCTTAAGCAATAGTCCTGTTTTCCAGCTTGTGTGCTAACATCTCTGTGTTCAGCCATCTTGTATCTGTTTTCTAAACAAATTGAAATTCAGTTTATTGTGTTCAGTGGAGAGACTTTGATAATACTTATTCATGCCCCTGATAAACTAATGGTATTTTCAAATTCAAGTGTTGTTCTTCTAGAAAAGGTGCAAGGCTTTTGGGAGGTTCAGACTTTCAGGCTCTTTAATTTATTTGTATTACCAATTCTTAATTCCAATATTGTGCCATATTTTAAAAAGTGAAGAATTAAGAAGTACAAAATAATATTTGTAGATAAATGGCATTTATATCCTATTTATTTTATCAAAATATAAATCTGATTATATTATTCTCATGAAAGTTTTCCTTGATTTAATGCAGGTTAAAGCATAGATAGAAAAGATATACCCCTGACCATCATCTTTTATAAAAAAAAGAACAGCTGAAACTCTTCACAATCAGGTTACTCATAATATTTTATATAATTTTATATAAATTTATATAATATTTTAATAATTATTAGTGATGAGCGAATCTGTTCCATTGTGCTTCACTAAAAAATTAGCAAAATTACAGAGAAATCTGCAAAACAGCAGAATATTTGCGAAGCACATTTGTCACGTGACTTTTTTGTTGTGTGCATATTTTTTTGACGCGCCAGTGCCTATTTTGACACAATCATACCCATTTTGACACTTCCACAGGCATTTTGACAAGACTGGGGCGATTTTTTTGATGCACAAAATTTTTTTCCACTGTAAATTTTTGCTGCAGTTTTGCGAGACAGTCCGCCAATGGCAAAATTCACTGCAAATCCATGCCTGCTGAAAAAATTCACTTAGCGCTATATATTAACTAGCAGACTGTAGGGCATTTACGAAAAAAATAGTCAGTGAGCCGCATCAATAAAAAATCTCAGGATGAAATCAAAAGTTAACAAAAAGCAATAGCACAGGCATACCCAGCTAAACTAAAACTAAGTCATTTGTAAAATCATTTTCTCTAATTGCAACATGACTCTGGAACACTCTACCATCCTGCATCAAACAAGGTCCCACACTAACCCTTTTCTTACAATTCACTTCTAGAGAAAGTATTCCTGATTCTCCTTCTGCTAAAACACATCCATGACTTGTAAACTGTTTAGGACAGAAATGTAATTCTAGTCATGTCCGGAAACTCCTAGCACTGTATCTATCCTCAATGTATAACCTCTGTTTATGCTTTGTAAAACACTGTGTACATTTGTGGTGATATATAAAATATATACCAACAATGAACATGTTCTGCAAATATAGATGTAGTTAGATAATAGCCTGTTGACTACATTACATTAAAATGTTTTCTAATTTTTAAAAATGTTACTTTCTGTCTTTTTTCTGCAGAAGTCAAAGGTCATCAACGTGGCAGAAAAATCCTTATTGCATTGTAGTAAACCTATCAATAAGATACCTCACTTCCAGGGACAACCAAGTAGAACAAGAGTGGGGAGAAAATTAGAGAGTCAGGTTTGAGGCAACAGAGCAGAAACAAAATCTCATGTAAACTCATGCAAACAAGAAGTTTGTGTCTTTAGTCCAATGCAAGTATTTTTAGAGTGCAACAAATTGTTCCAGGTGGCCCAAGTGAGAACAGGAATGTAAAGTACAATTTCCCTCTTCCAATTTCCCCCCTTCATCCTTCCCTTAAAACCTTTCCCTTTCTAGATTCCTGCCTCCCTGACTCTGCATTATTTATACCGCTTTACTTTTCTACTGTCTCTATTTATACATATTTCCTTTGATTTTTTAAAATCAAGCTGCTTTATTTGCACACTTTTCATGGATTTCTTTCCCCACTAAATTATTATTGTCCAAACCTTCCCTTTCTCTTTGACTTCCACCTTCTCCATCTCCCCTTTCTTTCACCTCCCATGTGGTCCCTTCTCTGCCTCTCTTCCCTCCTTTCCCTCCCCCTCCGCTCCTTTTCCCTCCAGTTCCAAGGGGCCCCTGGCCAGTGGGTTCGGTATTCCCGGCCTACATCAGCTAGTGGCAATGGAGGTTGGGGAGAAGACCTTAATTTTCGGCTTCGGACAAATGCCAGCCGTGGCCTGCTTCTTTACCAAGATGATGAAGGGGACTGTGATTTTCTTGAGCTAGTTTTAGATGGAGGACGCCCACGCCTAAGGTTTTCCATCTCTTGTTCTGAGCCTGCGGTTGTCCGCTTACCTCGAGTAGTATCAGATGGCCTTTGGCATGCAATAGTAATTGGTGGAAATGGCCGTGAAGGCTGGCTGTCTGTAGATGGAGAGAGGGGAGTAGCTGAAGTACGGTCTAAACGAAAAGAAATGCTACTTCGCAGTGATCTTTTTGTTGGAGGTCTGCCCTCTGACCTTCGTTTATCAGCACTGACTCTTGGAGGAGCCAAATATGAGCCACCTTTCCTTGGTGAACTTGAAAGTTTGAAATTGGGAGGGAGACCAGGACAGTTGCTTGCTAGTCATGGGGTGGGAGGAACAGAAGAGGAGGCAGAGAGGGTGGAAGAAGGGAAGAGGTTACATTCATGCCGAGGAGCCAACCCATGCCTTAATGGAGGAAGATGCAGAGATGAAGAGGAAGGAGAAGTGAGATGTGACTGTCGGGACACTGGGTATCATGGAGAGAACTGTTCTGAAGGTGAGTGGTGATCATTTTTTTAAAAATCTTCCAGTATATTTCTATTTCCTCCTCTGCTGAGACTGTTTGTGAATTTATATAAACATTTTTTATTTCAGTTTACTTAAAGTTATATTTTTTGAGTTGACAATAATGTTGACTAGTTCTCTATATGATTAACGTCTTACTTTCCTTTGCTTTATCCCTCTGTTTAACATGTTTTGTTCTATGTTTCACCTGTCATTTATTGTACAAGGAGCATGCAATAATTTACACACACACCACTTTCCTCCACTCAGATAACCTATAGAATTGTAATTTAGTAGTCAGCTGCCTGGGTGCCAGTAAAACAGAAATAACATGTAGAAAAGAAATAGCAGAATGGTTTACTGAACAAACAAGCAAACCCCAGTGGAAGGTAGTACTATTTTACCAAAAAAATAAATAAACAAAATCCTTTGCTGTGTCGAGTGAAGTATTTTTGGATATATATGCAAAGTGGATTTATCATATTCCATATAGAAATTTGATAAACCTATTTTTAGCACAAACAATCTAGTTTAAAAAACAAAGATGTTAATTTAAGCATCTGTTAAAATAGCCCATATATCTATCATAGAACCATTTGTGTTCCCTCTAGAAGACATCTGGTTGTCATGTGAAAAAGTTTGCTTAAACCACCCCAAAATTTAATGCACTGCTGAGCATCCAGACATACAGTGTAGTCTTTTCATGTTTTATATAATGTGTCCAAGCAGGTTGTGGAGCAGGGGGTCATGCTATACCCACATTTGCAATTGAACGGCATAAACCGTATCTCGTTAAATCTCAATATTTGCCATGTGTCAATCCTTTAAAACATGCCTGACTGTGTCACTGTTCACATTTGGGTAAAAACTTTATTTTGCTAGGTAAACTTAATATAATTAATCCCATTTGCAACTGCTTATATTATCACCCCCCCACACACACATTGTGATAAATTTGGCATTCTATCTCTAACAATGAGCAGGGCAGCTTCTACCACAGTGGGAGGTTGGGGGGCACTGTTAATATACACATAGGCTAATTATATGAATACATTTCTGGCTGCCCCAGACACTCTCTGTATTCCATAACCTTGTTAGGGCTTTTAAATATTCTTTATTTTGTGCAACACAAGGAAAGACAGTTTCAAGTCCCTCTTAGGCAGTAGTCTCCCACTGATAAAATCCATTTATCTGGAGTAGAAGAGGGGTCTTGTCACTTTTTAGCAGCAGCAAGTGGTGCTAAATTCATACCACTGACCTCTAAGCAGCAGTTGATGGGATTATTTGCAGGAAGCATAGAAGAAGCAGTTAGCAACCCAGCATCCCACAACAGAGGAACAGCAGCTGACATTTTTTTTACCATGGTGCAGGAATAATAGTTGTTTGAGGGTTCAGGTGAAGGACTAGTTATTGTTTCTTCTTCCCTTGTACTATTTTAGAGGCAGGGAGTAGTAGATACTACCTTATACTGAGGGGGAAGGGGGGGAAATGATCACTGTTTGAGAAAACCAACAGGAGCAAATTAATCAAAAATTGTGGAAAAAAAATAATGTGATTAGTTGCAAAAGTTACATTAGCAAATTTTACAATTTAAGTATAGCATCTGTTATCTAGAATGTTTGGGATCTAGAGTTTCCAGATACATATTAAAAACAACAACAGTCTAAACATGAAATAAACTCAGTAGGATGGTTTTGCCACTAATATGGATTTTTGTTAGGACCACGTACAGGTATGAGACCTGTTATCCAGAATGCTCAGGTATTCTGCTTAAAGGGTCTTTCTGTTGTTTGGATCTCCATACCTTAAGTCTACTAAAAAATCAATAAAACATTAATTAAACCTAATAGGTTTTGCGTCCAGTAAGGATTCATTTTATCTTAGTTGGGATCAAGAACAAGATACTGTTCTATTATTACAGAGAAAAAAGAAATCAGTTTTACAAATCTGAATTATTTGATTAAAATGGAGTCTATGGGAGACAGGCTTTACGTAATTTGGAACTTTCTGGATAACGGGTTTTTCGGATAACGAATCCCATACCTGTACAAGCTATTGTTTTATTATCACAGAGAAAAACAACATCATTTTTAAAAATGAGAAAGTATTCGCTCAAAATGGACTCGCTTTCTGGATATCAGATTGTCAGATAAGAGATCCCATAAATGTACTGTGTTTGGGGTAATGCACGTATACTACCAAGGCATATATTCAGTTTATTTACATATCATTTTATATATATATATTTATTATTTATGTATTTCTTTTTTTCTTTATTCCTTTTCATATTGTAGCAGTGTTTTTTCTCTATTTATCTGGCTCTGCCACACAAGCACTGTCATACTACACCATCCCCCTAACTGTAAATATCCCCCTCCCTATTTCTTATCCCTTGTGGATGTCACCAGCAGTGACACTGGCTCTCAGCCTGGGGTTTGCTGGTCTATTCATATCCACTGAGGGGGGCCTACTCCGGGGGGCTCAGCTGGCTGAATGAGCATAAGCTGCAGGGTGGTGACAGTCCAGGGGCAAGGAGCGATATGAAGGTCACAATGAGAAAAATTAAGCAATGGAGAAAGAGGGAGATGCACATTTAACTGAGGGATGTAAAGATATTTTCTGTATGCATAAATTATACAATTATGAAAATTCTGTTTAGATTAAATGAAATAGGGGGGGAGGAACTAAAGAAGTTTGGGTGGGGAGATAGTAAGCAGAAAATATGTTTGTAAAATGTGTCCGTGCTATCAATGTATCTCTTTTTATTACACGTTGTTGTGTTTTATATTTTAGATAGTACACCTTTTCAGCCCTTTTGTCTCATTAAATATTGTCTCTTTCTCTCTCCTGCCCCCTTGTGTATGTAGAGGATCGTGTGATTGAAGGTGAGTAACTGCTTAACCTTATCATAACATGAGAAATTCTGCAAGAATATGTTAAAAAGGGGGTTTTAGCATTTAGCTTCCCTTAATTCCACTCTCCTGTCTCCTTCTTTCATTCCTCCCTTCTACTCCTCTCTATCTCTTCCCCCCTCCTTGTTTTCTTGCTTTGCCTGTCACCTGACTCAGTGGAATATAGTAATGAGCAAGCATTATGCAAATTATGTTAATTAGACTTTAATGGAAGAGCTCATGGCTGAAAATCAAGAGAGACCTAGAGGAAAGAAAGGGAGGTTGGGAATGAAAGAGACTATGATCTGTGTTCTATTAGTTGAGAATAACATAACACATAATGCATCTCATAAATTCTTATTTAGAAATATGGAGAAAAGTTCAGTAAGATTTTTTTTTAGCACAGAAAATATCTTAAATAACTGTAGAGCAAAAGGAAGGGGCAGTGGAGCACAGTAGATGAGGCAGAAAATAGCATAGAAAACAGAAACAAATAACATATTAAGTAGCCACACAAGCTACCTCATCAATAAATGAAACATAAAATATTTAAAATAGAATGAATAGCTACAGAAATGTAATTGCATCCCCTGCTACCCATTGATCTGGTTTTTTTTAAGCCAAAACGCCTTGATTTAAATATAATACATATTTGTAAGTTGTTTTTTTTTAATCACTTGAGAAAAAACTCCCACCGGTAGAAAAGAGCCGGGCCAAGTATAAAAACAGTAGTGGAAGCAAATTGTTCAAGCTGTTTAGAAAGTGAGTTTTTCATAGCAAGTTCTAGGAGTTGTTATCTAGTGATTTGCTGAGAAATCACAACAAATAGTTCATGTGGCTTTATCCTAAGGCAGCAGAATATGAAGAGAAGAAGAGATGGGAATTAAACATGAAAGGAAGGGAGGCATGTTGGCACATAGTTTTGCAATACTAGGATATTTTACATCCCATTTTATCTTTGAAAATGTTCTGTCAGAGCAGATATGTTTTCTCTAGAAACATTTCAGTAAAACTTATGGCAAAGATATATAACACACATTTCCCATAAGAAGGATTTATTCATTTTTAAGTAACTTAATGTATGAAAACTGTGCTAACTGCTCTTGTCTAGGAGCTTTACAAGAAGAATTGACATTTTTATTTTTAAAAGGTAAACAAATTTGGTTAAATCAATAGTATTTGTCTGTAGAAAGTCCTAATATATAAGATATATATATATATATATAGATAGATAGATAGATAGATAGATAGATAGATGTTGACAACACTCCTTATTCCATGGATAGTGATTATCTTTTTATATCACCATCGTGCTGCAAATTCCAACGTCTCAGTTCCACTAGGAAACATATCTAAACTGCAATCTAATCTGACATGTGACTTTTCAATCATTATTTTTACCTTCGATGTGCAAATCCTTTGAGTGCCGTCAGTCTCTACTACTTCGAAAATTCTAAGCTCTGGCACCAAGGTATCGTTAATTTCTATGGGTGTGCTCCCCACTCTGGACTGTGTTATATATATAGATAGATAGATAGATAGATAGATAGATAGATAGATAGATAGATAGATAGATAGATAGATATTGACAACACTCCTTATTCCATGATTAGTGATTATCTTTTTATGTCACCATCGTGCTGCAAATTCCAACGTCTCGGTTCCACTAGGAAACATATCTAAACTGCAAAAAAATTAATGTATTCTTTTTACAAAGACATATGTGATTCCTCAGATTGAGAGAAAACTATGATAGTCTCCCATTGACTCTCTGGGAACATTTCATCCCAACTTCCCCAGTAAGATGAGTAATTCAACTTTCCCTGATCTGGTTTCCTTGTAAAGTATTGGTTTCCTGGACTTGAAGTTCCACCCACTATGTAAAGCAGAGATAGGAATTGAATAAGTTCATGTCAAAAAGAGTAAGTATTTTTTCCCTGGCTGCTGACAACTTCAACCTCAATTATGATTCTCCTATGGAGTTACTATACTGCTAGTCAAATAAGCCACTTTGGTGAGTTTCTCCTTTCCCTGAACTGCTATATGTTATCACCCTTTATTTTTTTGGCGTTGACATATTTACACAGCACATTACAGAGTCAGATGTGGATCATTCACCTTCCTCAGTGGAGCCAAGGATCTAAGCAATAAGAATAATAACAGAACAAATCAGGACAAAACATGTATCTAAGTGCTTAAAGTGTTTAAAGGAGCTGAATTGTAATTTATCATCAGTTTACCCAAAAAATCACATGCTTACCAATCTGACTAATACCACTGAGGCATTCCATAGCATCAGACAACAAGACCAGACTAGCAATTTCAATAATATGGCAAATTCTATGGGCACATTTAACTGGTAATTTTGGGGGCTGGTGGGGGCTTTTTGGAAATCAATATATTTGAAATGCCTGAGTACTTTGAATTTCAACCTAGACATGTGGAGCAGTACATTGTGTTAAAGAGTAAAATAAGTCTGCCAGCCAGTCACCCCAAAATGACAGTCAGTCTGTCAGTCTGACTAATGTGAGTGCACCATTCCACAGTCAGAGAACTATTCAGCAGCACATATGCCATTCATGTATAAAACGTCTTTCAAAAGTTCTAAGCTTCAATCTGCCTTCTGTTTACCCCAATATTACAAGCTTGCCTATCTGACCAGTTACATATCCCATTCCACAGTATTTGAGAACTACTCGGCAGCAAATTGTACCACAGGATGCCCTTACCTAGCATCTTAATCTTTAATTCTAATATTTGTTTAATCCAGTATCCCAGGCTTGCCCATCTGACCAATGAAATTGCACTATTTTGTAGTATTGGAAAACTACTCATAAAAATACCTTCTTATGAGTTGTTAAGAGTGCTAAATGTTATGCAGTCCTGACTGGTTTCATATGCAATCATTGTCACAGGTCTGTCTATCTATCTGATCAGGGACATTGCGGCATTCCATAGAAAAATTCAGCATCCCAAATATTTTACAGGGTGATTAACTATAAAATATTTTATGTATACTTGTTTTTCTTTTTTAACTTGTATTTCAAAAGGTATGATATCATAACAACGTAGAGTCAGTTAAGATGTGCTACACGGTGAAATAGCTTCTTGTAGCCCCAGGTGCATGCTTTACCCTCTGTCCGGGTGAATAAGTACAAAAATTATGAAAACAGCAGCACACTGGTTAATTTGAAAAAGTGATAACTTTACTCAAGTGCCAAAGGCAACGTTTCGGGCTTCAATCTGGCCCTTTATCAAGCCTCATATCATAACAACGTATTTATAAACAAGGAAACACTCAAAGATGACTTCCCCACTATGATGGCTTCCCCACTACAATGTCTCTTGACTTGCAGTATATACATTAGCAAAAAACACTCCTATATGTTTTCTACCCTCTTCTACATCAGGGTACCTGTAAATGTTCTTCCCATGTAACCAGTATATCATTGCTAGTAGCAGATAATTGGGCCTCAGCAAGCTCATTGCATAGAGCTGTGTGCATGCTCCACTCTATATCCATATATCATGTTATGTAAATATAAACACGATGTCCTTGAACATTTTTCTAATGTTACTGAAATGTTGTTCTTCTGTAATATTTCAATTGTAAGGGCTTTTTTTTCCACGTAAAATGCATTAAATTCAACAGGAGTTTTGCACTGCATATTTCTTGCTGCAAAAAATGTTTGTGCTAAATTTTGCCATACTAATAGGCAAATGTGGAATTTCGCCACAAATCCATTCCTTGCTGAAAAATTTAGCTCATCACTATTTTTAACAAGATGTCCAATCCCTAATGATGAGTGATGGATAAATACCTACTGCAATAACATGTTTTCTGTTTAGCATATATTGTGTGATTTATTACACCTCTTCCCCACAGTCATAGCTAGGTGAGCCATTCTTCATAACTTCCATACCTTCAGCTTAGAAGCTATTCCCTAAACTTTTTTTGGGGACATACAATTTGTTTGTAAACAAAAACAATTAGCCCTTCCTGATGTGACCCTTATTAACAATGAAACTCATCTGCCAAATAGTTTCTAATATCACCAGTCTGTAAAGATCCCCCTGCAAGGATGACACTTTTTGAATGTATATTTATTGTTCAGTTGCATAGATTCGTATCATCACCAAACACAAATTGTGTTTTTAGTGTATTTCTCCAGTTCATTAATGAGCAGATTAAACAAAATGTACAGACCTCGTGGCACCCCATTTATAAATATTTCAGCCAGGTCTGACCTGGAGCTTAAGTGATATGCTTTGGATCTTGTATGTCACACTGGCTTTATTCTCTATGGCAACTCCTTGTGACCCTTTAGAAACCATGCTTATTGTTGCTTATAATTCTCCATGCCACAACCTTGAATGGTATGTCTCAAGTAAATTTCCATAGTACAGATGTAAAACTCCTAGGCCTATAAATGGCAGGTTGAGACCTTTGGTCTGTAAACCTAACCAATCTATTGGTACCATACTACTTGAAATTCAAAACATAGGGTTTAGCATATCTAGACTAACTATCTGCTTTGGTTCACCTTTAACATTGTAAATTATAAAAAAAACAGTGCATGGTGTGTTTAGATTTATTTCTGCACTTTAAGTGTTTCTATAGTATCTTAATATTTTTATGGCCATTTTTAGCAACACTACTAAAAGGGATGTGTTTTAGTGAAAGGATATTTTGAAGCCAATGCAGCAAAAAGTAAGTTTAGTCAGTGGGTGACATTGGGTTGTTATCCCTCTTAGCTTTTAAAGTGGAAGACTGGAAAGTATGGCTTGGTTCAGTTATACAGCTACGCCCTATAAAATATATTTTATATGAATTATCCTGTTTGGGCATATTTTTATAAATACTGCAGGGATTTGCTCAAAGTGGTATTGGCAGACAGAAGACAGGGATATCAAGTTTCCCTTTAAAGCAGATTTCTTCCTGCATTTTATTGACAGCACTACAAGTCAAATAGAATGTACTTATGCAAAAATTGTTTTTACAAAGCCTCTGGTTAAACAGATGAAGGGCCCTCACTCCTTGGGGTCTACATTTTCTTTTACCCAATCAAAAACACAACGTGTACAACACCTTTCTGTTTGCTACTCAGCTGCAGAACTCCAGAGAGTGTCTCTCTCACTAGTCAGTATGAAAACTTTCACAGCACCTGCTTCTCCACAGGACCTTCCCTTGTCTCTTGGCACTCTTTCACAATCTCCTCTTTGGCCCTTGGCACACTCTTACAGGCTCCTCTTTGGCACTTGGCACTCTCTCAGGCCAGCCACACCCTGCAGCCCCTGCACCTGAGATACACATTTTTAGGGCAGACAGGTGTGTTTAGAAACCACCATGTGACCATATGTATTCTGCACTGCTAATCAGTAAATATGTAATGTGCATACTGTAGACTGCATTGTCTTTTCAGGCAATTATGTAGTGAGCAGCATAATTATTATTAATATTATTAACAGGCCATGTAAGTACATTATGTGTCCAGTTTGGAAATAATAATCTAAGAAACTCATACATTAATAAGATATGCATGTTTCAGGTCTAAGTATTAATTAGTTTAGCTGTACATTGCTTATAAATAGATGGTCTGCAAGTAGATGCCTCTTGAGTTTGATCAAACTTGGAATTCATGTTGAATATGACTAAGCCCTGAACTATTGCCTGAACCATTAAAGTTAAAATTACATTTGACAAATGAAATCTTACTTTCTCTTCAGTAAGTTGCAAATTAGTCCCTTAGATCAACGGATTGACAGTAGACAGAGCAAATAGAGCGTGTCCTGTGCATGAGCACAATATATGGGCAACTTGGGAACATCTTTATCCTCAGTAAGTTAAAAAACAAAGCATTTCTTTGTCAGGCTTTAGTTCCCTATTGATGTGGCATGTTTGTTATCAGTTCCGCTGTGTTAAGTTATCTAGTTAAAGAAAGCCCCGCTATGGGGCAAATTTATTAGTATTTATGGTTACGTTTTCTTCCTGATCTAAGAAAAAATGTGGAAAAAAGCACCAACACGAAAGTACTCTGAAATATTTTTGAAAGAGTGAATAGTCACAAATCCAATTTGTTAAAGAAAAAAAACAATAACAATTTGCAAGTAAAAGCTGACAAGTTTCTGTAGTCAATTAGAATTATCTGAGATTTCAAGCATTCTATTTAATGTACAACACTATTCTCTCAAAGTATTTTTCTAAATATAGTAGTGTTTGGGAATAAACCACAGACATAGGCAAAAGATGCACAAGTTTTGTCAGTTTTTTCCTTCCAACTAAAAAATTGATAAATTTGCCTCCACGAGTTCAGTGGAGTCTTAATATATTCTTCTTTCCTGACCCTCAAGCACTGCTAAAATTACAGGTAATTTTATATAAAACAAATTTATATGCATTTAGGGCACTTTCTATGTAGCAACTGACCCTTTATGATTTATTACATCAGAGAGTTTAAAAAAAAAAAAAAGTTGGATTTTAATTGTTTTAAAACTTTCCATAGGTACACCAGTAAAAGTTATTTTTCTTACTTTTATTTATCCCCTGTGTCCAAGATAGCTTGCTGTTTTTTGTTGCTAGAGGAAAGATAATAATTTGATTGGATTTGGTTGGTGTACGACAATCAGTCACTATATAATTCTTTTCAGATTAAAATTCACAAAACCATAAACGTTCACTGAAATGCATTGGAGTCGATAGGAAGATAAAAATTACATTTAATGGGTACTGAAACTTAACAAAGAAGTAGGCTAGAAATGTTGTACATTAGGTTTTGGGCCTCTGTACAAGCCCAAGGAAACCACAGCCCTTTAGCAGTGATCTGTGCCTCCAAAGATGCCCCAGTAGCTCCCCATCTTTGCCCCAGTAGCTCTTCCCCATGCTCTGTGCTGCTGTCACTTACTGAGCTTAGGGACCGACTTACCATTAACAGAATATATATTTCAAAAGGCTAATTAGTAATTAATGTAAATTCTCATTAGATGGTAGATCAGAAACCAGAGCAATTTACCTTAAAGTTTAATAATCACATCATAGCATCAGCTTTTATTGCTTGTAAACCTTATTTTCTGCTTGATAATTTGTGTACCCTTTACAAAATCCAAGATTGGGAGCATAACTTTGTTTACTGTTTACTTCTCCTTTAAGGTATTTTAGCTTTGCAGTAGCATATACATTGGCCTAGGTTGTTAGTCAAACTCCTTTCCACTATGCTTCAGCTGTAATATACAGCTGCATAGAAAAAAAAGCTCCCATGTTGGCAGTTTCTTTAAAAGATGACTGTGACTTCACCATCAATAGCATACCATCTAGATATCCTTTCTCTCAGTTTCTCAGGCCAGAAATTCTCTAGATCGGCCATGCAAGCTGCATAGTTGACTATAAAGTAGGTAGAGCTAACTGACTTAATTAGCCATAGAACATAACTTTTTCTTATGTCTGCATTTGGGAGCTGAGATGCTCTTGAAGAGTTCACTAGAGCAGAATTCTCTCAATAAGGTTCATTTTGGCAGATTTCTCAGTTGCTTACCATGCCTGCACAGCACCTCCTCTATGATATTTTGTGGCTATAATGTAATTCATTCCCTATAATAAAGTGGCTTAGGCACCATATAAGCATATTTTAAAAAACACTTTAACCAAATTTCAAGATAATATTGTCAAAGTTGTCAAAGCCACTTAGTCGTCCCTTGAATGGGTCCTTCATGCAAAAAAAAAAAATGATGAGGGAAGAACTTTTAATTCCAAGCTACATTGCAGTACATATTTATTACACATTTTATGGCTTTAAAATTTATTAAAAGCAGCATCTGTTTGAGTGTTTACATGCACTTCCGCCTGTTTTCTAAAACAATGCTGCAAGCCAGCTGATTAAAGCTGATTAAGAAGCCTGGGGGGGAACTGCCTCATGTTACTTTGTTTAGATATTCAGACCCAGAAAATAGAAAGAGATAACCAAACGCTGCTTCTTTTTAACTGCAATTACATTTACACGTAACTTTAAGGAGCCCAGTTATTAAAATGTCTAGAGCTTAATAAATAAAAACTCACCCATGTTCCATTCATTCCTATGGGATTTTTAGAAGTGTTAAAACTTATTTGATAAATACGCTTCTAAAAATCCCATAGGAATGAATAGAACGTGGGTGAGTTTTAATGTATTAAGCTCTTAATTCACATTTTGATAAATCTGCCCCTAAAACCCACTGAAAAATTATAATCAATGAATAATTAATGACAAGTTGCTTAGAAAATGATTTTTTCTTATATAAAAAAATCCGTTTTTTTGCTCTTCTCAACAGTTTTGATATTAACTCTTCACTTCATCACTTAATATAATACCTGCATACCTGCAAACTAAATATTCCCATAAAACCAACTGCCCCCAAAACAGACTTATTAGGCATCTGGGATGTAACTAGCTGTATCATTCTCTCTAAAACAACTCCCCTTTCCCTCTTACCCCTGCTGCATATTGTATAAAACAGCTGTTTTCAAACTCTTATTGATTTTTCCATTGTTTTAGAAACAGTGAAAAAGAACAAAACAGATAATTGCTATACATATTGGCACTGAAGGTTCCCTTCAGTACATAGTAGCTGTGAGAGTGAGTTACCGTTAATATCTAGCTGCTTGCATTTCAACTTTGAGGCTACAATTACACATTAAATACTTAAAGGGGAACTATCAAGAAATGAGCATCATCTTATGCAAATAATGAACTTTCTAAATATAATAAAGATTCTTTACCACTTGTAAAATATTCATGTTACTCTTTAGTATTCCCCTTCAAGCATTCTGTTGCATGGCACTAGTTGGAGTCAGAATTACTCAATGGTTTATTATCATACTTTCATTAATTTGAAAAAGACCTTCACCTCATGATAACATCTGTTTTTCAGTAAGACAGTAAGCCCCTCATGATGTTTTCATGTTTTTGCCCTGGTGAAGAAAGTAACTTTACAGCTTTATAAATGTGGGTTACAATTTTTGTATAATTTAGCATAAAATATATTTCCCTATGGGGAATAACCACCCTAATAAACCACCCTAATGACCATGGTATTGGCAGAGTAGGAAAAGTAGAAGACTGGAAAAGTAGCTAGTCATTCTAATCACAGTTTGTGAATAATTTTGGATTCATCCAAAATTCATACAATAGATCTAGGTTAAACTATAAAATCATGGCCATGAAGTATAAATAGTCCATAAATTAACTGTGCAATAAAATCAGGGCATGAATCAGTACATTAATAACAAATGTACAGTAGTTCATGTTCCATATTTTTTCCCACATTGCAGTTTTTCCCCCAGAATTAATGTGTTATTGAGTGCGTGATGTGGGCATTGAATTAGACGCAACTGCACTGTGTCTGACTCCTGCGCATCTGATCCACCAATTATTTTCTGCCTGCCCCCAGTTCCAGTGTTTGTTTCCATAAGTTCTGGTGTTTTGAAGTCTGCGAAGGATTCTTTAGCCACAATTTTTTATTGCAGGCAAAGAGTAATAGAGGAATGATACAATTAAATGCAGCCAAGGGGTAAGAATTGTTTTTTAAATAAGAAAATACAGGGTTACTGAAATTAGATTTGAAGAAAGTTGATCCAGAGAATGGTCCAGTTGCCAGAAAGGATTGCCCCCCCCATCCCCGAGACAAACTGGAGAGGCTTCGGAAGAGGTTTGTTGCCTTCTTCTGAATCAAGTAGCAGTTAGGCAGGTTCACTTAAGATGAAAAAGTTAAACTTTATAGACATGTTTTATTCAACTTAGTGTTCTACTGTATATAAATAATAAAGAGCGTTTGAAAAACAAAATATGCAAAAAAGGTTTATTGTTTTTTTTTTTTAATAAGAGCAATGTTTTGTTTTGAATGTAGACATTCCTTTATCTTACACAATGAACAGATCTTATGAACACATGATACTGAGGCCTTTTCTACCTCTGTACTACATTTCAGCAACTGTATTTTGTAGCAAGCTCAATAATAAATACATCATTCTGTGACATAATATTCAGAGAAGTCCAATTATCAGATTTTGCATAGTCTGTAGGGATACACATATGCCACATTTAATATTATACACTGTACAATCTACGTGTATCTCTTTTGTTATGTGAGTCCTGAGTATGTATCTTTGCCTCTGCTCTAGCCTTAGGTGTCTCTCAGATTCTCCTCCCACATAGTTGTATAATCTCTAGGGTCCCTATTAACTCATAAAACCATGAATCATCACAAATTGCTCTCAGAGAGTGTCCAATTTTCCTTTGTAATATGCCACCATTTGGAGACATCTTTAAGTGTAGTGAGTAGATGTATGTATATATTTAATATAGAGAGAGTGCTACCCCTCTACTACTAATAAATTGAGCAGATGGGGAACAATACGATAATCAAACAATCAATGCAAGTAGCTTGTGCTTAGAGAGTAGGTAACAGTTTTTTGTTTTTTTTTAAAGCAGCCATTAATATTCAGTGGAGAAGGTTGAAATATTTGGTTGGTGAGGGATGTAGGAGAGCATAGAATATGTAAAACAAATTTTGTAAACGGAATAGATCTTATTTGTGCATTTAGCCAGAAGTAGGGGAACTGTGCCCTATGTGTTAAAGAGTTGCATGGGGCCAGTAACTTAAACATGCTATGTAATCATGTCCACAGTGGTATTTAACAAAGCCAGCATGGTGTGAATAGAGAATGATGGGAAAGGGTTTTCATGTTACCACTAGCCACTATCACAAGCCAAAACTGACCATAAAAGCCAGAGTACTGATGCAGGGCTACACATTGCTGTAAGGCATTAGCTTTAGTGGTGCAAAATTCTGTCTTTAATAAAGGCTGAATTGCGAAGGCAAAGTTCGGGGCCTTTAGACCTTCTAGCAAACATTTTTCTCACTGTTGTGGCCATCAAATTTACAGAGTATTCAAACATATGTAAAAAGCAATGACAAAATCAAATCAAGATGGGAGTGTTTTCATGATAGTTGAGACCCCTTGAGTCCAGTATGATATCTCCATTCTGGTACCTTTATCTTTTCTCTGCCAAAGCATATTGTAAAGACATTTGTGAATTCCACTGTAACTGGTGATAACATGGAGGGACGTGATTGTTTTTTTTTATTATTATAGGATACTTAAGGCATACTTTTTATGTAATCCTCTGATCCAGATCTCCAGGAGCCCAGTAGACCAACTGTTTTTGTGCCCTTCAGGCAGACCTGAATTATTTAAATTGAAGTAAATTTTAAAGTCCTCATCCATCTTTTTTCATACCTGACTGTAGAGCTACAGTATAATATCTGGTGGTTTTCCAGCTAAGTATTACAGTTGAAAAGGTTTTGATTGCAGCTTCAATAAAGCTGAATTTCAACCAAATATTTAGACATCTACTTCTTGCCATATTACTTTTCTCTAGAGTCTTGTATATTTTGGAATAAAGGTTATCATAATTATTATTTGTAGTTATTATCATATTATTATTATTATTAACACAAATTTATAAAGACCTAACATATTCTGCAGCGCTGTACAATAAATCGGTATATTTACTGAGCATACAAGATTACCTACAAAAACAACTAATAACCAATACAAAAGGTAAAGAGGGCCCTGCACAATAGAGCTTAGTTTTGCACCAGTAGTTACATATCAGTATCCTTAACAGTTAAGGAGCAATAAGTAGTGTATTTCAGAATTTTTAAACTGTCTAAAATAATTTTTAAAAAATCAAACTTTTATTATTAATTGCAATTTAGATTCAGGAGCATTATAATATTAAAGCAGTAGGTATGTTAAGCTGTCACCTGATTTAATAATTGCTTTTTAATTATTAAGATAATAGGGCACATATATGCCCACAAGTATAGTTGCACAGCGCCTACTGCAATTGTGTATGATTTGCCAAAGTTCATGCACTTTATCAGGAAAAAGTTGTGGAAAATATTTTTGAAGGCTGTCCAACGTCATTTCCAATGTTTGGTGGGAACCCTGGAGCTACTGTCAGATCTGGAAGTGGTGGTAGCTCCAGGGTTATCCTGCATGAATATATATATATAAATCATATATGACTGCAGTCACAGGCCTTGCAAAGTGAAAAAAAATGGTAATTTATTGAACCAAAGTTTTGGTCTCAGCAAAGGCTATATATATATTTATATAAACCATTTACATCTCAACATGTGTCAACTACTACTAATATGTGCACTGGTTTCTCTATTTTATATATGTGTATGATCAATGCCTGCTTGGTGACATAGGAAGCACTTTTTCTATTCAAAATGAGATGTGGCTTCAGGTTAGGTAGGGAATTTTTACTGCTAGAATTCTGGCAGAATTATGGGAAGTGGCCTGGCAGTCCGAGTGGTGACAAGCATTTCCCCTGCTGGCTGGAAACACTGCAGAACATAAGTATAGTGTGCCAGGGGCCTTATCACTTTAAAGAAATCATTGATGACTCCAAGGCTTTATGCTGTTAGCTAACTGTGGTGCTTTCTCTTAGACATCTGGCTGCATCTCTATGTAAATAAACAAGCAGAAATGCAGTCATTCTTAATAAAAGTCCATACGTTTATTGGAATCCTTATTGTTAACACAGAAATAAATATGCCAAACAGTTTCAAAGTTCATCATTTAGAGAAACGTTTGTTCATGTAGAATAACATGAACCATATATGTTAATACAAAATGTACAAACCTACACACATATATGCCCCATACCAGTAATAAAAACAAAATATATATCTATCTTATGATTTATGTCATATCTTATTATTCTAATTCCTTAGCCCCAACTTTTTCTTATAATATGTACTGCAGGTGTACTTATAGCTATTGAGGCCTTCTATAAACATTCTGTGCTTTAATTGCGTAGAACAGGGTTTAGAGGTCTCTAACATCCGCTGTCCACATAATAATGTTCCCCCCAGGGACATACATCTCTTCAATAATATTCAAGGAATATTTTGTCTCAGGCAAGTATCCAAGTTTGAATGCAAGAAAAAATGATTAACATTGCCACGTAAAAATGTATCCGCATACTGTATATGTAGAATGACTGTAATATAGGATCCATCCCTGAAACAATATGTAAGGCTGGGGTTTTATTTGATTTATATACCTTTGGGACACTTTGTATATCTGGCCTATTATACCATTAAGAATGCCATCTTGTTCAAATATATGTTGTTTCCTTAAAGTAGGGGATCAAACCACATTTTACCATGTATAGCATTTGTAAACCCCAACAGAAAATAAAGTAAAACTACTCACTTCTGAGCACTTTTTCAATTTGCAATAATTTTCTATTTTAGTGGTTAAAATAAGGTATTAAGATATTAGCAGTTTAGCAGTTTAGACTGCCAGGCTTTTACCAGGCTCTCTTCTCAGCACCCATCTTTCAGTCGGTATAACCAACCCTAAGGTTAATAGAATACACAGGCAGGGCATAATTAGTTGCTGCTGAGCCAAAAGCCTTGTATTAGGAGTCCAAAAGATGTAACATGTCAGAAACCACTAAAGTAGAAAAGTAAATTACAAAAGTACTCATAGGAGCGTATTAAGTTTACATTCATTCTATATTTGGGTTTAAATTTCCTTTTAGCAGTTCTGAACTCAAACAGTTCCACTTGCAATCTGATTTTAATAGTAGATATAAATCCCATTCCTTTGTTCAATATTTTAATATGGTTGCAGCTAGTTTTTAGAGGATAATTTAATAATGTTTTTTTAACTTCCTGTGGAGAATGAAATTGCTTCCCTCGAAGATCAGTTCCCTCTTTTTACTCCACTGGTGCTTGCATTAGCAACTTCTATCTCCTTTTGGCTCAGATGAATTCAATCTTCCTATGGCAGTGGGACCAAAATGGAGAAGGTATCCCAGCAGCACATATGTGAGGCGTTATCACTTGTGAGATCTACATGTCCACTGCTCTTCCCAAAGATATAATGTTGGACAACTCTTTAGAATTGTTTTATATATATAAATATACAGTGTATATCTATATATATATAGTAATATCTTTCTAAACCAGCAGTTAATTAATTAATGAACAGTCAGATAAAGGATTTGCAAATAACAATCCAGCAAGGAAGCAATCTTAGGTTACATGTGACCAAATATTTGATGGAATACAGGATCTTTAAATGGCCCGGGATCTACCTAGAGCCATACTCCACAAGAACAATAAGGACTTTTCAAGAAAAGAGAAATCAAGTGCGTAATGAATCCAATTCAGACCTCATGTATTTATGTAAACATATGGTTGGGTTTTTCCATAGACAGTATCAACTTTAAATTGATTGGGGAATGCCAGTCTTTGGTTTTATGCATTTGGGGTGGCTTTTAACCTTCAAAAACCTGGTCAGTTTTGCACAACGAATCTTGACAAAGGGAGATATAGCTCCCTTGATTTGACTCTTTCTATCAAAAGGGTATACTCTGCATTAATAAACACTATGGGGCAGATTTATCAAAATGTGAGTTTAAAGCTTAATATACAAAAACGTGCCCACGTTCTATTCATTCCTATGGGATTTTTAGAAGCGTATTTATTAACTTTCACTCAGATAAATATTCTTCTAAAAATCCCATAGGAATCAATAGAACGTGGGTAAATTTTTATATACGTTTTAAACTCACATTTTGATAAATCTGCCCCTATGTCAATACACTGATATTACATTACGCTGTTAGAATAAACATAAATACATAGTCATTATTGACTGCTGTTTTTTCTAAAATAAACATAGATTGTCTTTCTCTGACACCTGAACAATTCTTTATTGTATTCATTGACTTCAAACTTCATCTAAATAAACCATTTTCATAAAACTATACTTTTTTAGTAGTATCTGCCATTAGGTAAACCTAAATGGAAAATTGGCATATTAAGCACTAAGGGCCACACTCTGGGATCATATGATTCATGGCACACACAAACAAACTAAAGACAAAAACACACATAAGCCAATTAGTGGACAAGTTTTGTCTTTTGCTCCAATATTTCATCCTGTTACAATTAGAGCCTTCAGGTGATCTCTGAGGGCTCTGACACACGGGGAGATTAGTCGCCCGCGGCGGCGCGATTTCCCAAAATCGCCGAAAAAGACTCGCAAGTCTTTTTCGGTGATTTCGGGAAATCGCGCCGCCGCATGTGCCATCCCGCCGGCGACTTACATGTTCGCCGGTGGGATGGCGGGTCATGGCAACTTGGGGAGATTAGTCGCCCGTGACAAGGGAGATTTGTCGCGGGCGATTAATCTCCCCGTGTGCCAGAGCCCTAAATGTAATTCAGTGAAGTCAAATCAGGCTAATTGCATGGTTTAGAAAAGGGAGCACAAAATAAAAAGATGAGTGGAATAGCCCAAGAGAAGATAATGGAAGAAAAGTTCCAAATGAAAAGTACCAAATGAGTAGTGCTACAGGGAAGAAAAGGAGAGCTGTACAAAAAGAAAGGAAAGAGGAGATTCAAAGGAGGGGGAGATTGTTTAGTTAGAATAATTCACTATTATTACAGTATAATATACTGGACTTGCACAACTAATGCAAAATATTTTCTAAAGACTTCTGCAGCAGGCTCTGTAACTTATCTGTCGCACAAACAATCGTCTTCTAGTTCTGCAGAGGTGATCACAGGCTCATTTAATAATAGTAGGCAAGATCCAAAGTTCTGCACAGTTTGCCATGTTTTATTTAACTCATAACTGTGGCTTTATACCCAAGTAATAGTAACTAAGGTATAGGCTTAGTCAGCATTGCTGTGGCAAGGTGTAAAGGCTTTAGTTAGCATTTTTACAGTTGATTTTTTGATAAGGCCTCCAGTGTGTATTTGCAGCTGGACAATGAGGGTGACTAGCCTCTACATACTACATATTCTATGCAGATGATCAAAGAACATACTATGTAATGTTATAGACAGAAATAAAATCACTAAAGGTGAAGGGAAGGTGTATCAAAATATGAGATTGGAACTCACCACAAGAAAAATTCAACCACTTTCTATTCATTTTTCGATTTTTTCAATAACTTGAATTTAAATTACAATTAAAAAAATCAAATCTCTGGTAATTTTTAATGCATAACGTTGATACTCAAAAATTAAAAATTGCCCATCTAAAAGCTTGTTTCTGTAGAAGTCAATGGGAGTTGTCCTGGGCAAAATCAAGCCATATTTTAAAACTCATATTTTCAAATTTTTTGAGTTTTTCATAAATAAATAAGCGAGCATTTGATATGCAAGTTTATCCAATTTAACAAACTCAAATTCACAAATTTGAGAACTGATAAATAAGCCCAAACTTGCCTTACATGCTATTCATTTCTATGGGATTTTTAGAAATGTATTTATTAATAGGTGAAAGTTAGACATGATTTGATTAATACACTTCTAAAAATCCCATAGGAATGAATAAAAAGTGGGTGAGTTTTTATGTATTAAGCTCACATGTATTAAACTCACATTTTGATAAATCTACCCCTAAATGTTAGTGGCTGATACACTAAATTCTCACTGTGTGTATCACATTTCAAAATTCTTGCAAAATAAAGAAATTCTTGGAACTTTTACAACAGACACTGTGCACTGTGTCAAATTACGAAATCTTTTTTCCACTGGTGGATAAGTCACTAAATACCCCCAAAAACATGTTTGCACAAAGGAACCGAGTTTGAATAGCTCATCTATTTAAAGCTTTTTATTTCTAGTACTAGTGACATGCACCCTGCAATTACATGTTACATAGAAATAGGTCATAGGCAACACAAATGGAAATTATCTTTTAATTTTGGTGGGGAAGGGGATGTGGTCAGATTTGTGCTTCCCATTATACTTTGCCCTCCCATAATTGCCTTCTTCCCATTAAAGATGTTTGAAACTGCTTGTGCTGTTTCTTTCTACTGATGAACCTATCTTTTGTCACTGTATATAGTTAAGTATAAAATTAAAAACAAGATTTTACTATCTTGAACTAACCACACTTTTTTTCATTTGTTTTTATCACTATGTATAATTTTATATCAACTCTTCCTTTAATGTTACAACTGCATAATTTTGTCTGCTCATGAAAGATCCTTATAACTGTTATCTGTACAGTATGATAAAAAAAAAAAATACATAATTGTGCTTACAGCTATTACAGAGTGGTATGAAATATTTAAGACTTCTTACAATTGTAGTTATTATATTATGTGACTTATTACAGCATATTACATGTAATAAAATATACATAATGTTTTGCTATTATGCCTGTAGCTACTATAAAACAAAGACAGTTTGAAGAGTTCATTTGCTGCGGTTATGTTATGCTAAGTCTACCATATCTATTAATGGAATTTCACCTTAAGTAAAACTAGGATATGGAAAATCATGCTGTTTAATTTATGTGTGTGTGTGTTTGTGCACTAAGCTACTACATATTCATAAAAAGAATGAATATGTAGCTGGTTTAAGGTTGGGTGCATCTTTCTGTTTAAATAGAAAGTGGAGTGTGAATGCGTGATTACATGAAATGCTTGCTTTAAGACAAGTCACTTATTAGCCTCTGACAGCAGCAGAAAGTAGTAATTATTCAGGCCCTCATGGAGGGAGGCGCTAACCTACTGGTTAGGGCAGGAGAGGCCGCTTACTATTACATCAGACAATGAAAGGCAAGTGTAGACATCAGGGACTGCTGCACATGTCCTTTTTCATGAAGACAAATTTCAAATGTGACAGCAGATATTGATTGTCTGAAGGCGAACATTCAATTTTACTTTGTAAATTAAAATTTCAACTTTGAATATAAGCATATGAACAAAAAGCTCCCATAGCTCGGGTAAGTCCCCAGTGAGTCATCAATGTATTCTGCTAGTATCTTCTGTAATGCGTCAGTGAAGAAAAACGCATTAATGCAAATATTCTAAATATGGAATCTTCTGTAAACGCAATGGGTGACTTATTGTTAGCCAGCAGGCTAATTGATTCTAATATGGGAAGACACCACAAGCTCCCAAATGCTTTATAAAATGCCAATTAAATGTATTTAATACAGTAGGTTAAAAAACACTAGAACCTTTGTTACTTAGGGTTTCTCTGTCTATGTAAGCATTTACCAACCCTCTGCGTTTTTATTAACCTATGAAAAAAAGGTTCGAGTTTTGATGTCACAGAACTGGACATAACCTACTGTATATTTTAGCACCCCAAGGAAAAAGAATTATAAAAATGTAAAAGAATCACTAGTATGATAGTTCAACAGGTATACTGGGTATACTGTATATATTGGTGCATAAATCATCATTATTATTCATTAATAACACAAAGCAATGAAATAGGATGAGAAGATACCTATCTTTGGACAAATAGTCAAAGAACATTATAATTAGTAAATAGGAAAATGAAGATCAAGAGGGTCATTACAAAAGAGACACACTGAAAAAGCTGTATCCTCTGTGGTTCATTTATTGATCGTGCCCCTAATATAGGTGCATAAATATTGGCCTAGAGTTCAGTAGGTGCATAATTACAACTTATTGGAGTCACAGATATGGAGTTGCTTATTTAGAATAAGGTGTGGGCCTTATCAGCACAGCAATCCACCAATATCATACATAACATACTTATGAAGACCCCTATGCTTTGTAGAAAAAATTAACAAAAATATCCAAACTAGTCTATCTAGCACAATTCAATAGGACATTTTTGATCAAGTGATCAAAAAAAGCTGTATATAACCTTGTGCGAACCTTCTCTGAAAACAAAGTTTGATTATCTGAGCTACTGAATGCCTTAGAAGTCTATGGGCAATGGTAAATAGTTTTTACATTTTTTGCATTTAATTCAATCAGTAGTGATATTAATCAACACTCACCAAAATAAAGTGTAGGCTCTCTATTCGAGACAATCTAATTTGCTAAAATTTGTTATTTCAAAAAATATATTATCAAATCATATAGAGGGTGCTTTATCAATGGGCGAGTTTGATTTTTTTTCTCGATTCGAGTTTTGCTTCTTAAAAAGCTTGAATTCGAGTTATGGTTCAAAAACTCAAATGTCTGGTATTTTTTAAGTGAAAATAGCCAGAAAACTTGAATGTAAAAATTTGGCATCTAAAAGCTTGTGAGTTTCTATAGAAGTCAATAGGATTTGTCATAGGCAAAACAAAATCACATTCTCATTCTCTTTTTGAGCTTGCAAACTCAAAAAATTTGAGATATTTGAGTTTTTTATTCAAATGAGTTTTCCTTATAAATAAATAAGCGACCATTCGATATACAAGTTTATTCGATTTAGAAAAACATACTCAAAAGTTGATATTGAATGAATTAGCCAATGGTCAAAAGAGCCAATGGTCAAAGAGTCAATGGTCAAACCATAACAATGTTTAGTGAATATTGCCTTATGGGGCAGATTTATAAAAAATGTGAGTTTAGAGCTTAATACATAAAAACTCACCCACATTCTATTTCCTATGGGATTTTCATAAGTTTATTTATCAGTGATAAAAATCCCATTGGCATGAATAGAATGTGTTTTTATGTATTAAGCTCTAAACTAAATTTGCCCCTATGTCTGAGTAGAGGAGAGCAAGTACACATTTCAAACCAGTGCAGCATATATTAGTAAGCAGATTAAAAAAACAATCGATGGACAATTTTTCAAAAAGTGTAAATTAAACCATTGTGTAAATGAAATCATTTACAATGAATTGGTATATAACCCATGAATAAAACATCATTTGTAAAATATTATATACTGTAGCTTTTTTTTTTTTTACTCTAATATCCAACAACTGTTTGCTCAGTAATTAGCGCTCAATATAATCAATGTATCATTTTTAATTAAATTATATTCTCAAATGTATTTATGATGTTGTAAAAAATGCTGCTTTATAGATGGTAGTAGCCTTCTCAAACATGTTTTTAATTGACATATTTTCTTCACTCTCTTTCAGTTAAAATGATAAATATATGTTTGCAAATGCTCCTTGTTTTTCTTAAAGGTTACTGTTTAAAGTATACTACAGCCACATACATATACATAGTGGAAATGCCACAGATCGTTTAAAAATATGTTTTCAGGCTGTAGTAACTGTATCGGTAATTGCTAGAGACCTTGGGTCCTGACTCCTTATTTTATGAACAGATTTTCTAGCAGCTGAATGGCTAGCCCACACTCATGGTATGCATTTATTGACTGCTATAAATGTAAAAGGGCAAAGATAGGTTCTTGTGAGAGTTTGGACTTAGGATTCAAGAGTGACATTGTACCTCAAGGGAAGAAATTTTTGAATGTTATGATTCCATGATGGGTCTTTAAAAGTTTGCAATTGTCTTCTTGCATAATGTTATGATCAGAATATATACTGTGTACAGGATTTTTAGAATCCCTGATTCCTATTATGGTACTGTGGAAAAACACTTGCAGTTTTCCTTTTAACTGTAGCTGTTACACTTTTTCATACAACACTCGGCTTTCTTTGCCTTACGTTGTATAGTTTCTATGTGTGTTTCCATCCTATATATATATTAATATATATAAAGAAAAAGCATTTGGCTCTTTTCATCTGTTTTCTCCTTGACCTGACCTTTGTTCTATCCTTCCTCCCTTTTTTTCTTCTGTCTTTCTCTCTTTTCTGTCCCTAATATTCTCTCTACCAAATGCTTTTTCTTTTTTCAATGAAACCAAAATGAAATGAAAAGCCATAACTCTCTCTTTTGTTTCTGTTTTGGCATCTCCCCCTACCCCCTACCTGATACCTATTTCTTTCTACCCTGTAACCTTAACCTTTTCCTCTTAAACCTTTCTATCAATAGGGGCGAGATGCCTGTCACAAATTAAAAAAAAAATACCCCTTCCCTGTACCCTAATTTTTAAATTGTGGCATTTAAAAATCCTCAGAAAACGTCTTTTTATATTTTCTTTTAGTTTGGTTTTTGTGACGTTTCTCTAAACTTGTCGTTTATTCGTTTTTTTCTTTCTTTCCTCTTTTACTCCCCATCCCCACGTTGTTCTGATTTTACCCCTTCCCCCAAATCCGAAGTTCCAGCACATCTGACGTTAAGCAACCAAGGTATGGATTCAATCCATTTTTTCTTTAATTCTCTCCCTATCCCTTCTTTTCTTTTTTCAAGCCCTTCATAATGTCTCTCTCCTTTTCAAGCTTTTCAGCACTCCATTTCTTTTTCAGCACTGTCTCTCTTTCTCCATGTGTGTCTCATACATCACTGGTTTCAGTCATTTCCTGAACTCATGTTTGTTCATAGGCAGAAAGAGACAGACAGGTTGTGATTGTATTGTTGTTGGAAAAATTATTTTTCACTTTTTCTCTTTTTTTCTATCTACTTGTTTTCTATATTTCTTTGAGTTTTTTGTTCTTTTTAGTCTCCTTCAGCTTTTCTTGAACTTTCTTAGTTCTTACATTTTAAATATTGAGTATTTTCTGTGGCTATTACATTAGTTCATTCTCACTTTTATCTGCTGCAATTATTTCTCAAGGTTCAAGTCAACCTATCACTTTGCTATTTCAAATTTCCGTTTGTTAGCTGAAGTCTAAAAATGATTCAGAATTGGGTACACAACAGTTTTTCTCTCCAAATGTGTGTATCTAAAACATTTCTCCAATAGGTCCCAAAATCCTACTGAAATACAGTAATTGTAAAAATTTGATGCTCGTCGTAAATAGGAAATAATCAGTTTTAATCCCCAAGCATCTGCCATGCTATATATCTGTTTAGAGTATGTGTCTGATGATTCCATTAGGATCCATTATCTTGACCTCTAAATAACTTTCCCATAGAGTCATGTTTAAAGAAATATTTCTTAATTTTTAAGCGAAATAAGATAGAACCTTGTATCTAACATTATCTGAGCTAGCATACATTTATGTTGATGACAAAACAATCCTATTAATAAATGTACAAAATACCCTTTAATAATGCCACATATAAGAATCAATGTATTTAAAAACATGTACATACTAAATGACTTGGTAAAAGATTGAGCAGTAAGCATGGGATTCATATTCCATAAAGATATTCACAAATAATGTGAAACAGACAGTTTAGGTATATATGACTGGGGTTAAGACTGGGTTAATTATAATCATAATAACCATCTAAAATAAATCAATAACTAAATAAGTACCCGGGTACATAAAGCAATGATCATTGTAGCAAATGCTGACAAAAAGCTTCTCATTTAACCCTTCTCCACCTAAAATATCAATTTGCCTCATATGATGGGATAGGTGAAGATGGACAGAAATAGAAGAGCACTAGGATCTAATAAGAATAATGAATTGTTTTCCAAAAATGCTCACATATTTTTGTGCCTATAAATATTTTATTTAAATGTAAACAAAACCCTTATAAAGCTTATGCAACCATAACATGGAGATCCAGATCATCCCTAAGTTCTGTGAGCCTTGATAGAGACTGCATCTGCCAAAAATTCATAGTTGTGCTGCCAAAAACCCATAATTGTGCCACTTTTTGGGTTAAAATGTGCCCCATTTGAGAACTGACAGGTACAGTAGATGTGGTTCCTACCAGTGCTTATAGATTGGCATTTTCTCCACTGGTGAATAAAACTCAACCATTAACCCAAAGATCTGTCCTGTTTTGCCGAAAAATTTTCAGAAACTGCAGAAAAATTTGTAAAAAATTAAAAAATGCGGCTACCGTGTGACTTTTTTGATGCGTGTGACTTTTTACTCACTCACCGAATTTTTCTGCCTGCTTCACAAAAAATCACGAAAAATTTTGCTCATCACTACCCAAATGTATAGACTGTAAATATTCTGTCTACTTTAAAAAACAGCGTTGCTCTAATACAAGAAAAATATATGCCTGTAAAAAGGATAGATCACCTTTAAATAACTTTTAGTATAATGTAGTCATTATAATTCTGAGGGAACTTGCAATGGATCTTCACTTTTTTTTGGTTTTTCAGTTATTTAGCTTTTTGTTCAGTAGCTTTTCAGTTTGGCTATCTGGTTGCTAGGGCCTTATTTAACCTAGCAATTAGGCAGCAGTAGGGTAAAGCAAAAAATAAAGTAGCAAAAATAAACAATAAAGACCACTTGTACAGTTACTAGAAATAGGGCACTCTATAACATACAGAAAGTTAACCCAAAGGTTAACAACCCCTTTAAATGGCACCCAGTGGCACAAAAATAAACAGGAATAACTGATTTGCATAGTTACATAGTTCCAAGAAGTGGCAATAGAAAATAAATCTTAACATTAACCATTAGTTGTGCATAGAGAAGAGAAAGAATTACAATGAACTTCATGGCCCAACATAAACATATTTAAAGACACAGTTTATGCAATAAAAGCAAGTAACATGCTGTACAGGGAGTACAGTTTTTTATATGCTATATAAATTGTTTTCATAATCTGTAGACATGATAACTAGTATAATGTCTTATACAAGGAGGACTGTTTCTTTAAATACTTTCTCCACTCAAAAACACAAATGCACAGTGCCCAGGCCATGATAACATTTATTAATACTAGTTACCTTGAATTTTTTTTATAAAACTTAAAATTAAAATTTAACATTTACTAATTAATGGCTCAAGTTAATATGTCTACTGGTATGACTGCTTCATAAATTAATATCTTGCTGTAAAGAACCTTTTATGAAGCTTCATCTCTAATCTCCAAGTTTAAAAGTGTGTCCCCATGGGAAGATCTACTAGATCATATACATTAATGAGGTTTATTACTTATTCATTATTTAAAGATATTGTATTAAAATAAAATATAATATCATCTTAACCTCCTTTAATCTGAACAAACCCAACATTGCACTCTTCTCCATGGAATTTAAATCCTTATTCATCTAATTAATTCTAGTCACTCTAGTTTTATAATTCAGGAGAAACAGAAACCCAAACATGCAAAATACATTTGAGATAAAAGTACTTCCAATTACTTCATAAGAATCAGAATGATGCTTTCCTTCCCTTAGTCTGTACTTTTACAAATACAGGAAAATTGTTTCTGGCTTTTGCGACTGGCTTTTTTTTATAAAACTTAAAATTAAAATTTAACATTTACTAATTAATGGCTCAAGTTAATATGTCTACTGGTATGACTGCTTCATAAATTAATATCTTGCTGTATTAATTTTCTTTAAGTATATTATATCTAGCATATTATCTATATTTAGTCATTTTTAAACTAGTTTTGGGGAGAAGCAAACTAGACACAGGCCTTCTTGTGGATGTAGGTGTGTAGGAGCAGGTCACCAGTTAAGTCCACACAATTTCATTGATATCCTCCAGGACAGGCTACTGCTTCCAAGCATTATGTGACTTATCTGACAACCTGCAGCATTGCTCAATGGCCTGCAGTGTAGTACATGTATTTAATAACAACTAATAACAAGCCCCAACAAGTCACAACAGTGCTTTTGTGAATTATGGTCTGAACCTTACCCCAAGCTCAGAGCATTTTTAAACAGAACACTTGTATACCTTGTTCTAGATGGGGCTATTATTAGTAATCTTTAAAGGATAAGAAATCAACTTTATATACAGTTATATTATAAACAACCTTCATAAAACAATTTTACAATCGAGAAAACATCAGTCGCCAACAATTTTTTTTACAGACGCCATTATATGGCCATATAAAATAATTAATAATATTAAGGTTTATTCAGGCCAGTTATAAGGCATTTACACCTATAAAGGTGATTGGGTATTGTACAATGGAATAATAAAACTGGTATGTTAAAATGTTTTTAATGGACTATAAATGCACATCGTTTGTTGGCAGAGCCATATGAATTTTAATCATCATTTGCAAGTAACACTCACTGTGAAAATAATAGCCAATTCCTTCCTTAATTCCTTCGCTGCAAAAACTGGGCATTAAAGGTCAGGTTGGGGAAAAAAGGAATAACCTAAACATTTCTATTAAATAATTTATTTCATTATAAGAGACTGTAGCACTGACCTCAACGGCAATACAATAGAACATTGTAATGAAAATAAAATGATCAGTGTTCCATTTGTAATAGGACAAATTACAAACAGACTTTAAAAAGATAAAATCACTTATACAATTTGGTGTTCAACTAAAAACAAATATCCCCCTCCTCAAAAAAAAAAGGGGTTTGGATAGGACAACTGATTTTTCCTTTTTGCAAAAAAAAGGGGGTTTAATCACTTAATTTGGTGTTAAACTAAAAATAAATAACCCTTCTGCCAAAAAACACTTTTAAATAATATCAGCTGCTAAGTAGTGATGAGCGAATTTCCACATTTCGCCATTGGTGAATTAGTTTGCAAAACTTCCGTGAAAATTCGCCACAGAAAAATTCGGGCTTGGTTTCATCAAAAAACTCGAGCAACAAAAAAAAAAGACACATGCAACAAAAAAAAGACGCGGTTCGCAAATTTTATTGCCGTTTCACGAATTTTATGGCGAAGCGAAACGGGACACTTATCACTAAGATAATAATAAACCAATATTATAATAATAATAATTCCCCTTCTGGTACTTTTTGCTCCTCCTTTTTCTTGATTCATATGCTCTCTTTCTTCATCCTTTTTTGTGTCCCTTTGGTGCTGTTTGTAACAGAGTGCATGACATGAGGTGTGTGATAGGACATTATTGTTTACATTTTCAAATACCCATCTGTCACTGGTTTCATCACCATGTGCTATGATTCGTATGAACTGCCAAATCTGAATTTCAAGGAAAATTACGCATACTCACACAAATCTAGATACACACACAAACCTGCACACTCACCCAGCAGAGTAGAGAATGTGTTTGTGAGTAAATGTATGCTTCATGGTTTTTTTTTCCTCAACTGTCCTTTATTACGCTATATTATTATGTCACAGTACCTGCCTTTGATGAGCAGCATGATTGACTGACCTGCATTTTTTTAATTGACTACTTGAAATCTAATTTTCTGGTGGTGTTTCCTATTTTTCATGTATGTTCTAAAGTGACCTCACTTTTGTGTTAGTAGTGATTGTAAATAACTGAAATTTAAGTTTCCAACAAAAATGTGTAGCCTTTAATTTGTTTAGATTTGCTTATCCACCTATTTATTATTTTTGCTTTTATGTCACTTTAGACCATGAAAATAGGATATATTTCATCATGTTTATATTTTCATTATGTATTTTTTCCCTTTTTGAGTCCTACCCAGATTTTTGATAAATCAGCATATGTAATTTTTTTGGTATTTTGGCTGCCATAATTTATAGGCTACGTTGCTGCCCCATAATCTAATTTGTACTTGCAAGTTTTGAAGCTTTTAAATGCATCAGTTGCTATGGTAATAGCATGGCCTTTGCTCACATGCTTGTTAGGGTAATTCATTCTGAATGGTTTATAATCGCTCCCCAAAAGCTGAAATATATTCCCTAGTGTATGACAGGAAGCACTATGTGCATGTATATGTTGGGCTAATAGGCTAATGTAATCAAAGCTTAAATCTTTTAGTCAGTTTTATACTTACATATTTGGTATTTTTCCAAAGCCTCCATTTAATGATGTATTTGTCTTTTTTTAGATACATTTCCATCTCTTTTTTTCCATTTTAAAGATCTGTTGCTCTTTATTTTAAAGATCATGTCTCTCCTTATCTAGAAACATACAGTATATTGGAGGGATCTCACTGGGTCTGTGTTTTTAATGATACTGTACCAGAATGTGTTTATCTTGATTCCAGATTGATGCTACCATAATTGGTTTAAAAATCAATGCAATGTGATGTGTTACATTAATAAAAATGATAGTAATGGACATATAGGATAAATTTACACTTTGTTGATCTAAACATGCTTCACTATATATAAAATTAGGTCTGTTTTTTGTCACTCTTTTATGTACATTGTGTTTGTGCTCCTTTTTGTGAGTCCTAGTTTCTGTGTTTTCTTGTAAATATTTTTGTTACTGTACACTTTTTGTTATATTGTCTGAGATGTGTCTGAGTTACTGTCATATCATTATTGTATGGGTAAATATGTCTGTACAGTACATCAACAGAGAAATAAATGGTGAGTTTTATGTCACTTTTCCTTCTTGTCAGCTAGCTGATATTTGTCTTTAGGTGATTCAATCAATTTGGATTGGAGAAAAGATATTTTCAATGTAAATATAAGGACAAGGCAAAAACAGGAAAATTAAGCAGAAATAGATAGCAATAGGAATAAAATATCGGGACAAATCACAAAGCTGGCTGTTAATGTTAAACTAAAAAACTGAAGAAAATACATCTTCCACATGGGAAATAGCTGTAATTTAGCTTATTTGACAAGAAAACAGACCAACCCTTGGAATGGTACAACTGGCAAATACTTTGGAGCCTGAATACTTAGATTGTACAAACTGGATGAAAAATTCTGTTACAAAATTCATTCTTAATGTAATAGTGAAAAAAATAGTTTATGCCCTAAAATCTATTATAGGCACACATTGATTCTATTGATCAATCAAGTAAATTACAAATTCAATTGAATTAATTTGATTCAGGTCAAATTGTTCCAAATTGATCTAATTCAGATCAGTAAGCTAGGAAAGTGTGTCCATGGTGTAATTAGTTTCATTCAATACTGATCTAATCAACAAGGAAGGGACTTTTTCCATAGCCCGGGGACTTTCCCATAGCCTGTTATGACAATCAACATCTCAAACCAGTTTGTTTTTAGGGTTTGACCTGAAGAAGCCCTAAAGATGTAGACCATGTTAAATGCTGGTTTTATTCAAATAATATTGTTGGAACTGTTTTTTTTTCCTTTTTAATTCCAGAACTGATTGAATGGCGGGGGAATCCAGCAGAAAACTAGGATTTCCAGTTCATCAGTTCAATAAATCTGTCCCACAGCGATAATAAAATGAATACTCAGAAATATATCATAAAATTGGTATTAGGAAATAAAGTTTACAAGAAAACTGCCATTGTAAAATAGATAATTAGTATTAGTATAATTAGCATTATAGGATACAGGCAAAGTAAACTATTGGCTGAACCCTAATGCTTTATCTCTTAGGCCAGGGGTACATGAAGTGAATCATATACTTTCCTCTGCTTGTGTTTTTTTAAAAGAAAGCAAATCTGCTGTTATTGGCCTCATTATGCAGTTCAACAGACAGACACGGCATGTGGAGGTACATGGAGTGGATACTGGTGCAAAAATGCATACCTGATCGGTGTAGCTCCACACAGGCCATCACCGTGCCTGTCAATTGATCTACAGGAGGGAGCATATGACAGCAGATTCGCTTTTCTCCGTCTGGGGAAAAAACTTAGGTAGAGGAAAGCATACAGTCTGTTCCATATGCCCCTGTACTTATAAAGTCTACAATAAAATGTCAAGGGATTGTTCACTTCAAAAGAAACGTTTAGTATGATGACTTTTATTTATTGTGTTTTTATAGAATTATTTACAGCCTGCAGCTGTCAAGCTTGAAACATCTGGTTGCTTGGCTTTCATTACCCTAGCAACCAGGCAGCTGATTGGAAGTGAAATTAAAGGTCAACAGAACAGAGCCTAAAGCAATAAAAGTTGGGCGTAACAATAAATTGAAAGTTTTTGTTTTTGGGTTCAGTAACTCTGAGAAAAAAAATGCACAACCAGTTGCAGGAAAGATTGCAGATTAGAAAGTCAAATAAACCAAAAATTATAAAAAAAATACAAAAAGACCAATTGAAAAGTTGCATATTTAGGGAGTATTTATAACACTGTGATTCCCTCTAACTTAGTGGTCGCAGCATTTAAGACACACAGTAACACAGTACCCCGATGACACAGTGGGCCTCATTTATCAACACTGGTTGATAATTCTGATTGACTGACTTTAGCCAGCTGTAGGTAAAACAATAAATGCAACAATTTGATTGGTTGCCATGGGTTACTGACGATGGGCTAATTTGCCCAGTGTTGATAAATGCTAGTGTCCCTAGCATTTAATGAAACAGTTGCCCTAGCATTTGATTACACAATGAATGAACAGCACACAGTGATGCAAGCATTTCATAATATCACGGCACCAACATTTAATGATATATTTGCCCCAGCATTTCAAGACAGTGTCCCCAGAATTTTATGACACAGTGGCATTTTATAGATCAGTATACTCATTATAAATTCACTAAAACATTTTTTTTACACAGTGGCCCAATCATTTTATCACACGGTGACCAGCATTATATGAAATAGTGATGCCAGCATTTCATAATATGGTGGTACCAAAGTTAATATATAGTGGCCCCAGCATTTTATGACAAAGTGACCAAAGCATTTAATAAATAGCGCCCCGGTATTTCTTGACATCACACCAATATTCAACCTCTGTTCTTGGGTAATAAAGAAATATCTTGAGAAATACTGGTAAATTGAGATGCCCAAAAGACAAAACAATTAAATGTTTAATGCATACATGGCTACAGTTTATATTTGCATAATATTTTCTTATAATACACAAGAGCCATGAATATCCTGTAAATTATATCATTAGTGATATCATCAGTTATAACTGATGCTTAATAATATAATTTGTGTCACATGACTCACTGAAATTTGTGTATAATAATAAATAATCTAACCCTCGGCCTAATACTTTTATATGGTTGTGGAACTCCGTGGTGACTTAAAATATCCTATATTTTACAATAGGGGGTATATTATTCGTTATATATCCAATAATAACAACTAAAGATTCTCCAGAGAACAGTTGTTCATAGTATAGCTGTAGTTTTGCGATATCTCTGAATTATAAGGCTCCAGGTCTGTTCAGGTTGTACTGAAATATGCTTTTAATGTATAAAACCTTTACAATAAGACCTAGTAATCGTCTTTACTTGTAATTTTTTTATATTCTGTTTGGCTGCATTTTCTTTCTTTCTCTAATTTCTTTAACTCAGTTTTATCTTTTAGTCATTTTTTCCCTCTCTTTTTCTATTTACACACATATATGTGTATGCATATATATCTATACATATATATATATAAACTGTACTTATATATGAATACTTTACTTTTCCTCGCTTTTTTGTGTCCACACCCCATTATTTTCATTCTTCCTCAACTTCATCTGTTGTGTTACTTGTTTTTTAGTAATTATCTATTATACTTTCTATATATATCCTCACCCTTTTCTTATTTGTTATTTCTTTACACTTTCCATTAACACCTACCCAGGGAAGGAAGAATATGCAGCCACCTTCAGAGGGAATGAGTTCTTCTGTTACGACCTGTCCCACAGCCCCATCCAGAGCAGTGCAGATGAAATCACACTCTCCTTCCGAACTCTTCAACGTAATGGGCTTATGCTTCATACAGGGAAGTCAGCAGACTACGTTAATCTTTCACTCAAGAGTGGCGCAGTGTGGCTGGTGATCAACCTGGGATCGGGGGCCTTTGAGGCTTTGGTGGAACCTGTCAATGGCAAGTTCAATGACAACAGCTGGCATGACGTCAGAGTGACCAGGAACCTACGGCAGGTAAGGCTTAAAAGCCTCTTCTCTCAGTGCTTTGAAATTTACACATTCTACGTTTGTTATATTTTATCTTAGGTGTAGTATAAATTAAATAGGTGTTTTTTTACAGGTTGTCTTTTAATAAATTTAATAATAAAAATGAACCATTTACAGCTAAAGCTCTGTTTCCCCATATAGGTCCAAATCAAAGGGAGATTAATGGAAAGTGAGGGGTGATTTTTTTGTCGCTAAAACTATTCATGCCGAATTCCTACAGTTTTAGAGCACCCATTGTCAGCAAAGTATCTATGTGGTTTTTTTTGTAAGTTGTCTAAGTAGTAGCATGGATACAATTGCATCATTTGCTAAGGGACTGATGTGTCTAGCAGTTTCCAAAGATCTGTTTATTTATTCTGGATCTTATAAATAGTGCAGCTATACTGTTCTTTAACAGACACAACATGAAGAACTGCAGTGAAAAATCATTGTGGTGCAATGTTACTATTTCTTGGCTCCATTTCAGTCAGTGAAGGGGGTCCTGAAAAGCAACATTATCATGCAGTGAGATATTCTTTTTGATTTTTAGGTAATTAGCAAACACAAAGCTGCTGTCTTAGGAATATGATACACTGACTTAAAATATATTTCTTAAAGATGTTTATCAACCAGTAATTTAATATATCAGCCCATCCTATTGGCAGAGCCAATTTCTCTAAATTTCAGAAGCATTTTTATCTACAATTTTGTTGTGATTTTCAAAATGGATAAAGTCCATGCTACGGTTATCCTTCTATATGTTAGAAATTCTGCAATCCAAGTCCTAGCTGGTTTACTCTTTTTTGTCACTACCATAAAAGCATTATTCTGCATTAATACCATTCAAGGGAAAGACTTTTTGATTTAAATAAAAAGGAAGGGTACCTTTAATGAAACTCATTTTGATTTATTTATGTTATGCTAATTGCAGAGAAAAAGCTTTTTGAACAGAAATTTGAAAAATGTTCCCAGTGATGGTCAACAGATGGAGCACATTTTATGATTTATGCCATATTCTGCCATACAAGGTTATGGCAGAATATGGCATAAATCAAGAAGAAATTAGATGGGATTTACTTGAATATGATGAGCATGCATCATTGTTCAGCCTCCACTATTATGTAACATGGAAATAAAAATGAATATACATTCTGATTGCTGTTTCTGTGAGAAAACCAGACTTCCTATATCCTCAGTTGTGCAGGCACTAGTGGAAGTACACCGGTGTTGCACATTCATGCAGTATTATGAGACTATAGATGTGTTTAATCACTGTAGCTGTATCATAGCAACTGAGCTTTCAACCCCTCATATGCTTCCCCCATTGGATCTTTACTGTGTCATTCTATTATTGAGATAAACATGCAGGCATTTTTCCACTCAGCTGATTTTTCATAATGTGATATGAATATAATTCTCCTAGGCCTGTTTTCAAGCCATATTTTTCATTAATTATACTATGTTTGTTTGTGAATACATCTACATTTATCTATCTATCTATTTACTATCAAATCTATCATCATATTGTTTGTCTTATCTATCTATCTAGGTCTATCACCCCCACGCAACTTCATTTGCTTTCTCTGCTTATATTCATCTTACTATAAGAAAACTAAACCCCTAGGCTTAGACCTTAGACTCTGTCCTGTTACCCAATGATTTGTTTTAATGCATTCATGAAAAATCAAACTGCAAATATTCAGTAGCATAAAAATTAGTCAATTTTCTTGGTACATTATGAAGAATACTACTTAAGGAAATCAGCAGAATGTGGTAGACGCCTTTAGTGGGCCTGGCGGACATGAAAAACATATTGTCAACCATTTTGAGTAACATTTTTGTACCCATTAGATCCATTCCATCTACTGGGTGTGAAATTTAAAACTGCAGCAAAATAGAGTGATTTTTTGGGGGGAATTAATAAATAAAGCTATGATTTTTCTAAAAGTAACCAGAAGTGACTGGCGTCACCTTTTATCCCTTGTCAGAATGAATATACACTGAATATATACTGTTGTATTGTGACTGGATTTAGCTGTGGGTTGTGTCCATCCTCTGCTGATCTCAGTTCATGTTCACCCTAATCACCATAATGATGTTTTTATGCTTAAGAATT
The DNA here is from genome assembly GCF_000004195.4 of Xenopus tropicalis. Taxonomy (NCBI): domain Eukaryota; kingdom Metazoa; phylum Chordata; class Amphibia; order Anura; family Pipidae; genus Xenopus; species Xenopus tropicalis. The sequence continues at coordinate 40,688,214 of NC_030680.2, forward strand.
CTTTCTGGAAGATTTTAAGTTAATATATATATATGTATATTGAAGCAGTAGAATTCTTAATGAATCGCATAAGTCAGTGTAGGAACTGGTCAAAAGGGATGACTTTGACGCAGTTGGCCAGCTTGAAGTATATTGCAATATATGGACAAACAATCCCTGTTTTGCTTAAAGGGAAGGGCATTTCTTAGTAGCTTAAATGCACCGAATGTCTTAATGTTCTATATATTGATAATGGGTGAGTGCAGAGGATCTCTTGTTGTTGTTTCTATATATATATATATATATATGTATTAGAGCGTGATCGTATGATCGCTGTGCCAGTAACTGTACCAGACTTCAGAGTGATATTACTAATGAAAGGCTAAAGATATTATTCTTAGGTCTGACCCTGAGTGATATGAGATAAGATTCAACCAAGCCCTAATAAGCAAGTTAGATTTTGAAGAGAAAAAAACCCAATTACAAAATGTGTAATTATTTCAATGCCAAATGTGTTCTTAACATTTCCCAGATTATGTTCAGTACACACAGTACGATGGATCCTTCCAAGTTTCAGAGCCTTATTCCTTGGAAGTGGCTTAGTATATTTATGTTCCCTTAAAGATAGGAAGCACGAAGGATTTCATCCAAGACAGCTCTAAAAGGGTTTCATAAAAGAGATCCAAATTAAAAAATGTATACAATTTCTATACAATCTTTTTTTAAGATGTGGGAAAGCATAGCTTAAGATAAATATATTACTAAATAATTACACAACTTGCCAATTTTCTGGTTTCACTCTTGTGCTCTTTCAGTCCATTTTAATGTATTTTAACCTACACATTTTGTACTGAACATATACAGATATACCTCTTCTATTCACAAACTTATTTATCTTTTAAACTTATTTAACTTTTATTTATGAATAATATATATAATTTGTAATTTTAAAAAAAATCTCAGTCTAAATTCCTTTCATCGGTTATTTGCTATTGTTTCCTGTTAATTGCTCCTGTTACTAACTTTTTATTTCCACCAGCTAGAATATTAACTTGCTTTCTTGTGGGGTTCTGCTCTCAGGACATAATCTAAGGGAGAAAAGACTGGCTCATCTAAATGTAGTATGAGGGGTGGGATGACCTTTCCTTCGTTCTTCCCACTTGTGTTATATCTCCTGTTTTTTTTTTTTGTTTTTTTTTTTAAATCTCTTTCCACTCGTGTTAAAGCATGCAGGCATCGGACATGCTCTGGTAAACAAACTCCATTACCTGGTAGATATCTCTCCAATTGTACCCCTGGGGTTTATTCCAGCTCCTGTCTTCTGTTCCGCTCACAGCTCAGAAACCAAAAGTCCTAAAACCACTTCCCCACTTCACACCCTTCTTCCTTAAAACCTCGACCTTTATAAATATATATCCTGTTTTTGGCCTTTTTAAAATTGTACATTTCCCATCTTTTACTTTTTGTTTCCAATTTTTTATGTGTTTTTTTTATTGGATGTGTATCTCCTTTTTTTTTTAAATATAATTTCATTTTGTTTTATTTTATTGTCCTTTATCATTATTTTTAGCTGACAGTAGATAATACAGTAAAAGGTATTTGTTTCTGCAGGAAGAGAAACTATTCAGAGGTCGTTGGTTGGTTGTTATTATTATGCAATTGTTACAGGAGACTTCTTGTTAACAGAACAGCTTATAGTATAATAATGGCGTGAAACCGATATAAACCAGAAAAACAAGGAAAACTAAGATTGTTAAGTATTGCACTGGAGGCCTGAAGTAACAGGGTTGACCCCTGCAGGTTGTTTTAAACATCAGAAATAATGACACTTGCTATAATCTAACCTGCAAGAGCAAGAAACACAGTCCTTTTAAAAATAAATAATAGCCTGCATGCAAGAATTAACATTTCTTAACATGGGCATGAATTACAACAGAGTATTATGATACTTATAAAATTACATTGCTGCTTTTAACTGTTATTGCCTTTATATTTGTGGGTTTCTGTTGTATACTCACATGAAACATCTTGCATTTGGTTACTGTTATGTGCTAATAATCACCATGGGTGTCAGATATGATGGCGGCATGCAGCTTATTTTACATACTGGAAAAATGTGCTCTGTGGACATATGGTGACACCATGCAGCCATTCTGTGCATTGCACTGTTTGTTAGTTAAATATGAGTTGCCAATGGCCAGATGAGGAGGTGTGCTAGTACATTTTCTCTGGGTATGTGGCATAAATGTGACACCTAGTGGCATTTAGTGGAACTGCAGGGCTATCCCTTTCTCTTGAATGCTTTTTCTGTTCCATGGAACCTATAGTTTTAGGTTATTAATGCAGACAAGATATTTCACAATTTACAGTTAAATTTACATTTTGTGTGAAGTCTTTTAGCTCTTACTATACAGTACATATATTAGTTTGTGTTGGCATTTTTTCTTGCATGGCCATAATAACCTATAATTTCTAGTAAAGTATTGCTTAAGGAGTTAAAACAAAACTTTGTACAGAAACTCTTGAATGCAGTTCAGGGCTATGAGATTTGACAAGTTTTCTTAATGATCTTTGTGTTTGGCCTAATTTATTGATAAAATTAGCATAGAGGAATGGTTCCCTTGATGTGACTGTATTTTACCATAAAGAAACACGGAGAAGGTGGCAAACATATTACTTTATGTCTTGCAAGATATTTGTCTTTACTGGAACAGTGCATGGATGATGCCGCATTATTATGTATGTTGTTGGATAAACGTTTGCGACGTAGTGTACTAATAGTGACATCTTGTGGTTAATGTTTGTGTTTCAAGCATTTATTTCTTCCAAACTTGCTCACTTTTTGTCTTAAAATCCTAAACAGTTTTATTTATTCATTTTAAAACTTATTCATTTTATTATTTGGCCACCTATCCCTACCTACTTGATTCCTTCTTTATCCCCGCCCCTCATACCCCTTTCTCAGTAACTCCACTGACTCACAAACATGTTTTCCCAGCATTACACACTGCTTTCTATATGGGCTGAGGCTGGAGGGTGGGGGTCTTTCATGGCAGCCTTTGGTGTAAGTTGTAGGTTAGGGGATTTATTTAAATACAGGCAATAAAAATTCTGAACTATCCATTATATGGTTTTAAACACTCTGTACTCTAACTCTCCCCCACTAACTTTCATAAGTCTCCTTCTCTTCCCACTGTTCAGCCTTGATCTTTACTAGTGGGTTACACTTAAGACCCTGTTGTTTGGCTGCCATTATTGATCACACACCCCTCTCAGACTATGCATGTATAGGGTGGGGGCTTAACAAGGAATGTTGTCAGTCATTGCCTTTACATATTCCTTCCCTCACTAACATGACCCTACTCTTTTACCCAATATGTTATCTATCTATCTATCTATCTATCTATCTATCATCATCTATCTGTCTATGATCTTTCTATCATCTATTAAAAAATGAAAGTGTCATAATAAAATGTGCAGCAAAGAAGAGTAAAATTGCCTTTTAGTGAAAGATTTTTTTGATTTCTTCATATATTTATTTTGGAAAGAGTTATATATTTATTTTGGAAAGAGTTATATATTTATTTTGGAAAGAGTAAAGAGAGTTACCATTTGAAAAAAAATGAAGCAGTTCTAACTTTCATTTTCAGTTTAGACCTAACTTAATGCCCTTTCTTTTTAAGGAGAGTCAAATAAATTCTGATGAATGGGCACATTCAAAAAGGCTTACATAATTGTGTCAAATCATTAAAACCTTTTAAACCCTAACTCATGTTAGGAAAGTGATAAATTCTGAACTGCTGTTTATCCCTCACTAGTTAGACTTTAATGGATCTGACCACTAATATTAATCAAGTCAGATGCTTCAGGGCTCATTTGCACAGAGCATGGCCGGGTTCACTAGTTTGCAGGAGTCACTAGTTTGAAGCCCTGCAATGTGCATATATTTTAGGTATTTTGTAAAAAAATGTTGTAAAAACCTGAAGTAGATTTCCACATACTGGCAGATAAAAACACTTTTCTGTCCCTCTCTTGGTTTCTTTATTTTCTTTCTTTTTCTCCAAATTTCTTTGTTTTTCTCTTCTCTTCTATTTTTTTGGCCTCCTCTTTCTGTTCCACACAGCCCAGCTACTTACCCTTTTTCCTGTACACCTGGCTGAACCTTTTCTGAATTAGCATGGGGCTTTAGCATGCGATGAATGGGTCTCTCCTACCTCCATTTGCCTCATTAACTGCATGCCAGATAATTTAATTCCTCCTTGCCCAAAGATTATTTTCCAGGTTTGACCATGGAGGAATTAACTGCATGAAAATCCTCCCCCTTCCTGCATGCCCCCTCTCTTGTGATCTGTGACATGTTTAACTTGAGGTTTGATTACTAATAAACTGAAATCTAATTAATGACTCGTTTACTAATCAACATTTTTGTGTCTGGTCTGTTCCTCTGAGGGGGTCCACTAACGTCTCACTAATATTATACATCCCTCCCTTTACCTTCCCTAACTTATCACCCACCTGCCCCTTTACCCCAAAGCTTCTCCCCTCCCTTAATCTAACCTTTAACCTCACTCTAACCCAACTTTGGGGAGACTTTGGAAGGACACTGTGCTGGTGTATAATAAATTACACTATTTACACATGCATTTAAATGCCTGCAAAGAACATCTAACTATAATAACATGACAATAAGAAATGTCTGGGTAAGTTAGCTGCTTATTTAACTTTACTACCTATTTTGTACTTTAAATGTATTGCCCAACAGACATAAGCCTATAGGGACCCACAATAAAATAAAAGACAGGGTGTAGTACCAGCTAGCATAATTTTCAGCTCAGAATTCTTAAGGAACATGCTAAAATCTTATCTCAGAAGAAATATGTTTTAACTGTGATACATTTTTATTGTTATTACATCATTACTGAGTCTTTCTGAGCTGATATAAAGTAATATCTGTAAACCTGGTTATACCCTTGTATTTAAATACAGGTAAATATGTTTTGTTTGTGTGTGTGTATGTATAAGTGTGTATGCATGTGGGTCTTTCTGTGTAGTGCGCGTGCAAAAAACAGTAAAGGGCACACAAAAGTGTCCTTCTGGCAGCGAGCACATGGAGAGGAAGGTATTAAATACAAATGTAGAGTGGATATAAGTGATGCTTGTTAAAAAATATTATTTGGGAATATTCAGAGAGGCAACCTGTAATAAAGAGGGAATGATGTGGTACAGGTTTGGGTAATGATTTTGAGTACGGAGATCCAAATTACAGAAAACCCTAGGTCCCAAGAATTCTGGATAACAGGTCCCATACCTGTATATCCTGTGTCAGCATTATGGCATTTTGGGATGTGATACCCTTTCTTTGCAATAGAAAAGCTATTTCACCAGCAAAAATATCTGCTTTTTGAACAAAAGGGCTGTTGATTTATGGACATGTCAACAGACACCTAGTACAAGTGATAAACAAATCTGTCCTGTTTTGCTTCGCCATAAAATTCATGAAACAACAAGAAAATTTGCGTAACGGCAAAAAATATGCTAAACGCATTTGTCATGTGTCTTTTTTGGCGTGACCGCAACTTTTTTTTACACGCGAAATTTTTCCACTCATCAGTACCCATGCCAAAGGACTGCAGCCCAAAGTAAAAATAAAAACTCAATTAGGATATAAATGCAATTTATTATGTACATAGAGTAGCAGGGTATATAACTTGGAATTAAGCACTTTGTACTTTGCCAAGTAGCTAAGTAGATGTATCATTCTCATACAGACTAGTATCCCAAAACTACCAAAAATTCTGCGAAATTTAGCAAAATGCAGCTACCACACAATTATTTTGATGCAATCTTGACTTATTTGACACTACCGCCACTTTTTCTTCACTCTGTGATTTTTTTCTGCAAAATTCCACATTTCGCCATTGGCAAATATCATGAAAACATTTGCCAATAGCGAAATGCAGAATTTTGCAGAAAATCCATACCTGCTGAAAAATTTCGCTCATCTCTAGTCATTACTACTTTAAGTCAGTCCTGAAGTCTGAGCAATATCTCAAATTCTTTAAAGATACCAAATGTGCGTTTGATACAACATTTAAAATAAAATGTTTTGCAAAACAATAATGGAAGTGCTAGTAATGGTACATGTAGTCTATATTTAGCATCAGACAAATATAAAGCTTTTTAATGGAGCATAGGGAGTGATTTGCCTAAGTAATCAGACCCTTGAGCAATTCTCTCAGTTTACAGATTAACAATTATTACAATAATATTTTGTTTTAATGTGTTATATTTGTTTCAATTATTTTTTTAATGGGACATTGTTTTATGTTGTAAAAAAAAAAAGCTAACATTAAAATCCCCACATTTTAACTACTGCTGAGCCACCTTTTGCAGCGAAAAAAAAAGATTTTACTATTATGTTATCTACCAGTTATTATCAGAGGGATTTGCTTCAGGTATTTAAAGTTAGTGGATACTTACGTTCCTCCATGTTAAAATTGTGCCACTAATTCTTAGTTGGAACAGGATTGGGGCTTTGTCTGGGTCATTGTTGACATTCATTTTTTTGTATTGTAAACAAAGGTAAACAAATTTTAGCCATAGGTAACTTGTTTTTTTTTCTGTATTTTGCATCATCCACAAGATTCTCAGTCCCTATTGATGAAAAGCAGATCCACAGCATAATGCTACCGGCACCATACTTGACAGTAGGCATTGGTTGGACATTAGCATACACAGAAAGCTGAACATGTTGTTGAATTGACTCTTTACAAATGTGCATATAAATCAGTAATTAGCACAAGGAGCAGCAAATGTTGTGACTCTAAGCCTTTCTAGTTTACTAGTATTTTATAGTATATAGTATCTTTGTAGAACAGGTATGGGACCTGTTATCCAGAATGCTGAGGACCTGGGGTAAATATGGCAATTAGACTTTATCCCTGCAGATAAAACAAATTTATTTTATTGTAGATTTTTTTTTTACACTTACAAGAAAAATAATTAGTCATTTACATACCCTGGGGTCACATGTGCAAGAGCAACCCTTAGTGCTGAGTTACAGAGCAGTCAGAGCTGTAACGGCAGCCGCATGTCTTTGTGCTCATAAACAACATGACCGAATGCAATGTGCAAAATGCGAACAAATGCCTGGTTGCTTCAATTCAGAAAGCTCTAAAAACAGGGGTGTCAAACTCAATCACATAAGGGGGCCAAAATCTAAAACACAGGCTAAGTCGCCGGCTAGATTTTTTATTAAGATACTGTACGGTCAAGCACAGTCACAGTGTAGTCAGGCGATTGGTGCTGCATGGTCAGGCACAGTCACCAGGGGCCACATAAAACAGCCAGAAGGGCCGTATTCGGCCCGTGGGCCTTGTGTTTGACACATGTGCTCTAAAATATAGGAATGTCATTTTACATCCTATTTTTATTTCATTATTCTCTATAATAATAGTATAGTACCTTGAATGAAACTAGCATAAATCCATGTTGGTGTTAAAATAACCCACTTGGGTTTTTTTTAATGATTAAATGTTTTTAGAACCCTAAAGGTATAGCGATTCAAATTACGAAAAGACTTCTTATCCCCAAAATCCCAGGTTCCACACATTCCAGATAATAGATTCCATGCCTATACCTTTAAACAGAATTTCACTCTTGGAGATTTTAAGGCTTTTCTGGAATTAAAAAGGCAAAAAAGCTAATAATGGGGGAAATGTTGTAGTGCAGAATGGGGCTAGGTATAATAGGGAAGCCCTGCAGCAACTACATATTTATGAACACAATAAAAAGCTCTCAAAAACTTTGCCACAGAAATGTAAAAAAACATGGATACTTGCATTTTAGCAGCTCTTAAAGCAGGGGTTATCAATATTGAATTGGAAATATGATCTATTGCTGCTTATCCCTATGAGAAAAAACCCCATAAGCTTGTGGTAAGCCATTTTACATAGTGACATACAGTAGTAACAATTCAACCATAATGCCTATAAATAACCTGCCTAACTTCTACTTGATCTAGAGCAGAGATCCCCAACCTTTTATGCCCGGGAACCACATTCAAATAGAAAAAGTTTTGGAGAGCAACACAAGCATGAAAAAAGTTCCTGAAGGTGCCAGTGAGAGCTATAATTGGCTATTTGGTAGCCCCTATGTTGACTGGAAGCCTACAGGAGGCTCTGTTTGGCTTTACTCTGGGGTTTTATGCAACCAAAACTTGCCCCCAAGGCAGAAATTCAAAAATAAGCCCCTGCTTTGAGGCCACTGGGAGCAACATCCAAAGGGTTGGCGAGCAACTTGTGGCTCACAAGCCACTGGTTGGGGATCACTGATCTAGAGGAAGGCAAAAAACCCCATCTGAAGCCTCTCCAAGGTAAATGTTAGGCACCCCCAAGTGTCTTTAATTACTTACCTTTTACACCGGGCTGGTGCCCCTGTTAGGAGAAAAGCGCACCAGGCCAGGGTACCTGTAGCAAGTGATTCCTCTTCCTTCTGTCTTCTAAATCCCTGGGCCGGCACATGCGCATTAGAGCGAAAAAGACGACTTTTTGTTAAAGTTCAGCTTTTCACTCTACTACACAAACACACAAAGACAGAAGAAGGAAGAGGAGACACTCGCTCGCAATTACCCCGGGCTGGTGTGGTTTTCTTCTCATAGGAGCACCAGCCCAGGGGAAAAGGTAAGTGATTAAAGTTACTGGGGGGTGCCTAACATTTTGGTACCCCCTCCCCAAGTGTCTTAGCATTTCCTTCTCCTTTAAAACTAAGGGTCTAAGCATCATGAAAATAAACTTAACTAAACAACCTAGAGCATGTAAAAGTGGACTAAAATCAACACTATGCAAATGAACACTATGAATAAAATGAACACTATGCAAATTTGTCTTTGCAGAAAAATGTGGTTCTACAGTATATTCAATTGTGAGGACTGAATATTTGTTCAAACAGCATATTTTAATTTTTTACATTTTTATTAACATTTTTTTTCACTGGAAATTCAATTATTTGCATTTTCAGTGCTGATTAGTGATTAGCAAATCTGTCCCATTTCGCTTCGCCATAAAATGTGTGAAACAGCAAGAAAATTTTCTAAATGCCGAAAAATTCGCAAAACACATTTGTTGCATGGTTTTTTTGTCACCCTTTTTTGTCACCCATGCTTTTTTACGTGACCACGTCCAATTGTGGCGCGACCACGCCCAATTTGATGTGCTCCACCCTTTTTAACGACCACGCCCTTTTCTGGCGTGACCATGCCCACATTGATGCACGAAAAAAATCAGCGTTGAATTGGTCCAAGGGACCGATATCGGCAGCTACTACCGGCCCATGGATGGGGACATTAACAATGATTTTTTCACAGTTCTACCGTTCTTTAATTTAATGAATTAATGTTACAGTAAGTGGCAGCAAAATTATGTGAATGACTTTTTTTATTCATTTTCAAGAAAATTGAAAAAGAACATTTTTAAAGAAAAACCTTTTTTAAACATTTTTTAAATATATCAACCTGCTATATTGCTGAAGATACACTTCATAAGCAGGTAGATATTTGTATGCAAAGTTGTAATGACTTCTGTTAAAATAGTCTGCGCGCACGTTGTCATATGATTGTTGATCGGATACATGGACTGATATGTTGTCAAGCAACTATTTTCTGGTAATTACTTTCACAAGAGCTTGAAGGTGATTCACATAGAAGTCCATGGGGAACAATTTTAGTCATTTTACCCTTGCCTACAATGCTTAACAAGGTGAGTACCAAAGTACATGAAATTGAATTAAATTATTCTGTAATGCTGAACCAAGATGTTATGCAGATGTTATGTAGGAAACAAATGACCCTTTCCAGATAGTATTGATCAAACGTCACATGATTTTATGACTCAAAGTTAATGCCAAAGCGATTTGAGATGGATCGTAAGCTCCAAACAAACCAAATGTAGAACCTGTGTCCTGAGGTTTTCAGAATTTTTGTCATGTTCAATAAAGGACACCGCAGATATATTTCCTATTATGCAATGTTCCGTATATTTTTTGTTAGAACAGTGCACCTGTTTCATTGCCCCAGTACAGTAAGACATCAGGGCTCAGTTATAAATACAGGGGCAGTGCACAAAGTGCAATTTCAGATGCAATACACCATGTTATCTACCTGCGGTGCAGCATTTTTCTCCACAGTTTCAGCATAATTGTAGCCATGAATGGATTTGCCTCCAGTGGGCTAAAAAATCCATAGTTGTGCTCACATTGCAAGTGAAATTTGTGTTATATAAAGCCCAGTGGAAACCCTGAAATTACCACCACCCTGCTCATCAGTTAGGGCCTTGATTGACCCTCCACAGTCACAAGGTCCAGCTCCCATATTTTATTAAAAAAAGAACACTAGTAGCAAATGTAGGACGTTTAGCAATACATAGAGAATGTTGCTAAAAAAAAAAGCATGTGATATTGGGGAAATAGTGTTTATAAGTCCACTTCATTTTCCACATTCCTCCATTTGTTAGAAAGGAAAATGAAATCCTAATTTTCATATTTATATTTACATATTGTTCTTGTAGCATATTATATTAGATAATATTCTGAGACTTTAACATCTGTAAGGTCATACAGAGGAAACTGGTTTAGGTAGTCACTTGTTCACTGTGCAGCTTGCATAGTCTAGTGCAGGGATCCCCAACCTTTTTTTACCCATGAGCCACATTCAAATGTAAAAAGAATTGGGGAGTAACATAAGCATAAAAAAAGCTTCCCGGGATAACAATATGGCCTGTTATTGGCTATTTGGTAGTCCCTGTGTGGATTGGCAGCCTACAGGAGGTTCTGTTTGGCAGTTCAGCTGTTTTTATGCAACCATAACTTGCTTCCAAGCCTGGAATTCAAAAATAAGCACCTGCTTTGAGACCACTGAGAGTAACATCCAAGTGGCTTGCGAGCAACATGTTGCTCGCGAGCCACTTGTTGGGGATCACTGGTCTAGAGCAACATTTTGCTCACCACCCCATTTAATGTTGCTCCCAGTGTCTTCAAGTAGGTGTCCATTTTTAAATTTCTGGCTTGGAGGCAAGTTTTAGAAAAAATGTATGTATACGGAGCACTAGAGAGCTGTAAATAAAAGAAAATCACTTTTATTCAGTCATTTTAAAATTTAGAAGTGCATGTATACCTGTGGGCCATACGCTTAATGTGTTTTGTTTGAAACTCACCAGGTTTTACTTGCCGAGTTTTATTGGTGACTTTTTAGTGATTTTTTCTTTAATACAGACTATTGATGGTTTTTATGAATATTCTCGAATACATTTTTATCCAGGTTTTTTGATGCATTTTTCGAATGGTGAAAAAAACGTAAACTCAAATTTTGATAAACTGCCCCCTTAGGGTGATATTTGGGTATAATGTCTGTTTGGTTGGTGGATATCAGCTGCATATGCCAATGGCAAAATGTGGAAATTCGTTGCGAATCCATGCCTGCCAAAAAAATTTGTTCATCATTTTTCCTGGGTGCAGGCACAAGTAGAAGATTTTTTAACCAAAGGGACTGATTATCAGTCTGTGCTTATCCGGATGCCGTAAATCTGCCCTGTGTGCCCTTGCCCTAAAGATAAATTAGGATAAGAGTTATGGGCTGATTTATTACCCTTCAAGCATTTTGCCTCAAGTAGTACAGGTATGGGACCTGTTATTCAGAATGCTCGGGTCCTGGGGTTTTCTGGGTGAGGGATCTTTCCGTAATTTGGATCTCCATAACTTAAGTCTGCTAAAAATCATTTAAACATTAAATAAACCCAATAGGTTTGTTTTGCCTCCAGTAAAGATTAATTATATCTTAGTTGGGATCAAGTACAATGTTATGTTTTATTATTACAGAGAAAAGGAAAAGGAAAACTTTTTAAAAAATTAGAATTATTTGCTTATAATGGAGTCTAGGGGAGATGGCCTTTCCGTAATTCAGAAATTTCCGGATAAGGGATTTCTACTTGCATTGATATTGTTTCCCTTATGAAGTATTTTTCTTTAGCAATTGTTTTGTTTCTTCATTCTGAAGGGCAAAGTCCTGCACCCACAACAATCCAATTTTTTAACATTTAACTGTTTTCAGTAGCCTTAAAGGAACAGTAACACCAAATATGAATGTGTATAAAAGTAATTACAGTATAATGCACTGTTGCCCTGCACTAGTACGACTGGTGTGTTTGCTTCAGAAAAACTGTATTATATAAACAAAGCTGCTGTGTAGCCATGGGGGCAGCCATTCAAAGGAGAAAAGGCACAGGTTACATAGCAGATAACAGATAAAACACCATTATATTCTACAGAGCTTATCTGTTATGTAACCTGTGCATTTTCTCATTTTTTCAGCTTGAATGGCTGCCCCCATGGCTACTATAGGTTTCTGTAGCAAACACACCAGTATTACCAGTGCAGGGCAGCAGTAGTTTTAACTAATTTTAAACACTTTGGTGCTTGTTGGTGTTCCTTTAAGAAATGGTGGTTCAAATTTTGGTAAGTCCTCTTATACATAAAAGCCCAAGTCTATGGGCGCTAAACCATAGCACACATAGCATTGGATTTTAAAGAGAAAGAAAATATTAAAAAATACAAGGTTCTGGTCTCCATGTTCTACAGTCAATTAATATAAAACCCCTCCAGGCTGGAATTAGTGACATCCCACGGGATGAGCCCACAGGCATATGCCCTATATCTTATAAAGTTATAACATCACCTTTGCAATAATACATTTTTTATGTTACTGACTGTTACCTAAAGAACAGCATTTATAAAATCAGGTCACGTTTTCAGTATTTATGCACATAAGGGATCAACAAATTCTGTGGGAGACAATTATCCTGGTACAGAATTCCTAGAGAAGTGAATCTGTTATTTCAGTGCACATAACCATATACCATGTGTAAAATGCAATCAGTGAAGGTGCAGTGCAGTCACTCTGGGGAGATTACCTACTCACCAGATATAGAAGGTATATAAGCCAAACATAATACATAAAATCTCCCAAACATTTGGTATACAAGAATGGGAATACCAAATAGTGAAGTATGCCTTTTTAATAGAAGATAACATTCCAACTGGGTATACTTACAAAGATAATAGGACATAGTGTTGTAATCACTTAGAGCCCAAATGCAAGTTTCAAATTCTCCTACATGTCTCATGTAGTCCGCCATGCTTCCTCAGGAGGATATCCTGATTCTGATTACTTATACAATGCTATTTGTCCCCTTCACTGCACTGCACTGCACATCACTGATTGAAATTGTTTTACACATGGTATACAATTATGTGCAATGAAATAAGAGATTCGCTGCTCTAAAAATTCTGCCCAGGAAGATTGTTATGCTTTTTCCCCACAGAGCTTGTTCTTAAAGTAATTCTGACATGAAGAAACTATTTTTTAAGATATGAATCTGCATAAAAAGTTACCTATAACTAATCATTTTTTTGCTGACAGGGTTGCTTTTGTAAGTAATTGTTACTTGGAGTCCCTAAACCTGACTGTTTTGCCAACCTGACTGTCCATTCTCAGCCTGTCAGTTATAGCTTCTAATGGTAACGGCCTCCTGCTGCACAAATATAGCAGCCCCCTCATAGAGGAACACGGGTGATCAGATAGGTAATGTAAAGCATTGGACAAATACTTTTATGGCAAAACTATAAATAGCATGCAAATACAGTGTTTGTGTGATGGTCCTGCAAGGTGGACTTATTGGGTGAGAGCTGCAAGCAACAAAATTCACTTTTGGATAAAGCACTGATCAGACTCTGTTTTCTCTGTTTTTTCACAAATTTCTCTTTTGTCTGCATTTTTGTTTTGGCAAGGCATGCCAAGTCACGGAGCTTTGTATATTGTGCCCAACAGCTTTGAACCCCCTGAACCAGCTAGTGAAGGGTTTACAGACTGCAATTATTTATATTTAAGTAGGCATTAGTTCACAAATTATTAATCCAAGATTAGTGATGAGCAAGTCTCGTTTAGTTTCACCGGAAAATTCACGAAACGGTGAAAAATCCGCAAAACACATTTGTGCGTGACTTTTTTGTCATGTCACCCACATGTTTTTTTTGATGCACGCATCTTTTTCTGAAATGTGACAGCGCCTAATTTGCCTTATCTGCGTTTTGATGTGACCGCACCTATTTTGACGCAACCATAACTTTTTTTATGTGTGACGCATTTTTCCGCAGCAAATTTTCCCAGATGTTTTGCGAAACAATTCACCAATGGCGAATCTATCCAAGATAAATAAATATTTAAAAAAATATTTCTTGACAGTTACGGCCCAAGAAGCAGAAATTCCCCCCCCAAATTTGCAGTTCTCTTGCAATCAGCATGCCTCCTCTGTATAAGTGAATGTACTATGTATGCAAAAAATACCCTTGCCATGCTGCAGCATAACAGACAATAGGAGACGAGTATGCGCATAATTTGTTCTCACCGGCATGCACAATATACATCATGCCAACCACTGCTTTGTATGATGAGAAGTGCCTTTGTAAGCATTGCAAATAAACAGATGAACACATATATTATGAGTGATAACTTGTGCCTGCCTTAGTATTTGAGAGCTGTTTGATAAAGTGAAGGTGAATGTAAGCGACAGGTGAACAGAGGGGGCAAGTCATTTGTGATGAGATGTGTCTGATGAGTATTGTTCTGAATGATTATACACTATGCTTTTGTGTTTCACTAATATAAAAATATATTTGTAATAAAGGAGATTCATGATAGATTGAGATTTTATTTGGGAGCTGTCCAACACAAATAAAGAAAAACACCAGCACAGTGTCATTTCAAATGCTAATTGCATGTCCATGTATTACTAACAGTGGCTGTAAAGCAACACAAAAACACAACAGTAAACTGGTACCATTGCACACTTAACAAAGCTGTACTTTCGAAAAAAAAAAAACATTCCTACCTTTTTTAAATAAATATTAATAATATATTGCACAGCTATCAGCCTGAGTCTTTTCCAGTAATTATGTACAGATTATAGCAATTAATATATAATGTAGATGTTTAATACCCCCTTAATCTACACAGGTCAGACTTGTGTTGATGGTAAGTGAGGGGAAGGAGAGGAGGGGCACATGCTAGATGAAAATAATGTAAAAACCTAGAGCCAAAGACATGGAAGGAATTAATATACACATGTTGGATCCATGGCTAATGGCCAGATTAGCTATTTGTGGGCATTCTGCTCTAACAAATAGTTATAATCAGAAGACAAAAATGTAACTACAGATGATAAATTACAAGTGAAATTGTAAATATTACTTATCTGCTTAATGGAAAATGATGATAAAAGTGCATTAATAAAAAAAAAAAATCAGTTTAAAATAAACTGCTAAAGCATGTGAAAATAAAAAGGATAGCCCTTACCTCTACTAAAGAGGGCACTAATAAAAACAGTGCATAATTCAAGCTTTGCAATATACATTTTTCAATGGTGTCGTATTTTATTTGGGAGATGATATAACCTGATACAGTACTTGAATATAGTTTTCCATGTTTTTTCAAGCAGAATATGTTTCTCCACTCTCCAGAAACTCATCCATTGTTTCACAGACTTGTTTGGAAAAAGAACAGTTCTACAGTACATCTTCCTCTCACAAATAACAGAATTCTCAAGCACCCGACCTTCCCTTTGTCCCAGTTGCTCTTATATCCATATCCAATCAATAAACTCTCCTAGTTAATCCTCAATCATCTATGTTTTTATTTGGGTCTCTTGTTTCTTTGCCTGCCTTCTTCTGTATTTCACTTCCTCCCCACTCTTTTTCATTTCCTTCCTCTTCCTCCTTATCACTGGTGACGAGCTGGTCCTGCCTCAGAGACAGAACAGACATAAAATGAAATAAATAAATAAATAATTTAACAACTAAGTGCTCCTCCTACTAACTTTTTTCTTCTTATCCTTTTCTTTCTCCTCTCCTTCTTTCTCCCTTTTGATCTCTCTCTCTTTTCTTACCTTCTCCTATTCTCCCATATTGCCATATACTGTCTCTGTCTCTTTTCCTTGTCTCCCCCATCTCATCTCCTTAGGTTACCATCTCAGTTGATGGGATACTAACTTCAACTGGATACACCCAAGAGGACTACACCATGCTGGGGAGTGATGACTTCTTTTATATAGGGGGCAGTCCAAACACTGCTGACCTTCCAGGATCCCCTGTCAGTAACAACTTTATGGGCTGCCTTAAGGATGTGAGTGCAATAAAAAATTAAAAACAAGAATCTTAAATACTAGAAATAACAGAATATAAAATGTTATATGAGAAATGAAATACTGTGATCAACAATAAGCTATTTCATGTCAACTTACTCTTTTCATTAGGTTGTCTACAAAAATAATGACTTCAAACTTGAACTTTCCCGTCTTGCTTCAGAGGGAGATCCAAAAATGAGACTCAGTGGTGACCTTGTATTTCGCTGTGAGAATGTTCCTTCTCTAGATCCTGTCACATTTCAGAATCCTAATTCTTTTTTACGCCTGCCACGTTGGGAAACCAAGAAGGCTGGATCCATATCCTTTGACTTCAGGACAACAGAGCCCAGTGGTCTCCTGCTCTTTAGTCAGGGGAGGCCGCGTGTAGGTGGGAGTGCATTGGGAACAGGTGCAGGAGCAGTGGGCACTGGAAGACCAGAGAGACAACCAAAGGCAGACTACTTTGCAGTGGAGCTGCTTGAAGGGACATTATATCTTTTGCTTGATCTTGGATCTGGAGGCATTAAGGTTAAAGCTAGTCACAAGAAAATCAATGATGGAGAATGGTGTCATGTGGACATTCAGAGGGATGGCAGGAAAGGTTAGTTTATGCATATTCTTATGTGTAAACATGATTTTTTGTTTCAACAGCAGCTAATCATTAGCATCTTTTCAGAAAATATTAAAACTGTTTATTGATTTTAAATTTATTTGAAATTTAATTTTTATTGAAAGCTACATTTACCTTTTTGTTTGCTATTGTCTCCCCTGTTGACACCCCTGACAAATCAAAAATCTGAAACCTTGTTTTGGTGCTCTTCTTCTAGAACTGACTCTGGTTAACACAATGCTGATGCGGTGTGTTTTATAGATGAATGATGTGATACATTAATTAATGCAGACCCCTGGCTGACACTCCTTCTCAGGGAATCTTAGCTCAGCCTGGTTTCAATGCCTTTTCACCCCAGTTAAATTTAAAGCATAGCTACAGAAGAGGTGCTTAAGGGGAGATATGATAATTATATATAAAAATATAAGGGGACCATAGAATTGATTTTCTGATGCTTTAGCAATTAGTAAAACTGTTATCAGTATAGACAGGTAGGGCACTTTAAGATTTACTTTTCCACCAAGTTGAAATGTGTGCAGTTAAAAGACAGTGTTATTGTTCTGTTATGTTCTATTGATCAAAACATCCCAGCACAAGCAGTGTTCCCTGTAGTTCCTTTTTGGTTATGTGCCCAAAAAAAGTCTTTTGTGCCATATTTTAAACTTGTGTGAGTATTTTTAAAAACTATGTGCTCAGGTAAGAATACATTTCTTTGTGTGCACCGGCCTTAAAATGTGTGTGCACGAGTGTGCAGCTTAGGGGGAACATTGAGCACAAGGCTAATGTATGAAAGCAGCTCCATGCTGCCTTGGTGAGACTCTGAAGCACCTGTATGACAACCCTTATATAATGGCCATGGACAGTAATGGCCAAAGGCCAAAGAAGATGTATCTAAATATGCTTCTGACACATAGTGAGTAGGCAAGAGGGATGATAGTTATGTGCAGCCCACCATTAGAGAATCAGAGGGTTGGAGCTCTAACTGGGCCCAGGTACAAGGAGAGTCTTTCTGATGCTGGCCCCCTCTTTTTCCTTCACTTACTTTTTTACCTTTGATGCAGGTCAAGAGGGCCCCCATCACCAATTTAAAATAAAAAATTTTGTCTCAAAGTTACCAGGAACAGCTTTTGCGGGCTGGGTCACCCACAGAGCACTGACGCCTGGGGCAAGAGTCTCAATTTGCCCTTGCCTACTTGAAGAGACCAGTCACTAGCAGTGCTACCAAAAAAGCATTTCTCAGTACAGCAAACTATAGCAAAGCCCTTAACAGGCCTGTCAAAAACACAGCTTGATTATTAAGGCTAATGCCAGACGAGGTGTAGGGCGGATATTTTCGGCAAGTGGAAAAATGCTTGCCGAAAATACCGCCCTATGCCTCCTACATGTGCCTGCACCCGAATGAATGGAGTATGCTCGGGTGCAGGCACATGTAGCTGAAATATGCATAAAAATGTGAGACTTTCAAACTTTCACTTTTTACGCGTATTTTCGCTACATATGCCTGAACCCGAGCGTATTCCATTCGGGTACAGGCACAAGTAGGAGGTGTATGGTGGAATTTTCGGTACTTGCCGAAAATATCCGCCCTACGCCTTGTCTGGCATTAGCCTTAAATGTACCTTGACGAAATACATGTTGCATACCTTTGTGGAGTGCAGGGACAGACGTGTCTCTCTAAAGGCAACACTATTGTGGAAACTTAATAGCAATACACCAATGTGCTGAAAGGGATTCTGTCATTATTTTTATGGTGCACTTATTTCTAAATGACACTGTCTACATAGCAAATAATTCACTCTGCCATTTAAATTTTATTCTTGAACCACCAAATGTATTTTTTTAGTTATAATATTGGTGTGTCAGCGCCATCTCAGTGCATTGTGCCTGAGTCTGAGCTTTCTAGATACATTAGAACTGCTTTCAGATAACCTATTGTTTCTCCTACTCCCATGTAACTGGAAGTGTATTCATGTACAGCAAACTATAGCAAAATCCTTAATAGACTTGTCAAAACACAACTTCCCTGCCCTGAGGAAGCATTCAAGTGCTCCTGGCAGACACAATTCCTTTTTGCAGTAAAACAATACTATCTTTGGGTTTGGCTAAAGCAATTTGTTCATACAGTGTCCAGTTAAAGGGGTTGTCCACCTCTTTTAACTTTTAGTAAGATGTAGAGAGTAATATTCTAAGACAATTTGCAATTGGTCTTCATTTTCTTATTATTTGTAGTATTTTTAATTATGTCAGTTTTTGTTCGGCATCTCTTAATGTAAAGGGGAACCATCCCTTTAATGGCATATTTTCTACTACAGGTCCCCTGTTATCCAAAATGCTCAGAGCCAGGGGTTTTCCAGATAAGTAATTTGGATCTCATAACTAAAGACTACTAAAAAACATTTAACCTTTAAAAAACCCAATAGGATTGTTTTGCCTCCAATAAGTATTAATTATATCTTTAGGATCAAGTACAAGGTACTGTTTTATTATTACAGAGAAAAAGGAGTCAGTTTTAAAAATCTGAATTATTTAATTACAATGGAGTCTGTGGGAGATGGCCTTCTAGTCATTTAAAACTTTCTGGATAGCACGTTTTAGAATAACAGATCCTATACCTGTATTTCATATGTACTGCCGGCCACGTCCCCTAACTCCCCCCAGGGGCCCCCCTAACCCCCACAGGGTCCCCCACCTGACGTCCTCCCCGAGCACGCATACATTTAACGCGTTGGAACAGAACAGTCAGCCGGGGGAGTGCCGGCAAGGGTCGGGTCTGGGCCACCGAGGCCCACTGGGATTTTTTTCAGTCTGACCCTGCCTTTAGCCTCTAAAACTTTGTGGCACAATATTTCTCATTTGTTGCATTTCTCTTAAATGATGTATTTCATTTTTAGCTTGTTTCATTTTTAACTTCAAATTTTTACAGGTTCTATCTCAGTTAACAGTCGAAACACCCCATTCCAGGTTGGGGGTGAAAGTGAAATTCTTGACCTTGATGGGGACATGTATCTGGGGGGACTGCCTGAACCTAGAGAGGACTTACAGCTTCCCCCTGAGGTCTGGACAGCATCCCTTGGTCTGGGATTTGTTGGTTGCATTCGGGACCTCTTTGTTGATGGCAAAAGCAGAGATATCCGACGACTGGCAGAGTTACCTGGGGCTCCTGGCCTTGCTCCTTTCTGTACTCGGGAAACACAGCGACAGTGTACTTCTTCGCCTTGTAGAAATGGTGGGCAATGCCGTGAGGGTTGGAACCGCTACATCTGTGACTGTGTGGGGACAGGATACCTTGGGGACAGCTGTGAGAGGGGTGAGAAAATAATTATTACCTCAATATATAAAAAGACTGTATAAAAATTTGTTCAACTTTTTTTTTCTCAAAATTTTTTTTTGAATTTTTGTGAAAGTTTTACGACATGTTTGAGAATATATTGGCATTTCTCGAAAAACACAGGAAATTTAAGTGTACATTCATTTCCATGAATCCTCTTTATCTTTCCAAAACAGGAAGTGCCCAGAAGCAATTTTAGGAGCATTGGTGCTCATCCTTGGAAAACAATAATGCGTTTAAGTTAAACTTGAAAGTGTGTGAAACAGAAAACAATAATGTGATTAACTTCCCCTTGAAAGTGTGTGAAATAGAAAACAATTAGGTGATTAACTTCCCCTTCCCCTTCTTCATGTTTCTTTTAGAATAAAACTCAATAGGACTCAATGGTTCTCGGCAGCTTAAACCTGGTGTGCCTTTTGTCAGTCTAAAAAAGTCACATAAAGTTTTATAAATCTCGAACATTTGTGGCTTTTTAAAAAATGATATTTATTCATCGAGAAAATACTCAGAATTATCAGAATTTAAAAAAAACAAAACTCAAAACAATCATATACTGTCAAAAACACATATGTAATTTAAAAAACGGAACTAAAAAATTTCAACACTTTAGTTTTGTCAAATCGCTCTGCAAAGCGGCAGCATCCTGCATTGAACTTATTATTTTGCACAATTTAGTATCATCAGAAAAAATAGAAATGGTCCTCCATCTCCAAGCGTATAATAAACAAGTTAAAAAGCAAAGGACCAAGGACTGACCCCTGTGGTACTCCACTAACAACACTGGTCCAATTAGAAAATGTTCCACACTTTTTGTAATCTGTCCTTTAGCCAGTTCTCTATTCAAGTACAATATTATGTTCCAGGCCAATATCCGTCATCATTAACTTTTTGTGCTGTACTGTATCAAAAGTCCAAGTAGTCCACTGTCATAAAATGCAATTAAATTAGTCTGAAAAGATGTTATGCATAAAACCATTCTGGCACAAACTTTACAAAATTATTGTGATGTGCAATGTATTCAAGTACCCTATCTCTTATTACCCCTTCCAAAAGATTTCCTACTAATGATACCAGACTAACAGGCCTATAGTTTTCAAGCTAAGAATGGGATCCCTTTTTAAATAGCGGCACCACATTAGCAATTTGCCAGTCCCTCGGCACCATGCCAGACCTTAATGAAGCCTGAAAATTAAGTGAAGAGGTTTGCCAATTACAGAGCTAAGCTCGTTTAGTACCCTGGGATGAATCCCATCTGTTCCAAGACCTTTGTTTAACTTTATATGTTCAAGTATCTTTTGAGTTTCCTCCTGAGTGAACAATGCATCTGTGGTTATATTACTAGAATTGGGTTTATTAAAAAAGGAAGCCTTCATTAGTTGGTTATTCAGTTGTGTACACAGATGAAAAACAACAGTTCAGAATTTCTGCTTTTTCCCTGTTTCCCTTGTGATAATAAGGGCCCACCCCTTCTTGTTTAATTTTTTTTTCTATTAACAAATTTAAATTATTTTGGATTCCCTTTACTCCTTCCTGCAATACCCTTTCCCATCTCTATTTTAGCTTGTCTGCTTAATTGGCTTCCTTGTACTTGATGAAAGTTTCTGCTGTCCCAGCTAACTAGCACATTTATTCTTACCAACCTTGACACTAACACTTTTATCAAACCATAAAGGTTTTGCAAATATTAGAGATGAGTTCAGCAATATTTGTTTCAAAAGAGAATCATTTCTAGTAGGTTCTTGAACTGCCTGAAATAAAGCATTTTTACAAACCTGTAAACTTTTTCTGACTTGGGCCCCCCATTACTCCAGTCAATGTCTGTATAATTGAAGTTCCCTATAATAACAACTTGGCCTAGTTGTGAAGCCTCCTCCATCCTCATCCTCCTCATGTATACGGGGTGGTTGATAGCATCCACCAATGTTCATTTTCTGTGTAACTTTTAGCCCTACTGAAATCTCTACTCAAAGGGATTCACACCCTCCCCTTTCCTTTAGCACATAGTTACATAGTTACATAGTTACATAGGGTTGAAAAAAGACCAGTGTCCATCAAGTTCAACCCATCCAAGTAAACCCAGCACACACAACCCACACCTACCAATCTATACACTCACATACATAAACTATAAATACAACCACTAGTACTAACTGTAGATATTAGTATCACAATAGCCTTGGATATTCTGATTGTTCAAGAACTCATCCAGGCCCCTCTTAAAGGCATTAACAGAATCTGCCATTACCACATCACTAGGAAGGGCATTCCACAACCTCACTGCCCTCACCATGAAAAACCACCTACGCTGCTTCAAATGGAAGCTCCGTTCCTCTAATCTAAAGGGGTGACCTCTGGTGCGTTGATTGTTTTTATGGGAAAAAAGAACATCCCCCATCTGCCTATAATCCCCTCTAATGTACTTGTACAGAGTAATCATGTCCAGCGCCTCTTTTCCAGAGAAAACAACCCCAACCTCGACAGTCTCACCTCATAGTTTAAATCTTCCATCCCCTTAACCAGTTTAGTTGCACGTCTCTGCACTCTCTCCAGCTCACTAATATCCTTCTTAAGGACTGGAGCCCAAAACTGCACCGCATACTCAAGGTAAGGCCTTACCAGGGACCTATAAAGGGGCAAAATTATGTTCTCATCCCTTGAGTCAATGCCCTTTTTTATACAAGACAGCACTTTATTTGCTTTAGTAGCCACAGAATGACACTACCTGGAATTAGACAACTTGTTATCAACAAAAACCCCTAGATCCTTCTCCATTAAGGATACCCCCAACACACTACCATTTAGTAGATAGTTCGCGTTTATATTATTCCTACCAAAATGCATAACTTTGCACTTATCAACATTGAACCTCATTTTCCAGTTTGCTGCCCAGTTTTCCAATTTTGTCAAATCGCTCTGCAAAGCGGCAGCATCCTGCATGGAACTTATAGTTTTGCACAATTTTGTGTCATCAGCAAAAATAGAAACAGTACTCTCTATGCCCACCTCCAGGTCATTAATAAACAAGTTAAAAAGCAAAGGACCAAGGACTGACCCCTGCGGTACTCCACTAACCACACTGGTCCAATTAGAAAATGTTCCATTTACAACCACTCTTTGTACTCTATCCTTCAGCCAGTTCTCTATCCAATTACAAATATTATGTTCTAGGCCAATATTCCTTAATTTGATCATTAACCTTCTGTGAGGTACTGTATCAAACGCTTTAGCAAAGTCCAAGTAGATGAAATCAACTGCCATTCCAGCATCGAGGTTCCTGCTCACCTCCTCATAAAAGGCGACTAAATTAGTCTGGCAAGATCTGTTACGCATAAAACCATGCTGGCACAAACTAATAGTATTGTGAACTGCAATGTATTCAAGTACCCTATCCCTTATTACCCCTTCCAAAATTTTTCCTACTACTGATGTCAGACTAACAGGCCTATAGTTTTCAGGCTGAGAACGGGATCCCTTTTTAAATAACGGCACCACATTAGCAATCCGCCAGTCTCTCGGCACCATGGCAGACCTCAATGAATCCTGAAAAATTAAGTGAAGAGGTTTGGCAATCACAGCGCTCAGCTCATTTAATACCCTGGGATGAATCCCATCCGGCCCTGGACCTTTGTTTACCTTTACATGTTCAAGTCTCTTTTGAATTTCCTCCTGAGTGACCCATGCGTCAGTAGCTAAATTACTAGAACTGGGCATATTAAAAGGGAAGCCTTCATTAGCTGGATCCTCAGATGTATAGACAGATGAAAAATAAGAGTTAAAAATTTCAGCTTTTTCCCCGTTCTCACATGGCTTTAATTCTGACTTTACATAAAGACAAACTCCTCCACCCTTTGTAATCCCTCTGTCCCTCCTAAAAAGGGTGTAACCATTTCAATTCACAGCCCAGTCACATGTTTCATCCCACAAGTTCTCAGTGATGCCAATTATATTATAGTTTTCAGCACCAGCAATAAACTCCAGCTCTCCTAATTTACCTGACAAGCTCTGCGCATTAGGCAGCATACAGCGGAGGTTACAACTTTTCCCTCAGATGTTTATATTATTTAACAGAGAGTTTAATATTTTTTTCTTTGTAACAGAGGGATCTCCTTAGCTGGTAAACTGTATGCCCCTCACTCCTCCCCCATGATACCTCACAGGCTAAACTTCAGAAAAATTGACATTGGAGGACCTTTCCTTAATCTTAGCGCCTACAGTAGATCCCTGAACTCTCTTTACAGTCCTCCACCTACAATTACTTTTGTCATTAGTACCAATATGTACCAAGACAGCCCAGCCCCAACCAATTTTTGTCTACCTGATCAACCATATGCCGAATCCTGGCACTACTTTCCTAATAATTGAATCCCCTATAACCACCATCTGTTTAGGCCTAGCTCTGCTCTCTTCCCCACCACTACTAGAGAAACTGGTCTCCTGGCTATTAGAGAGATTGGCCCCATCTAGAACTGCCAGTCTAGAGTTCATGCTCCCATCTTCTTCACACAATCTGGAAAATCTGTTGGGATGCACAAACTGTGGCGCGGCCTCTCTTTCCCTTTTCCTCAAATTAGATTTTCTAACAGTTACCCAGGTGACTGCCTCATCATCCTGCCATTGTTCCCATCCCCTCAAACTACCTGACCCCGCTAGCTCCTGCTTGAAGATCAACCGCAATGTTGCAACTTGTTCCTCTAGGGCTCTAATGCAGGACTCTAAAGTGGCAAGTAGCTCACATGCACCAAGGAGGTAAGCACTTTGGAACTCTTGTTCCAAAGCTGCATACAGATCGCAGATAGGGATGAGCAAATCTAAAAGATTTGCAAAATGGCAAAAAATTTGCAGAATGGCTAAACTGTTTTTCCGCAGCAATTTTAGTCACACATTTCCCAAAACACAGAAATTCGCCACAAATCCATGCCTGTCGAATTATTTCGCCCATCACTAGTGGCAGACCTTCAATTTTGCTACCACTCATTCTCCCAGTTACAGAAAACAAACTGAAACAGGGAAAAAAGACTAAAAAAAATAAAATAAAACAATAAATATCAAACATTTTACCTTGTTTTAACCCTTTTACTGCCAGCCGTTTTGGTCAAAGCGGAACTTGTATTGCCAGACAGTTTTTGAACATTTTGCACTGTTTCATTTTAGGGGCCTTTCCTCGGGGGGACTTTTAGTTTACCCAGGAAAACAATATATCGTTTTTTTCAGAACAACCTAAGCTTTCAAAATATGGTAGAATATTTGTGTAATTCCAATTCTGTAACAAGATATAGGCTTCTAAATGTGTAAAAATTCAAAAAAAATCAAATTTTCCATAATATAAACACACATACTAGAAACAAAAATTATTTTATGCACTAATATACAACTGATTTGGAAAGTCCCATGTCTCCTGAACGTGCCAATACCAAATATGTATAGTTTTATGGAGATTTCTCACTTGTATAGGTCAAAAACTCCCAGCAGTACACTACCAAATTTCCAAAGCACTGCTCCAGAAAGCTGCATACTTTAGATTTTAAGGACAAAAATTCCACTAACAGAAGGTTTATCCCAGAAAATTGTACATTTTTGGAAAGAACAGATTCTGGGGAATACAGAATAGGCACAACTGTCTGTCTACTCTAAATTATCAAGTCGCAATGCTTTCCTAAAGTTATTGGTTTTTATCAAAATTTGTGATTTTTTTTAAAAATCGCTTCAAAGCTTCCAGTCTATAGTATCTTATCTCCTACAGGTCATAAAGTAACCAAATAAATAAATAAAATGGGTACCCATGTCTTTCTACTCCAAAGTACCAAGCCGCACAGCTTTTCTAAAGTTAGCAATTTTGATGACATTTCCAAAAATCCCCCAAAAGCTTCCAGTTTGCAGCATCTTATCTCCCACATAGCATTAGGTACCAAGATAAAACACCCTGAATTTGAACATCAGGGGTCCACTGAATAGTTTGATGCCCAATATGTATAGGTTTACCTAAGTATGTGGCATGTAGGGGCCCCAATGGGAACATACCCCCATATGATCTATCATTTCAGCTCCTGCGAAATCAACACATGTACATCCTTTATGTGGGATAATGCTACAAAAAAAGTACACTCACCCAGAAAGCCATATATTTTTGGAAAGTACACATTCCCCCAAATCTATAATGGGTAAACATTTCTTTTTGCTCCAAAGTACCAAGCTGTAAAGCTTTCCTAAGTTTGCAGATTTATATGACATTTAGAAAATCGCATAAAAATGTTGCAATTTGCCGCATTTATCTCTCACAATTTCTTGATAAAGATCAGCTAAAGGCAAATCACCCCAAATAGGAACACCTATGGTCTACTGAACAGTTTGATGCCCAATATGCATAGATTTACCAAAGTCTGCGGTATGCACTGAACCCAAAATGAAAATAGCGCATATGGATTTCTCGTCTGCCAACTCAGCTTTTGTACACAGAGCCCCCTGTCAGTGTATTATGTGCTGAAACTTCCCCTAACTATACAGAGACCCCCATAAAACCATATATTTTTGAAAAGTACACATTCTGACAAATCCAACAAGGGTAAAGAGTCCTTTCTACACCAAAGTACCAATCTGCAGAGCCTTCCTAAAATTATTGGTTTTTATGACATTTCAGAAAATCGCCTAAAAATGTTGCAATTTGCCACATTTATCTCACACAATTTCTTGCGTACAAAGGCAAGTCACCCCAAATAGGAACAGCAGAGGCCTACTGAACAGTTTGATGCCCAATATGCATAGATATACCAAAGTCTGCAGTATGTACTGACCCCAAAATGAAATAGCGCATATGGATTTCTCGCCTGCCAACTCAGCTTTTGCATACAGAGCCCCCCTGACAGCGTATTTTGTGGAGTAACCCCCCCTAACTATATACACAGACCCCCAGAAAACCATATATTTTTGGAAAGTACACATTCTGATGAATTCAAAATAGGTAAAGTTATTTTTGTACACCAAAGTTACACCTGGCAAAGCTACGCCAAAAACAGATTAGGAACACTTATACAGGGATAAAATGCGATAAAACCACAAAAATTGTGAAAATCAGTGAAACAACAAAATAAGTCACATGACAGTGTAATTAGTGGTCAGAATATCTGATCCAATAGTCACGCTGTCAAAATAAACAGTTTTTAGGTAAAAGAAACTAAAAACAAAGTGGTAAAATGAAAAAAACAAAAAACAAAACAAAGTGTTTGTGTATACATGTGTGTACATGTGTAAAAGTTGTGTGATAGTGTGTAAGTGTGTATATGAGTGTAAATAAGTATATATAAGTGTGAAAAATGAAAAAAAAAACTGCTAAATTGTGTGCTGTAAGTGTGTGTAAATGTATGTAAGTGTGTGTGTAAGTGTGTAAATGCCAAAAAAAAAACCTTACCTGTCCTGAAGCACCCGATCCTCCATGCTGCAGTGGGCCGGCGCTGGGGGAGAGACAGGAAGCAGCAGACGCGATGCGATCGCGTCTGCTGCTTCGAGGAGGGTCCTGCGCCGATCGAGTCGCAGGACCCTCATGACAGCCCCCATGGCTAGTTGCCCAGGGGGGCTGTCGTCGATAGAAACTCTCTGCACCGGTGGCATGTGCAGAGAGCAGCCTTTGAATGCCAACGACGTATGGGAAACGTTGTTGGCATTTAAGCCCTTTAAATGCCACGACGTATCCCATACATCGTTGGCAGTAAAAACGTTAAACTCCTGTGTTTATAACTCCACTTACAGAGACCCTACTAACTCCTGTGTTTATAACTCCACTTACAGAGACCCTACTAACTCCTGTGTTTATAACTCCACTTACAGAGACCCCACTAATTCCTGTGTTTATAACTCCACTTACAGAGACCCCACTAATTCATGTGTTTATAATCCACTTACAGAGACCCTACTAAACCCCTGTGTTTATAACTCCACTTACAGAGACCCCAATAACTCCTGTGTTTATAACTCCACTTACAGAGACCCCACTAACTCCTGTGTTTATAACTCCACTTACAGAGACCCCACTAACTCCTGTGTTTATAACTCCACTTACAGAGACCCCACTAATTCATGTGTTTATAACTCCACTTACAGAGACCCCACTAACTCCTGTGTTTATAACTCCACTTACAGAGACCTTACTTACTCCTGTGTTTATAACTCCACTTACAGAGACCCCACTAACTGCTGTGTTTATAACTCCACTTACAGAGACCCCACTAATTCCTGTGTTTATAACTCCACTTACAGAGACCCCACTAACTCCTGTGTTTATAACTCCACTTACAGAAACCCCACTAATTCCTGTGTTTATAACGCCACTTACAGAGACCCCACTAACCCCTGTGTTTATAACTCCACTTACAGAGACCCCACTAATTCCTGTGTTTATAACTCCACTTACAGAGACCCCACTAACCCCTGTGTTTATAACTCCACTTACAGAGACCCCACTAACTCCTGTGTTTATAACTCCACTTACAGAGACCCTACTAACCCCTGTGTTTATAACTCCACTTACAGAGACCCCACTAATTCCTGTGTTTATAACTCCACTTACAGAGACCCTACTAACCCCTGTGTTTATAACTCCACTTACAGAGACCCCACTAATTCCTGTGTTTATAACTCCACTTACAGAGACCCTACTAACCCCTGTGTTTATAACTCCACTTACAGAGACCCCACTAATTCCTGTGTTTATAACTCCACTTACAGAGACCCTACCAACCCCTGTGTTTATAACTCCGTTTACAGAGACCCCACTAACTGCTGTGTTTATAACTCCACTTACAGAGACCCCACTAACCCCTGTGTTTATAACTCCACTTACAGAGACCCCACTAATTCCTGTGCTTATAACTCCACTTACAGAGACCCTACTAACCCCTGTGTTTATAACTCCACTTACAGAGACCCCACTAACTGCTGTGTTTATAACTCAACTTACAGAGACCCCACTAACCCCTGTGTTTATAACTCCACTTACAGAGACCCCACTAATTCCTGTGTTTATAACTCCACTTACAGAGACCCCACTAATTCCTGTGTTTATAACTCCACTTACAGAGACCCCACTAACCCCTGTGTTTATAACTCCCTTTACAGAGACCCCACTAACTGATGTGTTTATAACTCCACTTACAGAGACCCTACTAACCCCTGTGTTTATAACTCCACTTACAGAGACCCCACTAACTCCTGTGTTTATAACTCCACTTACAGAGACCCCACTAACTCCTCTGTTTATAACTCCATTTACAGGGACCCACTTATAATGCACTCACTTAAAGCAAGCTCCACTGGAGACCCAGTGGTTCTACTTATACTATCTGCTCAGAGGCAACTCACAAAACCCCACCCACCTAAAAATGAAGGAAATATAAATACAAAGTAATGCAACTTCTGGCAAACTTGCTGTACCACCTAAAACTGAAGGAAATGTAACTACAAAATAATGCAATTTCTGGCAAACTTGCTGTAAGCCTTATAGTCCACTAAGCTTTGTTATTTAGCACCTAAGACAGCAAAAACTTAAGAATTAAATCATAACAGTTTAATGGTTGCTTTAAATATTAGTTAATACAAGATACTTATCGTTTTTGGTGATCTGATTTGATAAAGTTGCTTTAACCAGCCACCAGCCTGTTAGTGCCAATGGGCCTGCAAAAAGCTATGAGTTTTTTTATCACAGTATTCATGTGACATTTATTACATAAGAAATGTACAATGACAACATTCTTAGATGAATTACTAATGTTTATAACTCCACTTACAGAGACCCCACTAACTCCTGTGTTTATAACTCCACTTACAGAGACCCCACTAATTCATGTGTTTATAATCCACTTACAGAGACCCTACTAAACCCCTGTGTTTATAACTCCACTTACAGAGACCCCAATAACTCCTGTGTTTATAACTCCACTTACAGAGACCCCACTAACTCCTGTGTTTATAACTCCACTTACAGAGACCCCACTAACTCCTGTGTTTATAACTCCACTTACAGAGACCCCACTAACTCCTGTGTTTATAACTCCACTTACAGAGACCCCACTAACTGCTGTGTTTATAACTCCACTTACAGAGACCCCACTAACTCCTGTGTTTATAACTCCACTTACAGAGACCTTACTTACTCCTGTGTTTATAACTCCACTTACAGAGACCCCACTAACTGCTGTGTTTATAACTCCACTTACAGAGACCCCACTAATTCCTGTGTTTATAACTCCACTTACAGAGACCCCACTAACTCCTGTGTTTATAACTCCACTTACAGAAACCCCACTAATTCCTGTGTTTATAACGCCACTTACAGAGACCCCACTAACCCCTGTGTTTATAACTCCACTTACAGAGACCCCACTAATTCCTGTGTTTATAACTCCACTTACAGAGACCCCACTAACCCCTGTGTTTATAACTCCACTTACAGAGACCCCACTAACTCCTGTGTTTATAACTCCACTTACAGAGACCCTACTAACCCCTGTGTTTATAACTCCACTTACAGAGACCCCACTAATTCCTGTGTTTATAACTCCACTTACAGAGACCCTACTAACCCCTGTGTTTATAACTCCACTTACAGAGACCCCACTAATTCCTGTGTTTATAACTCCACTTACAGAGACCCTACTAACCCCTGTGTTTATAACTCCACTTACAGAGACCCCACTAATTCCTGTGTTTATAACTCCACTTACAGAGACCCTACCAACCCCTGTGTTTATAACTCCGTTTACAGAGACCCCACTAACTGCTGTGTTTATAACTCCACTTACAGCGACCCCACTAACCCCTGTGTTTATAACTCCACTTACAGAGACCCCACTAATTCCTGTGTTTATAACTCCACTTACAGAGACCCTACTAACCCCTGTGTTTATAACTCCACTTACAGAGACCCCACTAACTGCTGTGTTTATAACTCAACTTACAGAGACCCCACTAACCCCTGTGTTTATAACTCCACTTACAGAGACCCCACTAATTCCTGTGTTTATAACTCCACTTACAGAGACCCCACTAATTCCTGTGTTTATAACTCCACTTACAGAGACCCCACTAACCCCTGTGTTTATAACTCCCTTTACAGAGACCCCACTAACTGATGTGTTTATAACTCCACTTACAGAGACCCTACTAACCCCTGTGTTTATAACTCCACTTACAGAGACCCCACTAACTCCTGTGTTTATAACTCCACTTACAGAGACCCCACTAACTCCTCTGTTTATAACTCCATTTACAGGGACCCACTTATAATGCACTCACTTAAAGCAAGCTCCACTGGAGACCCAGTGGTTCTACTTATACTATCTGCTCAGAGGCAACTCACAAAACCCCACCCACCTAAAAATGAAGGAAATATAAATACAAAGTAATGCAACTTCTGGCAAACTTGCTGTACCACCTAAAACTGAAGGAAATGTAACTACAAAATAATGCAATTTCTGGCAAACTTGCTGTAAGCCTTATAGTCCACTAAGCTTTGTTATTTAGCACCTAAGACAGCAAAAACTTAAGAATTAAATCATAACAGTTTAATGGTTGCTTTAAATATTAGTTAATACAAGATACTTATCGTTTTTGGTGATCTGATTTGATAAAGTTGCTTTAACCAGCCACCAGCCTGTTAGTGCCAATGGGCCTGCAAAAAGCTATGAGTTTTTTTATCACAGTATTCATGTGACATTTATTACATAAGAAATGTACAATGACAACATTCTTAGATGAATTACTAATTTTCAACATACGAAAGAGAAGTTGTAGATACATGTACAATTTCTTCTGTTGACCATTTAGGGAGTTGCATGATGGGACTGGCCACTGCCACAGGCTTATAAGACTACAATAGTGTTATTTATACATTGTCACAAGCTAGTGGTTGCCTTTGCTGCCACAGATAGCACAGCTAGGCATCCTTGCAAATTGTGCAGCCAATCAAACGCAATTGGTCATCTGAGAAATTGGCAAAAATTGTATCAATATTCCTTATATGAAGGTGCTTTGATCCAGTGAAAGGGACAGATTAAAGGAAAACTATACCCTCAAACAATGTAGGTCTCTATAAAAATATATTGCACAAACAAGCTCATATGCAAAACCCTGCTTCATCTAAATAAACCATTTTCATAAAAATATACTTTTTTAGTAGTATGTGCTATTGGGTAATCCTAAATAGAAAACTGCCATTTTAAGAATTAAGGGCCGCCTCCTGGGATCACAGGATTCACAGTGCACACAAACAAGCCAAGGCACACATACATGCTAGGCCCCATCAGCCTAATTGGACAGAGTTCTGCCTTTTGCTTCCACACTACTTCCTGTTACAGTTAGAGCTGCATTATTTCTGCACCCGGCCCATCACTAAATGTTGGATAAAGGGAAAAGATGTAAAGGGGCAATATTTACTGATATATATTACAGTTTGGCGAGATTCTTTAATAGGTCACTTAACATAATATAAACTATGTGTTGGTTAAGTATTTATTCTGGGGGTATAGTTTTCCTTTAAACATGTTTACTGATATCCAAGCAGGTATTTTATGTTGTCAGCAAAACACCTCAAAATAACATATGTTATACAAAGTATAATTAATATATTTTAACTCTGAGAATCTGATTAATTTCAAATAATCGCATTTCATGTTTTATTAACACATTACACCAGTCTCATATTATTATTCACATTCTCGCCCTACAGAAGCTGCGGTCCTAAGCTATGATGGAACCATGTACCTCAAGGTCCTGCTCCCTGGTGTTTCCCATACAGAAGCAGAGGATGTCTCATTGCGTTTT
Organism: Xenopus tropicalis; assembly: GCF_000004195.4. Taxonomy (NCBI): domain Eukaryota; kingdom Metazoa; phylum Chordata; class Amphibia; order Anura; family Pipidae; genus Xenopus; species Xenopus tropicalis. The sequence goes on from NC_030680.2 coordinate 40,721,164, forward strand.
ATGTCCCAGAGAGCATATGGCCTTCTTTTGGCTACAACATCAAAGGAGTCAGCCGACACCCTTCGACTAGAGCTCGATGGGGGCAAAGTAAAGCTTACTGTAAACCTAGGTAAAATTTCAAATATAAACACACAAGAGCTGTTATATAGATAAAGATCAGTCACAGAGACAACAAAATAGGTGAAATAGACGTTTTTGTATCATTTTGAATGGTGTTTTCAGGTTCTTACAAATTACTGTCATTTTTCTACCCTTTCTACTGTCTACTATGCAATTAAGCTCTTTAGTCCTTCTAAATATTATTTATATGCTATAGAGAATACAAATGCTATCAGCATATGTCAGCTCAGGAACAGTTGCTTAGAGAATGCAGTAGAACTTCCCAATAATTGGCTGCAGTTATCAAATGAAGTACCTAGTACTCAAAAATAAAAAATGATTGCCGAACTTTGTATAAAATACTAAATCCCAAAATTTAGAAATAGAAGAAATTAATTAAAGTTGTTAGGACTAAAACATCAAAGTTTATTATTTCAAATAATAACAACTATAGGTTAAAACCTACAGTATATTGTCATAACCTAAGGGGAACTGAAGCCTCACAATCATTTAATTTTACATCCAATATATATATATGGGGCCATTATAATGAATAGGCAAACAGGACAATTGCCCAAGGCATGGGGATTCACTATCAGACCTTTCATCTGCTAAAGACTTTTGACTGAAGTATTCCATTAAATGGAGACCCAACTGTAAACCCATCATTTTAAGTAGGTGGAGCCTAACATAATTATTCCATTAAATGTTCCTAAGGGAAATGTTTTATTTGGGATAATGTTTATCTTCTCCCCTCACTGTTGGTCCAGGGTAGCATACTTAAACGTTATGTCTGCTTCAGTAAGAATATACAATGTCTTATCCCTGATTAAGGGTTGTCCTATCAGAAATTTTTGGGGGAATCTGTGGAGCTCTCAAATGAAATATTTGCCTTGGCCCACTGAAACCTTAAAATATAAAAAAAAAAAAATATATATATATATATATATATATATAAAATGAAAGTAACTATTGTATTCACTTTGAGAAAGGCTGTGGATACGGCCGAAACGTTAGATTGACGTTTTTTCACAATAAAACATTCTTTATTTTTCACTAAGTCCTGTGAGTGCGGCATTTGTTTCTACTATATATATATATATATATATATATATATATATACATATATATATATAGCTCCAGCTGCATCCCTTTTATAATGAAATTATAATCACATATGCACCAGGATAATCTATAAGTTGCATGTGTGTTGCAGCCCATAGCTTTGCTGTTGCTTATATAGTTTGCAGTGTAGGGCTATTAGGCTAATCAGAAGCCATACAAAATGACCAAATTATATTGAATGTTGTGCAGCACCATAATGCACAAGTGTATGAATATACAACTTTGATTAGAATCAGAATTGGAACTTATTACCGTAGATCATGTGTTTAGGTGTCTCTGCCAAAGCATTTGTCTCTGTGGCTGACTTTATCTACAAGTTTTTTCAGTGAAATATACCTATGGGGAATATATCTATATTGGTTAGTGACTATTATAGTCTGGTTTGGTAAAAACCTTCAGACTAATCTGGTCTGTCAGGCATGGAGTGGAAATCACAGAGTGGCGAATCTTAACCAGACAACGCTCTTCACACACCAGATATGCTGTTTCTCATCTCAACATATTTTATATTTTTACATTCTTGCATCATTCCAACCTTATACATTAACCATTCATATACTGTTGAACCAGGACCAAATCACTACTACTAATAATTCAAGTTTTAAATCAAGATGACTTACATGAGTGCACAGAAAGAGATCAGAGACTAGAAAGACTTGCCTTTAAAATTCCTTGCTGCACAAAAGGTCATTTAGTTCTAGAATTGCAAAGACATGAAAAGAGATGTGTAAGTCTTGAACTCTGTACTGAGATGTGAGAAAATCTCCATAACTGTCAATATCTTCTCAGTGTGATATGTCAACATACAGTATGTAGCTTACACATATCTGGCATATGTGTATTTTATAGATAATAAATAATACTATATATATTATCATCATGTATTTATCTAGTGCAACACCAACACTTTATAATAATATAACAGACAAGGGTTACAGAATATAATTTTGCCTATGAACCCAATGTATATAGGTGGACAACATGGAAAGATTTTTTGGTCCAATTCAAGCATTCATAGGAATTTCAGAACACTAATGAACCAACAGATATTTGAAGCAGAAATCATAGCTACATGGTTATTGGTCAGTCATCTTCCCTGATCTTGAGATGTAGTCATAATCAAAGAATTATTACTAAGTTCCTCTTGAGCATCTATTGCAATAGTCTTCAAGCTGAAGTGGTTTGTGCTCAAATCATTGTGGGCCCTGGGCGCTTATATGATAAACCCCAGAATTTGGAAACTTGTACGTTAACCAAAATACATGTTTCCAGTTTTTTCACATATTGAAAACCTTTTGTAGTGATAACTTGACTTTTGAAACACTTAACATACAGTATGTGGAGAAACATAATGTTTAGAAATGTGTGAAGAGCAGGATAATCTGCCACTGTCAGTAAGTGACATGCCAGATTTTATACAAATATCCCAGTGAATTTATCTTCCCATGTATGATCCTCTCCCTGCCTTAATCTTGACAAGCGTAACTGTATTACCCTTATCTTGAAATGTTTAAAATGCTAGTATAGCTGATATTCACCAATCAGAAAGACATTTAGATACTAAAATGCATACAGTTAAAGTCAGTGCACAAACATACTGGAGAATTTAATCCACAAGTAAAAATCCTTAAACCAAGCAAGCTGCCATCCTGTAAATGGTGTTACTGAAAATAACCAAGGGCATTAATAAGATTTTACTACAGATCTAGTCCATAAGTAAAGTTGACCAAAAATGTGTTTCTAGCAGACTGTTTAGGGACACTTTTACCTATAATTATACCCATTATTTTAAATAATTTCCATTTATTTCTCAAGACCATATGCAACACCAGCATTCCTTTTCCCTACACACAAAGATCACAAAAAGTGCTAGTTTTTGTGATATTGAAAAATGTACAGTACAGGTATGGGATCCCTTATCCGGAAACCCATTATCCAGAAAGCTCCAAATTACGGAAAGCCTGTCTCCCATAGACTCCATTTTAATCAAATAATTAAGAATTTTAAAACTGATTTCCTTTTTCTCTGTAGTAATACTTTGTAAAACAGTACCATGTAATTGATCCCAACTAAGATATAAACAATCCTATCGGGTTTAATTAATGGTTTATTGATTTTTTAGTAAACTTACGGTATGGAGATCCAAATTACAGAAAGACCCCTTATCCAGAATACCCATGTTCCTGAGCATTCTGGATAACGGGTCCCATACCTGTATTTGCGTATATGTATATAAATCCCTCAACTTGGGAATCTTGATTCGCCCTAGGATAAAAAGCTTTCAATATTCCTTTATAAGGGGCATATTTATTGTGCTGTGTAAAAAACGGTGAGAAAATTCACCACACATTGACAGGCTTCGCTGTGTAAAAACGACGTAAAATCTGCGTAATTTTTTTAGGCGTTTTTTCTTCCACTGGAACTTACGGAAAATAACGGCGTAATATCCGGCGTTCAGATGGCGATCTTTCCAATTTATTTTACACAGCTTTTTACACCTTTTTTTTGGCGAATTAGTTTTACACAGCATAATAAATACACCCCGTAGTGACAGCAAAGTGCAACATTTAAAAAATGAATAGTGATGAGCAAATCTGTCCCGATAGGCAGGACTTTTTTGCCACGTGTGCCTTTTCTTACACAACTGCACCCTTTTTTTACGTGACCGCACATTTTTTGATGCAGCTGTGTATTTTTTTAATGCAACTGTAAATTTTGGCAGGTTGCGGAAGTTTCGCAAAACAATTTGCCAATGGCGAAAAGTGGAATTTTACAGCAAATCCATGCCTGGCAAAAAAATTCGCTCATCACTAAAAATGAATCATCTATTGGATATTATATCTTGGAACACTACATGCATATTAGAATAATCTGATACTCGCTATTTTGTTGTGTTAATTCCACCATTTCACATGTTCATTCCACCCTTTCAAACCAGTATTTCTTTTTATTCTCAAAAAGAGTGTGTTAGGTAGGATATAGCCCTGTGATTTCCACATCCCCTTTTCCGTAGCGGTTGACGACATGTGGTGACAACAGCTATCAGCCCTGTACTTACTCTTTGTCCTTCAAGTAAAAGGAGCAAAGAGTGTGTCAGAATGAGGCAAGTTGGAAGAGGTTAGTCCCTACTTCTAAGCTCAAAGGGCCAGAGATTTTAAGGGCCTTACCATTTAACACTGGGAGCTTAGCAGGAATGTTTTGGGACCAACCCCTAACTGCCTGGCTGTATGGCTGGAGTTTGCAAGGTGGCCATTTCATGAGAGAAAAAATGTTGCAATGTGAGAAAAGACAAGGCAAGGGATAGAAAAGCTTTTTTCTAACTGTAAATTATGTTACCTGCATAGCAACAGATATTCATTACTGAGACACAATGCACTGTTATATTTTTGAAGTTGAAAACCAGATAATTATAGATATCCTTTAAAAGCCAAAGAAAAGTAGCTTCACGGTAAATGTATTAATAAAAGCTGTGGGTCTTTAGTAATGAACAACTCAATGGAGACTAAAGCATCCTAACACTTTTTATTAACACATTATCTATAGAGCTAATAGTCCTTTGATGCTTATGAATCATATCATAAACTAGAACAGAGGTTTATCATATTAATTTATAATGCAAAAGATTGTATAGCTATTTTCTATAGTTCCTATTAACTATACACTAAAGTAGGGTATGAAATGGCCCCTGAGACACATGTGCGTCCCCGGAATATGTGGGTACTGCTTTGTTCTGTCTGCAGAAAGATCTGAAGGATAACCCAGGTTGTCTCTTTCTCTCCCCCTCAGACTGTATACGGATAGTATGCGGGCCCAGTAAGTCTTCAGCTGTCTATCTGCTCTTCCTGCACTCTTCTTAATGTCTTTGGTTCTAATCTTTCTCTCCGTTAACTTTTGTTTCCAGTTATGTAACTCATTTTAATGCAATATTCTCTTGCAAATCATCTATCCTTCAGTCTCTTTGTTTACCATTCTTTCTCTTTTTTCTAAAACCATTGTCTGTATGTGTGATTTTTGTTCCATTCTTTAAAGTCTGACCTAGGTTGCTTTTTGAGCTGTAATAGTATTATTTCTCCCAAAACAAATATTTTCTTTTTTCCCTCTATATATTTGACTCTCAAGCCCTGTTCTGCCCATTTCTGTTCTAACATTCCATTAGATATTTTATCTCTGACAATAATTCCTGTTTTTTTTGGGGGGGGGTTCTGTTCTCTCTAGCTTAAATTATTGGTGACAATTTCAGATAAATTAAACTCGTATAGGTATTGTAGCCATTGCCACCACCTTGGCATTTAGCAACACTGGGCTAATTTGCCCATGGATGTAACCTATGACAACCAATCAAATTGTTGCATTCATTGTTCTACCTGCAGCTGGCTAAAAATGCAGTCACTGATTGCTATGGGTTACTGCCCATGGGCAACTTTGCCCAGTGTTGATAAATGAGCCCCAATGAATCTTATCAGACCATGCCCCTTTATGTATTGGCACATAATACCCAGAGTCTGATTCAGTTTAACATAAGGGTATGTCAATGCTTGATACAAGATCTGTGTTAAAGTAAAAAGTTATTGCTTAGTAGTACATCAAGTGTACATCCAATCTGATGAATTACTAATACCTTTTGGCTTTCTGAATATTTACAGAAGCATAACTTATAAGGAAATCCTTATACAATATGGTTTTTACAATATGGTTCCCTAATTGATCCAATTCCCTTCACTGCCATAATTATGGTACACTTCTTCCTGCTTTTTTTGCCCTTTCTCTTTATAATTCTCACTTTCACTTCTTTGCTTTTCTGTCTGTTAAATAAAGACTTTCCTGCACTGTTTTTGTCAAGGCACAGGTGGCAGTGTGTATGCATTTCAACATACTGGTTGATAAGTGCATGCATTAGTTACATTGTAAAATGTCAACACACTGGCATCTTATAGTGTCATGAGAGTTGGTATTTTGTTTGAAACAAGCCACTCAAATGTTTCCAAAACGTTAGATTAGAAAAAGTGCTATCCGCTGCCATCTGTCGGTAGATTTGTGTTGTTGCAGAGAAAACTATCAAATCTCACTGTTTCACCCCTGCTGCTTTCAGGTAAGGGCCCAGAGACACTATTTGCGGGCCAAAAGCTGAATGACAATGAATGGCACACAGTTCGAGTCCTCCGCAGAGGGAAATACCTACAGCTCAGCGTGGACAACGTCACTGTGGAGGGTAGTTTATCTTATTCTAGATATGATAAGAAATGATTCACCATTAATGTAGATTATGTGTTTTTATGTCTAATAATTCTGCATTCTAGTTGTTTTACAATTTGTAATCTAAGTATCAAACTAATATACTTGTTCAAAAGTGTCATTGTCTTCTGTAAAGGTGCCTTTCCCTGTCTTTCCCACAACCTTCCCACAGCTCACCAGCTTTGGCTTAGTACATATTTTATCTAATGGGAGGAATAACCCTGTGTCAGCTCAACACATTCTAGTTATAAGAACACAGAACAGCAATGACCAACAAACACATATTTAGGCACAATTGGAAGTTGATATTCCAACACCACACTGACCATGGTGCTGACACCTGGCTTCTTCCTGAGTCCAACATGGCAATCGGACTTGGCTGTACTTTGTACTAAGTGCTAATTTCAGTAACTCTGTGTTTCCTCAATTGCTAAAAATTATATTAAAGGAGACATATTGGATACATGTAAGAAACCTAATTTTGTAGGCAATTATGAATAATATATTGTGCTGGTTTAGTTTTGGGCTAAAATTGAATACTGTCTGCAAAAATGGCCCCTTTATTGGAGCTCCCTATAGATCCTATCAGTTCTCTGTCTGTGTTTCAAATGAAGGGTAGGCGTGTCCTAACAGTCCCTGCCAGAAGAACAGAAGGAGGGGATAGCCAATCACAGCCCTGCAGTCATACAAAAAAAAGCCTAGCTGCTGATTGGTTCCTATCCTACAGTGCAGTGTGCTAAGTGCCACTGGCCCCCCTGATTTCTCAATAAATCAGTACGAAACATAATCCTTCTATGTTTAGAGGAGTATACGTCACTGGTACATTCTTAATTTTTACATGATATGTAAGAAGAAACATTCTTCTAACCTGAGTGGATGCATCATAGAGTTTATTATATGGTCATAATAATAATAATATGATCAGAATAATACATAGTTATCACATCTCCTCTTAAGCAACTTTTCTCCGGTGTAAACATTTCCATCTTGTCCAGACTTTTTTCACAACTGAGACTTTCCATAATATTTACCAGCTTAGTTGGCCTTCTGTGGACTCTCCTTAATTCAATAATATCCCACAGGATACCAAGACTGCACAGCATATTCTAGAAGGGAATTACCAGTTCTTTCTAAAGAAAAAGAATTACCATCTTCTGAGAATCTATAGCCTTTTTAATACATCTTAAAACTTTCACTGCAGTTGTTAAATGGCATTGTTTATCCTAGGTCTTAAGTTTGTAAGTCTTTCTATTGTTTCTAAGGACAAGAAGTAAGCATAGCCCCAAATATCACCCCAACTGTCACACCTGGGCTATTTTATGGGACTCAAGCATGAACCTCCATGAACCATCATTCTATTTGGTAGGACTTGTCCTAGTATAATATACCCTCCCTTAGCTATTAATAAAGTAGAGCGTAACTCATTCACTGATATCTATGGCTGGGGCAAATGCTGAGAGAGCTCAGTATTCATGGACAACCATGAGTTTAAAACTGTGCACTGATGAGTTCTTTCTCAGCATACAGATTTCCTCTGTATTTCAACTAACATTCCTTACTGCAGGTGGTAGAAAGAAAGAGTATTAATGGTTAAAACAAAACAATGGTATTTTACAACGAAAACACATTCATTTGATGGGGGGGTTAAATTCTGTTTAAGAGAAACACCAGGCTTTGCTTTTCATATAAGAGATATTGTTAATCCCAAAGGAATGCATATTCATGCTTTAATGCTGGGAATTCCTTCACAGTCAGTTGAACTGAAGAAGCCGCTTGAATAAATGTTAAACCTTTTGCATGATTACCCAGCAAGTGCAGTTGCTTTAGACTAAAATATACTGTATGTGAAACTTTAAGACTTTTTTATTTAACATTTTCGATTTGCTGTTTATTTGTTTTTCTTATTTGTTTTCATAATTTAAACTGTAGAAATTAACAATATATATGCAGCAGTTGACTGATAACACTCAATATTCCTCCACCAATCCCTTGTTTTACTGTTACATGATAATAGCCTTCCCATCTGCTCCTCCACAGGACACATGGCTGGTGACCACACTCGATTAGAACTTCACCATCTTGAAACTGGTATAATGACCGAACGGCGCTTCGTTTCAGCTCTTCCTTCCAATTTTTTGGGCCATCTCACAGCCCTGCGCTATAATGGGGCTCCATACCTGGACATGTGCCAAGATGGTGAACTACGATGTGAGCTCAATACACGTGCCGGTAGTCTCCGTCCGATTCTTGCAGACCCAGTGGTCTTCCAAACGGGTCCAGCCTACCTTGCCCTTCCACAACTTCAGGCTTATGCCTCTATGCATTTACTGTTCATGTTCCGTGGACGAAATCCAGATGGTCTGCTTCTTTATAATGGGGGGCAAGGGCCCGATTTTATTGCTGTGGAGCTTGTTAAAGGGTAAGTGACTCATTTCACTTGCCAGGAATAGTCTGCTTTACAGATACATTTTGGTATCTAGTAAATGAAGATAGTGAGTTACAGTATATACTGTAAGATATGAAAGATTAGACAGCCAATTTAATGAAAACAGGCTTTAGAACAAAAGAAACAGTAAGTAGCAATGGAAAGTAAAGTGTAATTTTGAGATTAGCACACAGTGTACTTTTATGAGATACTACAAAGAAAAACCAAACGTATCAAGGTAAAAAGTACCATTTATAAGGGATACAATTTATAGTTCAAACCTAGGTATGCCTGTAAGTAAATATGTATGCAAAAACAGATCCTTTGGCCTTCAGCCTAAATAAAAGAACCATAAGATATCTCATTTTATATATCACAGCTAGGCACTTTACAACAATGTCTAGGTATACTTGTGTGTGCTTCAATGAAATTATTCCTGCAATCTACATAGTTGAGATTCTTCAAGACGTTTCACATTTTTAAAAGTAAGAAGTAATGACGTTTCTAGAGTGACATTGGGTGAAAAAGAATCTACTTTAGTATTTAAATTTTGATAACTCTCCCCTTAAAGGACAAGTGAACCCAAAATATAATTTTTTCCTAATAAAAGAAAACAAAATTCTAAGCAATTTTGCAATATACATTAATCAAATATTTGTAATGGTTTTTTTAGTTATTATGTTGGGTTGAAAAACCCAACCTACTGTTCTTCGGCTTCTTCAGCTTTTTCTTCTTCTTCTTATTCTTAGTGCCCCCCATTTTCTAAACGCTACTCCTCCAACAGTTTTAGGGGTACAACACCCAAACTCTCCACACTTCTTCACTCTATAGCAGAGCAGGCTGCTTGTGCTTTTCTAAGTGATCCCGCCCCCCCCGTCTTTTTGTGGCGCCGCTCCGAACCCCCCAATTGTTCCATTGACTTTGACAGGGAAGATTTTCAAACTGCGGCCACACATACAGCTTTGAAGCTACACCCCCCAAACTTGAATAACATAATAATGGGGTTACCCCAAATGAAACAGCAACATTTGTTGAATGACCCCAAAGTGGGAGGAGCCAACAACAGCCAATTAAATTTCACCCATTGACTTTTAGGGGAAATTGAAACTGCTGCTAATCTTACAGCTTTGAGGCTACACTCCCCAAACTTGAATCACATAGTCATGGGGTCAGCCTGAATAAAAATATGATGATAGTTGGATGCCCAAAAGTGGGCGGAGCTGTGAACAGCCAATCAGATTTTACCTATTGACTTGGTGAAAATTCAACCTGCCATTCTCACAGTAATAACATCAGGGTCCCCAAACTTTGCAGAGTTAGGCACCAGGTAACTGTGGTTCAAGGTTAGAAAAAGTAGTTACATTTCAAATGCTGTCATTCTCACACAGTTTATGCCAGGGTGCCCATTGTTTGTCACTGGGTAACTCGAGGTTACAAAAAGTGGGTACACCCACCAACCACCAATCACAATTTACCTATTGACTTTTATTGGTTTAAATGTAAAGTGGTGCCGTTCTTTAACTATTAATCCTAGGGCCCCTAAACTTTGCAGAGTTAGTCACTGGGTAACTGCAGTTCCAGGTTAGAAAAAGTGGGCGAAGCCACCAACCGCCAATCAGATGTCACTCGTTGACTTTCATTGGAGAAATTTAAGTTTCAGACACTATTAAAACCAGGGTCCCCAAACTTTGCACAGTGGTTTTTACTATATAACTGTGGTCCAAAGTTAGAAAAAGTGGGCGGAGCCAACAACAGATCAGATTTCATTCAGTGACTTCACATTTTTAAACCCAACATGAAGTTTGTTCTCAAACTTCCCTTTCTAGTTTGTATATATAAATGCTATTACAAGCAGTGTTTGCCAGTCCTTTCTATTCTCTGCCCTGGGGGCTCTGGTGTTTGAAACAATGTAACACAAACCAGCAGATTGACAGACTTGCCTTGCTGGAGGAGACGGACCTTTGCAACATTATTTAAAAAGTAATAACCAGGAGTTCGGCAAATGCTGATTTCAAGAGCAATAACATTTACAAGTAACTTTTGAAGCACTAATAATTTTAAAGAAATTCATATTGGAAAGTTGTTTAGAATTGTGTTTTCTTTTATTAGGCAAAAAAATATTTTTTGGGATTGACATGTCCTTTAATATGAGTTTTAGCCGAGACAATAACTTCTCAACCATGACCACTCTCACAGTTTTACACACAAACAGACCTGAGAGTGTCATTTTCTACTCATGCCCCAGCAACAGATTCATTAGCCTCAACTCCATCTGTGATGTGCATGTTCAATTCGTTAAAGAATAACAACCCTATACAAACCTGTCACTTAATTATTCGGCAAGGAGTAATATATAAATATATATGTATATATTGCAATAAGATTTGGGATTCAGACAGATACTAATGATTTTTACAGGATTTGGATTCAGGTTGACTGAACATTAAGAGGGCTATTTACTAACATTTGTTTGTTTTTTACAATTCATGTTTTTTGTATGCTAAAATTTTTAAATTTTCACAATTTATTATGTGTCAAAACCACAAAAACAATAATACAAAACTTCACCTTTTAAAAGCTGGCAAGGTCATGTAGAAGTCAATGGGAGCTGTCCTAGGCAAATTGTAACAATCTTTATTTCATTTGTAAGATGAAGATTTGTAGGAAAATGTAAAAAAAATTAAAAATCTGTGGTTTTTATGTTCTTTTCATTTCACATTTTAATTAGTTTGAGCTTTTAAAATGTGGATCTTTTAATAAATGACTAGACATATAACATGATATTCTGTCAAAAATAAAAATTACGGATTTTGTGCATTCCTAATTGCAATATAAGGTGCAGCAAAAGGGAAACTACAGGTATGGGACCTGTTATCCAGAATGCTAGGGACCTGGGGTTATCTGGATAAGGTCTCCTTTGGATTTGGAACTCTATCCCTTATGTCTACTAAAAAATAATTTAAAAATTAATTAAACTCAATAGGATTGTTTTGCCTCCAAAAAGGATTTATTATATCTTAGTTGGGATCAAGTACAAGATTCTGTTTTACTACAGCAAGAGAAAAAGGAAATAATTTTGGAGCTCTCTGGATAATGGGTTTCCGGATAACGGATTCTATACCTGTGTTTCTTTTTTAAACTTGTTTTCCTCTGTATTTTAACGAATATAGGAGTAATGGTGATAATGGTAATAAAAAAAATATTTAGCCTCAACTCCATCTATCATGTGCATGTTCAATTCATTAAAGAATAGCAATATATATATATATATATATTATATATATTGCAATAAGATGAGTTAATTTGAGGACAAGGAAAGGCTAAGTCACTTGGGGGTGGCAAAATGTTAGGCACCCCCAAGTGACTTTAATCGCTTACCTTGTACCCTGGGCTGGTGCCCCTGTTAGGAGAAAACAGCACCAGCCCAGGGTACCTGTAGCGCTGCGCTTCCTCCTTCCGGCTTTGTTTTGCCAGGACCCCACGACTGGCACATGCGCAGTAGAGTGAAAAGCCAACTTCTCTGTTAAAGTCGGCTTTTCACTCTACTGCGCATGAGCACACGAAGCAGGAAGGAGGAAGCGCTGCAGGTACCCCAGGCTGGTGCTGTTCTCTCCCAACAGGGGCACCAGCCCAGGGTAAAAGGTAAGCGATTAAAGTCACTTGGGGGTGCCTAACATTTTGGTACCCCCCAAGTGACTTTGTCTTTCCTTGTCCTTTAAAATAAAAAAATTTTAGAGTTTTAGTAAATCTTCCCCTAAGAGGCCCATCTATCAACATTCTGATTTTAGGGGCACATTTACTAAGCAATTTTGTTTTGTTTTAACTTCTAGATATTTTTGAGATTTAAGAATGGGTTTTTGACAGTACAGTTATTGGACCCCCTTATCTGGAAACCCATTATCCAGAAAGTTACGAATTATGGAAAGGCCATTTCCCATAGACTCCATTTTAATCAAATAATTAACATTTTTAAAAATGATTTCCTTTTTCTCTCTAATAATAAAACAGTACCTTGTACTTGATCCCAACTAAGATATAATTAATAGTTATTAGAGCCAAAACAATCCTATTGGGTTTAATTACTGTTGAAATAATTGTATTAGCAAACTTAAGGTAGGAGATCTGAATTACAGAAACACCCCTTATCCAGAAAACCCCAGGTCCCGAGTATTCTGGATAATGGGTCCGATACCCGTACTCAATTTTGCTGATTTGCAGAGTTTTTCAGAAATTTTCCTAGAAAAATTGGAGTTTTTCGAAATAACTCCCACAATTCATGATTTATTAATGTTTACTTTTTTTGTCAAAAAAAAAATTCGTCAGGTTTGATCTGTCAAGTACCATTGAGTCCTATGGAGGTTTAGAATAGGAATACACTAGTCAGTGACAGCCTGTCATTGACACATTTTCAATGAGAACTTAATCCCCTCACTGTTTTCTATTTCACCCAGTTTCAAGGAGAAGTTAATTCCCTTTGTTTTTTCTATTTCACACATCTTCAAGGGGAAGTTAATCCTATCATTGTTTTCTATTTCACCCAGTTTCAAGTGAAACTTAAACATGTTATTGTTTTCCAAGAATGAATGCCAATGCTGCTAAAATGGCTGCTTGAGCAACTCGTGTTTGGGAAAAATAATGAGGATTCATGCAAATGAACATACGTTTAAACTCTAATTTTTTGAGTTTTAAGAATACTTTCAACTCAAAAAATGTGGGATTTTCGCATGTAGAAATTTCTGTATGAACAATTCAAGCATTATTGTGACATTTTATAAATACAACAATGATCGATTTTAATTTAAATTTATACCATGTTGAGTTTATACGATTTTCAAGGCCAGAAAAAAATGAATTTTAGTAAATCAGCCCCTAAGTGTTAGAGAGGTTTTTGAAACCACGGAATGCTAAGTAGTTAGTTAAAAGTCTTATTTAAAAATCACAAACAAAAAACCCACATAAAGAATCCCAATAAGGACTGGGAAAAAAAAGGAAGGAAAAAAATCCATGATAACCTCTAAAACCACCAATTAAATAAAGATTATTACAATTTGCCCATTTGTTTCTACATAACCAGCTTTTAGATGCTGTCGTTTTTAATTAGTGATTTCCATGTTTTTTTTACATTTCATAAATGACAAAAACAATTGTGTTTTCACGTAATTAGTAAAATAAACAAGCATTTAGTTCATAAACTCACACATGGTTTCAGCATTCAAATACCTCAGCTTCGGTTTTTTTCCTCAAATGGAAAGCTCAGCAGGTTTTAGGTATCAAGCTTTTTATTTTTTTGAAAAACCCACTCGGGTAAAAACCGAGCAAGCCAAGGTTTTCAGATGTAGAAACCATGCGTCAGTTTAGGAACTCACTTGGTTTTAGGAACAAAATAGAGCATTAATAAATCTGCACTCTAAGGGGCACATTCATGAAAACGCGAGTTGGAATCCCGAATGGGATAAATTCGGATTGGATATGAAAATTTCTGAAGATGGCAAATATCACGAATATTCTTACAAAAAAATCTCATTAGTCATGAAAATATCGTATTGGCGATCCGAAAATCACGAAATTTTCGTATTGAACAATCGTAAAATGCTGGAAAACCTTTCTGACTTTGATCCTTCTGTGCATGATGTTGGAAGCCTCCCATAGGCTCAATGGCACTCTGCAGCTCCAACCTGACCCAAGGAAAGTCACGATAACGAAGCTTGAATTAATCTGAAACTTTCGTACTCGGCGCGTAAATACGATTTTGTTGCGCAAATTTTGTCGCAAAGTACGAAAAATGTGTTGAAAAATACGAAAAAGTCACGCAAGGTACGAAATTGTCGCAAAAAATAAGCTCATTACGAAAAAAAAAAGGCGTTCAGACACATTCAGAGCGTTCGTGGATTAGTAAATGTGCCCCTAAGTCTGCAAATAGAAATACTTTTCTTCACCTTAAGTCCTGCGTTGTGTGGATTCCTATGCCTGCTGATGTATATTCTGCATGTTGAACTGCACCCAGGTCTCCTCAAAGTCTTTAAGTCTAGATATATATTTATCGAACCAGGGGTGGCACTCCGCTTCAGTTTTTATCTTGGGTGCAGGGTAAATAATTTAAATATCGAAACAAAGACCAGCAACACTGAGTTCATTCCAAAAAAATCAATTGTGTATTAAAAAAAGCATATATATATATATATATAATTGTAGAGAGATGACGGCACTCACAGGATTTACATGACTGTGAGTCAACGGGTCAGCAGTATCATAGAAAAACCAAAATTGTTTTAAGGTTTTTATTGATCCAACGTTTCAGTTCCTTCCTGGAATTTTCGTCAGGAATATACAGGTCCTTCTCAAAAAATTAGCATATTGTGATAAAGTTCATTATTTTTTGTAATGTACTGATAAACATTAGACTTTCATATATTTTAGATTCATTACACACAACTGAAGTAGTTCAAGCCTTTTATTTTTTTAATATTGATGATTGTGGCATACAGCTCATGAAAACCCAAAATTCCTATCTCAAAAAATTAGCATATCATGAAAAGGTTCTCTAAACAAGCTATTAACCTAATCATCTGAATCAACTAATTAACTCTAAACACCTGCAAAAGATTCCTGAGGCTTTTAAAAACTCCCAGCCTGGTTCATTACTCAAAACCGCAATCATGGGTAAGACTGCCGACCTGACTGCTGTCCAGAAGGCCATAATTGACACCCTCAAGCAAGAGGGTAAGACACAGAAAGAAATTTCTGAACGAATAGGCTGTTCCCAGAGTGCTGTATCAAGGCACCTCAGTGGGAAGTCTGTGGGAAGGAAAAAGTGTGGCAGAAAACGCTGCACAACGAGAAGAGGTGACCGGGCCCTGAGGAAGATTGTGGAGAAGGACCGATTCCAGACCTTGGGGGACCTTTGGAAGCAGTGGACTGAGTCTGGAGTAGAAACATCCAGAGCCACCGTGTACAGGCGTGTGCAGGAAATGGGCTACAGTTGCCGCATTCCCCAGGTCAAGCCACTTTTGAACCAGAAACAGCGGCAGAAGCGCCTGACCTGGGCTACAGAGAAGCAGCACTGGACTGTTGCTCAGTGGTCCAAAGTACTTTTTTCGGATGAAAGCAAATTTTGCATGTGATTTGGAAATCAAGGTGCCAGAGTCTGGAGGAAGACTGGGGAGAGGGAAATGCCAAAATGCCTGAAGTCCAGTGTCAAGTACCCAGTCAGTGATGGTCTGGGGTGCCATGTCAGCTGCTGGTGTTGGTCCACTGTGTTTTATCAAGGGCAGGGTCAATGCAGCTAGCTATCAGGAGATTTTGGAGCACTTCATGCTTCCATCTGCTGAAAAGCTTTATGGAGATGAAGATTTAATTTTTCAGCACGACCTGGCACCTGCTCACAGTGCCAAAACCACTGGTAAATGGTTTACTGACCATGGTATTACTGTGCTCAATTGGCCTGCCAACTCTCCTGACCTGAACCCCATAGAGAATCTGTGGGATATTGTGAAGAGAAAGTTGAGAGACACTAGACCCAACACTCTGGATGAGCTTAAGGCCGCTATTGAAGCATCCTGGGCCTCCATGCCACGCCGCATTGAAGCAAAAGGATTCCCGACCAAGTATTGAGTGCATAACTGAACATAATTATTTGAAGGTTGACTTTTTTTGTATTAAAAACACTTTTCTTTTATTGGTCGGATGAAATATGCGAATTTTTTGAGATAGGAATTTTGGGTTTTCATGAGCTGTATGCCACAATCATCAATATTAAAACAATAAAAGGCTTGAACTACTTCAGTTGTGTGTAATGAATCTAAAATATATGAAAGTCTAATGTTTATCGGTACATTACAGAAAATAATGAACTTTATCACAATATGCTAATTTTTTGAGAAGGACCTGTATATAACAAGATGATAGAGATAATTAGAGTCTATCCAGTTGGTGTATGTAGTAACTATAATATAACATACTCTAATACTAGAAATCAAAGGATACTACAAAGCACTTGAAAGTAATTGTACTTTATATTTTTTTCCCTCTTGGGATATGTTATTTTTGTTCCTTACACATTATATATATTTCATGTTAGCAAGGTGCAAGGGCTGAATTGTTGCCAATTTAATAACTGTGCCAAGTTAAGAGCAAAGTCTATGCAAAGGTAACATAACATTCTCTAATACTGGAAATGAAAGGATACCATTAAAGACCTGAAAGCATTTGTACTTTATATTTTACTTTTAAGCAAATATTTTTAGGTTTATGTAATTGCTGTTCCTTACACTTGGATAGTAGATCTAATAAAAATGATTTCCTGTGAGTATATTGGGAAACAATTTACGAATATTAGGCTCTTTAACGTGTGTTCACATTTATATTCCTTTTTACATCTAATTCAGTGGCTTATGTATTGTATAGCTAGCCAAATGCAATTATGATTACAACTGTGATGATTATTAAATATGGTACTTTCCCACTGCATATTCTTTGCTTTATATGATTTTTCCATATTATATATAATTACGATAAGTCTTGATTTTACTAGAACCAATATATTTTTTGCTTTATTAAAATAGCATTGTAGAATTTTTATTTTTTTTTTGTCTCTGGAAAACTTTAGATACATACATTATGTCTTTGACTTGGGCAATGGACCCTCACTGATGAAGGGCAACTCAGAACGACCATTAAATGATAACCAATGGCACAGTGTGGCAATATCCCGTGATCCAGGAAATGTCCATACATTAAGAATTGATGGAAGGACAGTCACGCAGCATTCCACAGGAGCCAGCAATCTAGATTTAAAGGGTAAGAAAGAGCAAATGAATTTTGCATTCCCGTATTTTTTTTTACTTATCCTACAGGAGGTGTTATTTAAAAATAATCAAACAACATTACACAATATTTCAGCAAAACAATACAAGATATTTGTATTTACTGACTGCCAAAATTATTACTATTTGGCATGTCAACCATTTTGCCTTGATCACTGCTGGCACTCTCTCTGGCATTGATTCTACATTTGTTCGCAGAATTTGAGTATTTATATGTTTGGAGTATTCCAGCAAGTTTGGGGGGAGGATATGGGTTAAAACAAAATAGAAAAAAAAGTTGGCATTATAGTGTGTGAATTCACATAGATACTACCTATTAGAACTTTTATATGTGTAGGAAACGTCATCTGCTTTATTTCTTTTTTGTTACTAGGTGAATTGTATATTGGTGGGCTCCCAAGAAATATGTATGCCACTTTACCTAAACTTGTGGCATCTCGAGATGGTTTCCAGGGTTGTCTTGCCTCTGTGGACCTCAATGGCCGTCTCCCTGAACTCCTGAATGATGCACTCCACCGAGTAGGCCCTGTGGAGAGGGGCTGTGATGGTAAGATTGGAAAAAAACATACACTTACTATACTATATTGACACAAATTCAAATACTTTGCTCTTAAAAGTGTTAATAAACACAACAATGTAAAAATAAATACAACACCAATTAAAATATTCTTCACTAAAAAATGTATTATAAAAGAGAGCTTTATCCGCAGGCTGAGAAACAAGCCCTGTGTGGCATCAGCCTAATGAGCAAAGTTTACTACTGTTCTTATTGACTATAGCTACCAATCAGCAGGTAGCATTTCCTGGTCACCTGTTTAACCATATTATTGGTTGCTGCACCTGGGAAATGTTAGTGTCTTTTATTACATATCTTCAAATGTAAAACACTTCAATATATATTTAGCTTGATGGGAATGGGCTTGCATTGTCAGTAGACTAGCTGTCTGTGAACACAGTAGCTGGGTCTCTTCAGTCCCAAACCTTCTTCCAGTGAACAGTGGAAATGTGGTCCAAAATATTGTAGTTTTACTGCAGCTTGTTCTCTTCATAAGTCCTTTTTTATTATTTTTTGTGTTTAATTATTTATATTTTTTGTTCTTCAATGCCTAGGCTTTTTAATTTTAAAAAACAAAATAATTGATATTCTGAGGCAATTTGCAATTGGTATTCATTTTTTATTTTTTGTGGTTTTCAGTTAATTAGATTTCTCTTAAGCAGCTCACCAGTTTGGAATTTCAGCAGCTATCTGGTTCTAGGGTCTTGTTTACCTTAGCAACCAGGCAGTGGTTTGAATAAGAGACAGGAATATGAATATGGCAGGATATGAATATAAATATAAAAAATAAATAGTAACAACAATAATAAAATTGTAAGCCAAGTGCAATAGTTTCTGACTGCTGGGGTCAGTGACCCCCATTTGAAAGCTGGAAAGATGTACAAGAGGAAGGCAAATAATTCAAAAGCAATAAAAAATAAACAATGAAAACCAATTACATACTAAAAGTTAACTTAATGGTGAACCACCCCTTTAACATACTAAAAGATAATGTAAAGGTATAATTGTCATTTATAAAACTAAACAGTATATAGCTACCTGTATATAAATATCGACGTATACATGGGTATATACAGAATATAATTACATGTACATACTGTATGCGTGTGTGGGTATACTAAGATATGCTGGTGAGCTCTGTAATATTCCCTAAACCACATACCAATAAGACTTTTAATCTAATTCTTATCATTACCTTAAGGGCTACATGTTCCTCTTTGTTGCAGGGAACTGTACATGGATTTTAAAAGAAGGAAAAAGTGGACAATAGAAATAGTACAGAAAAGCAGGATCAAGGAAAATATACTGGAAGCAGATAGGAAAATATTACAGTTATAACACATTTCAACATATGTATTTTTGGTGAGAAAAGCTAATAGATGGTAGGAATTAACAATAGTCTCACTTTTCTTTAGGCCCGAGTACAACATGCTCGGAGGAGTCTTGTGGAAACCTTGGGGTGTGTCTCCAGCAGTGGGACGGTTTCACATGTGATTGCACCATGACATCTTATGGGGGTCCACTCTGCAATGATCGTAAGTCACAGTAGAAATAATGTTAATTTTTAAGATCTTGTGATCTTAATATTTATATCTTTATATATGTGATATATTTTATATTTAGCTTTTATCTAAATATTAGATTTCCAGTACCCTACTGTACCTACAGATGTAAACACTTATCATTTGCACTTAAACACTCCATATATATATATAGTAAGATATTTGATCTCAAATAAATAAATATATATATTTTATATTTTTACAATATATTAAAATACTTATTGGTATATTTTATATGTTTGTTTTTATCTAAGTTTACCTAATCATTATGAAGTATAAAGCACTATAGCGATATACTGTATATAGACATCCAAATATACATGCAACATATTTTACAATTAGCCCCAGTTTAGTAAAGGCAGAAAGCTCAGCTACCACCAGTGAAATAATGCAGCCTGTATATTATGCCTATGAAACAATATATACATCTCCAATAAATAATCAAATTCAAATAAATAGTTCAAATATACAGAAAATTATTTTTGAAATGGCATAATCACAAACCTGTTATATAATAAAGAGCACCTGTAAGTGACCTGGACCTATCTGAATATAGTAGATTATCCGAGACTCCGGGCCCATAATGTCTGGAAAACAGGCTTGGTTTAGGTAAACTGTAGTTAACAAAAGCTCACCATTGCCAAAGGGTAGTCCAGTTACATAAAGGCCCAAACTCATAGCTTTAGGAGGCAGAAACAATCAACCACAAAATGGGTTTCACACACCAGTCGCCCAGGAAAATTGTAATTAAAATGTGACTTTATTTCTCCATTAAAACCACCACACATATGAAACAATATAAACTCCTACATTAGGGCAGTTGTCAAGGGTCAATAATTTAATAATATTGATCTTGTGTCAAATAAATCTCATTTGGATGATTCCTGACCTCTTGAAATGTTCTGTTATACAAGAATATCAGGTAAAATTTCTATGATGTTTTTTTTAAATTACTAAAAGCCATCAGAGAACACAATGGACAATTTATATTAAAGATTTAATACAAATTGCACAGACATAAGAAGCATATTCTTTTTGTCAAGAAAGCTTCATACATGAGCAAATTTCTACATATTCTGTATACTGGTCAGAATTTTGAGGTATTTTAGTTGGTACATTTAAGCTATAGAGGCATTGACTTCTGCCTTCTGAGAACTCCAAATTTCAGTGAAAAAAATTCTATATTTCAATTAGAATCAGGTTGTTTGCCCTTTCAAAGGTTCATGACAAAATTGGCTCATTAAAGGTAAACCCACTGCCTATCACTTTGAGTAATACAGACAGTTGACTTCTTTCTCCCTGTGTACATCATGTTAATAGAAAATCCAGCAGAAGGGCCACTTGATCTAAAACTGTTATGCTGTACTATTGTGCAATGAAATATTTAAGTTAATCCAGCCCTCAGGGATTTCCTTTTCCTTCTTGAAAGGTCAAAAGAATTAGTCCAAAATATTAACATAGTGTGTTTTATCATGGCACATCTGGCAAGCCATGTAATGTAACAATGATAAATATGATTATGTGTTTTAATTTGCTGCGCATGCTGGAGGGTTTGTAGGGATGAACAATTCCACAAGTAATTTAACCGTGTTTATTTTGCGGGGTAGATGTATTGCTTATTTTATATATTCAGATATTCAGTTTCACCTTATTTGCCACTACATAGTTACTTACTGTAGCTGCTGAAGTTTAGAAATAGCCTATCCATCAAGCCAAATCCTTCTTGTATATAACTGTCATTAACATTTCAGCTGAGCCAGATAACGGGAAATTACAGCAAGCTAATTTAACTTAAAGGGACACTGTTGTGAATTTGAAGTGCAAATATAAGGTTGAGACAAACAAAACACTATTACTATCTTAGTAATAATATAGGAGCAGCTATTTATACTTATTATGCACAGCTACATGCATACACATCCAGGAAGCCACAATCCCAGCCATGCCTTTCAGATTGCCCTGTCATGAACAACAGAGCTTTACTTTGCTTTCACTCAATTAATTCAGGATATATGTGACTTCAAAAATTTTGTTTTGTTCCTGTAAGTGGTGACCACTGTTTCCTGCAATGTAAAACACTTCTGACTGCTTTCCTTTGTTATTCTCTGTACACAGTACTGTCTTATGCCTTCTCCTGCCTGGCCCCATCTTTTCCCCATGCATCCAACAGTTCTTTACTGTTTTCCCTGCCTGACATGCACTGATATCTTCACTGAGCAAAGAAAGTGTGTAATCAAAGGTCAGGGAAAACTCTTGCTTTCCTGAGTAACAAAACTTGTTGTGCAGGGATAGCAGGCAGCAGGTATGTGTTCTTTAGAGTGGGAGTAACAGAAAGGCAGAAAGGAAGTGCCCTGTACAAAGAGGATCAGGTTTATCCAACAGGGAAGTAGACTGAGTAGTGAAGATCAGGGTGGGGGCAATCTCAGTGTGCCCCATTAGTTGCTGGCAATCACTGTGCCATTAATTGTTGGAAGTCAGTGTGATATTAATTACCAGTCATGCTGCCATTAGTTGCTGCCACTAAGAATGGCATATCTTGACTTTCTTTAAAAAATTCTCTTTCTACGCTTATGTAATCCATAGTACCCTAAAACACTTTATTTTGATTGTTGTGTAGTATCCCACACTTAAGACAAAGTAGAAGTATATAAGTTATAAAGTTGTGTGTGTCACTTATGTTCTATAGGGAATCATTTAAATTCTAAGGTAAAACATGTCAGAATTGACCATGTTAAAAAAAATGGCACACTCAGATTGATTATAAAGCCTTTATGTACATATAAAGTGCAACACTATGAAAGGATACATATTTTTATTTCATACAAAGAAAAATTAAAAACCCTTAGGGGCACATTTTTTTAAAAATCACACAGCCGTTGTAAGAAAAATGACATATAATCGTGGCTAATCACCATTACAACTATTACAAATAACGTGTTAATTTTCTGCAAATTAGTGTTTATTTAAGAAAAGTCACAAATGGATTAGTTACAATTACAAATTAAAATGAATTACAATCAGAGAATAATTGTGATAATTTTCACTAACCATTGTTTCTCTTGCATTTACAAGTCATTTGAGGAATGTGATTCAGAAAGGTTGACCAGATAAGATTATGTTTAATCAACTGCTTTGGAGGAGGGGTTTTAATATGATACTGTTTCTTGACTAATTGATTATACAAAATTGGATGTAAAATATGTTATACATTTTTTTTATATGGATAATATCATTTTTATTTTTTTGTATTAAGCCTGGTAAAGCGATGTCATTTTGCAACAAAAAACCTTTATTTTTCCTATTCTGAATACGGTACAACTTTCTACTAATTGTTATTGGTTTAACCTGTACCAAAGAGTGGCTGCCTTTTATATAAATGAGAATTCAGGAGGCAAATAGAAACATGGAAAGGCAAGAGAATGACGTGCCCAAGGATTTAAATTCAAAATTACATATTTGCTCTTTAAAAAAAAAAATAAAGAAAAAAAGCCATATTATGCATGAGGAGCACTATTACCTGATGAATGTCTCCTTTGGAGGGATTTACATTGTACTAGGGTGTAAGATCCCAACATTTACCCAAGTGTACATTATTTTGTATAGCTCCTTACAATCAATGAATCTTCAAAACTTAGACCAAGGGGCTGATTTACTAATCCACGAATGGTCCGAAGGCGTCCGAATGCGTTTTTTTCGTAATAATCTGTATTTTGCGATTTTTTCGTAAATTGTCGCAACCTTTTCGTAGCCATTACGACTGTTTCACAAAATGTTGCAACTTTTTCGTAGCCTTCGCGCCGAGTACGAAAGTTTTGGATTCATTCAAGCTTCAGTATCGTGACTTTTCTTGGGCCAGGTTGGAGCTGCAGAGTGCCATTGAGTCCTATGGGAGGCTTCCAAAATCATGCAAAGTCTGAAAGTTTTGCCCGCCGGTTACGAGCGCTCAATACGAAAACGTTGCGACAATGTACGAGCAAATCGTAACGGCTACGAAAAAGTTGCGACTTTTCGCGCAAGTCGTAACAGCTACGAAAAAGTCGCGACAATTTACGATAAAGTCGTAACGGCGACGAAAAAATCGCAAAAAATACGAAAAAGTCGCAAAATGTTCGTTTCCAATCCGAATTTTTCCCATTCGGAATCGAATTTGTGGATTAGTAAATCATCCCCCAAGTGTAAACCTTATTCATTTCGACCTGATACCTGGATTAAGAGGCAGCGCAAAACTTTAACTCCAAAATGCATATCCTTAATAAATAAATGGTTAGGTATCAGGGTGTAAGTTCCTTGCACTCACATATGAGATTAAAAGAACTACAATATTAGTATATTCTCCATAAATATATTCTTGGATTTTAATCATTTTCCAAAAGTTATGTCATTTAATGGGCTGGTCACAGCCATAAATAAGCATTAACCCCGGAAATCATTCATAAGCAACTCCATTAATATCTGCCACACAGTAGCTATCTGCTTCAGAAGGAAGAATATAGAACCCCCATCACCTCTTCTCATTAGTGAGGGGCGAAATTATTCACCAGACATGGACTCACAGCAGATTTCTGCGTTTTGCCATTTGTGGATTATTCCACGAAACGGACGTCAAAATCCGCCATGGACAAATTTACAAATTGTTGTACACTTAATTTTTTTTGTGTGTCAAAATATTGTTGACACACAACATTTACACAAATCTTTTCAAAGATTTGCAAATTTTTTAGTGAAACGCGACAGATTCGCTCATCACTACTTCTCATACTAAGTCAATTTTATTACTAGTTTGTAATTCCTTTTCCCAGTAAGCATATTTTTTACTGTGAGATGTGCTGTCTCAAGATTTACCTGTGGAGATCCAACTAAGAATAAGAAGCACAGATAAGTTCAGAAAAACAAAATATCCCATAGTCCCTGGGTAGTCACTATGCTTAATTGTTGGAAAGGTCAACACCGCACTGCTTTTTGTACTGGCACCTAGCAAGCGGCTGGATGGTTTTATTCTGCATTATATTTGAAGGAGTAAGACCTTTTTTACCACCATTAAAGTATCTGGCAATGGTATAACTAGAAGTTACTGGGGAAGCAAAATCTTTTAAATGGTATTTGTTCACAAACAAATACTGAAATTTCTCAAGGTCCCACTGAGCTCTCTACTCTACTGCACCCCCTCAGTTTTGCCTATTTCTACACGCATGGCTTATATATTTAGGATTCTGTCTGGGCTGAAATGTGACAAAAACTAAGAATGAGTACAAGTACATCTTCTTTCTTAAATAGAAAAAATATTTCTAAAGCTTATTTGTTAATGGTATTTTTTCTTATTTAGATGAGTATTCCTGTATTCACATTAGAGTGACAAGCCTGCTAGTTTGCTCTGATGAGTTATAGAAAACCTTTCATAAACACTAATGAAACATTCACCAGATTGTCATGAAAAACAGAAACTGATAGGGAAACATTTTTAATTTTAATATAACAGAGACATAGAACACATTTACAGTATAACAGGAAATGCAACTAGCCAGAATAATATCCTTTTAATAACACCTTAGTTTAATGCGCTCTTCTGATTCACACAGCAGCAGTGAAGAAAAATATTATATGCCTCCATAAATGTAAGTGTATTTTAAGATACTTTACTCTTTGGGAAAAGTGTCAGATGGCTTGACTATCTGATGTTCAATAATTTTCATTTGGCTGCTGAAAAAAACTAAACTAAACAAGATCCTATTTTTTCATTTTTAAAATGAGTAAAATGAGATTAAAACCGCCCAAAGAAGAAGGATTATGAAAAAACTCCCAAAGTTCTTTTGTCTGTAGCTGGAGCAGAGTTTTCTCTGAAGTAGCGCCAACATACTTCTAAAGAATCTACATTATCCAGGTGGTAAATTGTTTTTATTATAGCAAATAAAGGTTATTTTTATGGCACAATCATTTCAATAGATAATCTAAATTGTCACTATAATCCCACTCCAAAACCTCTTAAAACCTGTAAATTTAGTGACCTGCTGTCCTGTAGTTTTGCTTTTTGCTTCAGAAGCTACAATAGATTTATAAACTGATTTCTAACCTGGCAGTGTGGTTAATTTACTAGCTATCAATTTGCTTGCCTCTGACGTAACACTGGTGAGTAATGTTTTTTATAAAAGAAATCTTACAGGCATGTATAAAACCTATGAATAAATTCAATGCTGGATTTTGGAAAACTATCCACAATACACATATTTTCACCTTGGTAATACATAGCTTTTATCAAGTATACCTACAACAGTAACATGCATAGGATTATGGCCAGAAAAAGTGTCACTTAATTGTGTACTATAATTTCTCAACTTGGGCATGTTCTCATACCAGCTTTAATGATGCTTTTAAAGGCCAGTGCTACTGGGAACACTTGGGCATAAATTCAGCATACAATTGTGCACTGCCTTACAACCTATGAGAAGAGTGTACTCCTCTGGTCTACTGTCTGGGGCCAGGGGTGAGCTACTATGGAAAGAGAAATCAGAAGGCAATGGAGATAAAATGGGAAGGGTAATGGGAACAGTAAAAGTAAAAAAAAAGTGTGGAAGATACTTTTAAACATAACATTTTCTTTTTGTTGCTATTCCCAAGTAACATAACAACCATGTGTTATGAATGGGGGCAGCATCACCTGAAATCTGTTTTGAAGGCAGAAAAATGTTTCTGACCCATAGTTTGTCCCACTTTGTAGTGTCCCAGTAGATAGTTTTGCTTGAGTTACATAACAGTCTATATAGGACATCTCCAGATTTTCTGGATACAGAGCTTCCTAGCATTCATTTGCCTTCTTTTCATTGCAAAGCTCAGCATTCACCTGCTCTGTGCATGGGCCCTAAAGGGTGACTCTTGGCACTTATGCCCATACCCTTGGTAAATTGGCCCTTAAGTGCTGCAACTGTTTTTTCTAAACTTGATACCTTCCAGCTATAATTAAGGTAATTGTTACTATGGACAAGAAGCTTAACTTACTATTGATAGTGAATCTTATATGCCTTTATTCTAAACATCAACCTTAGAGTCATATGGGCTTATTTACTTATTAAGCTCAGTGTGCAAAGTGTGCAAGTTGCCATGTTTTTACCAACGATAAAGCAATTTTTTGAGAAATTCCCGTGTAATTGCAGCCATGAGGTGTCAGATACATTGAGTGACATGATAATATAGCTAAAATACTTGGCAAAGTACAAAGAGACAAACATACGGCAAAGAAGGAACATGGGTTTTGTGCCTTGCTTTTTGCAATAGTCGCTAATTCTACCATAATACTACATGTTGATTGAGCAATATTTTTATATTCGTTCAGTATTCTTTAAGAATGTATAACAAATATATTTAGGATAAATGTAAACTACCATTGCTGCTTATTCTCACCTTTTAATAAAACATTGATGGTAAAAATGTTACTGGCATGTATTGAATATTGTATGCTAGTCTGCACATATCTGTCTTACCTTCTGAGCTTTTAGGCTAGAAAGTGATGTCTTTAGCAACCCCTACTGGACACCCTTAGGTAAGGAAATTATGCTTCTGAACCCATATCCTGTTTTTGGTGGCTAGTCTGACCAGTGATCCCCAACTAGTGACCTGTGAGTAACATGTTGCTTACCACACAATTTGATTAAATGCCAGTGGCTTCAAAGCAAGTGCTTATTTTTTTAATTTAAGTCCTTGAGTCTTACAATACAAGTGTACTTCCAGAGTGGCAAAGTTCACATGGTTCTAACAAAGAGCCAATTATAGTCTTTATTTGGGAACACCATTAACTATTTTTTATGTTGTGCTACTTTCCTGTTTACTAGGAGAAATGCAGGGAATGAGGCATATCCTATTGTACAATACAAGGATATTAGAATTCACTAAAGGATTCCATAGCTGTATAAATGCAAGGCCACAGGCAAAATACTTTCCTATGGGTCATTGAATTCTGAAGTGATTACTTATACGCTCATAGTTTACAACAAGGGCACCTCCATTTTTTAATACACACATTTTAAGTGACATCACTGAGAACAGATTACATCAATAAGATCCATTTATAGGCTATAGAATATACTTTACAGGTTGGTCATGACACTTATGTATTATAACCTATTTTATATGCTGTCCATGCCTATCTGAATCATAACTGTAGGCACTAAGAGAGGCAGTGTACATCTTCAAAAGATAAATTGAAGGGATGGTGAAAGACATTACATATTGTTAAGGGTTGAAAGGAAAATTTGGTACTAGGCACTGGGGAACAGAAGGATAGAAGCTAGCCATACACATAACAATAACATTGTCTATCCAGGAGTTGTGTGCATGTTGGATGGATGATCCCAACATATATTTATGTTTCATGGATATCCATCAGTTACTTGATCAAGCAAATATGAATATTTCATTAGCCAAAGTACCAAGTTAACCAATACATCATGCAATGTTAGACAAGGAAGCTGATCAGAACACATGCAAAAATATAAAGGTGGCAATACTATACTGAACGTTATCTATATGCTTGGCTAGTTACTGTACAGGGTCGGCTTGTATATGACAAGTGTACACCTGAAATATGTTATGTGGTGAGATGCCCTGAAGCATTACAAGCCAGAGAAGGCACAGAATACTGAATATCAACCAGTCAATTGAGCATGGTACACATGAGGGTTTTGTTTTTCGTTTGTGGTGAAAGATCAAATTATTTTGCCCAATGAGACCACCTTAGATGCCATGGCTCAAGTGCTGTCACCCCCCCCCCCCCCATGCAACCCTTGCAGCAATGCCCCCTGCACATCTCTCTTTTCATGATTAAGGTTGCAGAACTAAATGCAAAAGAATTAATCCAATGAAAAATAATTAGCAAATTTATTATTTTTCTGTAGTAATTATTATTATTATTATTATTAATATGTATTTATTAAGCACCAACATATTCATCAGCATTGTACAATAAATGGGTGTAAACATTAAACATACAGTTTTACATACAAAGCAATTTTTAACAGATGCAAGAGGTGAAGAGGCCTAAAGAGATTTCAGTCTAGAAAAGAACTTACAATTTATTTTACAGTCTCCTTGCAATCTTTTCCTGCAATTTCATGCAATCACAGTTAACCCATTAATATTGGTTTTTTTCTTGAGACCACATGATTGCAAAAATTAATACATCTCCCCTTTGGATCCCCCTTGACTTTTACACATAGAAAAATATTAAATTATATCAGTACAATGCAAATTGTGCTGTTTATAAACCCAGCCAAAGGGGGCGTGCACAATGATGTTGACAGTATGTGCCACTGGCATCATTACACACACTGCTGACATCATCATGCACACTGATGATGTCATCACACTGGTAGTGACGTGATGACATTTCAGGCAGCATGATGGCATTGAGGATAGGTCATTGAATTTAATAAATGCAATTCAGAGGATTGCTGCCTGGTTTTCAGAATGTTGAAAATGTGTAAAAGGATTTGACCTGCAGCCCCTTGAAAAACCACACAGTCTGGATCAGGCAGCTGGCAACCTATTTCGCACGGCACTTTTTTCCCCACTAACATTGTTTATTATATAGGGGTAAACGTCTCTGAACACAAGCAACAGAAAAAAAATAATTTCTCGTCACATTGGTACACTTGAAATATTTACAGTGCAGAATTGGTTGAATTTCAGCAGTTCATTATTCATTTTTCCCTCCAATATACCCATTTAAAGAGGGAGACTGATGCAATACAGAAATAGAAAGCCACAGAGATTGCAGCACACACTGCACAATACTTTTTTTTCACAAATTTAAAGAACAGAGATGTTACTGGGTATCTGGTTAAAGTAATGCCAATCCCTGAACAGTGCTTAGAATGGCAGTTAGAGATTGACATTTGTTAATGCAAAAGTGCAGTGTCAGCTTTTGGAACCTGTTCTGTGTACATAGTACAAAGAAGGGTTATCCTCTTTCCTTATTGCTATTTGTGGTATCCCTTTGACTTAGACAAGCACAGAGAACAGAGAAAAGCTGACACTCCTATATATCATATTTTAGCTGATTTGTGGGCAGCCCTACCAATAACCAGCAACATTGTTATCCACAGCCAAAAACATTGTTCCCTCTTTATGGAGCAACCCAGTTACGTTTTTAAACAATTCTTGATATTGTAGGCCTCACCAGGTATATTTGAGTCTCATAGTTAAACAGGGTAACTGAGGTCATTCCAGTTACGCAGAGATTCTTTCAATCTTTAACTTTGTATGTTCTTTCTGACATGAATTCACTTCGTAGTTACATAGTACATAGTACTATTGAATTTCACGGATATACGACCTATTTACAAATGCAGATCACATATTTACTATCTGAGTAAAAAACTGACCATTTCTAACACAGAGTGCTTATTCAAGGTAAATGAATACACAGGGTATACTTTGCTCCTCATTGGTTAGCTAAACTCTGTGCAAAGGGTGGACCACTTACATTGCTTATAATTAGTGATGAGCGAATCTGTCCTTTTTCGCTTTGGTGAAGTCATGCAGGACTTTTTGCGGCTTGTGCAGCTTATTTGACACCACCACAATTTTTTGTGACATGACCTCACCTTTTTTGATGTGAATGCAACTTATTTGATGTGACTGCGACTTATTTGACGAGACCGCAACTTTTTTCTCACTTGCCAAATTTTTTGTAGCTGCAAATTTTCATAGTAGTTTCGCAAAAAAAATGCCAATACCGTGTTGTATTCATGCCTGCCAAAAAATGCATTTATCTCTCATAAAGCTCTCTGATTATATTAGCAGCACGTCATTGTGTTGGGGTTTGCATCCTAGAGGCAAGCCATGCTTATATTTGTGCAGGCACTTCCAGTAAATGTAGCCTTCCTTTTAGGTTTACATTTCATTGTATAAAGTAAGTAATATCTATTATTGATTGTAAGACTCACATCTGTCATGCAGTGACTACATTGTGATGCTCAATGATTCATCCATAGTCCTTGGCCATGGCAGATCTAAATATCATAATCCATCTAAGAAATCATTATAGCATCCTTTTTTTAAAAAAAAAAGTATATGGTCTAAAATAAGATTACACCACATTTTAAACACTCCAGCAATGGGAGGCAACTAATGCCATCCATTGTTGAGGTACTTAAAAGTCTATTGTCACATATTTCAGACTAGCCATTGTATGATTAGCAGTTGCAAAGTAATGGGCAACTAATACGTCACAGTTACAGAACAGTAAATATAATGGCAGCCAATATAAGGTACATTACAGAACAAGCACCTGATGTGATCCAGATACATATTCACAAAAAGATGTAAAGTGCTGTTCCAGGTACAGGTATGGGATCCATGATGCAGAAAACCAGTACCAGAAAGCTCTGAATTACACGAAGGCTATTTCCCATAGACTCCATTTTAATCAAATAATTGACATAATCATTTAACAATGATTTTCCTTTTTTCTTTAATAAAACAGTACTTTGTACTTGATCCCAACTAAAATATAATTACAGGTATGGGATCTGTTATTCAGAATGCTCACGACCAGGGGTTTTCCGTATAAGGGATCTTTTTGTAATTTTGATTTCCGTAACTTAAGTCTGCTAAAAATCATTTAAATATTGAATAAACCCAATAGGCTTGTTTTGCCTCCAATAAGGATTAATCATATCTTAGTTGGGATCAAGTACAAGGTACTGTTTTGTTATTACAGAGAAAAAGGAAATCATTTGTAAAAATTAAAATTATTTGCTTATAATGGAGTCTATGGGTGATGGGCTTTCCATAATCCGGAACTTTCTGAATAATGGGTTTCTGGATAAGGGATCCCATACCTGTACTCCATATTGGAGGTAAAACAATTCTATTGGCTTTATTTAATATTTAAATAATTTTTTAGTAGACAAAGTATGAGTCCAAATTATGGAAAGATCCCTAATCCAGAAAACCCCAGGCCCGAACATTCTAGATTAAAGGTCCCATACCTGTACTGTAGACCAGTATCAAATGTCCACAATTGAAATACTCAGAAGGAATACTCAGTAGAGAGCCACTATGAAAAGAGGGCCTATTTTGGACTTGCTGTCTATGGTGTGATAATATGTAATAATATAGGTTAGAGGACTATCTACAGTATACATTAGCAAGAGAAAAACAATGCTGCTGTTTATATTTGCATCTTGTACATTACACATATAATGGCTAATTTACCAGTAATATGAACACATGAAGGCCAAATGGGTGCAAAATTGACACAGAGCACTTGCGCTAATACCATTGGCAGCTGCAAACTGTGCTCTGCACCTTGGGTTGTCTTAAAAAGCCTTTGCAATGTGCAGACCAAAGCTTTTAAAGGAACAGTAACATCAAAAAATTAAAGTGTTTTAAAGTAATTAAAATATAATGTACTGTTGCTCTGCAAAAAAACTGGTGTTTTTGCTACAGAAAAGCTACTATATAAATAAGCTGCTGTGTAGCCATGGGGGCAGCCATTCAAGCTGGAAAAAAGGAGAAAAGGCACAGGTTACATAGCAGATAACTAGTAGATAAGCCCCATATAATGGGGGTTTGTCTGTTATCTGCTAAGTAACCTGTGCCTTTTCTCCTTTGAATGGCTGCCCCGATGGCTACACAGCAGCTTACTTATATAAACTATAGTAGTCTTTCTGAGGCAAACACACCAGTTGTATCAATGCAGGGCAACAGTACATTATATTTTAATTACTTTTATACACTTTTTTGGGGTTACTGTTGCTTTAAACACATAAAGTACTCTACTAAATGTCTGACTTAAGGAACACCTTTCATTCTCAAGTGCTACCAACTTGTACTTTCTAAATAAAGCTACAGGCACTTTAGAATAAAAGAATTTACTTTATATGTCATTTACTGATACCCACCTTACTAATACCTGAAATGTAACTTGCAGACGCTATGGCAAATATAGAAGCAGATCATTTTTAGTGGTCCATAATCAGTGCTTATTTTCTCATGCTGTGTAAAAGTTCAGACTCCATTAATACTTGACCTTGCCTCAATCCCTGGATAACCTTATGCCTATCTTAGGAATTCCTGAAATATAATTGATACTCATTGTACTTGTACTCCGGTGATGAAAGCTAGCAACAGTACTAACTATAGAAAGTTGTAGGCTTACAAAATATAGCAGACATTTCCGTGGTGGTTAATACATGGCACAAATGGAACTGCCCCTCGGGCCACAGTGCCATGATTGTAGAGTAAATAATTGTATTAATTGCTATTCAGTGCAAAGACAGAAGCAAATGCAGATACAGAATCATAGTAATGGATTTACAACACTGCTGATTTTCTATCCATTAAAGTGAATTACCCATGCTTAGCTGTCAACAAAATGGCCATGTCATGCATACCCTCCACATTCCAATCTAACGCTAAAGACCAGATGTCACATTATGGAACCGGCGAGGTGTTAGAAAACTATCTTTTTAATTTACTATTACAGTCAGATATTAAATGTCTACACAAATAAATTCTAGTGAAAATAACAATATATATGTTTTTAAAAAATCTGGAACTTTGTGTATGTGCTTCACAGAGCTTATTTTATCATTTTAGTTGCCTCAGGCGCCGAAAGATAAAGCGATTTTACTATGGCCACCAGAGCTTTACATGTTTATTTAACCAACATCTTCTGCTTCAGAGTTTTAGCATTTAGAGTCACTTTACCTCTCATTACCTTACAATTTATTTGCAAAACGACTTGATTGATGAGCACAAACCTGATTTGTGTTATTACACAAAAATAATAACTTACATGCTTGAAGAATAATATTCTTTTTGCTTATTTAGGAGAATCTTTCATGGAACGGTGTATCAAAGTGTGGGTGCACATCTATCTACACAATAGTTACA
Source organism: Xenopus tropicalis (assembly GCF_000004195.4). NCBI lineage: Eukaryota > Metazoa > Chordata > Amphibia > Anura > Pipidae > Xenopus > Xenopus tropicalis. Next base: position 40,754,875 of record NC_030680.2, read on the forward strand.
CAATTGATACACAATTCCAGCTTCATATAGTGCTTCCAGTTACATAGGGGCATTTTTCTACCAATATGTGAATTTTCTACTAAGTCTGCCTAAGTCTGTGTCTATATGTCAGGCGTATGTTTGCAGCAATATTGTGTATTCAATTAAAATCATAATACAATTGCGAGCATAATGTGCCATAAATACTATGCAAAATTTTCTCTTTGCATTTGTAATGGGTAATAACACTGGCGAATTAACGACATAAAGCAGTGATGTCTGTGGGATATTAGCATGGATGATAAGACATAGATAATGAGATACTAAAGTGGTTGCTGTATCTTTATAAAGGTAGTTTGCCATCCTGAACCTGGTGAAATTATTTTGGTGAGAAATCATTGGTGCTCTTGATTAATTGGTGGCATTATTTTCCAGTGAGGGTGTAATTATGCCTCATGAATGGAAGTCAATTTAGCAACGTGCAGATAATTTTTCTTTTTGTCCTTCAGTAAATAAGTACCTTTTATTCTTCCTTTTTGTGCATGTTAACAGTAAAGCACCCACTTCTAACACATCTTCTTCAGGTCTAAAGGAAAAATGTGTTTTTATCTACTTTTTATGTTTCAAACCATACATTCAGAACCCCTGGGCCCCTCTGCAACTGCAGGGTCTGCTAAATCTGTAGTTAGACCCCTGGAATTAAATTGTTTCCAATAATATTTATGTATATTGATGGTAAAAAAGGTGCTAGATAAGAGTCCAATAAAATGGAATAGATTTTTTAAGGAAGAAACTAAAAAAGGCAAATGTTTGCAATGTGTTCCATTTCTCAGTATCTGAGATACAGTACTATAGATGGTGTGTGCTTGTGTGTGTGTTGGTGTGTATTTGTTAAGCTCCTGCAAATAAAATGTTATTTTTTATACGAGAAACAGTTTTATCCAGCGGGTATGCAGCCATAAATAATATTTTACCCCTATTTGTTTATATTTAAGAACTAAACTAACTGTATTTTATGCAGCTGATCTGTAATGCAGGTGTTACTCCCTTATTAGAAACGCTGAATAAAACACACAGTTTTTACCACTGCAGGTTAACAAAGCACTATATTTTTGTTTTACTGACCCTTTAAATAAATATCATTATTTAGAAGGAAATAGTCCTAGCAATATTAAGTTACAATTGACAAAACAGCAGGGTTTATTGCCAGCCTGCAAATGCAAAGCCGGGTAAAGTCTGCCATAAATAAGGGTATGGACAAATACGATATTGTTAGGCTTTTTTTTTTTTTTTTATAAACATTTCGTTCAACTTTACCTTTAGCCTTAGATTTACCTTTTATTACCTGATTCAGATAAGCCATGTTAAGGTTATAAGGGAGTGGAAGAGGGGAATTATTAAGAAAGGCTTGTCTATTTTTGTGTAGTCTAGATAAAAGGCAAAAGGTGGCTTTGTATGTATGTATGTATATCTTTATTTATAAAGCGCTACTTATGTATGCAGCACTGTACAGTAGAATAGATTAATACAAACAGGGGGATATTAAAATAATAATAGATAAATATAAAGTATGATAATAAATACAAATACATACAAGATACAGTTGCAATAAGTTAAGAATCAAAGAGACAAGAGGAAAGAGGTCCCTGCCCCGTAGAGCTTACAATCTGAACTTTGGGAAGATATGATAAATGTACACATATACCAGAAGGCCACTATAAGCATTTCCCAAGGAAACTCTTTATTTCAAAACCTGAACTAATAAAAGAGCAAACCAAAAACTAAGCTTCAGCAAAGAGAGGACTTCTATATGGCAAGATCTAAAAGATATGAAATGCTGTGGTGGCACTGGGTTATTGGAAAATGGCTGATTCAGTCAATACATTTTAGAAACTGTTTGATGCCTTTTTAGACATAGAGGGGATTGTTTAGATTGTTTGAAAGTATGATTTGCAAAAATTCGTATAGTTAACGATAATTTCTGATGTGCGGAAATGTTACGATCCAAAAATATCGTGGTACGATACGAAAATTACGAAATTTTAATATCCGAACAATCGTAATCGGCGCAAAAGACTTTCTTCGGTGCATGATTTTGGAAGCCTTCCATAGGACTCAATGGCACTCTGCAGCTCCAACCTGGTCAAAGGAAAGTCACGATACTGAAGCTTGAATGAATTCCAAAACTTTCATACTTGTTGCGGCAAATACGATTTTGTTGCACAGAGTGTCCCAAAGTACAAAAAGTTGCGCAAATTAATGAAAATATCGTAGAAAATACGCAAAAGTTCAAAACTTTAGAAAAAATATAAATTTTTAGTAATCGGGCCTGTCATACTTTAATGAATGTGCCCCTAAATATGGCTAAGCTTATTTCAACAGAGATTGCTGTTTATCATTTTGACATCAGGAAGAAATTGAACTGTTTTTTAACTAAATTGGCTAATTTATGAATTTGGTTGCCATTACAATGAGGGAATCTGACTTTTCGCTGAGTTTGCTTTTGTTAATATATACAATTATCTTTACCCTGCAATGCATTGTTTAGCTTTGGTGAAAACATAACCTTTTTAATAATCAGTTTTAGTTTTTAGACAGCAACATGCTAAACATGTTTTGTAGTTGCTATGATAATTGTGCCTGTCTTAGCATCGCCTAAAATCCCCATTAGCTTTACTGTATTATAGTGCTAGCTTCTATAGAATAGTTCAGTTTCTATATATACCTAGTAGCACACCTCACACATCATGACTCTACATTGTCACTTCCATCAACAATATCCTCACACAAATGGTTACAAAAAAAATCTCACATTTCAATTGATACAACCTACATTCCATTTGATTTGGCATCATAATTCTGATATAATAAAGGCTATAGTATTTCAGATTAATCACCCAATCATGAAAGCCATTAAGCCGTGGTCTGAAATGCCTACCATTACAATACAAAGATGATGGAGGGAGCAGTAAGGCAGTACTATGCAAAATTTAGCAATCTGCAAAATTCACGTGAGACAATTCTTTTGATGAGAGAGACAATTCTTTTACCCTGTGAGACAATTCTTTTGATGAGAGACAATTCTTTTTGACGCTCTGCCAATTTTTCCGCTGCAAATTTTGTCACCTGTTTCGCCAAAAAAATCCGCTAATTCCTTTATTGTAAGCACAACATGTTTCGGGCAAACATGCCCTTTATCAAGTGAAATGCCTACCATGTTATGCTGTTTCTCTGAAATTGTAGCTCAATTCTGTTTTAATACTATAACTGAATAATAATTTCGCTTCGCCGAAAAATTCGCAAAACAGCGAAAATGTTGCACATAAAAAAAAAATGTTGCATGCAACAATTATTTTGACCTCTGACAATTTCTTTTGATGTGAGAGACAATTTTTGTGATGATAGAGACAATTTTTTGACACGTGAAACAATTCTTTTGACACGTGAGACAATTCTTTTGACACAGGAGACAATTCTTTTGACACGTGAGACAATTCTTTTGATGAGAGACAATTCTTTTTGACGCACGACAATTCTTTTGACACACTGCAAATTTTTACGCAGTTAATTTTGTCACCTGTTACACACAAAAAATCCACTAATGGTGAAATGTGGAAATTTGCCGCAAATCCATGCCTGCCAAATTTTTTCACCCATCACTATTACTGAATGGTCCCACTGAAGACCTGCACTGGAGCAAAATTCATTTGGCCTTCAGCAGTTGTGAAACATGAGCTGATGATGAGCTATAAGGGCCAGGGCACATGGGAAGTCTATGGTTCAATCTCGGCTACTGAGGCTACTAATCTCCCAAAAATGCCTTCCCCCCAGCAATAAAGTGAATCGCCGGTGGGAAGGCAGAAGCAGCATGTTGTTTTCCAAAGTCACCTGTGTTTTCCTGTGCAGAACAAATCTCCCCGAAATGCTTTCACTTTGACAATTAAGGGAATTGCTGATGTGAATTGCTGGAAATTGTGAATTGCTGCACAGGAAACTTCAGGCAACTTCAGAAAATGAAGCAAAGCATATGCCTTCCCACCAGCAATTCACTTTACTGCTGGTGGGAAGGCGTTTCTGGGAGATTAGTTACTGGCGGTAGCCAAGATTTAACTGCGGGAGACTAATCTCCCCATGTACCACTGCCCTAATATGCAACATGAAGCTTTCAGTGCAACAAAGCCTTTGACTATATGGACCGTTTTGACCACTGAATCAGCTGTTTGGGTGAATTTTGGGTGAATCTGCTTTCATAAACAGACCTGAGATTTATTTGAACAATATTTATGATAACACATCCTCGGCTATCATCACTTGCTTGCTCTATTTCACAGGCAAAGTGACATTTTATTACCCATAATTACCCATTGTTTTTCCAGAATCACAGCATAATAGCAGATGCCTGCAAAATAGTCTATCGGGCAACTTACATGCTATTTACCAATTGATTTTTTCATTGATTGCACATTTAAAGCTGTGAGAGGGTAGGTATATTTTGACTGTCTTTGATTGTGTCCAAATCAAAAGGTGAAATTATTGCTCCATGTTAATCTATAGTATGACTTTCTGGTTTGCTGTTTGGATTCAAACATTTCATGCTTGTTATTGGCTGACCTGGCAGAATCTTTGGGACTTTTATTTTATTACCCCAATACAGAAAATATCTATGTTTTTTTAGTTCATGCATACGTTATATTTCTCATCAGAGCTATACTATGTTGAAATTATTAACTGTCCAATACTCCCTGACCTCAGAGTGGATAAGCTCCCGATACTGATTGAAATACTTTATCCACTTGCTTATAAAACTCAGTTTCCCGGAGTGACTTTCTGTAACATTCTGTCTTAGCTTCTAAAGATATACAGTATTTAAGCACAAAAAGTCCTTTTCCAAAACATGATTTCAACACAATCCAGGTTAAACTGGTGTCAAATATAATGCAGCATTCAAATACTATTTCCATAAGCATTTTTAATACCTCCAGAGAATTAAACTCAGTATTAGAGTATTTGTACAGTATAATGCATGTAGCTAGCAAAAAGAAACAGTGAACAGTGACATTAAGGGCTTTAAAGCTGTGTTTGTGTGTGCTGGGGGGGCACGCACTTTACTAGAATACATGCCGAGAAGTTGAAGACTTTGAAGTCTGTTGACCTGGAGAAGAGAAGGCTAACACATATTACATCTTAATCAGGTCTGGAGCTAAGTAAAATGCAAGGGGCAGTTAAACATTTCAGCACTATTGTCCTGGTTTCTTTTCTGTAAAAGCCTTATAGACACACACCCCTGCTGATTGAAGGAGCATAGGAGAGTTCCACCAGTTATGACAGGCTGTATCATTAAACCTCAGAGAGATGACAAGGCCATTTTTACTCTTTATTCAAGTGATTGCTGCACTTATTCTAAGACAGCAAATGGCATTGGGCCTGCATGTGTAGCCCTGTGGTGCACCCATAACCTGCTCTCAAGAACTTTCAATTTACCCTGCAGGTTGGTGAAGTACTACTGTATTTGTATTTTGCAGCAATTAATCACTAAGTATAGTTTTTTTTACTTATTGTGAGTGATTGCAGCACATAAGGACATTTTACATACCTAATAGTACCTCTGTGGAATAAACCAGGGCATGTGTCACAGAACAGAATTTTTTACAGTATCCTTTTAAAGGAGAACTAAACCCTAATAGTGAACATGGCTAAAAATGTTAAATCTTATATACTGAAGTTACTGATCTAAAGGTTCAGCATCCTAAAGTAGTAATGATCTAGGCCTTTAAAGTTGTCAGAGGGGGTCGCCATAGTGGATTCTTTTAGAAGTGTCTGACTTAGTGATAAGCTTAGGGGTCGTCACATATTATCTAGCAGAAAATGAGGTTTGCGTCTGTCATAGAGAGTGATGCTACAGGGCTGATTATTAATTTCTAATTGCTAATTGTACTGGTTTCAGAGACACCACTCACTAATAATCTGTATTATTTACCAATCATACTTATATTGTGATATTTATATCCTATATATACAGTATATATACTGAGTCGGTCCCTAAGCTCAGTAACTGCACAGAGCATGTGCAGGGAATCAGCAGAAAAGAAGATACAAAAAGATACAAGATATAAAAAAAACTAAAGAGGGTATCTTTAGGGGCACAGATCTTCCCTGCTAAAGGGCTGTGGTTGCCTTGGGCTGGTACAGAACCCCGAAATATAATATACAACATTTCTAGCCTACTTCTTTAATTAGGTTTAGTTCTCCTGTAATCCATTACTTATACAGCTTAGATTTCACAATGGACATCTGATGCATGGACAGTTTGTACATATTGGCTGAAAAAAAAGAAGACAAATAACAACTCTGTTGTCCTCACAGGTTGACAAATGCCTTTCATCTTAATGAGATGTTCTGTTTACCTTAAAACAATGAGTGATATGAATAAATAAATATATAATAAAAAAAAAAGAATTGGAAACAAAATTCATAAATGAAAACCACCCTTGCATTTGCCAATCATAATTTCTAAAAATATAGCATTTGTTTAGATAAATTATGTCTTTGGTTAAGTTCTACCTTACTATCACCTTACTCTGTAACACTGATTTATGTACACAGAGTTAAACAATAAACAGTATCTGAAATTAACACATTCCTAAATTACATTATTTCACCATTTTGGTAGAACAAAATTATATTTTGCTTTAGCCATAATCACTTTATCCTCTATTACTCTCCTATTTCCACATTGCAGTCCCCTAATAGAAAGGGTGGAGTATTAGTAGATTGTTGGCTTGAATGTGCAGAATGTGTAGCTTGGGCAGGAAAGTTGTGTTGGAAAGTATGCATGCTATTTTATTTATGTACAAATATTTTAGATTTACACAGAATTAATATTGCTTTAGCTATGGCTTTGTTTTTAGAGACTTAATAATGTGCTGCAGGGAATTCTTTTACCTAAACAAAAGAAATAAAGAACAGCATGGTACTGCATGTTGAATTGCTTTCCAAATGCAGCACTAGGTAGGGGCAAATATCGCAAAGGATTTAAGAATTCAAAGTTATGTTGATATATTGTTTTAATATCCTTTTAACTAGTCATGAGAAAAATATTTGCAAGGATTCATCCATAGACTTAAATAACAGCAAAAAAAAGTTGCAAAGAAAAAAAAGTAGTATGGAAAAAGTTGGGGTAAAAAACACCCATTGACTTCAATGTGTTTGGTGAATTTTTGCTGTTTCACTCATTTTTGGTAAAACAAAACGAGACTGATTTGCTTATCATTACTCTTAACATCACTCATAGTGTCCGAAATGTTACAAAAACTATTATATTTTATATATTATATATATATATATACTCAGGATGGTAATATAGTATCACACTCTCTCCATCTCTCTATCTCTTCATCATTTTACTTGAAAGTAGGAGACTACTTCGGCTGCAGTGTATTTTCGTGTGTGAAGACTAAACCCATTGAATCCTGCACACCTTATTTGTTATCTGCTATGTAAATGTGTGCCCTGTAGCCCTATTTCAACTTAAATGGTTGCCCCATGGCTACACAGCAGCTTATTTTTATTAACTGTATTACACTTTTAAATGATTTTGTGGAACCTAATGAAATTCAAATGCACAGATGTTCAACTGAAGATGAAGGAAAAAACCCTTACTTATGACATTATGACAATGCATCCGGTCTTCACCAAAAATATATAAAAAAAACAAACAAAAAGTATACAAAAATCAAAGAGACTGAGGAGGAGTCAGAAAAGTGTATCTAAATGAAATGAATTTCATAACTTCATAATAGTCTGTACAGTCTACAATACTGAAATAGTAATTTTGTAAATCTTGGGTGGTGAACCAATTGAAAAATGAAAGTGTGATCCACTCTACACAATGTATTTTCTTGCAGCTTAAAAATTAAAAAAAGTACAGCAATACATTTTGTTCTTACTTCCCCTAACAACCTGCCCATCTTTCTAGCTGTGACTTTCTCATCATTTCTGTAAAACACATTGTTTTGTTTGTCCCACTATGCCTGTTTACCTTTCCTGGCACCTTATTCTTCACACTGCATCAGGGATGTCAAAATTATGGCTGTCTTGCTGTTATGAACTACAATTTTCTGCATTCTGACATATGTTTTGACGAAACTTTGGTTCTCGGTTGCTGTAAGTTTCAAATTCCTTTTCAGAGGTAGCATTATTTCCACACAATAAGCTTTCCTTTCTTCCACATTGTATCCACTATTTCTCAATTTATATTTCTCTATTGTTTATGTATTTATAATTCCCATGTAGCATATTTGCAGATGTGTGCTGGAATCTATAGAAACTATATGTGGTGGATAATTTTTGTAACTGACAATACTATAAATCACCAAGGAGGTCCATATAAATATATACTGTAGTTGACAATATTTTAAAGATTATTTGGTATAATATGCATTTTTTTGGTCAGTATATTTGATATGGGCTGGAATATAGCTACAGATTATGTACAATGGGAATGGGTTTGGGAACAACACAAAAGAGCTCAAAACAATTCTAATTTGTATCTTTTTTCCACACATAGATCCTAAAATGTACTGGACAAAATTATTGGCACCTTTTAGAAGTCGTAAACATTTTTTGGATTTCAAGCAGGTGATTCTTTAATTTGTAAGTGAACTCATCTGTGATGAGTTGCAGATGGCTGCAATGTAAGACGCACACATACAAGAAGTTTTGAAAAGTTTGCAAGCATTGCAGTGAACATAAGGAACAGGAAAAAAGCAGAAAACTGTTTTAGAAGTTTAGACTGAAAATTGTGGACAATCTCAAGTCCAATCTCCAAACAACTGTGTCCACCACATGCAAAGTTGCCAAGAAGCCCAAGGTACTGTAGCCAAGCTACAAAATAACTGAAGTGTGAAAACAATCAAAGTCCAGGCAGTAGTCGAGTAATTTTTAGGGTGAAATATATATAACTTTATATAGGACATGTAAAGCCTTGTGCATTTCATGCCAAAGTGGCATGAATGACTAAGTGCCCCTTAGGCATGAAATGTGTTAGGCTTCATATGTCCTACTTAAGCTATATATTTTTATCTTGAAAATTACTCCACTACTGCCTGGACTTTGATTGTTATCACTGGTTAGTTATTTTGTAGGTTATTACCCATAACCCATGGACTAGGGGTTAAGTTATGAGACAATCTAAATCTACTGCCATTTGGGCTCTTTAACTATGTATTTTCCTTAAACTTCAACTTTTTCTTTTTTTCTTTTTGAGCAACACAAATACACACCCTGATGTTTCACTGTAGCCAATCTCTCTAGATGTTGGCACAGGAGAAAAATTGATTGAAAATTGCAAAGAAGGATTGTGTGAATTGCGGCAAAAAAAACTTCAATCAACCGCCAGACAGAGTCATGTAGACCTTCTACCTTCTACAGTGTGTGTTTTGAGTTATTACTGTAACTTTGCAGCATGGAATTGTGTCAGGGTTTGGGTCTGGCAGGAACTTGTGTCACCATGAAGGGGAATATTAGTTGCTGCAGATTACACTATGCCTACCAGTTATAACTGATATTCAGTTGTTAGGGTCCAAATAATCATGACAGCCCTGCAATAGCAGAGGCCAGATGCAATCTCAGAATCAACCTTTTTCCATTTGCCAGGGTCACTGATTATAGCAACCAGATGTTACTTTGAATTCCAAATTGAAAATGCCAGAACAAATTGGCCAATACTCCAAAATCCAAAGAAATAAAATATGTAATATGAACTTAGCTTTTGATTACTTACATACAACAAAAATGGCTTTTAGGTACACTATTAACAAGTAATGTGCTTGATAGTGCCTACCAAGAGCTAGGCAGGTCATAGCCACCAAACACAAGACAATACAAAATAATATTAAGATGGTACCAATGTCTGACAATACACATATGCTTCCAATATATCTCCCATGTGTTGCATCACATATCACATTTGGTGGTTATACAGTATAATACAATACTGACTATAGGACCTAACATTAAAAAATACCCTGGACTATCACTTAACAACTGATCCCACAGATAATTTAATCATCATGGGTGTTATGAAATCAATAAAGGGGATCTCCCCACAAGGACCAATAAACTTGCAATGAAAACTTCAACTGATGATTGGTTTGAAGAAATAGGAAAGACAGGAAATAGAATAACTAAGAGCATCCCATGCTGACAAAATAAAAACAAATGTATAGAAGGATGTAATATGTAAGATCTTAGGTAAAAGACCAGATTGATTGAATTTGTTGGGAATAGAAATAACGGTATAGCTTTAACATTTTTCATTGACTTGTATTATTCCTGAAACTGGCATGCACAATGTACAGTGAGGCTGATAAGAGACATTTTCTGTGAACAATTCTCATCTTTCCCTACTTTAGTTTTCCCTTACCCTCTGGGATCAAAACCCATAACTGAAGGTTATATTTAAAAAGATTGATTTTTATTAAAATAACTTTTAATGCTACAGAATACAGGAAAGCTCCAAATGATGCAAAAGCCATTTCCCATAGACTCTAATCAAATAATTCACCTTTATCTCTGTAATATTAAAAAAATTATCTTGTACTTGATCCCAATTAAGAAATAATTAATCCTTATTGGAGACAAAACAATCCTATTGGTTTTGAGTAAAGTTTTTTAAAGTAATTTGCTAGACACCTGCAGAAAAGGGTCACAGAGTTCAGGCCAACAGTCTAGAACAGAGTAGTGTCCATCAGGACAGACTCCTCCTAGCAGATATTCAGTGTGGTCTCTTGCTTTTCATCACTGTATTAGTACAGCCCCATAAGAAAGAATGGGAAGTGTTTCTTCCTGCACTCCCTTGTGGTAGAACACAGGAGAATGCATCTGCAGGGTAGCGCAGGATAAAATGGTCATCTATACGAGTCCTTTTTTCCTTGCCGGCACGATTTTTTCGTATTGAGCAATTGTAAACGGCACAAAAACCAATCCGAATTTTTTTTCCTCGCGGAAAATATACGATAAAGTCGTAATGGCGACGAAAAAGTCACGCAAAATACCGATCATTACGAAAAAAACGCATTCGCCCACTTTCGGACGTTCGTGGATTAGTAAGTGTGCCCCTTAGCGTAGGTAGTGTATTCTTGGCAACCCGAAAACCACTTCAAAATCCTCCTACCTTTTCCTGCACCCAATAGCATTGAGTATGCTCGGGTACTGGTACATGTAGCCGATATCCACCAAAAAAACGCAAGACTTTGCATTTTTGGTGGATATTGGCTACATGTGCCTGCACCCAAGCATACTCAATGCTATCAGGTGCAGGCACAGGAAGCAGGATTATTAAGCGTATTCTTGGCAAGTGGTTTTCGGGCATTAGCCTTATTCTCACAAATACTGCTAATTGACAACCAGCATAATATAAGTCACCAGCATAGTTATCTTTGTCAGTCTAATTTAGTTAACCAGTTAAAACTGGTTAAACATGTAGTATTCTGGTTGTGGTATGTTCTAGTGCTGGGCAGATGCATCCAAATCCATCAACACTAATGAATTTTGAATCCAGAATAACATATTTACCATTTTGAATCTAGCAGCTAAGTAAACATATTTCCATGGCTCAAATTACACTGTCTATTCCACTGCAGTGTGATATATGGTGCAAATGGCAATAAAGATTGACTTGATTGTATTCTAACCCTTCCCCACTCCTGTAAGCAGAGATTTCAGATATTTCGTTCAATGCAATTTTTAAGCTGCCATTTTAGATCTTATTGATGATCCAGTTCTTAGTCCCCTGGGATACATAAACTGCTGAAAAGGCTATTGAAGGTGTAATGACAAACCTTTTGAACAATTATTTCAACCTTAGTCTTGCACTTTGATTTATTAGCACAAATTAACAGACTAATTGACCTCTGACTGACTCAATGTTACCACCAGTTATACTGGTAGGTAAAAGTACATGTTACACATTAGAATAAAAACAAATGTGGATGTTAAATTTAATTAAAAGGCACCCATAAAAATCAAATAAGAGAGATTGAGACAGTAGACAGAGGCCGTATCTGTATATTTACTGGCAAACATATTCATTCCAGTGTAAAGAATTAGGAAAAGATTACAGAAAGCCGGGTTAAATACCACAGAGGCTTTGACGTGTAAACTTTGAAGAGGTATGAACTGACAGTACTGTCTGCAAGTACAGTATGGGATATGTTATCTGTAAACCTGTTATCCAGAAAGCTCTAATTTATGAGAAGGCCATCTCCCGTAGACTTTATTTTAATCCAATAATTAAATATATAATTAATTAGGAAGCAAAACAATCCTATTAGTTTATTTAATGATTAAATAATTCTCTAGTAAATTGAGGGTATGGAGATCCAAATTACGAAAAGACCCCCAAAAAGCTGGTATTTGATATCCCAAAACAGGCATTGATAAAAGATGTAACCCATGCAGACCTGTTAAGATCAGTAACAAATAACTCATGAGTTATTGCCTAAAGCACTGATCCCCAACCAGTGGGGTTAATGACCAAAATGTTGCTCCCCAACCCGAAAATATAAGATACATGTTCGGTTACGCTTTCTTTAATTTCATCCTTTCTTATATGAGTTACACTATATTCTAGTGACTAGAGCATAGGGAATCAAGTGATATCTTGAGAAAAATTAGAAGAGAGGGTGTGTTAATCTATTTCGCTTTTTTACTGACCTTTTGTAAATGCAGCCCTTTGTCTTTGCCACTTGAGTGATGACTGACGCTAGAAGAACATGCTTTTTCCCACATTGCTACTTATCCCTGGATGAAGAAGCAATTATAAAAGTTGAAGTGTTCAGTGAAAACACAATCTGTGTTTGGCAAAGTAGCCCTAGTGATTCAGCTAAAATATTTATATATTTCATTTATAGCTGGTATAGAATATTTGCATTTGATATTACATATCTTGCAAAAAGCATGGTTTCCATTGTACAAATGGGTGCATCCATAATAAATTAACAATAGTAACCCAGTTTATTTTTATAGCATGTTTGTCCCACTGTGACGTGATTTTGTACTTAACGCGCTATTAAAACCTTATATATACATATTTCTTTACTGTATTTCCTTTTTTATGGTTATATTTTTCACAAAGTACATGCAGGCTTCTGAGAAACATAATACAGAAAACAAAGAGTTGATTTATTTATGGAGTACAAAAAAAGGCTTAAAATTTGCCTTGATTTTGTCTCTGTTTTATGCATAATGCAACATTCCATTCTAGAATTCCAGTGTAATTGAAAAAAATGTTGTAGCAGATAATAGAGGCACAAAGATTTGGCACAAATGAGTGCAATTTGTGTCTGCAAAGGAATAAGGTGGCAGGCAGCCCAGATATGGGTGTACACGTACATGTGCTTGAGTAGTGTCTGATTTAAATGGCACAACAGGCAGAAAGAACTCCCTATTATATACAGGTCACTTCACCTAAGGTAAATTCATCCATATCTATTAATGACTGTTTTAAAGTTAGGTTATAGTATAACACAATAATGGCATCCTTGCAGCAGGATCTTGACAAACTAGCAATCTGGGTGGCAGATAAGATTCAGTGTTGATAAATGTAGTCATGCACCTGGGATGTAAAAATATGCAAGCCCCGTATACCCTTAATAGGACTGCACTAGGCAAATCCATAATGGAGAAGGACCTTGGAGTCCTTGTAGATAATAAACTTGGCTGTAGCAAGCAATGCCAGGCAGCAGCTGCAAGGGCAAACAAGGTTTTGAGCTGTATTAAAAGGGGCATATATTTGCGGGAGGAGGGGGCTATTTTTCCACTTTACAGAGCGCTGGTAAGGCCCCATCTAGAATATGCCATGCAGTTTTGGTCTCCAGTGCTTCAATGGGATATTATTGAGGAAGAGAGGGTACAGAGAATGGTAACTAAGCTGGTAAGAGGTATGGAAAGTCTCAGTTATGGGGAAAGACTGGCCAAGTTGGGGTTGTTTACACTGGAGAAGAGGCGCTTAAGAGGTGACATGATAACTAGGTATAATATATATTTATTTACCAGTAGGTCCTTCCAGTAGACACAAGGGCATCCATTCTGATTAGAGGAAAGGGGGTTCCATCTAAATATTCAGAAAGGGTTTGTTACAATGAGAGCTGTGCAGTTATGGAATTCTCTCCCTGAATTGTACTGGCTGATACATTGTATAGCTTCAAGAGGGGGTTGGATGGCTTTTTAGCAAGTGAGGGAATACAGATTATGAGAGATAGTTTATAGTACGAGTTGACCCAGGGACTGGTCCGATTGCTATCTTGGAGTCAAATATGGAATTTTTTCCCCTTCTCTGCTAAATTGGAGAGGCTTTAGAAGGGGTTTTTGCCTCCCTCTGGATCAACTAGTAGTTCGGCAGGTGATATAGGCATAAAAGTTTGAACTAGATGGATGTGTCTTTTTTTCCAACATAATTTACTATGTTATTATGTAAAAGAAAATATGCACTCCAGACCTTTTATAAGAAAAGATGGGTCTTTTTTTCACAATTATTTTATTTAATTTTCATCTGAATAAACAGTAACTATATAAACAATAACTGCCAAACAACAAGGCAGTTAAAAGTAATCACACACCCTAAACCGATGTGTATAAAAAAATCATACATTTAGATATAGTAGTGTAGTATATTTAGTTATAATGTTGACCACCCCTGCACAGAATAAAGGTAGAAATTGTAAACCCTTATACACAGGACTGTGTGCTGTTTTGTTCAATATGCAGTAATGCATCCCCTGATATAACCAAATACTGCAGTTTGGAACGCCTAATGTAATTCATCAAGTCCCATAATATAAGTAGAAAGGTGATACAATCAATGCATTAAGTTAATCCAAGACACCAGTAAGTATCTATCTACCAGTGGGTAAATAGACTGTAAGTTCTATGGGGCAGGGACCTCCATCTTCTTGTCTCTTTGATTCTTAACCATACCTTGTATTTATTTGTATTCATTATCATTATCACACTTTGCATTTATAAATTATTGTAATAACCCCCTATTTTTGTTCTACTGCACAGCACTGCATACATAAGTAGCACTATATAAAGATATACATATATGCATACAAATATATATATAAATGTCTACAAATCTGTGCATGTGATTAGATATCAATCAAAATTATCAGTTCCCCCCAAAATGAGGTGGGTTTTTCATTATAAACTCTACTGAGACAGAGACTAATGTAAACGATAAACAATCTCTGTAAAACATTGTGTCAATGTCTGTGCCATATAAATAACAGATAATAACTGTTGAACAATGTCTCGATTGTGAAGGCACTGAAGGACCCAGCCAAATCCAGACATTGTAAAGATGGAAGCCACTCCAGGCTTACATTTCAGGCTTTTTAAGGATGTTATAATGAACAGACCATGTTGGTCCCTACAGGGAGCATGACTTCAAGTTAGTAACATGCCTGGCATCAGAAATATCTGCCATACTAGCTGTATTTATATATGGGCACCCAGGGTGCAAGCCTTGGGTGGCAGCTTTAAGGGGGAGGCTCTATATATTAAAATGCTTTTAAAAAGTGGTGTCAGAAACGGAGCTGAAGATAAGGGGTATCTCCTGTCTTTTACAATTGGCATTGGGGAATTGTAGTTCCAGTGCCTAGGGAAGCAAAATACTTCTAGCCCATGATGTTGTAGTACAGTAAATTACTAATTCAGTAATAAAACTTTCTTTATATGTGTGTGGTAGTATTGCTCACAATTGGTAAAGCCAATAGAGTTAGCTACAATTGATGCAAATGTTGTGCTTATTAATGCCATTCATTCAGTGCCATCATGTCCAACCTGCCTCTTCCACTGAATCGTGCACAAGTACACCTACTGAAGTGCTGGGAACCCTGGAGTTAATGCCACCGTGATGGTCATTCCAAGGTTCCCACAGCAGGTTGTCTCAATAGGTGTAGAAGATTTGCAATAAAATAACATTTTTCACATTGTGTGCTGGAAGTGACTCTGGTAGTGACACCTTGCAGGTGATTTTGCTCCCACACTTGCAGTTTCATTTGTTTTGGAACATCAAGTGCAACTTGATGTACAGTCGCAATTGTGCTAGAATAATGGGGAAAACCACTGCATTATAAGAAAAAGAATTGCATATTTTTTAAAGCTGAAGCAGCTGCAGTTACAAATGGCTTGCATTCTGTTTCAAGTGTATCTCATGGTTTACCTGATAAATAGTATGTGGATAAATAGATTTTTTTCTATAACTGAATCTGTCCCATTTTTCTGCAGTGCCAATATCTTGACTGCTGTAAGAGTGTTCTGCATTACATCTTGAGTATACTAAATTCAGAAATAAATGTGTGAAAGTGCTTCACAAAAGAATATAGGATTTGTGGTACCGAACTGTTTATTAAAATGGTTTAAGTCAAATCAATTCAACTTTTGGTGCCTCCAACATTTTTCAGAACCAAATATATACCTATTTTATTAAATAACATGACGGAACCCAAGGTCATTGATGCAGAGGGAATCAAAAGAAAAGATGAAAGGTGTTTGCTCTTCAAAATCCTGCCAAAATGCATTGAAATATCAATCTTTCCAAATTGCTTTCAAACATATATAGGAATTTCAAATGTATTTTCCTTGTGCTGAGTAGTCCACTCCTTGTTTCATTGCTTTAGATTACTAACAGTGGATGGTGATGAACTTCTATATCTGGCAAGGTGGGCATGCTGTGCTGCGGGAAGTCGTGCAGTGCTGTGTGCATATATGATTTAAGACCTTAGCAATCTGAGCTGTAGACATAGCTCTAGTTTGTATGTTTTCTGCCACATGCATGCCTTACTTCTAACAGTACAATATATAGTTGATATTGACAGTGGCCTGTTGTCAAAGACAAAGGGTTCAGTGCTACACACTTCAAGTGCATACATGAGCAATATAAATTAATTAGTTTCTAGATCAAATTTAACTGACACACACAAAATACAACTGACATAAACATCATTCCTAAATAAAATTCTTATAAAATCCTTAATTACTTTGGATAATATTCACAATAGCAATAAAAGATGCAGCAGAATACAAGATAAGTTAGCCTCTGATATATTTAGGTATACTTGCACCTTTGTGTCTATGTGCATGTTTGGCTTGCAGCCTTGTGTGCAAACATGGCATACCCATTCTGTTGGAACTAAAATCCATATTTAAGGACACCCTTTGGTGTCCATCCTTTTTCAAGCTGAGTCCTCAGATCCTGCTGAAGCATTTCCTTTGATTGTTTGGCCTGTACTGATCCTGAATACATTTGTTTGCTGCTTGTCTTGATCCCTTGCTTGTTTACAGACCTCAGTTTGTTTCACCTGTTTTTAACCAGATCTGGTACTTATTGACAGGGAACTTATTGGGGAGTCTTGGGAGGTAGGATACACATCTACACCCCAAAGAGTTACAGTACCCTAGAGGGTATGAGTATAGATGGGAATGTAGTTAAAAGTAGTGGATGCTCCATATATTCTAAGTAAGGGGTAATTTATCCGCAACCTAGTAAGACATTATACAGGTATGCTACTTAAAAGGGTGATATTTCATAGAACTAAAGCTTGCCATACATGCACCGATAATATCATACGAAACCTCGTTTCGTACGATATTCGGTGCGTGTATGGCAACTCGCCGAGCCGACCAATATCGCAGAAGGCTGCTGATATAGGTCGACTCGCCGATCGGGTGGGTTAAAAGATTTTGATCGGGCGCCATAGAAGGCGCCTGAGTAAAATCTGAATCGACAGAAGGAGATAGAAATGTTTCTACCTCCATATCTGATGATTCAGCCCTGAATGTCAGTGGAGGGTTGGAACGACCTTTCGTGCGACCATTATCGAAAATAGCCATGTGTGTGGCCAGCTTTAGACCAGCTTTGCACTTCTGTTGTTTACTATTCTTTCTACTGCTTGCTCTGACTACTGCCCCTAAACTGGTATTAATATTTAGCTCTCCACCTGGCAAGCCTCAATTCCCACCATGCCTTGTAAGAATAAAGGGGTTCAATGTATTATGGAGTATTGGCTAATGGAGAGGGAACTACTGCAGTGATCAATAGCAATGTACAGCTTTCAGTATCAATTGCTGTACAAGAAATTACATTTACAAATCAAACATGAAACCCAAACACACGATCTTGGGGTGATACGAAACTTGTCTTAATAACAGTGTCCACAAAGCAGGCACCTGTCTGCTTGCTGCAATTGTGTATTCAAGGACTGAAGGAAACAACATTTACATAATTAATACATTGCAAGTAGTTTTTTTGCTCAACATGATATAAAAGGATTTGGAAATATTTCTTAGGGTGACAGGTCCCCTTTAATTATTTACAGACAGAACCATGGCAAAATGTGCTTGTGGTTAGTATTTTAAACACCTTAATTTCACTAATAATAACATTCAAAAAAACAAACAGCAATTTTTCAGAACATGAGGACAGCGTTTTTATGTACAATATGGGAAAACATTATGTAAATTTAGGAAAAAGCACCCATTGAAATGTAATAGAAATTGATGGGACCATAAAAAGAAAACAGTGCAAAATTGGGGAAACTTTACACTAAGGGCAACCTCAATTTAAGTACCCTGATCTAAAGTTCCCTAGAATCAAATTTTCTTTCATGAAGAACAAGAATAGAATTGGTACTGAGAAGAAGATGTTATAAATATGTGACATTGCAAAACACTCAGACAGAAGCATGCTTGGGTATTAATATGCATGAATATGGAAGAAGAGTGGCTAAGTGTTGCTCTAGAGAAAATCTCTACATGAGGGTTTTACGTGATAATCTTAAGGGCTTTGAATCAAATGGTTATGTGCTACTGTGTATCACTGGGGCAATAAGAAGGTCAAATGATGTTCACAAGAGCTTTAGAGGAAGAGATAAGTTATGTCTCCAGGTGCGCTACCAGAGATGTAAAGGTGAAGCTTTGCCTGACAATTAGAGAAATGAAACATTCATACTAAAGAGTCATTGTGTTCAAAAGCTTACAACACAACATCTTACTTCATAACTTATAACCCTTCAATCTTTAAGGTATGGCCCTTAAGATTAAGCACAACAGGTCAGTAAGTATAAATTGAGGTGGTTTTCAGATATATCCCATTTAAATTTATAGTAAGAAGCAGGGGGCAACTTTGGGGACTTCCGTGCCAACTGAAAAATGCTGAATTCCCTATTGTACCATTATCATTATATGCAGCCGGGACTCTTCATAAAGCCCCATCATCTATTTTGGAATTTAGCATTTAAAATCAACACAAATGATGATGTAACTTTAGGATATTCTATTCACATGTTTGAATTGTAGGAAAAGTTGTAGAATTTGTAATTTGTAGAATCTCTACATTAAAAAACAAAGAACATTGGAGAAGGATGTTGGAAATGCTGAAAAAAGGTCACGCACTTTTGATATTGGATGTTGTGCTAGTAACAAAGAAGCAATTTCTTTTGCCTGAAAAATATTTTGTAAAGTATTATCTTACTAAGAAAAACATTTTTATTTTTTAAAGTTTACAGGGTAACCCTTTTGAAATAAAAATTAACAAAAGGTGATACCTTTATTGGCTAACTAAGATAACCATAGCAAGCTTTCAGAACATTCCTTTATGTTTATATGTTGATGCCTACATGTAGTAATCCATTTCTTGGTGTGTATGTGACTATCCCTGTTTCTTTTCAAACAAACAGAAGCCCTGTCTCCAGTTGTGGCAGGGAGTCTAGACATACTCTCAAGGTGTAAGCCTATGTCCCACAAGACAATCAATTAGTCTTATCTGAATGGCTCATTAACATTCACTGCAGTGCTGATTGGAAAGTTTGTCGCTGAAGTATCAATGAGAGTGGAAGAGAAAAGGGGGATTAGTTAAGAGAAAGTAAAGGGATGCACTGAACTTACAAATTATCTAAATATATTAAGCCTGAAGTGAGTAAAAATAAAAGAATGCTTCTGTAATTATGTTGTTTTTGTACATAAATATATTACTTATATAATATCTCTCCCTACTTCACAACTGTTCTTGAATTGTTGGACCTGAACAGAAAAGCAGCTATCTCATGCCAATGGGAAAACATTTAGCATGTATTCCATAGAGAGGTGGCATATAGTCACCTCCAATAAGTATATTGTTTGTTAAGGTCTTTTTGCAATGAAATCATTACACATGCACTTGGTAGCAAGGCTGAGATGAACTGGGTATTACTGGGCTTAATAATCAAGGTGTACTTTATCCTTGTATTAGGATAGTAAAATAATGGTAGCCTCTGTACCCCCACATATAGCATGGGAATTAGGGGCCCATAAGGGGCAATCACACGTTAAATGCAGAAAGAAAGGAAACTTTATGTATGTTTAAGAATTTGTACATATCCACCTCTCCAATGAAATAAGAATGTTGTTTCTCAATTTGTCATATTTATCAAAACTAGAGTTTACTATAGTCCATTAGAGTGAAATTCCACCTCTCTCTTTTCATTCCTATGGGATTTTTTAAAGAAGTATTTGTCAAAGAGTGAACTCTCACTTTTACCCATTGCTAAATATTATCCCAAAAATCTCATAAAAATTAATACAAAATGGGGAAATTTAAATGTAGCAGACTGTGGTGAGCTGTAGTTTCGCTCTGATGATTTGTACTTTACCTTTAAATAAATATGCCTTGTATGTGTGGTTCTGACTGCCCGTATGGGGTGAGTGGAGCATTTCTGGATATTTTAAAACCCACCTTTTCATTTCTTGCATGCAAATACATTTTACCAAATACTTTAACCATTTACCCTTTCCATTCATATTTGTTCACATTTCTGAATGTCAACTTTTTCTGTCCATACTGTTGTCTCTTTCCCATCACTTTATTCATTTTTATTCCTTCAGTACTCATTCTTGGGAGCTGTAATTCCCATCATCGTTTAATTTAGATTCATTTCATTTGAATGTGAATTGGGTATCCTTAAGCATGTGCTTATCCAAGATCAGGTTTTTGAAATGTATCCATGAGCTCATGTTTTTTCTTTCCTTCCACAGTCCATTTTCTCTAGATATTCAAAGCATATATATAGGGTGACTTGTGTGGGAGGAATCCATATCTTGTTTGGCACTAAAGGAGGGTATCAAGTTGATTGATCAAAGAAGTGTTAAATCCCCCTTCTTTAAAAAAAAATCCCACTGAATTATTCAGCATTTGCCAAGTGAGAGGAGGCTGTGCGACAGTCAGAAAGAATTTAGAATGAATTCATCATAACCTCCATTCCCTCTTACCGTATTCTTTAAATACTCCAAATCTGCAGATTTTCACATGCAAATAATATGAATCATAGTAATATAAGCACAGGTCAAGCCATTGAAGTGAGGTGGCACAGGGGCAAACACCCTGCTTGTTATGGGGAGTACAACATGCTCAGTTACAGCAGGACTGCATTGTAGGTCCTCTATATATTTGCGTGTGTGTACATAATTTTTTCTGTCCTCTCTCCTTGTTTGCCAGTGATTCTGCTAATAATATAACTTACTGGGGGATTTTTTCTTCATTTCAAAATGTCTTTTTATCCTCTGGCATATAAGCAACCATTTTCTCTACATACAGTACATGTAGATTCTGCCTTCCTACATTCCAATGTTTTATTCTCTCCCCACTTACTGACATTATTCCTTATAGTTCCAGATTTGTTGTCTTGTATTTTTAGAATAACTTATTGTTTTGTCCCACCTTGTCCTATGCTACAGTCCCAGTGGCTAATTTTTCTTTACCATGTGTTCATGTGGTTTCTTCATTCATTTAACCCATTTCTTTCCCCTCATATTTCTTCCAGTTCCGACAGCTTAAACAAATCTGTGATGCCTAAAGTTAATTTCGTTCCTTAAAAAATTTCCCCTTAAAAGCACATTGCCTGTACATCACCTGTACATTCTCTGCTCTCTTATATAAATCTTTTAATCCCCTCCCCCCTTCCTTTCTATTCAAGGCTCTGTCTTTTTCTCTCTATTCGTCCTCCTGAACATCTCCCACTCTGTTTGGGTTAGAGTCTCCTCCTGTCTGCCCTGTGACTCCCCCTCACTCATTGTCAGTCTTTTTATGTCTGTTCTAACCTCTCTTTCCTATCTCGAGCACCATTGCGCTTCCATTCACCCCGCGGTCTGTCCTTCCTTTCTGTATATTCCAGTCTTCATATATATCCCTTCTTCTGTCTTGCATTTTTCTCTCAGTCCTTACTATCTATGCTACTCTCTCTCTCTCTCTCTCTCTCTCCCCCACCTTCTCTCTCTTCTCATCTCTCACCCCTCCCCCTCTCCCTCCTCCCTCCCTCCTTCCTCTTTCCCTCTGCAGCACACACAGGCTGTTCTCTCTCTTTCCACTGCTGTTGATTATTCTTATCTCATTTTTTTCCTCTTTTATTTGGATATTTTCTGTGATGAACAGAAATTTGGGGATTTAAAAGCAGTCTCTTTTTTTGGATGGGGTTGAAGGCTATGAAAAGACCCTCTCTGGAGACTCAGGAGCATCTGAAACGGAATATATGTGTGGTGAATGTGTTTTTTCCCTCTATGCTACAATCCTCCTTTCCTCCTCCATTTCTCTCTTGCGCTGTCCATGATGTTTAATTCTCTACAGATTCTTTGGATGAGATTTATCTACAGTAAAGGCTTTCTGAAATAATGCAGAGCATCCATTTAATTTCTTGCATTTGATATTTTTTTATTTCTCATATTGAGAAAGGAGGTAAAGACAGACTAATTTTTGGAAATTTTGTTGGGGGGGGGGGAACCCCCAGGTTTTCAAGGTTTGATTTTTGCATCTCTATTATCCATTACTGGTCCATTTTGTTAACCTGGATTTTTGAGGATCAATGGATGCTGGAGGGGGTTGAAGCTAACAAATGTAACTCCACATCAATACCTGGCCAGACAGACGAATTCTCCCTCACCGTTCGGGTATCAAAGGGGGATATAGCATAGGAAATGGGGGCTTGCATGACATGCTGATTTAGGAAAGGAGAGGCTTTTGATTTTCCCTTTCCCTGGCCCCCAGAGGAGCAGTGGACAGCCCCCTGGGGGTCATGGCCAGTCTTGGCCACTGGGCTCGGACCCTTCTACCCCTCGGCCTTCTAACACTGGCGAGGGTATCGGACACAGCACGGGTATCGTCCAGCCTCAGCACCACTCACCATGTGCACCATTTCCATAACAAGCATGGGACAGTTCCCATCGCCATTAACAGGACCCCGTTCTTAACCAGAGGGGGGCATGGTGAGTATGGCATGAAGCAAATCCTAAACAAGCCCCTTGCACTCTAAATCTGCCATGTAAATACTGCTTTCTAATTTTATATTACAATTACCATGGTCTCCTTTTTGAGGAAAACCCCTATCCTGTTAGACCAACATGGGGTCTTATAATGACAAGTGGATGCTGGTGTTTGAGGTTGAAGGTACATTCTACAGGATGATATTAAGATGGCTGGATTCATATGCAGAGCTTTAGATTTACATTAGTGTGCTGTTATGCATTTTGGAATTGTCTCTTGGTGGGTATATCTGAATTTACCCTGGGAAGAGTGTCACATGCACTGATATTTATAGTATGGCTGAAAAATCATTTTAGTCTCTGTTGTGACTGATTTATTAAGGCTCTACATTCCATAATAAGTGCTGTGAGATTTTGTCATTGCCAGTGTAAAATGTTTCTGTCTAGGTGATAATTCCAACAGCAAAAAAATTTTTATGAAAGATGTCAGTGTACATATTGCAATAGATATATTAAATGGTTCAATACACTGGTTTGTGTGTTAAATATGCTTTGAGGGTGAAATTCACACAGAATCAGAAAGTCATATGCACTCTTCTTAAAATAGCATGGCCAGGATGTTATTCTGAGAATTTGTTTGTAGTGGGGAAAATCATAGTTTTGGTTAATACCCTGATTTGTTTCAGAATGAGACATATTAGTATATGTTATTATTTCCTACTTATAGAGCAAACTATATCCATAAAACATATCCATAAGTAGGAATATTATATACTCAGTGTATGACAGTCTCCTTGCCTATGTCCAGTAACAAGATGGACAAATGTCCCACTAGCTGCAAGGTTTGGATGCTCTTGTTGTTAACATCTATCAGGGAAAACTCTAGCTGTTAACACCTATAAGAGAGAACTCTGTCCTGTTAATGCATGAATTCATATTTTCTGCTTCAGGATTATATTGGTTTGTAATTGTAACAATAGACATTATTGTATTGGTCTAATATGTGACTTACTTTTGAGAAATGGAGGAAAGCAAAAAAGAATAGAATTTTACAAAACAGAATCTGAATCTACAAGGCAGAGAGAATCTGTTTGCAGGAGTTCCCTGTATAGCCCAAGAATGGTGGAAAAATAAATGATAGGTTTTAAGAAAGAAAGTCATCATCAATGTTTTAAATACACACAGCATAAAGGGGTTCTGCAAAATGCTATAGTTTCCTTTGAGGTAAATGTATTAGGAAAAATGGGTATTGATTTTGGCAGAGGGCTGCTGTTGCCCCTAGATTGATTATTAGCATATTTATTTCATAAAGAGGATTGGGGTATTTACAATATGTCAAATGTAGGGATTTTGTGGTAGCAGCTGATACATAGTCATAGTAATTTAGGTTGAAAAAAGACACACGTCCATTGAGTTCAACCTTTTAGTCTTGCTGAAACCAGTCTATATGTTAGTTGAGCCAGAAGAAAACCCCATCTGCAGCCTCTCCAATTTGCCTCAGAGGGAAAAAACATTTGGGGATTGTCTATTTTGCTTGAATTAAAGCTGGGTAGAAGCAAATTAGAATTTTAAGATGTGCAACAGCTACATTATTTTTTCTTAAATGTTATGTTTTAGGGGAAGTATTATAAAAATTCGCCAGATATCCTTTTATGAGGATCTGTATAATCTATATATCCTCCTTTCTATAGTAACTGCCACTGTCTACATTTTAGTTAAATATTTTTATTTTATCAGTTCTTTACTCCACATTTTCATTTTTGTTTTAATGTCCTTTTGAAAGCTGTACTTTGATGTACTGTTGTATTAAGTACCAAGTTTCCACAAATTGGGTATTGGAAACTCAGCTGCATGATTTAAGCCACATGGCATTTATCTACTCTTTCTGGATGTTCTCTTCAAACCAATCATCAAATGGCAACTTGAGATGGGGATCAATGCTATAAAGTGTGCCCTTGCATGAATGAGATGACAGGAAAGGATAAAATATTTCCACAACTAAATGTGTAGGTTGTTAAACCTTTCTTCTTCACAAAGAGAACATGTTTTTGTTGATTCACAGTAGGCTAGCTACATGGATAGGTAATACCTGCGCTAATGATTTATCAAACCATAGTGATATGAATAAATAAGAAATTATGCACTGCAGTGAGGCCTAATTAAAGGTTTTTATAATTGAAGCTATAATAAGTATTAACAAGTATTTTGCACAGATGCCAGATCATGAATGCAATATATTTGCACCAGGTATACTAATTTTAAGCTCTTTTTTGGACAGGTATGTCCTAATGTTTGCTTCATGAATTATACACTCATAAGAGATTGTTTGTCTTTGTCTGTTGTACTATTCCCTTTTATACATATTTTGAAGTCTACACTGTATACATTTTATATAAATAAAAGTAGACATAAATATACTGTATGTATCTTGATCACCTGGGCAAAACCTAAACAGTTGAAGAGGAGGGAAGGCTAAAAGCCTTCCATATGTAATATGCCAGACTCCATGCCCATTTGAGGGAAGGCTGAAGTAATTTCATAGGAAATAGGCCAAACTTGATGCCCATTTGAGGGAAGGCTAGAGGCATTCCATAGGAAATAGGCCAGACTTGATGCCCATTTGAGGGAAAGCTAGAGGCATTACATAAGAAATAGGCCAGACTTGACGCCCATTTGAGGGAAGGCTAGAGGCATTCCATTGGAAATAGGCCAAACTTGACGCCCATTTGAGGGAAGGCTAGGGGCATTCCATAGGAAATAGGCCAGCCTTGATGCCCATTTGAGGGAAGGCTCTAGGCATTCCATAGGAAATAAGCCAGACTTCATGCCCATTTTAGGGAAAGCTAGAGGCATTCCATAGGAAATAGGCCAACCTTGACGCCCATTTGAGGGAAGGCTCGGGGCATTCCATAGGAAATAGGCCAGACTTGATGCCCATTTGAGGGAAGGCTAGAGGCATTCCATAGGAAATAGGCCAGCCTTGATGCCCATTTGAGGGAAAGCTAGAGGCATTCCATAGGAAATAGGCCAGCCTTGATCCCCATTTGAGGGAAGACTAGAGGCATTCCATAGGAAATAGGCCAACCTTGACGCCCATTTGAGGGAAGGCTTGGGGCATTCCATAGGAAATAGGCCAGACTTGATGCCCATTTGAGGGAAAGCTAGAGGCATTCCATAGGAAATAGGCCAGCCTTGATGCCCATTTGAGGGAAGGCTCTAGACATTCCATAGGAAAAAGGCCAGACTTGATGACCATTTGAGGGAAGGCTCTAGGCATTCCATAGGTAATAGGCCAGACTTGACACCCATTGGATCTTGATGGTAGTGATGGGGCATGATTATTAAAGTAAAGTATTAGTTCTACTTTTGTTTCAGTAATGTGTGTTAAAGCAGCATTAACATGTTATTTAGTCTATGATGCATAGGAGACTATGAAGTCTCCTGTGCATTTTGACACAGTCTGCTTTGAAACCCTGGTATAACCAACATGTTCAGTGTGTCAATAGGCACAACAGCCTACAAATCTTCATAAGGAAAGAAAGGCACTCAGCACAACAATGTCAAAGCATAAAGAAATGCTCGGACACAGTTACTTTTAATGATTAGCGTCAGTATGCATTTCTGTTTAGCACAACCAGGCTTGTACTTGCATTTGTAAATAAACCCTTCTGTACTGTCACACTT
This sequence comes from Xenopus tropicalis, assembly GCF_000004195.4. Classification (NCBI taxonomy): domain Eukaryota; kingdom Metazoa; phylum Chordata; class Amphibia; order Anura; family Pipidae; genus Xenopus; species Xenopus tropicalis. Next base: position 40,781,827 of record NC_030680.2, read on the forward strand.
GTGTTGCGTAAAGTTGGTTTCCTCTAATCAAAGAATAATAATTAAGAGTGCAATATTTAGAACATCCTTTATAAGACAGAGTCATTATTTCCCAATAGTTATTTGTCGTGTAGAGGGCGGTCTAAAAAAAAATCTGTACTTTTTATGCAGGTAAGCATGTTAGTTGTATGACATAGAATCAATTCTTGATTGTTTAATTGGTTACTTATTGGATCAAGCCATTCAAGCAATTAAGGCTTCATGGAGTGCTCTTAAAATCAAGGTTTTGTTACCAGCAAGACAACAAACACCCTGGTAATTAATAGGTTTAATATAAATGGACACATGATCTGTCAGTGCTTTATGATTGAATAAAAAAGGAATACATTTTCACAAGCTGAATAATTTACAAAAATGTAATTAAAATAAGGAAGTTATCAATTGTTGAAGGATTTGCCTGTCTTAGCTTTAAATTGTATTTTTTAAATGACGCCACCCTTCCCATGGCACTTCTTACATTGGCATTCATATGGGCACGCATATATGCAATGACTGACTGCAGTAGAAAAGCCCTAGGTGGTTTAATCCTGTGGACATGGGAGACTCAACTGTTTAACACAAATGCTGCTTCATGGATGAGAAGACTGAATTTGTTTATATGAAAACATGAACAAACAGGTATTCCTACTATCAGATGTTTACCAGATATAACAGGGAGCAGGAGAAAAGACAGAGAGACTCTGGCCCCGGGAATTAAGGATTTTTCTGAGAAAGGAAGTCTGATACCAAAGAACATGTTTACAAAAAAAGAGACAAGAAATCCTGTGTTTCTTTTGATAGAGGACTCAGTGAATCGTTTCTGTGAATGCTTGTGGCTGTATTTACATAGACCTTTCTGATAAAGCTTACTTAGTTTTTACCTTTCCTTCTCCTTTACACTGGGGTAAGAGGTAGTAATGGTTGTCTGAAAGTCTGAAAATAAGGTTAATTTAGTCATATCCTTATGTTACATTATATATGATGGAAATATATGAGTGCTCTGATATAGAAAAGATTTTGTCCCTCATTATTCCCCATGTTGTTTACAAATATGAGGTAAAAGTTGTGAGGGCTATGGCTGCCCTGATATTATTACATGGATGATATTTTTTATCTTCCTAGGTCAGGTGAGTAGGAAAATAATACTAAGAGACAGGGAACAAACAAGAGGACCTTTCACTCACTCTTTTTTTTTGGCTGTAGAGAGAGCAGTTTATTTCAAACAAGTATCAACACAATTATTGTAATTAATATAATAAAAAGTCAGGCTGATAAATGTGTATAAAGTCAGTTATCATTTGGACTTTTAGGTCAGTGAGAATAATGGAGTTGGATTTAAAAATGGCTGGGGGATTGTTTCCTAAGAACTGCCAGGTCACTGGAGTGAAGAGTGGGCAATATAGAAAACATCTATTGCATTAAAGGAGATAAATTATTAAATATCTCAAAGAGCTACTGGACATACTGTAGCACTTGGAAATGCAATGAATGTGTTGTTTGACTTTGAGTACTAGACCAGTAGCACAGGTTCGGCTTTAATACAAAGAATAATAAAGCTTGCTGCTGAATGTGGGCCAATAAATATACAGTATGTAAAAATGAAAGGTAGAGTCCTTTCTCTCATTTATAGTAAAAAGGGACATGATTTTAGGATTGTAGGGAACCTCTAATATACCTATCACTGTAATCTGTGCCTTCCAAAAGAATGAACAAATACAATTTTTACATGCTGAAATCCAGCTGCAAAACAGTTCTTCTCTTTCTGCTTCATTAGAAATCCTGGCAGGTGAGGAGGGACTAAAACATTGATGTTACAAATTGTAGCAACTGCTTCACAGCTTACAGACAGCATGCAGGAACTACACAACCAACAATGCATTGCGCTGTGATGTTCCTTTCCTTATTGACATCATGTGCGCTGAGGATTGTGGGATTATGTTTACTTTTCAAAGAGCTTAAATTGTGTTTGGGTGGAGTTCCCCTTTAATACAATAAATAATATTTCTATGAAAAAAATTTTTATAGGATGAATAGCAAAGGACATAGAGCAGACCTTTAAGACACTACACCAAAAACTGAACACACAAAAGAAATTCTGAACGAAATCACCTGAAGATTACAGCACCCTCCACAGATCCTCCGCCCAAAAACTGTTTATTGCACAGTGATAGACAATGTAATTAGAAGCAATTTTCCAACAAAAATGAATTAGATATTTTGAAATAAAGGTATTCGGAAAATGTAATTGCTATTACCAGCTATGGGACCCCTTATCCAGAATGCTTGGGACCTGGGGTTTTCCAAATAAGGGGTCTTTCTGCAATTTGGATCTCCTACCTTACGTCTGCTAAAAAAAATAATTTAAACAGTAATTAAATTAATGCTTCCAATAAGAATTAATTATATCTTAGTTGGGATCAAGTACAGGGTACTGTTTTATTATTTTAGGGAAAAAGGAAATCATTTGTAAAAATGTGAATTGAGTCTATGGGGGATGGCCTTTCTGTAATTCGGAACTTTCTGGATAATGGGTTTGCGGGTAAGGGGTGCGATACCTGTAGTATTAGTCTAACAATTTGCATTGCCTGCATTACTGGCACGTACATTGCTTTAAGACTCAGAGCCAGATGTCAGAAATGGAGAAATGGGTAAACAAATAGTGATTTCAGTAGGAAGTATATATAAATACAAATAGCTTAAAAACCATTAGCAATCAGAAATGTACAGTTATGGGGATCCATTATGAAGAAACCCATTATCCAGAAAGCTAAGTAAGAAAGTATTGGAATGCCATCTCCCATAGACCCCATTTTAAACGAATGATTTCCTTTTCTGTAATTATGAAACAATACCTTCTATTTTCTCCAAATTGTTATCCAAGGTAATTTTTATTATTACATAGAAAAATAAATATGTTTTAAAATTTTAAATTATTTGATTAAATTAAAGTCTACCGGAAACGGCCTTCCTTTTATTTGGTTTTCTGAATCATGGATACCCATACCTGTTGGAATCCAAATTGGAGGCAAAACAATCCTATTGTGTTTATTTAATGTTTAAATTATTTTTAATACCCCCTTATCAGGATAACCTCAGGTACCAAGCATTCTGAATAACAGGTCCCATACCTGTATATTGTAATGAATGCAAGAATGATATTTTCTTTCATTATGTAAAAAAAACATTTTCTGGGTGGAGGAGAATTATATCAGAAAAGTGTAGGTGAAAACCGTAAGTTAGTATTGCATGGCAACATGGGGATGGAGTGATATTTACCAAACCAGTTTATCAGACTAGCGCTACGTGCCTGCGCCATATTGTGAAGCTCATGGAGACTGATTATGATGTACAGACTTCTTCTTGCCATTGTAGGTCTATTGGTTCCCAGCAAAGAATAACAGATTTAAAGTTTTTATCAGTTTTTCTGACAGTGCATTATTTTATAAATGGAAAATGGAAAATTCATAAAACACTTCTTACAAAAAATATTGCAGGCTGGATATTTCCAGATAAAGAACTGACAGCTCTATTTAAATTTACTGCAGAGTGTACTTTCATAAAGTGACTGTTTTATTATGTTGCCGAAGTTGAAAGCAGATACATCAGTGGGGCAAGTACACATCAGGTTACTTAAATGTATTTGAGTAGTCACTGAAGGAAAAAGGAAAGATTGGCAATGAGTGTGTGGTTACTAAAATTGAGACTAAGGGGCATATTTACTAAAGCTCTAACATTTCTTGTTATTTTAATTTTAAAATTCGAGTAAACTTGAGTCCTCAAATGTTTTACATTTACTAAAAAGTATGAACTGAAAAAGTATTTGTGAGAAAACTCGTAATGATCACAATTTTTTTGACTCAAAAACCCAAAACCTCTAAAGTTTTGAAGCAAAAGAAGCAAAGGGAAGGGACATATGCCATTGACTTCTACATGATCTGGGCAAGTTTTTGCTGGCGAATTGCTGGATTCAACCATTGTAACCATTTGGTCGCACAGTAAATCTCATTTTCTGCAACATTTAATGCTAAAAATCAGAATCATAAAAAAAAATGTGAGTGTTAGTAAATGGCCCCCTAAGAGTAGTGGAAAAAACAATGGCACTCAAGAGCTACAGACGGGACTAGCCCTTTAGATACTTTATTTGTCAAGGGGTTGCTTTGCCCCAAAACGTTGCACTTCCGTAATAAAGTATCTAAAGGGCTAGTCCCGTCTGTAGCTCTTGAGTGCCATTGCTTTTTTCTATTTGGAGTCTCTGGGAGGGTGTCGATCCCCCCACAGTGAGCACCGTGCGTGAATTTTTGAGGAGAGTTAAGGGTGTGCATATAAGGTCTTTGGTTCGTTTACCCCTAAGAGTAGTGGCACACAGGGAGATTAGTCACCCGTGATAAATCTTCACTATTTCGGCCACTAATCTCCCCGCCATCCCACCGGCAAGAATGTAAATCGGTGGGATGGCATACGCATCGCTTCAGTTTTCCGAAGTTGACCAAAGGTTTATTGTGAGGCAACTTTGGGCGACCAAAGCAATGCGTATGCCATCCCACCGGCGATTTAAATCAGTAATATGAAAAGCAAAGGAAAGCACACATACATACACAATGTAATTGAAAGATATGCACAATGTGAGTTGTAGTTAAACAGCAATTTAAGGTTGAGGATTCCAATGAAAAGATTTTTTAAATGTTTTCACATTTTCTTCATTTTAAACTCCTTTTGTGCGGCACTTCAAAATTTCCTTTACTGCTTTTTTCTGTCTTATGTATAATACAGGTATATATTACAGGTATCTATTATCCAATATCCAATTATCCCCACCATGCAGTGATTTTTTCCCAGAGTTCTAGTATCATTGTTGTCACAAGGGGGCGATGTGCTTGATACAATATCTTTGCACCTGACACAATTGCCATTGTATCTGTGTGAGCTCTGTCTACTACCAATTCTTTAGGTGCAGGTGTCTATTGACGCTGATCTAAAGATACCTGTATATATATATATATATATATATATATATATTAGGGATGCCAGAAATTCATTATATTCGGCAAAACCTGAATTCTTTTTTTTTTTTTTTTTTTGGTTGAATTTGAGTTCACATCTGATCACTCTATGTTTTTTTGGTCCATTGATTAAGGAATCTTTATAAAAACATTGCTTTAACATATATCAGTATATATAGTAGTACATAGCACAGGAGTGTGCCCGTTGAGCATCTTTAATACAGTGGCATTTCATTTCTTCAACAGACCATAACAAATTAAATGCAATATGGTGTCAATTCTATTTTTGAGCCCCCATGGTTCCATGGTAACTCATGGTAACCAGAACAAATGGGAATATATGATGCAAGCAACTGGAGGGTCCATAAAAAAGGAAAGCTGCAGAAACTGCCATCTACCTTTATATCTATGGAGTAAGAATGCAGATGGCTACATGAGTGATATGGTTAATTGCATTGCTCCTTTAAAAAAATATCCACATGCTGGCCTACCAGTCCATTAAACCAGCCTATAAACCTAATACTAATTTCTCTTGTATACCTGTGTATACACAGAAACATATGTTGACCTTTTCCATCCATATATCTATGAACTGCAAGTACAGTCTACATGGGCAATTTATTATAAATCATTGCATTACCTAACCATGTTATTTTGTTAATAAATACATTAAATAAAGAAACCAAGCTTGAGACGAGCACACTGTGAAAAGCAAAAGATCACTGCACATGTGCAGATTAATACCACGAATTTAGAATCTATAAAGAATTTAAGTAGAGAAACTGCAATAAAAGCTTGCTATTTACAATTAGAAAAGGGCTCATATGTGAACAGAATGAAATGTCATCAAATAATTGATAAATTGCATTTTTCAGAGCAAATTACTTAATACGTTGACTGATTGGGCACAGTTAAATATAATGATTGATTGCTGTGGACTTCTGCCCTGCAGAGAGCCTTGTTGTTACTGCATGCCCCTAGGCAGTAAACAATTACTGGGCCTTGTATGCTAATTACAACCCACTGCACTGCAGGCCAGTGCCCTATTTGTCATTCCCTAATGACAAATATCTCAATATCCCAATATCACTCTCCACTTTAGAATTTCGGATAAATATGTGGCTCACTAATCGACAGGAGGCAAATTGGTACCAGTGCAGAAACACAGAGCAACCAATTAGCAATTGAATTATCCTGCCTGTAGTATACTGATCAAAGATCATTTCTATTTGGGTACTAGTGCTAGTGAAGAAGCCCTTGTTTGTTATGCCAGTATCTGTATTTTGCACTCTTGACACCCATTAATACATTACCCGCTAACTGTCTTCAATTCATTGAGAAATTCGAATGATGGAGTTGGCATAACGTAATTATTACTTAAGATACATTTTTAAATGCTTATTTTTTTGCTCCTTTGATAAGTTTGTGAATTGCTGTTTTGTACTTACATAGATCTGTTTATAGTTATTAATAACAGTTCCTCTGTTAGACATATATTTATTGTTGTTTAGTGACTGCCTATAAATGATCCCGTCAGCAATACAGTATAATCTGCATATTAGTGTCTGGGCAAATACTGCATGTATGTTTAAGACCATTTCGTACATTGGGGTGTGTTATGGCATAGGAAGGTGATGAGTTTAAAGGGAATTCCTATAGTTTCTGTGTGGGTTACATCCAGTAATGTGTGGGTTACATCCAGTAATTATGTAATATGGTAGAGATAAAATGGCAATAATTGACAGGAAAAAGCAGGGGCTAATAAGAATGGCTAAGGGATGATCGGAAAACAGATGTAGAAATTGTAGGCAGGGATTGGTGAGAATATGAACACATGACATTTAGATTGAGTTAGTAGTGGTATTGCAGGGAGAAGTGAAAAAGGAGTAATTTATTGGATGACAAAATATACATTCAGAAAAGAGACACTTGAATGGGTTAAATATACAGGGAATGTGTGGAAAATAAATCAGTGTTGCATATTAAAGAGAAACATATAAGGGCTCATCAACTTGTACTGAATTCGTCAATATGGCGATATGGAGAAACCTGTGTTGGTACTGTAAATCTGGTGCCATTTCAAGTTCTGAAAGTAGAAGCACCTATTTACAAAAAATGGAAATTGAACCCTAAAACTACAGCCTGCCATGTCAGGAGTAAAGTATATTGTGGCTTGTGTCCTGTTCTGCAACGCAAACAACGGCAGCATATTGCTACATGACCCATCTACAGATAAGCGCAAGCACGCACAAACACTTTTTTGAATGGGATTGTAACTGGTGCCTTGAAATCATAAATCAGCCCAGATGTAGGGAATGGATAATGGATGTGTACAAAGGGGGGAAGCTATATTTGGACGAAGAAAAATACACCCGTGTCAGGAGTTAAAGAAGAGAAAGCCATTAAGTGAGAGTTTATGGGAGTGACAGAGTGAGCCATGGTCCCAGTGGTAGTACCATGAAGGTCACTTAATACGTGGACTAATTGAAGGATAAAGGCTGTGAAATTATCTTGCTTTCTCTTTCTCCCTCACTGTATGAATATACATTAAGTACACAGGAATTTGCAAGTATTGTGCAGCATTACATTACATTTGTTGATCTGTATTAACACTTACATTGGTACTTAATGCCATTGTTTGATATATGATAGACAGAGAGAGAGAGAGAGATATTCCATTAATGACTGCAAAATATTTTTTTTCATAATTTACCTTTACATTTTTGTTTGGCTGGTAAGCCCCATCATATACTTACACAAACAAATAGTGTATGTACCAAAATACAATGTATAAAATAGCTCTGCCAGTATTATATTCCTCTTCTGCACACATATTTTTTCAATCTCTCTCTGTCGATATAATTAGTAAGGATGCACTTTCTGCTTCCCACGCTGATGAAACTAGAGCGGAAAGAAACGAGGGAAGAATGGGATGGTTTACAAAAGCATTTTCACATCATGCACATAAACTGACAGGCAGTTCTGTGTTAAGAATGTTGTTTTAATATCATTTTTCTTTCTTCTTACTGTGCGTCTCTGTATGTTGTAGAAGTACAGCTTCCAGCATGATCTGACCCTTGATTTTATGTTGAAGGATTACGGTGCTTGTAGTCCAATTTTAGGAAACAGTGCTATAATATAAATACATGTCTCCTTTTCCTGTACCCAGGCTCTATAACACACAAAAATAGACATTTACATTTTGGAATGACATTTTCGAGATTAAAAAGATATTCAGTATTAATAGTGCTAAACTGAACAAACAAAATTCAAATTCATTATGTTTATTCTGAAACCCCTATTTGTAATTCAGAAGACCCATATGTCATCAATAAACCAATGTAAAGCATTGCATAACTTGCTGGGAAATAAATCATTAATGATGATCATATCAAAGCAAATTCATTTCACAAGTTCAGATAGCAGATATTTTTTACTTCTGACTAGAGCATCATGCCCTTGACCCTCTCTTTTCCCACCCCATGTGGCAATAAACAAATTACTTGGGGGTCCTTAAGTACCTCAACCCCACTTTTCTCATTATACCACCCCCTTTCTTCCTAGGTGTATACTTGGGGCATGGATATAAAAAAAAAAAACTTGACCTATGGCACTGGTGATCTGGGGGTCACCCAACCTATTGCTATTATTTTCGGACAATTCACCCCTGATCCAACCGCCTCTTCAATACCTGTCTGTGGATTATGCCATCTTTATTTAAATCATTTAAGCCAGTCCCAAGTATATACATTACTTTTTTTTTACCCTGTCAGTTCAATCACAGCAGGTCAGGTGACAGTGGGAAGTATAATATTTTATAGTGATTTTTTACAAGGGACACTGATATAACCACAATGGCAGGTTTAATGTGCTTAATACTCAATCAAGCTAGTAGATGTCACAGTTTAATAAACGCATACTAAAAAGCAACTTGCTGTCTAAGAATAAAGCCTGGATTTAACATTTAGAGCTGAATAATCCATTATATCCACAAATCTTACAACTCAGCTGAAAGGTTTTCAGTGTCTACCTGCTAGTGTATCCTTAGGCTTAATCCATCAAGCAATAATGGAACTGAATTACACATCAGTCATACCTATAGTTATGTTCTTAATGCACGCAATGAAATGAAAATCCCTTTTTTCCCCTTATCTTGTATTTTTAATATCTTGTACTGTATACAAATGCATTGACCTGAAGGTGGTGTTTAATGGACTCAGTCCCCAGAGAAAGCCAACAGCCATCATTCAATATGCTGCTTGTTAACATTTCTAAACTAATTAACCTTGCTTAAATTACCCATGGGAAATCATGCTTTGTTAACTTAACAAAAAAAGGTTGATATTTGCTCCTAAAAACTAATCTGGGTGCTACTGGTTGACATGATGTTTCTTCAGAAAGATGTCACACATTTTCTCAGCCTCATTCATTGTTTTAAAATTACATGAAATTCATTTTCTTTGGTTTGGTGATGAACAGTAAAACCTCTTGCAACCCAAGGTTCACCCTAATATTAAATACCAATGGGATATATAGGATACATAGATAGATAGCAAACATTGCCACTCCGATAGTAACCTGAGCGTGATTGCAATGGACAGTGTAAATCATATGGCCCTGTGTATCTCATGGTTGCACGTAGCAGTTGGGGCTGCTGCAGAGGTTTGAGGGTTTTAAATTAATGTTTCACAATATATTCCTGTAATACAGTTCATAGCACAAGCTAAATCTGTAAGAAAGCACAGTAAATAAACACAGTGCATTCTATCTAGTAAAGAAAGCTCCAAACTGCAGCACAAGACCAGTCGAATCACCTACTTACTAAAATACATACTAATTCAAATATGTATTGTCACAATAGGTGTAAATGGCTTAGTTCCTTTCTCAGGATCTTCATATACTCATCACACAAACATGGTTATGGATCTTGTTATTTCTAGCACTAATCAGGACAAAAGTTGAATCTGAAAGGGAGAAGCATTTTTTGGGGTCCTTTGTTCATCCATCCTATCCACATGTCCCACCCACATTACATTACATTAACATTTATTTATAAAGCGCCAACATATTCCGTAGCACTGTACAATAGGTGGGTTTCATACATTGGACATACAGAGTAACATATAAAGCAATCAGTAACCGATACAAGAGGTGAAGAGGGCCCTGCCCAAAAGAGTTTACAACCCACTGCAGCAGTTGCACCCAAACATACTCTATTAGCGGGGGGAGGGGTTTATATAGCCATAGACTGTTCTTATTGGTAGGACCATACATTTTACATAATACCTTCCTTTCAAAAGTGTTGATGTTGCCTGCTATATTTTGAATTAGTAAACCACGTTTCACAGCCATAGGTGACTTTAGGCCTAATTATGGTTTTATATCCTGGATCTTGTTGTTCTTGTAGATATCTTGTGAGCAAAACAGGTGAAAGGGCAAAATAAGCTCTGTTAGCTTGAAAAATTCTCCCATGAATCTCTGCTATATAGCTCCCATCACAGTCTAAGTAGACTCCCAGATACTTAAAGGGGTGGTTCACCTTTACATTGAATTTTAATATGCTTTTATCAATATTAATTGTCAGACCTACCTCCTTGGACTGGTCTAGATCAAAATATGTTTCTCTTACCTCTGCCATTGTCCTGCCCATTATATTGATAATATCTGCATAAGCTACTATTTGTATTGATTTATTTATTAGTATATTTGTTTGGTTTATTGACATTTTTCCCATTGACGTATTCTTGGGCGATATTAAACAATGCTGGGCCATCCCATCTCTTTGTTTAAGTCCTAGCATAATTTTGAAGGGGTCGGTTAGCAGATTCTATATCTGTACCTACAGTTGTGTGTTCCATTAGGATTTTTATTTGTTGTATCTTTTATTGGGGATACCAAACTCATATATTTCAATGTTTCATATATATATATATTGTCTCTTAATGTATTCTTATGGCAGCTGAAAATCCACAAAAATTTGACAGTATCAATATTGTATTCCTATGCTTTTCTAAGAATCTCTTTAACACTGAATAATTTTTCTATTGTGGACCTACTGGGCCTTAACCCTGCCTGGTATTCTCCAATAATGTTTTCTGTTTTCTCCAATGATCTTTGATTTAACTTGTATGTAAATATTTTATAAGCATAATGTATAGGAGTGATATCCCTCAACAGTTTTTACATTGTTATTTGCCCCCCTTTTCGTGGTTTGGGCATATGATACATTTCTTTCAATCTTCCAGCATGATCTAATCTATCCATACTTTTACTATTAGTTTTCCGAGTAGTATTTTATTCCAGTGCCACTTACTTTGTAAAGCTTAAATGGAATAGTATCAAAGCCAGGTGATTTATTGTTCTTTCATGTTTTAATAGCTTAATAGCACCAATGATGGTGTTTTTTTGCAGGGTTATTATGTGGTTCGTCTTGGTTTTGCTCCTGTAGTGTTTGTTTCTCCACAGAGTGATTAGACTCAGTAGCATCTGGTTTTCCTAGAAGCTCTTGGAAATAATTCTTCCATATTTATTTTATACATGCTGCTTCAATAACACTGTGGCCATAATTCCCTCTGCATAGCTTGCATTATACATCCTGGCTTGTCTGAGCACCAGGGCTGTGGAGTCGGAGTCGAGGAGTCGGAGTCGGAGGCAATTTTGGGTACCTGGACTCCGACTCCTACTAAATTTAAATGGGAATAAAAAATAAAAATAAAGCAAGTTTAAATGTCCCAATTCACAAACAGTCATAATTAATTACTTCTCTGCTATAAGAATAAAGCCCAATGCACGCAGTGCATAAACGAACACGTTGAGTGACCATGAAGCTTTTCATTGGCTGTATGCTTCACTAAATGGGATGTAATGCACGGTTAAGGTGCGGCAGCTCCACTGCGTCGTGTTCCTCTGTTACAGGGAACCCAATGCCCACTTGGAACCCAGCCTAACTCTCACTGAAATACTTGTATACGTGAAGGGAATGGATAGTCAATAGTTTAAGACTGAAGCTTTAAAACATTTGAAAAACTGCTGTAATTCAGCTGTAATGTTAGCTTAAACTTTAAACATGACTATGGGATTCTAGGGAAATCATTAGGAGTAGGAGTATAGATACAATTGTCTATCAGTTTATTATCAGTTCAGTTGTGTTGTAAGTGCTTCTTCCCCCCTGCCCCTTCCTGGATGTATAAAATACATTAGCACAGTGCTGTCCAACTTCTGCGGTGCCGAGGGCCGGAATTTCCTGCCCTATGATGCCTGTGTCTGCCATATGCTGCCTGTGTGTGCCATACTCTGCCTGCCCTATGATGCCTGTGTCTGCCATATGCTGCCTGTGTGTGCCATACTCTGCCTGCCCTATGATGCCCATGTGTGCCATACTCTGCCCTACCCTGCCTGTGTGTGCCATACTCTCCCTGCCATATGCTGCCTGTGTGCCATACTCTGCCCTACCCTGCCTGTGTGTGCCATACTCTCCCTGCCATATTCTGCCTGTGTGTGCCATACTCTGCCTGCCATATGCTGCCTGTGTGCCATACTCTGCCTGCCCTACCCTGCCTGTGTGTGCCATACTCTCCCTGCCATATTCTGCCTGTGTGTGCCATACTCTGCCTGCCATATGCTGCCTGTGTGTGCCATACTCTGTCTGCCATATGCTGCCTGTGTGTGCCATACTCTGCCCTACCCTGCCTGTGTGTGCCATACTCTCCCTGCCATATGCTGCCTGTGTGTGCCATACTCTGCCCTACCCTGCCTGTGTGTGCCATACTCTCCCTGCCATATGCTGCCTGTGTGTGCCATACTCTGCCTGCCATATGCTGCCTGTGTGTGCCATACTCTGCCCTACCCTGCCTGTGTGAGCCATACTCTGCCTGCCATATGCTGCCTGTGTGTGCCATACTCTGCCCTACCCTTCCTGTGTGTGCCATACTCTGCCCTACCCTGCCTGTGTGTGCCATACTCTGCCCTACCCTGCCTGTGTGTGCCATACTCTGCCCTACCCTGCCTGTGTGTGCCATATTCTTGCTGCCATATGCTGCCTGTGTGTGCCATACTCTGCCCTACCCTGCCTGTGTGTGCCATACTCTCCCTGCCATATGCTGCCTGTGTGTGCCATACTCTGCCCTACCCTGCCTGTGTGTGCCATACTCTCCCTGCTATATGCTGCCTGTGTGTGCCATACTCTGCCTGCCCTATGCTGCCTGTGTGTGCCATACCCTCCCTGCCCTATGCTGCCTACACAAAGGTGTGAACCGTACAAGGGATTAGATGTTTAAACAATACAGAGGGATTACAGCCTGAATCTGAGGTGAGAACCATGCAGTTAATCTCAGTACTGATACCATTTAAAGCTTACACAAGGGTAAACCATCAAAGCAGCCAGACAGGTGGGGGGCCACAGAGAGTGGACAGCACTGCATTAGCATATTAAAAACAGAGGAGTTGGAGTCGGAAGTATCAGAAACTGAGGAGTCGGAGTCTGAGAATTTATCTACCGACTCCACAGCCCTGCTGAGCACAATCAAAATAAAACAGCGGTTGACTTAGAAGCCCTCTGTAAAAACAAACCCATTCCTTCCCCTCAAATGATGTCATTGTTAGGCAGTAAAAATATATAGATAATTATACATGGGGCCTTTCAGTGGACTGGTAAATTGTTTTGATTATGCTCAGAAGACCAGTAGAGAACTTTTTGGTAGTTACTAAATCAATGGGGAAACAGGTAGGTGGTATCATAATTGAACCAGATAACTAAAGAATATTCAGCTTTGGTTGAATGACAAGTTTTTACAAAAATTTCAACTATTATCCCTTTGATTAATACAAATCAGCACAGACTTTCTCAGCTACAATGCAATTGTACCAGGACCATTTTGAGTGAAAAGCATAGGAGCACTATACTGTATTGCTTCATTTCAGTTTTGGGGGGTTCATTTAAATAACATACAAAGAAGAGATATTTCCCTAATTTGGATCTCCATACCTTAAGTCAACTAAAAAAAAAATTAAAATAATTAAACCCAGTAAGATTGTCTTGCCTCCAATATATTTAATAATATCTTAGTTAGGATCAAGTACAAGTAGTGTTTTATTTTTACAGAGTAAAAGGAAATGTTTTGTTTTTTTTAAATTGTATTAATAGAGGCTATAAGAGATGGCCTTCCCTTAATTTGGAGCTTTTAGGATAACAGGTTTTTCTGGATAATGGATCCAATTCCTGTATATTATATTTAATTTCTATTATATGTGTGTTATAAGTTATTTGTATTTTAGTTAGTGAACTTAAAATGACCTTAGTTGTGTATATCCTGGGGAAGGCTCTACTCGTATTGCTGTTATTTTTTATTTGTAAGCTTCCTGTTTGGAGCCCTGAGCTATTTATCTTCCACTCATCCATTCAAATCATTGGCTGATTTCCATGGTAACTGCAACCAGATAGTAGTTTACAGGGACGCTATCACTGCTTTACGTTCTCTAGGTTTTTATACCTCATTTAACATGAATGTATATTTATATATATATATTTACTCATATATAAAAACAGTATTTTCTTGCATGAGTTGGGAATAGAATTACATTGGCAATAACAAAGCTATTGTAAACATAACAGCTAGACATTTCTTTCTACTCACATTCTGAAATAGACTCACTATTTAGCTGGGAATTGATGAGGCAGTGGAAAAATGCTTAGAGGATGATTTTCAATAGTGCCTGGGAAAATTATAGTTTTTACATATATTTTGGCTAAGTGGAATTTTGCAGTTTGGGCACAGGCAGCAAATCCTAAAGCTATCCATGGTTAGGAATACCCTAGAAAATTTCTCGAGAGGCGGAAATCCTATTGCCAGGAACAATTAAAATGGGGTTGGGATAAATAACATTAAGGGGTTATTTTAGAGCTTTGCAGCATGTGTTTCTTCAGTTAAGGTCCAGGTAGGGGAGGTTGATGTGCACAGGTGTACAGAGTGTGTTAAATCAAATAGGTGATACTTGCACAGGTGACGCGAGTAAGCTAGATAGCATGGGCGGCTGTCACCCCACCAGGGAGGTTAGTTTGGTTGGTGACCTCAGTGGTTAAGTCAGTTAGGGAAACTTGGGAAGACTCTGGTTAGTCCCAGCAACACAAGTAGCTGTGGGTAGAACAGTTTGCTCAGTCAAACGTTAGATACAGCAAGGGGACTAGCACAGCTCTTTAGAGAGGTGACAGCTAGGCCACAAAGATGCGAAAGTGAGATGCATGTGAATGAAGAAAAGCAATAGAACCATGACTGCACAGTCACATTATGCAAGGCAGCCAGTGCTTTGAAAGTTGTAATACTTGTTCATAACTGTTGCAGATGTGCCGCAATTAAGGATAAACACTCTGGTTCACTACACCTTTGTTCACACCAACTTATTGGCAAAATACAGAATTTATTATTGGGTTTAAATACTCTGCAGTAGCCTAGTAAAGCCACAGTAAAGTGTCCTGGGTGCATATTACTACAGCATTGGCAGAAGTATAGTGAAATGGACTTACAAATGTATTATGACATTTTGAGCCAGATTTATGATTGCTTGAGCCTTATGGCTGGAGCAATCATAAAGGAAACCCCATGTGAGTTAAAGAACTCAAACATATTAAAGTGTAATAAAATGTATGCAGAGCTCATACAGACATGCAATATAGTGCAGCTGGCTTGTGCAACTGGCCAGTAACACAGTGAAATACATATTTTGCAGCATTGTACAATGATTTATAGGGAAAACTTGTCAAATAAAATATATTTTGAAATTGTGTTTAGCCTGCAGGAGTTAATGATCAAACAAGTTTTCCTAGTCAACGTTTTCTTATTGCACATTATTACACCAGATATATTTACAGTGTTGATGCTATGGGTAAAATGTTAGTTCATTTTGCATTTGATTTTTGTATTTAGTTTGTAACATAAGTGAGATTTTATATAGAATTTTATATAGAAGTGTTGTTATTATGCAATATGAATACACAGGAGCCATGAGTAATCTTTCAATTATATTCATATAAACACTACTTAGTAAAGTCATCAGTTTAGTGCTTAGTGATATAATTTCTCATAGCTCACTAAAACTTATCAGGATATTAAATATCACCATGGTGTAAAAAAATATCACCTGTGTAAAAGCACTCTGTGTTTGGCTTTGTGCTTTTATATGGTTATGGAAAAGCCGAGATGGCTTTTAATCTCTTGATATATTACAATAGGGGGTACATTATTCACTATATGCTATATTTATATGCTGTATGAATATGCTAAAAATTGAATTGACCATTCAGAATACAAATAATAGATATTAGTGTATGTATGCATAAATATAGAGAAAGAGAAGAGAAAGAAAGAGAGAGAGAAATATAACATTAAAATCAAAAAGTAACTTCGATCTGGGAAACAAACATACTCGTAAACTTAATTCGTTATTGCTTCTCTTCATGTGCCGGGGAAGTAATTATAATTTTTATGAATTAAAAAAGAAAAATGTTTCATGGGTCCTGGGGATACAATAAGAAGTAAAAGTATGTCAGTATTACTTTAAGAGCCCACTACAACTTTTTAGTTTTGTATTTTTTCTACATATGAAGAGAAAACCCTGCTAGTCTGTCTTTTTCTCTTTTTGGTTGTGCACCATAAAGTTTCATATAGTATAACAGTCATTATAACTCTCAATATGTTATTATGGGATTGCAAAGGGGAAAACAGAAAAATGGATTTTCCTTTTCCCTCCTGGTAATTGCTTAATGGGAAGAAAATAACTGCAACCTTTCATTGACTCTATACTTTTAAATAATTTTGTCAGGAAATGCATTATCCACTGTATAGTGCATACTTCCTGATTTGATCATGTATTGGATTCACACAAGATAGCTGAGCAGCACAGATAACTGTGCAAAGAAATGGAGGAAGCACGACTAGAGCAGATTTAAGTATTATTAGAGTTTTGCTGACCTGTTAAAAACTTGCAATAAATAAAAAAATGGTTTGCAGTGAACTGCTATATACCAAAAAATAACCATAACTGAAGGTGCCTTTTTTTCTAGTATGGTCCGCTTCAGGCTAAATCACTTTTTGGAAAGAGGTCATTCCCAGTCTAGAGTACCAACATTGTGATCAGACTTTCTGCCTAGTGATCCAATACTTCACTTCCACTTCCTTTTAGATTACTTTTAAAGGAGAACTAAAGTCTAACTAAAGATGTAGGCTAGAAATGTTGTACATTATGTTTTGGACTTTTGTACCAGCCCAAGGCAACCACAGCCCTTTAGCAGGGAAGATATGTGCCCCCAAATATGCCCCCAGTAGCTCCCCATCTCCTTTTCTGCTGATTCACTGCACATGGCGTTTATTTTCAGCAAGTCGAAAATCGCTTGCCAGAAATACTGCCGTACGCTCCTACCTGTGCCTGCACCCGAATCCATGAAATACACTTGGGTGCAGGCACATGTAGCCGTTATCTGCCGAAGATACGGAATCTCACGTTTTTTACCGATATCGGTTACATGTGCCTGCACCCAAGCGTATTTCATTCATTTGGGTGCAGGCACAAGGTAGGGAAAGTGCACAGTAGTGGGGCGTATTCTCGGCAAGCGTTTTTTTCGGCTTGCCAAGAATACGCCCGTGTGGCATCAACCTTAGCGACGGACACAGAATATACTATATATACAGATTAGTAGTTAATACAGATAATTTCTACATGGCAGCTCTGAATCCAGTGCAACTAGCATCAAATTTATCAGCCTTGTAAAAGCATCAGCTTATATTAAAGGCCAACCTAAGTTTCTGCTTAATAATTTGTGGTGACCCCTAAGCTCAACATCTCAACAGCTGCTCAGAGCACTCTGAGCATGTGACACTTTTAACAGAATCCAAGATGGGGAGCTCCTGTGACAACTTTGAAGGCCTGGACCATTGCTGCTATAGAGATGCTGAACCTTCAGGCCGGTGCAGTAAGGTCAGCATATAAAATACGGCATTTTTAACTAAATTCATTTTTAGGGTTTAGAACTCTAGGATATATTGATTGTCCAGCACTCCTTATAGCTCTGTCAAAACATTTAGGGCAAACTTCATTTAAGTAACATCCACACCCATAACCCCAATCCTCACATGCCTACAGCAGCTTCAGCCTAAATATAAAAATGTGGCGAGTGACAACCCTTCCAGGCTCACTATTTTTCTTCCCCACACAATCCATCTCCCCCTTTCCCAGTAATGCCCCCTCCTTCCTCTTGTTGTCCTTTTTACCTTTCTCTCCTTTGCTTTTAGTAGCAGGAAATCAGCCAGACACTGATTAAAGTAGAAAAGTGCGAGCATGCAAAATCTATATTTATCAGGTCATTGGTCATCAGACACATACACACAAAAGTATACAAGGTATATACATGTATTCTTATCTATAGATTATCTGTTCTTATCTATTTATTATGCTGTGCAAAATGACATTCGCAAAAAAAGGTGTAAAAAGTGTGTAAAATAAATGGCGAATTTCCAGTGAAAGAAAAATGCGGAAACAAATAATGCTGTTTTTTAAGCGGCAAAGTCTGGCAATGTGTGGTGTATTTTGTAGCTGTTTTTTACACAGCATAATAAATAGGCCCCTAAGTGTGAGAGTAAACATTTAAAACACTGAAGTGGAACAATGACACTACAGGAAACAAATCATTTTTATATTTTACTATTTTTTCATATTATAGCCTTGTTTTATTTCTTTGTAGACAGTAGAATTTTAATAGAATATTATGCCCTTAGATTTTTTTTTCAGACTCAGTGACATGTAGTTTAAGCAGTTTATTTGCACTAACTACAAATATCTAATATACAGGAATACCTGGTTTAATAGTGTTATATTTTCTTTTTTTATATTATAAATAGAAAATAGAGTTTTAGATTTCATGAGAGATGAATCATTATTGCTTACATAACAATATTTTTAAAAATACTTGTACAAGTCTAATCAGGTAGACCCAGACCTACTGTACCAACTCCCAACCAGCACCCAGACCTGCAGTCTACATTTTTCCCTGTTTGGACATTATCCAAGGATATGCAAAAGGCTGAAATGGAGGTAGAGAAGATGATGTGAGAAGAACATTTCTTTAATGTGATCCAAACACTGATCCAAATGTGTTTTCTATGCCCTTCCCTTGGATCATTTTTCATTGTGTTACTGAAAACCACTAACTTTTAGTATATTCTTTGGGTACGGCAGCTGCCTGACCCAGCGCAGGCCCCCAAACCTGCAATTCTGTGGAAATAATGTATTATCTAGTTTATTATTATTATGTTTGTGTGTTGGACAATAAAGTCCATTTTTTATTTTTCTGATTTTAGGAATGACCGTGGCTTTGTTTGAATATATCATAGCTATAATATGCTTAATATTTAATTTTTGAAAGAATTAGGAATGCACCAGGATTCGGTTTGGGATCTGGCCTGGCGCTTCGCATAGGGTTCTCTTTAATCCTCCCGAGTCCTAATTTGCATATGCACATTTGGATTTGATACAGTATTCAGCTAAATTGTTCAGCCGGATCCTAAAACAGTGGATTCATTGCAATCCTAGAAAGAATGAACATGCCAGTTATCACTGCCCCTAAATGAATGTCAAAGAACTGTATGTAGACTAAAAAAGCATAGGAGTGTCATCTGTAATGGGACTTCTTTTGTTTAGGGTAAAAATCATTTATAGTATATAGGTGTGGGATATATTAGCGGAAAACCCGTTATCGAGAAAACTCCAAATTACAAGTAGGCCATATCCCCCAGACTCTATTTTAAGTACCGTATATACTCGAGTATAAGCCGATCCGAATATAAGCCGAGGTAACTGGAAAAACCTATTGACTCAAGTATAAGCCTAGGATGGGAAATGCAGCAGCTTCTAAGTTTCAATAATCAATATAAATTGCAATAAAATTAGGATTTATCAATCTTACTGAACAAATACGTGCAGGGAATGAGTATGCGAGATGCCAGGCTCCCCCCTACTGCCTCCTCTAGCAGGGTCACCTGGAGAAGTAATCACTCATTAATGCCTTGTTCCGCAACCTGTCTATCAAAAGGAGCACATCATAAACTGAGAGGATTCAGCTTGAGGTTTACTTCAAGGAGCTCCCTGCCTCTCCCTCCCTCCTCACCTCAATAGCATACATGCTTGATGTTCCGTTGCCTGCCTGCTTCAAACAGTTCCATTCCTGCCTGCTTGTAAAGGCTCTCCCTCCCCCTTAGACACAGACACCGGAGCTGAGAGCAGGGAGCGTGTGATGTCACGCTGGGGGGCGGGGCAAGGAACCAGGAAGCAGCGGAGCACAGAAGAGCACACAGGGAATCAGGTAGCAGAGGGTGTTAGTTGGAGGGACTCAAGTATAAGCCGAGGGTTTATTTTTCAGCACATTTTGGGTGCTGAAAAACTCGGCTTATACTTGAGTATATACGGTATATAATTCTAATTTTTTTTAAAAATGATTTCCTTTTTTCAGTAATAATAAAACAGTACCTTGTACTTGATGGAAAATAAGTTGCATGAATCCATGTTGGTGGCAAAACAATCTTATTGGGTTTATTTAATGTTTAAATTATTTTTAACAGACTTAAGGCATGGTGATCCAATATCCTCGGAAAGATTCCTTATCCAGAAAACCCCAGGCCCCAAGCATTTCTGATAAAAGATCCTCTACCTGTTGTATACAATTTATATAATCTGGTCCCCACCATAGGACTGTATGTATGTTTTGTTAAAAGGGTAATTCACCTTTTAATTAACTGTCAGTATGCTGTAGGCCAGTGTTCCCCAACCAGTGGCTTGTGAGCAACATGTTGCTCCCCAACCCCTTGGATGTTGCTCCCAGAGGCCTCAAAGCAGGGGCTCATTTTTCAATTTCTGATAATGAGGCAAGTTTTGGAGGCATAAAAAACCAAGTATAATGCTAAACAGAGCCTTCTGTAGGCTGCCAGTCCACATAGGGGCTATTAAGTAGCCAATTATAGGTCTTCTTGTTACCCCCATGAACCATTTTTCATGCTTGTGTTGCTCTCCAACACTTTCTCCATTTGAATGTGGCTCATGGGTATGAAAGTTTGGGGATCCCTGCTGTAGGCCATGCTATTCATTTTTATTTTTTATGTGTTAAGCTTTTTCTTTTTCAGTAGTTACCTCATTCTCTAGTTTACCCTAGCAAACAGACATTGGTTTGAATTAGAGGCTGGAAAATGAATAGAAGAAGGTTAAAATAGACAATGATAAGCAATAAAATGTAATGATCACAATAAAATTGGAGCTTCACAGAGCAATCATTTTTTGCCTGATGGGGTCAGTGACCCCAATTTGAAAGCTGGAAAGAGAAAGGAGAGGCAAATGATCTAAAAACTATAAAAATGACACCAATTGAAAAGTTAGTAAGAACAGAAAATATCAATATATAAATTATTCAAAGCTAATTTAAAGGTGAAGTGAGCCTTTAACACATAGTCAAACTCTAGTAAAACACCAAATAAAGAGAAATTGTAAGTGCTTAGTCTAACCCACGTCATAGTAGTGACCAGCTGCTATTTTATTATTTTATCTCTTTACATACATTTTACAATAATTGAGATGTTAGTACCACATTTTGGCCATGTCATTGCTCCTCATTCAACAGAAGTCCTACACTGAACTGTGTGCTAAATATGTAGGTGTATTTAAAAACATTAAAGCATTAGCAACAATATGCATTATATGGTGGAACTGTATTCACTTACCCGTTGTCACAAAAGTCACAAACAGACCAAGCAATTTTAGAGTTAACTCACAATACAGGAAGTGCACAGACAGTAAAGGTCCCTTGGACTGATTCGGCAGCTTATCGGCCCGTGTAGGGGCAGAAACGAGGAGTCTGCCCGACCGATATCTGGCCTGAAATTGGCTGCCATTGCCGCCAATATTATGCGATTGTTTGGCCCCAGGGCCCAACACGTAGGTGGGGATATCGGGTGAAGATCCGCTTGCTTGGCGATCTCGCCAAACGAGCGAATCTTAACGTGTATGGGGACCTTTAGGGTTGATGATGAGCCAAAAGCCTGGTATTATCTCAGAAATCACCACAAATGAAAAACGACTGTAAATTGCTCAAAGTGCTCAAAGGACCACTCTGACTTATTTTTTGTGTTCCTAGCATGAGTTTCAGCCCTGTGCTTTGTCTTCTGTGCTTCACAGCTTTATTATTTCAGAACATTTTTCTGTACCACCTGAGAGACAGAGACAACCATATGCAATATACCAATATTAACCTACCCATGTGTGCATGAAGTAACAGCATAAGAATAAATCTCTTCATCATGTCCTCGGTAAACAACAATTTAAACATATGAATATAATCATAGTGCATAAAAAAGCAACACACAGCCTCAAAGGTTTTCTGTTCTCATGGGACAGTCATCAAGAGACAATGAGAAACAAATTAGTCACATTATAAATAGGGTTAGAGATGCCATACACAGAGGGAAGAGACCTAAAAGGCCATTAGAAACAAAGTGTACAAAGCTTTCCTGGAAATTGTACCACTTAAGTAGAAGAATACAAACCTGTGGGAAGCCAAAACAATAAAAAGAAAGAAGAGCTCAACAGAATTAAAAGGAGAGAATTAAGAAAAATCAAATTAAGTGGAAAATTACATACAGTAGTTTCCAGTCTTTCAGTATGTATAAGCACATTATAGGTGCTAGGAGTTGGTTAAAGGCCCGCTCATTACTCTACAAGATTTATCTGCTGGGTCTTTCTGGATAGGCCTTTCAAATATTGCTGTATTCTTGCAAGAGGGTGGTTACTTTTAATTCATATAGATCATATCATATATCTTTCATACAGGAAACATAGACAGTTAATTAAATCTAGCCTAAATAACCTTTACTGAAATAAGAGGTCAGTAAGTAAGCAGTGCATCATTAGTTTCATGAAATAATTTGATTTGGTTTTTAAAATAAGAATTATGTCAAATGTCTACCAAAATACCTACCATTCTGCCAAGGTTTTGGGAAACCATGACTAAAATAAAATGGTAAAAGAAATTGAGAATTAGACTATAAGGAAAAACAATAAAAAATGGGTTTGTTTGTACTGGAGAAAAGGCGCTTGTGAGGGGGCATGATTACTCTGTATAAGTACATTTCAAGGCATTATATAGAGGGATATGCAGAGCATCTAAAGCATGATGGACAGTTGCTTTCTTTCAAGGCAGATTAGCTGTAAATGTGTAAAGTGCTGTATAAATGTGTTGGCAAAATATATATATAGAACAATAATTGAAAATCCATTCTTAAGCTGCCATTCTCTCAGAAGAACTATATCATATAATACTGTCCTTGTTAAAGAATGTTTCTGTATTTCATGGGACATGTTTATCATAAGGTTGAAAAAACAAATCTGTACAATATCCACTTGTATGGGTTTTTGGAGTATTAATTCTCTGAAATAAATCCCAGGAGAACTGTCTTTTCATGCTTTGATAAATATGCCCCAAAAGCTTGTAAAATCTGTCTCAAGTAGAACTTTGGATGATCTTACATATTTCATTTACTCTGCTAGTACTGAGCTGTGTAATAGCTCTGCAGCGTTCATAATCTAGAATGAGATGCTCATGGCACAAAGAGAAATGATTTATTTGAAAGGAAAAAGGTTCACAAGCTGCTTCCGGCATATATTTCCACACTTCAAAGTTTGAATTTAATAATAATTTAAGATATCTTATGCCACATGAAATAAAACCCATTCAGAATGTGGGTAATATGAGTGTATCTTTGTATATAGAAAGTCAGGGAAATTACAGATATAATGATACATAAATAGATGTAGAGAAAGATAGACAGATAAATAATAAATAGACAGACAGATAGATAGCTAGATAGAGCAACTCCAATTTTCTAATTAGGATCCTAGCATGCAAAAATTGTTTCTAGCACTCCACTTGGGTGTGGGTAGCCATGTAGGGGCACATGCATGTGCATAATGAGTAAGTGCACACATGTGAATGAGGAGCAAGCTGGAGCACTCTATTATTATGCGTGTGTCCCAACATGGTCGCCCACTATGGGAGTTCTTTAGCAGTGCAGGTAGTGTAAAGTTTACAAGGGGGGGGGGGTCTCACAAAATACTTTTGTTTTCCCAACCAAAAGTAGGCTCAATCAACCTTTAAATCCAGTGATATTCACTACCAGATGCAAATCTCTATGTCACTTTGTCACAATTACACTGGAATGCTGGGAAAGAATAGTGCATTACAGGTAAAAAAAAAATGGCCATTTGTGCCAGTTAGTTGCACTTTGCATGCCTTTAATAAATAAAGCCTTATTGCACAAGGAATAGACAGGACTTAAATCTCATTGTCAGTTTTGCAACAGCCTCTTCTTAAAAGACAAAGAGGTTAAAGATAGAGTTACAGAGGCTGTAAAATGTCATGCCGAAGACCCTCTCTAGTCCAGAAAGCTTACTTTGTAATATTTCTATATATGTATTCATTAAAGGCAACATATGTATGCCTGTTAAGGTGCAAAAGTACAGATTGTAACTTTTATAAGTTATATATATATATATTATATATATATAATTTTATAAGATGTGAAATGTTCTGAGAATGACAAAATAAACTGAGATTTAAACATTTCCTATGTAATAATAAAAAAACAAAGGTGAAATAACTCTTAATAATCAATAAGATGTTTACTTCTAAACAGGTGACCAGCAAATGCTATCTGACTGGTTACTATAACTGGTAGGCCTGTAGCAAACGTTGCACCTTTTATTACATAACCCATGGTTTCATTTCCCTTTAACTGGGGCTAAATGATATAAATGTCTGTTTTGGAATAAACTGGATACTATTTATATGCAAATGAATGTTAAAGAGCGGAACTATGTTAACTATAATTGTTATTAGGAAATACAGATTGATACAATGCAACGACAATCCCAATAAAATGTGCACATAATGAAAATATAAGACAATTTAATACAATATGATTGCTATATTTTTCTCTGTATTTATGTTTTACAACCCATGACTGAACAGTTCCTATAATAATTTATTACTGAAATGCAAAAAATAGATATTCAAAATACAGTACAGGTACACACTGGGCTAGATTCTATTTGACTAAACATATCTCATGGTTTATCATCTGAAAACTCAATAGAAGCCTATGGAGAAATCTGGAAGTAAATTAATAGACACGTTTTTATCATCAAATCGAACCTATCTCATTATGAGGAAAGCAATAAAACAATAAGGGGCTGATTTACTAAGACACGATTTCGAATCCGAATTGGAAAAATTCCGATTGGAAACGAACATTTTGCGACTTTTTCGTATTTTTTGCGATTTTTTCGGCGTCTTTACGATTTTTGCGAAAAAACGCGAGTTTTTCGTAGCCATTATGAAAGTTGCGCAAAGTCGCGATTTTTTCGTAGCGTTAACACTTGCACGCAAAGTCGCGCCTTTTTCGTAGCGTTAAAACTTAAAAGGCGCGACGTTTCACGCAAGTTTTAACGCTATGAAAAAATCGCAACTTTGTGCAACTTTCGGAATGGCTACGAAAAACTCGCGTTTTTTCGCAAAAATCGTAAAGACACCGAAAAAATCGCGAAAAAAAAAAGAAAAAAATCGCAAAATTACCGATCATTACGAAAAAAACGCAATCGGACGCATTCGGCCCGTCCGTGGGTTAGTAAATGTGCCCCTAAGTATTATGTTGATGGCAATGTAATTGTAAGATAATTTGGATTACTGTTACTTCTTTTGATTTGCATTTTTAATTAAGGGTAAAGGCACATATCTGCAACCTTGGCACCCAAACATTTTCCAGCTTGTCAAGGGGATATTGTAAAAAATAATGACAATAGTCACTCCCTATTCATTTATATGGGAATCACCTGATCCCATAGGTGCATCCACGGTCAGATGATTACAAAAGAAAATCTTGGCAAATGCATTTTTATGCTATAGTCACCTGACCCGCAAGTACAATATTGCCAGACTATAATTCATATAAAATATAAGGAGCAGGTTACCTATTCTTCTAATTTCTTTTCTTACAATTGTTTGGACCAAAATGTACAGAAGATAAAAAGGCATTACTTCTGTTTGATGCTTTGCTTTGTTTATTAGATATCAATAATCTGTTATAAAAAAAAATCTTCACAACTTATAGTTATTTCAGTCTTCCCTCCTCTCCCATTTTCTTCTTGCAGTGTGAAATTAGTGCTCGTTATCATTTTTTAATTAAAAACAAAGTTCTTTCCTCAACTCTCAGTGCTCACAACAGGGGCAACTAATTAACTGGGGAGGATTCCATTAAGAAAAAATGGTTACTCTTTCTAAACTGAATAACAAAGTGCCAGGCTGCTTTCAAGAATTCAAATGCAATTTTATTTTGGAAACAGCATAAAGTGGTAACAATAAGCTTTGCAGCATAAAGCAGCAAGCAAAGTAAACTATAATTTTCACATACAACACAATGTCAAAATTACTAAGTTACCGATGCATCTTCTTCCATGACTCAAGCAACAGAACAATATGGTATAATATAGGAGAGCAATTCACAACACAAAACAGCCTAATATTAAGCAGGGTCTGCATGTTATAACAAAGCATTGGATACAGTAGAGAGGTGGTTTCTGATATATCAAAGAGCTTGTAAGCATAACAAATGACCAGCATTATTTGGTATTTATAAGTCTGAAGCAGCTTTAAGTTATATATTCTCTCCCCTTCTATTAAATATAACACACATATTCTGTAACATAGATCCAGCATCTAATATAACATGTGGCTTGTATTTTACAACAAAACAGCTTTTAAAACTGAACCTTTATTTTTTAACATTGGGCCAGAATGTCCTGTATTGTATAACACAGGGCCAATATCTGACAGAGCTGAAAAAGGAGCTTTGCCACCAAAGGCAAGGGGCAATGGTGTGCTTCCCTCCCATGGTGCTACCAACACACAGGCTGATTTGTACAGTAAAGGAGAAGATACAGTAGTAGATGGTACTTATTGATTAGACCATGGCTTCACACTGGGAAGTTGCCTCTTCTGCCTAACCCTAGTTCTAACACGGCATCTTATATAGCACTTTATTGACAATATAGCACAGTACCTGCATGGTATAGCACAGTGTTGGCATATAATACAGGACTCAGTGGTGTTAAGACCAAAGGGCATAACATAGTGCCTAAATATATGGGCATCCACCTGTACATTTTCTTCCACATTTACCCTAACATTAGAGCCTAACCTAGCTGACCCAGAGGAAGTCAAAAAAGAAGAAAAAAACAGTTTGCCACAGAGGTATATAACTTACTTCTGCTCTATCTAGGGTAACATAGAAATTATAACTACAGAGCTGTGTTTTTGCATATGAATCACTGTTTGTGGCTATCAGGTCTGTAGACAAGAGGGGTGGCACATGGGTAAGAGATGGAGACACAAGTCACTCCAGACCCACTTACTGCTCAGGGAATATGTTAAGTACAGGACTACCTGTGAGTGTGCCCTATGCATCTTGGTGCTGCAAAATGTAGCTCTCGCCTCTCTGCAGGTACAGCCAGTGCTTAGTTAATTGACAGTTTTATGGGGCAATTTTGTGCTCTATAGTGCTTTAGCAAATATGCCAGTGTCTATAGTGTAGGAGTTCTTAAATGTCCATTTTAAGACTTTGTAACTGTAAATGTAACTAGTTATTTTGCAGTGACACAAACAGACAGCCGAGGAACAAAAGTGTTTGCTAATACTGGTATGAAACCTGTTATCCAGAATGCTTGGGACCTGGGGTTTTCCAGATAAGGGATCTTTCTGTAATTTGGATCTCCATACCTTGAAGCTACTAAAATAATCATTTAAACATTAATTGAACCCAACGTAATCATTTTGCCTCCAATAAAATTTAATTATAGCTTAGTTACCATTAACTACAAGGGACTGTTTTATTATTACAGAGACAAAAGGAAATCATTCTTAAAATACAAAATTATTTGCTTATTATTGATTGTATGGGAGATAATTCTAAACTTTGCGGATAACAGGTTTCTGCATAATAGATTTTATACCTGTATGCCCTCTTTATACCTATATGAAAATGACATTACAAAATGTTCATTTTAAGTGATGAAAAAAACACACATTTTTTTAATAAAATCCTTCCTATAAACAATAAACTCTGCTACCGTATATTTTTCTGTTGTATAACTAATGTTTGAATTTCTTGAATAATGGGAAAAACATTTTCATTGCAATACCCCACAATCACCTCTTAATAATGCCCAGCCTACCAAATAAAGCTGCTGTCATTGTGCGGGTCAAAGCTAATATAATGCTACTCAAAACAAATACATCAAAAGAAGATGGCACAGAAATTACTAGGAAATAAAAATGAGGGGCTCACAGGCATTTGTGATTGCAACGCACCTAGCAAAAGCAATTTGTAATTTTGGCAATGTCAATTAAGACTTCTTCGGGCTAACAGGATACGGAAAAATACAGCATTTGTTTTATCTAGGTACTACCAATGGAATGTCTTAACCATTTTATCTGCTGGGCTGTTTATGCACAACTTTTTGTTGTTTTAATCTATCTTACCTGCTTACAGTAATCGCTCTTTGTGATAAACACTTTCCTTTCTGCAACTTACATTTCTATTCCCCTTCCTTTTTCAGCTGGCACCACCTACATTTTTGGGAAAGGAGGAGCACTCATTACCTATACCTGGCCCCCAAATGATCGACCAAGTACAAGAGCTGATCGTCTTGCAGTTGGTTTCACCACCCAACAGAAGGATGCAGTTTTACTCCGAGTGGATAGTGCCACTGGTCTGGGAGACTACTTACAGCTTCACATAGTAAGGAACTGACTGCTTGTATACAATTGCCACATACATTCATGCATATGCTAGTACAAGTTTCAAATCTACATATAAAAGCAAGCCCACTTTGCGCTTTATGAATACATGTTATTATTAATAATAATAATATAAAAGGAAGGCATTTTTTTTATCATTCATAGGTCCATGTAGAACCTTTTACACCACTATACAAATCATATGATACTGCATGCAATACTTGCTGACTTTTTGAAGAAAACTTGACATTGGTCTGCAAAGGAACTCTCTAGCCTGCAATAATAATAATAATAATAATAATAATAATTTCTACTACATTACAAGACATAAAAAAGGATTTGTGGGTGTTTTGACAGTGTATTTTCAGAAATGCATGCACTAACACTACAACCTACAACAACTGGTAGCTGAAAAGTTAATTCTTGATAGGGTTACATAAAATTGTAGACGTGCATTACACTTCTTATTATGAATTGCAGCCTATAACATTCCCAGTAAAAGCCAACAACCAGCTAAGACTTCTGAGAGATATAGTTTACAAAAGCAGGGAAGGATTTCTCATCCCTCTTGCGATGACTGAAGGTTACCATTTTTTAAGTATACCATATGCATAAGATTCCCTCTCCAAAGTGAGCAAAAGTAAGCATTTGACATCATATGATATTTGTAGGTGATTTCTTTTTTTAGTAATTTAGCTATGGTTACTGAATACATGCTTTAGCGTGAAGGTGTCATTACTTCTTACTTGTGTATAGAAAACTGAGCAATCTGTTTAAATAATTAGAACATTTCTATATTTTAAACCATTTTCATATTGGGTTACTAAGCATAATTTATGCAACAGCTTATTACTTTACAGATTTTTACATTTTTTGGAATGCATTATACATGTTTCTATTTTTAGTGGGGTGGCAGGTCTAATCACAGGTTAGATCACCACTCACAGGTAATTAGGGGCATTTTTACCAAGGCAGTGGTCAAAACTCCCTGTGTACCATCAGCCTTAGTTTTATTTAGTGAGGATGACTGGCATTCTTTTACTATGGGCACTTGAGGAAAACTTTCTGGTTAAAGCAACAAGGAAGTACTATCCACTTGGCTATGTAGGCCAGTCGCAAACATAAATCTAAACACCAACAGTGAATAAAAAAAATACTGTTTACATTGTTTTCCATTTGCTCTTACTTATATTTACGTATGGAATGTGGAATCAGTGGCAGATCACCAGTTGCTGTCACACCTGACACTGTATGGGTTCAAAATACTGGCCCCAGTCTCAGGATTTCAACATCAGTTTCTTATAAAACTCATATGGAATTAAGGGTAATTGAGAACACACTCAATAACGCTAATGCCACACCATGCGAATGAATGGAATACGCTTGGGTGCAGGCACATGTAGCTGATATACGCATAAAAACACAAGACTTTGCATTCTCTTGCATTTTTATGGGGATTTCGGCTACATGTGCCTGCACCCGAGCGTATTACATTCATTCGGGTGCAGGCACAGGTAGGAGCATATGGTGAGTATTTTCAGCTTGCCAAAAATATACGCCATATGCATGGTGTGGCATGAGCCTTAGCCTAAGAGGTGTAAGGCACCTGTTCTGCATGCCAGAATGTTTTGTGTAACATAGATATTTAAATCTACATTGAAATATGTTACTAGTAATGGTGCCTTTTAGAGCACTGAACTCGCCTGACAAGGTATCCATGGTATTTGGGGTTCTTTCTGCTGTTACCAGCTAATGTAGATCTATAACAGCAAGAGATATCATGCTGTGCCTCTCATATAGTCTGAGCTTGTCTTTTGGAACATGATCAAATAATTCCATGCTCAGTGAGTTTTTCTGGTGGTTCCTGCTGATCTCTTTTCTCTAGATACTCTTCTCACTCTGAAGAATGAGGGCTTCCTTGTCTCAGCCACTGTAGGAAATCCACAGGCACTGTCAGGGAGTTCCTCAAAACGTTGCTTTATGAAAGTTAGATTTGATAATATAATAATAAACTGACAACTGCGGCACCTACTATTCTGTTTGACTATTTGCAGAATTGCAGGATGGGAGGTTTTCCTCTCTAATCTGTTTAATCATGAAACCTGATGTATCAATACAGTACACTATACTGCACGTTTTTAAGTGATTATGCACTTTAATGACAGCTCAGGGTTCTGGGTTTCCAGAAAATATGATTATAATAAAATAAGATTATCTTCTCACTCCTCAAAAAAGAGACACTTGGGAAATACAGGAAATCTAAGAACAAACAGAGCCTTCCTATAAATGGCAAATGACCTCTATCCTCTTTATCTCATGGCAGTTTCTGTGTAATGTTTTATATCCAAGCAATATGGTAAATATAATCAGCACAGCCATATATGGGGAAGTTGGAACATATATGAAAGCTTTAAGTCATGTAAAATTCATTTTTATCAAGGGATTTTTGTTGTTAGTTGCAAAGATTTTTTATGCACCGCAATGTAGAATATTACATCTTAATGCATAAATAACAACATTATGTTGTTCATTTGGTAACTTGCATTTATTAAAGATAATAAATAAGTACATGTTCCAGTAAATGTAATGGAACTAAGCTGCCGTGTACGCCTATTTTTCCTTTCTTTCAGATCTATGATCTGTTCTTCTCTATTGTAGTGAAGTACATAAATGCCAATATGAATCCATAGAACCACAGATTTGAGTTTACACAAATAATCTTTCTCCCCTTGTTCTACAATAGGAGAACTAAAGGACCTTCACCTTATTTTTATTTACCTAAACACCATGAAATTATTTTATTTGTATCAATCAAAAGGGGATTTGTACCCAAAAACAATGAAAAAAACACTTTTAAGCAAATTTACATTATATATTTATTACACATTTTAATTATTTTTTAACAATGTAATTTAAAGCAGTATATCCTTTTCTGTACTCTGGTTCTGACCCTTGAAACAATGCAGCAGAACCAATTTCTCTTCCAGTTCTGTTATTAATTGCTTTCTGCTACCCTGTTTTAAGGAGACTATGACTATCCAGACATATACGCTCTTTAAAATGGTTCATATTTGCAAACAACTTTAGACCCATTGGACCATATTTAATTGAATTGATGTATATTGGAAAGATACTTAGAATTATATACATAGAATTAACTGCTTCCATTAAGTCGTTTTTTGGTGGGAGATTGCATTTAATTTGCATTTGACATTGTTTTTATAGGAACCCTTTATTTCCAGTAAATAAA
The DNA here is from genome assembly GCF_000004195.4 of Xenopus tropicalis. NCBI lineage: Eukaryota > Metazoa > Chordata > Amphibia > Anura > Pipidae > Xenopus > Xenopus tropicalis. Next base: position 40,813,970 of record NC_030680.2, read on the forward strand.
TAATAAAGCAACATGTTTTTTTCTATTATTGCTCAAGTTAATGCATCAAATCTCTCAGGCACTGTTCAGGATTGAAATGCTTTAAATCTGCTCTCCCATGCAAGATAAAATATTTATAGTTCCCTGAAACAAGTAGTGACGTCCTTCGTTTTTGCGTTTTTACTCCATATAGTATTAAAATATTTATAGTCTTCTCAAGCGTATCCCAATGAAGATGTAAAAGACAACAAATTCTAGTTTAAACACAGATACTCCATTTCTGGTCCTTGCAAGGTAGATAATTATATTATCATTAAACAGATAAACCCACTATAATGGAATCCTGCTAACAAAACACATAGGCATAGGCAACGAAGGGGTAGTATACTGGTTCTAATTATTTACCTTGCAAGAACCAAACAAATAATTGTGAGATGTCTTCCTTAAATGGCATTATCCACAACCCACTGCTGCTCATCCTATTGCTCCTCCTTTTTTAAACAGTTCTAGTAATATTGCTGCTTTAGCAGGGAGAGACAACTTCCTTTCTCTGCACCTGAACAAGTACAGGTATCAACCTCATTATCCGGAAACCCATATTTTCAGAAAGCTACAAATTATGGAAAGTTCATCTCCCATAGACTGCACTTTAATCAAATAATTTTTTTTTTTTTTTTAAATATTTCCATTTTCTCTATAATAAAACCGTGTGCTTAATCCCAACTAAGATAAAATCCATGCTTATCGGAGGCAAAAGAAACCTGTTAGGTTTATTTAATTTTTAAATTAATTTTTTGTTAATTTAAGTTATGGAGATCCAAATTACAGAAAGACTTCTTATCTGGAAAGCCCCAGGTCCCCAGCATTCTGGATAATGGTTCCCATACCGGTGTGTGTATATATATATATATATATATATATACATAAAATATATGAGGTGTGTTCACACTTTAATGCTTCAAAATTTGGGTTCAAGAATCCTTATCATATAATCGGAGAGAGGATTATTACACAGCCTCCCACATGGTACACAGACTCGCAACAGTACTATAACCAGTGGAGGAAAGGAAGGAGTGCCAGAAAAATCCCAGGCATGAATGCCAAATCAGAAGGTAGAAACTGTAGTCAATCAAGCAGAAGGTCAGTGCAGGCAGCAAAGGTGCAATCAATTAAAGTCAGGTTGAAGGTGAGGGACACAGAAGTCACTTTAGCAGGAAAGGGCCCAGTCTCCTTTACAATGAAGAGAGGCCTGAGCATCTATTTATGTGCAAAGCGTATTCCTGCGGACTGAGGCCAATGTGGATGTACCCTTGCGACATGCCGCTTGCATCACGTAGCTGGTCAAATTCTGATCTGTCCCAGAATGTACTGAAAGGTGTTGTAATTGTGAAGTGCAACCTAGAGGGTAGCCGACACATTATTTTTAATCACTGTGCTCCGGTCCCTTTACCAGCTTTATCCACTATAGAATGCACAGAAGAGATATAATTGAAAAAACTGATGGGTTGTATGTGGATGTACTATTTGGCCTTTTTATGAATCTAAACTGACAGGTCATATAACTGACTTGTAGGGGACTTGTCAATTTGGATTTCTTTCATTAGATAAAAAGTGAATTGAATTTGAATTATTTGTTTGTATTAGTCAGTACAGAGGTTTTTTTTTTTTTTTAAAAAAACAGCATGGAGCCATCTAAGATAAAACCGAAAGGGGTAATTATATTTAAGATAAAATAATTCATGTTTTTGTATTTCATTGACTATAGTAATGTCTGTAGTTCACAGTTTTTATTTACTATGAGTTTCCAGATAATTAACTATGGAGAGAGAATTCTCATCAAGTGATATGGCCAGGCAACTTCATGTTATGATTTTAAACATTAATTCATTATGTTTCATGAAAGCTGCTAGTGTCATTTCCTGTCTTTCTCAAGGTCTTGGTACCTATATGTAAGCAAAAATATCTAGCTTCAGAATTGTCAATGAATAGGATGTTACCCAAGGGCATCTATAAGACTAGCAGTCAGATTGGTTTAATGTAGGCTGCGTGAAATGATTATTTCTAAGATACAAATGTCATACATGCTAGAAATGATTCCTGTATCTTCTAAAACTGCAGTTATTTCTATAACAGTAAAGTGGTATGCAGTACTTTATAGAATTTTACATTATTGGACCCTAATAAAGCTATGTCAAATAACATTACCATCAATATAATACAATCTTCTTTAGACATAATACATCATGATATGTATTTGAGCATAGCAGCTGAGAAAATTCCAAAATTCTAGCTGGGAACACTTTACACTAATCTTTTGTTGTTTGCAAATGTGTTACTAGTGTTTCTTGTTTGTGGCCTCTCTAAAAATGGTTGCAAATGTTTTAATGTCATGGGTACAGGACTTTAGAAGCTCAAAATGTGGCTACTGTTATTTGCTTTGAGCACTAAGTAGGTACAATTCCACTACTATTTTTAAAAGTAGACTAGGGGGCTGATTTACTAACCCACGAATCCGACCCGAATTGGAAAAGTTCCGACTTGAAAACGAATATTTTGCGACTTTTTCGTATGTTTTGCGATTTTTTCGGATTCTGTACGAATTTTTCGGATCCAATACGATTTTTGCGTAAAAACGCGAGTTTTTCGTATCCATTACGAAAGTTGCGTAAAAAGTTGCGCATTTTGCGTAGCGTTAAAACTTACGCGAAAAGTTGCGCATTTTTCGCGTAAGTTTTAACGCTACGCAAAATGCGCAACTTTTTACGCAACTTTCGTAATGGATAGGAAAACTCGCGTTTTTACGCAAAAATCGTATTGGATCCGAAAAATTCGTAAAGAATCCGAAAAAATCGCAAAACATACGAAAAAATCGCAAAGTACCGATCATTACGAAAAAAACGCAATCGGACTCCATTCGACCCGTTCGTGGGTAAGTAAATCAGCCCCTAGGTGACCCTTAAATTGGTGTAGGGCTTTAATAATGACTATAATAACACACACACACACACACATATATATATAGTGGGTTGTTTATGATGTCTTGAGACAGGTCCTCTGGGCAGGACCAAAAGTCAATAAACACCAATAAATAATTGCACTTATTTTAAGTCACATGAGTATTTCATTACCAGTGATGAGCGAATCTGTCCTAGTTCTCTTTGCCAACAACATTTGTGAAACTTCTAAAAAATACGCAAAATGGCAAAAGTCTTGTGAAATGTGACTACTGTGCAACTTTTTGGCGCGACTGCAATTTTTGTACATTTCTAATGCGTCTGCAATGTTATTGATGTGACTGCAACTTTTTTTCTCATTCTGAATACAAGTCAATTGGTATTTTTCTTTGTGAATTTTTTGTTGCAGCAAATTTTCATTGCAGTTTCATGAAAAAAATTTGCCAATAGCAAAATGCAGAATTTCAGAGCAAATCTATGTCTGGCGAAAAATTTTGCTCATCACTATCCATAACTTCACATGTTTTCCTTTTGGAAGCACCATTCATTTGTAGTTTTTTTTTTTTTTAATATTTGTGGTTTGTCTTCAATAACACTAAGACATAGTTTTAAGTTTTTAAAGGTATTTTGACATCATCTCTTGCCCCTCTCATACCTCATACATTAGAAAGTGTACTGTTTACATCAGTAGAGTTGCAGAAGGGCAATGAAAAGATGATCAGACAACCTTACATTATGCATATTAACAGAAAATGTATTGTACATTAAAATACATTACATGCAGACCACATGACAAGTAGAGCAGAAGAGCAATCATAACAAATACTGGACAGCACTAAATAAGTTAAACTGAATAAGTAACTATTGTAATATGGAAATACAATTATTTGCAGTGGGTTTTCTCCGAAGAATGTTTGGAAAGTGTAACATTATGCAGAACACTATTAACTGATAATTATTCTTATTCCTTTCTGTAGGACCAGGGCACAGTAGGGGTGATTTTTAATGTGGGCACGGATGATATAACTATCGAAGAGCCAGGGGCCCTAGTGAGCGATGGGAAGTATCATGTGGTCCGATTCACCCGTAGTGGAGGCAATGCTACTCTGCAGGTGGACAGCTGGCCCGTCAACGAGAGATATCCTGCAGGTGAGAAACATCCCAGGAACTGCTTATGGGTAAATGAGTATGTGAAGGTGAATTGGCTTAGAATATTATGCTTTTTATTGTAATTGTTGCCAGCTTCATGCAGTGCAGTTGTAAAACATCCCCAGTGTTTGTTTATCTGTGTTTAATAGACATGCAATCTGTCACTCTCTACCTTTCCTTTATTCGTCTTCTTTGTGTGACCAGTGAAATCCAACTAATAAAGGAATGTTCCTGGGAAATCCAGCTATATGCTTTAACAAGACCCAGTATCGGGATCCTGATGGAATCGCATTACTAAACTTTTTAAGGCTTTTACCTTTAATAATGCAGTATTTAAATTCTCAGAATCATGAGAATGTATTGTAAGCTATGTTTTAATCTATGCTTATGAAAACATATTAAACCCAATTATAATAACCATCTTCATTTTTATAAAATGAATATTAAATGAATAGAATGATTCTCTGATTTACTTTTGTTCTCAAAAAATGGGTTACTTGGATGAAATTGCTACATAAAGCTTGATTAGCTAATGTACAATATATGGATTTATATACAATATATTCTCTGAGTTTTTAAATATCAAACAGTTTCGGTGTACTAAATGATGTTTTCTGTTTATTTAAAAAAAAAAAAAAAAAAAAAGAAAGAAAAAAAGAAGTATTAATCATTTAAAGACAAGAAAGTTTTGGAATAAACCTAATATTAAACAGACAAATTGGATTTGTCACTAAACTTGCCCCACTAACCTATTAACCAAGCAATAAACACAACTAAATAGTATCTAGAACATTAATCCCTTTTGCCTGCATCTTACCTTTTCTTGGTCACAAAGACAGCAAAGATTTCTGGAATGCAAGATTTGGGAAAATTCACATACAATCGGTTATATTTAATCATTTTGTTAAAAGCATCTACTTACTTTACAGTTGGCAGCCCTTTAGGCATACCTGCTAGGGTTTACTTTGTACTATTTTGTACCCATTAGCTCTGATTATAACTAATAAAGAATGTTGAGGGTATTAGATGTTTAATGGTACAAATACATTTCATGCCAGTTTGTTATATTTTTAGCATGTAGAAACCCAGAGAATGATTTTATTAAAGAAAAATGAAACCCTCTCAACAGCAGGAGCATACACAGTTGAGATCTGGCTTCAACTGTGCATGCTGTGCGAGATGGTGCCTGCCAACCCCCACCCCACGCAGCGCTGCATTTTTAGCAGAGACACTTATGAAAGTACACCATGTTGCCTCCCACACATGGTGCTGGAGGAGGTTTTCATTCTCCTTTAAAGGAGAACTACACCCCCCCAGGTATAACTGGCCTGCATCGACCTCCTCCCTTCTCGTACAGTCTGGAACTTATAAAACTTAAAAGAGCAGAGCAGTGCAGCAGGGTACCTGGGAACCATCTTTTGTTGAATAGAAAATGCTTCAGGTCTCACCACTGACACAGATCCTGCTTGAGCATGCACAGTTGAAGCTGATTTCCTGATAGCCCCAACTGTGCATGCTCAAGCAGGGTCTGTGTCGGTGGTGAGACCTGAAGCATTTTCTATTGAACAGAAGATGGTACCCAGGTACGCTGCTGCGCTGCTTTACTCTTTTAGGTTTTTAAAATTATAGACGATACGAGAAGGGCGGGGGGGTCGATGCAGGCCAGGTAAGGGGGCTTTTATACCAGGGGGAGGGGGTAGTTCTTCTTTAAATGGTTAGGGTGAGGGGTATAGTGTTGGGGGAGGGTTTCATTCTCCTTTAAGTAGTTAAGGCACAGAATTATGTTTCAAGCCTATCTAGTTCTAATTCTATATACTGAAGGGAAACCATGATAGTCTGTCTCTGTATAAAGAGACCATTTCCCACCACCCTTAGACTTACAGTGTCCTACAGTTACCCCTGCCTCATTTTGTTCCATTGTAAAGTGATGGACTGTTGGACTTGAAGCCACTCTTCTTTAAAGTGAATCTGTGCACCACTAACAGAGAGTCTCCAAATTCATTACCTTATAATTACGTACGGTGATGGAGGAGTTGACTTACACATTAAGCCCAAAGGGGCTTGACAAATGGTTCAAATGAGATTCATGGCTTCCTTTCAATCCTGTAATCTGGTGTAACTAGATTTGTCTGTGAAAGAAAATACATTGACATTTATTGTTGGAAGTTTAGATGTAGTGTTTCTACATAAACCCAAGTGAATTAACTCATGTCAAAAAGGGGGCATATTTCACTTTAAAACATTTTATTATTGAGGGGATTCTACCAATGAAACATATCTTATTTCTTTACTTTAGGATTATGTTAACCTTGATTTCCCAGATTTCAAATGTGGGGAATTAAAATAAAGTGCTAAGATAAAATTGTAAATATTTAGTAGTAAACAGACCATATTTTTCCCAATTCTTGCAATTCAACATCTTTATGGAGGTATATTGAAGTGGGCACAACGGGGTTAAGTATAAATCTCTTTTAACCTTATTATAACCTCTGTTAATGTTCCATGACCTGTTAACCTCTGACCTTTCACCTTTCAGATCCTAATGACTTTAATGTTCTTTTATTAAAACTCTATAAAGGGAACCCAGATAGTGAAAGATTGGCGCTTGCCCGTCAGCGCATCCCCTACCGCCTGGGTCGTGTTGTAGACGAGTGGCTGCTAGACAAAGGTAACTTTGGGGGGAAAGGGAAAGCTGGCTAAAAGTGGCAGCTTGAGAAGGTGGAGAGAATTCATCTAAAAAAAGAAAACATAAACATAAATAAAGTATGAATCAAAAAGCTCTCTTTTCCCCTTAATCCCTATTTCAAGCTGTAGCAGAGACATGTCTAGGCTTCTAAAACTTGGTTGGTACACAATTGGGCTTTTAACCCCCAAAAAATGCATATTTGTGCAACCATTAAAGTAGGTAATGTCCTTGTTGGGTTTCTCCATAATGGTTGGACTTGGGGAAATAATAACATTGACTTTGCCTACCAAACAATCATATTTTTGCTTCTATCGTTGGTAAAGCTTAGCTAAAATAATAACAAGATAAAATGTAAGCTTACATAATTGCACCGATTTAAATAAAGTTTCCTGGCATAAGAACCTTTTAAAGCTTCTATTTTAGAGCGCACTCTGTGTTATGTCAAGTGGTGCTCTGAGCTACACCTTTGAAGCTAGCTAATACCACCATTTATTCCACTAGACTTTGCTTTGCTTGATACCCTGTCTGTTATAATGCAAAGTAGGAATGCAATGTTTCTTAGTTTAAATTAGTTTAAAAAAGGGATGAGCTATTTGCTTTCCTCTAAATGATGCCCTTCAGTTACAGATTAACTAGGTTTATATTCCAGACACTCAGACCAAGTTGCTATTGGTCTTTGCAATAAAACAAAAATAAACAAGTTACTACTGTGGTGAGCTCCAATCTCACATTTTAATAAATCTGTCCCTTAGGGTAATGTCAAATGATGAGTTTTCTCTACAGGTGGGAACTGGATCTGGAGAAGAAAATACTGCCCTGTGTGTACAGTAACACATGGATGGAATCAGCACACAGGGCACATAACTTGTTTGTGTGCATATTTTGCAGCATTGGCATTTTTTCACCAATATTTTCCCACCAGCAGGGGAAAATCATCATGTGACATTATTCATTATGCGCTGTCCTCTTAGTATTATTTAACTAATATGTTCATTTGTGGCTTTCTATAATACATATTTAAAGTTTATTTTATAATTATAGATTCATATAATTCAATATATACAAAAGAAGTTAAAAGATGCAACTTATGGTATCTTTGTCAAAGTAACCAGCTCCCAGTTCTTTGCACTTTGCACTGCAGGTTGTGCCCATAGAATGCAGCAGAAAGAGCTACGTGTTGCTTTTAATGCGTTGCTATCTACATTCGGGGACAATATATAATGTGGGCTTCCCAAGAAATTCCCCTAGTTTGCACATCTTTCAGACATAAAGACTTAAGAAGCCCCATAGGGATGCAAGGCACAGAAAGGCTGTCTGCCTATGGCTTTCTTAACCAAATTACCTACAGTACATATTGAAAGTCTGCTGCATAAGTATAGCTATCATTGTACAGGTATGGGACCTGTTATCCAGAATGTTCGGGACCTGGGGTTTTCCGTATAAGGTATCTTTCCGTAATTTGGATCTCCATACCTCAAGTCTGCTGTTATCCAGAATGCTCGGGACCTGGGGTTTTCTGTATAAGGGATCTTTCCGTAATTTGGATCTCCATACCTTAAGTCTGCTAAAAGTCATTTAAATATTGAATAAATGCAATAGGCTTGTTTGCCTCCAATAAGGATTAATTATATCTTAGTTAGGATCAAGTACAAGGTTGTTTTATTATTATAGAGGAAAAGGAAATCATTTTCTAAAATCAAAATGATTTGCTTATAATGGAGTCCATAGGAGATGGCCTTTTCCTAATTCGGAACTTTCTGGATAATGGATTTCCAGATAACAGGTCCCATACCTGTAGTTTGATATGTGCAAAAGAAGCTGCAAGACTCCACTTAATGTATCTTTGTAAAAACAACCCATGTCCAGTTCTGTGCACTTTTCACTGCAGGTAATGCCCCTAGATTAAAGCACAGATAGTTGTGCCTGTGCAATGTATTAGAGCAGTTGGTGGGTGGCATGTGGGCTTCCCACGGAACATCCCCCAGTTTGCACCTAATTTAGATTCACAGACTAAGAAGCTCCAGGCGAGGCAAGGCATGATACCATGGGAATGAATGAAATCAGAGGTGGCATAAAACACAGAGTTATCCAGCTTCTACATATCCCACCACCACCACTAAGTAGTGTAGCCTGTTGGAAGTGGGTGTACACAGCTTAGCACAATACATTTACTAAAAATATTCCTGATTGATCAGGGAACCTTAAAGGGGTTGTTCACCTTCAATGTCCAAATCTTATTAAACCACCAACAATGCTCTCAGCGTTTCAGAAAATAAAGTAAAAAGGCCACTGTAAAAGCTACTTTTCATACCCATTAAATCAGTCCTTCTTCTGTCTCTCTGATCAGTTTTCTGGGGGGATGGGAGTATGTATGTATATCTTTATTTACAAAATGCTACTTATGTACGCAGCGCTGTACAGTAGAATACATTAATAGAAACAGGGTTTTTTTAAGATAATAATAGATAAATACAAAGTATAATAATAAATACAAATAAATACAAGATACAGTTGCAATAAGTTAAGAGTCAAGGACACAAGAGGATGGAGGTCCCTGCCCAGTAGAGCTTACAATCTATAAGGGAGGGTAACTTACAGACACAAATAGGCAAATATAAGTGCTGTAGGTCGAAGTGAGTGACACTACAATATAAGTGCTGGTTCCCAGATCAGGTGCTGTGCGAGTGCTCCAAAAGATAGTCTTGTGTTGAACCTGACACACTGAGAACTTCCTGTATACTTACATCATCACATTCAGGCTTTGGCCTTACTTTTTTCCTATTGGATCAATTCATTGTTCAATACATATTTATGTACTCAGTGAATAGGAGCTGACACAGCCAATATGAGTTAGGTCTGCTTCCAGTACTATGTCTGACATCATATAAGGAAGTAAAAAAAGCAACTGTACTGTTTATGGGGGTCACTGCCCCCCCAGCAACGGGTCTGTGCAGAAGTTAAATAGAATATCTCTTCAGCTGCACATTTTTTAACTACGTATATGTCAAGGATGTTCTACTAATGTGAACTGTTATGCAAAGGAGAACAACCCTTTTAAGCTACTGTATACAGATTATAAATCTGTGTGTTTCCGGCAAATTGAAGGTGAATTGATGTATTCACCGTATTATATTTACTGCTCAATTTTCTGTCATATCACAGGCAAAGTGGGTATTTTAACCACTCACAGTCCAAAGAAAACAAATTCTTCAGCATACCTTACATATTCCAAAGGTGCATGCACTTCCCTGGCTGCTCCCAAGCCAAACAACATCCAGTCATACCCTGTGTTAAGGAAGGGGGTGTTCCATGAAAATTTGTACTGCATTTCTGCTGAAATAAATGGCTTAAAGGCATGTGACAGAGCATAGAGGTGTGCTTCTCCCAGTACAAGGTATTTTAACCACTGACATTCTTTCAGAAGCCCTTCCCTATCTGTAGTTGTTTTCTTATAATTACCGGTAGATGCACAGACTATGGCAGTAAGAGAGCAGTAAGGGTGTTTTGACTCCTGCTTTCCATGGTGTTCAATATGCAAAGTATGCTATAAGCTTGAAAAATTATCACACATTGAACACATAGGGCACTGTCTTTAATGAGAATTCAAAGAGTTTTTGGCTCAAAATGCTTGTTTTCAGGCCAAACACTGCCTATACTAGCAATGTCAAGCAGTTTTCTTTAATGCAATAGGAAATGCAGTTTAAGACACTTCTCTGCTGGCTGTAATACACCAGTGAAAAGAACACTAAATCGGCCTAAACTGTGCCTTAGCTAAGATTTCTGTTCTACCCGCATTGTTAAATCAGGCACAGGTATTTCCAGGCAGTATTGTTCAGGCATGGGATCCCTGATTATAATGATCCCTCATTATCCAGAAAGCTCCAAATTAAGAAAGCCATCTTTCATGTATTCCATAAGCAGTGAATTTGAATATTCTATGTAATAATAAAACAGTACTTTGTACTTGTTGGTAACTAAGCTGCATGGGTCCATATTCTTGGACAAAAAAATTATTAGGTGTATTAATGTTTACATTACAGCACACTTAATGAATGGAGATCCAAATTACAGAAATATCCCTTATCCCAAAAACTCCATGTTCCAAGCATTCAGGATAATAGACCCTATAACTGTATTATTCTAGTGTCCCTTCCATAAAGCAAGAGGTTTGCCACAAAGAAAATGTTAATCTGAGTAACATGTACAAATAAACAACATTTTTCCCCTAACTACACTTTATAACATTACAAATAGTTTTTAAGCAAAGAAAAACACTTGGGTTTCAGATTAAAGATCCAAGGCAAAGTAACTGCCTGTCTTACATGCAGGCACCAGGGAACCCTTTAAGACCCACCTTTATCAGACTTCAAATACATAGCTTCCTTTGGGCTGCCATGTCACACCTGCCTTATGTGTGAATGCTGTGCAAGGTAGGACTGTACCAGAGGATGCCCATGTCCCACCACAGCAGTATGCAGAACTGGTTTGCACTGCAAGTGCTGCATAAACAGTTTGGACAAAATGTTTGAAAACCATCTTGTGCCTGTAGCCAGCACAACTCCCACAAGGGAAAAGTGCATATGTAAAAAACATGGCACTTTGCACCTTACCATTAAGTTTTAGCTTAGTCTTATTTAGTGTGCCTGCAATTTTCTGCTGGTAATAAAAATTCCTAGGTCTATTTCAATGTAACATGCTGCATACTCAGCAATTTAAACTTTAAATCAATTTTCTAGTTCAGTAGAATCACTATTTCATTTTGTCAGACTACAGAGCCTATATTTAGAGCCTACACTTACATAACAATGGAACATGCATCATTGTGTAGATATTGTTAGTCCCTAAACACTCAGATTTCTTAAGGTGTTTCAACCAGTAGGGAAACACCTGATATCTGCTCTCCAGCACCTACTTTCATTGATTTGAACAAGCCTGTCAGTGCCTGTAAGAGTTGTTTTTTTTTTTTGCACCAAAATAGCACATTTAAGCACTTTTGGCCTGAAAAATGCCTGCTGCAAGGTGGGAAAAAAGCATTCAAAAGTGTGCCATCAGCCTAAAGCATGCATTACAAATTTCAGAAGATCTTACAGAAGATCTGTACAGAATTATATATCTACTGAATTGAAGTCAATTTATGTCTGCAATAAGATAAATACCAAAGTATCCGAAAGGTTAGTAAATACATGTTGCAAAAATTATGCTGGCCAGAACATTGTCCGATTTGTTTTTTGTCTGACTTTAATCCTGCAATTTAAATTTAAAAGTTAGTTTTAGATCATTGCATTAAAACGTATGATTGATATCCGAACATTCGTCGTACAATGAATAAAATCTGAATGTGTATGGCCAGCTTTAGTAAACCATAGCAAATAACCAGATGCTGTAGGTTCCCAGGCATAGTGAAAGCTTTGTGAGGAAAAAATATCCTTGAGAAGAGAGCAAGTTATATATTTCTATAATGTATTTGTGAGTGTTTATGTTAATAGGAAGAAAAGTTTACACACAGGTGCTGGTCTGGTAGTTCTTTTATAATGTGGTAATGAACTAGACATTCTTCCTGCATTTCCCTACCCACACATGTCAGATTTAGTTTTTTTGTTTAGTAAGGCTGTAGTATACTCAAATTCTGTGCTTGATTAGGATTTTTGTATACGTATGCCATATAACTAGGATTTTTGTAAACGTATGCCATATAACTACTTTATAACTACTTGGCCAAAAATTACTCATTGGGGGTTTTTACGAATGTGAATTACAAAGTATGAGAAATCAATAAATATATTAACTGAGTAACGTAGTTTGCCCTTTCCTTTGTCACATTATGATTACATTTTATTAAATAACATCCAAAATATAAAATGTGCAGAAAATTCCTGCTTTTCATAGAATGCATATGATGGATAGAAACTGCATTTAATTTTTCATACAGTATAAACTTCAGTGTGCAATATTCATAGGATACAAAAGAATATACAGTGGGAAACATTGTTATCTTTATAATGTATTCCAAAAATACAGAGTTTGCTAAATAAAATGCACAGGGGAGCTGCGGCTTTGTTTTTGGTTCTCTCTCTGAAGGCCTTTGCATCACCATATTTAAATCCTCACATCCACTCTAATGTGTGCTTTGGGAATTGCCAAACCTTGTGAATTCTCTTCTCCTTCTCAATCCCTGCAATCCTAAATTGTTACTATTTATATATGCTATTCCTATTTATATGTACAGTATTCTAACTTAAATTTAATCATCTAATAATCTATGCTAAACAGTTGATAAACAGTTTGCTATTGTTTTTTTTATCTGCGGTCAAAGGTTTAAAAATGATAAAAAAGACACAGAAAGAGAAAAACCTAATGTTTCCTAATCCAGTTTATAAAAACCATTAAATGTACTAATCTTAATTTAATGAAGTTTAAGGCTAATGAATCAATTAACTATATTTAACCCTTTTCTGAACCTAAACAGGAAAGTCTGCCAATTATTTTTTAGAGATGTGGAACACTGCTGATGTTAAATAGAATCCCTTGTACTGCAAATGAACAAAGAGCGGTTGTATGAGTTTGCAATTTCCCTTTTATAAGGCTTTCAGAGTAATATGTTTACAGTAAAGTTATGGGATATACAATGCACTTATGGGGGAATGTAAAAAAGTCATGACCATAAACAAAATCTGCAAAATAAAAACAAAAATCATAATTCTGCAATGAAATATTCATCAAAAGACAATACATTTTTAATATCTTCTTTAAAGTGTCATTTCTTTGGGGCCAAGATTTATTACATAAACTCTGCACTGACAAAACTGTAAAACACATGGTCTTTTTCCTGGTTGAGATTGGGACGCTAAGGGGTTTCTAAAATTTATATCAAATATGAGCATAGGGAAAAATGGCATTTTCCAATGATTGCCAACAGGTTTAGGAGCAATAATTTAATTAGAAATGGTAAATATATATATAAAATATTGTAAAATATAAGAATATTATAAGTCGCCGAGGAATTTCATGACCATATAAAAGTACAAGGTCAGAAATTACATCACTGAGCTTCAATTATAACCCATGACATTACTAAGCACCCTTTATAAGGCTATAATTGACATTATATTTGTGGCTCTTGTATGTATATATATATATATACCAGTAAAAGAATCAGAAGGTTTCATTTTTTTCTTAATAATTTGCATACTTCATGTAAATATGCATAATGCAGGAGATCATGCAGAACAAAGTTTCTATAGAAGTAATGCTTTGCTGATCAGCCAAAATGTGTAATCCTTTGTCAGCACTCTTGTACAGTCAAAATGGGAATGGGCCAAAGAAGTAGATCTCTACGGTACCAAGACAGAAGTGTGACCCCTGTCATGTCACATTCAGACTACTCTGTTATGACCACCTTAAAGATTTGTCAGGCCGAAATGTAGTTCAAGTGACCCTGAGTTGCTTGGTAAAAAAACTGCCCTTTAAATGCAATGGATGTGAATGGTTTCCCAGCAAAATGTGGTGATTCTAATACCTGATTGGTTGCTATAGGCATACTATTTTTTTTATAAATTTCTTCTGCTGATTCTTGAACTTTGCACATATGACCTACGGAGTTAGTTTCTTAGCATTTAAAATAGATCTACTCATACAAAGGATTTATCAAAGAACAAAGAGCCAATCTAGGAAAAAGTGACATTTAAGCACCATAAAGAATTAAATTTGTTTAGCGTTTAGTTTGTAATATTTTATACTGGTTTTATTTTGTAGGAATACTAGAAACTAAAATACACAGGTATTTATAAATAGAACAATGGTGTCTGCAGCTCCTTTTTGTTCTACCAACAAAAAATTTGGTACATTTACTGAGCAAATCCAGTTATTGTTTGTTTATCTCCTCAGGGCTGGAACTAGGGGCAGGTAGTCCAGGCTCTTGTCCTCTCATTACCCACTTGTCTTTATTCAACCCCACACTGCACATGCGCACGGGGGGCAGGTAGCTGGCTGGGTTGCCTAGGTCTTAGTGAGAGAAGTTTCCATTTACATGGGTTTATCCTATAGGCTTAAGCTTACCCACTGGGTTTTAAAGCAGAAGCCAGGAAAAGGAATTTGTTCCCAGAATCCCTTTTGACTTATTTGCATACGTATGAGGCGGTCTCCTCAACCTTTTTGACCTATTTGAGAGAAGTTTATGACCATTTTATGCACATGAGTGGACTGGCCAATGTGTCCAGTATGTGTATTTTCTATTTTCAGTAATTGTCTTGATGTGTTTGAATTTAATGCTGCAAAATTTGCATACACAAGCTATAAATAATTTAACAAATATGAAATCATGTGCAAGAAAAGGTGCTCTTAATTAAAATACTGTATTAATTTTAGTAAATCAAGTGGGATTTACATTAAGCTAAGCGTGGCTATTTATTGTTCAAAATAAAATTGAGGTACTGAACAGCATTTCAAACAGTGGACCACGAGGTCTTGCCAAGTGAAAACTATAGGGCACATTAATGACTGTTGTGGTTCTCCAAATGTTGCTGCATTTTAGCGGTCATTGTGTTAATATAGGTAGTTGAATATAAAGCTGCTCTTTGTACTTCTGCACATGGAATTGAGTTCATTATAATGCATCAGTCACATTAGCATCAGGCACATTGCCACCTCGGGACCACAATTACTGTACATATGAAATATGAGTTGCAGGAAAATGATGCATTTGTAGGTAAAAATCATGGTGACTTTTTCCCGAAATTGTATTTTGCACACTTCACTTGCAGGTTTAAAAGGAAAGCCTCTTCTCTAATTCAAAAAGAAACACAGATGTTCATTGTCCATGGGAAGGTTTGTGCATTGACAGACAAAATTCCTTCTGATAAAATATGCTTTCTTCTTAAGCAAAAGCAAGTAAATGGGGAAGCAGATTTATTATGCCATGTGAATAACTGACAATACTGACAAAATTTGCCACAGACTTTGACGCACAAAAACTGTGGATTTTTAATGCATTTTTTCTTAAAGCAATGCTGGAAATAATGGCGTCAAATCTGGCATTCTGGCATAAAATAAAACAGACCTTGATAAATTTGCCATTTATTTTGCACAGCTTTTTAAACCTTTTTTTTACACAGCTTAATAAATAGGCCCCTAAGACTGTTTTGTCTTAAAAGGTAGTAATGAAGTAATGAAGGATGTAAGCAGGAGTAGGGGTTATATTCAATATACTTTTAGAGTTGAGAGTACAGGACTGGAGAATGTTGTCTAGAGCACTGAGATATCCTTGGAGGTACAGCATTACAGACATGCATTAATACATGGTAAGAATTTGTCTAGGCTCAAAGTGAGAGCCAAGACAATACATGGTTGCTATTGCTAGTGGAAAATTGATATCAGAAGAGTTTATTAATTAGAAAGGCTTTGAAAGCTATAGCTTACTTTCAGATCTCAAATATAGTAAGCGATTGAAGGAAATGTGTGCCTGGAGATGCACTGTAATTTCATAATGAAAATATAGTATAGCTGAGCTTACCTGCTGCACAGACACATGCTATGTGGGGTCAAAACCCTAGGCACTCACACTCGCTATTCCCTCTCCTACCTGTGTCCAGAATAGGTTTCTGGATATGCATGAGATGTTTGTAGCTATACCAACAATATGGAGCATGCTCTTTGTGTATTTTTAATCATTTGTTAATCTCCATCATGGGATCAGCTATGACAAAATGTTGGCCAAAAATGTTCTACAAGATACAAGGGGCTTTATTTTAAATGACTGTTTACCTTTAAAGGACATGTAAACCCCACAAACAAAAATTTAATCAGTGAACAGCCTCTTTGAAATCTTTAAAAACCTGCCACACTGGTTGTCCAGAGGTTAATAGTAAGGCTGCAACATCCCCTTAATCACTTAGATTTGCTTCTCCTCCTGTAACCCACTCAGCCCCCACCCTCAGGAATTTGCTTTGGCTGTTGGCTTGTGGGCATGCTCAGTTGTTCTAAGCTCAGATTACTAAACACACCCCCCAGTCTAGCAGCCAGTAAAGAGATGGCATTGCTGGTTCCCATAGAAACTCAGCTCTAGCTGTCTGCTTCAGTTTTTTTCTCCCAACCTCCTCTCCTAAGCACAGCTCAAACAACAACTATTATCAAAGACAGTTCTGCCTGTGTGAGCCTGTACTCTTGATGAAATGTATGCTGAATAAGGGTCTTTGTGTGTGTATGCTGTTTGCAGATTTAAATGTAACTGATTATGTATCAGAGTAAAAATGGCCACCAGGTGAAAGCTGTTATTTGCTTTAGGAAAATGTGATGGTGCTGGCAAGCGGAGGGGATATATGCAGTAAAAATGATGCCATTTGTGTGGTGGAGACGTGCCCAACTGATATACATTGTAGGTAAATGTAGGCTTTACATGTCCTTTAAATGAATTTGTAGACAGTGATATTCTGAGATAATTTGCAATTGGTCTTCATTTTTGTAGTTATTCCAATTATTTAGCTTATATGTTCAGATTATTACTCAAATTAAAAAAAACTGGCAATCCAAAAATCCCAACCCAAACCCTACTCAACCCAGCTTCCTTCCTCTATTTATAGACCCGCACCTGCCCCGCAGTGACGTCACAAAAGGGGCTGGGCTATAAATAGAGATACTGGAAGCCAGCTGCCGGTAGTGTAAGGTTGCAGGCGGGGAGGGGAGCGGAAGAGCTCAGCCCGAACCCACCCATAACCTGCAGGTGATGTGCCATGGCCAGCCCGAACCCACCTGACCCACGGGTTACCCTGCACAGTATATACTCTACAGTATATGTACAAACCGGATTCCAAAAAAGTTGGGACACTAAACAAATTGTGAATAAAACGCAATGATGGAGGTGCCAACTTCTAATATTTTATTCAGAATAGAACATAAATCACGGAACAAAAGTTTAAACTGAGAAAATGTACCATTTTAAGGGAAAAATATGTTGATTCAGAATTTCATGGTGTCAACAAATCCCAAAAAAGTTGGGACAAGACCATTTTCACCACTGTGTGGCATCTCCCCTTCTTCTTACAACACTCAACAGACGTCTGGGGACCGAGGAGAGCAGTTTCTCAAGTTTAGGAATAGGAATGCTCTCCCATTCTTGTCTAATACAGGCCTCTAACTGTTCAATCGTCTTGGGCCTTCTTTGTCGCACCTTCCTCTTTATGATGCGCCAAATGTTCTCTATAGGTGAAAGATCTGGACTGCAGACTGGCCATTTCAGTACCCGGATCCTTCTCCTACGCAGCCATGATGTTGTGATTGATGCAGAATGTGGTCTGGCATTATCTTGTTGAAAAATGCAGGGTCTTCCCTGAAAGAGATGACGTCTGGATGGGAGCATATGTTGTTCTAGAACCTGAATATATTTTTCTGCATTGATGCTGCCTTTCCAGACATGCAAGCTGCCCATGCCACACGCACTCATGCAACCCCATACCATCAGAGATGCAGGCTTCTGAACTGAGCGTTGATAACAACTTGGGTTGTCCTTGTCCTCTTTGGTCCGGATGACATGGCGTCCCAGATTTCCAAAAAGAACTTCGAATCGTGACTCGTCTGACCACAGAACAGTCTTCCATTTTGCCACACTCCATTTTAAATGATCCCTGGCCCAGTGAAAATGCCTGAGCTTGTGGATCTTGTTTAGAAATGGCTTCTTCTTTGCACTGTAGAGTTTCAGCTGGCAACGGTGGATGGCACGGTGGATTGTGTTCACTGACAATGGTTTCTGGAAGTATTCCTGAGCCCATTTTGTGATTTCCTTTAGAGAAGCATTCCTGTTTGTGGTGCAGTGTCGTTTAAGGGCCCGGAGATCACGGGCATCCAGTATGGTTTTACGGCCTTGACCCTTACGCACAGAGATTGTTCCAGATTCTCGGAATCTTCGGATGATGTTATGCACAGTTGATGATGATAGATGCAAAATCTTTGCAATTTTTCGCTGGGTAACACCTTTCTGATATTGCTCCACTATCTTTCTGCGCAACATTGTGGGAATTGGTGATCCTCTACCCATCTTGGCTTCTGAGAGACACTGCCACTCTGAGAAGCTCTTTTTATACCCAATCATGTTGCCAATTGACCTAATTAGTGTTATTTGGTCTTCCAGCTCTTCGTTATGCACAAATTTACTTTCTCCAGCCTCTTATTGCTACTTGTCCCAACTTTTTGGGGATTTGTTGACACCATGAAATTCTGAATCAACATATTTTTCCCTTAAAATGGTACATTTTCTCAGTTTAAACTTTTGTTCCGTGATTTATGTTCTATTCTGAATAAAATATTAGAAGTTGGCACCTCCACATCATTGCATTCAGTTTTTATGCACAATTTGTTTAGTGTCCCAACTTTTTTGGAATACAGGTTGTAATTTGCAGGATCAGCAGTTGTAAAAAGAGCATCTCTTGGAACAAAAATAATGTGCAAATGCTTACAAGTAATTACATTACAGTGAATGAGGAATGCACCATACTTTGCCATTATGCCATCCTAGCTATTTTTTTTTCTAATCAGACAAAAATTAAACAACAGCAAATTTCCAGTTAAAGTGGTAGTGGCACAACAAAGCATTAACTTGCTAAAAAAAATAAATGCAGCAAAATAGTATTTATAAAAAAATCCAAGTAGCTAAACTATCAATAACCCTATGGGTAAGAACCCACAGAGTGTTTGAGTCACCTGCGGTAGATCTCTGCTCTCTCTCTAAAAGGCTTTCCACCAGCAACAATAGGAGTCGCCAGTGGAAAGCCCTTTGCATCATTTCAGTAATCCAAAGTTGCGTAAAGTTTCCTCATGCAGGCAGCTTTCCATGACTTTGGATGCAAAGGGATTTACATCGGTGACTCCTATTGTTGCCAGTGAAAAGCTTTTTGGAAGCGGTTTGTCGCCCGTGATAGCAGAGACCTATCGCGAGCAACTTAACCTCTTGGTGGGTTCTTACCCTAAACTAATAAAACAAATAGCCACTCCCTGTAGATATATTAAAAAAAGATAACTGACATCAAACTTTATTATAAGGGAGGGTTAAAAGGCAGAGTTACCTTTACAACGTTGTGCCTGAGGATGATGAGTGGGAAGGTGACCTTACTGTATTTGTTGTGAAAACAAGGGAGCGGATAATGTTTCTGCATACTCTCTCTGAATCATTATCAAGTTAAGGAGTGGATGGAATGAACTTGACAATATCAATGCACTTTAACTATGCTTTCTGGGAACAACATGAAATGCTGGCAGTAATGAGGAAGCTCATACTTCTCCTGACCATAAAAGCTGTCAGGATTGTGTTTGTGTGATATAACAGGGCAGAGGAAAGTGGTTTGCCAAAATGTCTGCTGAGGTCTGCTGAACCTGTGCTGTGTTTACATACCATTATGTAAACTGGCTGACTTGTGCTGACATTAATACATTAATAAATGATGATGCAGCAATAACTCTGAATGTGTAGGACACCAAACCTCTGTTTCAATTTCTGGGCTTAAGTATAGAAGTATAGCACCGTAAATATATTTTTACCCACTTAGCAGTTATTAACTAGCGTTTTAAACTAAACGATTTAACTACAGTAATCAGAATGATGCCAATCTTCTTTTTAATCATAGTATCGTACAATGCACGTTTTATACAACAAAATGGATAGCACATTGAATGTATGCTTATGTATGAGAATGTAATGGCAACACATAATCTGTCTGGTGTTCATAATATTCATAGTCCAAAATGAGATGGGTCTACCTAGTTTCTGTTGTTGTTGTGCTGCTTTGTACATCAACATGAATGTAGGATTAGAAAGACTCACATTTTCATTGGAAGCTACAGTGGTGTGAAAAACTATTTGCCCCCTTCCTGATTTCTTATTCTTTTTCATGTTTGTCACACAAAATGTTTCTGATCATCAAACACATTTAACTATTAGTCAAAGATAACACAAGTAAACACAAAATGCAGTTTTTAAATAAGGGTTTTTATTATTTAGGGAGAAAAAAAATCCAAACCTACATGGCCCTGTGTGAAAAAGTAATTGCCCCCTGAACCTAATAACTGGTTGGGCCACCCTTAACAGCAATAACTGCAATCAAGCGTTTGCGATAACTTGCAACGAGTCTTTTACAGCGCTCTGGAGGAATTTTGGCCCACTCATCTTTGCAGAATTGTTGTAATTCAGCTTTATTTGAGGGTTTTCTAGCATGAACCGCCTTTTTAAGGTCATGCCACAACATCTCAATAGGATTCAGGTCAGGACTTTGACTAGGCCACTCCAAAGTCTTCATTTTGTTTTTCTTCAGCCATTCAGAGGTGGATTTGCTGGTGTGTTTTGGGTCATTGTCCTGCTGCAGCACCCAAGATCGCTTCAGCTTGAGTTGACGAACAGATGGCCGGACATTCTCCTTCAGGATTTTTTGGTAGACAGTAGAATTCATGGTTCCATCTATCACAGCAAGCCTTCCAGGTCCTGAAGCAGCAAAACAACCCCAGACCATCACACTACCGCCACCATATTTTACTGTTGGTATGATGTTCTTGTTCTGAAATGCTGTGTTACTTTTACGCCAGATGTAACGGGACACGCACCTTCCAAAAAGTTCAACTTTTGTCTTGTCGGTCCACAAGGTATTTTCTCAAAAGTCTTGGCAATCATTGAGATGTTTTTTAGCAAAATTGAGACGAGCCATAATGTTCTTTTTGCTTAAAAGTGGTTTGCGCCTTGGAAATCTGCCATGCAGGCCGTTTTTGCCCAGTCTCTTTCTTATGGTGGAGTCGTGAACACTGACCTTAATTGAGGCAAGTGAGGCCTGCGGTTCTTTAGATGTTGTCCTGGGGTCTTTTTTGGCCTCTCGGATGAGTTGTCTCTGCGCTCTTGGGGTAATTTTGGTCGGCCGGCCACTCCTGGGAAGGTTCACCACTGTTCCATGTTTTTGCCATTTGTGGATAATGGCTCTCATTGTGGTTCGCTGGAGTCCCAAAGCTTTAGAAATGGCTTTATAACCTTTACCAGACTGATAGATCTCAATTACTTTTGTTCTCATTTGTTCCTGAATTTCTTTGGATCTTGGCATGATGTGTAGCTTTTGAGGTGCTTTTGGGCTACTTCTCTGTGTCAGGTAGCTCCTATTTAAGTGCTTTCTTGATTGAAACAGGTGTGGCAGTAATCAGGCCTGGGGGTGACTACAGAAATTGATATTGAAATTGAAAATTGAAATTGATAAACCACAGTTAAGTTATTTTTTAACAAGGGGGGCAATCACTTTTTCACACAGGGCCATGTAGATTTGGAGTTTTTTTTCTCCCTTAATAACGTAAACCTTCATTTAAAAACTGCATTTTGTGTTCAATTATGTTATCTTTGACTAATAGTTAACGGTTTTTGATGAGCAGAAACATTTAAGTGTGACAAACATGTAAAAGAATAAGAAATCAGGAAGGGGGCAAATAGTTTTTCACACCACTGTATATAAACTGCCCTGCAGAAAACCCTCAGTTATACAATTGCCCTCCAATTACTTTTGTAGATGTTCCAAGCTTCTGATTTAATAATTAAGCTTACATCAGAGCAGGTAGCATCCCCTAGAAGTTAGAGTAGAGATATTATTCCTCTGAGAGTCTGGTGGATAAGCCTTGTCTGCTTCACAAATGAGATGCTCAACCTAATTTTTTCCAGGCTGCAAATAAAAAACACTCATGCTGTCAGTTGCTGGCAGGTTTAACCTGGTCTCATAAGCACAACAATCAAAAAGCACAAATGAACTGTGTACAGTTCAGAAAAAAACAGAAACAAATCATGTATGGCTCAAAACCTATATAAAACATAAATAGAAAATACAAATAAAATAAACATTTTTTAAAATAATCTATTTAACATTTTAAAAACATTTCCAGGGTACATTGGTAAGTGTAAATTCTTGACCTTCGACATAGGAGGCTTTGGCTCCACACGGCTGTCGCAAACCATATTGCCAAGATACTCTCTGGCTGCTATAGAGGGCGCCCTTTACTTTCAGCAGTGCTGCATAGCAATAAACATGAATAGAAAATAAACATTTCCTAACAGGGTTGCTGTTAAACACTACAGATAGTATATCCAAAAAATCAAACACAATAAAAAAGAAGGGAGAGCTTAGGGCATGTATATAGTAAGGCAACACCAAGTATGGTAATGACAGTTCTTTAATGAAAATCCACCTAATACCCTACTGTGTTATAAAATGTATTATTGATACTCAAAAAAGTTAACTGTAGTTATCCGAAAAGTTCCAAATTATGGGAAGGCCATAGACTTCATTTTGATTAAGAAATTCACATTTCCTTTTTTGCTGTAATAATAAAACAGTGCCTTATTGGAGGCAAAACATTCCTATTGGGTCTAAATAACGTTTAAATGATTTTTTAGTCAACTTAAAGGAGAAAGAAAGGCTTTTTGGCATTTTAATGCCATTAGATTAGCCACATCAGTGCCACCTAGAACGCTATATTTATTCTGCAGAAAGCCTTACCATACCTGAATAAAGAGCCCTAGAAGCTCCATCTGTTTACTTAAGATAGCAGCTGCCATTTTAGCTTGGTCTCAGTAGCTACTGTGCTGGTAGCTCAGATCACACATTCTGATGGGAGATGGAGTGAATTCTTATGTGCGGAGAAGCAGGAGAAGGGAGAGAGGAGAAAGGAAGTCTGATACCGAAGAACATGTTTACACAGGAAGGAGGAGTGCAGCGTTTCTGTGAATGCTTATGGCTGTATTTACATAGACCTTTCTGATAAAGCTTACTTAGTTTTTACCTTTCCTTCTCCTTTAAAGTATGGAGATCCAAATTATGGAAAGACCCGTTTATCTGGAAAACCTCACCTTATCCCAAGCATTCTGGTCCCATACCTATAACTGGAACGTCTTTATGGATTATTATTTTGCTTTTTTATATAGCATCTCTACATTTAAATATCACTTTACAGATATGCATCATGTTTACAAGGTGTTTGGAGAAAATTAAATTGTTAATAATTGTAATTAAAAAACAGTTTTCCTGTGCCAAGGATATCATTGCTCCCCTTACTTATTATAACACCTATATTTACAACAAATAATTGTGTCCTTTTTAGAGCTCCCACTAATTCCTTCTATTACTCCAGATATCCACATTCTATTTCTTAAAGCAATCTGTAAAAATAAAACTTGCTTTTTAGCTTTTCCTAATTTACCTATAACCACGTATTATGTAACAAAATGTTGAAAGACAGCTGTAGAAGCATAATTCATGAAAGGTCATAAACAAAATTATGAACCTATAATTATTTGAAACAAATAAAACACTTTATAAATTATGACTACCCTTCTTACACTCAACTCACTAAAGCTGATCTGTAAAAAATATTTTTCTTTCCTAAACCCCAGAAATGAAAATGGATGGAAATGCATTCTTTTATCAAATAAATTTAAATGAGATTCTGTCATGATTTTTACGGTGTACTTTTTATTTTTAAATGACACTGTTTACATAGCAAATAATTCACTCTACCACTGAAATTTTTATTCTTGAACCAACAAATACATATTTTTTTTAGTTGTAATATAGAGCTACACATTAGAACTGCTTTCAGGTAACCTATTGTTTCTCCTACTCTATGTAACTGGAGGAGTCCCAAGCCGGACTTGGATAACTTACTATTGAGTGCTATTCTGATATCTACTGGGGGTTGCCATCTTGCTACCGTCTCATTATTCTGCTGATGGGCTGCCTGGGGGGAAAGGGAAAAAGAAGATATCACTCCAACTTGCAGCGCAGCAGTAAAGTGTGACTGAAGTTTATCAGAGCGCAAGTCACATGGCTATAGGCACCATGGGAAATTAAGAATATGGCTAGCCCCTGTAAAATTTCAGAATTAAATATTAAAAAAATCAGTTTGCACTTCTGAATAGCTGATTTGAATGCAGGATTCTGCTGGAGAAGCTCTATTAACTGATGCATTTTGAAAAAAAACATGTTTTCCCATGACAGTATTCATTTAAAGGAACAGTAACACCAAAAAATGAAAGAGCTTTAAAGTAATAAAAATATATTGCACTGTTGCCCTGCACTGGTAAAACTGGTGTGTTTGCTACAGTAACACTACTATAATTTATATAATAAGCTGCTGTGTAGCCACGGGGGCAGCCATTCAAGCTGGAAAAAAGGAGAAAAGGCACAGGTTACATAGCAGATAACAGATAAGTTCTGTAGAATACAGTAGTGTTTTATCTGTTATCTGCTATGTGCCTGTGCCTTTTCTCCTTTGAATGGCTGCCTCCATGGCTACATAGCAGCTTATTTATATAAATTATAGTAAACTTTCTGAAGTAAACACACAACTTTTACCAGTGCAGGGCAGCAGCACATTATATTTTAGTTACTTTTATACACTTTCATTTTTTGGTGTTACTGTTCCTTTAAGTTTCAGCAGCAACAGTAATCCGGACGCACAGGGGTCACCATCTTGCATTCCGTTAGGAGTGTTAGTGACACTCACATGCTCAGTGGGCTCTGGGCAGCTGTTGAGAAGCTAAGCTTAGGGGTCACTGTAAATTATCAAGCAGAAAAATTAGGTTCACCTGTCATAAAAGCTCATGCTACGGAGTTGATTATTAAATTCTGATACAAATTACACCCTTTAAAATTAAAGACAGTTCATGGCACACAGGCTGACAACATAATGATAAGATAATAATACATAAATAATAATAAGATAAACAATCAGGATTGAACAATCATTTTAATTTCACTGGCACACATTTTTATTGTGCGTTGCACGTGCCCTTTGTATCATGATGAATACTGCCTCATGCTCATGCATTTATATCCATTACAAATGAATGTATACAGATGAGTAAGCTATAATGTTAGGTGCAATCAAAGAAACGAGTTTTGTGAGGCAAAGTTGTATTTGCCATTAGAACATTAATTGGTTACACAAATTACTGTATTAGAGACATGCTTAGTATAAAAGGGTAAATAATTGCATTCTGGTACAGCAGTCTGACATAACAAAAGAATAATGCTAAAGTAAATGATACTGCATATACAATAAAATATAGAAGGAAAAATGTAAAAAGAACAGGTTACATTTTTAATATACAGATATCAGATCCAATATTCAGAATGCTTGGGACCTGGAGTTTTCCAATGAAGGGGTCTTTCTGTAATTTTGATGTCCGTACCTCACTTCTACTTATAAAAACTAAATAAAACAAAAATAGAATTGTTTTGCCATCAATAAGGCTTCATGCAGCTTTATTAGACCAAAGTACAAGCTACTGTTCTATTATTACAGAGAAAGAGGTAATCATTTTTTAATTATTTGCTTTAAAAAAACTGTCAAAATACATATCCAGCTCAGTAAAAAGGCCATTACCATAGCAATTTACATACCATCAGTGTGTCTCATTCAGGTCTGGGTAACTCAGAATGTGAATAAAAAATATTAACAATATGTTGGAAAAACACAGACTTCCTCTCCTTCACAAAATACTAGAGATCAGGGCATGCACATGTGCAATGAAGTCTTCTCTTAACCCCGAACTTGCGCAATACGTTCCTCTTTCTTTAAGTTATTTTATCACATGCACAGTTTGCAGAGAGAGGAAGTGAATGGAGAGAGGAAGTGAATAAAGATGGAAGTCGCAAACTCCGGATCAGTTATTAAGTAGAAGCGGCAGAAGCCATAAAACTGTACCAATTTTTTAAATTCTATCTCAGCGTTTCAGGAGGGGCCATCTCATTAACTTTTGTGAAAAAATCTTGTAAAGCAACCTTTTGTTCTCCTTTAAAATTCACTCTGGGATCTGGCCTTCATTGGAAATTCCAGTCAAGGGAATCCATACCTGTATTTTAAATTAAAATGTAAAAAGAAATGTAGTTATCCAAATATGTTTAGGGTACCTAAATATTGAACCTGCCTAACTAAGTGTTGATCCAGAAGAAGAAGGAAAAACACACTGAAGTATCTTTCTGTACCCCCAACACAGCTGCTGCATCCTCATTGAGGTACAGAGCCCAGACCTGGCAGAGAGGAACTGTAGCTAGTGGACAAATCAACCCAGTTCTCTAAAATCCCCAAAGCCCTCCTCCCAACACAATCTCTTAGCCATGCCATAATCTTCCCATCTTTTAGCTGCCTTCCAAATTCAGCAAGTGTCACAGGCAATATCTCTGAAATAAGTCCTTGCATTCGACTTTTCACCTCTTTTTTTCACCCCTTCCTTCAACTTTGTCATTATTACCAATGTATACCACAATCACTGTGTCTTTGCCAGTCACCCCCAATTATCTATCCACTTGCTTCATTACAGGATGAGCCCATAAGCCAGGTAAAAACAGACTTTTCAGAAAGTTGTGTCCTCAGTCTGAATAAGACAGACTGACCTATTCACCTCACCTTTCTAATATTTGAATGCACTATTACCATAACCTGTCTTTACTTCCTAATGATCCTCCCACCCCAAGGGCACTAAGGGTAAGGTTGCCCAATATATGCCGGTTAAGAGCTGTCCTCCCCAACATCTTCATCCAATATGGTAAATCTGTTGTTGTTGACCAGCTGTGGACCAACCAGCCCCCCCCCCCCTTTTCTGACTCCTTCTTTGCCTTTTAATTATATCAAACCCATCTCCATCTTTCACTTATCCTTCCCCATTTGTAGTTCCCCATTTTCATTTTATAGATTTCACCTGTATCTGTGAAAGGAAAAGGGTGTAACAGTTGTTCCAAGATCACATATATGTAACAAGATACACAATGAATAGCACCAATAAATCCACAGAAATTCTCACTGAACCAGTTACTCCTGTAAACCTTCTTTTATATTTTCAGCTTCTTTTTGTTTTTAATATATGTTTAACACTTGCTTACATGCCACACTAGATATGCAGCCTTCAACGTATTAAGGTTTTAAACCAAAGAATGAAAAGCCTGATAAAAATGTAATTAACCACTCCTACCTAAATGATGGAAAAAATAAAATGCTAGTTTTTCCAGCAATAAAATTCAGCTTATCGCCTTTTTTACTGACAAAGTTCCCTCTCCAGACAAAAGGGCAGAGGAAATTCAATGAGAAAAATGTATCTTATCCTTTATCACATAAAAAAACTCAATAGAAGTCTATGCAGAAAGTCAGAATTGAATTAGAAGATGAGTTTTTCTCATCAAATTGAATCTGGCCCAATATAACAAAAATGAACCATCTTTATCTAAAGGCTTAGATAAGAGAGATATAGATAATAATTATTGTTTTGCCCACCACCTGTGGAATCATTTATCGCCCACTCGCTTTAGCACACAAAAAGATCAGCCAGATAAAAAAAATAATATCAGCCATTGTTATTTTTGCTTACTCTCACCTTGCACCTAGCCTTTGTTTTTAATGACTCATGATTCACTTTTTCCCCCCGATAATCAAGAATTTGAATCATTACAGAACGCAAAATTTGGATACTTATTACTTGAAAAAAAAACTTGAAAACCTCTTGTGTAAAAATGAAAGCTGACAAGTCAAGTATAATCAATGGGATCTGTCCTAGGTCATATTTCAACTGTATAATCCATTCATGTTTTTCAGGTCTTTTAAATTTTCTTTAAACTTTCCGACCCATTAAAATGAAAATTACACAAATACGGATTTTGATAACTCATGTAACACTCACTTTATAGCTTCTACACTCGCTGTGCAGCTATTAACTTATTAAGGTTATAGAGGTTTCAAAACCCTAGCTAGGATGGTTTTTACTAATTATTCAAATCTATTTAAATACAAAAAGGGACAAGCAATGTATATGAATATATGTTAAATAGCAGAACTGCAAAAAGAATATAAGTCATGCAGATAGGGTTAATGAGAAGCAGTCGTGATATAAAATTGGAAAGGATCACACCAGAAGAAAGCAAAGTAGACCAAAGGTATAACTTGTGTTTGGTGATAAGATAGAGATTAGCAGCAGACCACAAATATTTTGGCTTTTTAACACTGATGCATTGTTCCTCTATGAAATATTTCATAAATAACATAAGTTATAAAAACTTTAATAAGATGGAACTTTTCTTTCATTGTCCACTCTATAACTGTCCTTGATAGCAACAGTTCTATAATCATAGAGAGTTTTATCAGGGCTAATAAAGTTCTTTCTAACTGGAGTGCCAATATTTTTTAAATTATTTATAATATGGCACTGGTGGTCGACTTGTTCCTTTCTTTCTTTATTCATTTTTTAAAGAATGCCATACCGAAGGACAGAGAGTTTTCAGGGCTATGAATAATGTAGATGAATTAGTGTTTTATCTGATGAAAGGATATGGACAGTATTGACATGTATGGACATGGTTTACTTTAAAAGAGGTACCTCGTGTAATATATCAGATCTTGCTTCTCACTAGCACTATAGTGACAAGGTCATTTACACCTCTTTTATTAATTTTGTTTCTTCTTTTCTCCTGCTGAGACTAACAATTACATTTACAATCTAGAGTTGTTAGATATCAAGATAATCCAAATGTGCTTCATTTAGTATCTGTTTTTAATCAATGCCCTTTTTTCAAGTAAATTTAAGAACAGAATGTACAAAACTGTACCAATTGCCAAAGAGAATGGAGATATGATATCGTTTTTAATTATTATGATATAAAATACACAATGCAAAGCCAATTATACCAACAACTGTAACTGAGTAGCGTGTGCCCTTTCTGCATTTTCTCCTTTTCCCAAGTACAAATATAGAACCAGATATCCACTTGTGAATTTACCTAAAGATGAATTGTATTTCTTTAAATATGCACACAAACTGTGGTTGATGCTTAACATGTAACATCTTTAAAGAAATACATGGGGAAACATTTTTTTTGCAAAACCCATCAGTTAATAGAGCTTATAGAGCAGAATCCTGCATTGAAAACACAGATTTTTTTATATTTAATTTAAAAATATCACATGGAGCTAGTCTTGTTCTTCATTTCCCATGGTGCCATAGCCATGTGACCTGTGCTCTGATAAACTACAGTCACACTTTACTGTTGCACTGCAAGTTGGAGTGATATCATACCCCCTCCCTTGCCCCCCCAGCAGCTGATCAGCAGAACAATGGTAAGGGAGCAAGATAGCAGCTCCCAGTAAGTATCAGAATAACACTCAATAGTGAGAAATCCAAGTCTAGCTTGGGACTCCTCCAGTTACATGGGAGTAGGAGAAACAATTGGTTACCTGAAAGCAGTTCTAATGTGTAGCGCTGGCTCCTTCTGAACTGACTGAGACTCAGGCACAAGGCACTGAGATGGCGCCTACACACCAATATTACAACTAAAAAAAATACATTTGTTGGTTGAAGAATAAATTTTTATATGGTAGAGTGAATTATTTGCTATGTAAATAGTGTAATTTAGAAATAAAAAGAACCCCATAAAAATAATGACAGTATCCCTTTAAGCCTGAAGAAGAGATGAAATACTATCATCTCAAAAGCTTGAAATTTTTACTTATTCAGTTAGCTAGTATCACCTTTCTCTTGTAATGCAGCACTTCCTGGTACTGCTGCTTTAGCGCAGGGTGACATTAACACGCTTCCATTTCTTTCTTCCCTCCCATCAGCCATGGGCTTGAGCATGCATGATTCTCCAAGCCCAGGTACTGCGAATCTTCTGTCCTTGCACTGTTTCTTAGGAAGCTGTGATGCTGAACTATCTGTTTTATCTCAACAATTTTAAGATGGCATTAAGAGTAATATTAGATAAAATTGTAGCTAATATAATATTTTCATGCTACTTTAATCATCCTATTTTAAGTAAGTATTTTTTAATAGTTTTTGACATAAAAGTTTAATAATGTTCTTCCTTAACCCAACAGTTATTTTCTACACGTTGGAATCAGCCAGTTAGATCTGATGAAATCTTTCCCTGACTCCCAGCATGAGCCATGATAAGCACTTTTACACATTTTATTAAGAAGTGCCCTCTACTGGCCACATTATTAGAAAGACAGAGATGCTGCCTAAGCTGAATCACACAATAACTTTTAAACAAAGTATGACAAAATTATGGGCGCTTCCTGATTTACTGAGGAAAAAATAGACTTATAAATGCTTCACTGTTTTCTAAACGGTTAATTAAATAATATAATATCCATTTAAAAACATTTTAGGGTGATTGATTAAAATGTAAATGATATGAAAACTAAATTTCAACATGCATTTAGATTTTCATATTTGACACACAATGGGGGAGATTTACTAATCCACGAACGGTCTGAAGGCGTCCAAATGCGTTTTTTCGTATGTCCCACGATTTTTTTGACGACGTCATGACTTTTTCGTATATTTTCCGCGACTTTTTCGTTGCCGTCGTGAAAAAAACGGATTGATTTTTCCGCCTTTTACTATTGCTCAATACGAAAAAATTGCGGCGGTGACGAAAAAGTAGCGCAAAATACGATAAAGTCGCACCGGTGACGAAAAAGTCGCAACAAATACGAAAAAACGCGTCAGCTACGAAAAAGTTGCAAAATTTTTGTTTCCAATACAATTTTTTCCCTTTCGGGATTCGGATTTGTGGATTAGTAAATCTGCCCCAATGTGTCATTACTTTTTTATTTACTGTTTAGGGCAGGGATCCCCAACCTTTTTTACCTGTGAGACACTTTCAAATGTAAAAAGACTTGGGGAGAAACACAAGCATAAAATAGGTTCCCGGTGGTGCCAAATAAGAGCTATAATTGGCTATTTGGTAGCCCTTATGTGGACTGGCAGCCTATAGAAGGCTCTGGTTGTCAGTACATCTGTTTTTTATGCAACCAAAACTTGCCTCCTAACCAGAAATTCTCCCAGGCCACTGGGAGCAACATCGGGAGCAACATCTTGCTCATGAGCTACTGGTTGGGGATACCTGGTTTAGGGTATCCATTCACTCTACCTATAACATCACATCAAACTATATAGTAAAAACGCTAGATGCCACCAATAAAACATGCTAAACCACTTGGTCATCCAAGTGGTAAAATTTAAAGTTCATTAGGACCAACATTCATTAGCTTGCTTGACTTTATGTTGGGGTTCTAATTAAATCTTGTCTGGCTAGTGGCATTATTCTCTTTTCTAGCAGTGTTGTTTATATAAGGGACCTGTCAACCTAAAAAATAATTCTAAATTTATTTCTATCATGTTATTTGAGCAAAATAAACTTTACTTACACTATATAAACATTTTTTTGCCTTCATTCCTGGAATTTACAGTGGCAGCAAGCAGGCCGGCGCTATTTTGTGAATACGATTATACAGGCAAGCTTTGTATCACCCCAAAATCTTTTGCATTTGCCATCTAGGTGATATCTAGGAAGTGCTGATTGGAAAGTTGTAATTAATAATCTGAGCTGACAATCATATATTGCCTGCCCCGCCTCTATGCCGTAGGCAATAAGATTTTAATTAATTGCATAAAAGTTTAATTTCATATAGAAGTGCCTGTTACAAAAGTGTGCAGCATAAGTTCAACCCACTTTCCAACATTAAATACAAATATAAAATCATTTTATTGCTATTTGCAAATTTCATTGCAATTGAAAGCATTATCTCTCTGCCTGTTTACATACATTTCTGTCCTTCATTCCTGAAACAAAGTTGCAAGCCATCTGATTAAAGCTGATTAAAAAACAGAAAGGGATAAATAAATGTTGCTTTCTACAGTAATTACATTGAGGGGCACATTACTAAGCAATTTTGAGAAAAAATCGATTTATTTTTTTTACTTTAACATATTTTCGAGATTTCCAAATGAGTTTTTTCGTTAATGTTCCCCCGAAAAAATATTTTTCAAAAGTAACATAATTTGTGATTTATTAATGTTAGGTTAACTTTTTTTGTAAAATAAAAAAATTGCAGCCTGTCCTTTAAGGAGAAGTTAATCCCCTTATTGTTTTCTGTCTCGCCGGGTTTCAAGGGGAAGTTAATCCCCTCATTGTTTCCTTTTTCACACATTTTCAAGGGGAAGTCAATCCCCTAATTGTTTTCTTTTACACCCGTTTTCAAGGGGAAGTTAAACACATTATTGTTCTCCAAGAATGAGCACCAATGCTCTTAAAATGGCTGCTGGAACAATTCCTGTTTGGGAAAAATAAAGAGGACTCATGGAAACGAGCGTCCATTTAAACTCAATATTTTCTAGTTTTAACAATACTTTCAGCTTGAATAATTTGGGATTTTCGAATGTAAACTCGAAATTTTCATACAAACGATTCAAGCATTATCATGACATTTTATTAATACAACAATGATTGAGTTTAATTCAAATTTATACATGTCGAGCCTATATGACTTTCAAGGTCATAAAAAAATGAATTTTAGTAAATCAGCCCGTTACAAAAAAGTTTAATACGCTATAACACCACCAAAACCTATCCTATCTGTAGTACAGGTATAGTATCCATTATGCAGAAACCCATTATCCAGAAAGTTCCGAATTACGGGAAGGCCATCTCCCATAGACTTCATTTGAATCAAATCTTTACATTTTTAAAAGTGATTTCCTTTTTCTCTGTAATAATAAAACAGTACCTTTTACTTTATCCCAACTAAGATATAATTACTCCTTATTGGAGGCAAAATCATACAAACATTAAATAAACCCAGTAGGATTCTATTGGATTTATTTAATGTTTGCATAATTTTAGGCAGATCCAAATTATGGAGCATTCTAGATAACAGGTCCCAATACCTGTATATGATGTTGCATATATGGTCCTGGCTTCATTATTTCAAAATCTATCAAATGTGTTATGAATATGGAAACAACGAGGGAACCAATCCTACACATTTTTAAGTATAGAAAGGTAATAAAGTTAAAAAAATACAATACACAATAAAACTAAAAGACATAAAAGTAAACATTTCCCCCGCAAAAAAGTCTGTACTGCCCCATGTTGCATTTGCTATGAGTTGAATGCAGGCTTCACCCAAAACATTAAAACTAATGTACCAACTTACTACTACAGGTATTGGACCTGTTATCCAAAATGCTTGGGACCTGGGGCTTTTCAGATAAGGGGTCTTCCATAATTTGGATCTCCATACTTTTAGACTACAATAAAATCACTTAAAAGGTAAAATAAACCCAGAAGGATTGTTTTGCCTCCAATAAGGATTAATTATATCTTGGCTGGAATCAGGTACAAGGTACTGTTTATCATTACAGAGAAAGAGGAAATCCTTTTTAAAAATTGTAATTATTTGACTGAATGGGGAGATGGCCTTGTAATTCAGAGCTTCCTGGATAACAGATCTCATTCTTATACTATGGGGCACATTTACTAACCCACGAATCCGAATTGGAAAAATTCAGATTGGAAAACGAACATTTTGCGACTTTTTCGTATTTTTGCGATTTTTTCGGCGCCTTTACGACTTTTTTCGGAAATTGTCGCGACTTTTTCGTTACCAATACGATTTGCGCGAAAAAACGTGAGTTTTTCGTAGCCATTACGATGCGCTCGTATCTTGTCGCGACTTTTTCGTATTGAGCGCTTGTAAGCGGCAGGCGAAACTTTTCAGCATGATTTTGGAAGCCTCCCATAGGACTCAATGGCACCCTGCAGCTCCAACCTGGCCTAAGAAAA
This sequence comes from Xenopus tropicalis, assembly GCF_000004195.4. NCBI lineage: Eukaryota > Metazoa > Chordata > Amphibia > Anura > Pipidae > Xenopus > Xenopus tropicalis. The sequence continues at coordinate 40,848,349 of NC_030680.2, forward strand.
GTCACCAAACTGAAGCTTGAATGAATCAGAATCTTTCGTACTCGGTGCGAAGGCTACGAAAAAGTCGCGACTTTTCGCGCAAGTAGTAACGTTACGAAAAAATCGCCAAATTTTGCGCAACATTCGGAATGGCAACGAAAAAGGCGTGACAATTTTCCGAAAAATCGCCAAATACCGATCATTACGAAAAAAACGCAATCGGACGCATTCGGCCCGTTCGTGGGTAAGTAAATGTGCCCCTATGACTAGTATTCCTACTGCTATTCCAAATTACTTTTTTTTCTGAGCTTACAAAGTTTACAATATCCATTCCCAACCACTCCTGACTCCTGTAGTATTACAGGGAAGGACAGCTCACTGGACACATTGCGACCAGTGTAAAAGTCTCGCCCAGTAGTAGTTTCTAAAATGTATTTTTTATACCAATGTGTGCAACTGCCTCAAAACTGCAAAAATTTCAAATGTAAAAATCCAACAGCTAATGCGGTCATATTGAAGCCAATGGGACCTGTCCTAGACAATTTTTGTGCAGTCCTTTCACTTCAGGTATTTGATTTTTGGGGGAGCTATTCATGCTATTTAAGTATTTAAGTGATAAAGTTCATTATTTAAGGTATTCATGGTTTGTTTGTTTTTTTATACATTTCTACATCGATGGGGGTGGTGGTTGACGTGGCTGTTTTATATTGTGGTAGAAAAAAAACCTCTAAAACTACACAAATCTAAACTCTGATAACTCTACCCCTTTTTTTAGTAGTAGTTTTTCCTACCATAAAAAACTGTTATACATGTGGCTATAATATGAGGTAATATTAAACATAAAAATGAATGATGAATAAACTTAATTGTGGCTTATTTATCAAAATTTGCTCCTGGCAATAACCAACAGTAACCAATCAGAAATAAGCATTTGTAAATAAAGAAAGCAACTGATTGCAATGGCCTACTATAGTGATCCCCAACGAGTGGCTCTCCATCCCCTTTGATGTTGCTCCCAGTGGGCTCAACTCAGAGCCCATTTTTACATTTCTGACTTGCAGGCAAGTTTTGGAAGCATAAGCATAGCCCCCAGCAGTGCACATGGGGCTACCAAAAAGCCAATCACAGCCCTCAAGAAACATTTTTCATGTTTCATGTGGCTCACCAACACTTCCTTACTATTAGTGGTGCTTGTAGCATGTAAATGTCAATAATTGCAGGATGCAGTGCAAAGAACAAAACTGGACATAGATTTCCAGGTGTAAAAATACCATTAACTATAGGCCTCAGTCTACCTTTGTATCGGTGCCTTGTACTAAACTGCCAGTTGTGTCCACTTTGCTGTATAAGGTGCAAGGTTCCAAGGTATATGGACACATGGGAACCCTGGAATGGAGAAGAGCCTTGAGCTGGTGTTAATTTAATAGCTTCCTTTGTATGTTGCATCTTCAAAAGTAACTGACTTGCATTTAATGAATTGTACACTAAGGAGCCTATTTATTATGCTGTATAAAATAAAATTTGGCAAAAAAATTATGTAAAACGCTGTGTAAAATAAATGGAGAAGTTCACCGTCCAAACGCCAGATGTTACGCCATTATTTTATGTTCCAGTGGAAGAAAGAACGAGTAAAAAAATTACACAGAGTTTATGCCGTTTTTTTATGCAGCAAAGCCTGCCAATGTGTAGTGAATTTTGTCGCTGTTTTTTACACAGCATTATAAATCTGCCCAAAGTGTTATACCACCTCGAGGATTGCTGCACCTGAACTGAGGCAATTTGCACACACAGAGACATAAGCAAAACACAGCCATAACGTATGGTATAACTGTCTCTCGCTTTTAGCTTAGCAGACTTGCCCCACTGATATCAGATCTGAAAAAATAAAGCAGTATTGGCACAAAAGAACCTCAATTCCTTTAAATGAATTAATATCTAAATATGTTGCCATATTTATAGTATAAGTACAGTTTTCATACAACACATATAAAAGTTTCCCCCAAAAGATGCAAGGTCACCTTGTGCTCTAAAATGTCTTTTACTTGTATTTCTTGTTTTTTCCACCTTTAAAATAAAGCACTCAGTAAAAAAGAATGCTGATCAATTTGGTGCAATATGTTGTTTTATTGCTGCTTTTCAGCTGGTTATTTTGTACAGTCACAAGTTGTATTCGGCAACAGCATAATATAATACTGCATCATTATATGTTTATACAGTACAGATGATATTTTGAAAGTCTTTTCCTGTCTCAGTAATAACCAAAAGAGATGTTTAGACAAAGTATCAATTATATTAATGGAGCAACATTATGCAGACATGTCTTTACATCTCCAAAATCACCTTATAATTGTGACATTTACAAGAACTTATTTTACAGTATGTTATTTTCTTCTCTGACGAGCCCTGACCTTTTCATTCATTATGTTATATTTGTTTGATAGGTCGGCAGCTCACCATTTTCAACAGCCAGGCAGAAATCAAAGTTGGTGGGAAGGACCAAGGACGTCCATTTCAGGGACAGATTTCAGGCTTATACTACAATGGACTGAAGGTGCTGTCCCTTGCTGCTGAGAATGACCCCAATGTGAAGACGGAAGGAAATCTAAGGCTGATTGGAGAGGTTCCATCTGTTATGACCACTGAGACAACAGCCACCACACTTTTGGCTGACATGTCCACCACAATCATGGAAACCACAACTACTATGGCCACAACTACAACAAGAAAAGGGAGGTCCCCTACTATGAGGGATAGTATAACTCAGGTAAGAAAATTTATCAGAAAATATTTATGAAAGTTATAACCTTGGGTAGTCTACAGTTTAACATGTAGAAGCTTCTAGATAGCTTATTAAAGTGATGTTTTTTGTCTGTCTCTGCACTCATCAGTGTGACCTGGAGAACACTGCATTTACAGTATAAAATAGCCTTTCATTTAAGAATATGGCAGCACTAATATTGTGAGATGCACTGATATCATACACTTCATTTCAATGGTTAAGGGCTACAGATTGGGCAGCACCAATCACTGTCCCACACTGTCAGGCAATTGCCATTCAAGCTTATTCATTATTAAATCTTTCGCTCTTCCACAGAATTTCAAGGCTTAAATCCAAACGCCAAACTTGATCTTGCTTGAAGGTAGATAGTAAAATTATAGTTCAGCTCAGCTCAGACTGATATTTATATTTGACTTAGCATCCATGTTACTGTGTGCAGTATGTTACTTTGCACAGCAAATTCTAGATTTGCATTTACATGATATATAGCTTGCCTTGGAGTAGTTAAATACAGCATTAAAGAAATGAGAACATCTAAAGTGTTGATTTATATGACTGCAGAAAGCACAGTGTATGAATATACATGATATTAAATATTTTATTACATAAGAAAGATAAAGTTCTTTAGCTTGGTAGAATAAAATATTAAATTAGTATTAGGAAGAGCTTCTTTAGATAATCTGCACAGATAAGAGCAGTAGCACATGATTTCATTAGCTAAGACAAAGTCTGGTGTTAGAGAGTCAAGTGTTAAAGTAAATATCAGCATGCTGTTGTGGGGAAGAGCTGAAATCAGATAATTTCAAATAATAAGTCCATATGAATGAATAATACAATCAATTATAGTCTTTATACTGAATGCAAATTTCTAAGAGGGTAAAAAAAAGATGATTTTTGAAAATATTGTGTGTGGTGTGTAAGCAAAATATGATGGGAGTGCAAAGGATATTAATGACTGGGTATGGTATGAAAAAGTGAAAGACTAAGGACTACATGGGAGATTTTGTTGGATATGAGTTGCTCATATGTAAAAATAATGGAAACATCTGATCTGTGAAATACACAAAAATATCTGTCATCCAGCAGGTCACAACTATTGAAAGGAACACTGCAAGCATGACTTTAATTCAGTCTGGCAGTTTATTTCACAGTTTTATTCATTAAAATCCATTGATTGTTGGATATAAATGCATAAAAACAAAAAAACAATTTGACTTTATCTGATTAGATTTTACATTACAGTATGTGAAATTAGATTTGGTAGCATCCCACAACCTTGTGCTGTTACAAGACGAGATCCTTCGGGTCTAATAAAGTCTGGCCCACTAAATCTGAAATAAAATCTCCTACTTAGTTCTACCCTAAGAGAAAGATTAAGAAACCACAAACAACACACACACTGTAAGATAAAAATGAAGAAAATGTTTAAAAAGTTATACAAAAATAACAATATATCGACTGTGGAATGAATTGAAACATTCAGTCCATTTGCAAGATTCAAATTTAGGGATTGAATTACAAATATAGGTGCTAAAATGCACAAGTGCAGTTAAAAGTGAGAACCAATCAGGTCTTTGCATTCATTTTCCCAGTAGTAGACTGGTAAAAACTATTTGCTGATTGGTCGATACTAACAACTGCACTTGTGCAATGCAGCACCTATGTAAGCAAATCAGCCTGCTGTTTGTTTTAATATATAAAGAAAGTCACAATAAACTATATTTCTGTAGTGCTCATTAGCTGTGCACTTACTAGCACTGGAACTGAATTTGTGTAATTTTTGTGTTTTTTTTCTACCATGACTAAGCTCACAAATGTCTCAGTTTTACTCAAAACTACAATTTGATTGTGAATGACAGATAAAAAATGTGGAATGAATACAAATTCCTTGAAGTCTTTGTTTACTTAAACATTTTCATGCAATTACAATTATAAACCCTCCGAAAAACTCAAACCATAAATGAAGTAAATACATTACAATTCGAAAAGGTCAGCTCCCATTGACTCTTACATGAACTCACCAGCTTTTAGATGGTGTAGGTTAACATTTAATACCTTACTGCCCCTTACTTTGGTATTAAGGTGAGTATTTTGCTTAATCCCTAAAATAACATGGATGAATCAGAATGGATTTTTAGACAGCAAGCAGCTGGCATGGCAATTTAACACACCTGTCTGGTTTGCATTCCTATGTGTCTGTCCCTTAAATTCTGCCTATGCCTGACTGAAACCTTGCTGATCTTTCAACCGGCACACACTCATAGGGGCTGATTTACTAACCCACGAATCCGACCCGAATTGGAAAAGTTCTGACTTGAAAACGAACATTTTGCGACTTTTTCGTATGTTTTGCGATTTTTTCGGATTCTTTATGAATTTTTCGTTACCAATACGATTTTTGCGTAAAAACGCGAGTTTTTCGTATCCATTACGAAAGTTGCGTAAAAAGTTGCGCATTTTTCGTAGCGTTAAAACTTACGCGAAAAGTTGCGCATTTTTCGTAGCGTTAAAACTTAAAAGGTGCAAAGTTTCGCGTAAGTTTTAACGCTACGAAAAATGCGCAACTTTTCGCGTAAGTTTTAACGCTACGAAAAATGCGCAACTTTTTACGCAACTTTCGTAATGGATACGAAAAACTCGCGTTTTTACGCAAAAATCGTATTGGTAACGAAAAATTCGTAAAGAATCCGAAAAAATCGCAAAACATACGAAAAAATCGCAAAATACCGATCATTACGAAAAAAACGCAATCGGACTCATTTCGACCCGTTCGTGGGTAAGTAAATCAGCCCCATAGTAAGGCCTTAGTTGGCTACTTAGGCTTCAAAATCACACATTCTCCCTGTACAAAAGTTTCCATATTTAAAATCCTTTCATGTTTCCCTTTGTATAGGTGTAATGAGAATATTAAGACATGGATAAAGAAATAATGTTCTATGGCTCTTTTTCCATTGCTTCCATAGATGTGAAAAGAGAGCTTGTGACTCATTTTGCAGCTTAAGTCCTTATTAGAGTCCTTTCTTCAGCAATAGAAAATGTTTAAATAGAAGAGAACATTAAGTTCAAGGAAGTTCACCTTTAAATCCAAACCCAATTCTGGTGCCATTGTGTATGCTTATCTGTTCTTGTTGCCTTTCCTTGCCAGGCTTTCTAAGTACACATTTCATAGAGTAGGGATCATAGAGTAACAGGGTACAGATGGTGCATGGCTCTGCCCCTATCCCCAGACTATTACAGCTTGATACTAAGTGGATATTCCACTTACATATTAGAATACCAGGGGTTTAAACAGTGACTATGACATAAATTGCTTTTTTTATCATTTTGAACTCTTACCAAAATTGTAAAATTCAACTTTATAGACATGTACATTGAATCAAGCTCTTTTCATAAAATATAGATGTAAATATCATAGCTCACCTTTTTCTATGAACTAGAATTATATCTTATATGTGTAAATACCATAGCTCACTTTATCCTAAAAAAATTCTCTTTGAAGAACTAAAGCTGTTTCCTAAACAGTGTGGGACTGTGATCTAATAATATTTATTTTTATCTTCTTTTTGGGGTAGAAACTATTGTTATTATTATTCATTCTTCTATGAATTTTTTATAACTGTATTTGTGATTATGATATGCACTAACTACATTGAGAATAACTCACTATCTTACAATTGCAGTTTAGTTTTTTTCCAACAATGCTTTATAGTTTTCCATTGTTTTTAACTACATACAAATTTTTTATTCTCAAATTCAACTAAATTCATTTTCCCGAATGTCTAATATTTACTAAAATAAAGCTGCATGGAAAAGTCACTGCTAGAAAAGTCGTAAAAGACACCAATTTTTCGAATTATTGCTGCGAAAATCCTGATTTTATAGAATTGTCAATGTGACAACTGAAAACAGTCGGGATTTTCAGAAAAAAACCCAGCGAAATCTGTAAAGCAGGAGTCCCCAACTGCCGGTCCGCAGACCGCTGCCGAACCATGGGCTGCGTTGTAGTGGGCGGCCTCTGTGAACATGCTGTGTGCGCGAAGTGCCGTCTGAAGAAAGGCGCTTAGAAAAGCGTCAGTTCTTTATAGGCGCAATGCTTTTATATGCATCTTTCTCCAGGCGGAGCTTCACGTACACAGCATATTCACTGCAAATTAAATGAATGCGCCGGTGGAGGAAAGCGGAGCACGGATGACCACCCTGCACATATAAAAGCGCAGATGGACGCGCGGAAGAATATAAAGGTGTGAGTGAACGCACGCAGGAATGCCCCCCCCCGCCTGCCCCATGGAAACATTTTTTAACTTGACACCGGTCCCTGCTGCAAGAAAGGTTGGGGGCCACTACTGTAAAGTATTGAGACAAAATAAAAAACTTCAAGGAAAGGGACCTTTGTGCCATTAACTTCTTCATGAACTCGGCAAGTTTACTATGTCGAATTGTCAAATTCAGATTTTTAGCCATTTAGAGGCATAGTAAACCTTGGAAAAGTCGTTGTGTTTTTCCTCTGCGACTTTTACAAAAAATGTTTTAATCCAGTTTAAAATTAAAAATTTGGATTTGTCTTTGCATGATTTATCCTGATTGGTCATTACCCCTATAAATTGTTGGTATGGGGGTGTGAACACCAGCCTATGAGTAAATGCCCCACAAGGCAGGAAACACGTTGGGCTTTTTTTGTCCTAATAAATTACTTTTTAAATTTTACTATTAACACTACTGTCCTTATTATTTATGGCCTTTACAATCAAGCTGTTTTGTTTACAATAATAGAGTAACAGTTCAAAACAGTACGGCTACTACCAGTCTATGTATGTTCTTTGTGTCTCCAAAATTATAGGCAGCTGGCATTGCAGCTTAAATTTTACATTACCATATGCCTGTCTCTTATCTAGGCATGTTTTGTGGCTGTTGTTCTGCTAATGATCCTTGCCCTGTGCAAATCTACACACCAGCCATCTCTTTACCATCTCTGCCTATGAAACATTTGTAACAAATTTGTGATTGCCAGTAGTATTAGGAGGTGCAGTTTCATGCTACCTCTTTGTACCCCGTAATATGTTACATATATGATTTGTTTTGGTTTTGATTTGTTACTAGGTGATACGTATTTAAGAAGGTGGAAGGAGCAGGGTTTACAGTCTCCTAATTTAAGCCTATGAAGCAGACAATAATGCAGCTATACACTTGGCCTATATCACCTTGTCTGTGAATGACTATTTCTTATTAGATGGGTACTCTTGGGATCCCAGGGATTTGCAATTTGCAAATGCAGGGGCCAATATAGCCAAAAATGCATTGGTCTTAAGTAACACAGAAATATAACTTTATTTTCTGTATATGATAATTTACTGACCAGTAATGTGTTGCAATATAACAATAAAATATAATAATTTATGAATAAGAATCACTGCACTCAACAGGACTGAATGGTAAATTATATGAGATTAAAATATTGCAATAGTGCACAGGAATATGGCACATAAAAAGTATCTCTAAACAAAACTTTTACAAGCACTGCGCCCCATTGCCATGACAATTCCATGTAACTGAGGCAAAAGTGAAACAAAAAACAAAGGAAAAGAATAACGAAAATAACATATTCTATTTAATATAACTTTTATTCATTTCCTTTCATTGATGTTTTACCTTTCCTCATTTGCACAAGTATACTATTCTAATTTATTGCAACAGGTCATTTGTTACATAGTTAAGTTGGGTTGAAAAACAAAGTCCATTAAGTTCAACCATTTTAACTAGGAAGAGGATTCCCCAACCTCAATGAAAAGAACATCCCCCATCTGCCTATAATCCCCTCTAATGTACTTGTACAGAGTAATCATGTCCCCTCGCAAGCGCCTTTTTTCCAAAGAAAACAACCCCAACCCTGACAGTCTAACCTCATAGTTTAAATCTTCCATCCCCTTTACCAGTTTAGTTGCAGTCTCTGCACTCTCTCCAGCTCATTAATATCCTTCTTAAGGACTGGAGCCCAAAACTGCACTGCATACTCAAGGTGAGGCCTTACCAGGGACCTATAAAGAGGCAAAATTATGTTTTCATCCCTTGAGTTGATTCCCTTTTTTATGAAAGACACTGCTTGGAATTAGACAACTTTTTTTTTTACAAAATTCCCCAGATCCTTCTCCATTAAGTTCACCGACAACACACTACCATTAAGTGTATAACTTGCGTTTATATTATTTCTACCAAAGTGCATAACTTTGCACTTTTCAATATTGAAATGGCACCAAGGATGTTTGGGGGGGATAAAACTTTACAAGACACTAAGGGCCCGATTCACTAAAGTCCGAAATAAGGAGTGCTATTTATAGCATGCGTTAAAAATCTTATCACTTCTTATTTTTCACTCGATTCACTAAAAGGACACTTGCAAAGCGCAATATATTACGCACGTAACCATTACTTTCTGAAAACCACCATTTCCCTGAAAACTGGAGGCCAACATATACTTGAAAAAATACGACTGCAAACTCCATGTTGTGTTGCCAATAGCTCACGAACCGCAATTTTCTTTAAGTACCGCCTGCCCCAAGTAGGGACAGATTAACACGATATTTTGCATGTTTAACGCTTCATATGTGTTTGTGAATCATGCGTTAGTACTATTTCTATTCGCTAATTAACGCAATGCGTTTTTTTTGTGCATGCGATATGCGGATTAACACATGCGAAATGACTTTGATGAATCGGTACTTAATTATCGCATGCTTTTTAATGAAAAAAACTATGCGAAAAGCGTTATTGACCTTTAGTGAATCGGCCCCTATAACGCTTATCGCATAGTTTTTTTCATTAAAATATGTCATTGTAAGATAAATAACGCCAAGAACATCGCTTCTTAATTATGACAAGTGTCCTTTTAGTGAATCGAGCGAAAAATAAGAAGCGATAAGATTTTTAACGCATGCTATAAATAGCACTCCTTATTTCGGACTTTAGTGAATCGGGCCCTTTATTGTTATCTTCCTGATGCTCACAATGTAGTGATTGAAATGTTGGATACCTTTTAGTTTCCACAAACAATTGTTGAAAGTTCCAAATGAGTGGGGTCCCTGAGCAGCTGCAGAATCACAAGCCCCAGTGCATACTGTAACACAAGCACCACAATCCTTGAGTGGATGCCCCGATGTAAGTTTAACAAAAAACGTGTATATTTTGCATGTTTCTTATTAAATACTGACATATTTGCATTTGAAAGAGTGTCATTATGTAAATGACATTGCTCGATAAAATGATCAAATGAATTTTTCAAGCATCATACACTGACAAATTGATGTATTTCCCATTTATTTTGACCTCTCCTACACATTTATTGTGTAACTAAACATATATTATATAGAATCTACTGTAATAGTTGTGACCAGGATGACAAAGCTCTGAATACAGTTGTTCCCTGTTCTGGATAAGCATTATTATCTGGATAAGCATTTATTATTCCTAATACTAGTCATAGTATAAAGCTTCTGAAATCACCACATAATTTGTCAGATCTGGCATGCTTTTTTGTATTAGGATTTTATAGCTGTCTCACCTATGATATTTCCTTTAACAAGATGTGCAATCTGTTCTCTCCTCATGCTGTATTTTTACCTCCCTCTCTCTCCCTTTCTTCAATGTTCCTGCTTTTGATATGCAGAATCAGTTCCCCCCTCAGGTCACATCCTAATCTCTGCACAAAATGCTGACAGAGCCAACTTGGGGTTGCTATGGCGATGGCACAGTAATTACCAAGGTTGGGAGAAACCGCTGAGAATTGATATGTATTTATTTCACCCCACTTTTCTTCATGCTCAGTGCAGTTACAATTTCTTTTTAACCCATACTGTGACTCTAAATATCATGCTGTATAATGCTGTAATTCTTTTCAAGTGCTAAAGCTATTGTATGTGGATCTAGTTCAGTGGCAAGTTTCTAAAAAATGTGATTGTTGTGCATTTGCGGTAATAAAATAAATGGATGAATTCATTATATAATCTTTTACACAAATCATTCCACAATACATGTAAATGTTATCCAAGAGTTACTCCACAGGGTGAATTTCTGAATGACAGTGCAGCAATTTGTTAGGTGCCTGACAATGTGACCATTTTATTGGTTAATGTACATTTTCAAACATATACAAACCTCTCCCAACATGAGAAATGGAACCAGCTAGTGCTTCTTGTTTCCAAAACGAATGGGTTACAAATGGAGTTCAGTTAAACTAACCTAACAAAATCCATCTTTTTTATGGGTTTGAGGGGTACAGTGCCGCAAAGTTTACCACTTTAAACTACTACTCTTTGCATACCAACCAGGGATGCACCAAACCCAGTTTTTCGCAAGGGATTCGGCAAAATACCGAACCGAATCAGCATATGCTAATTAGGATTCGGTTCGGCCAGGACAGTGGATTAGGCCGAATCTGAACCCTGCCTAAAAAGGCCAAATCCTGGCCAAATGCCGAAACGAATCATGGAGTCAGTACATCCCTAATACCAACATAATATAATACTGTTTGCCTGATGGAGACTTGCCCCCCCCCCCCCCCCCCACTATCATAAACAGAAGAGAAGGAGGTTTCATCTTCAGGTTAGCAGCACATACATTCATTTTACAGTTTACTGTTTTAGAGAAGATATTCTCTGCATCAAGCACTAATGAGCCCCTGTTTTAAGGAAAGTACAGCCTTATTACAAATATAAGTTGCACTAATAAATTAAATCTTTGGCTGAAAATCAAACAGATCTTTTCTTCTTTTCCTCAAAAGCAATTAGTTGCTTGGCAATTCATCATTCACAGCAATTCTTGGAGGCTCAGCCAACCTTTACCCTCATCAAGCAATGCCTACCATGACATCTGATGGTATAGCACCTGCTTGCTCAGAGACCCAGCAGGCACTGTGTAATCAAATCAGGCAACAAAAGTCACCCAGTGTGATTTAAGCCCAACAGTTTAATGGGCCTTGAATATTATCTGCTAATAAACCATACCTTTGTTTGATACTAGTTTTGTGTAAACACTTTAAGCCTTTTAGCCACATCCATGTTACGTCCTTATGTACCTTGGCCCTGCAGTCTGCATTGCTGCACATTTGAATTTTGTAGTATAATTGCTTATTATGACAATCTTTCATTGGAGCTTACATTTACATTGTATAACCCCCCCCCCCCCCCCCATAAACTTAAAACAGTCTCCTATCTTAGCAATTAAGTTCTTTCTTGCTCTTTTCCTATCCCTTTAGACAGCTGGTTAATCATTTTGTTGGATAATTAGTTTCCCTAGTCCTGTGTCCAGGCTCTGTTCCCATATTTCTTTCAGAACACCTTGGGGTAGCAGTGCAGGAGTTGTAACTTGAAAAATCAAATTTTTGAAAATCATTGTATGACAAGTGATCACAAGTAATCTAACATGGAGTTTAAGAAGATAATGAAGACCATGGAATTTGCTTCTTGCGTATGGCTAAATAAACACCTTTGAAAATATAGGTCACTGTTATCTGCCTTCTCCAATGCTTAGCTTAGTGTCTCGACCATGTTCATTTTGCTGGTCTGCTCAATAGTTTCAAAAGGAGTTTGTTCCTACACCCTCCTTTTTTAAATCCTTGTCCTAAGATCTTTATTTTTGCTTTGCTGTACAAATTCCTTCTACACTATTAAAGTTTTTACAAAATCAAACCTCCAGCAACTACTTATCCATATAAGCAATCATTTCAAATTCTTGTATCCTTATCCCTTGACAAACTGGCAATCTGGGCGGCTAAGTGGCAGATGAGATTTAATGTGGATAAATGTAAGGTCATGCACCTGGGATGTAAAAATATGCAGCCACTTATACCCTTAATGGGACTGCACTAGGCAAATCCATAATGGAGAAAGACCTTGGAGTCCTTGTAGATAATAAACTTGGCTGTAGCAAGCAATGCCAGGCAGCAGCTGCAAGGGCAAACAAGGTTTTGAGCTGTATTAAAAGGGGTATAGATTTGCCATCTAGAATATGCCATGCAGTTTTGGTCTCCAGTGCTCAAACACAATAAACTGTATTAGAGATAGTCCAAAAAGGACCAATTAAGCTGGTAAAGGGTATGGAAAGTCTCAGTTATGAAGACTGACTGGAGAAGAGGCACTTAAGGGTAAATATAATGACAATGTATAAATATATAAGCGAACCAGATAATAAACTCTCTAATGCTTTATTTACCAGTAGATCCTCCCAGAAGACACAAGAAGATTACAAGACATTAGGGGTTTTTTTAACAGTGAGAACTGTAAAATTCTCCCCCTGAATCAGTCATGCTAGCTGATACATTAGATAGCTTCAAAAAGGGGTTGGATGGCTTTTTAGCTATACTGTTTTACTATGTTTATCATCCTATTTCAAAAATGACACACAATCCTTCCTATCTCTCTAGCTACCACCCCAATTATTTCCAATTTCTACCCTCCAAACTCTTTGAACAGATTACCTTCTCTTTCATTCCTTACTTTCTTCATACTAATATTCTGTTGGGCCCTATGCAATTTAGTTTCTGAACAACTCATTCTGCTGAGACAGCTTTATCCAAAATTGCAAATGATCTCCAAAAATGTTTAGACCAAAGGACATTACTCTATTGTCTATTTCCTGAATTTATCCTCTGCTTTTGAGATTGTTGACTGGTTTCCACTGATGCTAGATTCCCTTGGGATGTGAGGTCAAGCTACATCATCATTCTTGAGAGTTCCCTTAACACTCTGGGTAACTTACTGCAATTGATTTGCACCAAAAGAATAGGGTACACCTAACACGGGACATGAAACCAGCAAACACTGGAAGTTATGCCAGGCACAACTGCCTCTGATTTGTGACTAAGCACAAGTGCAGCAGCATTTATTTTGGCAAACTGGATGCAATTGCAGTAGGCACAGTGCAACTGCATTAAAAGCATCCCCCCTCTGTAACCGCAATGATGCTGGAATTCTTGGGAAAATGTTGCATTGTGGGAAAAAAACATTGCAACTGGGCTTGAAATTGCACTTTGCTTACTGCACTTACAGACGTGCATGAGTCCTTTTGGTTTTATTCACATCACTTTCTATGTGCTACGATAGTAAATCTGAATGTAAAAAGAATGTGTTCTTCATTGGCAACATAGGTATTTTCTCTAATATCAAGCATTAAGTAGGAGCAGTGCTTTGGGATGAAAGTGGGAAAGCTTTAGAAGTGTTCCAGTCTTAAACTTAAAGGGGTTATTCATCCTCAATGTCCAAATCATGTTAAACCACCAACAATGCTCTTTGTGTTAGAAAATCCATTTTCCATAAAAAAGTTAAATCGGTCCTTCTTCTTCCTCTCTTATTCGTTTTCTGAAGGGATGGGAGTGGCCTATTTTGAACCTGACACACTAAGAACTTCCTATATTATCCCTTACTTCTTTTGTATTGGACCAATTCATTGGTTGCTTGTACACTCTAACCAGTTGGTTAATTGCTCCCTTGCAATGGAACAGGCAAACAGACTCAACATATCACAAATCTAACATACTGTAATGTTAAGTTTGCAGCTCTCTGTCACAGGCACAGGAAACAATGTCAGACTGACAGGAGACACAGCCAATAGGAGTTCAGTCTGCTGTCAGTACTATGTGGGAACATGTGACAATACCCCTTGAACCCCTTCTGTACAAAGAAGTTTAGAGTCTAAACATTTTTGTCTGTTTACTTAAGTTATTTAGAAGGTGGCAACAATTCTGAAAATTTGCAAAAAGCAATTTATTACTAATGTATGAATAACTGAGTTGGAAATGCTTGCCTTTACCCAGTGAGCTAGAATGTATCGCTTGGAATAGGAAATCCAATTCAGGTTATTTAAGATGCTATCAAAATCACCAAACCTGCTAGGAAAAACGATAGAACACCACAAAATGATGTTTATCAACATGTAAGTCATTTTCTCTTTGTAAAAATATCAGAAGAAAGCAAGTGATTATGGATGGTACTTATTTAAAACGTGGTTTTGATATAAATGCTGAAAAGACACAATAATGCATTCAATTTGTAAAGAAACTTGACAGGCAGTAAAATTCAACATCATGGAGGAACAAAATGAGCTTATAGATCTATAGAACAAAAAAATATTTTTGGGCAATTTATTTACCTACTTGGGTTTTTTAAGGTTGAACCTTGTAGGTTATTAATTCAATTCTGCTTGAAAGAAAACAGCTCAATATAAATATTTATATATACTGTATTTTCATGCAGTAAAAAGGAATGCCCTCTCATGCCTACTTCATTATTTTTATTTGTCATAGTTGTGATAGGATTCTTATATATATGAAATCACATTCCTGTTAAGAGCTTTAACCAACTGTTTACTCCTATAACATTATTAAGGTGGAAAATGTATAGTATAATATAGCAGTGTCAGATAATAATATTATACTACCATATATATATATATATATATATATATATATATATACTGTATATATATATATATATAAATAAATCATTGGGATGGATTAAACTGGATCTCAGATCTGCAGTATAAAGATCGATTAAAAATCCTTAAGAGATCCACAGCACGGGAATATACTTAAATGATACCATACCCCCAAATAATATAGGTCTCTATAAAAATAACTTGCATAAAGCAGCTTATTTGTAAAGCCCTGCTTCATCTAAATAAACCATTTTAATACAAAATATACTTTTTTTATCAGTAAGTGCCATTGGGCACTCCTAAATAGAAAATTTCCATTTTAAGTACTAAGGGCCACCCCCTAGAATCTTATGATTCACAGTGCACACAAACAAACCAAGGGCACACATACATGTTAGGTCACAGCAGCCAGTTAGTTCTGTCTTGTTCCCCTACACGTATTCCTGTTACAGCTAGAGCTGCATTATATCTGCTCAGATGATTTCCTAAAGAGGACACAGACTATCACAAAATGGTGGTTCAAGGGAAAATACATAAAAGGCCAGTTTTTACTGATATATATATATATATAGGAGCAAACACGGAAAAGAAGCAGGCACTCACGTTATAATGAGGTCACTGGTGCCTGGGTGCAGTATATAAAAATAGAATAGTACAAAGAAAAATGGATGCCGCACTCACAGGTCTTAGTGTAAAGTAAAGAAAAATTTATTATGTCATACTATTATGTCATTGTTAGTATGACATAATAAATTTTTCTTTACTTTACACTAAGACCTGTGAGTACGGCATCCATTTTTCTTTGTACTATGTATATATATATATATATATATATATATATATATATATTCAAATTTGGTAAGATTCTTGTACAGTTTTCAATACATGTATGGTGGCTGAGGATCCCAACTGATATCCATGTACTATGGATATAAATAATACATTTAAAAAAAGTAAATTAATACAACCATTAGTGCAATTACTCATTACCCAGACTGAACTGCTACATAGGTCTTTATGAAGCAGCTTTGCAAATGCCTATTCAGTATATACACAACGGGACCTGAATGATGGCAGTAAAAACATTGCAAGAAGTGTCATTAAATAAAGTCACAAAGTAATCCATGCAACAATGTATGTACCAAGCTGTGGAGTAATGCACCGTTTTAAGCCATTTATTGCTAGTACTATGATTGGCTGCAACATTCAGATGCCATTAATGACAAGGCTAATATTTAAACTCACCTACAATAGGCCTGCCTAAGCTCCAGCATGTACAGACAACAATAGCTACAATTTAGCTATAATTACAGGAATTATTCATCATGAGGAACCCTTTCCAAACTACTTGTATTCAGCACAGTGTTCGTTTAGGTCCAAAGAAGTCACTGGACTACAGAAGCATCACAGTTGTACTGTACTGCTGTAGAACTGTACGGCTGAAACTTACAATGATTACAAAAAGCAATTCAGGAATATCCCAATTGCTGATGGCCACTGGGGTGGTAATGTTATTTTTTTTTTTTTAATTTTATTGAAGTTTTGCAATAAACCTGTAGGATGAATAATGACAAATTATTTAAATATAGGTTGTACAACAATAATCACATTCAACAGTTTGTCCTTCAAAAAGATAAGAAATGTAGAAAATAGAATGCTTACAGAGAAACAAAATAAGTAATTTAAATAGAGAAAAACAAATTAACTAACTATGCCCAGTGGATAAACAATAAAAAGAAAAGTTTCCTAGAGAGCAAAATCAAGGATAATTTTGCTTATATGTTCGTGAATTATTGAAATAAATCTATATATGCAGCATTTTATAAATCTGATCCTTATTATTTATATCTATTGCATTAAAAAAAATGACCATGTATTTTTTAAGGGAATCCTGGATTTAGGTTCACTTGTTTTTGCTTTGATGGCCTCTTGCCAGCTAAGCTGATTAAGATAAGAAATAATTTGTTATAGGAGGGGTTTCCTCTTTTAACCAATAGTAAAATAATGCTTTTTTAGAGGCAGCCATAAACAAAAATAATAATTAATCAATTTTTTGTGCTAAGGTAAAATGCTTGATAACACCTCCTCTTTTTTAATGTGTAATAGAGCGAAACTAGGAGATAACTTTATATTTAAATTCAACCTGTGGTTCAAGAATCTTTCCACCATGTTCCAGAAGTTACCAATCTTCGGACAAGACCATAGGTAGTGGAATAAATTAACACCAGTCTCGTTTGGGGCAATAAGAGTTTGTTTTAAAGCACTTATTACGAACAAAAAGTTTTCCATATCCTAGATGGACAAGTTTGAATTGCTGAATCCTCCAGCTTTCAGCAAAAATCAGATGTGGTAATGCTATTAGTAACTACTACAGTCGTAAATGGTGGTGTTTGTGGTCATAAAAAGTATTGTAGAATAAATAAGAACCCTATACCGACAATTCAAACTCATCAAGCAGGGGAGGAAGAAGTCATGTACCTAGGGATTTATTAACAGCGTTATTGAGATTACTAACATATTTTTCACATAATATAGATTTTCTGTTATTATTCTTGTCTATGATATGGGTGGGAAACAAACAGACAGATCTCTGTACTTGAAACTTGTCTTTGTATTAATTGACCCCTATTAAGATGTCTACTTTATTTAAAAAAAAACCCTTGTGATTTCTACTAATTTGCTTTTCCGCACATGGCTATATTGCATGGTTCATGACAGTAATAGGCACTGTTGATTTCCAGGAGTGTGGGCTGGGAAAATTGAAGCCTTTATATTTACACTTGACAATTAATGATAGCTAATGTTTATTTGCCGAGCATAGGCTGCCCTTTCTTCTACTTAACACAAACCTTTAGAGTATAATTGAGCTCTATTTGAACCCACACTGCCTTTTCTCATAACTTTGTATATAGTAATTACATGTTTTTACCTGATACTAATGCACAGGGGAGCATACTTACCTGTAACAAGACAGATGCTTAGATGATGCGTTTAAATGTGTCATATTGACAGAAAATACTGTTGTTTGACAAACTCATTTAAGTATGTTACAGCTATTCTTTAAACATAAAGGAACCTTTTTATATACACTATAAAGCATCTGACTTAGCCTTGGCCTGGCCAGTGAGTCTGAATGAAAGATCATTGTTCCACACAATGGTGCCCTCTGACATGCTTTCTATCTGTGAGAAATACAGTAATGCACAAGGTAGCGAGAGAAGAAAACATTGGAACTTCCGCTGATTCTTATATTCATCCAAAGCAGCCACTTAGAGAACTTAACATTTTCAATTACTACAAACTGCATAAAGTTATATTTAAAAAGAAGAAATTAACTATAACATGGTTAGAGTTAAAGTTTTAAACAATAGATGGTGTGCGCATGGATACACTCATACCACAGTGAAGATGTACTGTATATACTCGAGTATAAGTCGATCTGAATATAAGCCGAGGTACCTAATTTTACCTAAGAAAACTTTAAAAACTTATTGACTCGAGTATAAGCCTAGGGTGGGAAATGCAGCAGCTAATGCTAAGTTTTAACAATCAAAATAAATACCAATAAAATTACATTAACTGAGGCATCAGTGGGGTATATATTTTTCAATATTTATTTCAAAGAAAAACAGTAAACTAGCTCTGTAAGCGGAGAAGAGGGTCAACAAAAACAATAAGAGTACTACCCCACGCTCATTGCAATTGGCAAACTGGCAGCAGACCCGGTCCCGGAGGGATGTAAGGGGAAATAAGTATTGCTAGTGGGAGCCTAGGCCAGGGCACTGGAGGGTCTGGTTGCGGGTGGCCCAATTTGCACACAAAGGAGAGAGGGTGCTAGTCTAGAGGGACCCATGGCACCCGACTCGAGTATAAGCCGAGGGTGACTTTTTTCAGCACATTTTGGGTGCTGAAAAACTAGGCTTATACTGGAGTATAAACAGTAAATATA
The DNA here is from genome assembly GCF_000004195.4 of Xenopus tropicalis. Lineage (NCBI taxonomy): Eukaryota > Metazoa > Chordata > Amphibia > Anura > Pipidae > Xenopus > Xenopus tropicalis. The sequence goes on from NC_030680.2 coordinate 40,867,476, forward strand.
TAAGGGCTCATACTGTATATCCATGGGGGCAAGGTGAAAACAGCAAAAAGATGTTTTCTGTCAGCAATTTACTTAGCCCTCCAGAAGTTGCATTTAGGAGGTTCAGTAAAGGAGCACAAGTCGATGTAAGGAGTTTGATACAGGACTCCTTGGGCCCTTGAGCATTGCACTCTGCACCTTACACCAGATATACTAATAAAGGCACAATTGTTACAATGTCGCAGAGTCCAGCTGCTCAGCTCCAGTGCCAGGCACAAATAAATGTTATAGGCAGTCCTGGACTGGCAATCTGTGGATTCTGGCATTTGGGGTTGCTGTAAGATTCCACAGACAATCACTATGTATTGCACTGGGGGTGGGGGGGCTGCTCTTTGGGCTATGTACTTAAAATGCCAGGGCCTGTTTTGAATCCCAGTCTGGGCCAGGCTATGGGGTTGATATAATAAAACCGGAGAAATAATTTTTTTATGAGGAAATGCCAAATTTGGTTGTCAAATTTTCAAGATTTATTGAATTATAAAACACTGGTAAGTATCAGCTGCCCAAAAAATAGATATTTTGCATTCTCATTCAGATTGAATAGTAGAATGTGATTTTAGAACTATCAAGTTTTACCTTTGTGCGCAACACATTTTATTGTGTGTTGACCTTATACGTTGTGTGCCCACACGCGGCTTAGAGGGAACAGTCACCGTCACCATGACTTCTATTATACACCATGATAAGTTAGAGGAGGTGGAGAAGAAGGCAGCCTTACATTTAACTCCTCACTTTATTGCCATTAGTGAGTTAAATTGTTAATATGATAAATTAGCACTAGGGTATTTTTTCTTACTTATGCCCAGCAGGTAATAAAAGATCCGTGAAAATTATGACCAATACGACAATTGGCACTCAATGAATTTGAAATTTCCCAAAAAAATGGACGTCTAAAATACAAATACTTTTATGGATTGTTAATGATTATTTCTGCAGCAAAGAAAACTGCATCTGAACTGAATAGTATTTAGCCATCAAGCTTTAAAGTAAGCTAAAAAGATCCCTTTCAGGGCAGCAACGAAAGCCACTGATACTGTAGAAGGGTAAATGCTATTGTTTCCTGTGGTGTTTGTCTGTGCTTCAGGTTATAGAATAAAATCTATTTTTACATACTTCAAGAAGTTAGGTGCCAGTCATGTTGGTGGCAATGACCTAAAGAGAGGGGCCATTTTAAAAAATGCTTCTTACAAAACAGAAACTATTTCATTGATACTTTCAGCACCTATTTTGTATAGATGGCACAAACTGTTTAACATAATTTTCACAGGAAACATGGCACATCACAATTCCTCATGTAGTTTAGTAGAAAACAAAAGTGTGATAATCTTATTAAACAAAACAAAGTCCACAGTTAGGAACTTCGCAGTGATTATATTCACCTAATAACTTAGGTCGGTGCTCTTATCAGCAGAAATCTGCACCAGCCAGGGTTCTCCCAGCAAGCAATACAGAGCGATCCTCATCCTGCTTCTCCTTTATTTGCATGGGTGCGCATGTGCAGTAGAGCAGTGGTTCTCAACCTTCCTAATGCTGCGACCCTTTAATACAGTTCTTCATGTTGTGGTGACCCCCAACCATAAAATTATTCCTAAGACCATCGGAAATATGTGTTTTCCGATGGTTTTAAGCGACCCCTGAGAAAGGGTCATTCAACCCCCAAAGGGGTCCCGACACACAGGTTGAGAACCGCTGCAGTAGAGTGAAAAAAGCTGTCTTTTTCACTCCACTGCTCATGCATCAGCCCTGAGATTTGGAAGAAAGAAGCAGAAGAGCGGGATCGCTTCAAGGAGCTCTCTATGAAGAAAAGAACAAGCACTGGCACTAACAGCAGGTACAAGCATGGCAAGCCCTTGCAAGTTTATTGCGAATGTGCACGTGCTTTGAGTGCCAATGCTTATTCTTGTCTACAATTATCCAGGAGGGTGCCGATCCCTCCAGCATCTGTGCACCAAGCTTCTCTTCACTGGAGTGCCAGGTTGTGAGGGTAAGACCTTCTCTTCTATTATGCTCACTTTGAAGAACCCATGCCAGGGCATTTTTTGCTAACAGGAGCACTGGCCCAGGGTATCAGTAAGCGATTACTGGGGGTACCTAACTTTTGGCACCCTCAAATGATTGTCACTTTTTTTCTCCTATAAATGGAATTTCATAGTGGGACATGGTGAGTTGTTAAAACCAAATGTCTAGATATGTGTTATGCATATCTTATAGATAATAAGGGAAATATAAGTTGCATACAACCAATTCACATTCTTCAGGACTGCTTAGTAAGTACATATGTGTATCGCATGGTTGAGATAGAAAGCAGTGCATAAGCCTGATAGAATATATGTGTGGCTGCTTTTAAACTGATGAATCAAATACTGACTCTTTACTTACCTGATAAATGTTACCTCGCTTTATCCTGTTTATTGTGATGCAAACCCAAAAGGTATCTGACTGACAGCAGCACAGAGGAGTCTAAGGTAGAATTTCACAAAAATAACTTTATCATGAAATAAGATTTCAATTGGAGTAAAATATTTCAAAGGCAAATTCCCAAATGCCTGAATTCCAGTCGTATTCTGTGTTTGCACCACTTGACATGCTTGTTTTGTGAATATAAAAAGTCAAAATCAACAGTGTTTCCATCAATTTAGATCCACTCTTCAGAATTTGATATCATTAATGTAGCAAAATGCCCATAAAACATAACTTCAATTTTAAATAAGCAGGTCTGACAAAATTAACAATTTCATACCAAACTTTCTACCAAAGGATCTGCAAAACATTTGCTGAACCTTAGCTTTTTTGCTTAAACTTTCAAGTACTGCAGAAGGTCCATAGTGCACTCATAATTCAAATGAAAATAGAACAGAAAAACTAAGTATGCACTCATAATTCAAATGAAAATAGAACAGAAAAACTAAGTATGACTTCTTCTTCTAGGCAGTAATTGCTACAACAAATATACATTTAATGGGAATACTGGTTCACAAAGTAAAAACAAAATATTAGGAAATGTGAGGGGTGAAATTAGAAGAATCTTATAATATTACCTGTCAACCATTCTTTATCCAACCACCATAACTATGGCAGGATGTTAGGGGTTAAATCATGTCATGAGAACTAGTTATATAGTAAATTTCATGACTACAGGAAGCAAGTCATAACATTTTTCCAAAATGTTTGACACTGGCATCAACTGTTATAATCATTTGGAACAATGTAATTAATAGTAATAAAATAGTATTGTTTGCAGTCAGTCAATCAAATATCAAAATTCTTGTTTTTTAGAATTCTGATGACCTTCTCGTTGCCTCAGCTGAATGTCCAAGTGATGATGAAGACTTGGAAGAATGTGAGCCAAGCACAGGTAAGACCCCCAACTGTACTCTGCACTAAACTTTTACAATAATTTCAAATAGAAAATAAACCACAGTTAGTAAGGATTAAAAAGGAAATAGGTTACATGTATACATATTTAAAAAAATTCTCTTGACAGAAAAGCGTATCTGTATTTTGTTAACAGTTTGCAAGATGTGTGCATAGCTGCCTGTAGCATATTTATATCATTAATGAGAATTATGAGAAATCCAATCAATTTGAACGCAATAGGATGCAATGGTGGGATAACAAGGCAGAGTAGAGATGTTTATAGTTATATAAATGTGAAAATGCACAAAAGTATGGGAATAAGAGATTGTGGTCTCTAGTGTATACAGAGGCAAATACGAGTGAGGTTAACAGTATGTGAAAGGGGAAGGTTTATAGGAAAAAATTTTAAAAAATGATTTAAATCAGAGGCTTCTTTGTCTACGAAACTGAGACATACAACGCTGCCAAGACTGAAGAGAAGGTTAATTCAAAAAGATGTGCAATGGCGCGCTAGAGAATATGTTCAGGTAATTAAACATAGCTTAGGTGATTTAGTAGCTTAGGTAAATTAAAATAGATTTAACAAAACTAGGGTAAGGCTAAAGGAATGGTGTACTTATTTAAATTTATATGGATTCTCATAACAATTTAGATTTTAAATTGTAGAATTTTAGTCAGAGCGATGAAACTAAAGTAGTTTAGCAAGTAATAATAACAAAAAGTGAAGCAGAGGCAAATTGTGTTGTGTCAAGAAGTATAGAAATAGCTAACAGTTGTGAATGGTAGTTAAGGGAAAAAAGCAGGGTCTTTATTTGTAAAAGAAAAGTCTGTACAAAGACTTTAACGGTGGGGTCAGAATGTTATAATATTATTAGTCTAACTAGCAAGGTAGAGGGTTTAACTCAAAATATGAAATGCTTAAAAATGTACATCATGGCTACAATATAGGCAGCCATACACAGGCTGATTCTGTATGATATCCAACAGTCCAAACATTTATAACAGCAGGAAGCAAGGAGGAACTGCGGCTCCTCTTCATTTCTTCACTTGCTGATGCACTATACACTGGCCTAAATGGTGCATTGCCAGATGGCATTTTCCACCTGGCAAATTGACAAATCAATCAAAATACATAGCACTATAGATACTGGTCATGGCCACATACTCTTATTAAGAGATTAGTATCATTTTATTAATATGAATATGACCAACGTTAAGATAATAACAGGTTGTCAGAAAATATTGTTTTTTAGCAAGGTAAAAATTATTTTCATTTACTTGAGCTCCAAACAGAAGATTGCAATAAGTTGTAAGGCTTTGCAGCAAGAAATACATAAAACATTTAGCAATAACAAAATAAAAGGCCCATAGGTTATTTCACAAGTATAGTTATGAAAGTTGATTTAAACATCCCTCAATAGAGAAGAAAGAATGAATTACTTTATTTTTTGTATAGGTTACATGGGCCATTGTTTTCATTCTGTACCTTTTTAAAAGAATTTCAAAATTGGCAGATTTTAATGGTTCTGCTGTCTGTTGCATTCCTGTAATCCAGGGATGGTTGGAGCGTGGATGAACATTACATATTCTCATCATAAGATCATTATAAACTATAGTCTCAGGTAGTGGTGACTAGATTACTAACAAATTGTATGCTGACTAGGTCAGATCTCCTGTACCCCTTTAGGGAGCTAATAACTCTACTTTAGTAACAACAATTAAGGCAGGAAATTCTTAACACACCTGCGCACACATATAATGAATGATCTGCTTTAACTAATTTGGAACTAATACATTCAATATACAACTGCAGCAAACACTGGATGACCACTGCTATCTGCTCTGATGTTTTCCTTTACATTGGTAGATTTCTAAAATAATCACAGTGCAGGATTTGCTTCTATCTCTTTATTCAAGTACTAGCTGCATTTCCACCATTTCCATTTAAACAGAGAAGCTGAATATATTTAATGACCATGTAATGGCAACCCAACCCAAGGGCATTCTCAAAGAACCCAGACACAGCATGCCTACAAGTTCATTATAGGGATCTTAACAAATGCACGGCTGGAATAGCTTACAGGGGAAATTGCTGGAACAGGTAATACCCAACAGGGAAGAGATAGAGAAGCCAAACTAGCACTAATAAGAGATAAGGAACATGGCTGTTGTGACAGGTCAGTTGTCAGAACAAACACAAGGCAATTAAGTTGGCCCAAAAAAAACCTAAAAATAAAATAAAAAAAAAAGCATAGGGAGAATGCAGACAGATCAAAAGAAATAACAAGGGCCAGAACCAGAATCTAAACTTGAATGCCATAGAAACAAGCCCACAATACTAAATAGAGACAGCACAAGTATGTACACCTATCAAGGGAGCTACATTAATGGTTTCTATGGGAAAGAGAGAATACCTGATGTACAACTTGCATCACATTTGCAGATAATGAGCTGCTTTTCAGTCTCATAATCAGTCAGCAGAGAGAGAGAAGCAATGAAAAAATAGAACCCGCTATCTACCCCTGTAAAACAATCAGGTTACTTGTTCCAACCTGTCCAGGGTAAGAAGTATGTATGTGACACAAATGAGTGTTACATCAAAAGCTATGTATACAAGCAAGTGTCAAAGGCTTTGCAGAAATATAAGTATAGCAGAAAAAAAAATGTTCCTAATGGAGTAGTGCAGTAGATTAGAGCATAAAAAAGAATTTTTTTGTAAAGTAGAAACCATCAGTTTCTATAAGGATATTAAAACAACTATTAGCATTCAGCATTTACTAAACTTCTCAAACTTACATATGCTCAATACAGTGTTTATGACAAGAGAGGTAAATATAAGGCACCATTACAGCCTTGCTTCTTAATAACCTATACTCTACTGTAAACACATAAGGTCAACATGATCCCACTAAATATAGCTTGTGTTGATAGTGCATTCTTTGCAATAAACCTTACTCGTGCTTCAAAGAAATTGTAGAAAGTGAAGAAATAATCAAATTACCCTTGAAAGTTAATCTACCTGTATAATGAATATAGGCAGCAAGTGAGGGGGTGGATATGCTTGTATATATATTTTCACATATTTTACACTGGAGTTAAGGGGGAAGTATTTGTAAAAACACAATAAATCAATAGAACCTTACAATAAAAACAACAAAGAAAATATGATTTTAATTAAACAAGCTGGTCAGCTTAATTTACTGTTAAAACATTAAGATGCTTTCAAACAGAACAGTAAATTCTACTGCTGATTGGTTGCTATAGGTGAAAAGGACTTTCATTACTTTATACCCGCAACCTAATTTGCCTTATTTACTGAGCAAAATTAGTGCAATTCACAATCTTTCCCACAGTTCTAGATATAGCATGGGCATTCTCTTTCCCACAGTTCTAGATGTGGCATGGGCATTCCCTTTCCCACAGTTCTAGATGTGGCATGGGCATTCCCTTTCCCACAGTTCTAGATGTGACATAGGCATTCTCTTTCCCAGAGTTCTGGATGTGGCATGGGCATTCTCTTTCCCACAGTTCTAGATGTGGCATGGGCATTCCCTTTCCCACAGTTCTAGATGTGGCATGGGCATTCCCTTTCCCACAGTTCTAGATGTGGCATGGGCATTCCCTTTCCCACAGTTCTAGATGTGGCATGGGCATTCTCTTTCCCACAGTTCTAGATGTGGCATGGGCATTCCCTTTCCCACAGTTCTAGATGTGGCATGGGCATTCTCTTTCCCACAGTTCTAGATGTGGCATGGGCATTCTCTTTCCCACAGTTCTAGATGTGGCATGGGCATTCTCTTTCCCACAGTTCTAGATGTGGCATGGGCATTCTCTTTCCCACATTTTCTTACACATTCTCCATTTATGCTGTATTCTGTCAGTGCAAACAATTGGTAACCCTTAATATAATGGGCTCTAAAAGACAAGTATTAATTATGAAGTATGCACTGTGCCTCAGTCACATTTTAGAGATGGCAAAGCATATAAATACTGGGCTCTGTGATATTAAATGGTCTCTTGATGGTGTTTATTGATGCAAGTTTTGGCCACTTTGGAATTTCTGCCTCTAACTTAGCCCATTATTAGTAAATAAAGCCCATCATACATACAGCCCCATTAAATCATCAATGTGTGGCTGAATTTACCTCTCTTCTGCCATAAGACCTTGTTAACTTAGGTAGGAAATATTTTTAAACAAAAATACATATTGCTATAAATTTAATATTTTATATTTTGTATAATAAATTCACAAAAAAAATTGAATCTGTTGGCCATATTTGGCATTCTGTGAATAATACACAACACTACCACCTTATAAACAGGCATTAATACCTCAGCTGGACTACTGTTTGATGTAAACCATATATAAAACCTATAATAGCATATCAGTGGCAGAAGAAAAAAAAATAAAACCAGTATTTCTTAGGCAATTTGGTAGTAATTGCATAAAACTCAGTTGGTGGGCCAAATAGGGCTGACTATATTATGGGCCTATGCCATTCCCAATTTTCCAGCCTCTCCAGCTCTAACCAGACATCAGTAAGGGATCCCAACCACTGTAGACTCATCAGTCAGTATTGTCCAAAGTATGGTTAGCTCAAAGGTTGACCAAAGTGTTAACTTTTCAAGACAGTTCTGCAGCTCAGTCACCAGTGTGATTTCACAGTTTGTGCATCTGATAGAAGACAATTTGAGCTTTTCAGCAATACATTGAATTTCCTGGTAGAAAGAGGAAGCACTATAAAATTTGGTAATTTAAAATGTAACTTAGGCATGGTGGGCTTAAAATATATGGAAATTATATGTGAACGTTCCTTAAAACGAGCAATTCTCATTTTGGTTTAAAAGGTATAACTTAGGGATGCACCAAACCCACTTTTTTGGGTTCGGCCAAACCCCCGAACCCACCCTGTTGGATTCTACCGAATCCTGAACCGAATCTGAATCCTAAATAGTATATGCTAAATAGGATTGGGAAGGGTTAAAAGTCGCCTCATGCTGAAAAATTCCCCACCCTAAAATTTAACCCTTTCTGAATGCTAATTAGCATATTCTAATTTATGATAATTAAGATTAGGAATCCATCAAAAAAGGCTGGATTTGGCCCGAACCGAATCCGAGATTCGGTGCATCCCTAGTATAAATAAAATACTAATTACTTAAGGCCATGGGGCACTGAAAATTCCTTTGTGCAGGGCAACACTACATCTCAAAACAGAAAAAGCTATAATTCTCTTCCAAAAACCTACAGGGAGAGTATGGATCCTTCCCTATCAATACTGTGAAGTTTATACTTCTACAACCGGTTCCAAGATCTCTCAGTTAATACCCCAACATTATTACTGGTAGTAGTCATAGTAATCATTATATAGATACGCTGTCACCTGATAAACCAGCATTAGTGATGAACGAATCTGACGCATTTTGCTTCGCCAAAAAATTTGTGAATCTTTGAAAAGATGAGCGAATGGGGAAAAAAATCTGAGAAATGACGAAAATGTTGCACGTCAAAAAAATGACACGAAAGAGATTTTTTTTATGTCATTTTTTTAATGCGTGCTACAATTTTTTTTGACCAGCAAATTTTTACGTGCCGAATTTTGTTGCCCTTTTTGCGAAATAATCTGCCAATGGCGAAATCCATGCCTGCCAGATTATTTCTCCCATCACTTACCAGCATAAGATTTTCAAACTAGTAGATTGATACAAGTTGCCACTGCTTAAAATGCATGGAAATGTTGATCATTGATTCCTATAGTGGTCAACTGGAATTGCCAAAAGCATAATTGCTACCATTATACACAGGCAGATGTGTTTTCAAGTGTTGGATTGGTATGCCATATTTGTGCTAATAGAATCAAAATCAGTCAGAATGATCTGTCCCACTGGTTTAAGGGTCCTCCTTCCTCAAGTCCAGCTGAAGTATAAATGCCTGTTTATAAGGTGGTAGAATTGTGAATTTTTCATAGAATGCCAAATATAGTCAACAGATTCAATTATTTTTGTGGATTTATCAGAGAGAGTTTGGAATGTTGAATTTCCTGCATTTAAATGATTTATACACTGTAGCATTTGCCAGTTATATGTAGTGCTGGGGCTTGCTGTTAGGGCCCTTTGTTTATTTATTTGGTGATTAATGTGTACTGTTATTTCTTTTGGGATGGGAAATGGCCAGACAAAAATGTGGATGTTTTTCTCCATAGAAAAACCTTAGATGTTCATGAAACTTTTAACCAAAATAATGTTCAAACTCACTTTTCTTTTTTTTTTTTTTCTTCCTTTGGTTTGAGAAAAGGAAAATATATTTCATTGTTCATGGTCATTAAATCTTTTTTAATACATTTTAGGAACAGGATGGCTTATAGAGGAAAACTCATTAAGCTTTGCTGGACCTCAAATTAATATTTATATTTACATACATATATTCTCAGTAATTCATTGGTGATAAAAATAGCAAACGTGATATGTGTTGTTTTGGTAAAAGAAATATTTAAAGATATAAAGTGACCGTGAAACAGTAAAAATTAATAAATCAAAGTGACTTTTTTTTTACCGAGAGGTTTCACAGTTTCTTTTGTAATTTTTTTTTGTCTTCATGCTAAAATCACATGTGGCCAATTGTTTAATGTAAGTTGTCTAAATATTCTGAATCAATTTTATTTCATGAGAGGAGGCAAGCAGGAGTGACAAGAAAAGTAATAGAAAGCAAAATATGGCATACAGCAGTGGGGAGCTGATAAATAATGAAAAAGAAAGAAGTAGGGAGAATAGGGGTTGTCGAGATAAATAAGATAAGGAAAAGGAATAAGGTATACTCAAGGTTATTAAATATCCATGTGGCAAAGATGTTAAACAGGGGGGGATTGATATAAATTATCAGGATATTATCAGAATTAAATGTGGAACAGAAACATCCATCTTCAAGATGGATGGATTAGGACAGACAAGGAGGAGAAGGAAATGACAGAAAAAGACACAGAATACTGAATTATAACAAAGATTAGCCTCACATATTTTTGAGCTCTTTTGGCGCAAAAATATTTTTTAGTGAATACAAGAGACCATTATCATAAAAACTAGACCTAGAAACAGAGTTTATTATTTGAAAAGGAGTTCTAAGTCAGACATGAAGTTAATGAGGAGAGCAAGCAAATTAAAAAAGGACAGAAAAGAATTAAGGATAAAGATCCATTCATGGAAACTATGATTGAGTAGACAACTAATGCATAAATAATGCCTAGGCTTAGATACATGCTTAGATAGCTGTCTTTTATTAATTTTAAATTAACTTTTTGGGTTTAATATTTGGTTACTATGCATAGTTTATAGACTTAAATATGCCAAGGGAGTTAGACAGTTCTGTGTTAAGCATTTGTTGACCTACTGAGGTTTTTACTCACACCTATTTTCTTTGCTGTTTTCTCTGTTTTTTTCTCTTGTTTCCAGGAGGGGAATTAATATTGCCCATAATCACCGAGGATTCCTTAGATACCCCTCCCATTGCCACCCGTTCTCCCTTTGTTCCTCCCCCACCTACTTATCGAACTGTCCTCACTCTGGTGGACACCACCAAAGATTCCTTGAGTGTTCCTTCAAACTCAAGGCCGCCTTGCCCTTCAGAGCAGGAGGATAGTGATTGCGATGAGGCAATAGAAGTCTCTGGTGATTCCTCAGGGGAAGTATCTGAATCAAGCTTCCCACCTACAGATGATGAGGACTTTGAATCCATTTTCCCTATGATAACAGAAAGGACCTTATTGTCCAGATCAGATGGTTCTCCTAGGAAGCCTCCTGGGTACCGGCCAAATGTTAGGACAGGAGGTTCAACCTCCTCTCCTTATGACCTTCTCACCTCCACCACATCCCCAGACCTTGTTCGGAACATCCCTGCAGGCAAAATGAACAACAGGGAACCACCAAAACCTAATTTAGACCAATATCCCTATATCCCTACCTCTGTGGACAAAAAAAAGCAAAGGTTTCCACCTATAACTTCTTCCCCAAATTTTCACAATTTTCCTACAGCAAATCCTACAGGCTCAGGGGAGAAAATATCTCCAGTGGAAGTGATCAGGGAGTCCAGCAGCACAACAGGGATGGTTGTGGGAATTGTTGCAGCAGCTGCCCTCTGCATCCTCATTCTCCTCTACGCAATGTATAAGTATAGGAACCGAGATGAAGGATCTTATCAGGTGGACCAAAGTCGGAACTACATCAGTAACTCTGCTCAGAGCAATGGTGCAGTGGTAAAGGAAAAGACAACACCTACAACTAAAACAGCTGGTAAGAGTAAGAAAAATAAGGACAAAGAGTATTATGTGTGAGAACTTAAAATGGACCTCCAAAATGTGGAGGTAGGGTTGAGCAGAATCCAGCCAGCCATTCAGTGGAGACACCAGACTGACCCCATGCTGTGACCAATCATTGACTAAGCCACAGTGATTAACCCCAGACCAATAGTCGGCTGCCATCTTTAACAGTCTCAGTGTTCAAACAACTGCCAGCTGTTTAAACCCAACTAATCAGTCATTTTGGTCATCCATATGAATGTCAACAGTGCAGCCACTCTACAATAACAACTATCAACTAACTGAAGAAAGATACATGAACATAACCTGTGGTCATTATTTCACCAATCAGTGGGAAAACACCAACCAACCACTTAACCATGATCTGATCTTTTATGGGAAAACTAAGATAACAAATGATGCCTTCCATTTTTGCACAGTCTCTTACCCGCTCTATCCCCTTTTAAACTAAAACAAATATTTCTATCAACCCCTTATATCTCTTACTCCTTCAATCTTCAGGAGCAAAAAATGTCACAATCCCCACTGACTTACTGAGTTGGAAACGCTAAATAAAAAAAATAATTAATTAATTAAGTCCAAGAACTTGGTTTGTGTGAAAGAGTGGTCCTAGTGGGTAAGGGGACATAGTGTGAAAATCTCCTATTAGACTGAAAACCTGAAAGTATGATTCTTGATGACAAATGGTCAACTAACTATAATACTTTATAAAAGTGGAGCCATTGAGGGGAGAGGATGATAGTGAGATAAAAGGAACACAGTGAGACAAAGACTCGCAAAATAATATACGGAAAGAGGGCTAACTGGACTGGTCTTTGTTAAGCTCTCCCCTCCTTTATACCCTTTTCCTTCCTCTATGCCCTTCTAAAGATCAAGGTTATTTCTATTCTGGTTTGTGTGGTGTCGTCTTGGTTTTTTGAACGCTGAGCCGTGCGTTTGACTTCTTTGTGGACTGAAACTACTGCTCCTACTCTCCTACTGAAAAAAAATCTCTCTTATCATCCCAGGCTGTTTCCACACCTCTTAATAAAAAGGACTATTGATAAGGGAAATTGGGGCACTGGGGCAAAGAGTATCAGAATATCAATAAAGCAGATGTTACGGCCTTGTAAATGAGTGTTGAGGTTGTTAATAGTGATATCTATCTATATATATATATATATAATATATATAGATATGTGTGTCTGAATTATTTTGTAATATCACTGCATCCAGATCAGATGAGAAAATACACTTTTTCATGATGACAGTTACAGCTTATCGCACACTTATGACTCTTTTAGAATGTGTATGCCTAAAATATGCAGGCTTCAGAAATGCTGTCCTCATCTGTAATTCTACCTGACTTAAAAATGTATTATTGAAAGCATGTCTTCCTTGCCTTAAAGAGGTAGTTCACCATAAAATGAATGAATAGCATGGTGTAGGCAGTATTAAGACAGTTTGAAAGTTGATCAAAGTGATAGATGTAGAGGGTCAGATTAGAAAGTTAAGTTATAAAAAAATAAGAATGACAATAAAAATGTATGCTGCCAGATTAGGGACCCTGACAATAAGATAGCTTTTTCAGTTTGTCAGTCAATTGCAGGTTGAAAATAAACAGAAAAAGCTACAAACAAAAATAATAATCATTTAATAAATAATATTTTTATAGTACTAAAAATGAAAAATGGAAGCAAACCAAAAAGTAGAACAGATTCACATACTTGTGATTTTAAGGGTGCAGTTCCCCTCAAGAGTTTGGTATATAGTACGTACATACATTTCTTTTACAGAATGAAAACGTACAAATGTTCTATAGCAGGGCTGTCCAACTGAAAGCCTGCCAGCCCTCAAAGGTATTTTATGACACTGCCTATGGCTCTCATAGACGGCTTTATTTTGATAACACATGGCCCACGAACATGTAACTTAATTGACCAATTACATGGAAAGAGATGGATGTTTATGGAAAAATATATTTTAAATACAGCAGTAGTACACTTTACTATGTTACTTAACCTTCTACAAGACTGGTGCCCAGATTCAGTTTTTCCTTATACTCTATAGGCAAAAGAAAAATATAATAGTTATGAGCAGATTTACATCATGTATATTGTTCCCCATAGGAATTTGACTAAAAATTGGATTTCTCCTCAAGTGTTAATAATTTAACTATTCAAGAAAAGTCGATCTATGAATTCTACCACTCAACCAAACAAAAACAGACATTTTCTTGCATGAAAGTGGCTTGTGTTTTTTATCACAGTTTTTAAACCTAAATGTGTTTGCCTTCTCTGAGGTGGTATAAACAACTATATCATATGGCAAAATTGTAGCTTATTTTTTTTTTTTTTTTTGCTTCATCTGCTTGTTGAAGTGAATATTTAAGTGCAGATAACACAGGAAAAAAGGAAATTAAAAAAAGGTCCAAAAATTGTTCTAAACGTTACTTTACTCCATAATATAATATGGGAACAACTTGATCAATAGTATTTTCTTGGCTCTCTGAAACAGTGCTTTAGTGCTGTTGTTTTATTCATGTTTCCTATTTTCAAACAATCAACTTCCTTGATCAATATTATTATGACTGTATTATAACAACAGAAATTGCTATTGCCTCTATGCTAATGGTTATTCATATATTTTTAAAATAAGGGATATATATTGCTTTTAATAGGGCATACCAAAGAAGAACTGCTTTACTGTGATGTCCAAAGTGAATCAGGTTTAAGTTGATATCTTTATTTTGAAGACACTTAGGGGTATATTTATCCTGCTGTGTAAAAAGTGGACTGAAACATTACCGGTGATGTTGTTCATAGCAGCCAATCAGATGGTTTGCTTTGGTTTTCTAACTGATGAAATCTAATTGCTGATTGGTTGCCCTGGGCAACATCACTGGGAAAGCTTCACTTCACAGCATGATAAATATACCCCCATAAGTGTTTTAAAAAGGATAAACCTCTCATGCAGTGTATATTAACCTTAGGCCCTCAAGTGTTGCTGGAACACAACTCCTTTGTTCCTATATTCCTTTACAGTGTCGGACTGGAACCCCAGGGGCCCACCAGAAAACCTTAGACCAAAATATTTTTCCTCCTTTCCTCGCCCAACATCTTTATTCTCCTATTATTTTTAATTACATGCTAGCATCTATCCTTCCATCTATTTTTCTTCTTTGTTCCCATTCAGAAATAGCAAATCACCATGAAGTAGGCCAAATGGTTAGGAGCAGGAGGGCCCACTGACACCTGGGCCCACCGGGAGTTTTCCTGGTATCCTGGTGGGCCAGTCGGACACTGTTCCTTTACCATGTAAAATTTTGTAAATTAACGTGAAATGCCTAATATCTTAGCAGAAGGCAATGCATTTATTTTTCAGTTACTCCTTTTAACGCCATATTAGATTTAACACAAAGGTCTCTGTTTAACCAATTTACCCTGCTTCCTACAATCACTGTCTTAACCTGTCTTCATAAGCTGGTTAATCAAATCTATTTGTGATCAATTAATTTGAAAATTAACCACATAAATCTTATATTATTGTTTAAATCTGAATAATATGGTTGACACTGACATGAAAAGCACAAGCCGCTGCCAACTTACAACATAATTATATAACAATATTTAAAAAACGTCATTATTTTTATTTTACTATTAGCATTTTTATGCCTGTGTCAGTTTTAATCTACTCAGTTATGCAACTTCAAAATGTTTAAATTACACAATTACGTTTTCAAATAATATTATTATAAGTCCTTTTACTTCTCATATATGTCAAAACTAAAATTATTGGGCTTGTGTTTTAGTCTCACAAGAACATTTCATGGTGATAGAAAAGTAGTCGAATCAATTTAGCATACTGAGATATGCTCAAGAATTTTAGTGTTATAGTATTTTAGTTTAACTAAAGGGCATTTCTCAGTACCTCTAAGCCTTAAAATGTGATAGCAGTTTTGTTTATTAATATTAAAAGAGAACTTTACCTCTGGGTGCTAAAAGCCCCCTTTAACTATCACTGCCTAGACCCCCCTGACCTCTCCCTTATCGCATAGTTCCAAAATTTAAACACTGTCCCTATCGCTAACCTCTAGCTAGCAGAGTAGCACAGCAGTGTTCCTGGCCAACATCATCTTAGCAACTGAAGACTCTTGCGGTCTCTCCGCCGACATGGAACCTGCTTGCACATGCGCAGTTGGTGGTAGCAGGAAACCAGCTTCAACTGCTTATGCGCAAGCAGGGTCCGTGTTGGCAATGAGACCCGAAGTGTCTTCAGTTGCTAAGATGATGTCGACCAGGTACGCTGCTGCGCTACAATACGGGAGAGGTCAGGGGGTTCTAGGCAGTGATAGTTAAGGGGGCTTTTAGCACCTGGGGGTATAGTTCTACTTTAAAAATACATTTTTGGTAAGGTTTCAACTAGGCAAAACTACTGATAAGTAGATTCATGTCACAAGATGAATAGTATAAGTGCAGAGAACAAGAGGTGTGTTCAGGTATTACACCCATCAGTCTATGACACATGCATAGATACCTAACTATACATATGTAATTAGAAACAGTGTCCTACCACAGTAGTTTAAAATGAGTGATTAGGCAAGATGCTGAGGAGATTAACTCACTGTCGAGGAGTGAGCCTGGAATAAGCTAGGAATAAACCATGCTGTCTTGTTTAGGTAAAAAAACACAGTAAAGCTTCTATTCAAAAATACTCCGGCCAGAATTATCTTTTGCCAGTTGCGCATCCCAGTAATAACTATAATAATGATTATATAAATGATCCATATAAACTGTATGGGGTGTGAGCACACTAAGGGGCAGAATAGAGTTTACCATAGAAATATTTACCCACTTTACCCATACGTTTTATAGAGTTATTATAGAATTACCAACAGAAAACAGATTAGTCTTTAAGAAGGTTGATTTTCAAAGAATATCAGACACATGTTTTGTTAAAATGTTACATTCTGCACAGATTTTGAACATTTTTAGAATGTTACATTTTGTAGAGATTTCGGTGGTTTACAAAACAACCTGTTTCCCAATAAAATACAAGGTAATTTGATTCATTAAAACAAATGTCACAGTTTCAATAGAGTTTTAATAAGATGCAGCAATAAGGGTACAAGAGACAGCAACAAAGTCGTCTATGAACCTATAGCGGGCCTATAGCAGGCCACATTTAGTTTGAGGAGGAGACCATATCCCATGGTTAACAACACAAAAACACGTTTGAAGTCTGTAGGAAATTCTGGGACTGAGTTAGAAGACATATATTCATAGATTTCTGCTGCTTGAGTTAGATCAATTAGGCAATTACTAAAAAATATATCCCTCCCACACACACAATTTGGTTTATATTAATGAGTTGTTATGGCATTTAAAGATTACATGGTTGAGGATTTCAGTCAAGAGGGAACAGGTAAGTTCTGCATCTGTCTGTTACACAATTTATTATAATAAATATCCTTGTAAAATCATCTCACTCTAGAACACTCATTTGCTCATTTGGGTTAAACCTAATTTTGCACACAAAAAACATCATGGCACAGATGACACAGCCTTTACTTCTAATTAAAACTGTATGATAATCAATGTAAGGAGCTTTGCCTGGTGGGACATGTTGATCTATTTAAGCCAAAATTGTGTGAAAACCCAAGTTGTGTCTTGAAAAATGAACAGTATACCATAGCTAATAGTCACAATTACTTGTAGGGAATCTGTAAGCAAGCTCTGTTGACCTAAATCAGAACTTTAGTCACTTTAGTCAACCACCCATCTAATAAAAAGGCTGACCAAGGACAAAGTACAGAGTCAACCTTTACATTTATTCGTCACATAGATGGGGATATCAACAGATAGTGCCCTATTAACAACTACTAATTAAATATATACCAAGTACAACTACAATTATAAAGTGACTAGTTTAGCTACCTCCAGAACTGACACACAAACGTTTTTCTACGACTACCTAGATAAATGCTAGCTTCCTTTTGTGGGCTGCCACTTATTAGTAAGACATCAATTAGGAGATAAATGTGCAGGAATGATGTAATAATCATGCTATGACCCTCTTTCGACTGCTGCCTTATTTTGGTGGGTTCTGTTTTTAAAAAGATTGGTGACCAAATCTGCATAGTGCAGTGCAGCACCAACTTTTATACAATTTAATGCAAACAGCAAGTATTTAGAATGCCTGACATCCTACATGCCAGTGCTTTTCTTTAACTGGTCAAAATACTATGTTGTCTGCACTGAACATAAGCATCACTAAAGTTAAATTGTTTGCAGAATTTCAGTAAAATATTTTAGAGAAATTAATATTTATACTGTATATATTGGCTTCAGAAAAAGAAGGAATCATATGTTAAGACACTCAGATTTTTGATTATAAATAAAAGGACAAAAACACTTCAAAACAGAAAAACATGGTAGGTGTCATATCATTGGAAAATATCTACAGTAAGTGCTAAACGTTACTGTAGTGTTACAGTGATTGGTAAATAGCTTGGGAGCATCGAGTAATGGAACCGCTGATTGTAAATTGATAAATAATGTCTTAGTGTCTTTGTAAAATGAATATTTTCATATAAGGCAGACAGTAAGGACAAGGCTAAGCTGTGTCCCTTGACTCTGCATTCTAATAAGATTTTTTCTGGCACTCAGTACAGAGAGCAGTAGCCCTGGGGACGCACTTGCACTTGTATCCCCATGGATCATAAATGACCCCTAATGTATTGTTTGTGTAGCCTTCTTATCTAATGTTATATGAAGTGTAGCCTTAAAAAGGGAAGCTATCAGCCAAAAAAATGATTTACACTGGGAAAAATGTGTAATGTTTATTTAATTAAATTAGCATTAAAATATATATTTCATTTGGTTTCCTTCCAGTCACTGGACTGTTGCCTAGAGGAATAAGAAAACATAAATAGATTATGCAGTGTCTCTTACAGTCTTGAAATGGTTCGAAACTAAGTAATACAAGGTGATTACTGTATTTAATGTCAATTCTTTAACTACCAGTAATCAGAGGTAAGTTCCACTTTTGGTTTAGTAATATATCGTTCATGAGAAGAGGATTTCCGTGGGAAAAAAGATCTGCTCAAAGGAACTAAGGTAGGTGGCATGCCAATATACAATTGAAAATATTCCCTTTAAAACACTTTTTTTTTCATATGGACCATAGCCATGGCAGCACATAATCACAATTCATAATTAGTTTGGGACCATAGCTGTGGTTGTGGTTCACACAGTGTAAACCTTGAGAGGTATCTGATTCTGGTTACCAGCTTTTTAAAAAAAAAACAAAGGAAAATATCCTAAATTTAATAAAGATTAAAAATGATAAAATGCTGTATTCTTCTATGCCCTACCTATGCCAGATTAAATGTATAGGGATTTTAGCAAATCAAGTGTAACAATTGAATAAAAGTAACCCTCAGCTCTTTCTCACTTAGTTATTTTAGTCCACTAGGGGTAAGAGTAAATATCTTGTCATCGTTCCATTTTTTTTGCAGAGTATAATAGGACCTAGAGCCCTCTTTTTCATTTACAATATATAAAATTTTCTTTATCATTTGAAATGACACTCGACTGATTTCTTGTATTTCACGCAAGGCAAAGGATTCCCTTGGATGCCAATATAAAAAAAGTGTTGATGAAGCCAGAAAGTGATCCAGTGAAATGTATAAGATTTTGCCTGATGCTCAAAAAGCTGTACTAAATGGGATGAAATTCAGGTAGGGGTGTCCCTGTGACCCTAGCTTTGTGTTAAAATCTGCGCCATCTGTTACATGAACCCCCTTTTTACTCCCCACTTTGCACCTCAATTTTATCCCTCACTCTTTTGTTTTTGTTTGACGAGTATAAAAATATGAACAATAGGAAACCACCCCCCACTACAAAGCAGGCAGAAGTCAAAGGGTGTGCAGGATTCAAGTATAATCTAACTGGAAAATAAATAGTTAAAAAGCATCTGCCTCTGTAGGTCAGAGAGGGATCAGCTACCGACATAAAGTGAGAATAGGGGCTGAGTCTTTCCACACACTACAAAGGAAGCTTTCAGAGCAAGATAATTATGATGCAGTCCACGTAGGCCAATCACAGCTGATACTGCTTGGCCAATACGTGTATTAAAAGAACAAATTTGAACATACAAAATGCACTAGCTTTATTTGTCTTCATACCTGGAGCCTATAATATGGTATGATAAATGCAAACTGGCTAAGATTATCTACAATTTAACCAAATATAAGAATAATATAATCTGCAACCATATGGGATAGTGGGAAAGTGGGGCGCACAAGTTAGCCTATCAGGATCCCCCTACAAAAGATGGCGTTTGCATAGATTGTATTAAGACACATAGTTATGTGTCTTTGTGGAACACAGATACATTGTATGTGTCCAGGTAGTTAGCAAATAGTTCAACCACCACTTAATTCCCCATTAAGGCTGAAGGGGATATTAGTCACACACAGGTAAATCTCTGCTACTGCAGCCAACTAATCTCCCCAAAATGCCTTTCCCCCAGCAACAACCTGAATTGCCGGTGGAAAGTCATGCAAAGTTTCCTCCTTCGAAAGACAAAGTGATGCGCATGCCTTTTCACCAGTGATTTGATTTATTGCCACTGGAAAAACATTTCGAGGAGATTAGTTGGCTACTACTTTCTGCTTTCAGCTCTCTAAGCTGTTAGCGGTCAGAAACAAATCAGTGACTTGAGGGGGATTGGCATATGGGACATAACTGTTCAGTTAGTTTGCTTTTGAATCTAACCTGCATGCTTACAAACTAACTGAACGGTTATGTCCCATGTTGCCCCTTAAAGTCACTGACTAACTAAGAGGTTAGAAAGCTGAAAGCAGGAAGTAGTGTCTATTAGTAGTGGCTGTTATGTTAGATATCTGCTCACTCCAGCCTTTATAAATTCAATTTTTTCAAACTAACTATTTTACAAATACTTTTTATTTTGCCCAGTCTGTCCATTTTACCAAGTTTCATTTTTACACTGAACTGTTTCCTTAAAGGAATACTGTCATGTTTTTTCCAGAACACATCAGTTAATAGAGCTTCTCCTGTAGAATCCTGAATTAAAATCAAAAACACAGATTTTTTTTTTATATTTAATTTTGAAATTTCACATGGGGCTAGCCATAGTCTTCATTTCCCAGGGTGCCACAGCCATGTGACCTGTGCTCTGATAAACTTCAGTCACACTTTACTGTTGCGCTGCAAGTTGGAGTGATATCACCCCCCCCCTTCCTTTTCCCGATTAGCAGAACAATGGGAAGGGAGCAAGATAGCAGCTCCCAGTAGGTATCAGAATAGCACTCAATAGTAAGAAATCCTCCAGTTACATGGGAGTAGGAGAAACAATAGGTTACCTGAAAGCAGTTCTAATGTGTAGCGGGCACAATGCACTGAGATGGCGTCTACACACCAATATTACAACTAAAAAAAAATACATTTGTTGGTTCAAGAATAAAATTTTAAATGGTAGAGTGAATTATTTGATATGTAACCAGTGTAATTTAGAAATAAAAAGTACACCTTAGAAATCATGACACCATCCCTTTAAGGTTTAACATTAGTAAAATATATAAAACTTATCCTAAAAATATTTAGCCCGCTTATTAATTAAAAAAAGACATAGCAGAGCATTATTTTGCTTTCCTATATATTATCTTGCCATTAATTAGCAGAGTTGAGTTGGCCATACACTGAAAGATTAGCTCATTTGGTGATATTGCCAAACAAGCAAATCTTTCGCTGATATGTCCACCTTGAGGTGGGAGATATTGTATTAATCTGATAGTTCAAGCCTCGGGCCCTCATACACAGGCCAATAAGCTGCTGACTTGGATTGTCTCTAGTTAGTTTAACTAGAGATACTGAATTCTGTAA
Organism: Xenopus tropicalis; assembly: GCF_000004195.4. Taxonomy (NCBI): domain Eukaryota; kingdom Metazoa; phylum Chordata; class Amphibia; order Anura; family Pipidae; genus Xenopus; species Xenopus tropicalis. The sequence continues at coordinate 40,889,068 of NC_030680.2, forward strand.
AAACTATCCCCTCAATTTAACTTTTATGCAACTATTTTGGCTTACAGATATGCAGAAGTATATTATGAAGAGGCATTATCGGTGCACTGGCAACCAAATTATCTACCTCACAACATGAAGTAGTTGTAGTTTCCCTGTTTGTCCTGTGTAGCTGAGGAAATAACATAACAGATTTTACTTGATTAAAACTATTGGAAAAATTATGTTCAATACAAGCTCTATTTATACTGACCTATATCCTAACATGTGAAGTACAGAAAAACACAAACAAAAATTATTTTGAGCTTCTTTAAAATTATTTTGGTCATTAAACTTACTTTTTCTATATAAGAACAAAGAAAGCATGACTGGGGGAGTGCCAATATGTTAGACACCTTCCCCAATGAATTCAATAACCAGTCTGAGGAAAACATTGAAAATACAGCATAACCATCTTTACCTTTCCCAGGCATCGCTAGCACAGACTTCCACATGTGCATTGTATTTAAAAGTTATGTAAAATCGCATGGGCAAGTCTAAGTCTGCCCAAGTACAACTGGGAAAGATGCTGCTTTAGTTTATTTTATGCCGAAAGTTTATTTTTTCACTCGGATTAGTCGTTCCTACTAAAAATTGGGTTTATATAATGTTTATAATTTGGGTTTATATAATGTTTTGATGACTTTTAGCAGACATAAGGTATGGTTATACAAATTGCAGAAATATATCTTATCTGGAAAACCAAATGCCCCAAACATTCAGTTTAATAGATCACATACCTGTGCTTTTATATTACCTCTTATGTGCAGCCAGTTGGCATTATATGAATACATTTGCAATTAGTTTAAGAGCATTAGAAGAAATCTGCCTTTTCTATTAATCACATTAGGCAGCACAATTTGTTGACACAATGCCTTCAAGTGCTACAAGTTTCCCACTCAGCTGTCCCAATAAACAAACCTCGGAATCATGCAACTCAAACTAGCCTGCTGCAAAGAACCTCTGTCCACCACACTCTTCTCCACAAACTCACCACACCAATTTGTCTATAGATATTTTAAATCCATAGCATTTTCACGGTGCACTGGCATAGGTCAGTTTGGGCCACAGAAAGATCAGATAAGATTTGTGGTGTAAGACACTGTTAAAGAGTATAATTTAAACTCCTGCCATTACCCTAAAAGTAAGGGTAAGGAGATTAAATCTGCTATAAGAATGTGCATGTATCCAGTGTAGAGATTTGCAGAGAGTGGTGAGGTAGATGAGTTATAGGAGTAACAGTATTTGTATATATTATAGAGAGGATAGGCAGTGAGAGGCACACCAATTCAAATCAGTATATATGCTTTTATATGCAAACCTGGCAAACTACAAGTCCTTACAGAATGTGTCATTTTCACACACAAAATGCTCTAATGAGGAATGTCTGACATCTCCTATATAAATTATTACTGCATCTTTACAAACTACCAAAATATGTGGTTTCTGGGGACCACAAAAAATGTGCTCTACGATTTTCACTGCATAAATGCAGAATAAGCCATTAGTACATGCAGTAATAGCTTCTAAACATTTAAACCCACAAAACATATATTTTTAGAAAGAACATATTCTGCTTATTTGAAAATGGGTGAATGTGTCTCTGCTCCAAATTACCAAACTAAAAATCTTTGCTCAAATTAGAGGTTTTTACAAAATGTACGAATATTGCCTCAAAATGTACAAATATGCTATACTTTACAGATATTACAGATTCAAATCATTCCCTGCCTCAGCTGTGCTTACGCTTCACATTCACATTCACAGACAGTAGTGATCCAATTAACCTGTATGCTTTTGGATTGTTTGGGGAAACCAGCCTGTGTTCTTCATGCTGGGAACATGGTTTGCATTACAAGTATGGACGGAGACTCTGGTCCTGTCAGGGACACATGGCCACAATAGTTATATTCAGGACTTAGGAGGAAGCTTGCCACTAATGAATAAGCCATAGTCCAGTAGCATTGTATCCAAAGGTTTAATCAATCTAGGCCAGGTAGCATTCAGAATATGCAGTCAGTAACTAACAAATCAGAATAAGCAATTTAGAACACACCAAAAAAACTTTACAAAAAAACTACATGCATGTTTATGACAGATTTACAAGTAGGAACACTTTTAAATGGATTATACTGTGCGGAGAGGTAGCAGGGAGGGAATCAAGTGGAGGTCAGCTTGGGGGGGCTGGGGATTAGAGGGGGTTAATTCCTGCAGATAATTGTAATTCTTGCTTAAACAACAGATATTTCTTTCTCAACATCAAAACCAATACACTAAAGTTTATAGAAAGTTTGCAACTGAATGTTTTAGCTTTTTGTACCCCAAGTTTAGCAAATAAAGTGTTTAACAATTTTTCGCCATGTTAAAATGTCAGCTTTGTGCACTTTTTCTTTCTGCCATTCTGTAAAAACAATATTAAAGTTATCATAAATATTTTTCATCTTTGGCCGGCTGGACTATTAAAAAGTACCACATTATGATCTGAGGTGATGTTATCCTCATGTATGCACCCTTCTATGCAGTAATTGTTCTTAAAATTTGGAAATAAATAATGAAAAATAATAGCACTCAAATGGCAACTCTAAACAGGGACCAGCCACTGTGATTTATTAATCAAACAACTTCCACAACATTTCGGGGGTGTGCCCCCTCCTCATCTGTACACTTGATGAAGGGGCAGGACATTGTTTAACAAATAAATCATGGGGGGTAGTTACCATTTTAAGCTGCCTTTTGAGTGATTGTAGGTTCATTTATTGAGTACTGACAACGACTTCCATCGCCTAAATTACTTGTCACTGGGTCTTTATTACAAGTAAGGCCTGGGTGTGTACGTGGTAAAGCTTTATTTGGAATACATACATACATGAATACATTACCAATTCTGGAACCTTTTTTCAGCTATTGACTCTCTTTCTATCTGTACATGTTTGTGTAAGCACATAAAAGCATCTTTGCATTGCTGATATTTGGCCAGTGCATAATAACTTCTGGTCCTCCAACCATATCTATTAGTACCATTTAAAGCACAATTAAATTCACCAGCTAAAAGTGTAGGTTTCAAATTTGCCATAAGTTTCAAAGTTCCATACAATCTTTCATGTCCAATCAAGCATACACATTTAAAGGGCTCAATAAAAATCCACTTATAAAACTGGATACAAATAAAGGGCTTCCTGGTACAGTACCTCACAGAAGGTTAATGATCAAATTAAGGAATATTGGCCTAGAACATAATATTTGTAATTGGATAGAGAACTGGCTGAAGGATAGAGTACAAAGAGTGGTTGTAAATGGAACATTTTCTAATTGGGCCAGTGTGGTTAGTGGAGTACCGCAGGGGTCAGTCCTTGGTCCTTTGCTTTTTAACTTGTTTATTAAAGACCTGGAGGAGGGCATAGACAGTACTGTTTCTATTTTTGCTGATGACACTAAATTGTGCAAAACTATAAGTTCCATGCAGGATGCTGCCGCTTTGCAGAGCGATTTGACAAAATTAGAAAACTGGGCAGCAAACTGGAAAATGAGGTTCAATGTTGATAAGTGCAAAGTTATGCATTTTGGTAGAAATAATATAAACGCGAACTATCTACTGAATGGTAGTGTGTTGGGGGTTTCCTTAATGGAGAAGGATCTAGGGGTTTTTGTTGATAACAAGTTGTCTAATTCCAGGCAGTGTCATTCTGTGGCTACTAAAGCAAATAAAGTGCTGTCTTGTATAAAAAAGGGCATTGACTCAAGGGATGAGAACATAATTTTGCCTCTTTATAGGTCCCTGGTAAGGCCTCACCTTGAGTATGCGGTGCAGTTTTGGGCTCCAGTCCTTAAGAGGGATATTAATGAGCTGGAGAGAGTGCAGAGACGTGCAACTAAACTGGTTAAGGGGATGGAAGATTTAAACTATGAGGTGAGACTGTCGAGGTTGGGGTTGTTTTCTCTGGAAAAGAGGCGCTTGCGAGGGGACATGATTACTCTGTACAAGTACATTAGAGGGGATTATAGGCAGATGGGGGATGTTCTTTTTTCCCATAAAAAAAATCAACGCACCGGAGGCCCCCCCTTTAGATTAGAGGAACAGAGCTTCCATTTGAAGCAGCGTAGGTGGTTTTTCACAGTGAGGGCAGTGAGGCTGTGGAATGCCCTTCCTAGTGATGTGGTAATGGCAGATTCTGTTAATGCCTTTAAGAGGGGCCTAGATGAGTTCTTGAGCAATCAGAATATCCAAGGCTATTGTGATACTAATATCTACAGTTAGTACTAGTGGTTGTATTTATAGTTTGTGTATGTGGGTGTATAGGTTGGTGGGTGTGGGTTAGGTGTGCTGGGTTTACTTGGATGGGTTGAACTTGATGGACACTGGTCTTTTTTCAACCCTATGTAACTATGGTAAAATTACCTGTATGCTATATGTCTACAAGCTAGTCCTTTAAAAAGAATGTCAGCTAAAAGACTATAGAGGCTCATTTATCAACACTGGGCAATTGGCCCATGGCCAGTAACTTATAGCAACCAGTGTTGAAAAATGATCCCTACTTGATTTAGACCTCAAAGAAAGTCGAGTCTTTTTTGTACAGTTTTTATAGTTTCCAATGTGAGGATGGCACAGTCACTGTTTTATTCTTGCAAGTTAAAAGCTGGCTTTGAAGGCAGTGCAACATTAAAAGAAAGAACTTTAAATACAGTCATGGTGAGATAATAAAAGAAACGTTTTTAATAGGGACTTACTCAGTGTCCATGCCACTCCCTGGATGGTACATTTTTTTTACAGAAGACAGAAATTATAAGCATCAAGAAAACGGCATTTCCTCAGCCAGAGATGTCTTTGACCAGCAAGAGTCTAATCCCTGGTTCCTGAGATAGTTCAGCAATGACAGCTTTGTTAATCTCTACCCATGATTTCCCTTATGCCTGTCATCTGGTACCAGTGATATGTGTATGCTGCTATTTAGGTTTGAAGCCATTACACACTCAAGGATGTCACCTACAGAAAACAGTAAATAGTCTGCAGGCTCATCCCCCCCTTTATTCTTCCCACTCTAGCAGCCGCAGGTGAAGACTCCTCTGTCATTAATCCTGGAGGAGCAGAATGCCCTATCTCTTAAAAAGCCACACTCCTGAGCTAATATTTAGGTGAAAAAAGTAAAAAAGTAAGAACAAAATGCAGACTTCCTGTTAGTACAGACTTCCTGTTATGGTCAATTCCATCAGCATATTATTAACATCCTTCAGTAAAAGTTCATTGTGCAAAGTTTAATATGGGTTATAAATGTCATCATAAATCTCTTACTCAAGATACCAGATAATAAAATAAACTTATATGAATGAACAAAATACATTTATATATTACATTTAAAGTATTTTACGGTGGATCTGCTTATAGCTTATATGGTCTGTAGCTTCAAAACTAAACAATTAAAATAATAAAGATGATTCACAAAAATGCCTTTTTTTCTGACAGGGGCTGTTCAAATTCAGACTATTGTCTGATGGTGAACATACGCTTCAAGTTTTCTTAAACATTTGCCCAAATGTTTGTGTAATTCCATGTCTGTAATATTAAATCAATCAGAAATAGTTCTTATTATATGGATGAAAATATTGCTTATTTGGAAAGTCCGTGTTTGCCAAGCAAAACAAATATGTATTGTTTTATGGATGTTCCTATCCTATGTACAGATCAAAAATCTGCAGCAGTGAAATACCACATTTTTACAGCACAGATAGGAATAAGCATGCACGTCTTTCTGATTTAAACTACAGTTTTGTTAGCCAGAAATAGATTTTACAGCACCTTTTTGTCCACTAGCTCTTTAGTATATATAGAATGTTCTTAATGTTAAAGGAAAAAGAAAAGTAAAAAGTAAGTAAGCTTTATTAGAAAGGTCTATGTAAATACAGCCATAAGCACTCACAGAAACGCTGAACTGACTTCTCTGTCAAAAGATTTGTTGTGTCTGTTTTCCTCTGCCAGTGACACACAGCTCTCTGCTCTCTCCCCTCTCCTGTTCCCCCCTCCCTCAAGAATGCAAAGAACTTACTCCCCCCCCCTTAGGAATGTGGATCTGAGCCAATCAGCAGGAAGCTTCCTCATAGTCTTACAAACTGCGCATGTACACCGGTCTTGGTCTTGGTGCAGGAGCGAGGCATTATGGGAACTTTCTTTACACAGCTCAGCTTTTTTTTCTTCCTTAAGGAGACTTAAGGGCACTATTGAGAGAACTGAAGGTATGCCTGCAGCTTAAGATTAACTCTTTATTAGCCTTTCCTTCTCCTTTAATTTCACATATCTCCTGAGAAAATAGTTACATTCGTAAAAAGCCACTAAGGGGAAGATTTTTTAACAATATTTTTTTTTCCACGATTCGTGTTTTTTTGCGATAAACCTAATCTAAAACCTAAATCTAACGAGTTACTTCGCTGGGCCAAATTTACTCATTTACACAAATTTACTCATAATAACCTCAGACATGAAGGTCTGGGCTCTTCACAATTTTCTGTGACATCGGCTGGAATCCTCCTGCTCTACCTTCTGTTCTTGAAACAGATGTTCCTGCTGCTGAAGTTGCTGTCCAAGACTTTAAGTCTCGTTGGTCCAGAGCTCATTAAGCACTCGTGAAAGCTTCTGCCGGTCAGAAGAAGGTGGCCGATAAAGATTTTTTTTTTGGATTCGAACTGGAACAAGAACCCCTTAAACCATGATCGCAAAACTTTTCAAAAAATGTTTAAATTAGTAAAATATAAGTAAAAGATTGTAGACAAGACCCACAACCTGACCTGCAGACCTGCGCCGGAGAATCCTACCCACAACCCGCAGGGTACCTGCTTTTTTTTGCAGGTAACCTGTGGGCAACCAACCCACTGCATGAATCTAGTGTAAACACTTTCTATGCAATTACTGTAGTCAGTTAACCCCAGAATTGCTGACTTATAGAGAAAGTTGTTCAGAACTCTGAGAGTCACTGTACAATTTAATGCTGTGTCTGACATTTCCATTTAATACCAAGAGTCACTGAATCATTTTATGGTGCTGACTAAGTCCATTTACAATGACAGGGCACAGTGCTAGGTTAATATATCAGCACAGAATCGCTTGTACATACTTGCATCATTTGCCCCCGCTTTGCTGATTATGACACAGGCAGCAGTCCACTTTGACACAAGAATACCACTTTATTTAAATGATTCTTGAATAACCAGTAAATCCATGTTTCCTTTTGCATGTTGTGGCAATAGTTGCACCAACTTTCACACGCAAACACCCTGGCATGGGCACATGAAAGCTGACACAACAATAACCAGGTTTAGCAAATGGGCAGAAGTTTGGGACCTATACTAATAAATGCACTGTTGTTCTGCACAACATATCTTTCACAGCAGGAACTATGCTGGGTAAACTTAAAAAAGATGAGTTGCAGTAAATCAGACTACGCCCATAAAAATTTCATTGAACCCTTAATCTGGCCCTAATATTTATTGTATAACAACATGAATAGCATTTCACAGACCCTCTCCCCATATATATACAATCATCTCCCCGTAGGTGGGGATATCGGGTGAAGATCCGCTCGCTTGGCGATCTCGCCAAACGAGCGAATCTCAACGTGTATGGGGACCTTTACACTCTGGTTCTGGTTAAATCTGACTATTCTTTAGTCCTTGATTAGGCATCTGAATGTATACCTTTGGCCTTGACATTGCTGATGCTTTCTTCCTTTGTACCCCAGTGACAAATTTTATCCTCTAGGACAGGGGTCTCAAACTCGCGGCCCGGGGGCCATTTGCGGCCCTCGGTACAATATTTTGTGGCCCGCACCAACGCCTTCTCAAAAGCAATGAATGGATCACGATTTTCATTGCAATTCAAGGGATAATGCAAGGCACAGCGGGCGGGAGCTGCTGATTGCGGAAATGACGTTATGTCATCATAACAGTTATTATGGGAAGACGTTCTGTGTGCACAATTAGCTGCTAAGGAGCTAATTGTGCACACAGAACGTCTTCCCATAATAACTGTTATGATGGCATAACGTCATTTCCGCAATCAGCAGCTCCCGCCTGCCGTGCCTTGCATTATCCCTTGAAAGCCAATTTTTTGTGAAATCCCTTATGCGGCCCAGCCTCATCCTGACTTTGCCTCCTGCGGCCCCCAGGTAAATTGAGTTTGAGCCCCCTGCTTCCAGGAACTTTGGTGCAGGTTGCACTGCTAAATTCCTAACAGCCTCTCTCCTGCCTAAAGTTAACTTCCATTTAGAAATATAAAGTAGTTGTATGCAGAAACAGATTTTCTAAAATTGTTTCTGGGCTGAGTGCTCATTTTGTATTTTATTTACCTAAGAAGAGAAAATTAGCTCTCTAGTATTTCAGTGGAAATTATTTCAAATTTCTAGCTTTGCTTCTTACAGTACCTGCATTCTGACAACTCCCTTTAGCCCTGATTCAACAAATACATTGTTATTTACTCTCTGTCTGTTAATTATTAGCCTTCTGTTTTTAACCCCCTAAGCCTGGGAGTATGCACTGGGGTAAACAACAGTGCAGAAGGAATAGGGTGCCCTGTTGGACACTCATAAGCACTTTTCCAAACATTTTATGCACAATATATTATGCATTACAGGAAGTCTAAAATTAAGTTGTGGGGCCTGGTGTCTCATGTAGTGTCACACTGTAAGTAACCCTAATTCTCCAGTTTAGCTTCCTTTTCTTGTGGGAAAGTCCATGGCAGTTCTTTCTTTAAACAACAAATTCTCCTTTCTTACTACTATGGACTGATTTTGCTTTTGACTAGACATATTTAAATTATGTGTGGTTTGAATCTGATGAACAAAATGCCAGGTGTGTTCATATCCAATTAACTATATAAACATCACTATATCATAGATTGTAACCTCTTTTGGCCAGGGCTCTCTTTACCTCTTGTTTCGGTTATTGGTTGCTTTATATGTTACTCTGTATGTCCAACGTATGAAACCCACTTTTTGTACAGTGCTGCGGTATATGTTGCTGCTTTATAATAAAAATGTTAATAATAATATCATTAAAATATTAAGAGTAACTCAGTTGTTCCATTTCTTACATGAAAACGCATGTTAGGATAATCACAGCAAATGCTGCATTACTAATGTAGCCCACTTTATAAACGGTTGTGGCACTACCTGCTGATATGTCACTATACTTGGCGCTTTCAGGAGTCCTGAGCCCCGCTTACTGTGGGGGAACAGATATTTCTTTATACTTGGGCGTGCCTCCACCCAGGATAGAATGAACTATAACTCCCCTCCTGAGAACTTAATATAGTACTCCTTCTTGGGGACTCCCAGCACTCCTAGTACCTTGCCCCCTCACTGGGGTATATCCTTACCAGGTAGTGTAGATCCTCCAGGAGTAATACACACACACTCTGAAGTATGCTGAACCAAGTGTTGTGTTTATTTGAAGAGTGGCAGACAGCTTTTGCATACAGGAGACATAGGATATATCAGGAAACCTTCTATTCCCTTAGGAGTCCCTCTCTCCTGGGATACCGGCAACACTCCAGCCAAATGACCCTCCCTTTGGGGTTCCCTCCGGTACTCACGCCGGAATACCCTCTCTAGGGCTATCCCCGGTACTCACACCGAGCGGACACCCCCTGGAGACCTCACTCCGGAAATATCACCCGGCTATCCCCCGGATTAGGCAATCTCCTATTCCTATCTCTTTAGTCCCTGACTCCAGCTATTAGTGCTGGGAGATCTTAATCTCGGTATCTCCTGGTGGGGCTCAGCTGCCCGACTAGATGATCCTGTCTACCACTCCTGGAATGGTCTATTAAAAATATCTTTCTCACTAGACCCAGCCTGTCACTATCCTCTCTCCAGAGGGGTCCCAGGCAGGAAGACCTGGCTGCACATGGCTGCACAGCCTTTTATACTAACTGTACCACCCTGTGGCCATAACCTTGAACTGCAAGGAAGCTAATTACCTATTAACTATTTAGGTGCCAACCCACCCAAGGTGTTGCACTATTACAGTATCACCCACCCTTTGGGTCTATCCTGGGGGTAACCAACCTAGGGGCCAATTTTGGAGATCCCTACACTAATATGACCATTCACAATTTTTTTTGTGGGGGTTTAAATACTTGTGGGAAAATACCATAAGAACTTATGTGCACACATACACTGTTTAGGATATTCAAATCGTAGAAATCTGACCGTATTTCATCATTCTAGCCCCCCCCCCCCCCCTCCCTTCGAGGCCTAACAGCCCAACATTTGGACAGAGTCACTCTTAGCTCACAACAAGGCTGCCACTCTGCCAGTATGTTACCAGCTAAGGCCGGAAGCAATTGTATTGGCAGTATATTATAATGCCCCTAACTTTTCCTCCTCCCTACCAGGGTTGCTACCTGTCCTTGTCTTTACAAGAGCTGTATGGGTTAAAACTGCATGTCCAGATTTTAGAAGTCTGAAACTCATAGTGTTCAACCTCGATTGAAGCATATTCCAACCAACCAAGGTCTGCTGTATTATAGCCTCAGGCCCAATGTCACCTACTGCGCCCCACTGCCATAGCACACAACATTCAATAGAGGCAGCCCTACTCCCTGCCGCCCAGTTTCACCCCCTACTTGCATTAAAATAATGCCCTCTGGCCTCATCACCCCACCACTGTCACTCCTCTGCCCTACCATATTGGCTGGTTAGAAGACCCAGCAGAGGTACTACAAATCACTCTAACTCACCTTGAATTGGCTTACAAGGAGAAAACCTGCAGTTTACCCAAATGTCTTCTTAACTTGCCTTCAGGCTAACCCCATTTCAGACTCAGTTTGGCAACCACTGTTTCAAGGGCAATAGCAATATTTTCAAAGAACGCGCTATTAGTGTGCCTTATTGACACCAAATAAAGACTACGAGTATATTTTTCACGCGTTATTTAGTCGTATTGGCATTAAAACTACACCTCATGCTGTTTCATACAATTACGAGTACCAATATTAACACATTCGTCTCCCCTTCCGGCCCTTATTTTTCTCTACCTCGACCCCCTCCTTCCCCCTCTTGCGATTCCCTGTTCATATGACAAGCATCACAGGTCATGTGACTCGGGAGAACACATTTTTTTGAGGACATAGGGAACGCAACCATCGGCTCGTTTTGTTGCGTTATTAAAAGAATGTTAAACCTATCTGAATATTTAGTAAATCTGTAATGCGCAAAGCCAAACATCAGGCTGGAAATACACGTGGACAGCGGTTTCTAAACAGTATTAAAAAAAAAAAAAAAAATTCGGTAAGGACTCCCCTGATACGTCATGGTAGGCGTCTGAATCCTCTATCTCTCTTAGACACTGTTCACTGACTCAGCCTATTCCTTGGGAGATAAAGGAGAAGAGGCAGAGGGGTTCGATAGTATAAACCGGTGCAGGTTTATACAGTGGAAACACCTAGGAAGGCGGAATACCTCGTCTCAGGATGTCAATGAAGTTTGAGCGCGCAGAGACCCCGTTGTGTGACAGTTCCAGTGTGAGGACTGCCCTGTCAGACCTGTATCTGGAGACCCTGCTGCAAAACCGGGGCTCAGCCAAGGTAAGAGCTACAAACAGGGAAACCATTCTGATGCCGTCAGTATCAGGTAACCGAACTGCAGGTCTCATATTGCGAGCTCCCTCATTTCCTGGGAGATTTATATCGCAGTATATTAGAATTCATTTTCTGTGTGATTTAAACATACTATAGCCTTTTGCGAACCGGCGAGTATGGGGTTAGCATTGCGGTTTCTCTGCGCGATGATCTTTGCTCTTCTACTTGTCAGCTGATAAGAAAATAGAGGATCAGCGAAAACGAGGCCATGGTACAGATAATAGGCTGCTGAATGGAGGGACATGTGCAGAGTACAGAGATCACAAGCGAGTAAAGGCACACCGGGCTACTAGTAGCAGCTACTTTTCCATTGCTACTAAACTCCAGAAAATACCTTCCCATAGACAATACTGAGAACAGCCTCTGCTAAAACACACCTAGAGACAGTCATCAGTAAATGCTGAACACTGTCTGTTTTAGTAGCTCCAACAAGTAGCTGCTACTAGTAGCTCCATGGGTCTTCACCCCAAGGGCAGTGGCACACATGGAGTTTAGTTTCCGAAATGAATCTTTGTTACCACCGGCGACTAATCTTGACATACCATCCCACCCGCAAGAATGCAAATCACCAGTGGGATGGCATACGTGTTGCTTTGGTTTCCCGAAGTTACCTCTAAAAGAAACTACGGGAAACGGAAGCATGTATGCCATCCCACCGGATGACATGTAGATGCGAAGATTTATCGCGGGCGACTAATCTCCACGTGTGCCACTGCCCTAACCCTGCTGCAAAACAAGTGGCCCTGCACCAATCGCCTATGAAATTGTCCATTCTGTAGAGCAGACACCACTGGGTGCGAGTTCTGAAGATTTAAAACTTTATTTTAAAGGGAATCTAAAACTTCATATCTTTATATAGTGAAAAAAAATTATTGTAAGCAACATTCCAATATACAACATTGTCAATGATAAATTTATAAATATTGCTTTCCACCTAAATCAGTTTAGCCCTTTCTGTTTGTCAGTTCTGACTACGGTGTAGTAGAATTTAGTCTCCAGCTGGTTTCTGCTATGTTGTAAAACCACTGAAAATGCTGACTTAATGTATACTGGAAAGTTGCTTAGAATTACGTTTGGTGATCTAAAATTTACAGATGTCTGCTCAGCTGCTTATGAGTGTTTACAGGCATAGTCAGTTGCGTAACTACCCTCCCTGGTCTTCCATCTGGTGCAGGGGGAAGGGGACCTGTTCCAAAAGTCACTCTTATAGCTTGCCACTGTTAATGGCTGAGTGTATCTTCTCCTGTACTCCATAAGCGAATGGCTATTGAGGGTCCAGACTGGGATTTGAAATAGACCCTGGCATTTCAAGTACATAGAGGCCGAAACAGCCCCCCACCAGCCCAACAGATATTGTTATTCTCCATGTAGTCACCTAGCCCTTTTGCTCTCTCCTTTCTTGTTTTAAGGTAACTGTAATGAGTTATACCAAATGCTTTACATCATTTCAGAATGATGTTAGACAGAAATATTGATGCAATGTTCTTAATATATTCTCTGTGTGATGAAATTTGCTATTTTCAGCTATTATTGCAAACTTGTAAATTCATCTGTGCTTGTACTAAACCTAGTGTACCCAACAGGGCTATCAAACCAGTGTCGGCTCTCACACAGAGGAGATTTACACAAATGGATCTGCAGCTTCAGGGACAGAGGAAAAGAAGAGAGTACGACTTGTTCAGTTTGAAAGAGAAACCGAAGAACCTATGGTAAGTAAAGGGACATAGGCAGAGGTCTGGAAAAATAGTTTTAAAAAAGCTGGATATTTAAAAGAAACGGGGAAAAAAAAACATATTTACAGACTAGAAAGCAAGTGGATCTAAGCAGAAGTGACGGTGAGCTGGACTTACACCCAATTCTGCATTTACTGATGCCCTATTAAGCCTCCAAAAGGGTCACTAGCATGTACAATTTTAAATTTGAAAAAAATTGATTGCCACCCAATAAAATCTCTATCCAAAACTGACCTTCCAGGCAAATTATTAGTCAAATAGAAAATATTAGTGAGAAAAAAGTCTAACTGGAAAAATGTTGCCTCTTATGACCCTAAAGTGTCATATAGCCATGGCAACAGTGTTGCTTAGACATGGAAGTATCATTTTACCTAAAGAATAGTTATTATGCTAAATAATTTAAAATATTATGTTCTCCCTCTCCCTAATCTTTATATTTTATATATTTTTTCAAGTATTCAATTTAAAATGGCATGCACTTTATAATCCGAATATATGTAAATGAAGCTCCAGTTAACATGGGAAATTATTCCAATAAGTATCAACACAGAGGGAAGGAAAGGTAATTCTGGACCGTTTGGGTCAAATCATGAATATATAGTCTTGGGGTGGAATGAAGGGACCAATAATATAATAAAGTGATCCAGCACTTGCAAATAAATTATCGGCTACAAAAGTCCAATTTTATCTGAAAAAGGTTTTCATTTATTGGGCCTGTTAGCAGACACACAGTGATCACTGTGAAGACAAATATCCAATATCCTTTTTGTATCTCTGCAAAACAAGCCAACTCTGTGCCTGTTTGTGCAGAGAGAGTGGATTGGAACACACTGGCTTCCCTCTGCATGCAGAGAAAATGTTTGAAGCAAGAATTCAAGGCTGTACCTAATGTGCCATTGGCCCTATGGTCCAGTTAACCAGTCAGTGGGTTGAATGCAGGGTCGGACTGTGTCACCAGGGCACGGCAAAAAACCTGGTGGCCCCGGCGGCCCAGACCGGATTCCTGTCGCCGTTTCCCCGGCTGCCGATGTCCCTTCCCTGACGCATTGAAAGGAAGTTTTGTGCTCAGGGGAGGACGTCGGGCAGGTGGTGGGGCCCCTGGGGCGGAACTCCTGGTTCGCCCTGCACCCCCCAGTTTGACCCTGGTTGAATGACAGGTTAGAGTTAATAGAGACAGTTCACCAGTCAGTGGGTTGAATGACGGTAAATGAAAACATAATTAAAATAATGATAAATATCTAGCTTCTGAATTAATGTGCGTCCTGGTTGACTGGTGCTGCTAGATCTGCCAAATAAATAAGAAAGGCAGTAAATTAAAAAAAAAAAAAAATTAAAAACAGTCTATACTAAGGTGTACATCGCAGTAAAAGTTGGTTCTACGATGAACCTTCCTTTTAAGGCTGGGAAATGAAATCTTACAAGGCTGTTCTAGAAGGTAAACATCTATATCATAAAAAAACACTTTTTTTTTTTTTTTTTTTTTAAAGTAAAGCCACCTGAATAATTGATGTAATAGCAGTGATGGATTTTTTTTTCCTGCTCTCTATTAAGAAAAATCTAAGCAAACACTGCAAGACCTGTACATTTGGCAAGGTTGAATTGTTGCCTGATTTGGCAACCCAGGTTGTTGGCCAAACCATGCTTTACTCATTTGTCACCCTGACTATCAACCAGAATTTTCTTTGCATGACTAATTTTTTGGATGGATTCAGTTGGTTAGAACATGTGACTTTAATGCTCTGGACAACTGAACTTGAAATGTTTGTGTTCACAGGTGATGTATTTTATTTATCTTAAATATGTTAGCTGTTTGCTGACAGTCGCTAGGTTACTATGTGTCCCTGCCAGTGAAGCCCAAATCTAAGCAGAGCAATATAGTAAAAGACAAGGCAGTATTCTTTTAATTTGCAAAAAATAATTCTTTAGTAGTGAAATGTTTTCATTAAAGAAACACTAATCTCTTTTAACAGGGTATTACGCTCAAGGTAAATTCACAGCAGAGCTGTATAGTTGCTCGCATCTTACATGGAGGATTCATTCACAGACAAGGTTCTTGTTTTCATTTTTGTATTTTTTTCTTAATTGTGTATATTGCTTTCATCTTACTTTGCTAAAGTTGGCTGTGCAAAATCCTCTCAGTTGGTGAGGTCCCAAGATGAGAAGATCTGGGCCTAATTTGGCCACATGCTAGGCCATATCAGAGTTTAATTGATTTTCGAATAGACATTGGTTAGGCAGGCCTGTCAGTGGGTCCCATACACAGGCTAATAACCTGCCTTCCATTTCTGGAAGGACTAAAGGTCCCCATACACGGGCAGATCCGCTCGCTTGGCAGATCTTCTCCCGATATCCCCCACCTGCGATATTGGGAGAATCCAGGTTAATTTGATCGTTTGGCCCTGGAGCAAACGATCGAATTATAATGATGGGCATAGGCAAAGTCGGTCCAGGGACCGCATCACCGAGCCGATGCGGTCCCCGATCCGACTAGATTTTCTTACCTGCCCGATCGAGATCACGGGCCGATTAGCTGCAAAATCGGTCCAAGGGACCGATATTGGCAGCTACTATCGGCCCGTGTATGGGGACCTTTAGTCGGTAGCTTTTATTGGCCAGCTACCTTAATACATAAAATCTTAGGTTAAGAAAAACATTTGTTTTGCTGAAAAAAATTGATTAGCATGTAGCTGATCAGAGATTTTTTTTTTTTCACCCACCCCCTGAAGCTTTGTTTCTAGAAAGGAAAATATTGTCAGGTGTCAGGAAATGTAACTGGAATGGGTAATGGAAATAAAATGTTGCAGACAATCTTCTAATTAATTCCTTAGACTGCGTGCATAAAAAGGACATTTCTGTGCATTTTTTAAATACTGTGCATAGAAAACCAATAAAGCCTTGAACTATGTGTATGGATAGAACATTTTCTGTGCACTTAACAAAGCAAATGAACAGCTGAGAGTGAAAAAATAATTATAGGTGATCCATTTCAAAAAGCTACTTTTTAAGAATTCTTTTCATTTTATTAATATCATTATGTAAATATATATAACTCTTTTAGCTGTTTAGATAATCTTTGTTGTTTAGTCTCCCTGTCTGTGTAACTAAAGGCCCAAGGGCATTTAATGATTTGTAGGTCAGACAAGACTAACAGGCAAACCAGTTCAGCAGGGATTGCATGGAATGCAGCAGAAGAACACTGGTGTGATAGCAGTTTAAATAAAGCCAAATTCAACATTAAATTACACAGAGGGCACCATAAGTCAGATAGCACACAGATCCACTCCCATAAACCTCTTAAAGGAATACTGTCATGGGAAAACATGTTTTTTTCCAAAACACATCAGTTAATAGAGCTTCTCCAGAAGAATCCTGCATTGATTTTTTTATATTTATTGTTGAAATTTATTCGTTTCCCAGGGTGCCACATCCATGCGACCTGTGCTCTGATAAACTTCAGTCACACTTTACTGTTGAGCTGCAAGTTTTTTTATATTTATTGTTGAAATTTCACATGGGGCTAGCCATATTATTCGTTTCCCAGGGTGCCACATCCATGCGACCTGTGCTCTGATAAACTTCAGTCACACTTTACTGTTGAGCTGCAAGTTGGAGGGATATCACCCCCCTCCCAGCAGCCGATCTGCAGAACAATGGGAAGCGAGCAAGATAGCAGTATATATCAGAATAGCACTCAATAGTAAGAAATCCAAGTGCGGCTTATGGCGACTTCAGTTACATGGGAATTAAAGAAACAATTGGTTACCTGAAAGCAGTTCTAATGTGTAGCGCTGGCTCCTTCTCAAAGCTCAGACTCAGACACAAAGCACTGAGATGGCGCCTACACACCAATATTACAACTAAAAAAAAATATGTTTGTTGGTTCAAGAATAACATTTTAAATGGTAGAGTGAATTATTTGCTATGTAAACAGTGTAATTTAGAAATAAAATGTATACTATAAAAATTACGACAGTATCCCTTTAAGGAGAACAGAAGGGGACAGACAGACCACTAAAGCTGGCCATACACGCACTGATGATATCGTACGAAACCTCGTTTCATACGATATTCAGTGTGTGTATTGCAGCTCAATCAGCCGACCGATATCGCAAAAGGCTGCGGATATCGGTCAACTCACCGATTGGCCAGGTTAAAAGGCGCCCGAGCAAAATCTAAGTTCAGGGCTGAATCAGCAGAAGGAGTTTTTTGTTTCTACCTCCATATTTGATGATTCAGCCCTGAATGTCTGTGGAGGGTGGGAACGATCTTTCGTGCGACCATTGGTCACATGAAAGATCGAAAATTGCTATGTGTATGGCCACCTTAAAGGAACAGTAACACAAAAATATTTAAAAACCTTATAAATCACAAAACATCTCTAACATTAGGTCTAGCCTTTCCCCTCTTGCCTTTTTGAAATGCTTCATGTAGAATTTTAGTGACAAACTGCTCCATAGCAGCACAGCGAAAAGGCGATGGGTGCTTGAATTCCTGTGTGCACTGACCCGGAAGTTGTCTTCATGTAGGAGGACCTTCGGCACTTAAGCTTTTTATCAGCTTATGTAGTTTAAATTTATGATCGCAACATTACCCCCCAAACTGTCTGAAGAAATAGAAACATAAATTTAAACTGCATACGCTAATAAAAAGCTTAAGTTCCCGAAGGTCCTCCGACACGAAGACAACTTCCGGGTCAGTAAACACAGAAATTTAAGGACCTGTCGCCTTTTCGCTGTGCTGCTATGGAGCAGTTCGTCACTAAAATTCTACACAAAGCATTTAAAAAAGGCAAGGGGGGAAAGGCTAGACCTAATGTTAGAGATGTTTTGTGACTTATAAGGTATTTAAATATTTTTGTGTTACTGTTCCTTTAAGAAACTGCACTAACAGCATTGGTCCAACTAAAGAATGTTCTGTTTATCACCTTTCTTTGCAATCTATCTTTTAGTCAGTTCCCTATCCAAGTACAACACTATTCAAGGCCAATTTTCCTTAATTTAATCATTAACCTTTTATTAATGCTATATCAAATAGCTTAAGCAAAGTAGATCACATCCACAAAAACATCAGCAGTAAGATTTGGAAATACCATTTTTCCACCCAGAGCAATAACTTATGTTAAATTTTGTATTTTTAGAATTCACACTCATTCACTATAAAGATATATTCCACTCATTTTAGCTGCTACTACATTATCTAGGCTAGCCATACTACTTTTGAGTTATAATTTAGTGCCTTTTAGATCTCATTCAGCTGCATTATACATGAAACATTTCTCTTACAGGTTCACTTCATGTTGGAGATGAAATTCTGGAAATTAACGGGAAAAGTGTCCGAAATCAAAGTGTGGATCATCTGCAGAGTGTTCTGGTAAATTTAAATGTTACTTGATTTAGCTTTACAGAGGAAGGTGTATGGGCAATGTACATTTAGGTTGGTTGTAATGTTTTGGGAAGGGTTTTTGGAATATAGAAGTAACCTTGATGAAAAGCCCACAACGCTACATTCTGATTATATTTTATTCCTTTTTAGAAAGAAAGCAAAGGGACCGTTGTTTTAAAAGTGTCACCATCACAGAGCAATCGCAAGCCCCCACTCCAGGTAATAATTCTCATCAATCCAGTTTTATCCTGATCATTTCATATCATATAGACAAGTGGTTGAAGTGTCTTGTGCTGTAGTATGTTTGAACGTATATTAAACATACCACCAACAGAGGGAAAGTACATGAAATAGCTAATGCAGCGCAAACTTACACAACTTTTCAATATAACAGTTTTCATACACTTCCTTGTATGGCATTGTTAGTTATAATCCTGCCTCCAAATATGCGAAAGAGTAGATAATTGTCCCTTAATATGGAATCTTGTACAGCACGCTATGCACTAGGCCGTGAATGAGGCCATGCTGTAACATAGCTCACGGCTGATTATACAGCTGCAGTGTCCCTGATAGCTGCTAATCCTATACTTACCATTCACTGTGCATTGAAGCTCAGCAAATTCTTTCTTTTACATTCTTTTGCTTATCCCTTTTAAAAAAGAAAAGTTTGTCATTTGGCTTTAGCTGAAAGCCACCGCAGTCTTTGCCTACTGAGGGGAAGGTGGAAATTTGCATGCCACTATTATCATTGAACAATGAAATATGTATTTACCCTCACGTATAATTCTCTTTTTTTATTTATTTTTTTTAAGATGTATGTCCGAGCTCTGTTTGATTACAACCCTCTTTCTGATACACTGATACCATGTCGCGAGGCTGGCTTGGCCTTTCATACTGGAGATATCCTTCAGATCATAAACAAGGATGATTCCAATTGGTGGCAAGGACGTTTACAGGGTGAGGGGTCAGCTGGGCTGATTCCCTCTCCAGAACTTCAGGAGTGGTATGTATTAAATGAGATGTATGCTAATGAAGCTAATTCACAGGTTTACTCTATTGTCTTGGTTTTTATAAATTATGCCCAGTATCTTTACAACATTGCAGTGTTGCTGATAATGTTAAAAAGACATTAA
This sequence comes from Xenopus tropicalis, assembly GCF_000004195.4. Taxonomy (NCBI): domain Eukaryota; kingdom Metazoa; phylum Chordata; class Amphibia; order Anura; family Pipidae; genus Xenopus; species Xenopus tropicalis. The sequence goes on from NC_030680.2 coordinate 40,908,957, forward strand.
GTCTTCAAATTATTATGTTAATTTAATTCAGTAATGTACTCTATGGAGTTATGTTCATTATGTAACTGCATTAGAGATGCTACTGATTTTTTTATTCTTATTTGTGCAGTGTCTTCTCTCTTCTGCTCTAAAAGGAAATTTAAAACCTTTTTTGCAGATTCACACTTTTGCTCAGATAATTGCTAATTTCTAATGTATCCAAAGCAATAGTTTTCTGACCTAATTAAAGGTCTACTAAAGGTGGACATACTCAAGATATGCTTGGTGGGTCATCAGGTTAATTCAATCATTTGGCCCTAGGGCCAAATTAAAACGGCGGGTATGGGGGCAGTCAGACCGAGAACTGCATCAGTGAGCCAATGCGGTCCCCAATCCAATGGGAAAATCAAACCTGCCCGATTGACACCTGGCTCATTTTTTGCCAGATGTTGACAGGAGAGGCCTGTCGGGGGTCCTCATACAGGGGCAGATAAGCCAAATCAGTCTAAAGGACTCAAATTGGAAGCTTAAATCTGTCCGTGTACAGCCACCTTAACAAGGGAAGCAACTTCTCAAGTGGATGATCCCTAATTTGTCTTTCCCCTTTTTTTTATTCTCTATTTTAGTAATGTCTCAAAATTATACTGCATAGTATAGATCTGTATCTTTTATCCTGTTTACATACCCTTTACTTGTACAAGAACCTCCTGTGGGTATAGTTCACTGAAAGAAAAATTGGGTCAGTTAACTCCTGCGTTACTTTGTGGTGGACCTTACAAAAAAAGCCACTGTGTCTGAACACAATAAAAACTCTTGTATAAAGCGTACATAATCCTATTAAGCCTGTGTATTTGATATCTCAAGACCAAATTTTCCTCTAGTGTAAAAAAGATTGATTAATGTGCATAACCTGGCCCCTTAGCTTGTTTGCAGTTTATTTTTTTGCATATATTTTCAGAAACAGGTACTTTGAGTTACAAGTTTATGATCATAAAACCCACAATACAACATTGAGGTAAATCTCATGATGCGCCTAACTACTTACCTTTGATCATATCTTTTATAGTCTGACACCTTCCCAGATTGCATTAAGTATCTCTATTAATCTCGCTGGCTGATTCTTATACGCTCAGCTAGCATAAATCCGCATTAGTGGCAAAGCAACACAACTGGGTTTTAGTAATTTTTAAATGTTTTAAGAAGACTTAGATTGTGTGATCCAAAATGTGATTTGTATTACTGAAAGACCCCCTCAATCCAAGGTCACAAGCATTCTAGATAGGTCCCAGAACTGTATTTATTATTCGTGTATGTTTATTTATGTAGCTCTACCGAAGCTTGGCATAAAGTGTGTGTCAAGGATAAAACATTCAGTTAGCTGCAGTATATATCACAGACTGAATGCAGTAGGGTTCACAAAATCAGAAGTATGCCATAATTCAAATATTGTGTGAATCGCTAAATTTTGTATTCACTGGAGCACTTTGTGTTGTTTGAGATGAGAGAAATCATCTCAACTTTTCGTTTTGTGGTTTTTTGCTTTTCTTTCTTCACAGGCGTGTGGCAAGCTCCAGTACAACAAATCAGAATCCACAGAGTTGTAGTCCTTTTAGCAAGAAGAAGAAATGTAAAGACAAATACCTGGCAAAGCACAGTTCTAGTGAGTCAACTGCTAAATAAATTATTGTAGTTAACTATATAATGTAGTGTATGTATGTGTATATATCATATTTATATAATATTATATATGCAACATGGACAGAGCATCAAATAAGTACCACACTCAACGGGCTCAGAGATTTATTAAAATCAGTTACTTTATCTACTTCTTTCTCTCTCTAACGTATAGAACTGTTATCTGAAATGCCTGGGAAATGCAGATTTTTTTCCGTTATTTGGAGCCCTTTGACTTAATGCTACTAAAAAACTTTTTAATATTGAATAAAAATTAGGCCAACTTTGTTAAGTACAAAATGTTAGAACGAAAAATCATTCCTTTTTATATGTTAAACCATACTTTATAATAGATTCAATATTAAATATTATTAGGCATTTAGTTGATGATATCATATATTTTTTCTGCAGTATTTGACCAGCTTGATGTAGTGTCCTATGAGGAAGTAGTATCTCTACCAGCTTTTACAAGAAAGACCCTTGTGCTGATCGGTTAGTAAAAGACCTTTTTTTTTCTGAGACCCATTTTTATAAACACATATTGTTAATTAGAACCCTTTACAATATTGCTTTTCTCTTTCTCAGGCGTAAGTGGGGTTGGACGCAGCCACATAAAAAATACTTTATTAGCCAAATACCCAGAAAGATTTGTGTATCCAGCACCACGTAAGTATCTTACTCTAATATTTTGATATTTGTGTATAATGCTACTGATGATTATGAGGTTCTGATTCACCTCTATTTAAATTTACTCTAAGCGTATAATCTCTTTCACACAGTGCTGCAATTCATGCTGTTTTCTATTTGTGATACCATTTTATTTTGTATAATGTGATTGTGACAGTCTAGTGATGACAAAACCACACATACAAACCAGGTGGCAATATACCACACTTTACGGGGAGTGTTTAACATTCACAAAGAATGCACCATTAAACAATACCATGTTGCTTCCTGTTAGTGATGCAATGGCAACCCTGACTTGGCCTCAGCCCAGCCATTACAGCCTTTCTCTATTTGTCCCAACCCATGGCTGTGACCAGCAAAACTGCATCCTGCCATGATTTATATACATGTGCCTGACCCCAGGAGACGGTTGTCACGGTTGGGTCCAGGAGAGAAATCATCTAAGCAGGAAATGTATTAACACAGGCATTGTGGTGTATAGACCAAAGTGTCAGTCACAAAAAATAATGTCATGCACTATTTATATTTTAGCATCTGTATGTACTATGTAGCGGGGACATCATGTGAATATTGAGTTACAATATTCACAATAGACACAAAGTACTGCACAGAGCCTTTTATGACACATATAACACACAACATGCATTTTGTTTACAAAAACCAATATATCAGCCATGAAAATATGTATCCAAAATCTTAGCCTCCTCTAAAGATGTAGCGCCACTCACCCTGCACAGGCTATTGGAAGGAAAACCACTGCTAAGCTTTCAGATAAGTGCTGACTTTATTACAAAATTTAAAAGAAACTAGTAACTTTTGCTAACAAGTCCATATTGACAAAAGACTTCTTAACTTTAAAGTTGACATTTCCTTTAATGGATCATATATTGTCTGTTGTAAGAGGTAATTGATTGGTAGGGTTCAGAATGTATTGGGTGCCTTTTTTAGCAAGGAGAGGGAACTTACTTGTGTAATTACAGTGATACAGTTTACCACTTACCTTAGTGGTAGACCGTAAAGCTATTAGGACTTGTGTGATACATGCAAAACTACATAAAGCCATGCTGACTCTGTAATCCATTAATTGTGCACTGAACTGCAGTTGATGCTTAGTAATTACTTTTTGCAAACAGGTTTATTCTTATAGTCATAAATGTTTTATTGCAATGCCCTTTTGCCCATGCTGATTATCAGTAGTGTGTTAAGAATTGCTGACTGATGTTGGAATGAGCCAGTTAGAGCAGCTGAAATTTCTCAGGGACTCAAAGGACTCAAAGGTGTGTTTGTCACAGCTGCAAAAAAAGAAAAAAAAAACAATTATGCCAAAACGCCATAGGCAAAAAGTACATTTAAAAAAGCCATATTCAAGGAGCTCATGTTAAACAAGGTGGTATACTGCTCCTTTAACACTTTTAGAAAATGATACGTGCTATTTAAATATTTTTGGCTTTACAGTAATGGGGCAGGTACAGAAGCTGTTTTTATCAGTTAGATATAATTGCATTTAAATGCAGTCGGATGGAAACAAGGACTAAGAGATGGTAACTAGGGCTAATCTATGGAAATTCTTAATGATGCATTTCACATCTTTCATTGTCCGTTTTTGACTTTACTTTACACACAACTGATTCAACAAGATTGTAGTTAATTTTTTTTTTCTTTTTACAGACACCTCCCGTCCCCCTAAACGCGGAGAGGAGGAGAGTGGCTCGTATCACTTTGTTTCAGCAGAGGAAATGAGCCGGGCAATCTCAGAAAATGAGTTCCTGGAATATGGCAGCTTTAGTGGATATATGTTTGGAACAAAGATCCAGACTGTGAAGGAGGTTCATAAAGATGGGAAAGTTGCTATTTTGGATATTGAGCCACAGGTGAGAAGGGAGCTATATGCTACGTGGAGTCCAAAAAATTAGAGGGTACGAGCTAAATATTTCAAGCATAATGTTCTGCTTAAAATTACATGGCTGCTGTCATCTATCAGCAGCCATGTAATGCTTTTCCACCTTTTTTTATTTTTCAGTTCGTCAGTGCTCATAGCCTTGCTTTAATGCTACTTAGGTTCAGATATGGGGTTTTGTTTATCGGTACCATGTTCTGTTACTGGAGGAAAAATTTTACTAAACGGTAAAATATATATTTAGAAATTCTTTACATGTATTTACAAAATCTAAACAATACGTTTTATCTCTCTTCAAACACTACTTTAATATAACCCTTTGCAATTAATGACATAGGTACTGCAGGTACTGTCACGTGTAAGAATAAAGAGACAATTAGAGCGCACAGTGTGTTTACTGGTGTAGTCCACTTTTTTTCTGAGCTAAAAATGTTGATCTTTGTGAACTCTTTGTCAATTAGACTCTGAAGATGGTTCGTACAGCAGAATTGGCTCCCTTTATTGTGTTTATTTCACCCACAGACAAAGAGGAGGTAAGAGACTTAATTTTTTTTTTTGTAGTGATTTAGAAGTATGAGTTCTTGAATGAAGTTTTCCAAATAACGCATATAAACTACTTGAGAATGTTCCTCTGTAACAAATTGCTCATATCTAACTGCCTCACCAATATCATTGTTGAAATGATTTAAGGGCACTGTAAGGGTTTGTTTGTTTTTTTTACCATGGTTGCCTTGCAGCGCTATGGCCCTGAATTTGACGGATCTGCACAGACAAACAAAATATTAAGTGATAGGGCCACACAGTCAGCAGCTTACTATTAAAAACGTACGTCTAGGTGTGCATACCCTCTTATCTTGAGGAGGTAAACCATACCAGAAGTTATAACAGGCATGCGCAAATCCCACAACCAAGTGTAGTATTAAAGAAAGCAAACATTATTTGCTAACACATATAAAGGTACAATACATAACCTTATCTTTCTGTGCTGCACTGAAACATAGGCTCCATTGGCCTACTGCTACACCTGGCCTTGGGGTCTGTGAGTGCCCGCTGTATCTCCTGGTATAGACTGTCTGCATGTATTATGTAGGTTCTTTACATGTGTGCATTGGTTGCCTGTGAGTGTTCTACAAACATATAGGCAGCTCCATTGTCTTGTGATAAAATGTTCCCTTGTTTGTTGTGAAAATATGATAGGGAACAAAGAATATAATAGGAATTAATTAACAAATTTTTTTACTTTCAATATTAAAAGGAGTACATATTTAGCAATGAAAGAGAGTGTTTAATTAGCAGCCTATTTATAAGATATAACACAACTCCATAAGCCCAAATCTAATATATACCTCCTCATAATCATTTTTTCAGCTTTATTTTTTTTTTTTTTTGAATATTCATGTTAACCTTCTCTGTTTTTAACACAGCATCCCATTTACAATTCTTCCCCGTGATTTACTTAGAAAAATTTTTTGTTTCTTTTCAGTCGGAGGCTCTGCAGAAGCTGCGTGCAGACTCAGATGTCCTTCGCTCCCGATATGCACAGCATTTTGACCTGACTCTAGTTAATAATGGAGTTGAGCAGACAGTGCAGGATCTGTTGGAAGCTTTTGATGCAGCCTGTTCTTCCCCTCAGTGGGTTCCTGTTACGTGGGTGTACTAAAAACTTACTAATAGGTGAATCCCAAAAATCATTGATCCCATTCAGCCATGAAAACTTACCCTTGGCCCCTAAGAATTACTCAAGTTTACCACAAAAGTCTTTCTTCCTATATAAAACACATAGGAGAACAGGGTAATCTCTTATCAACTGCAATAGAAAACCAGTTGTTTAGAACCGTGCTGTCAAGCTTTTGTGCTGATTATAATTATGGACAGCCTTGATCTAGATTAAGATAATCTGAGTCTTACAATGCATTTTGATTCCAGAATACTTAAACATTGCCCAAATTGAACAGATGACATCTGGGAACTTTTCCAAACATACCCACCCAGAGAAGCCAGTGACATCATTTATCCTAAACTGTTAGGACACAGCATAAGGTTGCCAGATCATGTACAAAATGGGCTAGTAGAGCTGCACTGATTGAATTTAATTTTAATGCAATATGTTTGCAATCAGCTCATCTCATCTGAATTTATAGTTTCACATGATTTGGTAACAGTAACATAGAGGTCATTGTGCAGTGAAGTATGCCGTGTAAACTCTTAGAAAAAAAAAACATAAATTGTCCTTTTCCTGCTATAAATATTTATCAGAAAATATACCTTATTTTATAAGCAGGACTTTCTCCCAATTATTTCTCTTGGATAGTACAGCATGACTAATTACTTTCCCATGCTGCTATTATTGATATTACAGACTGTGGGCTGTACTAAATGTTAACATTTTTACTGAACTAGGCTTGGTAAAATGGGAATGCCTATGATGCTGGATATTGACCTTTGAGCATGCCTGGGTTTTTGTTACTGTTGCTGCTTTGCTCATGGCCACTTGCCTGCTTTTGCACTCGCTCCACTGAATCTAGGCAGAAATAAAAGTTTGTAACATGTTTAAAAAGTGTTTATTTAAATACAGAATGGAACTTTTCCTCTTCTAAATTGGATTAATGTAGAAATACAGAGAAGGAATGATGTGCCTTCATCCCTTACTGGTGGTTAAAGTAACATAGCTGTTATTTATAAAGCAGGGTTTGCTTTTTATTTGCAGGTTGTTAAACCCATGTTTGCATTTTTAACAGGAAAAAACTACATATCTGAATCGGTTTATTTGCCTTTCTCATAAAATACATTTTGAAATCATTACTCCTACAAAAGGCAATGGAATACAAAGTAAGCTGCCTTTCTATGACAACTGCAAAATGCACCAAACCAAATAAGAGGAGCAAAACTACTCAGGGAAGCTGTACCAAACTATAGAGGTGCTACATGCTGAAATAGGTCATCCTGTTAGTTGTCATTAATGAAAAGCAATACGAGTCTGCAGCAAATGTAAGGTGCAGATGTGAGTTTACAATATGTCATCGATATGTGCAGCAACAACAATACAGGTATTATGCATAGAAAATATTGTAATACTCATGAAAAGACAAAACAAATAAATGCTGATGAATACAGAAAGTTCAGCATTTGTATTCCATGCTGTACATCCTTAAAGGGTAGGTGTTAGTTATAAATGTAAAGCTTTCTTAGTCATTAATAACTGATATGAATGCAGTACTACACAAAAAAGTGTTGAGCCAAACCAGATTTAAACTCGTTAAGTCATGTGACTTTTACAGCCCAGGCAAATGAAGGCAGCACATTTTCATTCACAGATGATGCAACATAATAATCTATTAATTATCTATCTATTAAATATAATGCAACATAAATCTATTAATGATATATACACCTATTGCTTGTTTGTACACTTTTTATTCTTGCCTATATTTGCTTTGCATAAAATTAGAATTTTGATTGCAAACACTGTGCCCCTGATAGATAGAACTACTTGCATATTTGAGTAAATCAAAATAAGTATTCATTTCATGGCCCTGGCAGGATTATTTGTAATTCCTTGATAGCACAGAGGTAAAATAATCATTTGCATGCCATGGAAGGCAAGCCAATATCATTTTTGTTTCCTTGACTCCTCTATAGGTTTGATTGTCATTTGAAAATTCTATGCTTAAAAGAGTAAAAGTTGCACTCAGTTATTTAACAGATATATAATATTGTTATTTCTTTTTGCTGATTAACTAAATTAGGGGGCATTTAATGTGAGCTATGTTCAGATCCAAAATGAAGAATTGTTGCATCAGAGGTTGCTGCTAACTAGCTGCTTTACTAAACTTGTATAAAAACTTAACAATATTAACCCAGAGAAGCAAATTCATGCTTGTTTTTATCAAGATATTATTTTATAGAAATAATGGAGTTTGTTGATTAGCAAAGTTATGGCAGAATTGGGTTATTTTTTTACTTTTCCTTCCTGTCCAGTTATATTTTTCTACCAAATGTTCAAAAGAGCCATTTTATTCCACATTCTATGTACAGATTGGAGTTAAAGTGACTACCACAAACAATAGAATACAAAACTAAAACCTTGTTTTACTGATGAAGGGTAATGGCATGCAGGGAGATTTTGATGGCCAAAATTATCCGTTTCAGAAAATTTCAGTTCAAATGAATCAAGGGGCAAAAGCCAAAACCACAATATTTCAAAATCGCCCTATTTACCATTGTCCCAAAGAGGACTGGGTTTGCCAGAGGAGAATGGTTTTGTAAATAGGAGACCGGAAAACTCAGGCTTTACTATAATTTCTGGGATTCTGTCTCAGCAAAGCCTTATGGGAGGCATGTTTTTGCAACTTTCTGCAAATTGGGCAGATAGTCCCCTATTATAGTTGTTTCCCGCAGGCTTTGCAGAAAGGTTTCACTAGGTGTTTTATCACCATTACTCGTCTCCTGAAAAGTCATAGTAAAATATTTTCTCATTCCATGTAAGCCAAAGAGTGCATGTAGAAAGGGGAACAAAACAAAAACGGGGGTAAATGGAATAAAGGATGTAATGGATGTAAACTGTTTTTATTATATGGTGGATTTTGTTGTAATTGTTGTAAGCTGCCATCCTAAGTGTTGATGCCAAAAAAGTCATTAAAGTGTCATTTTAATAAATGATTAAAGTGTACATGGAATGTTATTTTCTCATTCAATGGGTGAGTGGTGCCTACCAAAGTGCGTGTGTTTAAATTTACCTTCTAAAGCTCAGCTGTAATTGAAGATGACTATTGACTCCATTTTTGACAATGTTTTCACCTTAAATAGGCCATAAATTATGGGAGAGAGTTTTTATTTATAAACAAAAAGTCCTTCTCTACCTATATTAATGTGTGTTATCTACTAATAAGTGTGTTTGCTGGTTCTTTTAAGCAGTTTTAATGAAGGGTGATTATGTGGGTTTTGATACCATTTAGGAAAAGAAAGACCTACATTAGAGAGTTTGCTGTTTATATGATAAAGGATTTGCCAAATCATTGAAAGGGAGGCTTTGAAATAAATGGAATGTGAGGCTTTAACCTGTATGTTTGTTAATGAACAGGACAGTAAAAGTAGCATTTATGTCATGTAATATCCTTCATTTAAATAGCAATAACATATTATGCAGTGTTTTCGAGATTGTTCATTATTAACATCTGTCCCTGCCCCTATGGAGCTTATACTCTTAGATCCCCATAATTCACATGCTGGGATCATTTTTGTAAGGAACTTGTCTTTGTGTTTCTGGAGAGCAAGGACATAAATAAGTACAGAAAAGATTTGCATGTAGGATCCCTAAATGTTATAACCACCCCAGCTCCTAACTGAATGGGTGATTGCATTAAAGATCAAAGCAAATATAAATATATACTTTTGTATGTGCAGATATTCAAACCATTGAATTTAAAACCCATTTTCCTCCCCGGAAGACACCTGTAGGAATTTAATGAAAAATTCTATGATATGATACAGGACTTGGCACATTATACATAAACCATACCTACATTCAACATCACCTAAATATTTTCCAATATCCAAACTGAACAATTAATGGAATTTGCATATTGAATAATAATAAGTAATAAAGACTTTTAAATAACTGGCAGATATTTCTCCAAACCAGGCTTCTCACCTGGTTCTGACATTACAGAAGAAACCCTGACCCCTTGTGAGTGTAGCTGCACATACTACAGAATAGGCAATAAGGCTCCGAAGCAAGACAGAACCCCACATAATGACATCATTAAAGTGATTATGTCCATCCTGCTCTTTCCTTTTCCTTCACTGCCTCACGCCCACTTCCTTATCCACTTAACAACCCTGATACAATGGAAAAAAAACATTTGCCATCTCTTCACCTAAACCTTCACAACACAACAATTCGCTTTGGAACTATGTGGTTCACTTTTGAAGCATAAAATTACTGAATAACCTATAAATCTCCAACAAAGATAATTTGTAATCCTGTCAGAGAAAGAGAAGGACAATAGCAGGAAGAATATTCTTACCAACTGAACTACATACCTCAACTATACAATCGCCAAGAGAGGGCGCCTTTAGAACTTGGGGCTTCATGTTGATAGTTCTAGACTACGCAGGCAAAGGTAAAATAATGGACTTTTTTTAAGAAAACCAACTTAAATGTATAAACCCCTACAACTAAAAAAAGGATCCAGGTCTGGAATATTAGCAGCCTTTATTAAAAATAATAGACTCCTTTCATTGTAAATGCTGTACTATAATACAGGACAAAACTGCAGCTTTGCCAGCACTCCTTTTTTGTTTTTAAAATCAATTTATCAAACAAAAAAAAAACCTGACGTAAAGGGGCTCTCGTCCCTTTCTCAACCCGTCAAGTATCACAATTCAATACACAGAACAAATAGCACACTTGTGTGTATGTATATATTTATAAAGCGGTACTTATGTACGCAGCGCTGTACAGTAAAATAGATTGATACAAACGGGGTTATTAAGATAATAGATAAATACAAAGTATAACAATAAATACAAGGGACAGTTGCAATAAGTGAAGAGTCAAAGGCACAAGAGGATGGAGGTCCCTGTCCCATAGAGCTTACAATCTAGATGGGAGAATCTCCTCCCCCCTCTCACTCATTCTTCTTAAAGGAGAAGGAAAAATGCAACCACTGGGGGATGGCAAAATGTTAGGCACCCCCTAGGGATTGTAATCGCTTACCAGAAACTCCTGTCCAGTGCTCCTATTGGGAGAAAACTACACCAGCCAGGGTTAATGCAGACGAGCCATCTGCTTCCCTTCTCTGCTTTTGACAAGATACCAGGGCCTTAGTGCAGATTTCTCTAACAGGAGCACTGCCAGGGGTTTCAGGTGATTACAATCACTGGGGGGTGCCTAACATTTTGTAACCTCCTCAGTGGTTGTAACTTTCCTTCTCCTTTAAAGGGGGAGGAGACAACTTCAATAGCAATTCTCATATAAAACTGTATAAAGTCTCTATTTATTCCCCGGAGTTCTAGTGTATCTAGTGTATGACTCCAATACAATATAGTGCACCTTCAAGTGCTAAATGTGCCCTAAGGGCTCTGGCACACAAGGGAGATTAGTCGCCTGAGACAAATCTCCCTTGTTGCGTGCGACAAATCTCCCCGATATGGCATCCCACCAGCGAAAATGTAAATCGCCGGTGGGATGGCATACGCGGCGGCGCGATTTGCGGAAATCGCCGAAGTTGCCTCGACATAACTAGGTCTGTAATAGGTAAAGGACATCAATCTAATATGCACATAAACACCCATTGGATATATACAATTGAAAGCAAAGTTTTGGGCTATCCTTGACAAATATTTGACATATTTGGTTAATTTTGTAAGCTAAAAGTAGTAAATAACTACTGTGGGTATCAGTGTGTTAAAAAGCAACATATTTGTACAATTAATAATAATAAGTAATACAATAAGAACAGAAGGAGAGAATAAGAATATAAAATGGAAGCAGAATTGGGAAAGAGATACAGAGACACATGAAATCACTGAAAGAACATATAATTTCGAATTTGAGAGCACATAAGATGAGAAGGGGAAGACTGCATGGCATGGTGGGGGGGGATTATGGGGTAGATTTATCAAAATGTGAGTTTAGAGCTTAATAGATAAAAACTCACCCATGTTCTATTCATTCTTATTGGATTTTTAAAAGCATAGTTATCAAATGGTAAACTCATTGATAAATATGCTTCTAAAAATCCAATAGGAATAAATAGAACGTGGATGAGTTTTTATGTATTAAGCTCTAAACTCACATTTGATATTTGATATTTTAAACAAAAGACCAGTCCACAAATACATAAACCCACTGTCTCTCTGTGTTTGTGTCTGTGTAGTTTGATATTTATCTGAAGCAAATCTGTGCTATAACTATAAAGTGAACTGCAAAACCTTCATCCCAGAATTACTCAAGATAATTTAATTTCTGTCCACCATTCTTAGAATACTATAGGGTTAATGCCATTTATTACAGGTCCTTGCACCCAAACATGTTCCTTCCAATTCTGTATAGTTGCACTAAACGTCATGCCATCTATCCTGTCGTTTCTGCAGAATCCCACACAAGTGTGCCTACTGATACTGAAACCCTGCAGTAATTGAACTTGGACTTACTAAAAAAACAATGACCAATGCCAAGACCAAATGGAGAAGGCCTTATAGGTTAAATTTGAGTTAAACTGTAGATGGGGCCTAAGAACTACTCAGTTCTATGATTGAAGCTTGGATTTCATATGCAGCAATATATTCTGATGGCACTGTGGAGTCGTCAGAGGAAATAGAAAGTTGCTGTTTATCTTTATATACATGGAATTATAATTTTTATTCCATCTTGCTGGTATTTTAAACAAAAGACCAATTCACAAATACATAATCCCATTGTCTCTTTGTGCTTGTGTCTATGTAATTTAATATTTATCTGAAGCAAACCTGTGCTCTAAAATATTGAACTATAAAGTGAATGGTAAAACCTTCATCCAAGAATTACTCAAGACAAGCAATTTATTTACTGATACTTTATTCCAGTTCTGAATATTTCAGACAGTTACATTACATTTCACAATTTTTTTTCACTCCACCATTCTGGGAATACTATATTTTGGAATGTGCATTAGTTGGAAGCCACAATCTCGTCAACCCAAGAACGGAGAACTGTGACACGGGCGTACACACCTGGACTGTTTGTTGCACACATACTGCTTCCCCAGGACACAATGCCAACAAGTGTCCATGCATCATTAGCCTGGCATACAAGTGGTCCACCAGAATCACCCTGTGTGTGAACAAGAAAATAAATACCGGACTATTGGAAATACATCAAAGGAGTTGGAAACTATAATAATAATGAAGAAACTTTAAAACATACATTATAATACAATAAGTTGAAATGGTTTGATTTAAAAAAAACTTCAATGATGTAGCATAGAATAGGTAAAGAAAGAGAAAAAATTGAAAAGTCAGCTGAGATATCAGGTTATAGTATGGGAAAGGGTAGGGGTGGTCTTAGCTACAAACCATGCAGGAAGAGGAGCCAGCAGCACCAGCGCAGATCATTGTGCCAGTGATATTATTTCCCCAGTAGCTCTTGCACTGGTCGTTTGTCAGCAGAGGTAGAGCAGTTTGCTGCAGTAGATTTGGAGTTGTAAATGCTGTATAAATAAACCAAGAACAATTGTAATCATGTATTTATCTAACAGCATACATTAGTCCTATTGACAGGGATTGTGTGTATATGTATGATTGGGTATCATCCCTGCAACCATAAATAACATGGATTTAGCCTTTGGATCTCACCGTTGTATCTGGTCTTTCCCCACCCACTGGTAACACAGATGCGCCCTCCTTCATAATCTTCTCCAATATTAGCCAGACAAACTGGAGCCACAGTTGCGCCAAGGACAGCTGGAGTGGCTAGCTTAATCAGGGAAATATCATTGTTGATTGTGTTGGAATTCCACTGTGGGTGTGTGAAGACCTGTTGCCAAAAAGAGTCAATTTAATTAAAAAGATTCCAAAAACATTTTTTTTTTTTTTTTAAGATATAATGTTTAGCTATCAAGTGTGCTGAATGCTCGTGTGTTTAACTGCAAACTGGGCAATAATGTAATCTGGCTGGTTAAGACAATACTCAGTGATGCCTGATGAGGTAAGACTCCACCCTGACATTATGTAATAAGCCTCACTATAAATACAGGCAAATACAGCCTTTATACCTTCATATATATTTATACTGTATGTGCCTTGCATAATATCTGGCAGCCTAAGTCATTTTGAAAATATGCAGTATAATGAGTAAATACCTTAGCAACAGCAAGAGACTGGATTTTTTCAACGTTTGAGTTTCGGTCATGCTCTCCGAGAACCACCTTATCTCTGGTCCTGTAACAAGTAGCATAGAAGCAGTAAGCATTACTTGTTCCAAAGGTTTTGGGCCACATTTTTTGTAATTGTCGGTATAAGGTAGTATGGTCACCAATTTTAAATGCCAGCCAATATGTTGTTATTGCAGAACTTTCAAATGACGAAGATTGTCTTAATGGTGCTATTTACATGAAGTCCTTGTCAGTACTATTTAGAAAAGCTTGGCCAAACAAAAACAACTCCTTGACAGTTAGAAACTTGGCATATTCCTTTTCAGAAAACGACTGAAGTATAGAAAACAGCAAAGAAAATTAAAGGTTTTTGGATGACAGTATCCGTTTAAGCGTAGCATAGGTGGCTTTCTCATTATAGTCTAGAAATCTATCAATACTTACGAGACACCACAGTGAGCAGCAGTTACAACCCACTCATTGTTAATAAGGGAACCTCCGCAAAAGTGCCATGAAGTGGAATCCTGTAAATAACAATACAGTAATCATTTCTAGAGAAGCGCTAACATCTCTCCTGTTGGTTGTTCTGCTCTTACTCTCTCTGTACCTCTCTTTCCTTCTGCTCACCCCTTATTGTCCCAGAGGTTTTTCTACTCTCTACACACCATGTACACACCCTCCCTTTCATCTCTTCTGCTCTCCTGTTTTTCCCATTCCTCTCTTTCCATTTCTTTAATTTTCATTTTTTTTACCCACTTCCCTTTATACACTGTTTTGTAGGAGCTAGAGCTTTTGGGGCAAATTTGTAATTTTTGAATGTTGAAAATACAAAGCATTGTTTCAGTGTATTACTACTTATATTAACTTAATTTGTAAACTTTTTTTCATGTGCTCCTCACTGCGTAGTCTGTTTAGTAAATAGGCTATGTATTTGTAAACCCCTTTCTCAATATTTTTACAATCATCAGTTAATTGAGAGAAAAACAAAAAGTCCCTAGATATGTCTAATGAATACAAAGGAGTTTTATTTATGAATAAGCTATTTTGTGCAAAGCTGCTAGTTCCTGAAGTGACCACAAAAGCTGTTGAAAGATACAGTCCTTCTGATGGGCTAGCAGGGCTACCATTGGATTGTAGTTGAGTTGCTGTCTAAAGCTGTAATAGATTAAAAAAAAAAATTCATGCCCCTTTGAAGCAAATTTTAGTCCCTTGGTAGTATCCTATATAACTAACATATAGCATGATGATTAGATTTCTCATCATCTGCAGAAGTACACTTGTTTTGTTGCACTCCATTTGTTTGTAGTTTAAAATAACACTATACTAACAAATCTAAATGACTATGATATTACCTGCAGGGAGACTTGCCAAGGCCAAGACCCTGGAACTGCTTCCTCGCCATTCACAATCCTGGCATAACCTGTAACCACTGGAGCGATCTGAGGTTGGCCACAGCCTGAAGGAATCAGTAACTTTTAATAATTCAAATACATAGAAACTTGTACATTATAGAAACATGACTGAATGTAATTATGTATATAGTATTCAAATAGAATATATTTAAATGTATTTGGCATCTATAACTCACAGACCCCGACAAATTTTTGCTACATGCTCACCAATAGCACATTTAAGAGATCATTACGTCTGCACTTATTCTTAATTATTCTGCAGTAAGCATATGATACAGCTATGTCTTAGGTTTGGCGATAGATTACCTGTTTTCATCCATAAAAAATCTATCTTATTTCTGTTCTTATTAGCAATGTGCATTCAGCTACTTGCCAACAGGACTTTTTCTGCCAAGAAAATTTAGATCTATAATACTTTCCCCTTCAGGCAGGGTCAACAATGTGCTTAAACTTACCATAAACTGTGGTGGCTAAAGCCAGGCAGGAAACAAGCCAAAGGAAAGCCATGATTCAAGTGAATAGTTGTTGCTTTCTGGTGGAACACTTATATACTTGTGAAAAAGTAAAGAAATAAAAAAATTAAGGTGAAGGATAGGAAAAACTCCCCCTTGAAAACAAATATGGCAACTTGAACATTTTATCAAGGTTTTCTATAAATGTTTTGTGTATATATAACATTTGCTGATAGTGAAAAGCAGATAATAAACAGAATAACATATGCTGCATACTCACACATTCCCACGTTTACTCTCTCTGATATAATATGTAAGTCACCCTATAACTCAGAGGGTTTTAGAAAGATAAAATCATGTAATACAAATATTTATTTTAACATGTTTAAAAGTATTTTTATACCTAATATGGTTTAACAAATGAAACCTGCCTATTTGCTGGCTGATCCAAAGGGAAGCTTAAGGGCTGTGACAGACGGGGAGATTAGTCGTGCGACAAATCTCCCTTGTTGCAGGCGATTTATCTCCCAGAAATGCCATCCCATGGCATACACGGCGGCACGATTTGCACGATTTCCTCTCAAGACAACTTCCGCAACGTCGGCAAATTGCACCGCCGTGTATGCCATCCCACCGGTGATTCAAATTCTAGCCGGTGGGATGGTATTTTCTGGGAGATTAGTCGCCCGCGACAAGGGAGATTTGTTGTGCGGCGACTAATCTGACTGTTTGTCACAGTCCTAAAAAGCCATCTGAAGCCATTTCCAATTTGCAAAACAATCATTTCTGACTCATGGCAATCAGACGGTCCCTGGATCAGCTTTGTACTTCATTTTAGTAACTATGTTATTTTCTCTTGTTGAAAGACATTCAGCCCTTTTTTATTATTGCCAGCACAACTTCTTTGGGAAGAGAATTCCACAACTTCACCACTAACCACGTCTGGAACCTCTAGTGATGAGCGAATCTGTTCCCTTGTCAAGTTCTGCAAAATGGCGAAAAATTCGCAAAACAGCAAAAATGGCGTGCGTAAAAAAAATTGTCGCGCTCGTAATTTTTTTCCCTGCAGCGAATTTTTGCACTCGCTTTGCAAAAAATACGCCAATGGCCAAACTTGGAGATTCGCAGCGAATCTATGCCTCGCTAAGAATTTCAGTCATCACTAGGAACCTCCTTTCTTCTATTTTTTAAAACCAAACTATATTACTTAAAAGAAACATTACTTTGTGCACTCAAATGTGCTTGAGATTCCTAATTGCAAGAAAAAATTAAGGATTCCCCTACTATAATAATTATTAAGAACAGGTTGTAGAAGATCATTTAGATAATATACAGCCTTGATATCAGGTATCAGACCCCTTATCCGGAAACCTATTATCCAGAAAGTTCCGGATTACAGAAAGGCCATCTCCCATAGACTCCATTTTAATAAAAAAATTCACATTTTTATTATTATTATTAACATTTATTTATAAAGCGCCAACATATTTTGCAGCACTGTACAATAAGTGATTTCCTTTTTCTCTGTAATTATAAAACAGTACCTTGTACTTGATCCCAACTATGATATAATTACCCCTTATTGGAGCCAAAACAACCCTACCTGTACAACAAAAAGGGTCAATTTTAAAAAGTTTGAAACATGGTTCTATCCTGTCTTTTCTGCTGAATCCTACACAAGTGCCTACTGACACAGTGGAACCACGGGGTGACTTAACTTGTGTACTAAGGATCTCTGATAAAAAACAGTCTAGATATTTAGATTGCTCAATTAAAGCATGAATAGAACATTGGTGAGTATTTATGTAATACACTTTAAACTCACATGTGATAAATCTGCTTAATTTCTTAGCTAAAGTACCACAATAAATCTTTACCTAGGTGGAAGTATCATTGTATATTGGGGTTGCCATAGTGTTACACTTTGGCACCACTGCGGATATTGTTCTGGTGCTTTGATGTTGAAGTTGACATGACCAATTCCAAGACCAAATAGAGAAAGCCTTACAGGTTGAATTTGAATTACTTTGTAGATGGATAGAGAATAAATTGTTTTTAATAAAATTATATTAAGAAGATGCCACTGATAGGCCCAGGTGATCAGCAGAACATATATTATGAAATAATCCCCATCTGAATATGAATTTTTAAATTAAAGGAGAATGCAAGTCAAAATTTAAAAAGCATACTGCCCAATAATCCTCCTATTGTTTAGTAAAAACGCCACACTTTTGGCTCACCTAATCAAATATTTACTCAGTCACACTTACTTCACCTTTTCTAGAACAGGCAGCCATCTCTAAAAAGGTATTCTCCCTTCCTTTCCCTCCTTGCTTCATACTGCACATGTGTTTCATTCCCTCCCTCCCTCCCCTCTGCCAGATCCGCTTCTGATTGGCTGGTGGGCATGTGTAGCTCAGAACAGGAGACAGGATCAAGTTACACACATGCTCAGAGAATAGGAAGGCTGCCGCTGGCACCTACAGGAAGGAGAGAGAGATTTCAGTGATGTCACTGGAGTCTTCACACTGCTGTAGGCTGCCAGCACCATATTTTAGAGAAGCAAGCAGGGATCTGGGAATTTAGATATGCAGTAAGTCCTTAAAAAGAATGCCTTTAGACTTACTTTTAATTTATATTAACCTTTCATTGTCCTTTAAAGTTAAAATTAAACAAACTATAACAAACCCTATCTATCCTCCTTCTGCAAAGGTAATAAACTACTATTTATGCCTAAAGTTAGAGTTTGGATTTTATGCGCAGCCATGTATTCTGATGGTACTGTGGAATTATAAGAGTAAGTAGAAAGCAGTTGCTTATTTTTTTACACAATGAAATAAGAGCAATTCACAAGTATATATACCTATTGTCTCTAGGTGTTTGTGTCTGTGTAGTTTGATATTTATATAAAGAAATCTGAAGCAAATCAGTGCTAAAACAGAGCTGTCCAACTTCTCTGGTACCAAGGGCCGGAATTTTTCTGCCCAACGCGATAGAGGGCCGATAATGAAAGCCAGTTTGACCACTCCCCCTTTTTAAACCACACCCACTTAAAACCACACCCATGTTATCACAAGAGCTTTTAAGACTATACCCACATTATTGGTGGTAGCGCAGCAAAACCCAAAATGGTTGGTGCTCACTGTAGAGATATCACCCTTCATTCATATGTAAAAGAATTATATTATGTCTTATTAAGACTCAACCTCCTCTTCTCCTGTGGATAGCACAGCAACCCCCAGCACATAATTACACATCTTAGGGACCATATAATGACTATTTTAAAATCTAACAAACTCCCAGAACAAACCCATGCCAGGTTCACCTCCCACAGGCAGCATAGGGCAGGCAGAGTATGGCACACACAGGCAGCATAGGGCAGGCAGAGTATGGCACACACAGGCAGCATAGGGCAGGCAGAGTATGGCACACACAAGCAGCATAGGGCAGGTAGAGTATGGCACACACAGGCAGGTTAGGGCAGGCAGAGTATGGCACACACAGGCAGCATAGGGCAGGCAGAGTATGGCACACACAGGCAGCATAGGGCAGGCAGAGTATGGCACACACAGGCAGCATAGGGCAGGTAGAGTATGGCACACACAGGCAGGGTAGGGCAGGCAGAGTATGGCATACACAGGCAACATAGGGCAGGCAGAGTATGGGACACACAGGCAGCATAGGGCAGAGAGAGTATGGCACACATAGGCAGGGTAGGGCAGGCAGATTATGTGCCATACTCTGCCTGCCCTACCCTGTCTATGTGTGCCATACTCTCTCTGCCCTATGCTGCCTGTGTGTATGGCACACACAGACAGCATACACTGACACAATGCTGGCACTGAGATGTGAACAGGGGAACAATGTGCGTGATTAGAGCCTGAGCCTGAGGTGTGAACAATGCAGGGGGTGAACAATGTAGGGATTAAAAGGTGTGAGCAGTACAGGAGATTACATATTTAAACAATACAGGGGTATTACAGGCTGAATATGAGGTGTGAACCATGCAGGGGGCCATTTAATCTCAGTACTGATATCATTTAAAGCTTCCACAAAGGTAAGCCATCAAAACAGCCAGACAGGTGTGGGGCCACACAGAGGGGGGTCGCCAGTTGAACCATAAAGTGAACTGCAAAACCTTCATCTCTGAATTATTCAAGACAAGCAATTTATTCACAGATACTTTATTCCAGTACTGAATATTTCAAGCATTTATATTACATGTCACAATTTAATAACTATCAACTGTTTAGCCAATACTATATTTTGAAATGTGAATTAGTTGGAGGCCACAATCTCATCAACCCAAGAACGGAGAACTGCAACACGGGCGTACACAGCTGGAGTGCTTGTTGAGCACATACTGCTTCCCCAGGACACAATGCCAACAAGTGTCCATGCATCATTAGCCTGGCATACAAGTGGTCCACCAGAATCACCCTGTGGGTGAACAAAAAAATAAATTAAGTCAAAAGCAACACCAGACTATAGGAAAAACTTTAAAGGAATTCAAAAATATAATGATAATAATAATAATAATGATGATGATGAAGAAGAAATTGTAAATTATACATTATAATACAATAAGTTGAAATGGTTTGAGTTAAAAAAAACTTCTATGCTAATGTAGCATAGCATAGGTATAGCAGAAAGAGAAATAATTGAGAAGTTAGCTGAGATATTGGGTTATAGTACGAGAAAGATGTGATATTAGCCACCAGGCACTAGTGTTCAGATAAATGTTAAATATACAAACCATGCAGGAAGAGGAGCCAGCAGCACCAGCGCAGATCATTGTGCCAGTGATATTGTTTCCCCAGTAGCTCTTGCACTGGTCGTTTGTCAGCAGAGGTAGAGCAGTTTGCTGCAGTTGGTTTGGAGTTGTAAATGCTGTATAAATAAACCACAAACAATTGTAATCATGTCTTTATTCCAACACTACAGCTTAGATCTAAGATATTTTCTTACTTAGATTTAGACCTTGCCACAATTTGCCAGAGGGAAAATTCACTAAATCCATCTTTAAAATATCTGTTTGATGTTTGATCTCTTTGTTTATCCCTCCTCTCCTACTGCCTGTTTAGCCAGCAAATCGTTCACTATTTGGAGCCTAATTTTTGACATTGCTTATATTTTTATATGTGAATAGGTAGCATCTCCTATTTTATGATTTTGTAATGGGAGTGTGCTATGTAAGCATACACATTGTTCACATTTGCTTGTTACCAACTATTACCCCCTCCCCCACCACCATAAATAATATGGATTTAGCCTTTGGATCTCACCGTTGTATCTGGTCTTTCCCCATCCACTGGTAACACAGATGCGCCCTCCTTCATAATCTTCTCCAATATTAGCCAGACAAACTGGAGCCACAGTTGCGCCAATGACAGCTGGAGTGGCTAGCTTAATCAGGGAAATATCATTGTTGATTGTGTTGGAATTCCACTGTGGGTGTGTGAAGACCTGTTGCCAAAAAAGTCAATTTAATTAAAAAGAGGTTCTAAAAATATTTATTGTTAATACAATATATGCTTGTTTGGCTGACTAAATGCTCATGTGTGTAACTGCAGCTGGACAACAAAGTAATCTGGCTGGTTAAGGCTACACCCATCACACTGGGCCAGATTTAATTCAATGAGAAAAAGTTAAATCATGGTTTATCACATGACAACTTGTGGACAAGTTCAAACTTTTTTCTCACTAAATTCCATCTGGCCCAGTGCGTGAAAAGCCTCACTATAAATACAGGCAAATACAGCCTTTATAACTTTGTTACAAAGGTATGGAATCTGTTATCCAGAATGCTCAAGATCTGAGGTTTTCCAGATAAGGGGTCTTTCTGTAATTTTGGATTTCCATGCAAGAGTGTTTCTGGGGCCTTTGCCAGGGGCAGCCTTTCAGAAGCTGTCCCTACCTCGCATCCGACTCTTACATTTCTAAGCATTGCAGAGGTGTGAGGAGGACTGCATTGCTATTGCAGAAAGCCAAATGGCATTTAAAAATCAGAATTGTGGCACTTAGAGTTACCAGAAGTGGCTTTTTACCACCTGTAGTAACTTGCAGGCTGATGCCCCCTGAGACGAGTTTCTCACCTCACGGCAGCAGCGCCGTCTCCATACCTAAAGTCTACTAAAAAATCATTAATTAAACCCAATAGAATTGTTTTACCTCCAATAAGTATTAGTTATATCAAGTACAAGGTACTGTTTTATTATTACAGAGAAAAAGGAATCATTAAAAAAAAATGTTAATTATTTTGTTAAAATTGGGTCTATGGGAGATGGTGTTCGGAGCTTTCTGGATTACAGGTTTCCAGATAATGGATCTCCCTTATCGGTACCTTCTTTTATATAAATGAAGTAAATTCGGGCACAGGACATAAAAGGAGCAGCTAAGGAAAGTGAAAGGAAATGGGAAAGACCGGGGAGTGTTTTCTTTTGTTTTTAAACATTGGAGCTGCCTCCTGTAGCCTGCCCTATTGACATCTAATGGGTAAATCTAATCTGGAATTAGTTTTATCAGAATTACAATCCTGATTATACTATGTATATTTATACTGTATGTGCCTTGCATAATATCTGGCAGCCTAAGTCATTGTGAAGTATGCAGTATAATGAGTAAATACCTTAGCAACAGCAAGAGACTGGATTTTTTCAACGTTTGAGCCTCGGTCATGCTCTCCGAGAACCACCTTATCTCTGGTCCTGTAAGAAGTAGCATAGAAGCTGTAAGCATTACTTGTTCCAAAGGTTTCCACCACATTTCTTGTAGTTGTCTGTATAAGGTAGTATTGTCACATATTTTTGTCTTAAAGGACATGTAAACCCCACAGACAAAAATTTCATCAGTGAACAGTCTCTTTGAAATCTTTCAATACCTGCCACACTGGTTGTCCAGAGGTTAATAGTAAGGCGGCAACATCCCCTTAATCACTTAGATTTCCTTCTCTTTCTGTAACCCACTCAGCCCCCCCCCCTCGGGAATTAGCTTTGACTTCTGGCTTGTGGGCATGCTCAGTTGTTCTAAGCTCAGATTACTAAACACGCCCCCAGTCGAGCAGCCCGTGAAGAGATGGCATTGCTGGTTCCCATAGAAAGTTTTTCTCCTAACCTCTTCTCCTGAGCTCAGCTCAAACAAAGCAGAACTTTTATCAGAGACAGTTCTGCCTGTGTGAGCCTGTATTCTTGATGAAATGTATGCTGAGTAAGGCCTGTGTGTGTATGCTGCTTGCAGATTTAAAAGTATCTGATTATGTATCAGAGGAAAAATGGCCACCGGGTGAAAGCTGCTATTTGCTTTAGGAAAATGTGATGGTGCTAGCAAACGCAGGGGATATAGGCAGTACAAATAATGCCATTTGGGTGGGGGAGACATGCCCAACTGATATACATTGTAGGCAAATGTAGGCTTTACATGTCCTTTAAAGGTGCTATTTACATAAAGACTTTGTCAGTATTAATTAGAAAATCTTGGCCAAACGAAAAAAAACAACTCCTTGACAGGTGGAAACTAGGCATATTTCTTATCATTAAGAGGCTGAACTACAGGACACAAAAAACAAATTGATAGGATGACAGTATCCCTTTAATAATAACATAAGTCTAAAACATAAGTCTGGAAAATGTTGTATTAGTAGAAGGGATTACATTATTTTTCTTAGTTCTTTTTACAGAGAGAAGTATTAATACTTACGAGACACCACAGTGAGCAGCAGTTACAACCCACTCATTGTTAATAAGGGAACCTCCGCAAAAGTGCCATGAAGTCGAATCCTGTAAATCACAATACAGTAATCATTTCTAGAGGTACACTGCCTGTACCTCTACCTCTCTTTCCTTCTGCTCACCCCTTCTCTACTACTTTTACCCTCTTCACACCATGTACATCTCCCTCCTGTTAAGCTCTTCTGCTCTCTAGTTCTCACCATCCTTTTCTTTCCATTTCTTTAATTTTCATTTTCATTCCATACTTCCCTTTCTACACTTTCCCTTTGGGGCATATTTATATATTTTCATGTTGAAAATACAAACCATTGTTTCAATGTATTACCATGTCAGATAACTTACCTAATTTGTAAAGCATTGTACAATTGTTTTTAATATTTAATAAAGGCCATGTAAAGCCCTTACTCTATATTTTTACAATCATCAGTTTTTTTTATATATACAGTATATATTTTTTTTAAATTAGCTTCTTTGTGCAAAGGTGCTAGGTCCTATAGTGATCACAAAAGGTATTGACAGCCCTGTTAGTCCCTGATAAAAAGTGGACTATTGGAGCAACATTGGAGTAGTTGAGTTGCTTGTAGATTAAAAGAGGATTTTCATGCCTCTATGAAGCAAACTGTTCTCATTAAGGCACTGGTCGGGGCTCTATTAAGTTACCAACTGTAATAAAATTATACATTACTTCTTGATTGTATGTAAACTAAAATATTTATTATTTTAATAGCTCCTGTTTGTGAGCCTTCACTCATCTACGCCATGTACAGTAAAAAAAAAAAAAAAAGTCCCCTAGTTTAAAAACCAGGCGGTAGAGGCAGGTTTCGAAAGTAGAAGAATCAACCTAAGAGGTGTTCAACCTAAAAAACTGGCAACAAAAAAGACCAAGTTTTGTTACTCTTATGTGCTTAGCTTAGGTGCTAAAATACATGTCAACAGCCCCCCTCTTATGTAAATGAAGAAAAAAGAACTACCTATGTTCCTCAAAATTATGATACAGGAAAAATAAATTAAAAAGTAAAGCAATATGATACATATCAATCAACAATCAACAATGTATTTTCATACTATAAACTTTAGTCTTATATACATAACAAATAGCACAGTTATTATAAATACTGTAAATGTTGTTACTCCATACTAATAGATCTAAGTGACTATGATATTACCTGCAGGGAGACTTGCCAAGGCCAAGACCCTGGAACTGCTTCCTCGCCATTCACAATCCTGGCATAACCAGTCACCACTGGAGCGATCTGAGGTTGGCCACAGCCTGAGGGAATCAGTAACTTTTAATAATTCAAATATATGAGAAACTTGTACATTATAGAAACATGTCTGAATGTTATTATGTGTACAATATTCAAATAGAATATATCTGGCATCTATAACTAATAATGATGTCTATGAGCTCAGGGGCTCAAAACCTTTGCCACACTATTGCTACATGCTCGCCAATAGGACATTTAAGATGTCATTGTGTCTACCCTTATCCTGCACAATTATTCTGCAGTGAACATATGATACAACTATATTTTACATTTGGAGATGGACTACCATTTCTTATCCATAAAAAATAATCTCTCTATTCTTATTAGCAATGTGCATTCAGCTACTTGCCAACAGGATTTCTTCTGCCAAGAAAATTTAGATCCATAAGGATGAAGACACACAGAGCTACTAGTAGCAGCTACTTGTTGTGTCTGCTAAAAAAGACAATGCTAATCATTTACTGATAATTGTCTCTATGTGTGTTTTAGCAGAGGCAATTCCCAGTACTGTAGTACTGTCTATGGCAGGGTATTTTCTGGCATTTAGTAGCCTTGAAAAAGTAGCTGCTACATGCTTCACCCTTATACTATCCCCTTCAGAGCAGTATCAACAATGCACTTAAACTTACCATAAACTGTGGTGGCTAAAGCCAAGCAGGAAACAAGCCAAAGAAAAGCCATGATTCAAGTGGATAGTTTTTGCATTCTGATGGAACACTTATATACTTGTGATAGAGTAGGAAAAAGTAGTAGAGGTGAAGGACAGCAAATACTCCTTCGTCATTTTCAAGCTAAAAATGGCAACTTAAACGTTTTATCAAGGTTTGCTATAAATGTTTTGTTTATATATAACATGTGCTAATAGTAAAAAGCAGATACTAACAAGCAAAACTGACATATGTTGCATACTCATGCATTAATGTTTACTCTTGTTAACTTGACATTGCCATCAAGGTCACATATTTGGATCAATTTTTCTCCACAACCCTTGGCATTTTAAAGAAATGTACAGTGTAAATTTCTAATATTATTCCCCTTTCATTCCTTTTAATTTAGCATGTGTAAAACTTATAAAAAAATATATTTCTGAGATTCTCTTCCTGTATCCTGATATAATATAAAGTCATTGACATCAACATCCATAAGCCAAATGTGGCTATGTAAGTTGGCCTATAAAGATAAAATCATATAATAATTACAAATATATATTTTAACATTTTTAAAGCATTTTATACCTTGTGTTAACAAATAAAACCTTCCTAATTGCTGGCTGGCTGATCTAGAAGGAAGGGAAAAGGCCAGTCCTGGATCAACTTTGTATTTCATTTTACTAACTATGTATTTTCTCCCTAGCTAAAAAGGCATTCAATCCTTTCTGCCAGAACAACTGGTTTGGGGAGAGAATTCCACAACTTCACTGCTCTCACTGTAAAAACACTTTTCACATCTTAAGATTATTTTTTAATTTATTACTTAAAAGAAATATTAATGCATCAGTTAATAGAGCTTTTCCAGCAGAATCCTGCATTGAAATCCGTTTTTCAAAAACACAATAAGATTTTTTTATAATTAATTTTGAAATTTCACATTGGGCTAGCCATGTTCTTCCCAGGGTGCCACAGCCATGTGACCTGTGCTCTGATAAACTTTAGTCACACTTTACTGCTGAACTGCAAGTTGGAGTGATATCACCTTCCTCCCAGCAGCCGATCAGCAGAACAATGGGAAGGGAGCAAGATAGCCGCTCCCAGTAGGTATCAGAATAGCACTCAATAGTAAGAAATCCAAGTCAGGCTTGGGACTCGTCCAGTTACATGGGAGTAGGAAAAACAATAGGTTATCTGAAAGGAGTTCTAATGTGTAGCGCTGGCTCCTTCTGAAAGCTCAGACTCAGGCACCATGTACTGAGATGGAGCCTACACACCAATATTACAGTAAGAAAAATACATAAATACAATTTAAAATGGTAGAGTTAATTTTTTGCTATGTAAACAGTGTAATTTAGAAATAAAAAGTACACCATAAAAATCATGACAATATCCCTTTAAGAACAGGTTGTAGTAGAACAAATGAACATATAGAACATATGGTTCTTGTCATTTCTGCAGAATCCTACACACGTGTGCCTGCTGACATTGTGGAACTCTGGAGTAACTGTACTTGTAGAATTACTATTGTCCTATTGTGTCATTTTCATAGGACATTGAGTTGTAATAACTGACCTTTAATTTCTTAGATAAAGTTATCCAGGGAGTAACATTATTATTATTACATTACATGTCATGATTACTGATTTTTTTTCAAGGTTATTTATCAGGCTTTTCCCCTGCCGGCAAGCAAGTACGACAATAAATCTTTACCAAGGTGGAGGTATTATTATATATCGGGTTTGCCATAGCATTACACTATGGCACCACCGTGGATATTGAATTACACTGTACATGGGGCCAAAGAGAATGAATTGTTCTTTAATGGAATTATATTGAGAAGATATAACTAAAAGGCCCAGGGGATTATTAGAAGAATATATACTGTATCATGAAATTAACCTTTATTTTTTTATCCCATTTGAATATGTATTTTTAGGAAAAGTTAAAAGTAAAACCAAACCATAAAACTATCCTACTCCTGCAAAAGTAATGAACTACTCAATTTAAGTCTATGGTTAGAGTTTGGATTTCATATGCAGCAATATCTACTGATAGTACTGTGGAGTCATTATCTTTGTACACATTGTTACATAGTTAAGTTGGGTTAAGTTAAGTACAGGTTGTTGTCCTCAAGACAACTCACAATCTAACAGTGTGACCGAAGGCACCGGATACATGGGTGGACCCCAGTAGTTTATGCCAGTCTAGGGCATAATGTAGGTGGATGGTTAGAATCAGTTTCCAAGACTAGGCCCAGAGAATGGGGCACTAGAAACAAGCAGGAGGGCCCCACAGGCATTAGGGAAAGGCAGGGACAAAAGACAGAGGCCAGGTGCCTGCAGTGGGCAGTTACAGATTGCGGTCTAGCACTCAAAAAAAACACCCTATGCAGTGACTGTAATGGTAACATGGTGTGGGTGAGAATTGTATCCAAATCTTACTCCTCCAGTCCCTTGGATCATGCGGATATAGATCCCAAGGAAAGAGATTTTAGGCCTGAAGGTAAAATAACCCTTAATATTGTTCAATAGGGATTCATTTTTTAATTGGCTCGCATCTGTATAAAGGAATAATGCGTACTGGCAGTGCCAAAGTTGGTTTCGGCCAGTGAGTCTTGAAGGGGGGAGGTGTCATGTCAGTACATTATTAAAAACCCGATTAGTCGCAGCCTATAGCCACAATGTTGCTGCGATTAGTCTCTGTGACCGACTCTTTTAAAAGTCGCGCCAACTAATCGTCCCATGTGTCTTCAGCCTTAAGCTGCGAGTTTTGTGCATAGCAACTGGTATTTGAATGCTATATAACCCCTAACTGTTAGCAGAGTGTATTTATGCTTAGAGTAGTTAACCTGTTGTGTGCTGGAGTGTTTGGTATAGACCATTTCACTGCCAGGGACAGGGAGTTCTGGAGGGGTTACGGCGGGTGACTGGTAAACTACCATGGTGGCAGCGATTAGCTAGTAGTTGACTGGTGTCTGACAGGTGTAGAGGTGTCTGACACAGTGAGAGTGTACATGACATGCTTGTTTAGGAAATCATCCAGGCCCCTCTTAAAAGCATTAACAGAATCTGAGATCACAATATCACTAGGAAGGGCATTTCACAACCTCACTGCCCTCACCATAAAAAACACATACACTTCAAATAAAAGTTTGCTTCCTCTAAAGGGGTGGCCTCTGGTGCGCTGATTGTTTTTATGGGAAAAAAAAGAACATCCCCTGTCTATAATGTCTATAATCCCCTCTAATGTACTTGTACAGAGTAATCGACCCCTTACAAGTGCCCAAAACTGCACTGCATACTCAAGGTGAAGCCTTACCAGAGACCTATAAATATACAAAATTATTTTTCTATCTCTTGAGTTAAAGCCTTTTTTTATGCAAGACAGCACTTTATTTGCTTTAGTAGCCACGAAACGGCATTGCCTGAATTGGACAAATTGTTATCTAAAAAAATCCCCAGATCCTTCTCAATTAAGGATTCCCCCAATAAACTACCATTTACTGTATAACTTGCATTTATATTATTTCTACTAAAGTGTATACGTTTGCACTTTTCAACACTGAACCTTATTTTCACTTTTGCTTTCCAGTTTTCCAATCTTATCAAGATGGCAGCATCCTGCGGGGAACTTATAGTTTTGTACAATTTAGTATCATCAGCGAAAATAGAAACAGTACTTTGTATGCCCTCCTCCAGGTCATTAATAAACAAGTTATAAAGCAAAGGACCAAGGACTGACCCCTGCGGTACTCCACTAACAACACTGGTTAAATTAGACAATGTTCCATTTACCACCACTCTTTGTAATCTATCCTTCAGCCAGTTCTCTAGCCTAGTACAAATATAATGTTCCAGACCAATATTCCTCAATTTCACCATTAACTTTCTAGGTGGTACTGTATCAAAAGCTTTAGCAAAGTCTAAGTAGATTACATCAACTGCCATCCCAGAGTCAAGGTTCCTGCTCCCCTTCTCATAGAAGGCAATCAAACTAGTCTGGCAAGATCTGTTACGTATAAAACCATGCTAGCACAAACTTAGTATTGTGATTTTCAGTGTATTCAAGTACCCTATCCCTTATTACCCCTTCCAAAAACTTTTCTACCACTGATGTCAGACAAACAGGCCTATAGTTTTCAGTCTGAGAACGGGATCCCTTTTTTAATAGCAGCAACACATGAGAGTTAAATCTCTTTTGAATTTCCTCCTCAGTGACCCATGCATCAGTATTTACATTACTAGAAATGGTCTATTAAAAAGGAAGCCTTGATTCGCTGGTTTCTCAGGTGTGTAGACAAATGAAAATTAACAGTTCAGAATTTCTGCTTTTTCCCTGTTCTCATCAACCTGATGAAAGTTTTAGCTGTCTTTGAATCTTGCAGATGTTTTAAACATAAGAGCAATTCACAAGTGAACTGCAAAACCTTTATCTCAGAATTACTCAAGACAAGCACTTTATTTACTGATACTTTATTCCAGTACTGAATATTTCAGACAGTTACATTACATTTCACAATTTAATTTCTCTCCACCATTTTGAGAATACTATATTTTGGAATGTGCATTAGTTGGAAGCCACAATCTCGTCAACCCAAGAACGGAGAACTGCAACACGGGCGTACACAGCTGGAGTGCTTGTTGAGCACATACTGCTTCCCCAGGACACAATGCCAACAAGTGTCCATGCATCATTAGCCTGGCATACAAGTGGTCCACCAGAATCACCCTGTGTGTGAACAAGAAAATGCCGGACAATTAGAAATAGTTAGAAAATATAATGATACTGAAGAAACTTTAAATCATACAATGAAATGGTTTGAGTTTTAAAAAAACGTCTATGCTCAGTGATGTAGCATAGCTTAGGCATAGCAGAAAGAAAATAATGGAGACATTAGCGGGTTATAGTATGATATTAGCCACCAGGCACTAATTGCTAGTACAGTATTCATATAAATGTTAAATATACAAACCATGCAGGAAGAGGAGCCAGCAGCACCAGCGCAGATCATTGTGCCAGTGATATTATTTCCCCAGTAGCTCTTGCACTGATCGTTTGTCAGCAGAGGTAGAGCAGTTTGCTGCAGTTGGTTTGGAGTTGTAAATGCTGTATAAATAAAGCAAAAACAATTGTAATCATGTATTTATTCCAACACCACAGCTTAGATCTAAGATAGTTTCTCTAAGAGTTCTTAGATTTAGACCTTGCCCTTATTTGTTAGAGGGAAATTTATCCTATTATATGATTTGGTTATGGGAGTGTGCTATGTAAGCATTCACATTTAGCTTGTTTTTAAATGTATTTCTATTACCAACTAACTATTACCCCCTCCACCACCACCATAAATAATATGGATTTAGCCTTTGGATCTCACCATTGTATCTGGTCTTTCCCCATCCACTGGTAACACAGATGCGCCCTCCTTCATAATCGTCTCCAGTATTAGCCAGACAAACTGGAGCCACAGTTGCGCCAAGGACAGCTGGAGTGGCTAGCTTAATCAGGGAAATATCATTGTTGATTGTGTTGGAATTCCACTGTGGGTGTGTGAAGACCTGTTGCCAAAAAAAGTCAAGTTAATTAAAAAAAAGAGATTCCAAAAACATTTTTTTCAAGATATAATGTCTAGCTATCAAGTGTACTGAATGCTCATGTGTGTAACTGTAAACTGGGCAATAATGTAATCTGGCTGGTTAAGACAAGACTGAGTGATGCCTGAGGTAAGGCTCCTCCCTAACATCATGTTAAAAGCCTCACTATAAATACAGGCAAATACAGCCTTTATACCTTCATATATATTTATACTGTATGTGCCTTGTATAATCTCTGGCAGCCTAAGTAATTCTGAAGTATGCAGTATAATGAGTAAATACCTTAGCAACAGCAAGAGACTGGATTTTTTCAACGTTTGAGCCTCGGTCATGCTCTCCGAGAACCACCTTATCTCTGGTCCTGTAAGAAGTAGCATAGAAGCTGTAAGCATTACTTGTTCCAAATGTTTTGGGCCACATTTTTTGTAAATATCTGTATACAGGTATGGGACCTGTTATCCAGAATGCTCGGGACCTGGGGATAAGGGTTCTTTCCGTAATTTGGATCTCCATAACTTAAGTCTGCTAAAAATCATTTAAACATTATATAAACCCAATAGGATTGTTTTGCCTCTCCAATAAGGATTATTTATATCTTAGTTGGGATCAAGCACAAGGTTCTGCTCTATTATTACATAGAAAAAGGAAATCATTTTTAAAGAACTTTCTGGATAACGGGTTTCCAGATAAGGGATCCCATACCTGTGTAAGGTATCATGGTCACCTATTTTTAAGTGGCAGCCAATATGTTGTAAAAGAACCTTTAAATGACAGAGATTGTCTTAAAGGTGATGTTTTCATGTCTCTGCCAGTATTAATTAGCAAATGACAGTGATAAAGCTTTTCCAAACAAAGAAAACAACTCTGTGACAGTTGGAAACTATACATATTTAGAATCAGAAAACAGCTAAATTACAGAAAACAAAAAAAAATATGTAAGGTTTTTGGCTGGCAGTACCCTTTAAGCATAGGTGGCCTTTTCATTTTAGTCTAGAAAATGTTCTGTTTGTAGAAGGGATTACATGATTTTCCTTACTTATTTTTACAAAGAGTAGTATCGATACTTACGAGACACCACAGTGAGCAGCAGTTACAACCCACTCATTGTTAATAAGGGAACCTCCGCAAAAGTGCCATGAAGTGGAATCCTGTAAATAACAATACAGTAATCATTTTTAAACAACATCTCTCCTTCTGGCTGTTGTTCTGCTCTTACACTCTCTGTACCTCTACCTCTCTTTCCTTCTGCTCACCCCTTGTTATCTTGTTTTCTACCCTTTTCACACCATGTACTGTACATCTCCCTCCCTTTCATCCCTTTTGCACTCCTGTTTTCTACATCCATCTTTTTCTATTTCTTTCATTTACATTTTTGTTCTCTACTTCTCTTTTTACCTCTTTTGGGAAATATTTATATTTTTTGCATGTTGAAATTCATTCCATTGTTTCAATGCAATACCACATCAGATAATTTACTTTTTTACTAACTAATTTGTAAAGCATTGTAAAATCATTGTTTCATATGCACCCCCAGATAGCAGAAGTTATGTCACATGCACACCTACTTTCAGTGTGCATGGTGTCACGCCCAGGGGAAAATTGCTCCTGACCCCCCACCCCCCCAGCTCTGCCACTGGATTTTCACAGTTAGGTCTAGTGTCGGCTGGGGTGGGTTTATATACTGTATATGCATGGTCTATTTAGTTAATAGGCCATGTATTTGCCAAGTCCTTAACCAATATTTTTTACAATCATCAGTTAATTCAGATAAAAACAATCACTACCTAAATGCTGCTAATGACAACAGAGGAGATTTATTTATAAATAAGCTTCTTTGTGCTGCTAGGTCCAGTAGTGACTACAAAAGCTATCGACGGATATAGTCGGAGGGACTAGCGGGGGCTAACATTGGATAGTAGTTGAGTTGCTTTCTAAAGCTATCATAGATTAAAAGAGGATTTTTTTAATGCCCATATGAAACAAACTGTTCTCATTAGGGCATTTGTTCGGACACTGTTAAGTTGCCAACTGTGAGAAAACTTTATTTCTTCTTGCTGATATGTGAACTTTTTAACAGCTTACAGTACTAGGTTTCCTGTTTGTGACCCTTCAGTCATCTATGCCATGTACAGTAGAATAATATAGTCGCCTAGCTTTAAAATCAGGTGGCAGAGACATTCTAAGAAAGTGGAAGAACCGAATGTGGGGTTCCATATTCAACCTAAGAAATTGGGACAGGGGGAATCTGAGATTACTTTGCAACCAAAAAGACTCAGTATTGTTATATTTACTGTATGTGTTTAGCATCTGCAAAGCTTAGAAGCTGAGATACATATCAACAGCCCCCCCTCTTGTATAAAAGAGGGAGAAGAGAACTATCTATGTTCCTCAGAATTACAATACAGGACAAAGAAATGACAACCTAAAGCAATATGATGCATACTATTGTACAGACAATGTATTTTCATACTATAAACTTTATATACCTAACATATAGCACAATTATTACATGTGGTTACTCAATACTAACATATCTACAGTATGTGACAGCGCAGACATATTACCTGCAGGGAGACTTGCCAAGGCCAAGACCCTGGAACTGCTTCCTCGCCATTCACAATCCTGGCATAACCTGTAACCACTGGAGCGATCTGAGGTTGGCCACAGCCTGAGGGAATCAATAACTTTTATTAGTCCAGCCTGGCTAAATGTTATTGTATATACAGTATTTAAATAGAATATATTTGATATGCACATCTATAACTAATAATTGGGTCTGTGAGCCCAGTGTCACTGCTACACTTTTGCTACATGCTCACCAATAGCACAATATCATTGGATCTACCCTTATAATTAACAATTATTCTGCATCGAGCATATAATCTCTCTGTTCTAATTCAGCTGCTTGCCAACAGGACTTTTTCTGCCAAGAAAATTTAGATCTCCCCTTCAGAGCAGCGTCAACAATATGCTTAAGCTTACCATAAACTGTGGTGGCTAAAGCCAAGCAGGAAACAAGCCAAAGGAAAGCCATGATTCAAGTGGATAGTTTTTGCTTTCTGGTGAAACACTTATATACTAGTGATATAGTAGGAAAAAAAAAGCAGAGCCGAAGGAAAATAAATACTCCCCCATGGATTTTCAAACCAAAAATGGCAACTTGAACATTTTATCAAGGTTTTTTTTATCTATGACATTTGCTGATAGTAAAAAGTAGATACTAAAAAGCAAAAATATGACTGGGGAATAAATAGAATAACATATGCTGCACACTCACACATTCATGTTTACTCTTGTTAAAGGAACAGTAACACCAAAAAATGAAAGTGTATAAAAGTAACTAAAATATAATGTACTGCTGCCCTGCACTGGTAAAAGTTGTGTGTTTACTTCAGAAAGTCTACTATAATTTATATAAATAAGCTGCTATGTAGCCATGGGGGCAGCCATTCAAAGGAGAAAAGGCACAGGCACATAGCAGATAACAGATAAAACACTATTGTATTCTACAGAACTTGTCTGTTTTCTGCTATGTAACCTGTGCCTTTTCTCCTTTTTTCCAGCTTGAATGGCTGCCCCCGTGGCTACACAGCAGCTTATTATATAACTTATAGTAGTGTTACTGAAGCAAACACACCAGTTTTACCAGTGCAGGGCAACAGTGCATTATATTTTTATTACTTTAAAGCTCTTTCATTTTTTGGTGTTACTGTTCCTTTAACATGTCATTGCTATCAACAGCATATATTTGGATCAGTTTCTTTCTACCCAGCACTTGACATTTTAAATAAATACACATTGTAAATTTCTGATATTGTAAATTTCATTTCCCTTCCATGCCCTTTAATTTAGCATGGGAACACTTAAATATGTCTGAGAATCTTTCCCTGCTGTATCCTAATATGATATAAAGTCACTGACATCAACATTTACAAGTCAAGTGTGGAAAATAAGTTGGGTTTTATATCAGATAAAATGATGTAATAATTACAAAGATATATTTTAACACGTTTTATCTTCTGGCCTAACTTCTGGCTGATCCAGAGAGGCTTTCTGGCTCCAAGATGGCAACCAGATCAAACCTTGGATAAACTTTTTACTTCATTTTAGTAACTCTGTATTTTCTCCCTCGCTAAAAAGCCATCCAAACCTTTCTTATAACTGCCAGCACCACCGCTTCAGAGAGACAACTTCACCACTTTTACTGTAAAAAACACTTTTCACATCTCAAGATGGAACCTCATTTCTTCTGTTTTTGAAACTAAACTATGTTACTTAAAACAAATATACTGTAGGGATCCATAGGGTTAACTAGTCCCTATGGCTTTTAACCCTGCAGCTTCCTGGTTTTGTGCTGTTACTGGGCAAAGACCCCTGTATCAGTTTTGAGTTCAGATGTGTGATTATTGGTTCACAGGGAGACCACTCCCTTGGCACTCTGATATAGTGTTTAGCAGGGGGGTGGGTCTGCCTCTTTGGCTGCCTGTGTTCACAGGGGAAGGAGCACTGTGCTGGAGGCAAGGAACTAGGCCCCCAGTAAAGCCATGTGCCCCAGAGTGTGTCAGCCACTCTGGTGAAGTCGGGGACAGGGACCCCGTGAATGAGGACCAGTTAGATAGCAAGTTTTGTGGAGCACTTTCTAGGAAAGTGAGATAGTGAGGGAAGAGAGCACGAGCAGTTTGGCTCAGAGGAAAGTAGCTGTGGGAGTCCCTTCCAGACAGGCACTGTTGCCTTAGTGTAGGGCCACGGTTTAGACCTAGGAGGCAGGTAGTTTGAACCCTGATCCAAAGTTGCCGTGGGGCCTGAGGAGTGTGGTATCCAGCTAGCTGTTCCACAGAGTGAGCAACTGAACCGGTGGCACTGATCCTGCCTGGCTCAAGGGGAGTTGGGAGGAGCGGGTGTGCCCCCTCTCTGTGCTGTCCTCAGAGACTGCTATGCTAACTGATGTGTGAGTATATTGCATAACCCTGCAAGTTGCTTGTTGCTGAAAATAAACCAGTTCTACTGTTCAACTGCAAGAACCTTCTGGCGCCCATTTGTTATTCTGCACTGCACACAGCTACAGTGAGTTGTAGTTGCACTACACCCTAGCTCCGTTTGGTTACTTCCACATAGCGAAGGCCCATCCTGAAGGACTGAGTCGCGTGTACCCCATGCTCTAGACCTATCTAGTCGTGCTATTGGCTTAGTTACAGCCAAGAAAGGGTTACAATACTGTAACTTTCATTCAAATATTCTTGGCCACGAGATGCCTAATAACAAGAAAATGGAAGGATATGCTCCATACT
The DNA here is from genome assembly GCF_000004195.4 of Xenopus tropicalis. Lineage (NCBI taxonomy): Eukaryota > Metazoa > Chordata > Amphibia > Anura > Pipidae > Xenopus > Xenopus tropicalis. The sequence continues at coordinate 40,945,436 of NC_030680.2, forward strand.
ATAAGGTTAAGAAAAGGCTATAGTACAGGGATCCCCAACCTTTCTTACTCATGAGCCACAGTCAAATGTAGAAAGACTTGGAGAGCAACACAAGCATAATAATGTTCATGAAGGTGCCAAATAAGGGCTAAGATTGGCTATTAGGGGCCTCTATGCACACTATCAGCTTACAGGGGGCTTTATTTGGTAGTAAATCTTGTTTTAATCAACCAAAACTTGCCACCAAGTCAGGAATTCAAATATAATTCGCTAAAGGTCGATATTTCGAGCGCTATTTTTTTTATCGCGTCTAATTTTTCACGTCTTAACGCACGATTCACTAAAAGGATACTTGTGTTAATTTAGACGCAATGCTGTTTGTCGCGAAGACTATTTTCGTGCAGTATTTGATGGAATGCGCGCTAATGAACGCATTGCGCACAAATAGTCGCCGCGTGTGAAAAAAACGTACACCATATTAGCCATACACAGCATTACTTTCGTAAAACTACTTTTTAAGAAAATGACAACTTCCCTGCAAACTGGAGGCTGCATCACTCTAGGGCCAACATATACTTGAATAAATCCCACTGCAAAGTCCATATTGTGTTGCCAAAAGCTCATGAACTGTACTTTTCTATAATTACCGCCTGCCCCAAGTAGGTGTTAATTTTCGCACAAATGCGATATTTAGCACGTCTAAGTGTTTGTGAATCATGCGTTAGTATTATGCGTTAATACTGTATTATTTCTGAGCGCAAATAAACGCATTGCGTTAAAATTAACGCATGCGGTAGTGCGAAATTTAGCGCATGCGTTATGCGACTTAACGCATGCAATAATACTTTAGCGAACTATGCATTTTTCCGCGTCAATTTTAACGCAAAAAATGTGAGATAACACTTATTGACCTTTAGTGAATCAACCCTAGGGTCTTTTGCACACTAACATTTTCAAATTCTTTTTATTGGGTTTAAAATTATTTATCAAGATTTCTAATGCTTTAACTTGACAAACTAAGGTAAGATATAACACTATTTGTTGTGCTGCAAAGGGTGATATTCTGAGACAATTGGCAATTGGTATTCATTTTTTAATTGTTTGTGCTTTTTGCATTATTTTGTTTTTCGTTCAGTATCTCTCCAGTTTGCAATTTCTGCAGCTATCTGGTTGCTGGGGTCCAAATTATCCTAGCAACCAGGCAGTGGTTTTAATGAGAGGCTTATATATTTATAGAAAGCAAAAAAAAGTAATAAAAAGTAACAATAACAATAAAATTATAGGCTTGCAGAGCAATAGTTTATGGGTTGTTGGGGGTCAGTGACCCCTATTTGAAAGCGTAAAAAAGTCAGAAGACAAATAATTATAATACTATAAAAAATGAAGACCAATAGAAAAAATTTGAGTAAAAATACATGATATACTCTATTTTTTACCAGGGATTACTCTTCATGCCAGTTGTCTGCATCTTTATCTTTATGGTCTTAATTGTCTTGTGCAACATACAGGGTTGTGTAGATTCAGGTGGAATGCTGGGATGACAAGGATCTCAGTAGCTTTAAACATGTGGAGTCCAGGAGCCAAAATGTAGCTGCAGTTTTGAAGTTTTGCTTCTGCATACCTGCCTGGTGACACATTGCCACATAATTTCAACTTGTTTCTAATAATCGTATGATCTGTACAAGCATTGTAAGAACTACTACACACAGACATAAAGAAGCTGTCCAAGACTCACCCCTCACGTCTTGTATTATCACTCCTCCAGGTGTATTTGTATGTCAGGTGCTCTGTCAACAGCACTCTCCACTGTAACAAAGTTTAACATAGTAAAGAGAAGACACCAGTGGATAAAAGATGGCAGTTTTTTTCAGTAGGCTGCTAAGGACACAGGACCAAATGCATTTCGGGCATGATGCCTTTAATCATAGGCTTATAGAAACAGTATGCCCGAAATGCATTAGGCCCTGTGTCCTAGCAGACTTCTGAATAAACTTGCTGTCTTATATCCACCAAAGTGCTATATTAAACTGCTACACACAAAGTTTTGGAAAAAATTTCCAAAAAACTAGAAATGAAAACTTTAGAAATTAATTTGGTGCAGGAAATAAATTTACATTGGGGCAACAAAGACAATGAATTTTAGGAAGGCAAATTTTAGCTCCTTAAGGGCAGCGCTTCAGGGCATAGATTGGGGCATTATGTTTTCTGATAAAAACACAGAGCAGAAATGGTTGTCATTTAATCACCCTATGTGGCTTAACACTGGGGTAAAGAAATTAATAAGGAAAAAAAGGAAAGCTTTTAAGAAATATGTCAGAGGGGATAGTTGCTGAGTTTAATGAATATAAACACTATAACAAGTGTTGTAAAACAGCAATCCGGAAGGCAAAGATAGAAAATGAGGAGTGCATCGCGGCAGAGGCCAAGACTAACCCCAAAAAGTTTTTTAAGTATGTTAATAGCAAAAAGATGCAGGTTGAGGGTGTGGCCCCATTGAGTTATAGTAACAATATGGTTACAGCGGATACAGAAAAGGCAGATGTGCTTAACCAGTTCTTTTCTTCTGTGTATACAGTAGAGGAGCCAGTGGGCCAAGTCCCACCCAATAGCTGCACTGTTGCCTCAGCTCCATCTACACAGTGGTTGGCACAGGATATGGTGCTTAAAGGGTTACACACGATAAATGTAAACAAGGCACCTGGGCCAGATGGAATACACCCTCGGGTACTGAGAGAGCTAGGGGCAGAATTACAGTGGCCCTTGTTTCTGATATTCTCAGGTATGGTACCTAGGGATTGGAAGAAGGCGAATGTAATTCCTATATTTAAAAAGGAAGTAAGATCTCAGCCTGGCAATTATAGGCCTGTAAGTTTGACATCCGTGGTGGGCAAGTTATTTGAAGGCTTGTTAAGGGATCACATTCAAAATTATGTAGTGGAGAATGGCATTATGAGCAGTAATCAGCATGGATTTATGAAGGACAGGTCATGTCAGACCAATTTAATTGCTTTTTATGATGAGGTAAGTAAGAAGCTGGACAGTGGGGATGCAGTAGATATAATCTATTTGGATTTTGCCAAAGCATTTGATACCGTTCCCCACGACTGCTTTTTAAACTAAGGTCTATTGGTCTTAGTGAAGTCGTTTGCACATGGATAGAAAACTGGCTACAGGATCGGGTACAGAGGGTGGTTGTTAATGGTACATTCTCTATTTGGAATAAGGTCCTCAGTGGGGTCCCTCAGGGTTCTGTACTGTGTCCACTTTTGTTTAACTTGTTCATAAATGACTTAGGGGAGGGTATTATAAGTAATGTATCAGTGTTTGCAGATGACACAAAACTCTGCGGACCAGTCAATTCTATCCAGGATGTGGCATCCTTGCAGCACGATCTTGACCAACTGGCAATCTGGGCAGCTAAGTGGCAGATGAGATTTAATGTGGATAAATGTAAGGTCATGCACCTGGGATGTAAAAATATGCAAGCCACTTATACCCTTAATGGGACTGCAGTAGGCAAATCCATAATGGAGAAGGACCTTGGAGTCCTTGTAGATAATAAACTTGGCTGTAGCAAGCAATGCCAGGCAGCAGCTGTAAGGGCAAACAAGGTTTTGAGCTGTATTAAAAGGGGTATAGATTCACGGGAGGAGGGGGGAAGGCCCCATCTAGAATATGCTGTTCAGTTTTGGTCTCCAGTGCTCAAACGGGACATTATTGAATTAGAGAGGGTCCAGAGAAGGGCAACTAAGCTGGTAAAGGGTATGGAAAGTCTCAGTTATGAAGAAAGACTGGCCAAGTTGGGTCTGTTTACACTGGAGAAGAGGCGCTTAAGAGGTGACATGATAACTATGTTTTAATATATAAGAGGATCATATATTAACCTTTCTAATGCTTTATTTACCAGTAGGTCCTTCCAATGGACACGAGGGCATCCACTCTGTTTATAAGAAGGGAGGTTCCATTTAAATATTCGGAAAGGATTTTTTACAGTGAGAGCTGGGAAGTTGTGGAATTCCCTCCCCGAATAAGTTGTGCTGGCCGATACATTATATAGCTTTAAGAAGGGGCTGGATGGATTCTTAGCAAGTGAGGGAATACAGGGTTGTGGGAGATAGCTCTTAGTACAAGTTGATCCAGGGACTGGTCCGATTGCTATCTTGGAGTCAGGAAGGAATTTTTTCCCCTCTGCGGCAAATTAGAGAGGCTTCAGATGGGGTTTTTTTTTTGCCTTCCTCTGGATCAACTAGCAGTTAGGCAGGTTATATATAGGCATTATGGTTGAACGTGATGGACGTATATGTCTTTTTTCAACCCAACTTACTATGTTACTATGTAATTCCAGTTTGATAGTTGGAGAAGACATATTTTATTTTTTATAGTAAGAAGACATTTTTAGGCCCCCATATGCCAATGGCTATTATCAAAAAAAACCCTGACATTCTTTTGATATGTAACACTAGACCATTATCAGAAATTTTTACAATTTTAGCAAAGATTTGCAGTTTTGTACTTGTATTAAGACATAGTTATCCACTAAATTTTGTAAAATGTGCACTTTCCAAATATCTAAGGTTTCTGGTCAACTGTTACGGGCAGTACTACACATAACTTTGGGCATGTGTGTATGTTTTCAGGGGACAATCCATTTTCCTATGCATAATGGCCATCAAACTGTTCATTGTTCCCATGATCATGTTGTAAAGTTCAAGCAAAACAATGTTGTTTCTTTGGGGTTCAGAAAGTACTTATGTATTTTGTTGTTCTTTTGGATAACATTTCTTTAATCTGTTTTCCAACAATAAAAGTTGCTGAAAAAAAAACAATTTCCTCTAACTTTGGCAAAGGATTGCTGTTTAGTAGTTTGGACTAGAGGGACATATTTGCACTTTTGGGTAAAAAAGTTACTGTTTATAAGGCCCCAGGTCTGGAAAATTTGGCATTATAATGCTGTAGCTGTACTATCCTTTATTAAACTTGCTAACTGTGCAGATCTATTATTTCATATCACTGCAGTCTTGCACATCTAGGGACCCATGTTTTATTGCAACTCAGATAATTTGCACCTGAGATGAGTTTATGAAATTACACAATAACCATTATGGTTTGCATACAGTTTCCAGGTGAATGTGTAGGTGATAAGTATAAGGCAGTCAGAGATTAAAGAGAATGACTGTAATACCCAGGTGTCATCTAGCTCCACTGCAGTACAATCTGCCATGCTGATCAGTTAATAAATGACACCTTTTAATTCTATTCATGAATGAATAATTGTTGTACTTATAATAATTAACATAAGTATTACTATTTATTGTATGTTTAAAACAATATATTAGACATTCTTTCATTTAGGAATGAATCATTCATTGGGCCACATTTATTTCAGTGAGAAATGGTTTGTCACATAAAAACGTGGACAAGATTCATTTTGAGGAGAAAAGCCTTTTCACGTAGACTTCAATAGAGTTTTCACATAATAAATTATGAGATATGTTTTTTTAAATGAATTGCATCTCAAATTGAATCTCGTCCATCAGATTTCATGTAATAAACCTTTTTCTCACTGAACTGAATCAGGCCCATTATGTCAGAGGGAATAAATAACAATAAAATAAAGGCTAAATAGCTAAGGTTTAATGTTCAGCCTAAATAACAAGGTTACATTGTAAGTCAAGAAAAGGTTTACATTACAGAAAAAATTGTTAGATTAAAGTAATAAAGCTAAAGTAATTAAGAGCAAAACTGTTAATAAAATACATTTATTTTGAAAAATAATGCAGGTCAAGGGCTAATATTTTTATGATGAATTATTTACTAGTACATTTAGTAATGTGCGCTATTTAAGTTAATCTTTTTCCATTTGTTCCCTTAATAAACTTGATAAGGAATTGATGGAAATGTTTCTGCTTCCACCTGCAAGATATGATTTCTGTTCCCACTATGGTTTGCCTTACACTGTATTTGGGCAGACATGCTGATAAACCCTCTAAGGCACTGTCACCTGACAACAAATTTAACATTGCACATACACCTTTCAGGAGCCCACAGCTGCACTGTATTATTCCCTAAAGGTGCCATTAAAGCACTTAAATAAATACACTGTGACAGACTGTTGGCACTTTTTTTCCCAGAGCACCACAATGCACTTACATAACATCCCAAACCTTTAGTACAGAAAGCTTTGGCAGAGCTTCCACCCAGGGCTGGGAAAGGTAGGAGTTGGCATAAATCCGTCCCTGGTAACTACAGGAACAGTGAATAATAACAGTATTGTATGCCAACACAGCTTGAACTAATGCTACATAATGTGGCCCCTTCCTGTCAAAACAGCATATCAATCAGCTTTAAAATATCTCACCCAAACCCCATAATACAAAAACAAGATGGTATTTTTATCAAAATTAATTCACATATAAATTTGCATCTTGATGCATTACATAAATATAATCTGAAATAGCTCCAATGGTTGAAAAGAAATGTACAGGTATCGGACCCCTTATATGGAAACCCATTATCCAGAAAGTTCCAAATTACGGAAAGTCCATCTCCCATAGACTATTTTATTCAAATAATTCTAATTTTTTAAAAATCCCCTTATTCGGAAAACCCCAGGTCCCAAGCATTCTGGAAAATGGGTCTCATACCTGTATTTAAACATCCAAGACTTAGGCCTCCATTCAATACAAATTTAGTGACATCTCACTAAAAGATAGAAAAGAAGAGGGTAACAACATGTGTTTTAGTAGATACTTGAGAGGTCAACCACTTCAAGTTTCTCCTACAGTCTCTTATAGTATGTATAGGAACGCAACATAAGAATCCAGTTTTCTGGTGCAGTTGTGCACATCAATAGTGTAGATAACATTGCTAGTGATGAGCAAATTTTTTTGCCAGGCATGGATTTGCAGCTAATTTCTGCATTTCAGCATTGGCGTATTATTACGTGCATCATCCAGAAAAATTTTGTCGTGGTCACATAAAAATGGACGCGATTGCGTCAAAAAAGACACGGGCAACAAAAAAGTCGAGCAACAAATGTGTTTTGCAAACTTTTTGACCGTTTCGCGAATTTTCTTGTTGTTTCGCAAATTTTATAGTGAAGCAGAACGGAAAACATTAGCTCATCACTGAACATTGAAATTCCATGTGTTAAAATGGAAGGTGCCAAACATATGTAGCTTGGCAAGACTGAAGGTCCACGAACCAAAGTGGGAGGCTGAAAACACATTAAGGGGTATTACCATTACCAGTTCAACAGCTAAACTCTATGATCTGTCTTTTGCCTCCTTTGACAAGGGTAAGTCTCCACCATGAAGCTTCACCTAGGCTGGACAAATTTAGTTATCCCTTACATAAACTAAATAGCAAAATCCAGAAGAAACACTTCTTATTGAAGTATTTGTTGAAATCTGTGCATTCCTGTGTTTTCTTTTTTCCTAAAATAGTAGAGAAGAGAAAGACTAGTATGAGGTTTAAATTATTGTTCATAATTTAAAAAAGGAGTCCAAGCACAGTGCGTGGTGTTATTATATGATATGCACAGGTGTTTGGAGCTAGTTCCAACTTCATACCTTTTTTTTAATTAAAAACTTCTACTTTTGTTTTTATGTAATTTGGTGGAATGAATGTAAAGCTGTATATGATGCTGGTTTTCCTAGATACTTTCAAGTCTACTGCCTCTCATGAATAATAGTATATGGGTTGCTATAATTAGCTGGCTCTCACTTTATATATGGGGTACTTAGGACTCCAGTAGCCTATAACATTTTTGTAGTTGAAATACAATACCAGCGTCCACTGACTTGTGCTGTTTATAAGTTGTTCATAACTGAATGATGCTTCATATCATTGCTAGAGCATCGAGACTAATTCTGACCATAGTGCATTACAATATGGGTTTGTATGGCACTATGGGTGCAGTTTCAACAGATTGTATCTGCCAATGTTACTTTTCCAAAGTTGCATGGTGTATCAACACATAAGGAATCATGAGGAGCCAGGGGTTCTGGAATGTTTTCGTCCTTTCTGTGGTTTTGTCTTTTCATCTCATTTAAACTGTTTATAAGTAACTCATGAGTCATAAATAAGTCATGTGTTATTTTACCACAGCTTGTAGTAAGTACTTATAAAATAGTTAACCTATGCATATTAAAAGGGTCCTTCCATCATTTTTTATTTTCAAAATGTATGTTTATAATGGCAACGTTGAGCTGAATTACTTCCTCTTATGAAGTTATAACTGACTCAGCTTGACGTTTAAGCTTTACCTAAGCAGCCACAGTAACATTGCCACAAGCTTCTAATCATTTCCCTTTGTCCTTTTTGTGTTACAGTGGTTTGCTATACTCTAGTATGAGTTTTTTTTACATGAAGTAGTGGTCATTTCGTCATTCATTCATACAATATATATCCAAGAAAATTTATAGGAGGGTATATTTTTATTTAGCAATTATCAATGAAATATATTTAATTGGAAGCAACAATCTGATCCATCCAGGATCTAAGAGTTGAGACACGAGCATATACTCCAGGAGATGATGGAGAGCAAGTAGAACTTCCCCAGGACACAATGCCAGCCAACACCCAAGCTCCATTTCTTGCGCACACAAGTGGTCCACCAGAGTCACCCTTATAAAAGATACACAATTTAAAAGATGGTCCATAAGAGTAAGCATGCTATAAAAACTAAATGTAGTAAATTCAATTTAATGAGCAATGTCCTCTATATAATATGCACCAGCCTATTTATATTAGTTACTTCTCTATCCTCAGCAACAGATGTAGGTGTATCCAGAGTCAAAAGAGCATAAGGAAAAAAAATAATAACTATCCCCAAAAATCCCCATGTTTTTACCCACAATGCCCAATTCATACCACCTAGTACTGTCAGACATAACTATTTGTGCCTCAGGTATGGAGCACAAAGAGTTACTGCTTACACTGTATAGTTTCCAGGCAGAACTTGCTTCTGCCATGCAAGGGGTATTTGGGTGGTCTATGTGCCATGCTCAAGGCAGGCATTAAATAAAAGGCACCATTTTCTAACTGAGTGCAACAGCCAAGGCAATATTACTGTTGCGTACTCTTATTTCTGGCCTTGATGAGCACTGTAATACTAAGTGGATCCTATGGTGTTTTCTCATTTTATAGTGGTGTTCTCATGTATATATTTTTTGCATTTGTTTTTAGTTCTATCTAATATATATATTTTCTTAAATATGCATACCATGCAGGAGGAGGCACCAGATGCTCCAGCACAAATCATGGTGCTATGAATCTTATTTCCCCAGTACCTCTGACATTCAGTGTTGGAGAGAAGAGGCAGTGTAACTTGCTGAAGCTTGTTTGGAGATAATTTTGCTAAAAGTAAAGAAAAATGAAAAGTTTGACATGTTGCTTTATATAATCACATATCATATCACTTATATTAAGTGTCTGCATGAGGAAAGGGAAACAGCAGCGTTAAAAATTATCTTTTAGAGTGCATGCGTTTTGGGCAGGGCCTTCTTTTTTTTCGAACTTCGTAGGGCAGGGGCACCCGAAGCAGATAGTCTGGCTCTCCTTTGTCTGTGTTTTTCACCCAGGCAGAGGAAAGCAGATCTGTTCTCCTTCTCATAGCTCCATTCATTGGTGTATGAGCATATATCAGTGTGAGAATGCATACTTTCTGTGCCAATAATCACTCCTTGTAGCTCCACACAGCCCAACACCATGTCTGTAAATGGTGCTATGGGAATGAGTGCACAACAGTGGATCCGCTTACCTCTATCGGGGTGAAAAATGCAGGCAGAGGAAAGAGGATTATCCACTTATCACTATAATTGATTTTAATCAAACAGAAGTCATCATAAGAAATGCTTAGCAGTATTATTTGCAGTATTATTATTTCCTGCCTACTTTGTAAATAACATTGTATATAAGGGTGACAGTATATATAGTTATGTACCTGCAACATCATCCATAAAGTGATGCACTCGGTTTATTCCTGTATAAATCACGCTGGTTAGTACCAAATTGTCTCCCTAATTACTTAACTTTTGAAACCTAGGTCCAAATGAAGAATTTTGAAACCTAACTACATAAAGCTACTACATCAAATATCATCATAGTTAGAGATATCCAATTCTGAGGAGCAGTCTGTACTGCTATCTATCCTATTGCACTGCATTTTCCAAAGAGCCTAGTACATAAAAGCAGGCTAGCACAGTTCACTAATAAAACATATATTAACTAAATGTAATATTTTATATATAAGAGAAATGTAAAGCATTACAGAGCACATCTTACAGTATGCATCAACATATCCCCATCCTGTTGTGATACATCTTTCAGGAGAATTAAAGACTTCACTGGAGGTAGGGATACAGACAGGAGCGACACGGCTGTTGAAAGAGGCAGTACTGGACAGTTTCAACAAAGTAATGTCATTGATCATAGTATTGGTGTTGTAATTTGGATGTTTGAAAACCTAGTGCAATAGAAAGATTTGTTAGAATTCTGAATACATTCACATCTAGAAAACTCCATTAATAATTAAACACACTACACTTTGATACTACACTTTTAAACTAATGCAAGCATTGGATTCCCAACACAAAAATTCCTTATGTTGCTAATTGAACCAGGACCCTGCAATGTGATGGGCCAGACATATCTGTACTTAGGTCTTTTTTAGCCTGTAGCAGAGACGAAGCCCCCCAAACACACAACAGTGAAATCACACACTCCTTCATGAATTGTATAATCTGTAAAGACTAGGGTTTTTTTTTACTACAACAGAAAGTGAATGCTGTAATTCATTTAGAAGTTATAACTTTAAAGGGATTCTGTCATGATTTCTATGGAGTGATTTTTAAATGACACTGTTTAAATAGCAAATAATTCACTCTACCATTTAAAATGGTATTCTTAAACCAACTAATGTATGTTTTTTGTATGTGCCTGAGTCTGAGCTTTCAGAAAGAGCCAGCACTACACATTAGAACTGCTTTCAGGTAACTTATTGTTTCTCCTACTCCCATGTAACTGGAGGAGTCCCAAGCCAGACTCAGATTTCTTACTATTGAGTGCTATTCTGATATCTACTGGAAGCTGCTATCTTGCTTGCTACCTTTCCATTGTTCTGCTGATTAGCTGCTGGGAGGGGGGTGACATATAAAGTGACTGAACTTTATCAGAGCACAGGTCACATGGCTGTGGCACCCTGGGAAATGAAGACTATGGCTAGCCCTATGTGAAATTTCACAATTAAATACAAAAAATCTGTTTGCAATTTAAAAAAATCAGATTTCAATGCAGGATTCTGCTGGGGAAGCTCTATTAACTGTTGCTTTTGGAAAAAATGTTTTCCCAAGACAGTATTCCTTTAATAGATAGATGAATTAAAATATTTAAGTGAGATAAGCATGTTAAGGGTTACATTGTACATTGTTTCATTGCTCAGTCATGAATGGAGTGCATGATTCTGCATACATTAAAATTAAAAATTAAGTACCCCTGCTGTAAAATCTAAGGATATTATAAGTCCTGTATAAAAATTAAGTACCCCTGCTGTAAAATCTAAGGATATTATAAGTCCTGTATAAAAGCACTCACTCTGGCCTAATGCTTTTATATGGTCACAGAACTCCTTGGTGAATTATAATATCCACAAATTTTATCATAGGAAATACATTATTAACTGTATTAAAATATTTTCTGACCATCATGGACTTGCTAGCTTTGCTCCTATCAAGTGTAAGATACTGTTTTATCATTTCAGTTATATCTGTAAACCCATTATACAGTATACAGAACTGGTGGAAAGAAGGAAAAAATTAGTGGTGCCAACATTTTAGCCCCCCCAGTGATTGTAATCACTAACCTGATACACCAGGCCTGTACAGAGAATGGGAAATCAGTAAAAGAAAAAAAAAAGAATTGCTTAAACAGGACTCTGTGGATAATGTTATTCTGGATAATTGATATATATATTATAAATATAAATAAATAAATATATATATATACATATATATATATATATATTGTATATGCAAGGATATCGGAACCTGTTTGTTCTATTGCAGGGTGCTGTACTATTACCTAAAACAAGTATATATATATATATATATATATATATATATATGTGTGTTTGTGTGAGAGTTTAATGGGCTTAGACATATTGTAAATAGGTGATTTAGAAGTTATCAGCAGTTTTTCCAGTGCCACCACTTAGAGAGATTTCACTCCTGCTGAAAAAACACAATACATTTATGCTCCATGATGTTTATATACTTATCATACCCTGGAAATAGACATGGTTTGAATTGGCTCAGCTGATGAAGAACGATCATATTCACCCAGGATAACACGATGGGAGGTTCTATGTTAGGAGATGAGTAATAGATACAGTATTTAAAATGTAATTGCATTCTATTAGGCTTATTACTCAATGGCCATAAAGACCACAATGTAAAAACAAACTCAGGTTCAATCAAAATGAAATTCATGACTTCAGGAGAGACCACTTAATTAGCATCACAATTAAAATAAATAAGCATGACTGATTCATGATATGTCAAAACATAGAAGGAAATTGTCATATGCTTTAACGACAGTGTGGCGCTTTTCTGGGAAATTCAGGGTAATAGTTATCACTATTTGGATGTGATGTACCATTAGGGACAACCTAAATAGTCTTTTTTTGTGGAACCAGAGCATTCTAGTGCATTTGTAATTGTAATTGAGCCCTATAATGTTACGTTAGTTGACTTATTTCAGAGAATATAAAAGCAGTGAGATTTTAATTCAAGATCAAAGTTACATTTTAAAAAAAAAGCAAAAAGACAAGAAGGGTAAACAAGCTGAGAAATAGATTAAAGAAGAACTATTGCTTTCTGAAAACCACAGGTCCTGGACAATTCATTATGTTTTTCAGTGTAGTCAGTGCAGAACTACCCAGAGATTCTCTGTATTTTAATTGCCACTACATATACAGTATATTTAAATATTCTGATTCAAATTGTTAGGTTTTAGGTTAGGTTTAGGTGTAGTTTTTATAAAATTGCCTATACAATTACTACTTGTTTTATTGTCCTATTCATTTGGATAGTGGTCTTATTTTAACTGTGTAACAGATTTTTATTCCGCAGCTTCTGGGGGTGCCTTGGGTGCTGTAACCTAGAAAATGTTACTAACACTTCTGTGATCTTAGAGCAGCTGTTCCAGGAGAAAATGTAATTGGGAGTGAAGAAGCTGATTTTGCATGCATGTCGCATTAATCCTATCACCACAAACCAAATTCGGCTAGCCTTTCTTTAGAAATCCAACTTCCATCATAAGCCTACCTCTCCATGGCAGAGAGCCTCCAGCTTTTTCTATTTTCTCCTTCATTTTACCATTTTAAATGAATTGGTTACAGTGTTGTAAATATTACATATAAACATGGCTGATAAGTCAAGAAATGACCCTACATTCTCTTGGGAGGTACTAAAAATGTATGCTTTCTATCAATTTATTTAGCATATGAATTTCTCAACTTACGTGACACCACAATGAGCAGCAGTTACAACCCATAAATTATTCACCAAGGAGCCGCCGCAGAAATGGAATCCAGTTCTGTCCTGTAAATATGAGAAAAATTTCAAATGATCAGTGTGTTGCTTTTTTTTTTTTGGATATTGTTCAAGAAATTACCATGGCTCTGCATTTTGATACTCCCTAAAAATGTCTAATTTAACAGTTAACACATACTCTTTTCTAGACAAAAATATTGGGGGTCCTTTATAAAGTTAGCAAAGTGCTTATTTTTTTCGCAAATGGTTATTTGTGCATATTTTCCCCTACACATTTTGCACTGCTGTGCCCCTCTTTCCTTTTTTTTTTTGCGAATCACAGTGAAATGCAAATTGCACACAAAAATTCGTAAATGAGGTTGAGCATGCCCTCTGTGCCTGTTTATTATGTGCAAATACAGTGCTGATTGTTTCTTTGAATATACATTCGCAATTTGCAAAATCAACTTAGCGAATATTTTATCCAACACTAAAATTGTAGCGTAACTCAGACGCAAAGTGTTGCGCATAAATATTCGCTATTTGCGAATATGCCATATTTAAAAAGCTTTAAAAACTTTAAAACTTTAAACATTTTGCAATTCGGTTTGCACATTAAATGCACCAGTCTTGTCCAGACAGTGCAAATATGTTCACTGTGCGAATAATTCTGCACTGTGCGAATTTTATAAATGACCCCCACTGTTGTCTAATTTCATCGAACTGGAAAAAATAATAATGCAGTTAATGCTCTCTATTTTATGTTGACATGTTTCCTACATATGACGTTTGCTTAATAATCAACTTATTAACTTATTAATTTATATTAAAAATGTAACAGTGATATTAAAATGTGATTGATACATAAGCACAAAACCATCAGAATAAAGAAGCAAGTAAAATACAAAATTTGACTAAAGTCTAAGGAAGTACATTATACATTATTTGTTTCTTCTAATTTCTTAAGAAAAGCAGTTCAAATATTTAGATAAACATTAGATTTAATAAATTAAACATTAATATTAGAAAATGTAATTGATGTGTAATAATAGATATTACTGCTCTGACTGTACCTGTAGAGACACTTGCCATGGCCAGGACCCAGAGACTGCATTCTCACCATTCACAATTCTGGCATATCCAGAAATAATGGGCTTGATGGCAGGGACACCGCAGCCTTACAAGTAGAAAAGAATTTGTGTGAATAAAAAACTTAGCAGAAACAGTTATACAAAAGTCATGTTTGTGGACCTACCATAAGTACTTCCAATAAGGACAATGCAGGAGAGGAGGAAAAGCAGTGCCATTTTAGTTTTCTTCTGAATTAGGCTGAATAAAACTTGCTTCTGTTATTTATATGTTATGATTAGCGCTAAAACCCACACTATTTAATATTTTATTTATTATCACTGCTTTATCTAGAAACCTTGACAAAATACATAAGTTTTTTTGGATGAAATTTTATTAGCTAGAAATTAGATAAAAATTGGCTTTAAAAGAAAACAGGTGTATACTTGTCCAAAAACCTTTTTAGGTGACACAACGATTAATGAAACCTTGAAAAATGTTAATAATTTAGATTGCTAGTGTTTGTCAATGGAAAAATACAAATCAGAATATAGCCTTGCCAGGATCTTAGTTATATAATTGCTGTAGGTAAACTTTTGGTAGTTATGTTATCTTTAATACAAGAAACCATTGTTTAAAAAATCTGCTTTTTTTATCTTTATTTAGCACTTGGGGATCCCTTATCCGGAAACCCATTATCCAGAAAGTTCCAAATTACGGAAAGGCCATCTCCCATAAGCTCAATTATAAGCAAATAATTCTAATTTTGAAAAATGATTTCCTTTTTCTTTGTAATAATAAATCAGTACCTTGTACTTGATCCCAACTAAGATATAATTAATCCTTATTGGAGGCAAACCCATCCTATTGGGTTCATTCAATATTTAAATTATTTTTAGCAGACTTAAGTTACGGAGATCCAAATTACAGAAAGATCCCTTATCCGGAAAACCCCAGGTCCCGAGCATTCTGGATAAGAGGTCCCATACCTGTATAATGTTTAGATTTTTACTTTGACAAAATGTTAGTCTCCCAAATAAATGCACATTTGAAATCTTAAAAGCCCTGTGCGTGCAGATTTTCTTTGCAACGAGCCTGGGTGCATACTCATGGACTGCGCCCAGGTTCTGTTTGTCCTTCTACACATAGACTGTAGAATAGAAATTGTAACTTTTGCAACTAAAACATCTGCCTTTTTGCAGGTTTTCAAAAAGTAGTCTACACTTCAAGTGTAAAACCTAAAAGGCACGCAGATGTTTAGAACTGTTGGTACTATTATTATTTGCATATTCTACAGCAAAATGCATAGGGTTACATATGCATACAAAGGCCACCTGCATTGTATTCTGGTTTCAGAACTGCAAATGTACTGTTTACTTTTAATCTGTATTTTAATGGGTCTTTTTTTACTGTGTATTTCTCTTTATAATAAAATTTATAATCTGCATATTCTTAAAGAGGACCTGTCACCCAGACATAAAAAGCTGTATAATAAAAGTCCTTTTCAAATTAAAGATGAAACCCAAATTCATTTTTATATTAACACATCCAAACCCATTATAAAGGCATTTAAAAATCCCAGCTGTCAATCATATATTGCTTGCCCTGCCTGCCTTAGGCATAGTGGTGGGGCAGACAATATCTTTAGCTTTCCGTTCAGCACTACCTAGATGTCACTGCACATCTCACTTTCCCCCTCCCTCACCATCTAATTGTGTAGCCAGTGCATGGGCATCTGGTCCCCCATTCTGGCACATACACAAGATTTTGGCATGATACAAAGTTTGCCTTCATAACCGTGTCTACAAAATGGCAGCTGCCTGCCTGCTTGATTTGAGTGAGGAATTCCAAGACGGAAGGAAAAAAAATTATATTATTTATATAGAGTAAGTGAAGTTTATTTTGCTCAACTAACAATATAGAAAATAATTTGGAGTTATTTCTACTGAAACCAGAAATTAAACCTTTACATCTATCATAAAATTGTCTTTACATGCTGTTTATAATTTTTCCTCAAACACTCTCTGATGTATCAGAGATAATATTTTGTACTTTTCAAATAAGAGGTCCAAGGCACTGGTAACTTTTTTGCCAGTGACATAGGTTTTATATCAGTGGCAGTTAATAGTTTCATGCAAATGTGGAATATGGAGACAGGCAATGTTTCTTCTATTATTATGAATGTATATTTTTATCCTTACTTTGTACAAATGTTAGTACATTCTCTTAGACATATACTGTAGCTATAGATTCTGCTTCTATATGTTTCTTATTGTGTTTGTCCACCAGATGGTAGTGCTGTAAAGGTGCTTCCTTATTTTTGCCGCCTATAGCACAGATTCTATACATATTGTAATCATTGTGGTCTTTGTGCAGCATTTTTGAAGGAACCAATACAGAATAGAAGGTTAGCATTTAGAGGGCAAAGAAAAGTTAAAATAACTGTGGTTGTGCCCCAATAAGTGACTGTAATAGTTGACATGTTACCCCAGGCCGGTGTAATGGTTTGAACTCATTTCCAAAAGAGTGCACCATCACTATCTTCTCCCCTGCTTTTAGGTATACCCTGTGCTGACCTGGGCAGGATTGTCACAGTACAAACCATCTTTGACTGTAATTCACTAAAAAATTACCAGCACCAGAAACGCAGATTCTTGGATATCTTATTTCAGTCACTCTTTACTGGTTCTCTTCAGTCACACTTTACTGCTGCACTGCAAGTTTAAGTGATTTTACTCCCCCTCCCTTTTCCCCCCCAGCAGCCAATCAGCAGAAAAATGAAAAGGTAGCAAAATAGCAGTTACCTGACACCTGTGATAGATATCAGAATAGCACTCAATAATAAGAAATCCAAGTCCGCCTTGGGGCTCCTCCAGTTATATAGGAGTAGGAGAAACAATAGTTAAATCATTAAAGCAGTTCTAATGTGTAGTACTGGTTCTTTCTAAAAGCTCAGACTGAGGCACAATACACTGAGATGGCGCCTACAAACCAATACTACAACTAAAAAAAAATATATTTGTTGGTTCAAAATATTTTTTTTCAATGGTAGAGTGGATTAGTTGCAATGTTAACCATAGGCACCATAGGACAGGCAGAGTATGGCACACACAGGCGGCATAGGGCAGGCAGATTTTGGCACACACAGGCAGTGTAGACATTGTGTATTACATTTTAACAAATTAGAAAAAAACCTGATGCTGATGTTGGCTTAAACACTGTAATAAATATGTCCCTTAGTATCTACATTGTCTTACAAATTATTCTTATTATAAAGTTTGATGTAATAGGAAAAGGGATGTCCTAGTGGGTATTCTATATGTTCCATGTCCCTTCCCTTTTTAGTTTTATTTTGAATACTGCCCAGGACCCAAGAAATCATAATCTACAGTAATGAGACATTCTGCAGTAAACTGCCATGTCTCATTTCCTCAATGATATTCTTGTGAATGTTGTCCAGAACCCAACAGATCATAATTTGTACAGTGACCCATTCTTCAGTAAACAAACTGTCACATGGGTGGTATGGGGTGCGGTTTCTCCAAAGCACATTTTGTCTACAAAAATACATTCTATATACAAAAAACAATCCACAGTACACAGAATTAAGAAATATACAAAATATATATTTATAGTGAGGAATGAGAACAAAAATCAATTTTTATATTAATGTTTTTTGGATGGATGGATGGATGCAGGCTGCAATAGAGCCCACTCTTTTTTAACTCTTACCACCAAATCTTTCAGATGAAACATTTTTAAACAGAATCAAGTAAGATTACAGCCTTCGTCTGACTGAAGTATTAAAATACTAAAACCAGATGTGTTTGTAGGCAACTTCCCTCTACACATTTTGCCACACTCCAGATGCTGAACTACAACTATTTTTCAATCTTTTATATTAAGAGATAAGGGAAAAGGTGCTATATAACTCCTTAATCGGTCCAGATGACCTTGCCACATTTAGGGGTACATTTGCTAAAACTCTTAACATTTCCCATTCTTTTTAATTTTAAAATTTTATTAAACTTAAGTCCACAAATGTCTTACAATTACTAAAAAGTCTGAACTAAAAAAGTCTACATCAGAAAAGTCACAAAGATCCTGGATTTGGGAAAATAAACAGTGTTTATCTTACTTGTTCCTGTGCTAACGTTTCTATTAAACCATAAGAGTTTTGCGTTGCTTTGTCTTTATTTAATTCTAAGGATAATATACTGAATCAACATATTTTGGCTACACAATAATGAAAAAATAACCTTTAGTTAAACTATTGATTCTAAAGCATGTTTTTGTATGTCCATGGCTTAGGTGAGGAATGACTCCTACCATTCATGCTGGAGTGTTGATGACACCAGTAAATCTACTAGCAGCGTGTTTTACCTTTTACCATAGGACTGGGTTTTGCAAAGTTTAGACTTTTGTTTAGTCTGACTTGCATCAACTTAACTAAATTAATTAACTAAAACCCAGATAGTTATGGGTAAGCAATTTTCAGAATATACTTGGCTTAACATCAGTCACTGGTTTAGATATACATATGCTGGACTGCCCTTTTTTATTGACATGGATGTGCCAGCAAGACTATGTTAAAACATTATTTTTACTAACCATTTAGGGATGAGATTATCCCTCTACCTTATGTCCCATTAGCATAGGGGTGCCCAACCTTTTATACCCCATGAGCCACATTTAAATGGAAAAAGTGATGGGGTGTAACACTAGCATGAAAAAGCTATGTTGCATTTTTAATTGGATATTTTGATATATGTGGACTGACAGCCTACTAAAGGCTCTGTTTGGCATTACACTTAGCCAAAACACCTGCTTTGAGGCCACATGTTACTCACAAGCTATTAGTTGGGGATTACTGCATTAGCATGTAGAAGAAGTATAAAAAATACAAATACTTGTTATATAAAATTAAATAACATGAGTTTGTTTATTTCATTTTTTTAATGTGTCAGTAAGGATGCATGTATTTAGTTGGCAGCAATTGTCTGATCCATCCAGGATCTAAGAGTTGAGACACGAGCATATACTCCAGGAGATGATGGAGAGCAAGTAGAACTTCCCCAGGACACAATACCAGCCAACACCCAAGCTCCATTTCTTTGGCACACAAGTGGTCCACCAGAGTCACCCTGAAAAATTTTAGAGCAAAAATATATATTATTTGGGAATACATGGCTATGCTGCATATTAGGTAAATCATATGACTAATGCTAATTTGTACTGGTTCTAGAGTAACATGAAATTAATAATTTAGATCATAAAGTAGCATCAGTATAATTCTGTAAAATGTCTATTTTACCTATAGATTCTGAAGATAATAAATCCATGTATTCCTTTTTTTTATTATTTTCACTTTGATTTATATTATTTCCATGAAACATCTCAACATGCATCTGTAGCCTTTATTTCTTATAAACTACTAAGTAGCTTTTGTGTAATATATTTATATATATATATATATATATATATACGAATTGGGAAAAGAAGCCGCACTCACAGGACTTAAGTACAAAAATAAAAAACTTTTAATGGTAAATCAGTGAACTAGTAGTTCACTGATTTACCATTAAAAGTTTTTTATTTTTGTACTTAAGTCCTGTGAACGCGGCTTCTTTTCCCAATTCGTGTTCATTCTAATTTTGAGGATTGCACCCAGGCCAAGCTGTGGATTATACGTGAGTGCCAGTATTTCATTTTGTTTTTATATATATATATATATATATATATATATATATATATATATATATATATATATATCTTTCAATTGAAATGGTGTCCGCACTCCAAGGCTCAATATTCTGCGGGGTGCATAGCCAAAATTATGTATATATAGAAAATAATCATCTGTGGCCAGCACACCCTTCAATGTTTTATCAAAAATTCATTGAAAATATATTGTTAAAACAAATAAATGGGAAGTGCTATAAAACATACCATGCAGGAAGAGGCGCCAGAAGCACCAGCACAGACCATTGTGTTTAGGATCTTGCTTCCCCAGTATCTCTGGCATTCAGTGTTGCTAAGAAGAGGCAGAGCAACCTGCTGCAACTTGTTTGGAGTTAGCCTAGCTGAAAGACAAAATATGAATAATTATGAATAACAGCTTCTCGAGGAAAAGGGGAAATTGGACAAAAGACAAGGGGTTGAATTTAATAGAATGCTCCCAGATTACTCTGGTACATTATAACCCTTTTTAAAAGTCAGAAAAAAAGTCAGAAGTGCCAACACAACAGTTCCCCACTTTCATATGTCTAAAAAACTGTTAGCCTCTTTTACTAAGGCCTTTCAGAGGAACACAGAAATATGAAGAGAGATAGATTTTCTATATCTTACAGGCAGCATCAACGTAGCCCCATCCAGTTGTAACACATCTCTCGCCACCATTGAAGGCATCGCTAGAACTAGCAACGCAAACAGGAGCCACAATGTTGCTGAAGGAAGCAGGGCTGGAGAGTTTCAAAAGTGTGATATCATTGGCAATGGTAAAAGAGTTGTAATTGGGGTGTCTGAAAACCTTTAAGAAAAATCAATATATTAGAATCAATAGTTACTAAATTATTAAATGTTTAGGGATTGGCTAGAAGTCATGTTAGTTTAGGTTCAATTACTACTATTTTTTACAGGTGCAGTTTGCGTTAAGTTATTTGTATTTTTGTTGTGTAGCTGACAGACTTGGAATTTCAACAGTTTAATTACTTTAGTAACCAAGTAACAGAATGGATACAGGCAGTGTGAGACTGGGGTACCGGAGCCCACTGGGTAACCAAGTTTAGAGCCGCACCACCCAGCCAGCGCTGCATTGGAATCCCACACCCAAGTATGCCCCTTGCTGCTCCACACTTCCAAAGCTCCATGCACCGCACAGCTTAAGTAGCTGTGGAGCAGCAAGGGATAGGTCACCTTAAAATTAACTTTTAATATGATGTAGACATTGATATTCTGAGACAATTTGCAATTGTTCTTCATTTTTTACTTTTTATGGTTTTTCAATTATTTAGTTTTTGTTCAGCAGCTCTCCATATGATATTTCAACTGCAAAAGAGAAAGGCAAATAATTCAAAAACTATAAAAAATGAAAACCAATTGCAACTTAATAATAACTTAAAAGTGAACCACCCTCTTTAATCCCCAACATCAATGAAGGCTCAGCTCCGGTGAAAAATTAAAAATGGCGGTGTGTTCCACAGTGGAATGCAGGGCCATCTTTAAGTTTCTTTACATTTATCCGAAGCTGCCTGGCTTGTAAGCCCAAAAGGAAGGGGGCCCATGGGGATTCTTCTCAGTGTCCTGGTGGGTCAGTCCAACCCTGAATACAGGGCCTGAATAAAAATATAAGCAACTGAACATAAGAATAAAGTTGAAGCCTCACAATTTTTGCTTAACAGTTGCTAACCGGCTAATAAATTGAAAATTTAAAACTTGTATAAAATAGAAGACCAAACTGAAAGTTGCTTAGAATAGATTCATCTATAACAAACTAATGTTTGAATCAGTATTTATAAAGTGCTGCATTATAGTTGTTTATTGTTATAGGCTTTATAGAATTTTTAGTATTGCTCTTTTTGTGCTATCTGTTTTAATCATATTTACAATATGGTTATTCAATGGTTATTCCATATTATTGAATTTTTGGGGGGGTTTTTTGCCACTGTGTAAATAGTAGATATGCCAGAGGCAACAAAGAGATTGGATTGCTTTCTTCTGTTTAATCCCTCATCTTCCCATTACAGCAGTGTTTATAAATGTGTATTTTACCCCAGACTAAAACCTATAATTATTCCATTAATTTTCAGGTCAGAAAGTTCTGGTGGAGAAGCATATCTAGCATGCAAGTGGAATAAAAGGTGGCATAAAAATAAAAGCAGTGTTTTAACTGCTAAAGCTTGCCTTGGCAATTGTCTTGGTCTGGATAGGCTCAGCTGGAGAAGAACGATCATATTCACCAAGAATAACTCGATGGGCGGTTCTGAAGGGTTGAACAGATGTAAAATCTCTTTTTAATCAAAATTAAAACTTATGAATATGGATGCTTCAAATAAGCAAATGACATAGTGTAAATAGTTACATAATTACATAGTTGCATAGGGTTGAAAAAAGACCAGAGTCCATCAAGTTCAACCCATCCAAGTAAACCCAGCACACACAACCCACACCTACCAATCTATACACTCACATACATAAACTATATATACAACCACTAATACTAACTGTAGATATTAGTATCACAATAGCCTTGGATATTCTGATTGTTCAAGAACTCATCCAGGCCCCTCTTAAAAACCACCTACGCTGCTTCAAATGGAAGCTCCGTTCCTCTAATCTAAAGGGGTGACCTCTGGTGCGTTGATTGTTTTTATGGGAAAAAAGAACATCCCCCATCTGCCTATAATCCCCTCTAATGTACTTGTACAGAGTAATCATGTCCCCTCGCAAGCGCCTCTTTTCCAGAGAAAACAACCCCAACCTCAACAGTCTAACCTCATAGTTTAAATCTTCGATCCCCTTAACCAGTTTAGTTGCACGTCTCTGCACTCTCTCCAGCTCATTAATATCCTTCTTAAGGACTGGAGCCCAAAACTGCACTGCATACTCAAGGTGAGGCCTTACCAGGGACCTATAAAGAGGCAAAATTATGTTCTCATCCCTTGAGTCAATGCCCTTTTTTATACAAGACAGCACTTTATTTGCTGTAGTAGCCACAGAATGACACTGCCTGGAATTAGACAACTTGTTATCAACAAAAACCCCTAGATCCTTCTCCATTAAGGAAACCCCCAACACACTTCCATTCAATAGATAGTTTGCGTTTATATTATTTCTACCAAAATGCATAACTTTGCACTTGTCAACATTGAACCTCATTTTCCAGTTTGCTGCCCAGTTTTCCAATTTTGTCAAATCGCTCTGCAAAGCGGCAGCATCCTGCATGGAACTTATAGTTTTGCACAATTTAGTGTCATCAGCAAAAATAAAAACAGTACTGTCTATGCCCACCTCCAGGTCATTAATAAACAAGTTAAAAAGCAAAGGACCAAGGACTGACCCCTGCGGTACTCCACTAACCACACTGGTCCAATTAGAAATGTACTGGTTACTTTTGTAACCCTTTAACCTTGGTAAACAAGGAAAAATGGAAAACAAAGCAGGCAGAAAAAAGGGAGAACATGAAATTAACATACAGGGAGGCAAATCACCCCACAAGCTAGACAGGAAAAATAGAGGTGGCATATTTGTTGGAGGCATGTGGCTGCATAAGATGGGCGCATTATAATAAGTACTGACTAGAACCTTTTACTAGGGCCCTACTTGCCGCAATATGTTGTCCGTCTTTTTTAAAGGAGATTTACCCCCTCTGTTAGGTTCCATACAGAGTCCACATACCCCCGTCCTATTTGCACCACTCACTGTGGATAAAAATGTGCAAGTTTAGTGCCTTCTGCCTAAGTGCAGAACTGGCCATGTCTAAAAGTATCACTTGGATCCCTGGCAGTGATTGCCAAGAAGAAGCATGCACACTGGAAGTCTTCCTATATTTATGGAAAGCCATGTCGGACATATGGAGCATCATTCACAAAACGATGGCAAAGCTCACTGTTTTTTTCACTTTGCTCCGTGCCTCAAATTGAAGATGTATTTATGTATTAAGAGGTTCAAAGCTTGCTACAGGTCTTGTAAACTACTGAATTTGAGAGAAAATGATTAAGTGTCCTGGTCATTACATTGGCTAATGCCTCAACTAGTACATATTTCTTCTTAGTTCTACATACCCCTTCTTCAGAGTTAATTATTGCTTCATACATAATTGATTTTATTGAGAGTTAAGATTTACTTACGTGACACCACAATGTGCAGCAGTGACAACCCAGAAGTCACTAATCACAGAGCCACCACAGAAGTGGAAACCGGTGCTGTCCTGAATAAATGTAACAAAATTCACTATTTGTACTTTGTTTCATTGTTAAATTATGGAAGAAATTATTTGGCCCCATTAAGCGATTTTAAAACTGCTTTATATGTGTTTGGTTTGTTATTTTATATAGTTTTTTTTTATTTTCTTCTGGTAGAGCTATATCCTATAGAGGAGTTTGTGGATTTAAAGGGAAGCTGGACTTATGTGAACGTATGTGAGTTTCATAATCTTCAACAGACATATATTTTTTTTATAAAGTCTGTTCCATTACTGTGGCAATTAAGATATGTCAAGATATAATTAAAAATGTGACATTTTAAGGATTTTACATGTATGAAGTAGTCGTAGGAGTCATTTTACATCAAAGTGATATATAATAAATAAAGTTTAAAAAATGTTGGAAAAAGACTGATAAGTACTTGTTTAGAAACTCTGAGTTTATTGATTGACAATTATATGCTGTATACTATGCCAGTGCTAATGATTATGCCATTATTAATTAGTGGTAATAAGTTCAGTGGTTCCCTTTTTGAATGTTTTTTTAATCTAGTATGGGCAACCAATATGTTTTCATTTTAATAGATAAACATACAGGGGTCATATATAAACACTAAACAAATTTTCTTTTGGGCTGTAACCCATGGCAACCAATCAAATATGTATTTTCATCTTTTATTTCAGTTTTAACTGCAGCTGGCTATCGGTTAATGCCCAGGAGCAAATTTGCCCAGTTCTTTTACATGCGGATCCACAGTAAGATGATAAAATGATTATTCCAACTTTCAGTAAGTACCCACAAACTTCTCATAGTTTATGCTACCTACATGCATTTAATAAATTAACTTAAAAAATAAAGGCAACTTTGGTTTTTGAACTTCACTGTTAATAGTCAAAAAGGAAGAGTGCAAACAGAAAGTCTCATTCTTATTTTCAATAGGCAACTTCTTACAGTACCTGCAAAGACACCTGCCATGGCCAGGATCCAGGCACTGCATTTTCACCGTTCACAATCCTAGCATATCCAGAAAGTACAGGACTGATGGCTGGGCTACCACAGCCTTACATGTAAGAAAAACATTGGATGCATCAAAAACTAACCATAAAAACACTTATTTACCCAATGAATTTATAAAACAAAGAAAGATACTAAGAAGCATATATGTTTAAACATACCATAAGTGCTCCCAATGAGGGCAATGCAAGACAAAAGCCAGAGGAATGCCATGGTTCTTTTCTGCTGTGGGGAATATGGGTGGCTGTTAAGGGTATAAATACCCTTAAACCACCAATCAGTTGCTCTGCATTTCATCGCCAACTGATTGACTGACCTTTGGTAACACAGAATATTTAATCAGCTGGAATTTCAGAGGAGATAAAGGGGTTAAAAATAGTTGTTGGTTTGTTCTTACATCAGGAAAAACAACACACCACTTAGCATACAGTAGATCTTATTGAGAAGTTTAATATTTTACTGCCTTATAATATGAATATTGCGAACAAGCAAATATTGGGGTATATTTATCCACGAGTGGAGCCAAAGCTCGCCACAGTCTGCTTGAGTGAAATTCCACCAGTCACCATTAATTTGTATGGTATTTTTAAAGGCATATTTATCAAAAGGTGAATTTTCACTCATTAATAAATACTCTAAAAGTCTCATAAAAATAAATGAATGAAGAGTGGTGGAATTTTACTCTAGTGGACTGTGATGATCTCTAACTTCCCTCTTTGATAAATATACCCCATAGTTTTTTGTATGAAGGGGGAATCGATAAATGAGCACAAAACATCTTATGTGAGTTTATGAAACTAGGTGCCTGGATAATTTCTTTACAGAGAACTAGAAAAGTAAAATGTATAATACTAGTTTTTAACTAAAATATTTATGGTAACAAACTCTGTATAAATTGCAGATTAGTTGAAATTATTGGGCCCCTTAGCAAAGTTTTTTTTCTTCACATTAACACACACGGCTTTTGAAGATGACAGCTTTTGCAAAATTGTATTGTCCATTAATCAGAACCCCAGCTTGACTTTTATTCTCCTGGGATGCCCAAGCAGCACTACTGGGTCTACTGTCTCAATTTTACATGAATGATCACAACCATGAATTCATAAGTAACTAATATATATAAAGTATAATACATTTCTGGTGCTACCTGGGATTATATTTCATTTAACTCAGGGTGCTGACCTGCTGGCAATCAAAGAACCCAGGAACTGTCCACCCAGGTTTAAAAATGCTAAAACTTCTTACATAAGTGCCCACTGCCTCAAATAACTTGTGGTGCTATATAAATGAATGATGATTAATCCTCTTAGATAAACAAACAAGTTTCCTCAACTCCCTACAAGTCCTAACACCTATTAACCTATTGCCAATTAACTATGAAGTATCCACATAATCCTGTTCCTTGCAGGTCCCCTTGTATATGACTTTGTTTACACCTTGCACACAGATGGACATGGTTATTTGATCAATGAGCTGAGTGTTGTATATTTATCAGAGAGCACCACAGATTCATTGTAATCAGCTTGAAAACTAAAATGTTCTGAAAGCTATAGTTATAGTTACATTTGGTTGAAAAAAGACCATCAAGTTCAACCCTTTCAAATAAACCCAGCACACACAAACCTATACTGATTTATACACTCACATACATAAACCATATATACCAACATCAATACTAAGGGGCCCATTTACTTACTCACGAACTGGCCGAATGCGTCCGATTGCGTTTTTTTCGTAATGATCGGTATTTTGCGATTTTTCGGCTAATTGTCGCGACTTTTTCGTTGCCATTCCGAATGTTGCGCAAAATCTGGCGATTTTTTCGTAGCGTTAATACTTGCGCGAAAAGTCGCGACTTTTTCGCAGCTTTCACGCCGAGTACGAAAGATTCGGATTCATTCAAGCTTCAGTATGGTGACTTTTCTTGGGCCAGGTTGGAGCTGCAGGGTGCCATTGAGTCCTATGGGAGGCTTCCAAAATCATGCTAAGTCTGAAAGTTTCGCCCGCCGCTTACGAGCGCTCAATACGAAAAAGTCGCGCCAAGATACGAGCGCATCGTAATGGCTACGAAAAACTCGCGTTTTTTCGCGCAAATCGTATTGGTAACGAAAAAGTCACGTCAATTTCCGCAAAGTCGTAAAGGCGCCGAAAATTCGCGAAAAATACGAAAAAGTCGCAAAATGTTCATTTTCCAATCGGAATTTTCCCAATTCGGATTCGAATTCGTGTCTTAGTAAATGTGCCCCTAACTGTAGATATTAGTATAGCCTTGGATACTATACTTGTTCAATAACTCATCCAGGTCCCTCTTAAAGGCATTAACAGAATCTGCCATCACAACATCACTAGGAAGGGCATTCCCCAACCTCACCGCCCTCACCGTGAAAAACCACTTGCGCTGCTTCTAATGGAATTTCCATTCCTCCAATCTATAGGGGTGGCCACTGGTGCGCTGGTCGTTTTTATGGGAAAAAGGAACATCCCCTTTCTGCCTATAATCCCATCTAATGTACTCTAATCATGTCCCCTCACAAGCGCCTTTTTTTCCAGAGAAAACAACCCCAACCGTGACAGTCTAACCTCATACTTCAAATCTTTCATCCCCTTTACCAGTTTAGTTGCATGTCTCAGTTCTCTCTCTGGTTCATTCATATCCTTCTTAAAGGAGAAAGAAAGGTAAAAAATAAACTTTATCAGAAAGGTCTATGTAAATACAGCCATAAGCACTCACAGAGTTCTCTGTCAAAAGATTTGTTGAGTCTGTTTTCTTCTGCTAGAGACACGCAGCTCTCTCCCCTCTCCTGCTCCCCCCTCCCTCAAGAATGCTAAGAACTCCCTCCCCCCCTTAGGAATGTGGATCTAAGCCAATCAGCAGGAAGCTTCCTCATAGTTTACTAACTGAGCATGTACAGGGGTCTTGCTCATGGTGCAGGAACGAGGCATTATGGAAACTTTCTTTACACAACTCAGCGTTTTTTCTTCCTGTTTGGCTTCTGATCATCTGAACTGGAGAAATATGGGGAGACTTAAGGGCACTATTGAGAGAACTGAAGGTATGCCTGCAGCTTGAGATTAACTCTTTATTAGCCTTTCCTTCTCCTTTAAGGACTGGAGTCCAAAACTGCACCGCATACTCAAGGTGAGGCCTTACCAAAGACCTATAAAGAGGCAAACTTATGTTTTTATCCCTTGAGTCAATGCCCTTTTTTATACAAGACAGAACTTTATTTGCTTTATAAGTCACAGAATGACACTGCCTGGAATTAGACAACTTGTTAGCAACAAAAATCCCCAGATCCCTTTCTCTCGTCCAGTCACAGAGTTGGCTGCTTAGTAACAGTATTGGCCAGTGCGGATTCATTGTTTTAAGTAATTGAAAAAAACTTATAGAATCAGAAAGTCAAAGAACCTAAGGTCTGCAGCTTTGTTGTGAAATATACAAACAGTGATCTAAAGTCAGCACAACAGATCAGAATTATATTTTGCTACAGTATATTGAGATCTATGAGTAGAACATCACTATAGATCTATTAGCAAAACATCACTATGAAAAATACCAAGGCTCTAAGCCTTGTTTAAACATTTATTTGGTAATGTCATGTCTAATTACGATTCTACACTATTCTTAAATTGAAACTACTGATTGATAGATTGTAAGCTCCATGGCCCTGGCAGCCAGCACATCTACCACTGGCAACAGAAGACACATAACTTGTAATCCATTTTCTCTCTACCCCAGAAGTGTGCTGAGCATTGTCCAGACTGCCAAATTACTGCTCAGTGTGCTCCTCTGTAATTATGCAATAATATATGATCTTGAAAATTAAATCACTTTGCAATTGTGATGAGTCCTGTCAGTAGGAATGAACATGGTAGGATAAGATACTGTAAGTCTGAAATACCTTGAGTAATCACAGGATACAGGATGCCAGCAGTTTACATTTTTCTCTGCCCGAACAGTAACTGGCATTTCTCTACTGGCAAAAATACACAAGTGGAGCAAAGACCCAGTTTGCCATGGACCTAAGGCTTTTCTTTTACACTTCAGAAAACATTTCTGGATGGGGTAATCAGGGCAGGTTATTCCACCATATTTATTAGCACCCACCACTTTAATCTAAACACATTTGAAAATCTTGAAGCCAGCGCAATTTACAATATTCTGTATGCGTATTACACAGATATGTATACTGTACTGTCCTCCCACTGTTAAACTCACACTTCCTGATTAAATGGTATCTATTGAATATGTTTAAAATTCACATTAAGGATCAGATGTACTTTACTATGATTTTGAAAGACCAGTTTTTCCACATTTATTAGTTTGACCACAGGCCCGGATTTGTGGAGAGGCCACAAAGGCCCGGGCCTAGGGCGGCAGAAACCCATACGGAGCAATGGGGGGACTTCTCCCTACTGCTCCGTATCCAAGTTTGGCCCACTGCGCATGCGCGCGCAAGGCGCCCCGCGCCCCCCCCCGTTCGCGCATGTGCACACGCACACAAACCCCTCTCCCCCTGTATCGCGCATG
Source organism: Xenopus tropicalis (assembly GCF_000004195.4). Lineage (NCBI taxonomy): Eukaryota > Metazoa > Chordata > Amphibia > Anura > Pipidae > Xenopus > Xenopus tropicalis. Next base: position 40,975,483 of record NC_030680.2, read on the forward strand.
CGCACTCGGGGGGGGGGGGGGCGTGTGACCGGGGGTGGCCAATTTGGAAATCCGGCCCTGCTTGACCATTAAAAGTGTTTCTAATACCCCTCAAAATCCTTAATCCTCAGTGCAAATTGCAAGGGGAAGATCATCGATTCAAACAAAGTGTGCTGAAATGCGCCAGTAATTCCAGGGTTCCTACAGCGAGTAGTGTCAATACGCCCACACGCTAATGTAGTTTTAACATTGTGCAACCAAAGTCATACAGACATCACTCAAAACAAAAATGTTAGCCACAAACTGAACCCAATTTGCAAACTTGCACACTTGCAATTACCTTTGATTTGATGTATGAGGTGCAACTGTGGTGGGTGCAGTTCTCCTGATGGCAGCAATGATGCTGGAAATGTGGGGGGAAAAGCAGCATTGCGGGTAAAAAAAACAATTTGCACACTGCACAGTGTTCATAAATGACACTTTATATTTTACTGAGCAGTAAGCATTATTACTGTTTTGAAAATGCTTAGTAACTTCTGAAATATAAACAGGACCCTATCATAGAGTCCTTAGCATTTACTGATGAGGATTCTGACTGTTGACCTGAAAGCTGAAAACTGCGAGTGAGTTTAAATTACTGTTCTACTTTCAGAGCTGCTAGAGTTGTTTGTTACAACTCGTACTTTCTTTAAAACCTGATGAATAACCACACACTCCAGTCTTATTTCCTTCAAACAGTGCAGCTAGTTGCTTATGCCATGGCTGGCTAAGCATGAAAAAGACCTATGAAATAAATATATATATACAGTGGCTTGCAAAAGTATTCGGCCCCCTTGTACTTTTCCACATTTTGTCACATTACAGCCACAAACATGAATCAATTTTATTGGAATTCCACGTGAAAGACCAATACAAAGTGGTGTACACGTGAGAAGTGGAATGAAAATCATACATGATTCCAAACATTTTTTACAAATAAATAACTGCAAAGTGGGGTGTGCGTAATTATTCAGCCCCCTTTGGTCTGAGTGCAGTCAGTTGCCCATAGACATTGCCTGATGAGTGCTAATGACTAAATAGAGTGCACCTGTGTGTAATCTAATGTCAGTACAAAAACAGCGGCTCTGTGATGGCCTCAGAGGTTGTCTAAGAGAATATTGGGAGCAACAACACCATGAAGTCCAAAGAACACACCAGACAGGTCAGGGATAAAGTTATTGAGAAATTTAAAGCAGGCTTAGGCTACAAAAAGATTTCCAAAGCCTTGAACATCCCACGGAGCACTGTTCAAGCAATCATTCAGAAATGGAAGGAGTATGGCACAACTGTAAACCTACCAAGACAAGGCCGTCCACCTAAACTCACAGGCCGAACAAGGAGAGCGCTGATCAGAAATGCAGCCAAGAGGCCCATGGTGACTCTGGACGAGCTGCAGAGATCTACAGCTCAGGTGGGGGAATCTGTCCATAGGACAACTATTAGTCATGCACTGCACAAAGTTGGCCTTTATGGAAGAGTGGCAGAAAGAAAGCCATTGTTAACAGAAAACCATAAGAAGTCCCGTTTGCAGTTTGCCACAAGCCATGTGGGGGACACAGCAAACATGTGGAAGAAGGTGCTCTGGTCAGATGAGACCAAAATGGAACTTTTTGGCCAAAATGCAAAACGCTATGTGAGGCGGAAAACTAACACTGCACATCACTCTGAACACACCATCCCCACTGTCAAATATGGTGGTGGCAGCATCATGCTCTGGGGGTGCTTCTCTTCAGCAGGGACAGGGAAGCTGGTCAGAGTTGATGGGAAGATGGATGGAGCCAAATACAGGGCAATCTTGGAAGAAAACCTCTTGGAGTCTGCAAAAGACTTGAGACTGGGGCGGAGGTTCACCTTCCAGCAGGACAACGACCCTAAACATAAAGCCAGGGCAACAATGGAATGGTTTAAAACAAAACATATTCATGTGTTAGAATGGCCCAGTCAAAGTCCAGATCTAAATCCAATCGAGAATCTGTGGCAAGATCTGAAAACTGCTGTTCACAAACGCTGTCCATCTAATCTGACTGAGCTGGAGCTGTTTTGCAAAGAAGAATGGGCAAGGATTTCAGTCTGTAGATGTGCAAAGCTGGTAGAGACATACCCTAAAAGCCTGGCAGCTGTAATTGCAGCAAAAGGTGCTTCTACAAAGTATTGACTCAGGGGGCTGAATAATTACGCACACCCCACTTTGCACTTATTTATTTGTAAAAAATGTTTGGAATCATGTATGATTTTCGTTCCACTTCTCACGTGTACACCACTTTGTATTGGTCTTTCACGTGGAATTCCAATAAAATTAATTCATGTTTGTGGCTGTAATGTGAAAAAATGTGGAAAAGTTCAAGGGGGCCGAATACTTTTGCAAGCCACTGTATATATATATATATATATACAGTGGAGGAAATAATTATTTGACCCCTCGCTGATTTTGTAAGTTTGTCCAATGACAAAGAAATGAAAAGTCTCAGAACAGTATCATTTCAATGGTAGGTTTATTTTAACAGTGGCAGATAGCACATCAAAAGGAAAATCGAAAAAAATAACTTTAAATAAAAGATAGCAACTGATTTGCATTTCATTGAGTGAAATACGTTTTTGAACCCTCTAACAAAAAAAGACTTAATACTTAGTGGAAAAACCCTTGTTTGCAAGCACAGAGGTCAAACGTTTCTTGTAATTGATGACCAAGTTTGCGCACATTTTAGGAGGAATGTTGGTCCACTCCTCTTTGCAGATCATCTTTAAATCCCTAAGGTTTCGAGGCTGTCTCTGTGCAACTCTGAGCTTGAGCTCCCTCCATAGGTTTTCTATTGGATTAAGGTCCGGAGACTGACTAGGCCACTCCATGACCTTAATGTGCTTCTTCTTGAGCCACTCCTTTGTTGCCTTTGCTGTATGTTTTGGGTCATTGTCGTGCTGGAACACCCATCCACGACCCATTTTCAGTTTCCTGGCAGAGGGAAGGAGGTTGTCGTTCAGGATTTCACGATACATGGCTCCGTCCATTTTCCCGTTAATGCGAATAAGTTGTCCTGTGCCCTTAGCAGAAAAACACCCCCAAAGCAAAATGTTTCCACCCCCATGCTTGACGGTGGGGACGGTGTTTTGGGGGTCATAGGCAGCATTTTTCTTCCTCCAAACACAGCGAGTTGAGTTAATGCCAAAGAGCTCTATTTTGGTCTCATCAGACCACAGCACCTTCTCCCAGTCACTCACAGAATCATTCAGGTGTTCATTGGCAAACTTCAGACGGGCCTGCACATGTGCCTTCTTGAGCAGGGGGACCTTGCGAGCCCTGCAGGATTTTAATCCATTGCGGTGTAATGTGTTTCCAATGGTTTTCTTGGTGACTGTGGTCCCTGCTAATTTGAGGTCATTAACTAACTCCTCCCATGTAGTTCTAGGATGCTTTTTCACCTTTCTCAGAATCATTGACACCCCACGAGGTGAGATCTTGCGTGGAGCCCCAGAGCGAGGTCGATTGATGGTCATTTTGTGCTCCTTCCATTTTCGAACAATCGCACCAACAGTTGTCACCTTCTCTCCCAGCTTCTTGCTAATGGTTTTGTAGCCCATTCCAGCCTTGTGCAGGTCTACAATTTTGTCTCTGACATCCTTGGACAGCTCTTTGGTCTTTCCCATGTTGGAGAGTTTGGAGTCTGCTTGATTGATTGATTCTGTGGACAGGTGTCTTTTATACAGGTGACTAGTTAAGACAGGTGTCCTTAATGAGGTTGACTAATTGAGAAGAAGTGTCTAACCACTCTGTGGGAGCCAGAACTCTTAATGGTTGGTAGGGGTTCAAAAACTTATTTCACTCAATGAAATGCAAATCAGTTGCTATCTTTTATTTAAAGTTATTTTTTCGATTTTCCTTTTGATGTGCTATCTGCCACTGTTAAAATAAACCTACCATTGAAATGATACTGTTCTGAGACTTTTCATTTCTTTGTCATTGGACAAACTTACAAAATCAGCGAGGGGTCAAATAATTATTTCCTCCACTGTATATTGGGAGCCACACAAAGGCTGCTTAAACTTCTATTAGCCACAGACCATGACAAAAAACAATAACATTCCAAAGGACATTCAGGAGACTTTTTCCCACAAAACATTATTGTTTCTTGTCACAGTCTGCAGCTAATAAATGAGTTAAGCACCCTTTACACGTTTAATGTGTGTGCAGCTTCTAATATATATATATTTTTCAAAGGTTTCAAAGGACGCATTCTGGAAGTCTGTGCCAATACACAGGCCTGGACTATCTCTCTCAGTGTCCCTTTGAAACAATTGCTTCAAATACAGCCAAGGACCAGATGCTTAAGATAATGTTAATGGTGACATACAGTATACATTTTATTTTGCTACTACACACTCAGTACTGCAGAAGCACATTAAAACCATATGCCTCACATTGCCGTTTCTGCTGCCATAACTAAAGTGTACTAATGCTCAGGTGCACTTCTGCTATGAATTACAGAGGAAGCCTTGTGTCACCCAGCAGGTACCTGGGCAGCAAAAAGTACTTTACATAGAAATTGAAATTTGTTAGTGTAGGAAAAGCTAAAACTGTTCCTGCACATACGTGGCTCTAGTGGAAAGCCCAAGGATCCCTGTGTATAATCTGAACTGATTACTAGTTTATAATTAAAAATGCAATCTTTTGAAAGTTGTATGCATATGCTTGATAAACATTTGAAACAGATGGTTAGGGCAAGGAAATTCAGAGTGTGAGGTAAAGCAAGCATAACTGAGATCCTCCGCACAGAGCAGCAAGAGTTTCCCTTAAGAAATGTGTTTATGGTAGAAAGTGGTCTGTCTGTGGGTCCAAAGGGGTCAGAAGGAAGGGAAGAGGGCTGTCAGCTGACTAGTAGGGCAGCTAGTGAGTGAGGCATAACTTGAAGTAACTGGGCCCTTCCTGGGTTGGACTGGGCCGCCGGGACACCGGGAAAAATCCCGGTGGACCCTGGCTCTAGTGGGCCCCAGTGGCCCAGACCCGACCCTTGCCGGCGCTCCCCCTCCCGAACGCTCCTCCCCTGACGCATCAAATTTATGCGCTCGGGGGAGGACGTCGGGTGGGGGCCCTGTGGAGGGGGTTAGGGGGGCCCTGCAGGGGGGTTAGAGGACGCGCCCGGCTGAGTGCACCTGCAGGGCCCCTGGGACGGAAGCCCCGGTGGGCCCTTCACACCCCAGTCCGACCCTAAGCCCCTCTGCAAATAAAATTTGGGCCACCTTAAGGTTACTAGATTTTTAAAGTGAAATCTGGGGACACTCCCAAAGGTGCATTGTTCTATGAATGTTATGCTAGATAACATGCTTATGATAGATAACCATGCCCTCTTTTTGACCACAAAAACCATCCAGTTTTGAAATTTTAATGTTACAACTTAATTTTTTTACTTACTTGAATTTACAGTCCTAAAAATTTGATTTTATTTTTAAATAATGGCTGAGAGGCTGCAATAAAAACTATTTTATGCATATTACTCAAGTAGCAATTAAAAATCCAACCAACCAGTAATTCAAAGCTATGGATCATGGTAACCATTCACAAATATATGTCCTGTTGGAGCTCTTTGTGGTTAATGTTTATTTACAAAACACTAGCAGTATAAATAAAGTGCACTTGTAGTGACCCCAGAAGACAAAGTGGTATCGAAAGAAACATAGAAAATATTTGGTAGCAGTGGTTTGCATTTCGGGGCCGGAATGCCCAGTGTGTGCTGGCATTTGACTCAACTAATCTCCTGAAAATGCTTTCCTACCTACAATAATGTAAATTGGCAGTGGAAATGATTTGCTGAAATGTATTAAGAGCAGATCTTTCTGTGTGTGCATTGCTGTATCAGCCTGTTCTGCAGAGGTGGGGGCAAGCTGCAGTTATGGTAAATTTAAATCCTATATAGAATAGGAAGGAAAAAGCTGCTCATTCAGCTGGCAGGCAGCCCTACAGAAGTAGACAAGAAAGAAGCGGTGATAGGCTCACCATAATGGATTACATTACATGTCATTATATGTAACAGTATATGCTGAGGGGGAAAAAAACCCTACAGAAGTATTGTGCAAAAATGCTGCTGCACTGACAATATATAAAGACTATTTAAAGACACTAAAATTAAAAGCATAACTGTGGGTCTAATAGCCCTTTTCCTAAACTACTTAGTTACACACTCCTCTCTGTGCAGGGAGAACTGCCCTACTCTGTGCTTCTCATAATCAAGTACAAAGCAATATCACTCCTGTGTGTAGTTTAACATGACAATGTCAGACAGTATGGTTAGACCTGCATCCCTTGGAAAAAAATCAACGTATTTACCATTCACCAACATGTATCCTGTGGGTGTGCAGTGACAGTAAGAACTACCCACTCCTGCCTTGATGGGACAATTATCACGGTAGGCTGCGCAGCAAGCGAATCCGTATGTAGTGCCAGCCTTCCTGCTCTGTTCCCTGCTGTGCTTTTATTTTATGTTATCTCATCCACATTCAGCCATAATAATAGAAATAACATGAATAGTACAGCTTGGGGCACATAGTGGATAACATCCTTTCTTGACCCCTATGCTCCCAACCACCCTGCTGTGGGTCCCCCTTACCCCTATTTGCTTTACCAAATAGCCATTAGCTCTAACAGTTAAGTTGGGGGGGAAGAGAACACTGAATTTAGGTATAATGCGAACAGATACTAAAGTAATTTTACCCTACAAAGTAAAAAAAGTTTTTTTTATGATAATACTAGCACCTCAAGCATATTATATGCAGCAAGACAGTGGGTATTGATGCTCTAGACCAGGTGTCCCCAACCTTTCTTACTCGTGAGCCACAGTCAAATGTAAAAAGACTTGGAGAGCAACACAAGCATCATAAAAGTTAATGGAGGAGCTAAATAAGGGCTAAGATTGGCTATTAGGTACCTCTATGCACACTATCTGCTTACAGAAGGCTTTATTTGATAGTAAATCGTGTTTTTATTCAAATAAAACTAGTCAGGAATTCAAAAATAACTACCTGGTTTGAAGGCACTGAGAGCAACATCCAAGGGGTTGGTGAGCAACATGTTGCTCACGAGCCACTGGTTGGGGTCACTGCTCTAGACACATTGCATCCAGTGACAGACAGTGCATACTAGAACCCCAAAGCACTTTAAACTAGGGATGCACCGAATCCACTATTTCATACCTCCTAACATTTGTATAGTATAAAGAGGGACAAAAAGATCTGCTTAGCGTAGTGGGGCAAAACATTTTGTGACCATGCCCCCGTTCACATGCCCACATAACCTGCCCATTTTTACAAAGCAACACCTTTTTCCTTTGGTTGGAATGCCAAAATCAGATGCACAAAGTGCACTGATGTTTTAAGACAGACATTCTAAGTCCCCCAGTATTTTGTGACAGACTCAATAAAGCACAAGAATCCCATGCTACATTTTGGCTCTCAACAGTTCTAATCTTCTAGTTTGAGATGGGATAAGTGCATAGTATATACAAACTCAAAAACTGTGAATGCAAGATATAAAAAAAAAAATACCCTTTTATACCAATGTGCCACAGATTTTCAGCACTACTTAGGGCTACATTCATCAAATCACGAGTTTGAATCCCGAAATGGGTAAAATTCGGATTGGATAAGATAATTTCTGATGATCGCAAATATCATGAAAATGCTTAAAAATCTGAGTAGTCACGATAATATCGTATTGGCAATCCGAAAGTCGCGAAATTTCCGTACCGAACGATTGTAAACAGCGGGAAAACCTTTTCCGACTTTGATCCTTCTGTGCATGATTTTGGAAGCCTCCCATAGGAATCAATGGCACTCTGCAACTCCAACCTGGCCCAAGGAAAATCACGATACCGAAGTTTGAATGAATCCGAAACCTTTCTACTCGGCGCGACAATACAATTTTGTCGCACACATTTTGTCTCAAGGTACGAAATTGTCGCGCAAGGTACAAAATTGTAGCAGAAAATACGCTCTGAGCGTTCGTGCATTAATAAATGCCCCCCTTAGTTTCCTTATAACTTTTTTTTTTTTCTTATAACTTTTTCCTTATAACTTTTAGTATGTGCATTTCAACACCACCCCTTCAGCTTTCCAACTACACCACCCCATGCAGTATTTCCAGCTCCCTTCAGTGTTTACAGCTCTTCCCTCCACCTTCAATGATGTGAATCTCCTTTCAAACACTGTTCTTTCCTGTTTTCTCCTGACTCTTCCCCCCCCCCCCCCCCCCGTAGCCCCCTCCCTGAGCTTTATCTGATCAGTGCATTTAGAATAAGAGAAACATTCTCATCATTGAAGGTGGAGGATGAAGGTATACCAGGGTTGCCAGATTTATTTTTCCAAACCAGCCAAAGTCAGTCCTAAAACCAGCCCAAAACTAGCCAAAAGCCACTTTGAAAGTAGCCCAAAAATAGCCCAATATGTGTAATGAAAAAAATGTTTAAAAAATAAAAGTATAAATGGGAAAATATGCCTTTTGAAAGTGAATAATCACTACCCATGCCCTGCGCCCCCTCTCCAGTTACTGGGATAACTGATGTTTCCCTGCCCTCTGGGCCCAGTCCATGCAGGTTATAGTAGTTTTGCTGCTTCGGGTTCAGCAAAGAGGAATAGAAATGGGAGCTTCTGTCTATAATTGCATGCTGGGTATTGTAGTTTTATCTTAATCTTAGCTGTAGCTTAGGTGTAGGCTACATACAAACTACATTACCCAGCATGCACTGGAATAGGCATGTCAGAAGAATAAAACTTTGGCTAGTTTCCAAACTACAAACTGCCAAGGCTCCAAAAACTAGCCTAAATTTGTACCTTGGCAGGTTTGTACTTTGGAAACCCGTCTGGGCTTTAAATTAGTAACCCAATTTGGCAGAAAATCTGCCAACCTGGCAACCCTGGGGTATACACACGGGAAGGGGGCAGCAGAACTAGCAGAGTGGCTGAATCCGTGCATTCCTAATTTAAACATTATTGACCAAATGCAATGTAAACAGTTTTAGGTGTTCTTACTGTTGCACTGCTGTGATTTTCAAAGTTTGTGATTTATCTTTAGCATGCAAAAAAGATATACTTATAAATTACAGGACAAACCAGCACTGTTTGTTGCTCAATATGTCAGATTTAAAACATCATGTTCACCTCTTTAAAAGAATATTTACTTCCTCAGTATATACTAATTAGGGCTGCCTTGTATAAACCACTGCCACTGTAATATGTTAAAGACCTGACAAGACTCAATTCTACAATCTAAGTTCTCTATGCTTTCTTAACATGTCTACAATTCCAGCACTCAAAATGGAAGCTGCAGACCCTACAAGTTCCACCCACATGATTCTGTTTACATCCTTGCTGGTAGGCAGTGGAGTCCCTGTAATAGGCGTGTCCTTTTAATCCTCATGGCCTGCCTTTCGAGGAAGAGTCTTGCTTATAACTGTATCTAAGGAGAAGAAAAGAGAGAGTTGTGTGGATTATATAGATCCAAAAGGTATGGTGTGTAGCTTTCAGATCCAGTATGTAATCTACAGATTAAATGTGTCTATGATAATGTATGATCTTCACATGAGGCTGCAACTGGTGCAGCATGACCGAGTTTAGAGCTCAGTGTACATTTGTATGTATGTATAACTTTATTTATAAAGCGCCACAAGGGTACGCAGCACTGTACAATCTTACAATATACAGAATTACACACAGGGAGGATAAGTGTTATAATAAATAAATACAATATAGGTTTATCTTTATTTATAAAGTGCTACTTATGTATGCAGCACTGTACAGTAGAATAGATTAATACAACAGGGGGTTATTAAAATAATAATATATAAATACAAAGTATGAAAATAAATACAGGGTACAGTTGCAATAAGTTAAGAATCAAAGAGACAAGAGGATTGAGGCTCCTGCCCTGTAGAGTTTACAATCTAAATGGGAGGGTAACTGACTGACACAAATAAGAGAATATATTGCTGTTTTTTCAGTGTCCATTTCTGTAAAGAGTCTCTAACATCAAAGCAAAGTATGTGTTTCTACCTGTACAGTAGGTGCAATAACCATGTAAACAATACTGAGACAGATGACAGTCCGCAAATAAGGGCAAGGGGGGCACTGCCCACCCACCATTGAATTTAGCCCTCAAACAGGGGAAGCAGAACAAGAAGCAGACTCCAGGAGTGCAGGGGGCTGGGAGCATAGGAGGCCAGGAAAGAATGTCATCTACTATGTGCCCAAGCAGTACTATTTTATTTTTCTTTTTACGGCAGTGTGTTACTCTGCCTGTGAAATGAAAGCAGTGTAGGGAACAGAGCAGGGGGGTGGGACTCCATGCTGCTTCATTTGCTGCACAGTCTCTCTCCCCCCTCCCCCTGGCAACTGTCGAATTAATACAGGAGTGGGTGGTTCTTACAGTGAGTGCAGACCCACGGGACGTGTTAGTATATGTAATGCTTAAAGGCAGTCTGTACAAAATGGCAAGTACTTTCATTTATACCCAGGGAAGCAGCTCTAGCCATGGTGCCTGACATTGTCATGGGAAAGTACACACAGGAGCGATGGCTCTTTTTGCAGTTATGTGCAGGAAAGCAGCACAGAGTAGGTCAGTTTCTCCCTGCACAGAAATGAGAGTGGTACTGTGGTTTAGAAAAAACAATATTCCTTTTCCTAAACCACAGTAACACACTGTTATGCTTTTATTCTTGAGTGTCTTTAAATAGTGTTTATCAGAACTAGGGGTAGGCCCTGACCTAACCTAACTTTACCTAACTCTAGTGCCGTACCCCTTTCCCCCACTGCAGCGGCCCCGGCAACCCCGCCATCCTGTGTGCGCGCATTGTGCGCTCGTTTGTGTATGCGCGCGTGCGCACACTGGGGGGCTGGTTGTGGTGGGCCAAACCGACCAGTTTACCTAGGGCCCAGCACTGGTGTTTATGTATTGTCAGTGCAGCAGCATTATTGGTGAGGACAGCATAATGCTGTAGGGGGCTATTTAAAAAAAAGAAAAACCTTTTATTTCCACCAACAGGAGTGCAGGCTTTATTAGCCTGTACCTCTGGTGAGGGAAGCAAATTTAGGCTGATAAGTTCCCTTTAGCAAATGCATGCTGCTCATTTGTTTTCAGGTTCTGTATCAGCCCAAGGCAACCACAGTCCTTTAGCAGGGAAGATCTGTGCCCCCGAAGATGCCCCAAGTAGCGCCCCATCTTCTTTTCTGCTGGTTCACTGCACATGCTCTGTGCTTCTGTAAGTTACTGAGCTTAGGGACCGACTCAGTATGCTGTATATAGAGAATATAAATGTCACAATACAAGGCTGATTAGTAATTTATTAAAGGAGAAGGAAAGGCTAAGTCACTTGGGGGTGCCAAAATGTTAGGCACCCCCAAGTGACTTAAATCGCTTACCTTCTACCCCGGGCTGGTGCCCCTGTACGGAGAGAACAGCACCAGCCCGGGGTAGCAGCGAACGCTTCCTTGGTCGCTGCGCGCGCATGCGCAGTAGAGTGAAAAGCCGAACTTTAAACAGAGAAGTCTGCGTTTCACTCAACTGCGCATGCACCTGTCCTGGACATTTGCCAGCAGCGCGAATAGGGAAGAAGGAAGCGCTCGCTGCAGGTACCCCGGGCTGGTGCTGTTTTCTCCTAACAGGGGCACCAGCTCGGGGTACAAGGTAAGCGATTTAAGTCACTTGGGGGTGCCTAACATTTTGGCACCCCCAAGTGACTTAGATTTTCTTTGTCCTTTAAATTGCTTACCTTTTACCCCGGGCTGGTGCCCCTGTTAGGAGAAAACAGCACCAGCCCGGGGTACCTGTAGCAAGCGCTTCCTTCTTCCTCTTTCTTCTGCCGGAGAAATCCCTGGGCTGGAGCATGCGCAGTAGAGTGAAAAGCCGACTTTGTTGTTTAATTTCAGCTTTTCATTCTACTGCGCCTGCGCAAGTGCGCGAAACAGGAAGAGGAAGCGCTCGCTACTACCCCGGGCTGGTGCTGTTCTTTCCTAGCAGGGGCACCAGCCCGGGGTGCAAGGTAGGTGATTTAAGTCACTTGGGGGTGCCTAACATTTTGGCACCCCCAAGTGACTTAGCCTTTCCTTCTCCTTTAAGATTCTCATTACATGGCAGTTACAAAACCAGTGCAATTTTGCAAATCAAACTATTAACTCTTCATTGTCCAAGACAGATGTTAATGGTACAGGAATAAATCAATACTCACAGAGACATGCAGATATAGCAGAACCCACTGAGGATAGCAAAGGAGGGAACCACCGGTTTATTCCACCTCTTGGTAGAGTCTGGGCAGGGTAAAGTACCTGTCAGCTTGGCACCACTTTGGAAGGCAGTCTGGATAGTGAAGTCAATCCCCAGGTTGATAACCTTTAACTATTGTGGGTCCTACGGCTGGGCAGAGATCAGGGTTTATTCTAACCTGTATCCTGTCACTAGCCCGTGGCCCTGAGCTAAGGCAACATTGCCTAGTGGAAGAAATACTTCCAGCTGTCTTTTAGTTGGGGCTGAGCTGCCCTAACTATATAGACCTGACTGAACTCACTCCTCCTGGAGGGTGGTATAACAGGGACTGCTATTCTGTCTATGCCTCGTTCACGGGGCCCTGTCCCCGACTTCTCCAGATAGGATGTTGGTATCTGGGGTGATATTGCTGTACTGGGGCCTATTTCTGCCTCCAGGCTCAGTGGAGCTGTTGTTGGATAGCAGACAGGCAGCCAAAGAGGAAGCCACACCTCCTTGCTAAACACTATATGAGGCTGCAAGGGATGTGGACAACCATATGGGCCAATAAAGGATAAGGTATAACTATAAACTATTACAAAGGCTTCTGCCCAGTAACAAGGGAATGTGTGAAGGGGTAGGGATATCACGCCATAGGGCATTTAACCCTATGGGTCCCTACAACTGTTTAAACTTGAATAATATGCATAATTGCATACATAGAAATTGTTTTTTGCCAGATGTAATTTAGTGGGAAAAAATTTATTATCAGATTTTCTTATAGACTTCAAAGTATCACCTGGATAAGTTTTCCTCATTGAACTGAATCAGGAACAATGTCTGTGCCTCATGTCACTTCCCATTTTTTATTTAATTACAGGCATCTTTAAAGCAGAATAACACTTGATGTTTTTGAAATAGTTATCTAGTGATCTACACTGGAAGAAAATAGTTCTTTCTGTTTTCCTGCTATGTGTAGAAATGAGTACTAAAGGGACCAAAACAATTAGATTATACTTAGCTTTTATTGGTGAATAAATGGTTACAAAAAAATTGTGACAGTATATGGGAAATAAAATTTGTACACTTGCATTAGAAAACCCACAAGTCTACTAGTCCCTTAGGGGATACCCACAAAATTAAAAATTAAAAGTGTGTAAGTTAAAGGGGACATGAAAAGCTAAATAATAAAAGTCCTTTTCAAGTTAAACATGAAACTCAAATTCCTTTTTTTTAATAACACATCCATACCCATTATAAAGGCATTTAAAAATCCCAGCTGTCAATCATATATTGCCTGCCCCGCCTCTATGCCTAGGCATAGAGGCGGTACAGACAATACCTTTAGCTTTCCATTCAGCACTTCCTAGATGTTACTGCACTTCTCACTTTTCCCCTCCCTCCCCATCACCTAATTATGTAGCAGTGTCCACAAAATGGCAGCTACCTGCTTGCTGTAATTGAATAGTTCCAAGACTGAAGGAAACAAGATTTATACTATCTATATAGTGTAAATGAAGTTTATTTTGCTCAACTAACATGTTATTTCTTATGGTAACAGGTCTCCTTTAAATTAATCAAAATGTTACTCAATATATGCAATATCTATTTCCTTTATTGCCCTTTTAATTCATACACACACTTCCCTGTATTTAAAAACCAATTGGTTTTAATACTTAAAAGATCACCAATCACAGCTTAAAGGAACAGTAACACCAAAAAATTAAATAGCTTTAAAGTAATTAAAACATAAAGTACTGTTGTCCTGCACTGTGTTTGCTACAGAAAGACTAATAAAGTTTATAAAATTACCCTGCTGTGTAGCCATGGGGACAGCCATGCAAGCTGGAGAAAAGGCACAGGTTACATAGCAGATAAGCTCTGTAGAATATAATGGTGTTTTATCTGTTAGCTGCTAAGTAACCTGTGCCTTTTCTCGTTTGAATGGCTGCACCCATGGCTACACAGCAGTTTTGTTTATATAAAATATAGTCTTTGTGAGGCAAACACACAAGTCATACCAGTGCAGGGCAACAACATATTATATTGTAATTACTTTCATACAATTTCGTTTTTTAGGGATTCTGTCATGATTTTTAAGATATACTTTTTATTTCTAAATTACACTGTTTACATAGCAAATAATTCACTCTACCATCAGCCATCTCAGTGCATTGTGCCTGATTCTGAGCTTTCAGAAGGAGACAGTGCTACACATTAGAACTGATTTCAGATAACCTATAGTTTCTCCTACTCCCATGTAACTGGAGGAGTCCCAAGCCAGACTTACTATTGAGTGCTATTCCGATAGCAGCTCCCTGTAGATATCTTGCTACCTTCCTATTGTCCCCCTCTACTCTCCTTTTACATTTACATTCTACATACAAAGTATAGAGGAATACTACAAAGGGTACCAGCTGAATATTTTGCATATTCCTTGCTTGGGCAGAGTTGCCTCCTCTAAGGCTATGCTATCCTCATATACTCATGTAAAGAAGAATGAAAGTAAGTGCTTTTGGACAGGGCCCTCCCTGCCTCAATTGGTGGTTTCTTGAATGCAATCTGTTTAATGTATACGCCCATTTTTTAAAGGGCTGTGGAGTAAATTGGCTGGTTGGGTGCAGGTCATAAAATGGCAATATTCTGTGCATTAGGGATGGGTGTGGGTTAAGGTTTTGCAGGTTAGGGTCAGGTGTAGGTTGAGTTTTTTGTGACCAGCACATTACTGCTGCATATGCTCAGTGTACTCTGGACTGTTTTTAAGAATCCAAGCTGATGGGTCTTATTTTTCATAGAAGCTAATGCTGCTGATTAGTAATGAATTTTGATATTAAATGTACTTTTTGCTATTATTTAATGTAAATCTAAATTAACTGCTAATAAGCCTTTCATTGTAAATTTTATACTGCACTATAATATTCTTTTATATAAGTTGGTCCTTAAGCTCAGACACATATCTTCACTGCTTAAGGGTTGTGGTTACCTTGTGCTGCTGCAGAAACCCAAGACATATGACAGTCATTTCAGAACGTAACCACAAGTACAGTCATGCAAAGTTGTGTATGTTTGTTAGCATTCATTATAGGTACAATCATGCTGCTTGCATTGTCATAAAGCATGCACCATTGCATCTCTTCTACCTTTTCCTAATTCCAGGGATCTCACAGTGGGTTGTGTCAATAGGTACAGCCGACAGAAACTGATGCAATAGCCAAGTGTTGTTAGCCGCAGCTTACATCTAATTTGCTACCATACAATTGTGTTCATTTTGATGTGGCAGGCATAGTGCTGGAATTATGGGGAACATGCTGCATTATGGGTAAAATTTTGAGTCCAAAATTGCACATTACACTCTATGCATGTGGTTGTAAATGGATCACATAAGCCCTGGAAATTGCCTTGTCCTGCATTTTCTGATGCTTATGCATTTTTTTTTACTAGCAGAGAGTGGGAAACAGAGAGCCAGTGTAAAGGAATATTCTAACAGTTTGTTGGCTGTGCTGGAGGAGATTTACACCAATAAACTCTTCAGTGTCCAGCCTAATGTGTAAGATTGTATGCACTGCTTTGTTAACTTGAGTGAGTCTCTGTACCTTCCACATCGACCCACAGGGAGGAGTTAAATATACAGCTATTGCATTAGCCTTATTATGAACACATACAACCCAGGACTACTTCTGTGGGTTTCTGGATTTTGATGCCTCTTTTTACAGTAGATTTAGGTAAGCTTTCTGCTTTATGACTGAAACAATTAGTAATGACATACCCTGTCACATAACAGTAATGATGCTGATCAAGTATTTTATTAGGCAAAGCCATTTGTGCAAAAATTAGTGTTTCTGGCCTTTTGGTAACCTAGTTTTAGTCTTATAATTAATACTAATAATTATAATAGTATTTTCCTCTTCAAACAGTAAAATACTATTTTAAAACACATTGCCTATTACCAGCTTCCTTGATCCTAGAACAGGCTTAGAAGAAGTTTCTTATAATGTGCTGCTTTTTTAGGGTGTACCAGGCCATTGGGAGAGTTATCAGAACCCCTGTTGTTGGTTGCAGACCCAGTCTCTCTGCATTGCTGCACATGTCTCCTCTTGTGGGAAAAAATGCCAGTGCTGCCTAAAACTGACAATTTTGGCAGTATTAGTATTTTTCGTCTGGCAGATAAAGTGTGACATTAGCCTGAGTTGTTTGCCTTATTTCTGACCATTTATACAGCTAAAACCTCAGGTTAAACTTTTTCTCTCTATTTTTGCTGTACTTTATAAAGCTCGCCTTTCACTCCTAATTGCAAGTTAGATGCCTGTATCACACTGTGCACCTTTGGTGAGTTAATCAAGGTTGGCCTTATTGCCCTTGGCTAGTGATGAGCAAATCTGTTCACCGAAAATGTAGCAAAATGGCAAAAATTTGCAAAAAACATTGAATTCAATAGGACAAAACATTGCTCATCACTACCCTTGGTACCTCTGGCTACCTTAGCCATGTAATTTATGGTAAAGGTTTTTTTACCCCTCTGCCTTCCAATGCTCGTACCTGCAGTCTCATTGGGCCCAAATGTCCCAATAAATGGGCAGTTTAAACCTCCCTCATCCTCCTTCCTCTGCTGGATAATTGATTATCCCTATGATTTGGTAGTTGTAACAAAGATCCAGAGCAGATTCTTTAGTTCTGTTGAGTCCTTTCCTAGCCAAGATTCTAATATCCTGGTTAAAATAAAGTCAGGTAAAAAATAGGTTGTGCAAAATAAAAATGCTTTCAATTTAATTGTAATCTATACAGGCTGGACTGAATGGATGTCTAACATAATAGCCAAAACACAACTTCCTGCTTTGCATCTGTCTAACTCATTAGTCAGTCTGCGACTAGAATGGGGGGGGGGGGTCGCATGGGACATAACTGTTCGGTTAGCTAGACCTGTGTGCTCAGGATTAAAGCCAAGCAACTGAACAATTATGTCTCATGTTGCGGCCTCCCTTCAAGTCACTAACTAGTCAAAAGTTGTGTTCTAGCATTAACATTAAACATTCCCACTGGCCTTTATAGATTACGTTTTTGGCTAACAAACAATGTTCAAATGATTTATTTGGCACTGCCTATATATTTATCCACTAAAGAGTTCCTTTAATCACTGGCCTGAACCTTTCACCGTATTTCATTCTATATGTCCTGACCTTTGGCTTGTTCAGGATGAACAGTAGCTTTATTCTTGGTTCTAATCATGTTCGTAACCCATATGCAGATGGTAAATGGCACATAGCCTTTGAAAAACACTAATAATCCTTCTGTATGGTGGACTCTAACTACTGGTAATCTACAACACAAAGACGTTGCAGGATCTAAACATGGAGTATGTTACATTTACATTTGCCCTGTTTAGCTCAAGAAAAAAAACCCAGAAATGGTTTGTTAGTAAAACAACAGGCAATAACCTTAGATTTGGTAGTGGTATCTGATGCGTATAACGATTAGGGAATAGGGATTCACTGAACTCATGTTAATCAAGGGGTATTCTGCCCCCTTAAAGGCAAAGTTTCAAAAGATGGCTGGCTCTTTTAATGTTTTCAAGCAAAACCATTGCCCATTAGATGCCTCTACCAAATCTGAGGGGGTTAGCAAGAAAAACAATAGAAGGCATTGGATTTCACACTGAGAAGGGCGCTGCCTGTGTTCATTGAAATGAGGGCAAAATAACAGAAAAATCTATGGATCAACTTTGCATCAAGTGTTAAATTTAGTACCTTTGTAATTTCTCACTTAAACAGCATCCAACCCTTTACTGAAACTAATGTATCTGCCAGTACAATTGCTTAGGTTAATGGCACCCAATGCGCAGCCTTCCACTCCCTAAATGTGCATGTGCTGACAGGCATGGAAACAGCCTATCAGCTCACATGTTCAGGATGCAGAATGCAGTGGATTGTCAGACATTAGCCTTAGGGGAGAGAATTCTAGAGCTTCTCAGCCCCCCCCCCCCCCCGAACAAAAAAATATTTGCACATCCTAATATAAAAACCTTCTGCTTCTTTCTTCTAATCTAAATGGATGCTCATATTTTATACACAATTTAGGATCGCCTAGTGAATAATGCATAAGAGGGTTTATTGTATGTCCACTGTATATTTTTGTTCCATTCTATCCCTTGAAGTAATGGATTTAACATTGTTTTCCAACATATATTAGCCACACATTTTTTCCTGAAGCTCCTGCTTGCTCCATACATGGTAATTCAGAGCTGTCCTTCTCTAAAATCTTCGTTAGGTATGCACTGAATTCGGGATTTGGGCAAGATTCTGCCTTTTTCAACAGGATTCGGATTCCAAGCTCCTGGCGGAACCGAATCCTTAAAATCAAGTGACATTTTGTCACATTAACACGGAAGTTGAAATTTTTTTTGCTGTGCTGACAGTTATGTTTGGCACTTCCTTATCATTATTTGCATATGAAAATTCTAATTCCTTTCAGTATTCAGGCAAATTTGGGGTTCGGCCTAAAATAGTGGATTCGGAAGCACCAATAAACACATTAAAAGTTAAACCAGTTACATAGTTCTGTACACTATTCCTATACAAATGCAGGGGAAATAGTATGTGCCACAACTTGCCTGCAATTTACCAAAATTGATGCCCTGTTTAGCTTAAGAAACCAAGATTTTTTTGTAATTAAAACACAAAAAAGTACAGCATAAGTCTCATGTTGAGCAAATGGGCATACTGCCCCTTTAACTATTCAAGATAAACTGCAAACAAGGTTATATCATTATCCATAAACTTATTGTCAATTATTCCTTTTTAAGACAGATGCAATATTCTGATTCTATCATGAAATTGTTTTTCTCTACAGAATGGTTATCAACTTTTGTCCTCAATGTGGGCAGAAAGCAGAAGAATCATTTAAATTTTGCCCAGCCTGTGGTTTCAAACTACCAAAGGAAGAAGTTGTCTCACATCATCAAACTTCCCCTGACAATGTTGCCCCAAAAGTGACAGGTATCTTTTATATGTATCATGAATTTTCTGATGTCCTCAATTCTGTTAACATAAACAAGGCCAGAACTAGGGGTAGGCAGAAGAGGCATGTGCCTACGGCACAGCAGTGGGGGCAGCCTCTTACCTCTTCTGTCTGCCTACCGCTGTTTGGGGCCTTTGTTCCCCAAATGCCCGCTCCACAACTAACCTTGTTCCCACTCTGCCATCACCAGGAGAGGGTGTGAGATGGCTGGCTGGGTTGCCTGGGGAGCTTGGCTAGCTTGGCCCTGCACTGAACATAAAAGCTGCATTGTAAAATGTAAAAAAACATAAACTATTTAAAAAAAAAAAAAATTATAGTATTTTATCTTATAGTTCCCGCAGCTGACTTCAACACAAAGAAATATTTTCTTTTGGTTAGATTTAAGGTCAGAGGATCTCCAAGTAGGCCCTAGCCAAAGACAATTACCAGTGTTGTGCCTAAACATATTCATTTAGACCTTCAATGGTTAAACTGGAGAAACAAATTAATAAACATTCTGCCAGTGCTAGAAAACCTTACAGGATTCTGTTCTCCAAGGTCTTGAATTAGCCATGTGATGCCCTGCTCTAAACCCTGGCTAATAACAGACTGATAAGTGCCATGTGGGGGAGTGGAAGGCCATGTAGGTTTTCCACCTTTTCTGGAATAAAAAATACTGGCATCATTTTTACTGGTCAGGCCGGTAAAATACCAGCCAGCTGGCAACCCTAAGGCCATGTAGGAGTGACTTAGAGTTCACATCATAGGTGATGTGGAGGTCACAGTTATCTGATGCCTCTGAAATATGTGATAAATAGTCAGCTCTTCTGCCTATGCTTTGGATTTACTTTGGAGGACCAATTTCGGTTAGGAATTTATTCTGTTTTTTTCCCCTTACCTCCAGGGCCAAGAAAATTTTATATTGGGTACAGTGCGTTTTTTCCTTTTATTTTAAAAACTGTTTGTAATTATTTTACTGTATGTCCTTTTTGTAATATCTTTTTCTATCTATGCAGGGTTATGCCCTTTATAATATTACATGTAATAAGTTTTGTTTTTGATGCTGTAAAAGAACCCTAGCCTAAAAGTGTGTAACTGTGTGCCTGAACCCTTTGCATTCTGTTTGTTTAATAAACACTTAAAGGAGAATGCAAGTCAAAATTTAAAAAGCATACTGCCCAATAATCCTCTATTTTTTAGTAAAAACGCCACACTTTTGGCTCACCTAATCAAATATTTACTCAGTCACACTTACTTCACATTTTCTAGAACAGGCAGCCATCTCTAAAAAGGTATTCTCCCTTCCTTTCCCTCCTTGCTTCATACTGCACATGTGTTTCATTCCCTCCCCCCCGTCCCCTCTGCCAGATCCGCTTCTGATTGGCTGGTGGGCATGTGTAGCACAGAACAGGAGACAGGATCAAGTTACACACATGCTCAGAGAATAGGAAGGCTGCCGCTGGCAGCCTACAGGAAGGACAGAGAGATTTCAGTGATGTCACTGGAGTCTTCACACTGCTGTAGGCTGCCAGCACCATATCTCAGAGAAGCAAGCAGGGATCTGGGAATTTAGATATGCAGTAAGTACTTAAAAAGAATGCCTTTATACTTACTTTTAAATTATATTAACCTTCAATTGTCCTTTAACGGCTGGTATTAAGAGTGTGTGTTTTATTCACATAAAACCACATGAGAGTGCTGGCAGTGAGTAGTGTGGCTTTTGGTTGGTTGTTGGGGTGTTGTTATGCTAGTCTAACCTGTGTGCAAATTGAGTTAAAGGAGGACTATACCCCCAGGAGCTAAAAGCCCCCTTAACTATCATTGCCTTGACCACCCTCACCTCTCCCTTATCGCATAGTTTGTAAGTTTAACAACTGTCCCTATTGCTAACCCCTAGCTAAAACAGCAGAGTAGCACAGCAGTGTACCCAGCCCACATCTTCTTTGCAACTGAAGACACTTCTGGTCTCACCGATGACACGGACCCTGCTTGCGCATGCACAGTTTAAGCAGATTTCCTGCTACCACCAACTGTGCAAGCAGGGTTCGTATCGGCGGAGAGACCTGAAGTGTCTTCAGTTGCTAAGAAGATGTCGGTCAGGTACACTGCTGTGCTACTCTGCTGTTTTAGCTAGGGGTTAGTGATAGGGACAGTTGTTGTTATACTTTTATGAATCTTACTAACAAGTGCCCTGGCCAGGGTGGGGAGTTTACGGTTAGTAATGTCATATATGTAGCCTTTACAAGAGCTATACCTTAACACAGGAACATAGGAACAATGCAGATGCCAAATAGCTTCAGATGGAATATGTGCCATGTAATCTTGTACACTAGATGATTAATTGCCACTATAAATCTCCTCTACTGCGGCCTACTAATCTCCTGCAAATACTTTCCCACCTGCAATAATGTAAATCGGCAGTGGGAAAACACTGCAAAACTGAAAGCATTGCTTCAGTTTACCATGCAAGCATGAAGTTGCTTCACGAGGAAACCATCCTCTCCCTTCCCACAGCTACAGTACGTTGCAGGCTTAGAGATAAGGAGGGTAAATTTGTTAATGTGCTTCTACTCCTCCTGGAATTTCTCTGAAGCACCATGATGTTGGAAAATAAAAGTACAAAAACATAGGCATTTGTTAATTAAAACTATAGTTAAAAAAACATTTTAAAGAAGTATATGAAGCATGAGCCCTGTTCATTTAACTTGTGTAAACTGCTCCCTTTTAGAGTGGCTGGCCATGGGAAAGCTTTACCTGCCATTGAAGTAGTGTTATACATTCATTTGGAGGCAAATGTAGTTACATCTTATTTTCATTTTTCCTTTAAGAGACCACTTTAAAACAGTCACCAGCAACTCGAAAGACTTCTACAAGAAAACGTGCATTTGAAGAATCTGCTGTGAGTGGGGCTGGCACCCCAGAGAAGCTGAAAATAAAGCCAGTTACTTCTCCACTTAGTGGACATGGACAGAAAAGTAAAATTTGTATTTAATAGCACTATTTCCAAAATTTAATACTGTTATGTAAGTGCCTTTTTTGCTAGTGTAAACTGCCTTTTTGCTAGTCGTATGCAACCTGTGGTTCCCACTATTCATCTGTTGCTAAATACTGTTACGTAGTAACAGTAAGTACTACACATAACCTTACATTCATAGGAGAAGGGTGACTTTTTTGTTTGGGGAGGCTAAAGATGGACCATACACATAGACTGACCTAAAACTGTGAGTGGATTCGCTGCTGGCATAAAAAATGGACCTCCCTCTACCTCTTGCAGTTCCCACTGACTTCCAGTGATACTGTGCAAAAATGCATATTGAAGTGCTTTTTTTACCCTAAAATGCTTAGGATGTAAAAGTATTTATACATGCACTTCTGTGGGGGGGTTCTCCATCCATTAGTGTGTGATCAGTTAGCTTAAATGTGTTTTACAGTCAAATGCAGTCTATATTTACAAAACCAGCACATTATATGCAGTGGGTACTAGCACCCCAGACACATTATATGCAGTAAAAGGCAGTGGGTACTGATACCAGATATTCAGACATGCCCTCGCACCACTGGCATAACTATAGAGGAAGCAGACCTGGGGGACAGGGGGGCCGAGACCGCAGGGTCTGCTTCCTCTATAGTTAAAAAAAATCCCCCCTCCCCAGCTGCACACGGCAGAAGGGGAGGGAGGAAACAGGCAGAAGGGGGCAGGCAGGATGCGGTCATAAGGGCTCTACTGTAACAAACTAAAAATGAACAAAACAATGACAAAAGTAAGAAAAAAAAGTAAGTGCAAAAAACAACAACGAAATATAAATAAAGTTTTTTATGGGCAAAGAGTTAATTTAGGATTGGAGCAAAGGTGATAGGTATATTATAGATGCCAGGTGAAAAAAAACTATTTCAAAAAAATTCAGCTAGCGATTTAGCCTTTACAACATATACAGTATAGTACCTGTAGGAGTAGGATAAAATCTGCAGCAAAAATTGGCGAGGTTCATATGTAAAGTTTACAGCCTGCAGATCCTTCTTATCACTCTTAAAGGAACAGTAACACCAAAAAATGAAAGTGTATAAAAGTAACTAAAATCTAATGTGCTGCTGCCCTGCACTGGTAAAAGTTGTGTGTTAACTTCAGAAAGTCTACTATAATTTATATAAATAAGCTGCTACGTAGCCATGGAGGCAGCCATTCAAAGGAGAAAAGGCACAGGCACATAGCAGAAAACAGATAAAACACTATTGTATTCTACAGAACTTATCTGTTATCTGCTATGTAACCTGTGCCTTTTCTCCTTTTTTCCAGCTTGAATGGCTGCCCCCGTGGCTACACAGCAGCTTATTATATAAATAATAGTAGTGTTACTGTAGCAAACACACCAGTTTTACCAGTGCAGGGCAACAGTGCATTATATATTTATTACTTTAAAGCTCTTTCATTTTTTAGTGTTACTGTTCCTTTAATTTCTGCAGTACTTTCAGTTTGTTATATCTCCCCAGCCCGGCCTACATCTGTGCCTTGATTGGTCAGTTTTACTGTCTGTCAAGAGAGCTGTGCTCTGATTGCCACAAGAAGAAAGATCCTGTCAGAGCACAGCTGATTACAACAGAACAGTCGCTTGCAGGAATGCAAGATTTCCCAATGTTAAAGGTTCCAGAGCAGTTCAGAAATAGCGTGAGGTTTTTTTTTCTTCTTTATTAAGATGCCAAGCAGTATTGGGGAGGCTTAGCCTCCCCTATCCTTATTGAAAATCCATTTCAGGGATTCCCAACCTTTTTTCCTGTGAGTTACACTCAAATGTAAAAAGAGTTTGAGAGCAACACAAGCATAAATAAGTTCCTTGGGTTCCAAATAAGGGCCATTATTGGTTATTTATAATTATAATATACAAAGGCTATATTTACTTTAGGCTCTGGCTGCCCCTTCAAGAATATTGTACATTCATTTAAAGGCAATAATATTTTTATGTATTGTTTGTTTTTTAGAACATGCACACACATCTCGAAACCAATCAGTGAAAGTGGACAGTACCCCAGAAAAACAGGAAATAAATGAACTGAATTCTTCACTGTCTAGTTTAGATGTATCTAAAAGTAAGATAAAATAATATTGTTTAATATGTGTTATGTAGAAAAAGATCTATGAACAACTATAGATTTGTTTCTGTAAAACAATTTTCTAAAAAACACATCAAAGTTATATCTTATTTCAGAGTGTATCCTCATTCAGGATGTTAACTGCTCTTCTATTTTGTATGGAAAAGGATAGTCCATGAAATATATGGGAGTTGCAGCCAAGACAACAGTCGGATATTCATCCAGACTAGGTCTATCACTTAAAATTGCCAATCTGAAAGGCTTTGCACAGGTTGGGTGAAATTACGTGGTGAAGTAAACCAGGTTTAAACAGGAGTTCTTAAAGGGGTTGTTCACCTTTAATGTTCAAATCTTATCAAACCACTAACAATGCTTTTAGTGTGTTCAAAAATCAACTTTCCATAAAAAAAAGTAAAAAGGACACTGTCTCTGTGATCAATTTTCTGAGTGGATGGAAGTGGCCTATTTTGAACCCGACACTGAGAACTTCCTATATGCTTACATCATCACGTCCAGGCTTTGCCCTTACTTTTTTTCCTGTTGAACCAATTCATTGGTTGCTTGTGCACTCAAACCAGTTGCATACATTGAATAGTCATTGGTTAAGACTCAGCATATCACAGATCTAACATACTGTTTTGCAGCTGATTTGCAGCACTTTGTCACAGGCACAGGAAGCAGTGTCAGAGTGAGAGGAGACACAGCCAATAGGAGTTGGTCTGCTGCCAGTACTATGTGTAACATTATATAAGGAAGTAAATAAGTTACTGTGTCTGTACAGAAGTGAAGGATCAGCAGAGGGATGATTCTGAGATGACAAAGATTGGCAAAGATTGTTCTATTAATGTGAACTGTTAGATTTGTGAATGTTATACAAAGGTGAACAACCCCTATAAGTGCATGGGGTGGTAATGTTAGTCCTACGTAAATTCACATCTATTTTAATATACACGTCACGTTACTGGCACAACTGGGTATGTATTAAATAAATACAACCCTGTTATATGTTTATGTATCTCTTCTATTTTTGTTACCTTTTAGGTCAGCATCTAACCTCTGTTTGGTATTGTTTTGTGTCCTATATTATGATTGGAGGATGTGGGAGGAAGAATGTATTATGAGTAAACGTTGCAAATTTAGAGAATAGCATTCCAAATATCAAAGGGTTTAGCTTTCAGAGCTTCCTATTCCCCAACTTTCCTTTAGTGTTTAGATTATATATATATATATACACCACCTATGGCTGGAGTAACAGCTGCGGGTTTTTTCAGGATTTCACACCTGGATCCTGAAGTTGTTGTGCCTTGTTCATGGCAGAACTATTCAAGATCTGTTAGGCTCGATGCATGTTGTTGACAGCAATGGTTTACCGCATATTTTCAGTTGTATTGAGGCCTGGGCAAACTCCAAACAGACTCTGAAATGTTTTTTTTGTGATGACTTTCTTCTTGCCACTCATTTTGAGTTCTTCCACAGAGGGGGACTCTTCAACTAAATATGTGACTTCTAAAGGCAGTTGGTCTCATCAGAGCTATGGTTGTCACAGCTCTGGATGTGCTTGTAAATCATTTTGCAATTAAGACTGTTCAGTTTCTTATTTGTAATAATTATGAAACAATTTTGAAGAAAATGTTTTTAATTCCAGGTTGTAACACTGCAAAAGGGGGAAAACACAAGGGGATGAATACTTATGCAAGGCACTGTAAACCTATGCCTGGTTGTTAAGGGAATTTGTTCCCTAGCAACCAGATAACTACTTAAATTCCAAACTGGAGAGTTGCTCAGTAAAAAGCAAAATAATTACAAAACCACAAATAATAAAAGATGAAGACCAATTGCATTTTGTTTCAGAAAATTGCTCTCTACATCATACTAAAAGGTAACACAAAGGTGAACATCCCCTTTAAGTTTAAGACTTGTGTTTTTTCACACTGATGAAAAAATAATATAACTTCATGCCGAAGTAAGAATGTCTGCAGAGTGATTTAAATTAATAAAAAGAAAAACACAAAACAATTGATTGCATAAGTGTATATCACCTATTACTTGATACACTGAAATCATTACTGGTGCAGGCAATTCCTTTACAAAGTCACATAATTTGTTAAATGTGGAATCAGTATAGTGGTAAACCTATGCTATAAAGACAAATGAACATTCCAGACAACCTTGTGAAGAGGTGACTGAAAAGCACAAGTCAGGGGGTGTGTGTGTATATATATATATATATATATATATATATATAAATTCCAGAAAGAAGGTACCGCTCGCTCAGGTCTTAGAAATCCATTGTAGAAATTTTATTAAGGAAACATGACGACTGACGTTTCGGCTGTAACACCAGCCTTTGTCAAAGTTACATACAGAACTGTGAATAAACCTTATATACAGTGTTTGGCGGGAAACCAACCGACAGTAACGTATATGTGAAGGACACTCCCCACATCGAAACGTGATGACATCAAACCACCCTGTGTAAATAAACCCACCCATCACTACACCCAAATAAGTGGAAATTCCAAATAAAACACAAATAAATAATACAATAAAATTGAATAAGCCATATGCTACAGCACAACACAAGGGAACATGGGCTAATTTCGTGAATAAAATAAGATATGCGAATAAACAAACTGATCAGACAGACAAAGGACAAACAGAAAAGGAAAAGGGTACTAAGGTAAATCTCCGAGAATATCTAAATTTCTAAACATAATTTAGAGTTGCCGTGATAGCTAATTTTCAATCACAGGGTTACTGGTTAAGCTAGCACAAAATAAAATCAAATCCAGTAACCCTGTGATTGAAAATTAGCTATCACGGCAACTCTAAATTATGTTTAGAAATTTAGATATTCTCGGAGATTTACCTTAGTACCCTTTTCCTTTTCTGTTTGTCCTTTGTCTGTCTGATCAGTTTGTTTATTCGCATATCTTATTTTATTCACGAAATTAGCCCATGTTCCCTTGTGTTGTGCTGTAGCATATGGCTTATTCAATTTTATTGTATTATTTATTTGTGTTTTATTTGGAATTTCCACTTATTTGGGTGTAGTGATGGGTGGGTTTATTTACACAGGGTGGTTTGATGTCATCACGTTTCGATGTGGGGAGTGTCCTTCACATATACGTTACTGTCGGTTGGTTTCCCGCCAAACACTGTATATAAGGTTTATTCACAGTTCTGTATGTAACTTTGACAAAGGCTGGTGTTACAGCCGAAACGTCAGTCGTCATGTTTCCTTAATAAAATTTCTACAATGGATTTCTAAGACCTGAGCGAGCGGTACCTTCTTTCTGGAATTCGTATACCTTATTTTGGGACTGCACCCAGGCATACTAATTGACTTTTTACGTGAGTGCCGGTTTCAATGAAGTATATATATATATATATACAAACCTTTTTTAAACCACTAAATATTACCATTAATCATTAAATCATCAAAGAAGTGGAAAGACTACAATCAGTAAAGATCTGCCAAAATCAGGCCCTCCACCAGAGGCTAGTGAAGGTGCAAGAAGACTACTGAGGGAGTCCACTAAGAGACTTATGACAAGTCTGAAGAAGTGACAAAAGATTGTAGAGACTATGCATACACTAGCTGTTGCAAGGTTGCTTCACCTGCCAGAGCTTTATGCGCTATTAATGTGCTAAATCTCACAAAAAGTGTGAGTGTGTTTTAGTGTAAAAAGTATGTGTGTATTTGTATGTGCCACACGGGTTCAGACAGTATGGCAAACAAAAGGTACAAGAGGACTTAAGGTGTAGCAGGAGGCTGTCATGTAGGTCAAAAGGATGGATGTGTGGTGTTTGTGTGCTCTAGATGTAAGGAAAAAAAGCATATGTTGTTCCTGATTCTGCTTATTGCTTAGGATCAGGGAAACTGAGCATATTAGATTTAACTTTGCAGCTGGAGCCCTGCAAATTGTATAATCTGTGATCTGTGACAGGCTTCTGTTTCTTTATCCACATATTGTAGATTTTATAATATGTTTCACTTCAAGGGTTGATGCTATACCCCATTAAAATCCATGCTGTTTACATATTATTTACAATTTCTCCTTTAGGAAGCATGTTGGAACATACACCAACTCGAAGAAAATCTGCAAGAAACCTTTCTGTTGCAGAGTCTGCTCTGAGTGTGGGAAGTACCCCAGAAAATAAGGGAAAACAAGATTTGGCTTCTTCACCAGCTAGTTTACATGGTTCAAAAAGTAAGGAACTAAAAGGCTTTGGTTACCCATAAGTGAATAATCGGTGTGAAGTCTGGTGGATGGTGCATGTGGCTTCCGCACCATTTGTATAAGTTCCTTTGTGAGTCAGGATTGAGGATAAATGTAACTTTTAAAGGAGAAGGAAAGGTAAGGTGCCTCCAGGGATTTTAATCGCTTCCTTTTACCCCAGAGAGAAAAGCGCACCAGCCCAGGGTAGCTGCAGCAAGTGTTTCCTCTTCCTTCTGTCTTCTGAATCCCCAGGCCGGTGCATGCGCAGTAGAGTGAAAAAGCCAATTTTTTTTTTTTTAAAGTTCGGCTTTTTACTCTGCTGAGCATACACATGCACGTGTGAAGGCAGAAGAAGGAAGAGGAGACACTAGTTTGCAGGTACCCCGGCTGGTGTGGTTTTCTTCACAGGAGCAACAGCCCAGGGTAAAAGGTAAGTGACTAAAGTCACTGGGGGGTGCCTAATATTTTGGCACCTCCCAGTGGCTTTGCCTTTCCATCTCCTTTAATATGTAGGAAACACTGCTTTTGTTTGGAGTTGGGCTTTTCACATCTGTCTTTTGTTTAAAATGGGCATTATTCCAGCTTTCCCTGTTAAGGTTATGGTGGTCCCTTTCTGGGCCTATGCTTAGAATGTTATGTTAATTTTTCTGTTTGCAGTTAGTTGCCATATATAAATTTGAATGGGCAATTTACATGAAGACATATTGTACCTGGGTAGGTGGCTAGGTAGCTGGCCATACACAGGCTGATAAAAGCTGCTGGCAGTTTGAGTATTGGGCCCTTAGATGGGCCGACCTGACTGATATCTTGCTGAAAATTTGTAGATGTCAATCAGCAGGTTTAGATCCAGTTGGGAACAAGGAGCACATCAGCACATTGATATATTCCTCGTCCCAATGGCCTGTATCCATCAATGTAATCCGGCCCAAACGATCAGATTGATCAATCCAATATTGCCCACCTCAAAGTGGGCATGTTGGAGAAAGATCTACTTGTTTGGATCTTTTGTTGTATGGTCAGCTTAAGATATCAGTTCTGACTGCATGTTAGATTTTACATATATCTAACGTATTATCTCCCTGAAGTTAAATCTATAGAGGAATTGCTTGGGTGGTGATGTGGCTGGTTTGTGCTTACTAAGGTAGCCATGTACTTATTAAGTAATTGTCCTTTCTATAGCTGGATATAGTTTAGAATCACCCACTCACCTAGGTTCCAGTTAAACTGGCCTATATTAGTGCTTTCTGCTGAATTATTAAAATGTCAAATTATATTTTATTCTCTAATTTTCTAGTATGGAGTACTCTAGTATTGATGCTTGGTTCTTGTGATTTGTTCCTGATTATGACAAAACGAAAACCAGAGAAACTCTAAACACACCAGATGAAGAAGTCTGTTAAAGGCCGGTCTTTATTAATCCATTTAAAAACAAGCGCCTAACGCGTTTCGTGCGCATGCGCACTTAATCATAGGCAAAAACACATTATCATAGGGAGGTTTAAATAGTGAAAGGCATTGATTGACATATTGTGAAAAAGCAAAAACACACCCACCCTCCAAAATAAAAATGGAAAATAAGCCGAATAAGCATAAATGCCCAAAACAGACAGGCCTTTCTCTGCTCTTGGAGGACAGTTTTTGCAATATTTAGGTTGCACAGCGCATCGGTGTCTCACTTTTTTCTAATCTCTATGACATGTAGTCTATTCTGTTGAATATGGAGTTGTGTGTCCCTTGCTTGCTGCATTGTTCTAAGCAGGCCTTAGTAGTGTTTTCTTGCTTATAGAAAGTGCTTTTTTGAAAGTGCATTTCCATCTTCTGTTATTCTGTCTTTTTTATCTTAAAATACTAGGGATGCACCGAATCCTGGATTCGTTTTGGGTTTCGGCCCGAATCCAGCCTTTATCAAAGTATTCGGTTTCGGCCAAATCCTTGCTCTGCTCCAAACCAAATCCTAATCTGAATTAGTATAAATTTGCATGTGCTAGTCAGCATTTGAAAGGGTTAAATGTTAGTGGGTAAAATAATGTTGCTACGCATGTGTCGATTTTTAACCCTTTGCAATCCTAATTAGCATATGCTAATTAGCATAAACTAATGAGGATTCGGTTCAGTATTTAGCCGAATCCGTCAGAGTGGGTTCGGGGGTTCAGCAGTTTCCCAGTCCCTCCCAGGGCCACGCCTGCACGACTTTGAACCTTGTCTAAAGCACCAGTATGCATCAGGATACCAGGGGTGCCAAAGCTGTCTAGGGTGCCATTAAGAACTGAATTTCTGCTTTTCAAAATGGAAATTTGCCAATCAAAGCAAAAGATTTAATTGTGCTCTCTTCACTAGACCTGCTTCAATGCAAAAGTGCAGGGTGGGTAAGTGGGGTGACATTGGGGCTACTGTCTAAGGTGGTAGCATTTCAGTTCTGTTATTGGTTTTTTTTTTTATAGGTAAAAACAGCCCCAAAGTTCGGGGAGTTAAATCAGTCAAAATCGAACTGCTCCCAGAAAATGAAATACTAACTGACACCCAAAGTGTAAAATGGAGGCTTGCTGAGTTCTTGTCGGCATGGAATACAGGAATGCTCTATAAAGGTACAAGCGTTTCTTAGATCATGTTATAAAAAATTTTAGTTGTATTTTTTTTAGTTGTAATATTGGTGTGTAGGCAGCCATCTCAGTTGTAATGTGTAGCGCTGGCTCTTTCTGAAAGTTCAGACTCAGGCACAATGCACTGCTTTCAGATAACCTATTGTTTATTCTACTCCCTTGTAACGAGTCGCAAGCCAGACTTAGATTTCTTACTATTGAGTGCTATTGTCATATCTGTTGGGAACTGCTATTTTGCTACCTTTCCATTGTTCTGCTGATCGTCTGCAGGGGGTTGGGGGAAACGGAGGGGGGAATATCACTCCAACTTGCAGCTCAGCAGTAAAGTGTGACTGAGGTTTATCAGAGCACAGTCACATGGCTGTAGCACCTTGGGAAATGAAGAATATGGCTAGCCCCATGTGAAATTTCAAAACTAAATATAGAAAAATCTGTTTGTGTTTTTGAAAAACCGATTTC
Organism: Xenopus tropicalis; assembly: GCF_000004195.4. Taxonomy (NCBI): domain Eukaryota; kingdom Metazoa; phylum Chordata; class Amphibia; order Anura; family Pipidae; genus Xenopus; species Xenopus tropicalis. The sequence continues at coordinate 41,007,075 of NC_030680.2, forward strand.
AATGCAGGATTCTCCATGGAAAAGCTCTATTAACTGTTAAAAAGTTTTCCCATGACAGTATTCCTTTAAAGGAGAAGGAAAGGCTAAGTCACTTGGGGGTGCCAAAATGTTAGGCACCCCCAAGTGACTTAGATCGCTCACCTCATACCTCGGGCTGGTGCCCCTGTACGGAGAGAACAGCACCAGCCCGGGGTAGCAGCGATTGCTTCCTCCTTCCTGTAGCGCGCGCATGCGCAGTAGAGTGAAAAGCCGAACTTAAAAAACAAAGTCGGCTTTTTACTCTACTGCGCATGCGCCGGCCGACGGATTTCGCCCGGAGAAGAGAGAGGAAGGAGGAAGCGCTCGCTACAGGTACCCTGGGCTGGTGCTTTTTTCTCCTAACAGGGGCACCAGCCCAGGGTACAAGGTAAGCGATCTAAGTCATTTGGGGGTGCTTAACATTTTGGCACTCCCAAGTGACTTAGCCTTTCCTTCTCCTTTAAGGGCTCAGTTACAACTGCATTTGCAGTTGTAGTTGCAAAAAACATTTGCAGTTGTTGTGTGTATTGACACTTATTATTACTACTGTCCAAAAAGGCTCTTTGGTTTTCCATATAGTTGCTTTTGGCACCAGTGCATCTGTTCCACTTCTGTTCCGAATCACATGCATGTGCAAGACACTGGGTCCAGGTCTGGATTTATAGGAAGGCCACAAAGTCCAGAGGCCTAGGGGTGGCAGAAATCTTGTGATGCCATGCTGCCATAGCTGCACTGGGGACTGGGCAGAAGATTCTGACAGGTATTTAAATTTTCCTGCCCACCCAGTGAAGAAGATTGCATAGGAGCAATTGGCGGCAGCGTGGGATGGGTGATGTGCAACAGCGGTTGAAGGGTGGTGAAAGCAGCCGGGGGAAAGTGCGGGCTGAGGGGCAGGTGGGGTGCGAGCAGCCAGGGGAGCCTAGGAGAGCACAATTTTTAAATCCAGTCTTTGCAGGGCAACTGTGGAACCTCCACTACCTTCAGGAACGGACATCATTTCGATGCAGAGCACTGAAAATGACAGCAATAATCTTTGCAATTGCATCTGATTCATGGCAAATTGCTTGTGTAATTGCACATGTTTTGAGGCATCAAGGGCAGTTGCTGTGTCGCAAATCCTCCTCAAGGCTGCAGTAATGTTGGATATCTGGGAAAAATGAGGCAAATTGGGTCAGAAATTGCAATTTGCACACTGTGCTTGCAATGGTAAATATTGACACTCCCTCCCTTCCTAGTAAATAAGGGTTTCCTTGTCCTTTAATTAGCAGTTTATTATAGGTGTAGTTCAAAATTAAGTTAAATATTTTCAGAACCAAAAGTACATAAAGTATTCTCTAAATTGCATTGAATACTGTGGAGAGCATTGGTTACAGCTGGAGAGGGTAAAAGAATCACCTGAAAGAGTTTGGGTGAAAAAACAGTTAAAAAAAATCTTTAAGGAAAGTAGATGTATTAAATATTCTTATTTTTCTTTCTTTGCTTTCCTTAGCATATAAAACATCTAGCGCTGCAGAAGAACAGCATTATATCGCTAAACTGGTGAGTGAGGTGTTTAACATTTACACATTATATTGACCAAATATTGATTCTGAAACAGTGTTTTTTGTGGACGTTCTAGCTTCTTCAATATTTATCTAATATTTCCTTTTCCAGAGAACACGCAATACAGCAACATCCAATCCCAGTGGAGAAACTATAGAGGAAGCAGACCCTGTGGTTGTGGGGGGGGCAGGGGGCCCTGGAGCATGGGGTCTGCTTCTTCTATAGCAATTTAGTCCTGGAAAATTTGCATCATGCACTTGAGTGAGTGGGTGGGGAGGGGGGTGGCAGGTAGTTAGCTGTGTGTGCTGGGATTTTTTTCATGTTTTTTTCATGGTTTTCGTTAACTTCCACAAATAAGTCGGAGTGAGGAAACACTCGCTGCAGTTACCCCGGGCTGGTGTGGTTTTCTCCTAACAGGAGCACCAGCCCGGGGTAAAGGGTAAGCGATTAAAGTCACTGGGGGGTGCCTAACATTTTGGCACCCCCAAGTGACTTAGCCTTTCCTTCTCCTTTAAGCTCTTTCATTATCTGTGATTTATTATTATTTCATTATCTATGTTGTAGGATGCAAAAGATGGAAGAATTTTTACTGAACAGAACTTTTTCCAACGTGCAGCAAAAAAAAATATTGGTCAGTATTGATGTCAACCCTAAACACGTTGGATTATTCCCTATTTCTTATACAGTAAGCCAATTTCTGGAACACTGCATCTTGCCTGGTTTTGGAAAACCTTTCCCTATAGAGTTTCTTAGCTTTTCTTAGCTATGGTACCAATACAGAGGGCCTAGGCTAACTTTGTAGTTCTAGGGCTGAAAAAAGAGGTAGTGGTACAATACTTAGATTTGTTTAAGTGTGAAATTAGAGCTCACCACAGAACAACTCACTTTCTATTTATTCTTACGGGATTTTTAGAACCATGTTTATCAATAATTAAAAGATAGAGTTCACCATTTTATAAATATGGTAAAAACCCATAGGAATTAATAGAAAGTGGGTAACAGAGAGAAAAGAAAAAAAATATGCAGATACAAAAGAGAGAAAACAATGAGTAATATTGTATATTTTACACAAAATTCAAGTCAGTGCTCTCCAACATCTGAGGTACTGAGAGCTGAATTTTTTCTGGCCTACATGGAGGAGGGCCAATAATGGAAGCCAATTTTGAACACTACCTTTTTTTAAACTGCACCCACTTCAAACTACACCCATGTTATTGCAAGAGCTTTTAAGACCATACCCAAGTTAATGGTGGTAGCGCAGCAAATACTCAAATGGTTGGTGCTCACTATAGGGATATCACCCTTCATTCATATGTGAAAGAAGTTTATTAAATCCTTAAATCCATATGCCTCCCCTGTGGATAGCACAGCAACCCCCAGCACATAATTACACACCTTAGGGGCCATATAATGACTATTTCCAAATGCTAACAAACTCCCTGAATAAACCCCTGCCAGGTTCACCTCCCACAGGCAGCATAGGGCAGACAGAATATGGCACACACAGGCAGCGTAGGGCAGGCAGAGTATGGCACACACAGGCAGGGTAGGGCAGGCAGGGTAGGGCACACACAGGCAGCGTAGGGCAGGCAGAGTATGGCACACACAGACAGCATAGGGCAGGCATAGTATGGCACACACAGGCACAGTATGGCACACACAGGCAGGGTAGGGCAAGCAGAGTATGGCACACACAGGCAGCGTAGGGCAGGCAGAGTATGGTACACACAGGCAGGGTAGGGCAGGCAGAGTATGACACACACAGACAGGGTAGGGCAGGCAGAGTATGGCACACACAGACAGGTTAGGGCTGGCATTGATTGGCACACACAGGCAGCATAGGGCAGGCAGAATATGGCACTCACAGGGCAAGGTAGGGCAGACATAGTATGGCACACAGAGGCAGCATAGGACAGACAAAGTATGGCACAAAGGAAGCATAGGGCAGGCAGAGTTTGGCACATACAAGCAGGGTAGGGTAGGGCAGGCATAGTATGGCACACACAGGAAGCATAGGGCAGGCAGAGTATGGCACACACAGGCAGGATAGGGCATGCAGTACATACAGTGACACAATGCTGTGTCTAAGGTGTGAACAATGTGGGCGCTTACATTCTGAGCCTGAGTTGTGAACAATACAGGAGATTAGAGATGTACCGTATTTTTAAAGGAGGAAAATCTAGAAAAAAAAAATTCTGAACCAAATACTGTAGTAAAATATTTTATATCAACTGTATAAAGTTAATTGTCTCTGGGCTCGCACATAATGAGGCTTCCCCCAGGGCCCCCCCCAAGCATCCTTCAGCTTCCCCCAGGGCCCCCCCAAGTATCCTTCAGCTTCCCCCAGGGTCCCCCCAAGTATCCTTCAGCTTCCCCCAGGGCCCCCCCAAGTATCCTTCAGCTTCCCCCAGGGCCCCCCCCCAAGTATCCTTCAGCGTCCCCCAGGGCCTCCAAGCATCCTCCAGCTCCCCCACGGCACCCCCAGCATTCTTCAGCTTCCCCCAGGGCCCCCAAGCACCTTCCATTTCCCCCCTAACCTCCCCCCAGCGGCCTCCAGATCCCTTGATGTCTTCCTCTCTGTGCCGCGGCTCCCAGCTGCTTCTGTGCTTTTATAAGGTTGTGCCCTTTGCGTGTGACGTCAGTACGCACGGGCGCAACCTTATAAAAGCGAGGATGTAGCAGAGAGCCGCGGCGCATAGAGGAAGGCGCAGTTCGCCGTATAAGACGCACAAACTTTTCCCTCCAAGTTTTGGGGAAGAAAAAGTGCGTCTTATATGGCGAAAAATACAGTAAACCATACAATAATTGTTAATCTCAGTACTGATACCATTTAAAGCTTACACAAAGGTAAGCAGTCACAGCAGTCAGACAGGTGGGGGGCCAGACGGTGGGACTGCAAGCCGCATGTTGGACAGCACTGACCTAAGGGAAAGGGATACAGTGAGGCTTGGATTACAAATTGAATATAAAAATTGTAAAGCAGCCTATGTTAAGGGGACTTGTCACTAAGTAATTAAAATATGTATAATAAAAGTCCTTTATTATATTAACATAAAAACCCAGTTATGATTTTTTTTTAATTAACTCAGGAGAAAGGCAGCATATTTACAATTAACTAGGGATAAGTGAATCTGGTCCGTTTTGGTTCACTGAAAAATTAATGAAACTCCTAAAAAATGAGCAAAACTTTTTTATGCATGTGACTTTTTAACACGTAAAACTTTTTTTATGCATACAACTTTTTTTTCTTAATCCAAAAACACTAAGGGGCAGATTTATTAGGCTGTGTAAAAAACAGTGACACAATTTGCCACACATCGCCAGACTTTGCCATGTAAAAAAACGGCATAAAATTGGGGTAATTTTTTACTTCTGCCGGAACTTACGTTAAATAATGTTGTAAAATCTGGTGTTCCGACAGCTAACCTCTCCATTTATTTTACACAGCTTTTGGCACCGTTTTTTTCATTTAATTTTACACATAACAATAAATGTATGCAACTTTTTTCATCACTACAATTAATTACTACATTCCTTCTTACTAAATGTATGCATTGTTTCTTTTTTTCTCAAGTTGATAAGTGGAAGAAGTCCCATTCTTGCCCATTAATTGGAATCCCAGACTGTGTTGGCTTTGGAGTACATGAAAGCTACAGGTATTACTATTTAATAATTGACAGTTAAGTGCAAGCATATTCTAAAGCGCTGTTCAGTAGAAGAAGGGCAGATGCATTACAACATACAGGTTACATACTCATACAGACTGCTTGTTAGAGCTTACAACCTGAGAGGAGAAGAAGGTGAGATATAGAAGGTGTGGGTTTGAGCAACAAATAAATGACAGTATGAAAGAGACTGATAAGTAATGAATTAATATTCCCTACAACAAAGGGCCAGAATCAATTCAGTGAGATAAAGGTTTAACAAATAAGACTCATGAACGAGATTCAATTTGACATTCAATTCAGAAAACTGTATTTCACAGTTTATCATGTGAAAACTCTATTGAAGACTAGGGGGAAAACACTGGAACTGAATTCTCCCGAATTGAATCTCATCTAAAAGTTTTCACATGTTAAACCATGAGATAATGTTTTCTCACTGAACAGAATCTGGCACAAAGTTGGGTATATCTCTGGTCTTATGTACACAAACCCCCATATGTAATAAAAGGCACTAAGTTTGCCCAGGAGCAGTAAAGCTATAGCAACCAATAAGATGTTTGCTTTAAAACAGGTTATCGCCCACCCGTAGGTGGGGATATTGGGTAAAGATCCGCTCGCTTGGCGACATCGCCAAGCGAGCGGATCTGCTCGTGTATGGGGACCTTTACCCAAGACCTGAGTGGATGCTCCAACCACTATTTGTAGATATGGGGCATTCTATTTGAATGCAGGTAGGTGGCAGCAGTTTATAGTCTATTACAAAAATTAATTAATAGAGTAAATGCTTTTCCTTAACAACAGAAAAAGCCACAGCCACAAAGTTCACTTTAAAACTGACTTTTATGGGACCAGCAAAGTTAAAAGCATTGGTTTAATCAACCCCAATCAGAAAGTTATGTAATAGTATAACACTTGCAACATGTGGTCAGAAATAGAAAATAGGGAATTACATAAACATAAACTAATGGCTTAGAAAACATGGAAAGTATTTGCTACAAATGTTTCTGTGAATGCAAATATGCAACATTTATTTTTTTATATTTATTTTTAAAGCACTGCAAAGGTGACTTTTTGTGGTGTAACCGCTAAACAGTGTCATGGGCATGCATGCTGTTGCTATTGCGCACACACACAGACACACATATTTATTTAAGTCATTTTTTAAATAATAGATTATGTGAAAAACGTGCCTATTTGTTCCTGCAGATTTTTAATATTCTCTGCTCTTGGACAAAACCTGCAGTCTGTCATTGATGATGATGATGATGGTAAACTGCCTGAAAAAGCCATTTTTCACATTTCATATAGAATTGTAAGTGGTTTTTTTTTAATTTCCTTATGAGGGTATGGTACAGATGTGGCAATTTCATTTGAGATGTGAACTTGTTTTTAATACAGAAATCTGTTTTATAAAAAGCATTATTTATTTTTGTGTGACGTGTAGCCTTGCTTTTACTTAGTAATTTAATTTGTTAGATATCCATTACTTCCATGCCACATCTTACTCAGGGTTTGAGGTGCATGAGCCTTGAAGCCACATTTAGAATACAGTGGTGTTCATTAACAAACACTGTGCAAATTTCCACCTGGGCAGTAACCCATAGCAACCAATCAGCGATTTACTTTTCTCAGCCGACTGCAGGTATAATAGTGAAAACAAACATCTGTTTTCGTATTATGTTTCCATAATATAAATGACCCCCAATATATTTAAAAGTAGAATTTTTTTGTTTGCTTCATGAAACTTAATTCATTTTGCAGTCATCTGAGAGAGAAGCCTTTATAGCTTTTTAGTTTCAGGGCCAGCTTTCCAATTTGGTAATTTCATATTCTCTATGTTTTACTACAGATTAATACACTGGAATATATTCATGAAAATGAATATGTACATGGAGATATCACAGCTGAAAATATCTTTGTAAACCGTAATGATCCTTCTGAGGTAGGAAACCATCATTACAGTTCAGATGGACAGCGTACAGATAATTTATAATAAACAAAAACTGACATAATTACAATAAAACTTAGAGGCAGATTGTTTAAATATTAAAGCAGTTTAATATTTTTCCCATTTATCAAACCTTTACCGACTGTCAGGAAAACGTAATTAATTGATTAGTAGATTTATCCATGTGTTAATTTGTCAAAATGTGTTTATCTGCTTGGAACAGCCAAACAATTTCTGCTCTATGGGGTGTTGGAGCTCAGTATCAACACTGAACTGTAACACCTTTCCTGTTCCGAGAGTTCACCATTGTTACTGATTATTAAAAATATTGAAGCCTCATAAGTCTGCCACTCATATTTACAGTAGGGTGACCAGATAGCTTGAAAATTCAGGGATACATGTTAAACATCCAGCTGCAAAATGATTGCAGTTTATATTAAATGCAATCAGCACCGCCTTGCAACATGTCTTTATAAGATATTCCCTGAATTTTTTCACCCTAATTTACAAAAAAAAGCACGCATCATCAGTTACACTATTTTAGGTACTGCAGACTACAAAATCCACCCTTTTCAAAGAAATATCATAGAGCTTTATATATTTTAGGGGTAAACCTAAAATGTCAAAAAACATCAGGTTATTTGATAAATGTAATCATTTTTTAAAATAATTCCCCATATGTATTCAAATACAGTGGGGGTCATTACTACAACAGTTGGCAGGAAAAGGATTAAAATAACTGAAAAATAATTTGCTAAACTGTACTGGGTAGTTGCTTAGGGGCCTATTATTTAATAAAATGCAAGATCATGTGTTTTGCACATGATTCAAGAAAATGAAACAATGCTTTGAGTGTTTTCTGAACTCAAATTTTTAAAATGTATCATTAAAAAAAAGCATGAAAAAAATTATAAGCTGAAACCTGGTGAGCTTCTCTATAATTACTCTGTACAGCCAGAATAACATATCTTTCTCCCTGCATCCAGATTAAGTTTGTTCCTCTATTACAGCCAGTTTAACTACAGCTCTTTTTGTTACTACCTTGTCTAGCATGAAGCTCCGCCCCTTTTGCTTTTTGAGCCCTCCTTGTGTCTCCGACTATAAGGGCTCTGGCACACGGGGAGATTAGTCGCCCGAGACAAATCTCCCTGTTCGCGGGCAACTAATCTCCCCGAGTTGCCATCAGTTGCCATCCCACCGGGGAAAATGTAAGTCGCCGGTGGGATGGCAATTCGGGGAGATTAGTCTCCCGCGAACGGGGAGATTTGTCGCGGGCGACTAATCTCCCCATGTACCAGAGCCCTAATAACCTCAAAGAGGTGCCTACTGCGCATGCCTGATTGATTTAATTGGAGCAGAGGCAGTGAGCATGCCCAGTAGGTCCCTCTTTGACGTATTCATAGTCGGAGAGAGAAAGAGTGCTCAGAAAGCAAAAGAGGTGGCGGGTCACCCTAGACAAGGAAGTGAGAAAAAGAGCTGCAGTTCAGCTGCTTGCAATAGATCTGCATGCAGGGAAAAGGGTATGTTATTCTGTTTAGAATAATTTTAAGGGATTTTAAAATAAAAGGCTTACTTATCCTTTAAAAGACACATGTCCATGTTTATGCTTATATAAAACACGCCTTACTGCTAGTTGATCCAAAGGAAGGCAAAAACCCCCTCTGAATCCTCTCCAAAATTCCTGACTCCAAGATGGCAATCACATCAGTCCCTGGATGGATCAGCTTATACTAAGAGATATTCTTAATAACCCTGGATTTTCTCTCTTGCTAAAAAGCCTTCCAACCCCTTCTTGAAGCTATCTAATGTATCAGCCAGTACAACTGATTCAGGGAGATTTACACAATTCACAGCTTTCACTGTAAAAAAAAAAACCCTTTCAGAATGTTAAGATGTAACCTCCTTTCTTCTAATCAGAATGAATGCCCTCGTGTCTACTTGAAGGACCTAGTGGTAAATAAAGTTAGAGAAATTATTATAATAAGAGATTATTATATGATGCCCTTACATATTTATACATAGTTATTATATTCCCCTTATTATCTGCAAAGATTCCAAGGTTCTTCATTATGGAATTGCCTATGCCAGTCCCATTAAAGGAAAAGGAAAGGTAAAAACTAAGTAAGCTTTATCAGAAAGTTCTATGTAAATACAGCCATAAGCACTCACAGAAACGCTTCTCCGAGTTCTCTCTCAAAAGAAACAGGATTTCTTGTCTGTTTATTTTTCTGTGCCAGAGACACGCAGCTCTCCCCTCTCTCCTGCTCCCCCTCCCTCAAGAATGCTAAGAACTCCCTCCCCCCCGTGTGATTTAAGCCAATCAGCAGAAAGATTCCTCATATTCTTACAAACTGCGCATGTACATCGGTCTTTGTCTTGGTGCAGGAGCAAGGCATTATGGGAACTTTCTTTACACAGCTCAGCATTTTTTTTTTGCTATGAGAGAACTGAAAGTATGCCTGCAGATTGAGATTAACTTATTATTAGCCTTTCCTTCTCCTTTAAGGGTATAAGTGGCTTGCATATTTTTACATCCCAGGTTCCTGACCTTACATTTATCGACATTAAATTTCATCTGCCACTTAGCCGCCCAGATTACTAGTTTGTCAAGATCCTGCTGCAAGGATGCAACATCCTGGGCAGATTAAATTGGGCTTTATTGTTTTGTTTCATCTGCAAACTGGTGCATTACTTATAATACTCCCCTAAGTCTTTAATAAATAAGTTAAATAAAAGTTGACTCAATACAGAAAGGAACAAATAATGTACCGTTAACAACCCACCCTCTGTACCCGATACTGTAGCCAGTTTCCTATCCATGTAGAAACAACTTTACTTAGCCCAACAGACCTTACTTTAGAGAGCAGTCATTTGTGGGGCACTTTATCAGACGCTTTGGTAAAATCCAAATAGATCTCATCTACTGCACCCCCACTGTACAGCTTCTTACTAACCTCATCAAAAAAGCTGACACCTTTGTGTCAGCTGGCTTCTGTTACATTGTTTCAGAAGTAAACTCGCTCTTACCACATTTTTCATCTTTAACCTTTGTTAAATTATTGAAAGACCTATATTTGTAAAATAATGCAAAGTGCTGCATAACGTGCTGGCACTATATAAATAATGAGCAATAACTAGTATGGTAGAGAATATAAATAGCCAGACAGATCCTGCTTTCAACTGTAATTATATATACACTTAGATTTAAAAACAATTTAAAAATTGTAAATAATGTATAATGAAAAATTGCTTAGAATTAAATGTATTAACGAGTTATTATAACACTAGCAATACTGGTGACATTGGGTTCGCTTGAAGCACCACTACCCTTGTCAGCTGTTTGCTGTTAGAAAGTGCTCTAATGGGTGTTAGGAGAGGTGGTGGGAAAAATGCCTGAAATTTGTGCAGTGTGCTATAAGCCTAAACAAATGCTTAATTTTTTAGGTTTATTTGGCTGGCTACTATTTTGCCTTCCGTTATTGTCCTTGTGGAAAACATGTTACATACCGAGAGGGCGGCAGAAGCCCTCATGAAGGCACAGCTGAGTTTATCAGTGAGGACATCCACAAAGGAGCAGGTAAGATAACCTTGCAAATGTCAGGGCTATTTAAAGGGCCAGGTAGATTGGTGCTCCCAGTGTTGCTAAATATTGAGGGTAATCAGTTTTAAATTGATGTATTAAATGTATTTGTTATCTTTATTATGTTTTATTATTTTAATTATGCACCAAGACTTTGGTGGTAATATTTTCTTTACTGACTTTACACTTTGCTAGTGTTCAGACTTTTCTTAGCTCTAAGCACTAGGTCCACTTCCCTGTAAGGTGTTACTGGAGGTTTAAACCTTCTGTGTAATGAAAGTCATTTGTGATAACCTGACAGGAAATATAGTTTTGGGACTATTTATATAGGGTATTATGTGAAATATGTTTTGTCCTGTTCAAAAGGGCTGCTGGATTGAAATGTGGGACATCAAGCATTTTTATAGATTGGTCTACAATATTCAAAATTGGCATTTTTAATAAGAAACTTTCAAAATGAGAAGACAATTTAATATGTAATATGTAAATTTGTCTTTTTTTTACATTGTATAAGCGCCTTCACGCCGCAGTGACTTGGAGTCACTAGGATATTGCATGCTGAAATGGCTGTGTGGATCTCTACCATGGAGTGAGCAAACCAATCCCAACACAATAATGGAGCAGAAAAAGAGGTTGGACTTACGTTTTTTTTGATACAACACCAGGAATAACTTCACAAAATTATATATATGTCCATTCTATTACATGCCTTTATTGGTTTACTAACTAATGTTATTTTCAGAGTGAGTAGGCAAAATTAATTTTCTTCAGTAAGCAGATACTGTATGTCATCCACTTCACTTCAGTGTTGCTAACCATTTGTACTCCCCACAATTTATTTCTATAATTAATTGACATATAAACCATTTTATTTGAGATTGTCCCTTTTATGAGGGGGAAGAAAAATGCTACCAAATTTCTGGGAAAAGTGTAGACTTTTGGGGACAAAATGCTTGGAAATATATGATGAAAGTGAACGGAAGTTCTCTGAAATTATATACCAAAAAGAATGTAGATTTCTTCTGATTTTCTTTGTCTGTGCTAATCTTTACAGCAGTTTATAAAAATGCAAGTATTAGCCAGTGTTATAAAGTTACCTAATCTTTATTAATAGACTCCATAAGTCTTTTTTTAAGCAGAAATGTATATTTGGAATTGATATACTTCTTCATTTAGCCAGTACCCTCTTTGAAAAATCTACATTTTCACAGGTTTAAAACAAACATAGCAGAATTTCTTGGACAGTCTTTCAAGCAAAGGAAATTTCCAGGTAGGTACCATTATTATGCTATATACAAAAAGATAGGCTTTAACACTACATTCTCAATAAAACAGTGCACTATATCACCCTATTTTAAAGGGTACATAAGGGTGGGCTTTTGCATTATGTTGTGTACACACAATTACCTTTATAAATAGTGCATAATTTATAGTATTGTTGGTAGTCTTAATGAACCAAATTGACAGTCTTTGTGTTTGTGGTATAATGAAGTATTTATTTCCACAACAGAAGCCCTTTGAAGGCATATTCTCTTATTTATGCTATAATTAGTGATGAGTGAATTTTTTTTTGCCAATGGCAATTTTTTTTTATGAAACTGCCATTAAAATTCAAATTTGCTGAGTGAGTCACTTCCATGTAAAAAAAAATGTTGTGTGCGTCAAAAAGTCATGTGGTAGTTATGATCAACCCCCACCTGCCTATCTTTCCTATGTGATAGAAAACCTGGAAAATACTTTGAAGAAGGTCTAAAAATTCAACCCAGTCCCCCCTTTCATTGTCTGACACATTTTTTCTTGCTTACAAGAGTTGCTAACAAGCACATAAAACATAATTTTTTGGTTAATAACTGTATGAGAAAAACATGAAAGAAGCCACATATCACTTGCTTTTTTGAGCAGCAGCAGTTAAGTTATTTAGCATAAAGGCCCAGCAATTTGAAACCTACATGCCAAGTGAGCTGGCAGGTGATGCTAGGAGTTGTAGTAAATAATAAGTTTAGGTCATCCACTTTTACAATAAATGTAGGAATAGTAACGTGTGCTACTGTTTCTGCAGTAATGTTGCTTTTTTTATATGTATGCAATCTAGGGTTGCCATCTCTCCTGGTTCTCGGTAGGGCTGTCCGGGTCAAAACTTCCTGCCCGGTTTTCCCAATTTGGAAAAATGGGCAGAATTCTCTAAGATTAATGCAGCAATTGGCCAATTGCAGATCACCGTGTCATAGCCCTGCCCCTGTGATGGCACGGCCCATCTTCGTGATGTCACGCCCCGTCCCTGTGACATCACGCCGTGCCTGGAGTTCCAGAGCAGGAGAGGTGGCAACCCCAATGCAAGCTATTGATAGCAGAATATATAGCCAACATGGACTGACTATTGCAAAGTTAATGTTACAGACTGACCAGGTTGTCCTGATTAGACTCAGCTGACCAATCAAGAAGCCTGAAAGCCTGGCTAGTCAGTCTACATGAGAGCTCTGACTGAGATACATAGAGAGGTGTCTGTGAAGCCAACATACAGGAATCTATGTGCCTGTACACACACAGTTGCATGTGCAGAGGTCTGTAATATTGCTGCAGTTCATGTGTCACTGTTACTCTTTTATGCACTCTTTTGTTACACTTTTAACTGGCTATTGAATTAAGATATATATCTACAAGTGTAAATTGCAGGAGGGTGACTGGCAGCTGATGTAAGCCTGCTGGTGAGCAGCACAAAAAACATTGTACATTAAAATTATATGTACAAATGCAGCTTCATCAGCACCCAGCCCAGCTCCATTCCTTTACTTTCCCTTTGCACATGTTTGCTATGGAGGGGTGTGGCCTCATGACATGCCACAGCAAATCAGCTTTCACTTTGTTCTGTCACACATTTCTGCGTTACTGATGTAGACCAGGGAGCCAGAGATTCTGGTGGGTGGGGGATGGGAGGCTGCTTCAATTATTAGATATAACTTTGTAATGGTGCAAAATTTCTAAAGCTTTATATTTTCAGTAACATAAAACCATTTTTTATGATTGTTCCCCTTTAATTCAAAATTCAGTTACAAAGCAATATTGTTAATAAATTCAAAATAAAACTTTAAAATGTAAATTTCAGTTTAATCAATATGAAACTTTTAGTTCAAATTACAAATCAATGGAGGAGAATCAAATTTAAAATATAATGCATAATATAATCACACAGCAAAACCTATTCAAAATTTATATTCAAATTTTTAAAAAATCCAATTCATTCAATTTTCAACTTGCTTGAAAATCCCATTGAAACCATGCCATTTTTAGATTCACAATTTTATTTAGATTTTTTATTTGGAATTATAATTTAATTTTTAGTTGAAATTGGATTTTGATGTAGATTTAAGTTGTTGGAATTAAGTTATGGTTTTATTTCAAAATGGAATTGTATTCTGAATTTTTATGCCAGATTTGACTTTGTGAATTGGATTTTGATTCTAATTTTGATTCTGATTTAAAGTTATTTTCTTTAATAAGAATTTCATTTTTATTCTGGTTTTGAATTTTACATGTTCTGTTAAGCTTATTTGGCTACACTGTAAGTGTAGCTAAACTTTTTAAGCAGGAAGTCCCTCAGACTGTTGGGGGGCCGGACTAAAGTCCTCCCAGCATGTCCTCCCCCTGATTTCTCTGCCTCCCCCTGCTCTCCTCTGTTTCTTCCTGCTCTCTACTGTGTCCTCCGGCTCCCCCCTACTTCCTCCAGCTCCTCACTGTGTCCTCATGTCAGATCATAGTGGGGGCAGCCTAAATGACCTTGGGGGCCGTTTCCAGCTCGCGGCCCGAAGTTTGAGGATGCCTGCTGTAAGGCTTTTTAGCATAAACTCTATTTAAAAGTACATTTTTCTTCTTTATTTTCATAGTGACTATGGACACAAAGTTGATAACTTTTAATATTAAGACCCAGCATCATTCATGGTATGGATGGCAGTATTTTTTCCCCAAACTGATTAATAAAATCCACCCAGCAAACTAGTAAAAGTCCGTGTGTGTATAAGGTTGCATGGTACGCACACAGACTTTCAATACCTTTTGTCCCATCAGATCAGGGTCGGACTGGGCCGGCGGGACACCGGGAAAAATCCCGATGGGCCCCGGCGGCCCAGACCTGACCCTCGCCGGCGCTCCCCCTGCCCAACTGTTCCTCCCCTGTTGTGTTAAATTTCCGTGCTCGGGGGAGGACGTCGAGTGGGGGGCCCTGCGAGGGGGGTTAGGGGGGCCCCTGCTGGGTGGGGGGGGGCACGGGCACCTGCAGGGCCCCAGTGGTCCCTTCACCCTCCAGTCCGACCCTGCGTCAGATAGATGTCTTGCAGGTACAGAAACTTCCCAGGAAATCAACATCAATAAGAGTTTATGTGGAAAGGTAAGAGTGAAGGAACTGACTAGGGGAAAAGACAACATTCCTTTAACCCTTTCTGCCAACGTTCAGTATTTTTATTTGAACCTGTATTCTTTTGGAATTGTTCAGCTTTTTATTCATACAGACATTAATATTAATAAATGCTTCATTTTAACTCTTTATCTTCCCCTTTTAGATGGACTGAGAAAATATTTGGAATATGTGATGAACCTGAGCTATGAGGAAAAACCTGATTATACAGTACTTCGTAATACCTTATCCTGTGCATTGGCCAAAATGGGTATCTTCCCAGATGATCCAGTTCATATTTAGATTAGGTAAAGCATGTGTTAAAGACTGTAGATTATTCTGATAAGCCGTGCCACGTATCAATAGTTGGATGTTACTTTTCAAATTATGTTTAAAATTACATTGTGATTTTTTAAAGTAACAGCCAGTTCAATAATTTGTAAATACATTTTAGTTACCATTAAATATGGAGCAATATATGTGGAACAGTGATACTTAATTAAAAAAAAAAAAATTACAGTAATACCCATACCAGGTGCCTTTGTTAAACAGTTAAAACAGTTAACCTAGTCATCTGTTAATGGGACTTTGCAACATACCATTCATGTTTTAATTTAATATGTGTGTTTTACACAGAAATTCCTTCCTCACCCCAAAACTGGTATTGCACCTTGAACATTGTATTAAAAAAATTAAAATCAGTTATTTTGTATTTTCATAATACAGGTATAGGACCCCTTATCCAGAATGCTCGGGGCCAAGGGTATTCCGGGTAAGGGGTCTTTACGTAATTTGGATCTCCATACCTTTAGTCTACTAAAAAATTAATAAAACAGTAATTAAACCCAATAGGATTGTTTTGTATCCAATAAGGATTATTTATATCTTAGTTGGGATCAAGTACAGGTACTGTTTTATTTCTACAGAGAAAAAGGGAATTATTTTTAAAAATTAGAATTATTTGCTTATAATGGAGTCTATGGAAGACTTTCCATAATTCGGAGCTTTCTGGATAACGGGTTTCCGGATAAGGGATCCCATACCTGCTCAACACTTTCTTGGAGAGGCACTAGAAACAGAATATTAAGGTCCTCATATATCTAATCAAACTGCCTCTCTTGAATGTAAGCAGTCCATTTTTTTAACTCATAGTGGGACCTGACCAGTTCTTTGTAATGACAAATAATTGTCATCCTTCATCCCGATAACCCACGAGGATAATGAATGTACGAAAAATAACCAGTCCCGATCTTCTTTGTTTGGAGTAAGACTGTGGTTTATTTTATGTATGAATAATCAATCATAGGTTGTGAACTACTTTACAGCTGCTTTTAAACCACAAATTTTTCTAGAAAAAATTAATGTAAATAATATTTCTATGCTTCAGACTAAATTAGCAGTTTAAGGTAGTGCCCTGACTGATGCAAAATGTCAATATTTGTGTGCACAGCAGGGATTGGAGTACTTTGGTTCCAAAAAAGACTTTGCTTTGTTACCTGGTAACTTATAGTCAAACTAGTTGGCCTAACTAGAATTGTAAAATATATTGTAATTTTGTTTTGTTTTTCAGATTGGCTATTCATTTTACAGACAGACAACCCCAAGAAATATTTTTCTCTGGATAACAAATATAATGTGAAGTGGCTTTACTACTAATGTATGCTTTTAAAGTTTTAACATTGTTGTTTAACTGTTTTAGTTACATTCATCGTTAAATTAATGAACAAACTTGCCTTCAATTTTGGTAATCATTAAATGCATTGAGAAATATATTTTACTTTATAGCTTATCCCACCATTGAATACTAGACAGAACATTACTTTTCATAAAGTTATTTTACTGTGAATTATTTTAGATTGTTTGTAGGGTGTGACCTTTTTTCAGTTTTTGTGAAATTGCTCTCTGTGCTTTTAACAATGTCAGAAAATGCTTATATTGCTACTCGTCTTAGTGGCAAGAACAACGCCCATTACTCATTGCTGGACCATTATTGTATTAAACACCTTAATGCAGAATACTGAAAAGGAATTCCAAAATCAGTATTTGGACATTCTGTACTGCAAACTTGCCATGTTTTATCTTACAGAATTTGGTGTTCATTTCTATATGTTATGTTAATCTCACATCTGGAATAAAATGTTTTTATATCTTTGAAAAAAGTTTTATGTGAAACATGTTGGTGCTGATTTGTTAGTAAAAAATCAATACAATAAAGATGTGAATGACTGAACTAGTTTCTTTCTTAATTGTTTTTAAAAGTGAACTCATTCATTAATCTAGGCTATTTAAAGAAGCACGAAGTTGAGGATTTTTTTTCAAGTATGTATTCAGTCATTAATATATATGCAAAACAATTAAAGGAGAAGAAAAAGTAAAATCACTAGGGGTGTCTAAATGTTAGGTCCCCCCACAGTGATTGTAATTACTTACCTTATACCCTGGGCTGGTGATTCTGAGACAGCGCTCTTCTTCCGTCTGTCTTAGTTCTTCTGTATTCGAGGCCAGCGCATACGCAGTAGGGTAAATATGCCGACTTTCTAGTTAAAGTTCATTTTTTTACTCTACTGCACATGCACAAGCGTCGCAAAGACAGAAATGGAAGAAGATCGCTGTCTCACGAGTACCCATGGCTGGTGTGGTTTTCTCCTAGCAGGAACACCAGCCCAGGGTACAAGGTAAGCGATTACAATTACTGGGGGGGTGCGTAACATTTTTACAGTATTAATACACTGATATATATAATTAGATTTTGAGAATACTACAGCCCTAGATGATATGTTTGTCTAAAGACGTCAACCAAGCCACTCTTAATGGTATTATTATCATTACAACATCATCTGGCAGGGCATTCCATAACTTCAATGTCCTTAGTGTGAAGTACCATTTGCGTTACTTCAAGTGTAAATTATGTTTCTCAAGTATAAAGCAGTGGCCTCTTGTTTTTTGTTCTTTTCTATGTGGAAAAAAAAGATTTCCTTCTATTTGCTCTATGTCCTCTAAAATATAGCAAAAAAGAAATACTGTGCTCACCACTAAATTTTAAACCATTCTGTGGGAGGCTGTGGCCACAAAATTTAGTGATCCCCAACCAGTGGCTCGTGAGCAACATGTAGCTCTCAGTGCCCCCAAAGAAGGTAGTAATTTTTGAATTCCTGACTTGGTGGCAAGTTTTGGTTGACTAAAAACAAGATTAACTACCAAACAAAGCCCCCTGTAAGATGATAGTGTGCATAGAGGCTGCCTAATAGCCAATCTTAGCCCTTATTTGGCTCCTCCATTAACTTTTATGGTGCTTGTGTTGCTCTCCCAAGTCTTTTTACATTTGACTGTGGCTCACGAGTAAGAAAGGTTGGGGATCCCTGATTTATATAGACAGAAAAAAGAGGTCCTCTGCACTCACCCACTATCAATATATTTATATATTAAGCCACTGTGCCCCTTAGTGCTTATTCTAAGAGCTCTTGCATCCAGGGTCTGGCTGCACTCTGCACTCATATGTCGTGGTGGGCCATCTGTATATTCACCTTTTGCTCATTAAATAAATTCATCTTGGCTTTATAGTAGAATGGGTTAATATAAACAGATAACTCTTTACACTCATCCCATTAGTCAATTACATGCCCCTCATTTTTTTTTTTTCAAGTATTTATTTATTTTATTAAACAAACATTTAGTAACATTAATTGTTCAGTAAACGGAGTCGTCAATATACAGAGAATGCCAATACAGTCTGTATATCAAGAAAAAGAAATTACAGCATACAAAAAATAAAGATGAAGATTTTTGAAAAGAAAATATTGTTGGTTATTATTTGAGAGCCTATACTTTATGGAATGGAGTCTATCTTAAGCTTATAATAGTTGTAGTTGCCGGTTGTGCTTAAGGTAGGGGATAGATATCTACCAATGGTCCCCAGACCCTGTCAGACTTATCCGGGATTCCGCTGGCTTTGTAAGTAAGTTTAATCATTGGTAGCATTTTATTAACTAAATTGATCCATTGAGAAACAGTAGGAGTAGCAGGTTTTAGCCATTGCAGGATTATAGTTTTTTTGGCATTAATTGGAATGATCTGCACAGTATACGAGACTTATTAAGTTGTATTATTTCATCCATAACTCCAAATAGACAGAATTCAACCGCTATAATGTGAGGCATGGCTAGATTATAGTTTAGGCACTTCATAATCCCATTCCAGTATTTTTTGGATTTGGGGAAAGGACCACATGATATGATAGAAGTCAGCTTAAGTAGCCTGGCATCTGGGGTACGCGGAGGTTCTATCAGGGTAGATTCTGTTCAGTCTGGTATAGTAGAATTGGTGAAATATTTTAAAGTTTATCAATCTATCCCTGGTAGATATTAATAATCTATATGCAAATTCTGTGGCCTCTTCCCATTGTTCCTCGGTCATAACAGGCCCCTCATTTTTAAGTCAAGAGGGTAAGGGTCAGTGTCATCCAGTAGGGGTCTCATGCCTTATACCCTTACATGATAGTAGTATGGAAATCCTAAAATAAAAATTAAATGGTTAGTTTGGCACATCTTTTACCCAGTGCAGGCTAGAAGTGTTACTACTTTTTCATCACAGGTGCATACTAGAAGTAGGAAACTCTTTAGTGGGGCTAGAATTAATGGCGAGCTACAATCAAATCCCTGTCATTTTGGGGAGAGCATGGCAGTGCAATGCAGACAGCAAAGCATTAGAGCCATACATTTAGGACACAATATACTATCATAGTTGACCAATTTCTGTAAGCTGTGGGAAAGCAAAGCAATACAATACAAAGGCTGCTATAGTTTTAATATAATCTGGACAAAAAAATTAAGTGCCAAACCCAGGATATTGCCTTTTGCATAAGTTATAGTCTTGATATTCATTAAACAAATCAAACACATGCACCATTGATCTTATTCAAATTATATATAATTTTGAGACCAATAAAAATTCATTTTAGAAGCAAATTTAATAAGCTTACCCATTTAGCCATTTTTTGTGCTCACAAATTATTTTCCTTCTTTCCTGGACAAAATATAACAAACTTTCTCTCTTCAACTTAGATAAACTACTGTCTTTGCTCATCTGGTGGGTCACAAGCTATGTCAGACAAGTACTTGACTGATAGCAGGAGTAATGGAAGAGGAAACAGGAAAATGATTTTTAACATACAGGAAGATCCTAACAGAAAATAGCCATTTCCTCTGTTTTAGAAGCAATGTATTGCCTTTGAACAAATTATACTTATTTACATTTCTGTGTACATCCTGGTAATGGGTTTTATGTTATAACCAAAGTACAAGATTTTTAAAACATAGGATGTTGGGATTTATCCCCAGATAAAAAAGGCAAGAAAGTTATGTATCAGAATTCTTCCTTATATTGAAAAGAGCAGATCAGCCTTTTCTAGTGGTTGCTTTATTATTTGTTTTTAGACATTTTTTTCTCTATAACAAAAGTTTTACAAAACTGCTTAATGTTGTTTTATTGCATGTTAAATTGTCTGTTCACCTGCATTTCTAAAATTTTATGGTTGTGGTACAACTGGCTCTGCTGACAGTTCTGGTTCAAATTTTACTAAATAGCAAAAATCTATATTTTACCTGAAGTTTCAAAGGCAGTGAATTAGATACTGCACATCTGATGACTAGAGAAGAGATTTGCTGCCAGCAGGTGGTAAAAAGTGAATACAGCTTTTAACAGAACTCCAAACTGCAGAGCTGCTGGACAAGAACTAAAAAAAACTACAAATAATGAAAAATGAAGACCAACTGCAAATTGTCTCATAATATTACTCTCAACACCATAGTACAAGTACAAGTTAACTCAAAGGTGAACAACCCCTTTACTGTTGCTTGGTGTAAATACTATTCAAAAAAGTGTCTGGGTTGATTGTGGGAGGATGACACAGTGATCCCAGGTTCCTGCGCAGTGTTTAACATTTGTGTGTGGAATTCTTAGGCCCACAGAAATGTGTGTCTGTGTAAGTGATGTATAATTAATTAATTACCAGCAACAAAATCATATTTCTTTCACCCTTACCATCAAAAGGGTTAGTGCAAGATAAATAAAACTGTAGGAACAAAAGCAGGCTCAGCAGCGGGACCCCTTTGTCCCGTGTAACTGTACTCACATGATTTTTGCGTTTAAATGCTGAAAGACCTGCCCCTTCATTAAATCATCGACAAGAGTCCCAATCTATTCATTCAGCCCTTAATATTACCATCAAAGCGTGAAAACTACATAACCCATCAGCCCCAGTGGAGAACAATAATGATAAAGTATAGGAAATATTAAAGTCTAAAAAGTTCATAATTGAAAGGGAGCTCTATACAGCAGTTATGCCACTTTCTGGAACAAACGGAAAGAGGGTTTTATTTCACTTATCAGACTGTTCAAGACACAGCTCAGGTCTTTGATTTTTGCTTTAGGGTGACGACACACGGAGCGACTAGTAGCAGTTACTTGTCACGGCTACAACAAAAAGACAATGTTGATCATTTACTGATAATCGTTTCTATGTGTGTTTTAGCAATTCTCAGTATTGTCTGGGATTTTCTGTTTTTTAGTAGCCATGACAAGTAGCTGCTACTAGTAGCTCTGTTTGTCTTTACCCTTAAGCAGAACAGTAGTTGTTGCTCCTGAGCTACCCATTAGGGCAGGGGCACACGGGAAGTCGTTTGAGATAAATCTTCACTACCGCAGGCGACTAATCTCCCCGATATGCCATCCCACCGGCAAGAATGTAAATCGTTGGTGGGATGGCATACATATCGCTTCGGTTGCCCAAAGTTGTCCCATAATGAAACTTCGGGAGACCGAAGCAATGCGTATGCCATCCCACCTGTGATTTATATTCTTGCTGGTGGGATATTGGGGAGAATAGTCGCCCGCTGTACTGAAGATTTATCGCGGGCGACTAATCTCCCAGTGTGCCACTGCCTTTAAGAATGATAGTATTGGCAGTGTCAAATTACCTTCCATCCCACACGTGGTGGGAATTCTGCTACTGGGAGGAGACCTAAAAACTAACTTTATTATTGCTGTTACACTGTATAAACCACCAATTGTCTTTAAACAGGTTAAGCTTATTTTAAAGACTCTAGCGACCCCAACACGTTAATTTTTGTGAAGCACGGTTTTTGACACTTTATTTTTCATCACAGGAAAAAATAGAATGAATAACAATAAAGTTACTACATATAGAATCACTATTGACCACAAATCATATTGATTGTTGCTAAATTCATGATTAACACCATCCCTATAATAACTCTTTTTTTAACAGGACTTAATAGGTACCACTCCTTGCAGCATTGTTCATTGTGCCAACATGCATTTCTATTAACTTCTCTAGCCATCAGATGTGCAAATTTGTAGAAAAGAGATTTGCTGCCAGCAGGTGGTGAAAAGTGGATACAGCTATTAAAGGAGAAGGAAAGGTAAACACATGATATCTGGTCTTTCTTTGTGTAAACATATTCTTCGGTATCTGACTTCCTCTCTCAGAAAAATCCTTCATTCCCGGGGCCAGAGTCTGTTCAGCTCTTTTCTGCTCCCCGCCACCCATCAGAGCGTGTGATCTATATGCTACCAGCACCGAGAGCTGCAACACGGAAGCTACTGAGATCAAGCTAAAATGGCAGCTGCTATCATAAACAAACAGAGGGAGCTTCTAGGGCTGTTTACTCAGGTATGGTAAAACTTTCTGCAGAATAAATATAGCGTTCTAGCTTGCACTAATGTGGCTAATCTATTGGCAGTATTGCCATAATGCCTTTCCTTCTCCGTTAACAGTTATGTTTGCATTACAATACAATTAATGTTGCTTGGTGCTAATGCTATTGAAAAAAAGTGTCTGATTGTAAAAGGATGAAACAATGGTCCCAGGTTCCTGCACAGTGTTAAACATTGATGTGCGGAATACTTAGGCCCATGAAAATGTGTCTGTGCAAGTCATGTATATAGGAGCCCCAGCAGCCTGAATTTTGAGACTTTGTTTTTTTTCCTTCCTACAGATTTTCCGTTATATGTTTAGGGATGGTGTAGCATTTTGGTTAGTGTCTTGTGCTGCAAGGTCCTTAAATACTATACCCTGAAGTTGTAGTTCTAACCACTTAGGCTAATGCCACATGTACCTGTGCCTGCACCAGGAAGCATTGAATACGCTCCAGTGCAGGCACATATCCGCCAAAAACCACAAGACTTTGCATCTTTAGTGAATATAGGCTACACGTGCCTGAACCTGAGCCTATTCAGTGCTTTCAGGGGCAGGCACAGGTAGGAGGATTTTACAGTAGCTGTGAGTATTGTCAGCAAGAATTGTTTTGGCTTGCCTAGAATATGCTCCATGTGACATTAGCCTAAGGAACAAATGCCATCACCCTGCATTTCATGACTAGGGTTGCCACCTTACCCTTTTAACACTGGCCACATATTGAATCCACATCCTACATGACTATGT
The DNA here is from genome assembly GCF_000004195.4 of Xenopus tropicalis. NCBI lineage: Eukaryota > Metazoa > Chordata > Amphibia > Anura > Pipidae > Xenopus > Xenopus tropicalis. Next base: position 41,030,676 of record NC_030680.2, read on the forward strand.
AGAAATTAATTTAGATGCATGCTGCAGACTGAGCTAATTTATGTGCAGCCATGCAGCAAGCATCTAAATTAATTTCTAACGAGCCATGCAGGATTTACTATGTGGCTGGTATTAAGAGGAGTGAGGTGGCAACCTGTCCTGCTGTTATATATAGTGAACTGGCAAGTGGTTAAAAAAACTATTGAAAACAATTGAAAACAGAATAAATCAAATAGGGGCTTGCATAACGACTACTTTGCACATCTCTAGTGCACAATTTTGAAATAACTCATAATAGGGTGGTAGATTTCTAATATCTTAAAAAAAAATCTAACAAATGGTGTAGAAGCTCTAAAATACACCTAAGTCATAAGAAACAGTTATTTATATAGTTATCACAGCAGGAACTAATAGCCCAAAATGTCTGCTATATATAAGAAAAGTGTTTGTAGAAGGCTGGCCAGCCAGTAATATATATACAGTATATGTTTGATTAATAAATGTCTATATTGAGAGACATTGGGATGCATAAGAAGCAGGACTGGCAAATAGGTAAAGAACTGCAGTTCAATGAGCAGAAGTAAGGATGCACCAAATCCAGGATTTGGTTCGGTATTCGGCCTTTTTCGGCAGGGTTTGGATTCAGCCAAATCCATAGTCCTGGGCAGAACGAATCCAAATTAGCATAAATTAGCATATACTAATTAGGATTTGGAAGGGTTTAATGTCTGTGGGAACTCGGAAGCGTACCGACTTTTACTCCTTCCCGATCCTAATTAACATATGCGGATTCGGTTCGGTATTCGGCCGAATCCCTTGGGATGGATTTGGGCGTTTGGCGGAACCCAAAAAACTGGGTTCAGTGCATCCCTAGGCAGAAGTGCCAATCTATGGGAAGAGCAATCTGAAGCATAACAGATGTTATGGGAAATAATTTACAAACATTAAGCGTACCTTCTCCTAAAAGAGGTTCCCAAAGAAGCCCAAAGTTGCCTTGCGAGAAAACTTTGGCTACTTCACAACACATAGATTTACATTACTGCTGGTGGGAAGGAAAGTAGGAGTGTTTTTTCACCCATGGTAGAGCCGGTTTAGCACTGGCAACAAAATGCCCCATGTACCAAGGCCATTAGCCTCTCTTCCCCACACTAAAGAAGAACCATTCTCTCTCACTCAGACTATATTCTCCCTCAGGGGTGTGACTATAGAGGGCAGGCAACCATGGTATGCTTGGAATCATGGGCGCAGAGTGTTTTGCATGCTTTACAGGAAACCCATGATGACCTCCTAATTTCAGTCTTGCTCTCTTACCATCTTGTGCTATGCCTGTGGCTCAGTCTCTTGATAAAAGGAAACAGAGTAACAAGAAACAGGCTGCAGCAGCTGCTGACACATAGACTTTAAAGGGTTATCAAAAAAGGCAGAAAATTAGCAGTTGTTCAGATCTTGAAAAAAAATGCTGGGGACCTGGGGCTCTTGCCCTGGCTGGGGGGGGCTTTGACCCCTCTTCCCAGCAGGGGATGCCTATGAGCCCATCTTTTCCACCAATCCATAAAGCCTAAAAGTGAGAACTGATAAAACATTCCCCTAGCAGCACACGCAATGTTAGAAGTCACAGGAAGAGAGTTACTAAATCCATACCCCTCCCCCCACGTTATTCCCTCACTTCATCCCTCCCTCTTTTCTCTCCTGCAACAAACTGATCCCAGAGCTGATTCGAATGTAGGGTCTGCGCTAATAAAATCCGGATTCTCTGTATGAAACGCAGGACCCTACGAGCAGGATGTTAACTCACTAGCCTGTTTGGGCTCCAGCATCTGTTATGTGGGAAACGACTGCTGTATTTTATTGAGGAGGAATTTGGAAATCCCTGCTGTTGGCTGTACAGCACTGCGAGATAAAGCAACAAGGAGAAGGAGTTTAATGTGATTCAAAGCGGCAGAGTCTGGGGTTATTGAAGCGGGAAGCTGCCCTTTCCACAACTGTGTGGAAGTAAAGGACATCTGCAGCCATGTAAGTGCCCCTTTCTCTGTGTAGCGCTGCGTGTGACAGACAGGGAGGGACTGTGCCATGGAAATCACATCTTGGGAGTTTCTTTAAGCAGCTTGTGAAGGCTCAGCTGGGAGATGTGCGTGCGGTGCTACAGCGCCTGGGGTTATTGTATGATGGAATAAAGCGAGTCCTCTTGCTATTTACCGTTTTATATAAGTACAAACTGGCTGTCACGCTTTTGTCTGAAACGCCTCTATTTATGTGGAATATTTATGTGCTGGCGTGTGTGTGCCACCCCTCTCTGTTCTACATGGTCCGTCTCTTAGTAATGTGCCCACGTATGGTTGCTCCCATACAAAATACTTCGCGTCTGTTCCGATCACATTCTTCTACGTTTGTGTATAAAATCAATGAATTACGGGCTGTATTTAATTAGTGTCATCCGTTCAGTGGGAAGTGAACGGGTTAATCTGTCACGTGTTTAAGAGAGAAACTCGCATCTTGAAATTCATTTCATAATTCTATTCGGGCCTTCTCCGTGGAATTTCTGTTTTTCCTGTCAGCCCCCTTCCTGTTTGCTGTGGGGCATATACCGTGCTTATTCTTTATTTGCAGTATATAGCGCCATTTCTCTTCAGAGGGATTTTACTTTACATCAGTATTTGTCCAAGTGGAGCGTCTATGTTTCAGTATTTGGTGTTTTTCTTTTCTGTTTTAGCCCTACAGTAATGAAAATATACATTCTCTTGTGGTTAGTAGAACTGACATTTCAAGAGTTGATGTTTTTCTTTGTGGTTATGTTAAAGGGGAACTTATCTTTCCCTGTCTCTTCCTCAGTTTGCATGTGGCATGAATTGTATTTGGCTGCCTTACCCCATGTCCAATATACATTACATTAGCATAGAGGGGAAAGGGGGTCATTGGCCTCCATATCCAGGCGATGATAATTGCTTATTCAAATATAGTGAAATAATTGCAAAAATATGTATTTAGCCACATCCTTTTGTAGTGAATGGACTTCCCTTTAAAGGAGAAGGAAAGGCTAAGTCACATGGGAGTGCCAAAATGTTAGGCACCCCTCAGTGACTTTAATCGCTTACCTTGTACCCCTGGCTGGTGCCGCTGTTAGGAGAAAACCGCACCAGCCCGGGGTACCTGCAGCGAGCGTTTCCTTCTCAGTGTTTGCTCTGCCGGCAAAATCCCGGGGCCAACTTTTTTGTTAAAGTTCGGTTTTTCACTCTACTACACAAGCGCAAACAAGGAAGAAGGAGGCGCTCGCTACAGTTACCCCGGGCTGGTGCGGTTCTCTCCGAACAGGGGCACCAGCCCGGGGTACATGGTAAGCGATTAAAGTCACTTGGGGGTGCCTAACATTTTGGCACCCCCAAGTGACTTTGCCTTTCCTTCTCCACTTGGCTTCTTGAAGCAGCACTGCAAACTGGTAGGGATGCACCAAATCCAGGATTCTGTTTGGGATTCCACCTTTTTCAGCTGGATATTCAGATTCAGCCGAATCTACGCTCCTGGCCGAACTAAATCGTTTCAAATCAGGTGACTTTTTGTCACATAAACACAGAAGTTGAAATTTTTTGCTTCCCACAGCCCTCTTTGACCCTTCCGTATCCTAATTTACATATGTGGATTCGGTTCTGTATTCATCCGAATCTGAAAATAGTGGATTCGGTGTATCCCTGGTAACTTGCATTTAAAACTTTGTATGATAATTATGTAGCAGCAAAAGTCTTAAACAGGGTTGGACTGGGCCAGTGGGATACCAGGAAAAAAAACCTTGTGGGGCCGCTGACCCAGTCCCGATCCCTGCCAGAAAGCATTGGCACTTCCCCACTAACCTTCTTTTCTTGATCATGACATGGGAAGTATGAGGTATGTGTGCTTAAGGGGAGGGGGCAAATGGGCTTCAGGGGTGTGGGAAACCCCTGGGTCCTAGCCCAGCCCTAGAGGACCCGCAGACCCCAGTCCCAACCATGGTGTAAACCTTGTAAAGATGAGCCGATAACATGTCACGAGCAAATGCAAAAGAACTACAGAGAGTAAGGGTTCTTGCACATGAGCATTTTTTTAATGCGGTAACAAATGCATGCTGAGTGTAAACATATATATTGGATTTATGAGTTTGTTTTTAATGCAACGAGTTTTATTTTATTGTCTTTTAAACATATATCAAGCGCAAGAAAATGTAGCATGTTGCATCTAAAAAATCTATAAAAAATCCACCTGTGTAAGAGTCCTAATACCCTAGTTAAAATTTTCTTTCAGCGCTCATTCGGAGGACATTAAAGGTTTTGTTTTTTCAATTCCTGTGACCCTTCTGCTGTTAGAGAATTCCCAGCATTGGAAATAATATAGAAAGAGTGATTTGAGGTTAGAATCTATAATATATATAATATCTTGATGCTGCATCATAATGAACCAAGCAGGTAGTAAGAATGAATACAGGGATCATACGGATAATAACAGTAAAAATCTACTGTTGTGGTTGTTGAACTGAGTATTTTAAGTTTCATGGTTGAAAGTGGCAGAATAGAGAACACCACAGAGAGGCCCATCTCAACTAAAATTTCACCTTCAGATATAACTGCTAAATTCTATATTGAAATGCAGTAGTAGATCATATTTATCTACTACATTATATCATTATAATATACAATATCTTGTAAATTATATCCTTATAAACAGCTTAGTGATTGGTTATAATCAGTGCTTAGTGATGTCATTTCTGTCGCATGACTCCCTGAAACATGTGTATTATAATAAGTAATGCACCCCCTGTTGTAAAATTTGAGAATATTAGAAGTCACCTCGGAATTCCATGACCTTTCTAAAATATAGTTATTGACAACCCTTAGCGACTTTTAATATTCCTATATTTTACAACAGGGGGTACATTATTTACTATATATTGGCCTAGGTTTCCAGTGGTGATGATACCTATATTCATGTTCTGCCTTTATTGTGCTACACCTTTGTGGTTTTGTGGTCACATGAGGCATCATAGGGAAGCAGGGGCATGTGTAATATGAAACACGTGAATATGCACCAAAAGAAAAGATACTGCAGGCAGCTTTCAAGTAGGAGGTTGGTAAAGGGACCACTATAGTTTGTATACTATTTTACAAATGATCAGTGGCCACCCACTGTATTCTCTTTTTTAGGGAGCTATTTATACAAAGGCTGACCCTGAATGCATTTCTGGATTGGCATATGTCACCATCCAGTAACTGATCTGGTTAATTGTCAGACCAATTTGACCCTCTGGTCAACAGATATAATTGATCAAAGTTTAGTTTGTTGTTGTGAAGCCTATTAAAGGACAAGGGAAGTTATTCACAGGGGTTGCCAAAATATTTGAACCCCCCCCCCCCCCAAGTGAATGAAATGGCTAACGGTGTTCTCCCCCTGATGCTTTTAGCCGGGTGCTTCATTTGATACTTTTTGTAAGTGGCCTGACTTTGTTTCCACCTCTCTAGACTCTAAGCCTGCTTTAATAGAACACTGTTTGCAGAAGCTGATAGGACTTCGTACTTCTGCAATTTCACCACAAGCTCCTTTTTGTAAAAGCACTCTGTCCTACAGACTTCTGTTAAAGAGTTTTATAGTTTACACTGCAGCCACGCTTAGGTGTGATTCATGCTATTGTTAAGCCATTGCTGATGTACTGTAGACATGTCAGGTTTAAACATCATGAAGTGTCAAATCAAGTGTTTTATCTAAAATTAAAAACATTGTATTTTTTTTGGCCCAGCTGGTGAAAATTATACTCTGTGCCAGTATTAAGAGGTCTTAATGATAGGACCACCCCCCCCCCCTTTTTTGTGTTAGGCTAATGCCCCAACGGAGAGATTAGTCACCCACATTAAGTCTCTGCTACCGAGGGCGAATGGTCTTTCCAGCAACAAAGAGAATCAGCTGTGTAAAAGCATATGCGCCGCTTCGTTTTTTTCGAAGTTACATGAAGTTTCCTCCTGCAGGCAACTTTGGGGGAAAAAAAAGTGATGTGTAGGCCCAGTGATCCTCTAAAGGTGGCAGCTTATTGGCCCATGTAGGGGCAGAAATGAGGGGCATGCCTGACCGATATCTGGCCTCAAATTGGCCAGATATCGATCGGTCAGGTTAAAAGATTTAGTCGGATCGGGGACCACATCGGCTCGTTGATTTGGTCCCCGAACCGACTGCCCCATTGCCGCCATTATAATTCAATCTCTATAAAATTGACAAAATTTCTTGTTGCTTTTGAAAACTGCTGGATAGCACTGAACCCCCCTGTACTTTTAAGACAGTTAATATAGAATGGTTTGAAACACTGAGCACCTGTTTAATAGTGAAGTGACCTTGGGCCCTGAAAAGTAGGATGAAGGAGTAGATATGGATGCTGATAATCCTTTAACCTCAGAGTCAGCCTGTGCATGTCTGCTGTTAATCAGGTGGAAGAGTTTTCTTAACTGCATGTGATGCTTTCTGCTGCAGCTTTCCATTCTGAACTTAATTTATATGCGTTGGCATGCTCTCACTCCGAAATATATAGGCTTCTTGGCTTCAAATGAAACTAACCCTAGTGTGTGGCCACATAAGGTAACTTTAATTATAAGCGCTACTTGAGACTAATGAAAATTAGCCATCTCTTTTAAGTTGGATGTAATATATTGGCACAGTATAAATAAATTAATATAATAGCTTATTTTAAGAAGTGTTAGAGTGTATGTTTTAACTTGTTTTAATTAGTAACACAGATCTTAGTTCTGAAAGTGTGCATTTCGCTCTACGATGAGGAAGATGGGGCTTCCTTTCTCCGCACAGGCTGATGGCACACATTGTGTTTTCATACACTGGCATGAAACACTTTTGTAGAAAGAGTTAATGTGGTCACACTCTGATCAGTGTGTATGAGCACTGAGAGGACTCTTAGGGCTCTGACACACGGGGAGATTAGTCGCCCGCGGCAAAACTCCCTGTCCCTGTTTTTTTCCAAACTGGAGCACCAGCCGGGGGTTTCAGGTATGGTTACAATCACTGGGGGGGCGGCTAACATTTGGCACCGCCTAGTGATTTAGCCTTTCCTTCTCCTTTAATGCAAACAGTTGTTTACTTTTGCAATAAATGCTTTTACAGCAATAATTTTTCTACAGCAGGGCGCATTTCTAGAAGAGACAGAGGAAAATGCTGTGACACAGAGCATTCCTCAGTCTGGTCCCCCTTTCGGATACCAAAACCACATTTGTTGCTGGAGTCTGGAGGGGGTGGTGGGATGAAATATCTGCATATTTTGAAAAGTTTATGCAGTAAGAACACTGTAACATGTCACTGGCAAGCTGTTTGTTAGTCATAGGTTTGGCAGGGAAGAAAGAGAGTGTGTGTGTGTCTATGGGAGTGGTGCTGAGAAGGATGAAGGCCAAGACAGCTGGTGGAAAGTTTAGCGCTGCATGCACTGGATATCTTTTATACTTCTTGAAAAGACAGTGCATACTAGTAATCCTGTTTAATAAGAATTATTATTATTAATAACTCATATTTCTATAAAGAACCTCCTTATTCCACAGGACTGTACAATAGAAATTATGAATTCTGTGGTGACAAAGTGTTACAATTTCACTTCAATGAAATAAAGTATATATGCAATAGGGATGCTATGCTCTGTTTCTTGTATTTCTTATAAATACTATTAAAAACACAGCAACATTCTACTGTGCCTGACCCCCTCAACACTAAAGAAGCTGTACTTTTCTTGCTTGTGGTAAAGGACCGATTTGCAGTAGCTTAATTGACTGTTACATTCCAATGTTAAGGCTGATCGGGTATAATCAGCTGTATAGGGTCACTCATCTAGAAAATACCAGCCTTTCTATCTTTTTTTTTTTTTTTTTAGGATTCTTCCCTGTTTATAAAAATGGGGTAAAGCATCCTTTTTACTGGAGAGACTGATATAATATTGGCCAGATGGAACCCTACATTTGTCTTAAAAAGTGCCTGAAATTTCCCATACTACCTGACTTAAATGGGAAACTACTGAAAGCACCGGTACTAGCACTAGACCAAAAATTCCTGGGGCAGTGCTGGTTATTTTAGGTATTTGCTGCTTCTTGACTTCCTGAATGGTAAAGTTTGATTTCAGGTGCTTTTCAGCTAGGCACACTAAGGTAATATAATATTCTGAGTGGGTTACTTTAGTCATATCTCAAGCAATAATGACATTTTCCAATTATTTTTGGGAGAAAGGTTTTTCTGTGTACTGGCAAGTAGTAAACTATATACAAATTAATATGTATAAGTTATTGTTTAGGTTAAATTAAAATAACTAAATGCACTAAATGGTATTTTTTTTTCAAATTGAAAATGCAGTCTAAATTTTAAGGATGCACAAAATCAAAGATTATTTCAGTAATTGCAAACAAGTTGTTCATAATATCTAGCAAGGAAGGGTTAAGCCACTACCTACATTTTTAGATGCCTGAAAAAGCAGTATGTGTCTTTCAAAAAACAGTATCGCACTGATAGGTTTACTTCACCCACTCAGCCTCTGTCACACACTCAAATACACTATAATCTGGCAATCCCTACTGAGTCTGTCACACTGAAATAAACTTTTGCTACCCAGTGGCTGCTCTGTACAGATGATTATTATGTAACTATTAAATAAAAAAATGTTATAAATTAGTTAAAAATCTAAATTGTTTTATGGGAGGACAAGACTCCTAGAACTCAGCTCTTCAGGAGGCCCTCCAGAATGGACCATTTAGAGAGATGTAACTTTTAAATACCTTTCTTTTGAAAGGCAATAGGTGTCATTTAAGTCCATAATTGCAGTGAGCTGTGCATGTACTTTTCCCACAATGCAGTTTTTCCTAGAATTCCAGCATTATTCAGTTACTAGGGGCTTTGCGTCTGATGTAACTGTGTCAGTAACGTAACTATGCATGTATTTTGTTGCAAAATGGATGCAGTTGTGTGGGAATCATTATAGTGTCATTTCTGGTGTTCAGGGTTAGAGCGATGTCTATGGCGCCTATTAATGCTTGGCATGTAGGGAACCGTGGAGCTATGACCTTTTCAGGCAATGGCAGTAGCTCCAGGGTTCCCCTGCACAGAAGCGCTCCGTTTGGAACTGAAGGTAGGAAGGACAGAGTGGTGTTGAGTGTAACTATACAGATTTCCAAATAGCACATTTTGACACAACCTTTAAAGGGGTGGGTTAACTTCTAATATGTTATAGAATGTCCTATTCCTAGCAACTTTCCAATTACCTTTTATAGTTTTTGAATTATTTGCTGTTCTCTACTATGTTTTCAGCTTTCAAATGGGGGGCACTGACTACAACAGCCAAAAAGCTATTGCTCAGTGAGGCTGCAATTTCATTATTATTGTTACTTTTTATTCCCTATCTTTCTATTTGGGCCCTCTCCTATTTATATTCTTGTCTCTCATTCAAACCACTTCCTGGTTGCTAAGGTAAACAAGGCTCTAGAACCAGCTACTGTAATTCCAAACTGGAGAGCTGTGGAACAAAAAGCTAAATAACTGAATACAAAATAAAAAATGTTAAAGTCATACGAAAAGAACAACCCCTTTAATCAATGGGGTATAATGTGCAACTAACTGCAGGGAAAATTGTGTGCAACTGCGCTTGCATCCACGAATGACTTCTAAGTCAAAGTATATAAGAAGTCCCAGCTCATTCATTTGTGTCCAGAAACAGTAGGGTGCATATTCATACCATTTTTAAAAAGTTAACATCTGCCTTTGCTTGTTCATTTATAATTTTAGGGCTGGTGCATTTAATTCTAAAAGCAGCACTGACCCGGGGGAAAAAACTTACTAATTGGATTTATTGGGGGTAAAAAACAGTTTGCCACACCCCACAGAATCAGGGTTTTCTCTCTAGCTTGTTCTCTGCGGAGGAGTTATGCATAAACCAAATGGCAGCTTCAGCAGTTGTGCCGTATTGTGCCTTTTTCTCTGCACTGTTGAAAATTCTGCTGGCAACTGTTTGCATAAAGCTTATGTAATCTTGTGGGCTACAGATGGTTTATATTTAGCAGCATGAGGTTAGCATTATCAACATGTCATAACTACTATATCCCCAGCCCACCTACTGTTTGAGTAAGGGAAGCACAGCACACTTCTGCCAGGCAGCACTAGGGTCCAGAGTTTGATTCTGCACATACAGGTAGGTTTTTTGGCCTTTGATGCAACTGACCCAAGCCTATGTGATTGTGATAGGGAATGTAAGTTCCACGGGGGCTGGGACCAATGTGAATAATAAACAATCTATATAAAGTGCTATATAAACAGGTCACCACAGTATCAATAAGGTCTGTGACAGACGGGGAGATTAGTTGCCGTGTGACAGGCGTGTCAAGGCGATTTCGCCAAATCAGCGCACCACGTATGCCATCCCACCAGCTATTTACATTCTAGCCGGTGATATGGCATTTCGGGGAGATTAGTCACCCACGACAAGGGAGATTTGTTGTGTGGCGACTAATCTCCAAGTCTGTCACAGCCCTAAGAGATGATTCTGTTGGTTCCCAGTGTATAACCCAGTATCCCACACCATCCTAACAAGTTCACGTAACACACTGTGGGATGAATGACACACAAGATGGGATCAATGTAACTTCTCTGTTTTTACCACTATAATTATCATGTTGGTTGTGGTCTGGGAAGAGAATAAAACTGCAGTTTATTGATATTCAGCCTAACAAACTGCTCATTGTAAGTGTCAATCTGAGACCAGTGATAAGTCAATAATTTCACAATCATGTCCCGAGTTTGAGAGAGAGAGCACACACAATCGACACAAATGTCTGTGTTACTTAATAACGGAGTCCATTTTCAGAAAATATCTGGTTTACAAAATCACAAGTTACCCAGAGGAATTTCTTCTAACAGAATATTGGACTGAAAACACAACTAATTCCTTACCTAAATCTTAAAGAGATTCTGACAGCAGAAATGAAACTTTTGTGTTTTTTTACATCTTATCTGTATGGGGCACTCCGACTGGCCTATCTGGCCGTAAATTAGGCAGATATCAATCGGGCAAGTTTAAAAATCTTGTCACCTCGCCAAATGCCCAGGGTGCTAGCAAAAAAATATAAAGCAAGAGAATGAGCTGCACACACCAGGACTTGGCAGAAATATAATAAGTTTATTTAAGAAAAGAGATCCAACGTTTCGAGCACTAACTGTGCTCTTCCTCAGGGAAATAACTGAGGCAACAAAGCAAAAAAAGCATGTGCAAATGTGCAACAGTTTGCCGGCACTGCTCATCAATATGGCAGATCCCCTTCTCTCCACTCCGCAAGGAAGAATGCAGCACCTACGCCAGTACTAAGAGCACACAAAGTACCAACCCCCTGACGCCCCCAGGAGGGCCACCACATCCCTTTCTAATGCAGCTTCTGAACTTCAGGGATCACAATTAAATTCTGCAGGGCCACAGTACCCCTAAAACTCACGTGATAAATCTGGATTAGCCCAACAAATGTTCATGATTTGAAATACTATTTGAAAAGGTACCTTAAAGCAGACTGCTCCACAATTAAACAGTTTACAGTGGAGTCATAGGCCTCCATACCCCAGGTGGCACCGCAGCACTTGCATGGCTTGGAGCTTCTCCACAACTAATATTAATTGGAAGCTGAAAACCTGGGAAGTGGGGAGGATGATCTTCCTTCCCAAATATTTGTACATACTACACAACTTGTCCGGGAAATGGATTATATTGCTTGGTGGTTCACACCAGACCCCAACAACCCCAACTTACAGCTTCGGCAACTTTTACCGGTTCAGTGGAAACACAAAAATTTATACAATACCAGAAAATATCTGATTAGACATCCAGTCCTTGAAACGCCCCACAAAGTTTTGAATGCTGCACTACAAATAGGGCGACACCGGAATCCCTTACTTACCACGGATTTAATTTTATTGGGTAATTCCCATCTGCCCCATTTCCACCAACTTCTAACGTATATAAGGTGGCTTGAGGTTAGAATTAAAACATTAGGGGATGCTGCTCCGGAAGGTCGGTTTATAACTAGGGAACAACTACAAAGAGGTAACCCTACTGTGCAAATTATTCATTTTGTTTATATGAAACTCAGGCATGCCTTTGTGTCGCAGTTCGCTATATCCGAAATAAACTTTGTTGATATACAACGCATCCCCCAAAAAGAGGGTCACAAAACTATATGGGGACTTGCTTGCTACCCTCCCTTCTAAAGGTCATTACTAGACAGGCACTCAGATATACCATCCCTTACTACAGACTGGGAGGAGAGCACACCGAAAGCCCATCAATTTATTATAGAGACAGACTGATACAGTTCCAAAGTTAACAAATACTGGGATAAAATAATTCCCCAAAATAATGAACCCAGCGGTCTGTCTACTACTAGGTGAAATAGATGACCTCATCCCGCAAAGGAAATTATAGTGGTCCTTGCAGTTTTATGCTTACGAAATGGCTACTACCCCCCTCAAATATGGGCGGGAAATCATCTTTAAGAATTTGCCACTTATACAATTAGCTTATATGGTCTGGGATTGCCCAGATAAATATGATAAACCCTGGGATTGGATTACCGCTTTTATGTGCCTACAGCATGAAACATAAGATTGACTATGATGGTGTGTCTCATGTAATTTCGCGATTGACAGCAAAGGCCTAATTTGACTCTATATCATTAATAAAGGTGTGCCAGTGTACCTGATACCCCTCCCCCTTTCTTTTCTGTACCCCTTCCTAGTTAAAATGATAGATAAAAACTGTTGATATAAATAAATAAAACATGATTTGAGAACAAACCTAACATTTAGGGGCATATTTACTAATCCACTAATCCGAATCACGAATGGGAAAAAATCGTACTGGAAACGAAAATTTCGGAAGATCGCACATATCACGAAAATGGTTAAGAAAAAATCGTATTAGTCACGATAATATCGTATTGGCGATCCGAAATTCACTAAATTTTCGTACCGAACAATTGTAAACAATGGTAAAACCTTTCCGATTTTTTCGTGCAAACGTCCGAAAAAGTCGTGCGCTGTACGAAAAAGTCGTGCGCCGTACGAAAAAGTCATGCGGACGCCCAAAAAATTTGGCGAAAATACGCTCGGAGCGTTCGTGCTTTTGTAAATGTGCCCCTTAGGCTTGCTATATGCTTTTATATAGCATGTGAGTGACATCCCAGTAAGACACCCACCACAACACATGCAGGTGTGTGACATAATTAAAAAATGTAACTCGTTAATGCACTATAGAACTAAAATGTTACACCAAACAATACACTAGAGACATAATTATAATATAAATATAGTATCACAATTATAAAATGTGAAAATTTTCTGTGCTCAAAATGCAAAAGACACAAGTGTATGAAAGTATATAGAATATAACTTACTGCTTCCCTGCACTGGTACAACTGGTGTGTTTGCTTCAGAAAGTTTATATAAACAAAGCTGCTGTGTAGCCATGGGGGCAGCCATTCAAAGGAGAAAAGGCACAGGTTACATAGCAGCTAACAGATAAAATACTATTGTATTCTGCAGAGCTTATCTGTTATCTGCTGTGTAACCTCTCCTTTTTCTAGCTTAAATGGCTGCCCTCATGGCTACTCAGCAGCTTATTTATATAAATTATAGTAATGCTTCTGTAGCAAATACACCAGTTATACCAGTGCAGGTTAACAGTACATGCAAGATAAAACTCCATTGTTATGTGAAATTTGTGTCACCATTGTGACACATGGTAATGATGGCACACGCCTGCATGAGTTGTGTTGGGTGTCTCTCTGGGATAATGTCTCTCACTTGCTAACTGAATGCTGTTTAGCCAAACACTGCATTTAAAGAATTCGCTTATCTTATTGCACACTAACACTTTGACAAAGGCTGGGGATCCAGTTGAAACATTAGGTTTATTCTTAAATAACCTGTGAGTGCAGCTTTCTACAGAGGTGGTAATATATGTATGTGTACATTGCCTATACAGTTCCTTTCATTGTGCAATCTTTTAATTTTTAAAATGCTGGGTTGGTGTTTTTCTTGTGGAAAGCATAAACTTCAAACAGAAGTTAATATAGTTTGTATACACTAGTGGTTACAGAACCTTAAACATGAGTTTTTGTAGCAATTTTTATAGGCTCAAACATAAGGGTAAAAGAAGAATTTATCAATACTTAAGTGTGTTCTACCAAAAAAAAAAATATTTTCTAGGTCTTCTGCCCCACCTACTGTGTAATTTAGGAATTACATTGCTAGTAGCTTTTGTTTTAATCTTAAAATTCCAGTACATCCTGATTTTACATACCCCATTTTACTTTATCCTTGACTTTACTTTTTTACAGCCTGCTGGAAAACCTAAAATTGGGGTTTGACTTTCTATTAATTTTTTGAGTGTTACAGCATCTTAAATTGTTTCATCCCAATATAAGTTAATGTTTAACTAACCAAATGAGCAAACCAGGCCAACATGTGGCATCTGTCTCTATTTATTATAATCCTATTTGTGGCAAGCAACCTTGTGTTAATGGTTGGAAAAGCGTGCAGAAGCCATAGCCCTAAAGGGGAAATTAAACCGTTAGGATCAGGGTCGGACAGGGCCAGTGGGACACTAGGGGAAAACCTGGTGGGCCCCGCCGACCCAGAGCTGATCCCCCACCTGCAAGTGTTATTTCTCCCCTGTTGCCATTGCTCCCCCACAGCCCCCTCCCCCCCCCCCCCCGATTGCGGTAAAGGTAGGGTATGCATGCAAAGGGAGGGGAAGGGGCTGGTGCTGGGTGAGTGAGTGAGCAGGTGGCCCGGGCCCCTGAGGGAATGTGGGGGCTCCTGGGGTAGCACACCCCAGTTCGACACTGGTTGGGATTAGTCCGTTTTCAAGCAAATCTGTTAGTCAGCTGGCTTTTTGCCAGAACCTGGAATGCAGAAACCAAATAATGCTGACCATTACAAATAACTTGAAGACCTTTGAAAATTGCATAGAATAAATGTTTCCTCATTACTAAGAGTTTGGGTTGACATCCCTTTCAATACAATTCATTAGCACAATGTTTGAAGGAAAACTAAACCCTAAAAAATCCTGGCTTTTCTATTGGTTGCCATTATTTCCCATTTATAAAATTAGCATTTGATATTGTTTTTGTTTAGCCCAAGGCGATGTATTCTTCTGTAATATAGAAATCTGGTAGGGTTGGATTTTTCATTTCGTTCATTTGTTTCGAGTCAGTACACTAGAAATAAAAACTTTTTCTTTTCTTTTACCAATTTTTTTTTTTTAAACTTTAATGTTGCTGTCTCTGGTATTTCAATTTGGTGACTTGGTAATCTGGGTTCAGACTCTAAACTGTTACAATTTGCAGTATATGTGGTTGTTAGGGTTCTACCGATTATTAGGACTTAGCAATTATTGTAGCAATTATAATAATAATAATAATGACCCCCCCTCTCCCAGATTTGCTTCGAGATCACCCCCACCCCCCCTGGGAACTGCTTACAGTAGACAAGAGAAGGTTAAAAATTACTTTAAAATTGTTTTCCATTTTGTATTTGAGACTGTTTTTCTAATACTGAAGTGAAGGAATCATAATTTCTGGTGTACTAGTTTTTTTTATATTTGATATGTCTTGTATTTGCTTTATCTCGGAGACTGACTTCTAGAGATTTATTTTGCTTATATATAACAAAACATAACATTCCAAAAATATAAACATATACATTTATTGTTTTAAATCCTCATTATAAGCTTTGCTTCTGCACATACCGTGTGAGTAGAACTACCCTACTGTTGTTTATTTTATAATTAGCACTTTGACTCATCAAAAGTAGGGTGATGTCAGGTTCTCTGGCAGGGGAAGTATTGGGAGGAGACCTGCCAGGCCCTTTCCTGCTTTTGGCATTCTGGACCAGGATCCTGATCAGTTTTTGGATGACACAAAGGGAGAAACATACAGCACTAAAAGTAGGATACATGCTTATTAACTTACCCAAATGAACAACAGACTTCAAGGTAATATTTTCTTTTTATGTCCCCTCTGCATGTTTTTATTAGCACTAACTTTTTGTTGCGTTTTGTAAAATGTAATGTGATAATAATGACTGCTCTGGTTAAGCTGCTAAATTAATGGCAATATCACTTATGTTTAACCCTGTATCTATTGATTTGTGACAGCTTCAAAATCAAATATGATTTTAGTGCCTTTAATAAATAACAAATAGTCAATACCAATTGTATAGACACTGATACCCAAATCAGAGGCATATTGGGTTCATAAATTAGGTCATGACAAAATACTGCCTTTCTGGTGTCATTTTTTCTAGATGTAAATTATTTTCGGTTTCATGTTTACCCTTTTTTCATGAGACATTATGTAATTAGTATATTTGTGGAGTTATTAGTTTTTTTTTTCTTTATAATTTTGTCACATTGCAATGCATTTCTAAGGGGGCTGTTTTTAAATAATATACTTTATCAGTCTGCACAAGAATATGTCATTTTGGAATGAGGGTGGGTGGTGTTTTTTTTGTTTCATGTTGCTCTTGCTTCCTAACCAAATGTTTGTAATGTTTTAATCAAGCGCTGGACTAGTACGTGTTTTCATTATTATGCATGTTAGTGCGGTAACTGTTACATTTTTATGTATATATAGACCATTAACTAGTTCTTTGTTTTTTGTTAGTCAAGCAAGTGATTGGGTTTTCATAAAACGATTTGTAGAAGTTCAGTTCTGCTTTATTTTATGTCTTATTCCAAATGTTGGTGGTTGGATGCTAAGCTTGGTAAATCATCTGACTGCAGAGTTATAACTTAAGCAATAACTTAAGCAAACATTGAACTGGTTGCCATTGGTTGCTAGACCTGGGCAAACATGCCCAGAATGTTTGTATCTAATTAGAGTCTATGGCTGCAAACTTTGGTCTAATTTGCATCCCTGTAGACCCTTACTGTGTATGGTTTTGATCTAAGTACTAAGGATCTGATCAGGCTAACCAAAACAGAGCTCAATCACATTAAAAAATAGCAATGTAAATAAGCATAAATCTGATTTTTGCATTTTATATCGATTTGAACATTGGCGTTGGGGGTGGGGGGGAACTAAACAATCAGATAATCCAAATTTGGCCAACAACTTAGGGAGCCTATATGGGCAAAGAGCTGCTTGCTTGGCAACCTCCCCACACAAGAGGAGCTGCCTTTTTTTGCCATTGTTAGTCTTATCCACTTTTTATTTTGCTGATAGTGTGTCTGCATTCATCTATTACTTGTTCAGATGTGCCAGCCTGCTTGTTTCTGGTGAATACCTGCTCCCTTAGCCAAAAGAACAGAGGCATGTGCACCTGAACCACAACATTTGTTCCCTCCAATCACTCACACGCTGCAATTATGTTTTGGTGGAAACTTATAGGGGCTTTAAGCACCAATACGGCAGCTATATGGTTATTAATAGAAGAAGTAGGGGTTGGAGGAATCAAAAGAGAGTAAAACTGAAGTTAAATATTTCTTTGATATCACTTGAAAATAAGGGCAGCGATAATCTGATATGTTAGAAAAAGTCATTTTTACTGTTCTCTTTTTGAAAGCATCCAGGCCCAGTATATGCTTTATGTAATGCACAATAAAAGAGCTAACTTCTATTTCAAAATAAAGCACTGCCACTTTAAAAGTATCTTAAGTCTTAAGTCTTCGAAAATGTGGTTTTATTCCATTTTCAAATTTGTTTAGAACAAGACTTTAATTTTTCCAAATTAAAAGAATGTTCAGTGCAATCCCTATTCACTGAACCACTGTTGAAAAAGAGTGTACTGTACTGTACCATTAAGGAGATATCCAAGTAAATGTGGTGGTACACGGGCAGATTTCAGATGCCGATTTGGGTCCTGCAGACTGATTCGGCAGCTTATCTGCCAGTGTATGGGGATTGGGCGCCTATGCCTGATCATTTGATTCAACAATTTGGCCCTAGGGCCAAACAATCAGATTAGCCCGATATCGCCCACCTTAGGTTGCAGGTGTATGGCCACCATAAATCATGTCTAGCCAGGTTTTTGGCTAATTGTAGATGTGGAGGAGGACGACAACAATTTTACCTATTTTACCTTTTTATTAGGTACAAGAAGCCAATCAAGTATACAAAAAAAGCAATCAGGCAATTTAAAATAGAAAATTAAAAGGGTTACTTGTACCAAATTATTAGTACTTTCTTCTATATTTACACAGCTGAGAAAGCAGCCTGATTAGATCAAGTAAAGGTGACTGGTTAACTGGTTGCCAAACCAGTTTACTTTTTACTAAACCTCACCTTTAGCTTTTTTACAGTCCCTAAATAGTGGCTTAATTAGAATTAGTTTTCCATATTTTTATTAAATAAATATGAAAATCTGTCAGTTACCACTCCAAACTCTGCTCTCAAAAAAGGTTTTAAAACATGCATTATTTAACAACCGAGCTACAGAAAGAGTCATACAGCAAACTTGCCCTTTTTTGTTCTGTTCTCTTATGGCTTATTATAACTGTCACTGATGACCCTCCATTCTGTTTTTAAAACAGTACAAGTGAGTTCCCCATAGCTTATCTTCTGATCTATAGGAGAATTTCTTGTTAATGTGTTGGAATAAAACTAGAGTTTCTATGCCAGTCTATAGTAACGCCACTGTGGAGCTCCTACTCCTTGTATACCTCACTCCACCCTTCACTATTCCTATTCCCACTGCCCCCTTCTTTAACACTCTCTTTCCCCCTCCCAACACACAACTTATTGTCGTTGGTATGCCATAATTTGTCACTGTGTTGTTTTTTGTTTTGATCCAGTCACCTTTGTATGCTAAATACCCTACACCATAATACAAAATGACTTCATCATATTATGCATTGCATAAACCACCTGAACTGCTGAACCTATAGCAGTTCTAGCTTACTGGATTTTTGTCACATACCTCACGTTATATTCCTCCTATATTCCAAATGCCCATCACCTCCCACCTCCTTACACACAGCTACTTGCCTACTTTCTCATACCATCTGCAGTACCTTGGGGTTGCAGTAGAGGGGGGGGGGCTGGGCTCTAGTTTTAAAATAATTTCTGAGCTTTGGCCATGAGTTGTGTTGACATTATCTTGTGATATGTTTGGTAAAATGTTACATTTTGGGCTATCAAACTTTTGTTTCGGTTCTGAGACAGCACTGGTTGGCAGCTGGAAACTTGCAATTGTGCTGAGAACAACTAGACCTAGAATACTTGTTACAGTTCTTAAAGGACAAATCAACCCAAAATATAATGTTATGCCTAATAAAAGAAAACATAATTTTAAGCAACTTTGCAATATACATTCATTACAAATTTGCTATGTTTTTTTATTTATTTGTGTGTGTGTGTGTGTGTGTATGTATATGTATATATATATATATATATATATATATATATATATATATATATATATATATAAATTGTGATTAGAAGTAGTGTTTGCCAATCCTTTTCTATACTCCGCCCTGGTGGCTCTGGCATTTGAAACAATATAACACAAGCCAGAAGATTGACAGACCTGTCTTGCTGGAGGAGACTGACCGTTACGTTTTAAACAATATTGCAACAACCAGGAGTTCAGCCAGTGCAGCTTTCAATAGCAATTACATTTACAAACAACTTTTAAAGCACTAAAAATGGTTTTCTTTCATTAGGTAAATTTTTTTTTGGGGGGGGGGGGTTGACATGTCCTTTAATAATAGCAATACCTCTTGTATTATGCAGTAGTAAAGGGCAACCAGCTGCCCTCCAGATGATGATGAACTAAAACTACCACTTTCCCCCAACAGTAGGGGTTGTAAATTAGCATTGATTGAGGTGGCATAGGTTTCCAGTTAGTAGTCAGGTGCCTCTTTACCTTTTGTATTGGTTGTTTTGTATGTTTTCTTGTATGTATACATCCAATTAAAGTACAACACTGCAGAATACATTGGCGTTATAAATGCAATTTCTAGGTCCCTGTTGGACAGCAGGAATATGGAAACTGCTAATCACTGCTTCCCGCTCATCACCTTCTTTCCCTTTCATCTCTTTTCCCTTAAGCGCAGAGTGCCAAAAACAACTATACAGGGAGCAGTGGTTCGGAGGGTGACAGATGGGAACTCTGGAACTCTGTTCTTGGGGGAAGGGAGTTGTTCCACTACTAGGTTTTTATTATTTATGTATTGGTTATGTTCTGCAACGCTTTACATCATTTACATCAATCCATGCCCACCGTGAATCCCACAATCTAAGGCCGCTATTGTACTCATATACTATGGGCGGTTTTAAGTACCAATTAACCTACTTGTATGTTCTAGACTTTTGCTTGTGTGGATATTTGTCCTGGTACTCAGCTTCCTACCCACACTCCTACCCAAGAAGAACAACGCACATACTGCTTGTAGATAGTGCCTTTTGTGAAACTGAACCTAGTCTGTAATGCTAATCATTAAACCGCTGTGCTGCACTTTACAATGTATTGTCCTGTCGTTCCTGTCAAAGGACAATGTGATAATGTTGGCAGAACTGTACCTGTACCGTATAGGCAGACCTATTACTAGATGTGTCTAAGTGTACCAGCCTGGGTGTTAGAGCTGAGGCCTTCCCATCCATACAAAAAGACTGCACGATGTTTAAAGGGATTCTGTCATGATTTTTATGTACTTTTTATTCTTAATGACACTGTTTAAATAGCAAATAATTCACTCTACCATTTAAATGGTTCTTCTTAAACCAACAAATGTGTGTGTGTGTGTGTGTGTGTGTATATATATATATATATATATATATATATATATATATATATATATATATATATATATATATATATATATATATATAATTTTTTTTTTTTTTTTTTTTTTCCTAATATTTATGTGCAGGTAGCCACCACAGTGCATTGTGCCTGATTCTGAGCTTTCAAAAGGAGCCAGTGCTACTTGCCAGAACTGCTTTCAAGCAGCTATTCAAACAAGCCATTGTTTTTCCTGCTCAGTGTAACTGAAGGAGTCATGAGCCAGACTTGGATTTTTTACTATTGAGTGCTCTTCTGACATCTACCACTTTTAGCAATATAGGTGTAAGGTATCTGCTATCTTGCTGCCTTCCTATTGTTCTGCTGATCAGCTTTGGGAGTGATATCAATTCAATTTGCAGTGCAGCAGTAAAGTGTACCTGGATTTTATTAGAGCACAGGACGACACATTGCTGTGGCACCCTGGAAAATGAAGAATATGGCTAGTCCCATGTGAAATTTCAAAATTTAAAAATCTGTTTGTGCTTTTAAAAAACGAATTTCAAAAACTGATGCGTTTTTAAAAAAAACATTTTATGTGCAGACAGATATAATCCAATGTAAATATGGTTTTGGGTATATTTAGAGAGGAGGTATCCCCATTCCAAATGATCAAAACACTTGTTATAATACCTTATAAAAGAGTGTAAACCCTGCCCAAATATTTACTTTCAGTTATTAACACAAAAAGTTTTACACAAAAAAGTTTTTCTTTCCATTGAGCATTACTATACTCGTATTATCATATATATACTACCCTTTTAAGTGATCAAGGCTGCTATTATGACATATTTCCATTGTAGAAGCAAAATTATTGTGATTCCTAGGAAACAAGGAATGTCCCTATGTCTCCAGCAAAACTCTTTACCTCTGTACTTTTGTGTTTGGAGACCTGCTTTTTATCAGACATTGTTGGCTGGTTGTTTGAGATGCTCCTGGGGGAAAACAAGCCATTTCCATGTATTCTTTGAAAACCCCACCCATTTCCCTTTCCTATGCATTCCCAATTCTTATGTATCTTTCTTTTTTTTTTTTATTCTTGCTGGATGCTGTTTTGTAAAAATGAAACATAGGACTAAAATGTCAGTAACCTTAAAAAGTTTGTAAAAGTTAGGGAAATTCCTTTTTCCCCTTATTCATCTTGCAAATAGAATTCAAATCACTTTAAAGCAGTATTTTCCAGACTGTGGGAATTGATCCCCAAGGGGCTTTCAAAGGCTGCTGGGGGGCTAGGCTGCAGGCTCTTAAAGGGGTTGTTCACCTTTGAGGTAACTTTTAGTATGATAATTTGACAATTTGAAGTTGGTCTTCATATTTTATTATTTGTTGTTTTTTAGTTATTTCTTTTTCAGTCCAGGAGCTCTCCAGTTTTGTTTTAGCAATTATTTGGTTGCTAGAGTCCAAGTTATCTTAGCAACCAGGGAGTGGTTGGAGAGGCTGATGTATGAATAGGAGAGGGACTGAATAGAAATGAAAGTTACAAAAAATAACAATTAAACTGTAGCCTCACAGAACAATAGTTTTTAGAGCCTGACCCACAAAATCTCCCATGTAGTTTAGCCCTTAGAAATCGTTTTCACGCCAATTCACATTTACCCCAGGGAAGGGTAGTTGCCTGTGGCTGACAGAGCACCCTGTGTGTCATCATTATAAATAATTGTTTGGGCAAGATTTCAACTATTCCTCTTACTGGTCTATTAGGGCTGCTATGACACTTCTTAATCAAAGATTAAAGGCAGCACCAAGAACTGTGACAAAAGAGCTCTTTTACACAGATGTTACTTGCTGGCCAGCTATCTAGTTACATATTTGTGTAGGTATCGCATCTAGTCAGGAAATTGTGTATGTACAATAATAGTTCAGACAGGGGAAGCAAGCATTGCAATAAATATACATAGATACACAAAGTTCTCTCTGTTAGGATACACAAGAAAAAGAAGCATCCTTCCGTAGTGCTAATAGTATAAAGTGGGTGGGTGACACTAATAGGTGGGTAATAAGTGCTGCTTTATGTAGTAGTTTTGGGGACATTGGCCATTTGTACCAAGACTGTATCAGATGCTGTGATAGTGCTCCCAAGAGGGTAGCTTTAGATTTAAACTTGAAGAGTCAAAAGTAAAGTTTTCATAAGGGAAGGTAGGGATGGAATTCCAATGGCAAGGTCCCAGATAGGAAGTTTGAGATGAAAGCTTCTTTGACTCTGATCATTGATATTTGGGCTAATGTACATTTTTGTTGCTGCCTTGCCTTGGGTTTACGTTTTACCATATTTGTTAGATTTGCCAGTGCACAGATAATCCCTCTGCCATAGGAGGAGGGTGACTTTGTTGTTTGGGAAGGCTAAAGATGGGCCATACATAGACTGACCAAAAGCTAATGTAAGACTTAGAGGATTTGCTTCTGGCATAAAACCAGATATCAGTTGGAATTCTGCCTGAATGTTGCTGAACAAGAAAAAAATATTTTAAAAACCACAAAAAAGTCCAGTTGCTGCTGCTTTCATTATTAAAGAAGCAATGGTGAACATAAATTCTGTTCTTGGGTTTTCTCTGTCCATCTGGCTGTTCGTGATTTTCCAATACATCATTGCCCCATCATTTTCCAATACATCATTGCCCATCATTGCCCCTCATTGGGGTTTGATTATGCAGAGGGGTTTTCAGTGGAGTTTTGATTTGTTTTGATTATTAATTAAAATAGTAGGCAAGACATATTGTCAGCACAAGCCCTGTTTATTGAACTCATTTTGAAAAGTGTTATACTGCCCTTATAAGTGAGACAGGACTACTCACCATAGGAAGATAAATGTAAAAGCTTTGTTATAAAAATAATACATTCTCCCCATCATGGCTGCTTGATGGTTATAGTTCAAATTTAAAATGGTTATATATTGATATCTGTAGTTAAGACTGCTCATTTTATCCCTTATAGCACACAGCCTTAATCCAGGCTTTGCTTTTTATTGCAAGATAATGCTTTGAGTTCATGTCTCGTAATTATAATTATATGGTTTTTTACTACTAGAAATCATTAATTGGCTACAGACAGTAAAATTCATTTGATTTTACATCAGCCAAAAAAACATAAATGCAGCTATCTTTTATTGTCTGTTTGAAATTTATTCTCTTTGTACAAAATAATCATTTTGTAGTATTCGCTGAAAAGTAGGTGCAAATAAATCTGTACAAATGATATATTTCCCATTTTGTGCAGTGCTTGGCACCTATTATAAGCCATGAAAACTAGCAATCAATGCAATATTTATATTGTTAGCAAATGCATCAGACAGTTCTAACATAAAACCATTTCCTAGTGGAATTGCTGCCATATCATGGGTTAACGCAGTGCATAGAGTCTTAAAGTGATACTGACACGAAAAAACTACTTTTCAAAATATGAATATACATATAAAGTTACCTATAGGTCGTGTTGACTGTTTTTCGCTGACAGGGTTGCTTTTGTAAATAATTGTTACTTGAAGTTCATGAACCTGACTGTTTTGCCAACCTGACTGTCCCTTCTCAGCCTGTCAGTTATAGCTTCTAATGCTAACAGACAAATATGGCCGCCCCCTCATAGAGGAACATGGGGGATCAGAGAGGTAATGTAAAAGCATCGGGCAAATACTTTTATGGCAAAATTATAAAGTTCTTGCAAAGACAGTGTTGTGAAAGATGTAAAATAAGATTTAATTTCTTGTGTCAGTATCTCCTTTAAAATTAGTTGATACAGTTGGTTAATAGAAACAATTTCCCAAGGGTTTTTGCTGGCATGTCTGGGACTAATGCAAGGCTAGTGGGCCTTTGCAACAGTGTTTTGCTGGGTAATCACTTCTTGCCCTCACCTCCTTTTTTTGGTCATTTGGGTGCAATAAACTTACAGAAATAATGTGCAAGGCCAGAGAGTTCATAGCACCACTAATTTAAAATGCTCCATACTCTCTTGCATAGTGATCTTTTACCATTGTTTTGATATACAGCTCCCACAGTTTTAAGGCAAGAAGAATGTTTTGATTAATCCATCATGGTTGCTGAGACAACAGCTTTTTTACATTCTAATTGCTACAGTCTTCTAAGAAGGCTGTCTCTCTCTCTCTCTCCTACTTTTTTCATAATATAGAGAAATATATCAGAATGATATTTTATTCAGCTTGCTATAATACAGCTGATTGGAGTAGAAATACACATTTATCCATTTTTGCATTCTTCTAAATGACCCAAACAACCAAACTGCAAAGCTTAGGTAAATTTAGTGCATTGTATGAAATCTTGAAATTGCCTCAAAATGTTTTATTTACAGCATTCTATCTTTTGTGGATTACGTTCCAAGAAACAACATTCGCAGTAGTAATGCCCAGGGGTCCTATAGATAGTTTAATTCCTAATAGGTGACAGCGAGGCCTCAAAATGAAGATAGCCATAAAATTAGGTATATTCTGACAGTTTGACTGATACCAAGCATAATGTCTACATTTTATATGTGGTAAAATGTACACTGTTCACTTATTCAATATTTAAATGATTTTTAGCAGACTTAATTTATGGAGATCCAATTTACGGAAAGATCCCTTATCCAGAAAACACCAGGTCCCGAGCATTTTGGATAACAGGTCCCATACCTGTATAAGCTTTAAAGAACAAAATGCGTTTTACATCCTGTATCAGCCAATACTTGTTTGTAATGTAATCTTTGTTTGAGTGTGTATACTGTAAGGAGGGCTGCAGGATCTGGAGGAGGGCCATGATATTACTGAAGATTGTGGGTTGTTCCACATGTTTTTATCTGTGACTGCTGAGGAGCAACAAAGGAACAGCTTTAAAATCTACCCTCACACTCCAAAGTGCTGTAGTTTGTACAATATACAATCTCTGACACTTTTGTGCTTAGACCAAGCAGTGTAACTATGGCCCAAGACTCTGTCAAAGATATGTTGTAATATTATATTTATGTTGTATATATTGACTGCCTGAGAGTGTCAGGTCATTGAAGGTGAGGCCCAAGTTTTACAAAAAAAAAAAAGTAAACTAAAATTGTAAATTTGAGCCTGTAGTTTTAACCCACTAATTCATGGCTAGGTTATCAGCTCAGCAGGCATAACCTGTATCACACTTTTGCATCTGGAGGGCAGATATGATTGGTATGGTATAAGTTAACAAGCAGCTGTTTTTATATTTAATATTGGCTCTGTCAAAGACCCATGTATGCATTGCCTTAGTTTGTCTTTAGAATTTGATTTTATTCTGTATATGAATAGTAGGGATGCACCAATTTGAGGATTCAATTATAGATTTGACTCCTAGCCCTTTTTGCAGAATTCAGTACAGATGAAACTGACATTTTTTCCAAGATAATGCATTTATATAACACAAATTAAAAAAAAAAAAATATATATATATAGAGGTACATGCCTAATGATTAGCCTCCCAACAAGCATCAGTTTTGTACCAGTTACTGATTATCTAGGAAATGCTAGGAATGTGAATTAGAGGACAGAGGGAGTGACATATTTGAAGAAGAAAGAAACAGTAATAGTTCTCTCCCGTGTTATATTTGCCTGTGGTCATTTACTAAGAATCTCAATCTTAATTTGCATGGGGATTTGTGCAAAATGTAGAAAGCAGACCCAAGATGGGTAAGTCTGAGTAATTTAAAATGCATTGTATTGCATATACCTAGTTGAATGCAACCTGAAACAGTGATGTCAGAGCTGACAATGTGCATGCATATGCTATGCTGTTAAATAGGTTTTACAGGACTGATACTCATAGGGTAGCATAGGGTAGTATGTTGAAAGTGTTTCTTCCTAATAACATATATATATTGAGGTTAAAAAGTAGTGATTAAAGTGGAAAATGTTTAATCATGTATTTGGTAGAAAGGGCCTTACCCCCCTTCCCTCGAAGTTTCTACATATTAGAAGAAGAAAATCATAAAGGTTTACATTGATTTATTGGTGCTTTTTGTGTGATTAGTCTGTAAGATACCTTTTTAGAGTGTGAAATCTAACAAAGGGGTTTTACAAAACTTGACTGGTTATAAGGTAAATATCAATATAAATACTCAGTACATTCTTTCATTTATTCTTAATAAGAGGCAAAATGTGATATGTTTTATTAAAAAAAACTATTAACCTGCCTGTATATTTTTTGAATGTGTGTGTGTGTGGGGGTAGCAGAGTACACAGAGGAACATGCAAACACGGAGAGAACATACAAATTCCTAGCAGAAAGTACTGTGACCTCAGACTCTAGTTCTCCAATATATATATATATATTATATATATATAATATATATATATATATATAATATAAAAATATATATATATCCATCTACTTTCTTTAGAAAGCAGAATTTGATTAAGGCTTTCACCTCTAATACCTGGATTATCATTATGTTTATAATAAAAATGCTTACTCATTGGAGTTACTATTTTGGTCTATTTTATTTCTTCTTTCTTCTTCATCATCATTATTTATTATTATTATTATTATTATTATTATTATTAGTATCTGAAACCTCACAAATCTCTTTATCCATAAGTGTCATAATCCTCATATTAGAGATATTATCATATTCGCTCTATAACCTTTCTCGTCAAAAGTAAGGAAATCGCGCATTGTTAGATCACGTATTTCATTGTAATGGGTGAGCTTTAATTTAAGTATTGATGGCTGGTTAATGCAGAAGGGCATACAAGAGAGACTAGAACTTGTGAAAGTAAAGAGAGGTCTAGGATATGATGGTAATCACCCCAGGGTACTGAAAAATGATTTAATACATTATTATTTGCTTGAATAAGTGCTTTAAACAGAAGTGCTATGGAAATGTGCAAAAAGTACAGTCCAGGGAGAAAATGAATTGGTAGCAGCTCACCACTTTAGTAGCCCTACTTTGGGCTGGAGTTAACCAGAGAGCTACAACTTAGCAAAATTATTACTATCAGAGGAAAAAAATAAACAAAAGTTGATCCATAAAATTATATTTTGCTGCCTAAAAATATTTTTCAAATGTGGCAATGTGTAAAGAAGTAGTTATTAATATAAACTGACTCAGTTAGGTTGTGGTGTATACTCTGTACCTGATTAGATGAGAGGCTACCAGCAGCTTTGAGACTTATGGGTTTTTAGTCAGTTTAATTCATACTCTAGTTCTCTAGTCCAGTGTTTTTCAACCTTTTTTGGGCAAAGGCACACTTGTTTCATGAAAAAAATCACGAGGCACACCACCATTAGAAAATGTTAAAAAATTTAACTCTGTGCCCAGCAGCAGTGCCCCCCTAGTACACTGGTGCCAAGAGCAGTGCCCCCCTAGTACATTGGTGCCAAGAGCAGTGCCCCCCTAGTACATTGGTGCCCAGCAGCAGTGCCCCCCTAGTACATTGGTGCCCAGCAGCAGTGCCCCCCTAGTACATTGGTGCCCTGCCTACGGCACACCAGGCAACATCTCGCGGCACACTAGTGTGCCGCGGAACAGTGGTTGAAAAACACTGCTCTAGTCTGTTGTATTAATTTATTAGAAGTAGTTACATCTTTCTAGCAGAATCTTTAACTTAGCCAATGCTTGAGTATTTACGGATAAGCTATAAGCCATCTGTCTCAGCTGTAAGCAAGATAATCTACTTGAACTAGAAACCTGCTGAGGCCAAACTTTACAGCATTAACTGAATTTGTTAAAACCTTTTTGAAACCATTATGGTACAGTGGTGTGAAAAACTATTTGCCCCCTTCCTGATTTCTTATTCTTTTGCATGTTTGTCACACTTAAATGTTTCTGCTCATCAAAAACCGTTAACTATTAGTCAAAGATAACATAATTGAACACAAAATGCAGTTTTTAAATGAAGGTTCACGTTATTAAGGGAGAAAAAAAACTCAATCTACATGGCCCTGTGTGAAAAAGTAATTGCCCCCTTGTTAAAAAATAACTTAACTGTGGTTTATCAATTTCAATTTTCAATTTCAATATCAATTTCTGTAGTCACCCCCAGGCCTGATTACTGCCACACCTGTTTCAATCAAGAAATCACTTAAATAGGAGCTACCTGACACAGAGAAGTAGACCAAAAGCACCTCAAAAGCTAGACATCATGCCAAGATCCAAAGAAATTCAGGAACAAATGAGAACAAAAGTAATTGAGATCTATCAGTCTGGTAAAGGTTATAAAGCCATTTCTAAAGCTTTGGGACTCCAGCGAACCACAGTGAGAGCCATTATCCACAAATGGCAAAAACATGGAACAGTGGTGAACCTTCCCAGGAGTGGCCGACCGACCAAAATTACCCCAAGAGTGCAGAGACAACTCATCCGAGAGGCCACAAAAGACACCAGGACAACATCTAAAGAACTGCAGGCCTCACTTGCCTCAATTAAGGTCAGTGTTCACGACTCCACCATAAGAAAGAGACTGGGCAAAAATGGCCTGCATGGCAGATTTCCAAGGCGCAAACCACTTTTAAGCAAAAAGAACATTATGGCTCATCTCAATTTTGCTAAAAAACATCTCAATGATTGCCAAGACTTTTGGGAAAATACCTTGTGGACCGACGAGACAAAAGTTGAACTTTTTGGAAGGTGCGTGTCCCGTTACATCTGGCGTAAAAGTAACACAGCATTTCAGAAAAAGAACATCATACCAACAGTAAAATATGGTGGTGGTAGTGTGATGGTCTGGGGTTGTTTTGCTGCTTCAGGACCTGGAAGGCTTGCTGTGATAGATGGAACCATGAATTCTACTGTCTACCAAAAAATCCTGAAGGAGAATGTCCGGCCATCTGTTAGTCAACTCAAGCTGAAGCGATCTTGGGTGCTGCAGCAGGACAATGACCCAAAACACACCAGCAAATCCACCTCTGAATGGCTGAAGAAAAACAAAATGAAGACTTTGGAGTGGCCTAGTCAAAGTCCTGACCTGAATCCTATTGAGATGTTGTGGCATGACCTTAAAAAGGCGGTTCATGCTAGAAAACCCTCAAATAAAGCTGAATTACAACAATTCTGCAAAGATGAGTGGGCCAAAATTCCTCCAGAGTGCTGTAAAGGACTCGTTGCAAGTTATCGCAAATGCTTGATTGCAGTTATTGCTGCTAAGGGTGGCCCAACCAGTTATTAGGTTCAGGGGGCAATTACTTTTTCACACAGGGCCATTTAGGTTTGGATTTTTTTTTCTCCCTAAATAATAAAAACCCTCATTTAAAAACTGCATTTTGTGTTTACTTGTGTTATCTTTGACTAATAGTTAAATGTGTTTGATGATCAGAAACATTTTGTGTGAC
Organism: Xenopus tropicalis; assembly: GCF_000004195.4. Lineage (NCBI taxonomy): Eukaryota > Metazoa > Chordata > Amphibia > Anura > Pipidae > Xenopus > Xenopus tropicalis. The sequence continues at coordinate 41,060,735 of NC_030680.2, forward strand.
AAACATGCAAAAGAATAAGAAATCAGGAAGGGGGCAAATAGGTTTTCACACCACTGTATTTATTGAAACTTTTAGAGGGGCAGTTCACCTTCAAAAACATTGCCGGAAATGCATATCACGACAGAAGCACCAGCAGGGGGTCTCAAGCAATTATAGTCACTGGGGAAACCTAACATTTTGCCCCCAAGTAATTATACCTTTCCTTCCTGTGTACTTGAAAAACACAAATGATCTGTGTCAGACTGTGGTGTCTGGGCCCACCAAGGCTGTCACCTCAGGGACCCCCCATCCAGTTGCAAAGTCTGCCAGCCTGATGTACTGCTCCCCACTGTGCGCTGTGTTTCATTTACTTTTGCCCGTGGTTGGGTATTGGGGTGAAGTGCCCAAACTCTGGCTGGGACCAGGCCTGTGGCAGCAGGGTCTACTGGGTTTGTCCTAGTGTACCGCTACAAATGTTACGCTTACAATCACCAATTGCAAATAATTTTGTGAAAAATGAGTGTAAAAATGTTATTCTGTGTTCCTCAACTCAGTCTTTTAGGTATGGACAAACAGCATAGCTGAATTGTTTTTTAGTATAGGAAAAAATTTTAGGTATAAGAAGTACAATTGTTAACCATTTATGTATATGTTGATCTACAGTGGTGTGAAAAACTATTTGCCCCCTTCCTGATTTCTTATTCTTTTGCATGTTTGTCACACAAAATGTTTCTGATCATCAAACACATTTAACTATTAGTCAAAGATAACACAAGTAAACACAAAATGCAGTTTTTAAATGAGGGTTTTTATTATTAAGGGAGAAAAAAAATCCAAACCTACATGGCCCTGTGTGAAAAAGTAATTGCCCCCTGAACCTAATAACTGGTTGGGCCACCCTTAGCAGCAATAACTGCAATCAAGCGTTTGCGATAACTTGCAACGAGTCTTTTACAACGCTCTGGAGGAATTTTGGCCCACTCATCTTTGCAGAATTGTTGTAATTCAGCTTTATTTGAGGGTTTTCTAGCATGAACCGCCTTTTTAAGGTCATGCCACAACATCTCAATAGGATTCAGGTCAGGACTTTGACTAGGCCACTCCAAAGTCTTCATTTTGTTTTTCTTCAGCCATTCAGAGGTGGATTTGTTGGTGTGTTTTGGGTCATTGTCCTGCTGCAGCACCCAAGATCGCTTCAGCTTGAGTTGACTAACAGATGGCCGGACATTCTCCTTCAGGATTTTTTGGTAGACAGTAGAATTCATGGTTCCATCTATCACAGCAAGCCTTCCAGGTCCTGAAGCAGCAAAACAACCCCAGACCATCACACTACCACCACCATATTTTACTGTTGGTATGATGTTCTTTTTCTGAAATGCTGTGTTACTTTTACGCCAGATGTAACAGGACACGCACCTTCCAAAAAGTTCAACTTTTGTCTCGTCGGTCCACAAGGTATTTTCTCAAAAGTCTTGGCAATCATTGAGATTTTTTTTAGCAAAATTGAGACGAGCCATAATGTTCTTTTTGCTTAAAAGTGGTTTGCGCCTTGGAAATCTGCCATGCAGGCCATTTTTGCCCAGTCTCTTTCTTATGGTGGAGTCGTGAACACTGACCTTAATTGAGGCAAGTGAGGCCTGCAGTTCTTTAGATGTTGTCCTGGGGTCTTTTGTGGCCTCTCGGATGAGTTGTCTCTGCGCTCTTGGGGTAATTTTGGTCGGCCGGCCACTCCTGAGAAGGTTCACCACTGTTCCATGTTTTTGCCATTTGTGGATAATGGCTCTCACTGTGGTTCGCTGGAGTCCCAAAGCTTTAGAAATGGCTTTATAACCTTTACCAGACTGATAGATCTCAATTACTTTTGTTCTCATTTGTTCCTGAATTTCTTTGGATCTTGGCATGATGTCTAGCTTTTGAGGTGCTTTTGGTCTACTTCTCTGTGTCAGGTAGCTCCTATTTAAGTGATTTCTTGATTGAAACAGGTGTGGCAGTAATCAGGCCTGGGGGTGACTACAGAAATTGATATTGAAATTGAAAATTGAAATTGATAAACCACAGTTAAGTTATTTTTTAACAAGGGGGCAATTACTTTTTCACACAGGGCCATGTAGATTTGGAGTTTTTTTTCTCCCTTAATAACGTAAACCTTCATTTAAAAACTGCATTTTGTGTTCAATTATGTTATCTTTGACTAATAGTTAACGGTTTTTGATGAGCAGAAACATTTAAGTGTGACAAACATGCAAAAGAATAAGAAATCAGGAAGGGGGCAAATAGTTTTTCACACCACTGTATATGGAAAAAATATATGCTATCAGAAATGTAATCTTGTGTATCTTTTAACTATGTTGATTGTGAATGTATAGTTTAGATGGTTTCATTTAAACTTGCTCTCAGTGTATATTTTAGTATACTGAATATATCTGTATAACAATATAATAATAATAATTATTATTAGCTGTGTAGCAGTGTAATCATTTATCGATGCCTTAATCTACTGTTTATTTTCACAAATACAAAAACCCCTTTTGTTAAATTGTATTGTCAGAAAGTGGCTTTATGGCCCTTTATGATGGCTTACCCTGGTTTAAAGGGGTTTATTGATTTATAATTAGAGCTTCTTGAGGAACATTATAAAATATATGAAATCCTTTTTGGCAGCCACCCCTTCCTTATATTTGTATAAATGATTTTATGTTGCTGTTAATTCTTTTTTCTGTACTTAAACTCTGGCTGACTTTTCTTTGCCTTATTTAGAAATATACCAGTTTTTGTTTAGGATTTGACTTAATGTTAAGTGTTCAGTGTAACTGAATCAGAACCCACAATTTTTCTTTCACAGAGAGATTTAGGGCAACGGGGCAATTAGTCAGCGAGGTTTTTAAAAACTCAGTATCAGCAATAAATTCCAAGTGTACAATATGTGTGAAATATGCCATACAGGCATAGTATTCATGTTTGGCAAAAGGTTTTAGTAGTATTTTGTGATTTTTGGTCAAATGGATGCTACAATACCTCTTGTTTATTTTCTTTCAGGGAGCACTCCCAAGGCACAATCCACCATGTCACTATCTGTGCGACCTCAAAGGAGGGTTATTTCTGCATCAGTGTCTAGAAGCCAATCATTTGCTGGGGTCAACTCAACATACGAAAAGACCAGGTATGATTTTCAGGATTGTAACTAGAACCTGGTAGTTTCAAAAATACATAAAAACATAACTACAGACCAGTCCCTGGACTAACATTGTACTGGGAGTATGAATACAATTAGCCTTGTGGGTTTTTTTTTTATACTTGCTAAAAAGCATCCATATCTTTGCAGATCTAACTGGAAGAGAATAAAATCTTACTTAAAGCTGATGGTTTTGATTACTTCTACAGTCAGTAGCTTATTACCTATTAAAGCTGATAGTTTGATTGCTTCTTCAGTCAGTAGCTTATTACCTGTGTATGGGCCCAAACTAGCAGCCTGCCTTATCTTGGCTTATCTATTCAGGAATTTTGTCTTTGTAATTTCTAAAATATGCTTTTGTGTACAATGTGATAAGGTTTTCTTTAAGATACTCAAAGAGCTTTGGAAATTCTCCTTTTTGTTCTCCTGTGTTTTTTCTTTTTTTTATTAGCAAGAGTTAGCTGGAAAAAAAACCAGTTCACAGTTCTCAAAATTTTAATTATTAAATGAGGGGCAAATTAGACTACACCCTGATCCGACCAGACTCTGCCCAATCTCACCACAAAAATCTGCTTCTCCTGTCCAATATGTGGAACTGTCTTGCAAAAAGGAACAGTTGCAAAATATGCATAATTATGTATCTGAACATCTGCTTCCACAAAATCTGAATTTTCTAAAACCACTATCTTAAAGGAGAGGAAAGGCTAATAAAGAGTTAATCTCAAGCTGCAGGCATACCTTCAGTTTTCTCAATAGTGCCCTTTAGTCTCCCCATATTTCTCCCATTAAGATGATCAGAAGCCTCAGGAAAAAAAAACACTGAAAGTTCCCATAATGCCTCACTTCTGCACCAAGACCAGTGTACATGCTAAGTGTGTAAAACTATGAGGAAGCTTTCTGCTGATTGGCTCAGATCACACATTTCTAAGGGGGGGGGGGAGTTCTTAGCATTCTCGAGGGGGGAGAGAGGAGAGAGCTGCTTGTCTCTGGCAGAGGAAAACAGACTAGAAATCATGTTTCTTTTGACAGAGAAGTCAGTGCAGCTTATGCTTATGGCTGTATTTACATAGACTTTTCTGATAAAGCTTAATTAGTTTTTACCTTTCCTTCTCCTTTAAGAAAGAGATGCAGGAACCTGCTGTGGGATGTGCTTCAGAAAAGTAGACAAAAACTCCCCAAGTTTGACTCTTCAAGGCTGATGCAATTTACAGCGCACGCAATAGCCACAACAAGATTCCAATATGACATCATTATAAGGGAATAAGAAACTTATTTACCAATACTGGGCATATATATATATATATATATATATATATATATATATATATATATATATATATATAAAACCGATATTAGTATCACAAAAGCCTTGGATATTCTGTTCAAAAACTTATCCAGGCATTAACAGAATCTGCCATTACAACATCACAAACTTATGGTATTGTGAACTGCAATGTATTCAAGTATCCTATCCCTTATTACCCCTTCCAAAAGCTTTCCTACTACTGATGTCAGACTAACAGGCCTATAGTTTTCAGGCTGAGAATGGGATCCCTTTTTAAATAACTGCACCACATACTTAGAGTGTAAGCTCTATGGGGCAGGGACCTCCTTCCTACTGTGTCTCATACCACATGGCACTTACAATAAATATATATATGTATATATATATATATATATTATATCACTTGTCCTCCCTGTGTGTAATTTTGTATTCTGTAAGACTGTACAGCACTGCGTACCCTTGTGGCGCTTTATAAATAAAGTTATACATACATACATACATACATACATACATACATTAGCAATTCACAATTAGCTAATGGCTGCAGTCTGCACACGGTATTGTAGATAATATGTTTCTGTGAAAATGAGTGTAATTTGAAATTCATCTTGATCTCTGACATAGTCCTACAGCTGTCTCATAACTGTCTCAATAACTCAAATACTTTTGGATTGGGGAGTGGGACCAGAAGAGAGACTGTCACATTGCATTTTCAGGACCATGTGAAAATCTCTTAAGACTGCCATTTAACTTTTAACAATAGCTATGGTGCCATTGTGGCAGAAGACAAATTACAAATGGCTTGCCTTCTTTCCCTAGAAAAAGAGGGATGCTCACTGATGTAAGCTGACCCCATCTCTGGCTACATTAGATAGTGCCACCATGGATTGACCTAGGCGCCTTGTGGCACTAACCTTGGTGTTTATATCTTATTATTTATACCAAGGTTTAAAACTTGGCACACTGAATGGCACTTATAGCTGCTTAAATTAACGAGGTTCTCTGCCTCCATTGTCAGGCCACGTTAGAGGATTGTGACCAATTATTACAACTGGTAATTTTTAAGCCATCACCTAATGTCTACAGCATAGCGATACGGAAAAGCCCACAGATGATCACATGCTGTAATAGCATTGGATTTCCCAGCAGCTGCAGTTTGAGGTGGTGGGATGCATGATTATAGGGTTACAGCAGAGAGGTCTGTGGCCATGGTGTTTTTGACGCAATAAATGTTGTTTGAAGATAAATGTTGTAATTTATAGAAAGGATTTAGGGAAATGTTTGTGTGATGTTTTTCTTGTTGCAGCATTGTGTAATAGCAAAGAAAATTGTCTGTTTACAATTCTTAGGCATCTACCAACTTTCCAGACACCCACAATCTCTCGAAAATCTGGATCTAGAGTCCGGAGAATGTTTTCAATGTCTCACAAGTCCCCTCCTCCAAAGGTGCCGCAGCCTGACCGGGTGGATGAGGTGTATAATGCCCTGAAAAGGGGTTTGGGGTAAGTATTGTCCAAACTGAAAATTAAATCGGGATTTAAGGTATTTTTTATTAATATACTTTGAGCCTGCACTGGTGACTTTTTGTAGTCTTTATAAATTAGAAGCATAAACCACACACAACCACCTGAGGCAAAGTTTGTGGCAACAAAAATTATTGTATTATATTCATTAGACGCCACAAGTTATATCAATGGCCCAGTTAATTACCAAGCAACTCAGCTAATTGGGAAAAACAAGTTCAACCACACTGTTGCACACCGCAGGTGTAGGGAAGGTAGGGAAATTACATATTCCAATTCACTGTTTGTGAATTGTGTGTCGGCAGTTAAGGGCATAAAAAGAAAACCCTAGAGCCTATTAACTTCAAGAGGTTTTGACATATGTATCCGTGTAACTTTGCGCCGTGCATCTATGGATGCTTTTATGTTAAACATATGTTTGGCTGAAAGCCAATGCCATACAGCAGGCATGTCCTGGAGGCCCGTGGGCCAGATGTGACCTTCCAAAGTCTGTTTATGGTCCCTGGTCTGCTTAAAGGCTTCATAGACTTTACTGTTTGACATCATAATTTTAATATAATCCAGTTTTCAAACGGTCCACCGCTTCTCACTCCCTCACTAGCATGCACTTACTTTTTACTTTTGTGTCTTTACTCCACAGCTACAGGTCTTTTGCAGTTTCAATCTGAACTCTGCTCTGTGCTACATTGGGAGATCAAATGCAGGCATTTCGAACAGAATATGCTTGAAATAATTTATTGAGCTTTACTGGGCTTCTGTAAAAAGTGTGTAATAAACTATTTCAAGTGATCCTGGCATTTGATCACATTACTATTACCATAATAAAGGCCCATAAAATACGAATAACACTGCTGATATCTCCAGTTAAAGCATTATGTTTTGGCCAGAACCACCCTTTTTTGGGACTTGCTGTGCATCACAACAGTGCATTTATTAACAAACTTCTACAAAATATTTACTGTGAACCTTATAGTTGGAATTCCATCTTAAGCCTGGGATTGAATGGCAGATGTGGCAAAAGGCAGGTAAAAGGCAAAATACTACTACTGAGATATGTTGCAGTAATTCTGGATGCTGTTATATGAATTGGTCTGTATCCCAAGTTCGTTTTTTTGGGGAACAAAATCCAGAATAATTAGAAATCCCTTAACCGAAAGATTAATAATGCTGACAACTAATAGAACATGGTTAGCTGCTCCATTAAAAAAATAACTTTCTGCCACTATAACAGGATATCATAAGAAAAGTAAACTAGGGGTAAGGAAATTACAAGATATCAACTGCAGGGCAAATTATGAATGTTGCAGAATCATTAAAGGAGAAGTTTGACATAGCGTGATTCTCTTAAAGGGGTGGTTTATCTTCAAGTTAAATGTGAGTATGTTATGGAATGGCCTATTTTTAGCAACTTTTCAATTGGTCTTAAGTTTTTATTTTTTATAGGTTTTAAATGATTTGCCTTCCTCTTCTGACTTCATCTCTCAAATGGGGGTCACTGACCCCAGCAACCAAAAATCTATTGCTCTGTAAGGCTACAATTTTATGGTTATTGTTACTTTTTAATAGTTCTCTTTTATTTAGGCCCTCCTCTATTTATATTCCTGTCTCTATTTCAAACCACTGTCTGATTACTAGGTTAAATTGGACCCTAACAACCAGATACCCACTCAAATTCTAATCTGGACAGCTGCTGGAGAAAACACTAGATAATTCAAAAACCACAAATAATAAAAATGAAGACCAGATGCAAATTGTCTCAGAATAGCATTTTCTGCATCATACCAAAAGTTAATTTAAAAGGGAACGACCCCTTTAATTTTTCTAACTCACCGTCACATCTATTGTGTCATTTCTAAATGTGATAAATAATTTGCTGTATGCTCAAAATGTGATAGCTGGAAAGTGTTGAAAGTGCAAATAAAAAAATGTTGTCCTGCCAACATTTTATAATACAATCTTTTGAAAAATGTTTGTGGTAACAGACCTGTCTCTCTCTCTCTCTCTCTCTCTGCCGCTCGTTTATCTGTCCACTGTGCATTAATCTCACATTATTAATGTTATTGTTTACAGGGCCTACTTAGAAGTTCATCAAATTGAACTAGATAAACTAACAAAACAGATCAAAGAGTCCAAAAGGAACTCAAGGCTGGTAGGTATCTTTCGTTTTTAATTGGAATATTACAAAAAAAAAGTACTAAATTGGAACTAGGCTTTCTAAACCCATGAGCCAGTCCCATACCCATACCCATGATCAACACTATTGTTTTCCAGCATGTACAGGGCTCTTTTTCATATGGAGTATTTTACAGTGGATTGAACTGTGTAGACATGCTTAAAGTTAAATATAGACTGGTCTATAGCCAGGAGAATTTGTTTTCAGCTCACCTTAATCTGCCATCTTAATATGATATGTGAATCTTACACAGGCCCCTCAGGTGTACCTATATACTCAAGGTGGGGACAGGATAAATACTTTCTTTATTTACTTGCCTGTATTCATTTTTGGCTGAAATATAGATCAATGACTTCAGTTGTATTAGTGTGATGATTCACTTACTCTACATGTCTGTTCAACTCAAGCAGAATTGTTCTAATGCCCTTTAAAGATATAACACTGATTAAAGAAAATAAAGATTAAGTTATACTTTTTTATAAGAACATTATATTGGATATAATAGTTGGTTTGATTAACTTATGTGTATTGCTAAGAATATATGATCTTTTCTAAAACATACTGAAATGTGTAAACTTTCTTAAACACTTCTTTCTTATAACACTTAACATATTAATATATTAGAATTATGTGTTTTAAAAGTATTTAAAAATGTGCAATGCAGCATTTAAACTTCTAGCATGTAGATATATTTTTCCTATTTTTAGCCACATTGTAATTTTTTTTTTTATAGTTTAAGGATTTAGCTTCCTGTTCTACCTCTTTCAGCTATTTTTTAAAAGTTTATTTTTATTTTCAATTTAATTACTTATCTTTCTGTTCAAGCCCTCTCCTATTATTTTCAAGTATCTCATTTAAAGCACTGCCTGGATGCTAAGGTAAATTAAACCCTAGTTGCCAGATAGCTGCTGACAATAAAAATATATACAGTATATACAAATATAGCATAAACAGCAATGGCGAATTCTCGGTATATCACTGCCCACATAAATAAATAAAATTTACTCTACAATTTAAAATTTTATTCTTGAACCAACAAATGTAATTATTTTTAGTTTAAATATTGGTGTGTTGGCAGCATTGTGCCTGAGTCTGAGCTTTCAGAAGGAGCCAGCACTACACATTAGAACTACTTTTAGGTAACTTATTGTTTCTCCTACTCCCATGTACCTGGAGGAGTCCCAAACCGGACTTGGATTTCCTACTATTCAGTGCTTTTCTGATATCTACTGGGAGCTGCTATCTTGCTCCCTTCCCATTGCTCTGCTGATCGGCTGCTGGGAGGAAAGTGATATCACTCCAACTTGCAGCGCAGTGTAGTAAAAGAAGTAAAGATCACATGACTGTGGCGCCCTGGAAAATGAAGAATATGGCTAGCCCCATGTGAAATTTCAAAATTAAATATTAAAACCTGTTTGTGGTATTAAAAATGGATTGCAATGAAGGATTTTTATAGAGAAGTTCTATTAACTGATATGTTTTGAAAAAACATGTTTTCCCATGACAGTATTCCTTTAATATAAAGATGAACAGCCCCTTAAAAATTTTGTAATCTTCGATTTTAATTTTTTATAGTAGATTAGGAGATTGTGTTTTAGATAGATATAAAGATATATATATATATATATGGACCTTTATAAATTGACAGACGGATGTTGCTCGTATGTTATAGTAAAAATGTATCTCTTTGCTCTTTCAGGGCTTTCTATATGATCTGGACAAGGTATGGCCATCTTTAAAATATTCCATGATTTTTATATGAAACTATCAATAGTAACCTTTTCATTGTAGGGGTATTTAAATCTAATAACTAAGGCATGTTGCACAGAAACCAGAAGTGGAAGACAACAGAGACAGGGGTAGGGGAAGGAAGACAGGTAAGAGAAATGGGTAATTAAGCCAAACATTAAAAGCAAGAACGCCTCTTCCTGTTCTAGCAAAAAATAGTGCAGGTTATTCACCCATTTATTTTTTCTAGATCTTCTTGGTAACTTAATCAGGAAAGTGATTTTACTACTTACCTTCTGAATACCCACCAGGCATTCCAAACAAAGGCATAAGAAAATAAAATAAATCTAAATGGCAAAATAATGGCTGCGGAAAAGGGACACAAATCCAGTTCAGCACAAGACATATATTCCATAAATAATAATTTATAGGAAGCCAAAAGAAGAGGCTTGATTCTAGTCAGTGACTGTGGAAGTAAATAGGGGAGATCTGTGTGGGGAGTTCCTTTTCTGTTCAAGTTCTTGTCCCAAGAACACTTTTTCTGCATAAGCAACTTTAAATATATGTTCATTTAACATTTTTAGTAGTTGTAAAGATATTTTAGTTCCATAAAAACTTCTTGTGAATATTGTCAGAATTACACTCAAAACTCCAGCGTGTCTGTGCAAACTTTATCCAGTTGCTTAATCTTTCTTCTCTTATGGGCAAAATAGGTGAAACTGCAGTTAAACAGTAATGTCCCAAGATTGAAAAAATAACGAGCAATAAAAAAGGTAATATCTAAGATAAAACCCACTGTAGGTTTTCTTAACATTCCTTTTTCATGCAGAGTAAGATATAACATTAGGGTGGTCTTTTATTTTTATACATATAATTTTTGCTGAAAGCTACATGTAATACAAAGTTGACAGGGATCAATGCAGCTAAACATAAGGTGCAGAAGTACAAGATTACTTATATGAATTAGATAGGGGCTGTCAAAACATCTCCACAGAAGTAAACTGATGTAAAAAGATTCACTCTTTTCTAGTTTGCCATCATTTCAAGGAGAACTTAAGCACCCAGACAAAATCCCTGATCCACTGTCCTCAATTGAGCTCCCTCCCTGCAGAGTCTGTTTCAATGAAAAGGGTCTCTATTTGTAAAGCTGTCCTATCGATGCAGAATAGCATTGCAGATACAGTTAAATTAAGAACTATAGATTTTATCACTATATAACAAATTTATCATTCTTGCAGTGAGTGCTTTGCAACTTTGTCTGTTTTTCTGAGTGATTTTTCTGTTGATGAGGGATACACCAAATCCACACAATATTCATCTGAATCAAACCCCTAATATGCATATACAAATTTGACAAAAAATGGTAAAAAAAAGAAAGACAACTTCCATCATCAGGTGGTCTCAAGTCACATGATTTTAAGGGGCACATTTACTAAGCAATTTTGAGAAAAGTGGGGTTTTTTTTGTTTTTTTACTTGATTTCTTTTTTAGATTTACAAATGGGTTTTTGGCCAGTACTTGATTTTTCTTATATTACTTTATTGAAAAATAAAGTTTTTTTTTATTCAAAGTTTTTCTAAAATTTCCCTCCAATAAATTTTTTTTTTTTTTTTTTTTAAAATAACACATCATTTGTGATTTATTAATGTTTGGTTAACTTTTTTTTTTTTTTTTATTCAAAAAAAAAAATTTGACCGGTTTGATCTGTCCATTACCATTGCGTCCTATGGAGGTTTAGAATAGTAGAGGAATAGTGACAGTCAGTGACAGCCTGTCCTTGACACATTTTCAAGGAGAAAATCCCTTTATTGTTTTCTGTTTCGCCTAGTTTGAAGGAGCAGTTAATCGCCTTTTTTTTGTTTAGTTTTTTTGTTTCACACAGTTTCAAGGGGAAGCTAACCCCCCTCATTGATTTCTATTTCACCCAGTTTCAAGTGAAACTTAAACACATTATTGTTTTTCAAGAATGAATGCCAATGCTGCTAAAATAGCTGCTGGGACAATTTCTGTTTGGGAAAAATAAAGAGGATTCATGGAAACAAACGTCTGTTTAAACTCAAATTTTTCAAGTTTTAACTCTACTTTCAACTCAAAAAATGCGGGATTTTCAACTGTAATCTGATCAAGTTTAATTCAAATTAATACCATGTCAAGTTTATACAACTTTTAAGGCCAGAAAAAAAACAAGCTTTAGTAAATGTGCCCATTGGTGTTTTGTATTTAGTTTGGTCAGGCTCTCTGATTTGAACAAATCCCATAAAAAACAGTTGGATTTGACAAAATCTAAAGAGATTGGGTGTATTCCCCACAAGTTATATCTGACTTGCAAGTAGTATCCAATTGGTTTGTGACTTTTTGTTTTCTAGGAGTTGGTTTCTAATTATATATTTGTGGCTCTGTGTATGTGGTGATCTACTTACTGTTTAACCGCTTACACATATCATGCATTTTACAATCTTTGGATATTCTGGGTTGAATAGCAGAGACCTGCCCAATAAAGCCGGTTCTTTCCTTCCCACTTGTTCCCTGCCTGTAGATAACAAACATTGTGAAGAGGGACTTGTTCCAGTGTGCAAATACACCTGGGGGGGTGGGGTCCAAAATGTTACGCACTCTCTAGTGAACCAAGTTGCTTTTTCTTGTATTGTGACTGATAACATTCCCCATTTAAAAAAAAAAAATATATATATGTATATATGTTTTTGTTTTGTTTTACAGCATGTGAAATCCATTGAACGATTTATTCGAAGGCTAGAGTTTCATACAAGTAAGGTTAGTAATTCTGTACTGTTAATAAATAAGTTTTCAGGTTTGTTTTTTTACCTGCCCCTGTATTTTATGAACTTGATATTTAATTGCTTTGTGTAAAATATAGGAAAAGCATATACATAGTTCAGGACAGTAGAGAAACTAGTGACTTCAGATTATGTGAGATAATAGAAATTGTTTAGTTAATGAAATTATCCAGGCTCCATCTGCCCAGACAGTGTTTTTTCCTCCATAATCCCAGCAACAGGAAAGCATATTCTCTAAAGCTTTTTCTCATTAAGCTAAGAGTTGGCCTTTGTTAAATCTTCCTTCTGTGTGTGACAAATTTCACAAAAAAAGACATTTCTATAGCATAACATTTAGATGGCCGCAAGTAAAACCTATTACTCGCGGTCATCTTCTTCCCTTCGCATTTTTTCGTGGTTAAGCCAGATCGCCACGAGTAAAAGGTTTTCTTGTTGTGATGTTAATGTTATTCTATAGATAGTCTTTTTTGGGAGATTTTTTTGTCTGCGGTAGCGAAGATATAACCGAAACAAATCTCCTTGTGTACCTAAACCTTAAACAAACCAATTATCTTTTCAAAATTCTGTTTGTCCAAATGACTTCATGCCAATCACTTCATCTTTCATTCATAAAATCCCTATAAAGCGTGTTTTTTTTCTGTTTACAGATAGATGAACTTTATGAAGCATACTGTATCCAGCGCAGGCTAAGGGATGGTGCACATAATATGGTTAAAGCTTACACAGCCTCACCTGGCAGCAAAGAAGCTAGAGAGAGCCTTTCAGAGGCTGGGAAAGGTTACAAGGAATATACTGAAGTGAGCACAAACACATTTTTCCTGTTACTGCCTTATATTCAAGGCATATTTTAGCCTAGACTTTTTTGAGACAAGCTGCTGGTAAAGAACTCCAGTTTTTAGATGTAATATGCCCAGGTGCAGTAATCCATGGCATCCAATCAGCAGGTAGTATTTACTGGTCACCTACAAATATCTTATTGGTTGCTAGAGGTTAATACTGCTATTGCACAAAATTAGTGCCTTTCAATTCATATGGAGGATGCTGCTTTAAGACACTGATTATAAAGGTCTAGAGTGCATTATTATTTTTTACTCGGCCTAACATTTTATTTCCATGGCTGCAACCATGAGTGACCTACTGACAACTTTAGTCAGCAATTTGCTATGTACTACAGGTATGGGACCAGGAAACCCATTATCCAGAAAGCTCTGAATTTTGTGAAGACCATCTCCCATAGACATTTTAATCAAATAATTCAAATTTTAAAAAATTATTTCCTTGATAATTTGCTTGATCCTAGCTAAGATATAATCCAATTGGGTTTAATTAATGCTTAAATAATTTTTTAGTAGACTTAAGATATGGAGATCCAAATTATTGAAAGATCCCTTATTGGGAATGCCCCAGGTCCCAAGCATTCTGGATAATAGGTCCAATACCTGTCTGAATTGCAGGAAACAAAAGGATAATAAAATATCTCAATTTATCCTTTATACTTCAAAAACTGCAATAAACAAACAAAACATATTTGTTAAAAAAAAGTATTTACCACAGTTTGGTTCATATTTAAATATTTAAATATCATTGATAGAGCCCCTTTTAAATAAATATCTTAATTGCTTCCCCCTAAGTCATTGCCCTTTATATATTTTATATATATTATTTATATATATATATATATATTGCCAATTGTTTAATTTTATACCACAGCTTACATTTATTTTTAAAAAAAGTATTCCCTGATTTTCAATTAAGATCAAACTACACTAGTCAAAAAAAAAGCTAAATTTTAATATATCTCAAAGATAAAGTCTATTTTTTTTTTTTTATCCTCTTAGAACATGTGTGTGCTCGAGAATGACTTGGAAAGCCAGCTAGGGGAGTTTCACATTAAGATGAAAGGTGAGAACACCATTTTTCAAGCATTTTCTCACAAACATAACATTACACAGATAATCTTAAACGGTGCTTGTCACCCCTCAAATTGTTTCCCACACCAGAGGTGTGGGCTCATAGAGTCTGCAATGTAGTTGGGGAAAACAATTTTTTTTTTTTTTTTTTAATAGTGGAAGGCCTCCTGCGAAGGCAGCCATGTTTTATTGCACGCAATAAAACATGGCTGCCAGAGGAGCGTTGGATGTGCCTCACAAGCCTACATAATACTACAGGCGCATAATAAGCAAATTGTGGCACTCGCTCATTATGCACATGTGCCCATCCACCCTCCCTCCTGGTGCTGGCGTCCTAGCACTGGCAGGGGCTTTTTTTCTTTTTTACAACTATTGTTTACCTCAGTCAGAGTGTGCTCTTAATTAGCCAACACCTCTGATGGGGGAAACAATTTGGGAGGTGACAGGTGCCTTTTAAATACAAACTGAATGACACAATTTTTTCTTACACATCATGTTACACTTTTCATTAAAGAAAATGTTTGCCTTCTAAATTTTTCCTGTTGCCTTAGTAGGTAACGCCAGGGATTGTTAAGCACGATAGGCCAATATTTAGTAATATATAACTATGGGTATTATATGATTTTAAACCTTTTTCTTAAGGTTCCACATGAAATGGCCCATTCAACCTTTATGACCTTTTGTACAAGTCTCTCACAGTACCAATTGTCTCTAAACCTATCTATCCAGCAAGACTATGGGGGGAATTCACAAAAGTGGAGGTAGCCCTTTTTTGGAGTAAAAGTGGTGGAAAAACTGTTGGAAAACACTTTCTCCAGATTCACAAACAGAAATCCGCCTAAATTCCAACTCAACCGCCACTTTTCTGTTTTTGGTGAATGAAAGACAGTTTACAGACACTTTTGTGAATTTGTCGTTTAAACGACATTTATACGACGTTTTAACGACATTTTTTCCCGACATTTTTGTTTGGTTTCACCCAGTCTCCAATTCACACCTAAGGTAGGGGCCCCATTAGGGGATCATTAACATATTAATGGGGATTAGCAGACTATTGTTAGGGGACAAGTTTCAGTCTAACCCTAGAACAATAGGTGCAAAAAGCCTCATTAACATTTTATAAACAAGTAAAACACTGATTAAAATAATTTTAATTTATATCTTATATATAAAAAGTTTTTACCTCACATTTGCATTGTTATGCTAGTTTTAGGTTAATGAATGAGGCAATAATAACATTTTGTGTGAATATATTGTAAACATTTTTATTAAAAGAAAAAGTAAAGCCTCCCAGGCAAATTTTTAGTTTTAGCAGCAGTGCCCCCTCTTTAACCACTTCACTGAGTTGTGAAGTGGTTTAAGTTGCCCCAACTTATCTGTGCCCCCATAGCATGTACAGAACTACAGAGCTGCTTAACAGCATTGGTCCCCACCTGTTCCCAGCAGCCATCTTGGTGGCACATACACACTGGCACCCAAACTGGGATATTGGGGTACAGGGTTGGACTGGCCCGACAAGGCAATGGATAAAAACCCAGCGGGCCCTAGTCCTGTTGGGCCCCTTATCACCGGGCATGTTGGGGAGTGGGCCGGATTGCTGCTGACCAGTAATGAGTAGGGGCTAGAGAAGAAGGTATTTAGACCCTTAAATCTTGTTTGTGAATTAGGTGGAAAATGCGACAAATCTATCTCCACTTTTATTTTGTCGGAATATCACCACTTTTGTGAATTCCCCCCAAAGTGTTTAATTTGCTCTCAGTTTAACCCTGCAATACCCAGGGCTGCCCTGCACTATTAGGAATGAATGGGAATAAATGTATTTAACATTTGCCCAGTTTGTGTTGCGACCCCTGACTGGACAGTGTTTTGGCAAATGGAACCTGACCACTTTAATATTCATTTTGTATAAAGATGCAAAGGCAATTCGCTGCTCAGAGTTCATTAGTAATCCATTTAGATACATGAGCTGTGGCTGCTTGGGAATCAGTGTAGCCTGCAGCATACTCAATACTGGGGCAGTTGTCTATACAAAACAGCTAAATGGTTAGCGTACCCCCTGCTGAACTATATTCTGGCTGAAGAGTTACTGATAATGCATAGAAGTAGGGTGAATCCCCTGTACCATATACCAGCAGGGGATAACAGATAGCGCTCAAAGGATATCGCCTGTATTACATACCATCTGGGCACTATTATACGGCTCAGGGAATATCTCCATTACTCTCCTATCAGCTCCCCAGTGTAGATTCTGTTCTGTGATTATTTCCATATATCCTAATAAAATTCCCAAAAATAACCCTAAAATGCACTTGCACATTGTCCCTGTGCTGCAGCTCAGCTCACCTATCAATTGGTTTCTTATTGCCAGTGATAAGAAACGGATTTTTCCTGTGACAGTTGCTTTCAGCTGCCATGGACAACACAATTCCCTTGAAAATGCAAAGAGAGGATTTGTGGAAAATGTAAATGCAGCCACTGAAAAAAAATCTGGACATCGCTCCACCAGCCCATTTCTAAAGGCTGATATCTTCACGTTGGGAGGTTATGTGACCGTGCCCAGGGCAGTCACGAGGCGGACCCCGGAGGAGGGAATTGAACCTGCAACCCCGTCGTCACAGGGCGGTCTCCCTACCACTAGGCTATCCTACCTCCTCCCACTTATAGGATGTTTTTTATTTGCTACATAGCGGCAGTTGGTGTATCCTAACTGAGAAGCCTGCTGTTTGCTCAAGACCTATATAACTAGGGGGAGTGTTTAATAAGTAGGGAGAATGAATCCTCCATTTATCAACATTCTCTGAGAAAGTTGATAAGTGAGCCACGGGGGGGGGGGGGGGCCTCATTGACATTTTATAAGCAAGTAAAACACTGATTAAACAAAAAGTTGAATTGATATGTTTTATATAAAAAAGTTTTTTACCTCACATTTGCATTGTTATGCTAGTTTTAGCTTAATGAATGGGGCAATAATAACATTTTGAATGAATATATCCATTTTTATTTAAAGGAAAATTAAAGCCTCCCAGGCAAAATTTTAGTTTTAGCAGCAGTGCCCCCTCTTAAAAAGGACAAGGCAAATCAAAATATAATTTTTTGCTTAATAAAAGAAACCAAAATTCTAAGCAGCTTTGCAATATACATTTATTACAAGTTTGTAATGGTTTTTGAGTTAGTTGTATATATAATTGCTATTACAAGCAGTGCTTGCCTGTCCTTTTCTATTCTCTGCCCTGGGGGCTCAGACTGTTGAAACAATGTAACACAAGGCAGCAGACTGACAGACCTGTAATGCTGGAGAAGCAAGACCTTTGCAACATTGTTTAAAATGTAACAACCAGGAGTTCAGCAAATGCCGCTTTCAATAGCAATTACAGTTACAAATAACGTTTAAAGCGCTAAAATTTTTTAATTATTTCATATTGGAAAGTTGCTTAGAATTATGTTTTCTTTCATTATGCAAAAAATAATTTTTGGGGTTGACATGCCCTTTAAAGGGGACATATACCATAAATTTTAACAATGCACTAAACCATGTAAAATAATGTAAAATAGAAGTGCTTTTATTATAATACCTTTGGGTTCAATTATGTCCATAACTGCTTGAAAACTGTGCTCTACCCAGACCTTATGCCAGCTTCTGGTTTAGACTCTTCACTCTTCAGTATGTGGCTGGGGCCCTGGCCCTGATAGACTTCAGCAGAGCTACTTAAAGTGCAGTGAATATGCATAGGGTGGGCGGGGCTTAGCGATGTCACAGGCAGTCAGTTCCTGCTCTGCTTGCTCCCCTCCCCCCTGGCTGGATTGCTGCTGCCCAGTAATGAGTAGGGGCTAGAGAAGAAGGTATTTAGACCCTTAAATCTTGTTACAAAAGTGGAATTACACAGAAATATAGAAAAAAATGATGTATAGTTTCCCTGAGCAAACTAAAATTACCCCTCAGGAAATGCCCCCAAAGTGAAATGGCATATGAAATGCAAAATCCTGCTGGTAAAATCCTTATTCCAAGGCTCATGTAGATTTGGGACTGGGTTTGATGGCACCGACAAATTTACTAAGAGCTAAAGGCAGATTCATAAAAAAAAAACGTCTGGAAAATGACAAAATCTGATAACTGTCTGCTTAAAAGACAAATTCACAAAAGTGGAGATAGAGGTTTGTGAATTAGGTGGAAAATCCCAAAAATCTATCTCCACTTTTATTTTGTCTCAATATAACCACTTTTGTGAATTCCCCCCATGTCTTTTAACTGCCACATACAGACACTCACAGTATGCTGCATCATAACGGAGAACAGGTTTAAACTGTATGATGGGCCTTATTTATATTCTAAGTCAGAGAACTGTAATAGCCTGTTTAGTGAACCACTCCACACAAATATGTCAACCATATACCTTGTGCCAATATATGTTGAGAAAATATGGTCAATATGTCTCCTATATTGCCATGTGGGATCATGTGAAAGCAATAACAATTAAGTACCCATATGTCTCAAAGACCATGCCTTTCAATTATCTTAGTTTCTATAATGAAAGACAGGGAAAGAAGACAGGGCTTATTGTTATTGGTTAATGGATGTATTGCATGTTGGAAGTGGTCAATAATTTCCCATTTGTTACAAATTGAATGTTATCAGGTGTGCCATTCCACTGTGTGTTATTATCTGCTACAAATCATTTTAACATGAAGCTTAGTAACCATCACATACAAGATTTTTTTTTATTATAAAAAATAATTAGGATAGTTCAAAATAAAATTTATGGTAGATGGCCTTTGGTTAATTCCAAGCTTTCTGGATAACTGGTTTTAAAATTGGGAATTCCATGCCTCACTTCCCCCACCTCTCCTCCCTGCCAGAGTTCAATATCCTTGCAGAGGTGTCTTAAAAATATCTCTCTTTATACACATTACTTCATCATGTTTTGTTTTCCTTTTATTTTAGGACTAGCTGGATTTGCAAGGTTGTGTGCAGGAGATCAATATGAGGTAAATCCCGAAAACCCACTTCTTGCAGAGAGCTGGCCAGCCAATAAACTGAAGTTATAAGGGGCAAAATGTAAATACTAGAAACAGTTAAACTGATATTTGGCTCCCAGTGATTTTACTTATTTATATTTGCATGATGAAGTCCAGTTAAAAGTATCGAATAAATTGGGCCCGAGGTAAATATGTCTTCCCTACTTACATTCCCATGCAGGGGTACTAAAAAATAAAAATATACATCATGTAGACTCTCTTCCTACCTAAACCACCTCTTTTTAATTTATGTAGGTTATGGGCTTATTTATCAGTTTTCAAGCTTGTGAATTCGAGTTTATTTTTCTAAATCCAATAAACTTGCATATCAAATGGTCGCTTACTTATTAAAAAGGAAAACTCGTTTAAATAAAAAGTCTCATATCTCGAATTTTTCAAGTTTACGAGCTCTAACTCGGAAAAACTCATATAATTTGAGTTTGAGAATATAAGTTGGCTTTGCCTGTGACAACTCCCTATTGACTTCTAAAAAAAACTTGCAAAAACATGGCAAATTTTTACATTCAAGTTTTTGTTTTTTTTGCACTTAAATACCAAACATTCAAGTTTTCGAAGCATAACTCGAATTCAAGTTTTTTTTAAGTGCAAAAAAACTTGAATCGAGGAAAAAAATCAAACTCAACCGTTGATAAATCACCCCTACTTGTTTATTTACTCTGTCCAGTGGCGTGAGCATTAAACATTAAAATCTAGAAATAAAATCTAGAAATCAAAGTCTCACTTCCCTCACTCCTTCAATAAAAGTTTTGGTGTATTGTAAATGTGAGTTATGCAAGATATTCACATATCATGCATCAAGTATGGTTTCTTTTACAACTGAAAAATGAATGCAAGTTTACAACATAGTGGCACAGTGGATAGCTTTGCTACCTTACATTGCTGGTGTCCTATATTTAATTCTGATCAGTGTCACTATATCTATGGAGTTTGTATGTCCTGTGAATACTTAGATTTTTTTCTGGGTTCTGTGCTTTTATTTTATACTCGGACAAGTTTTTTACAGGCAAGTTTTTGAGCCTGTGGTTGGGAACTTGTGTTGTAAAATGTATTTATATATGTGCTGGTATTTATATAGCACCACGCATTTCCACAGCGCTTTACAGAGATTATACATTATTCACATCAGCCTTCCCCAGAAGAGTTTACAGTGTAGGCCCCTGTCACATTCACGCACTATGTCCAATTTAGTCAGAAGCCAATTAACCTGCCTTGTTTTTTTTTTACCCAAAATGCTATATAATATATAAATCTCAATATTTTGTATTGTATTGTGCAGTATAAACATTTTTAATCAAATTGTTGGCTAATACAGACATGTTTTTTGTGTCACAGATATTTATGAAATATGGACGGCAACGGTGGAAATTAAGGGGCCGTATTGAAGTAAATGGAAAGCAGGTGTGGGACAGTGAAGATATGGTATTCCTCCCACTTATTACAGAGTTTCTATCTATAAAGGTAAAAATGCTGTGTTAATGGAATGTTAACACCTGAATGACAACATATGGGAGGCATATTTTCCATTTACACATTTCACATGTATTTCAACATACATGTATAGTATGCTTGTCATATCATTGTCTGCTCATTAGGCCCATTCTGGGCCAGTTGTTCCCAAAACCTTGGTATGTGCCCCTCTAGGAGGCATGAGAACAAGCACTGGGGGACATGCACATTCCCTGGTCCTCTGTTTCATTACTAATTTGGAAGCACTACAAGTAAGATGCAAGTACAACGGAAGTTAAATTATTTGTTAAATTGCAATACATGTAAAGACAACAAATAGATTGCTTATGCAACAGTCCCTGTTTTTACAGATGAATTAGCTTTAAAATAGTGATTTACATGTGTCGGAGATTGGCTTGCAGCTTCACAACCAACACCTGGACATGCAGGTGTTAGTTGTGAAGATATATATATATATCGCAGTTACAGGCCCCTCACTGGAACCCTGTCATATTGTGAACCAGTTTGGTCACTTTTGTGGTTCCCTGGCTTTGACTAAAATTGTTATTTCACTCAACAAAATATCCAATCAGCCTCATTATTTTTTGGTTTTGGTGGCAGACGTATTTGTTGATTCTGAAAAATTGTTCTGTCTTTTCCCCTCAAAAAAATTAATTGTTGTTGAATTCCAGGTAACAGAACTTAAGAGCCTGGCAAATCATGTGGTGGTGGGGAGTGTCTCCTGTGAAACAAAAGATCTTTTTGCTGCTCTTCCTCAAGTTGTAGCTGTTGACATTAATGATTTGGGGACAGTGAAGCTCAGTCTGGAAGTCAGCTGGAAGTAAGTGCAGTAAGAAAAAAACAGAACAGAGGCTTTGGTTGTAAAACAGCTGAATCAATTTAATTAAATCATTTTCTATAAAAGTAGTTAGGAAAAAAATATTTAAGGAAGCAGCCACACCAGTAGGACATACCTCATCCCTTATATATTCCGAATTTAAGGCAAAAAACACTCCTTTATTAACATACTATTTTTACAGTTGTCTTTGATTTTCTATTCTTATTCATTTACTTTTTCTCTTTCATTCCTCAAGTTATCATCTCCCTTATTGAAAAATAAACAATTTAAGCTATATAGATATTGGTCATATAATGCCACAGATGGCACAGCATCTCTTTGAATTTCCTTTATAGTTATGTCACATTGTAGTCAGTAAGAGTGAATTACTCCAATATTAGCTGGGAATATTTTTTTTTTTTTTGTGGTAACATTAGTGGGAAGCACTTAGGCTGCATACACTAGTAGCATTAACAGTGATGGTCTGTAATCCAGGAAAATGCAATTGTAACATAAGCAAAGCCCTGTAATTAATAGGCTTGTCTTAGAAGTATATCCTGAGACTTTGGGGGGGGGGGGGGGTAGTAGGTGGGAATATGTGGGGTTGGGAATGGAGGATACAATGGTGGTTTTTGTTCTGCTTTGGTGTACTCATTTTACCACCTTAGATTTAACATTACTTATGTTGTGTATAATGTAACTATAGCCTTGATTAAGTTAAGACCATAAGTCATTTCCCAAAACAAGTCATACCTGTTGAACTATAACCCCCTTCAGCTAAGGCATGCGTTTATCCCTTATTGCATGTCAAAGGCTTTAATAGCTAAACACCCTTTAGAAATGAAGTATTAAAAAATGGATGAACAGATACTAACATTCTCTGGTAAATACCCTAAGTATTTCCATTCTTTAGTTTCACAATTCAAAAGATATGGAACAAGCTGGAGTTGTGCTCTCAATTTTCACAACTATTGGGTTCAATACTTGAAAAGTGTTCCTGGCCATTAGGGTCACTGTCATTTATGTCTTATATTTAATATGGTGTCACCTTATATGTTTTGTTTTTATTAGAGTTTGTGTCACTTGTAATTTGTAGGGGGGGTTATGTGGATAACCCATATTAGCCTATATGTAGGCAGTTTTTCTATAATGACTAAGCCAGTTTGTGCATTTTGAATGGGGTACTATTTTCTTTTTTTTTTGCATACATTTATCCAATGCGCACAGAAACCGGGTTGTAATTTTGGAACTTTATTCCTTTGGTGCTATCTGTGTTAATGGCTGTTTTTTTTGAGGTGTGCAGTATGTACAAGTATTTTTAAACAGGAATAGGACATTATTTAACGTACTAAATAGTAAACTGCCCCCTTAAGAGACTTGTAGGTGCAAACCTGATTTTAACAAGTAAAATTATGTCAAAATTATGATTATTCAGATCCACTGGTAGACAGTCCTGACAACTGTTGCCTTTATACCCTGTAGTAAGTGTAATACATTTTTTTTCTCTCTTCATGCAGCCCATTTGACAAAGAGGATCAGCCTTCTTCAGCCAGCACTGTCAATAAGTCTTCCACCGTAAATAAGAGGTTCTCTACATACAATCCAAGTCCTCCGGATACACCCTCACTGCGAGAACAGGCTTTTTATGTAAGTAGGTTAATGTGATATTGTAAATCAGGTACTCTTAAAGGGTCTGTATTATACACCCTTGTTCGACAAAAGTTGAATAAGGCTTGCTCTGAGCATATTTTTGGTTTGTGTACTATACGGCCAAAATTTTACAGACACAATCCATTCTGAAAGCAATGATGTTATTATGATGATGATCCTCCCTTTCTTGCTATAACAACCTTTACTCTTCTGGCAAAGCTTTCCACTACATATTTGAACATTGTTGGTGGCTTTGCTACATTTTATCCAGCAGTTGTTTAGTGGTGTCGAGGTCAGGGCTTTGTGCTGGCAAGACAAATTCTTCCACTTCCATTTCAGCAAAAAAAAAAAAAAAGAAGATTTTTATATATATATATATATATATATATATATATATATAATATATCAATCCAAATGGTGTCCGCACTCCAAGGCTCAATATTCTGCGGGATGCATAGCCAAAATTATGTATATACAGAAAATAATAATCATCCGTGGGTGTGCTGGCCACGGATGATTATTATTTTCTGTGTGTGTGTGTGTATATATATATATATATATATATATATATATATATATATATATATATATATATATATATACACACACACACACTGTATTTACTCGAGTATAAGCCTAGTTTTTCAGCACCCAAAATGTGCTGAAAAAGTTACCCTCGGCTTATACTCGAGTCGGGTGCCATGGGTCCCCATTAGGCCACCCGTAACCAGACCCTCCAGTGCCCTGGCCCGCACCCAAATTCATCTTCATCTACTATCCTCACCTGTCCCATTCTGCACTAGACATTGCACTTTATATTCTATATAAATTATATACAGTTTTGAAGGATTAAGCTAAGCGGTGTAGTACTCTTAAGTTCAAGGCATCATTGTTGATGCCATATTGTTTTTGTTGACCCTCTTCTCCACTTACAGAGCTCACTTACTGTTTTTCTTTGAAATAAATATTTAAAAACATATACCCCACTGATGCCTCAATTAATGTAATTTTATTGGTATTTATTTTGATTATTGAAACTTAGCAGTAGCGGCTGCATTACCCACCCTAGGCTTATACTCCAGTCAGTACGTTTTTCCCGTTTTCTTAGGTAAAATTAGGTACCTCGGCTTATATTCAGATCGGCTTATACACCAGTTTGGACACTTTTGTGGTTCCCTGGCTTTGATAGACGTATTAAAAGATATATCTTGTACCCCAAACAGTTTCCACTACTAAACCCTGAATTCAACACCCTCAAGCACTTGCCTCTAAAACTTCTGATTCGGTCTCTCAACCTACCACTCTAGCCCTTCAGTCTAAGTTTTCATGTTCTTTTATTTTATATATTGGCCTCAGTGGGGGTTTAAATGCCTTGTAGATGTTTAACTATTATTTAAACACTTATCAAAAAAACATAACCAACAATCAGGAAGTATGGATCATCTGTAATTGAATATGCACAGCCTGAAGATCAAACCCACTGCACCACTATACAAAACTCTATAAACTCAACCTCCTGTCAAGCAGCAATGTACTTTCTTGCTGCTGCATTTTGGTGCTAGGGTGTAAAGGAGTGTTGTTTATGCACAGCACTTAATGGTGTTTTGCCCCAATGTTCACTGCAGACATCTCTGTAATGTATGGCTCTTTATAAGTGGCCCTTCATTATTTCTGTAAGTAGAATTAGTTTAGAAAGATTTTTAGGTAGTAATAGAACACCAACAAGTTTTTAAAAGGGAAGGTTCAACTAAAATTTCATTTCAGTTGCTTTATTTGTTTGTTAGTATTGCCTCCACAAGGTATAAACCTTAGGAAAAAACTTTAGTAGATAATGTTCCTATGTTATAATTTCTTAAAACACTATATAATTATCTCCTTTATGCATGTAATGTATTGCTGCCAGAGTTTTAAGTGATTGCATTGCATACATTATCCAATAATGAAAATGTATATTTCCTATAAAGATTTGTTTTCTTTTTAGAATATGCTAAGGAGACAGGAGGATATGGAAAATGGAGCTGCGTGGTCTGTTTCTTCAGAATCTTCTGATGATTCCTCTAGTCCGCAGTTGTCAAGCAATGGACGGCATGCACAAAAAACCATAGTTCAACCTGAAGTTCAAGCCGCTCCTCCAGATATTGAGATAGCATTTTCTCAGACTGTAGAGCCCTTGAGCATGAACTTAGATAACAACAGCCAGGGAGAAAATGAAGAGATGGTCACAAATACAGATAAAATATCTGTGGACAAAGACATTTCAGCTAGTGGTCATGCGGTTTACTCGAGAACATTAAGCCATATTAGTGAAGTCAGCTTTGATGCTGCCTTCTCAGATTCCCAAACTTTAGATGATACTATAATCACACTACCTGAGGATACTGCCTTCATCCCACAAGATGCTGCTGTTGGTTTACCGGTCTCTGAGGAGTCTGCAGTTTTACCTAGCACTGTAGAATTGCAAACTATACAGGAATTGGATGCTGACAACCTAACTATGAAATGTTCTTTAGACTACCAGGAAAGCACCCTAGCACTGCAGACTCCTAATACAGAGGAGCCTAAGCCTGCCGTGGAACAGTTGGTGGAGGTATTGCTGGATGTACCTCCTGCTCATTTTTCTTATTTGGACACTGTAATAGAAGAGCAGGAAAACACCACTGTGGATGTAATTACCTCTAATGTTGTAAAGTTGACACCTGTGGATACTGGTCTTGATGAGGCCATCAGTTCTTTAAACTCCTCTCTGGATGATTACCGAGGTCAGTTCCCTGAACTGCAAGGTCTTGAACGTGAATTGAAACATTTGGAAGATCTTCTGATGGTGAGTTAAAAGATAAAACTTGTTACAGGATGTATAATGTGCCACAATTTTGTTGCAGCAATATTCAAGCTTAACAGGTTTTTATCAGACCTCTTTAACACTACTATTAGAGTGACTGGCAAAAATAGTGGACTGGTTTAACTGAAAAGTTGTTAGTCTGCAGTGACTGAGGTGTCTCTGGTAATCCTGTTTTAAAGGAGACATATCCTATAAAAAATTATGAATGTACCAGGGAATTATACTCCTCTAGATATAGAAGGATTGTGCTTAAAAAGTTGTGTTTCTGACTGATTTATTGAGAAATTCTACAAAAACCCCACTAGCCCCGCCCATCTGTGCCACTTCCTGCTGGCTGAATTCTCTGGATGAGCTGGGGAGCCGGCGGCCCTTCGTACCCTGCACTGTAGGATAGGAACCAGTCAGCAGCTAGGATGACCTGATAGGGAACTGAAGCCTGTGTGAGTGCAGGGCTGTGATTGGCTCTCCCCCTCCTACTGTGCTTCTGGCAGGGACCGTTAGGACACACCCACTCTTCATTTCACACTGGACAGAGAAGCGATAGGATCTATAGGGAGCTCCAATAAAGGGGCCATTGTTACAGATAGGGTTAATGTTTAGCCCAAAGGGAAACCAGCACTGTATATTATTCATAATTGCCTACAAAATTACCTTTTTTTTCCCATTTATCCAATATGTCTCCTTTAAGAAACTCTCATTTGGCATGAAAGCACAGGACAGATACCTAAAGTAAACAAAGCTGAAACTTAAGACCATAGCACACAAGGTATTTTTCACCTGTGCTGTCAAAGCAGATGACAGGCATATAGCATGTATCAGCTAATGTCTTGTTTGTTGAGCCTGGCTTCGAAACAATGGACTGTTAGCAAAATAATAGCTCTCTCTACCTGAATGATTCAGCTGCTCCGTGTTTCTGTGCTGAATACACTAGTCTGCTTTAGGATCATAGCACCCAACTTTTATTAAAAGCAGTGTGTGAATTAAGTCCCAAATACATTATATACAGCAAGAGGTAATGGGCCCCAAACCAAAAGTCAGGTTAACATAAGGCTGGAGAAAATTTTAGCAGGTGCATGGGAGGAAAATCTCTGTCCTACATAAGATAAGGATCAAGTAGCTGGGGCATAAAGAGTGTCTCAAAATTATCATTAGTCCATTGACTAATCTTGTTGTGTTTTTCTGTTTTGATTTCTTCTCAATATCTGTAGCAGAGACAGGGAGTTTTCCGTAGCCGGGCTTCTAGCATTAGTCTTACTGTAGAAAATGCACTTGAGAGCTTTGATTTTCTGAATACCACGTCTGACATGGAAGATTCTGAGTGCTCTGAAGATGAAGAAGGTTGTAATGAAAGGTGGGCCTCAGCACTGTCTTCAATATGTAACTGCTTTTGTTTGAAATACATACCCAGATTCTTTTACACTTGCATGTGTATACATGTTAAAATGTCAATGTTGCTTTTCCTTTTTCACTGAGGTATTTATTCATCTGTAATTTAATCTGTGTTTTAAATTGGTAAAAACTAACCAATTTTTAAGCAGCAATGCTCGTTATCTGGAAACCCATTATCCAAAATGCAACAAATTATGGGATGGCCATCTCCTGTAGACTCCATTTGAATAAAATAATTTGCATTTTTAAAAATGATTTCCTTTTTCTGTGGAATATTGAAAAGTACCTTATACCTGATCCCAACTAAGACATAATTAATCCTTATTGGCAGCAAAACAATCCTATTGGGTATAATTGACCTTTAAATAATTTTTTAGCAGTCTTAAGCTAAAAGTTACGGAAAGACCCTTTATCCGATAAACGCCAGTTTCCAAGCATTCTGGATAAAAGGTCCCATACCTGTATCTTGTATGTGCTGCACATTCCATCTGCTTTTATTTTTACTTCCAACTTAGGGTACATTTTTATTAGGAGAAATAATTATTATTTCTATGAATAGGAGAGGTCCTGAATAAAAATATAAGTAATAGAAAGTAAATGCTTACACAGCAATAGATTTTTGATGCCTAACAACCAAATTGTATTTTAAATTGTAAATTAGAAAGAGGCAGAAGTGGAAGGCAAATGCTGTAGACCCTGATGTTATGTCAGCAAGGGGACCACATCAAAATGGGGTAAATTCTGGTAAAATGTAAAATGCAAGGAAGGAAATAACATAAATTGCTTGTGTGGGACTGTGAAAACTTTGCAATAATTCTGGGAAAATGTAATGTTCAGGGACGTTAAATTGGGCTTCTACTGTACTTAAACAAAAAAAAACAAATGAAAGTTGCTTAGATTTGAACATTTTGAAACTCCTTTAAAGATAGCAATGCTCACATTTTGGACAGAGAAGACCGCTGGTTTAAACGAGGTGTAAAAGAAGCCATTCATGTTAAGGTGGAGAATCCATCCCTAAACAGAGGTGGGGGCCTTGACACCACCTGTCTGCTACATACAGTGCTGTTCTAACATCTGTACTTGCATCCATTCATGCAACTCTCACAAGTGACACCACTTTACCACTTTACCTTGGTAATCATATATCACAGTAACCCCACAGCATTCATAACCTCTGTGGGTTTAAATTTTCACCTCTCTGAAGAGTTACAATGCACCATTGTGACTGAATTAGTGGAAGAGTTTATATGCCAAGGACTTTCCGTACCAGTCAGTTGAACTGAAGAAGCTGCTCAGATGAGTAGTGAAACATCTCCAATGATTACTCTGCAAGTCCAGTTGCTCTATATTTACTTATACTAGATACAAATTAGGGAAGTAAACATACCATGATGCAACAAAATTGCATAATCATAAAGTGTGTGCAATGCTCGAGCAAATGAAGTGGTAAATCCTTGCTGAGTAAAGCGGTATGTTAAATTAGGATCAAAGCAGAAGCAGTATCTGATCATAAACAGTATGTAGTTTGTATACCACATTATACTCCATTGTCATTACCAGTAGTATAAATTGGATCATTATCATATCAGGAGGCAGCAAACCGATAATGGTAAATTTATAATGCCCAAAAATATTCCTGCATCTTGCAGAGAGCTTTTCTGAATATATGTGGATATATATGTCTTGATTTGACTTTTTTACTGTTTGTTAGCATGTACATTTTCCTTAACAAGGTTCTCAAAGACCAACATAGTAACTTAATACATGAATTTTCATGAGAAAATGATTCAGATATGGGCGAAAGGAAGTTTTAGCCGCCAGTACTCAAAATGTGTCTGTAGAGGCACTATATTGGTTATTAAAATTGTGATTAAAAAATATGTTATACATTTTTGGCTACTACATACTGTATTATATACATACCTAACCAATCCATGCCATTGTTCATTACACCAGGAACCTGAATTGCAACTGTTTGCCAGTAGAAGTTTCTACACAAAGTGAGGACCATGTGGAGGATGCTGGAGTATGCAGTGCTTCTGAAGGAAGCTCTGGAGCTTTGAGCACTGGCAATGAGCACCTTGATAGGGCACTGGTAATGCATCTCAACAGCTGCTGCAGACTTCTGCTGGTAGGTGTTACCACTTTGTGTCAGACCCAGAGGTGTATTAATTAAAACTGGAAACCAGCATTACCGGTGATGTTGCCCATAGCAACCAATCTGCAATTAATTTAAATGGTCACCTACAAGTTAGAAAACTCAAGCAAAGATCTGATGGGTTGCTATGGGCAACATCCGATTTTAATTAATACACCCCAGTGTATTAAATACTTAATTATCTGTGTGAAAATGTAATGGAATCAATCTTACATATTAATATTATTGTTGTTATTATTAGGTATTTATAAAAAACCAACATCTTCTGCCTTGCTGTACAATATATGTCTGTATACATTGAACATATAAAGGGGAAAAAGGGTCCTGATCAAAAAAACTTACGATCTAATAGATATAGAAAAAGTGAGTTACCTTTTAATTCTAGTTAACCTGTTTAGCATTTTTCCCATCAGTACAAAAATATTGGTAGAATTGCTTAGCTACAAGGTAGGTAGAATTAGTAAATTATATTATTTGGTAGAATTAGATAAAATATACTATTTTGTTGGATCTGCACAATTAGGCAAGATTCTCCTTTTCTCAGAATGGAGAGCGTTGCTAAATATTGTATTTTTCTGCCAAGCTGACATAATACCTGATATTGTTGAGTGTACCATTGCCCTTGCTGCAATGTTTCTTAAAAAATATATTCTTGGTCATATTTAGATTCAGCACTGCCCTAGGCACCGTACTTAAACACGCCACTACGTTGCGCGTGATGTCCCAGAAGGAACAAGGCCAAAGGCAAGGAACTAAGCCAATAAGCCAGTATTGCATGGCTACGGGCTTCAGGCCCTCAGACAAAAAACAGACATGACTCTGTAGTGGAAATCACGGCATGGGCTCAGGAATACTTCAAAAAACCACTGCCTGTGAACACAGTTCATTGCTTCATCCACAAATGCAAGGTCTATCATGCAAGAAATCCTATATAAACATGATCCAGAAACACCTCCGCCTCCTGTGGGCCCAAGTTTAGATGCACGAAGGCAAAGTGGAAAACTATATCCTGTGGTCTCATGAAAATCATGAATGCAGCTTACTCTGGGCTTAAGAAGGAAAGGACCATCTGGCTTATCAGCACACAGTTCAAAAGCCACCATCTGTGATGGTATGGGGGCTCTGCTTGCCCTCCCAGTCTGCGACCTAACACTGTCGGCTGCCTCTTCTGGGTTCTGTATTTATAGGTGTGTGTCTGCCGCAGGTCTATAAATACGGGACTGATCGGGTAGGATTCGGTTTGGGAGCGGACGGGTTAGGGTCTTCTTCTGGGTTTTGTATTTATAGGTGTGTGTGTCTGCCGCAGGTCTATAAATACGGGACAGATCGGGTAGGATTCGGTTTGGGAGCGGACGGGTTAGGGTCAGGTGCGGGTCGAGTTTTTCTTGACCTGAACATCACAATAGACTATAATATACTTTGAGTCAGTCCCTACGTTCTGGTGACTGACAGCACCTCAGAGCTGGTAATCCAGCTGAAAAGGAGTTGTGGAGCTACTGTGGAACCTTTTTGGAGATATGGGTGTCTTGGGTGTGAAGAGAAGACCAAAACATAAGGTGTAGCATTTCTAGCCCAATACTTTGCGGAGCTTTAGTTGTCCATTAATTGAGAACATACAGCAGGATCAACTCAACATCATAGTTTAACTTTTTATTTGAACTGGAGAAGCATGAGCTTTTCATGGGCATATGTTGCATTAAGTAATGTTCCTTCTAAGCTGTGCACCAAAAATTAAACCAACATACATAGTTTAAAAAAAATTGTATGCAAAATATATTTTTGGGTTAATACAGCCTAAAGAAAATTAGAGAGTACACTGATCTATTGCATAAAGTCCATATTGATTGGTAATGCCACAGGCTTATTTCTCTTTTTGCTTACTTTAGCATTTAGGCAAGTTTGGGCCTCTCCGCTGCCGAGAGATGTACGCACTTGATAAGCTGATGAGAGAGTCTCAGATCTTAAAGGTAATCTGCAGGCTTATAAAGGAAAAATCAGGAACAGCAAACAATGCAGATGAAGGTAAGAAAAAAGTTATTCAATTTAATATTATTTCTCAGTTTTGTAACGGAGCAAACCTGTTTGTATGATCTTACAGTATACAAGCTATTTGCAAAGCTTAGTTCTGCTGCTGTTCAAACCTCCCCATTTTCCCTATGTTGTTGAAGGGCAGAGAGGACTAAAAAACATTTGGAGAAATCACAAAAAAAGTTGTTTGAGGTAGTAGATAGGACTTAAACGAAAAGGAAAGGCTAAGTCACTGGGGAGGGGTACCAAAATGTTTAGGAACCCCCAGTGACTTTAATTGCTTACCTTTAACCTGGGCTGGTGCTCCTGTGAGAAGAAAACAGCACCAGCCCGGGGTACCTGTGAGCAAGTGTCTCCTTTTTCTGTCTTTGTGCGCATGTGCAGTAGAGTGAAAAGCCAAATTTTAACAAAAAAATCGCCCTTTTCACTCTACTGCATATGCGCCAGCCCTGGGATTCAGAAAAAAGAAGGAAGAGGAATCACTTGCTGCAGCTAACCCAGCCTGGTGCGGTTTTCACCAGCCCAGGAGAAAAGGTAAGCGATTAAAGTCACTGGGGGTGCCTGACATTTGCCACCCCCTCCTTTAATTAGCTGACCAGGGAGCAAGTGTAGAAATCTGGAGTGTGGTTGACTAGGACCTTGCATAAAACAGATGAAGTGGATAAATGAATATATATGGAAAAGCAAAATGAAAAGCAGATTTGAGGGTTGGACAGTACATATTAGAAAGTATCAAAATAACAAGTGCAGCAAGAGCTTTAAACCCATTTCCTACATTCCACTGTCCTGATTACTGAATGGAGTGCCTCACTCCCTGAAATTAACCTACTTGATTAATCTGATTTTCACACACAACCTTATGGTCTGTCTCTAGGTTAACAGAATTGGTTAGGTTTGAGTTAAGTAGTTCCTGAAGTTCCTCCAGGAAGGACACAGACTGCAACCCACTGTTAGGATGAGAGAAGCAGGGGGGTAGATGTAACATATCCACATTTGATATTATCCATTTAAATATCTGTAATTAATTCTATGTAGATTCAGTGTTGTTTTTGTATTTATTTTACATATTTGTTATTATTGTAGATATGTGTAGAAAAAGCTCTTGTTAATAAATGTATATTTTAATTTAACTCTCTTTGATTAATGATTCCTCATAACCAGGAAACAAATGTATATGAGAGAATAAATTTGTATGTACATATCCTTGGGCAACAAAGATGTGCAGCAACATAGCAGGGTAAAAAGCTAAGAGAAGGGGGGGGGGGGGGCAACAAATGTACAGAATTAGGAGGTTGAAAATTACAAGGGAAGGAAGGGAAAGTGAGTTGCAAAACATCTACAGAAAGTGGGACAGGAGGATGAGGAATTGTAAAAAGCAGCTGAGCATGGCAGATGGTTGTGCTTAAAAAATACCCACCATACAAACTCAGTGTACTCCGCGTATCCTGCTTGACTTATGTGGCCTATGACCATCCTTTAAATACTGGCCTTCCCTGGTTTATGCCACTTTGTCCGCTTGTCTGAAGTAGGAAGCCTAAGGGCAAGGGCACACAGTGTTAGCTCTGCTGCACTCAACCTGTGTTCTTTAGGCAGGAGGAGAGAAGCAGATCTGCTTTGTTTTGCCTGCAGATACCCAGAGCTGCGGAAGAGAGCAGATCCGCTTCTCTCCGTTTGCCTAAAAAACGCAGGCTGATCGCACTGGAGCCAACACACTTTGGGGCATATTTATTATGCTGTGTAAAAACGGCGAGAAAATTCGCCACACATTGCCAGGCTTCAGCGTGTAAAAATGGCGTAAAATCGGCGTCATTCTTTTACGCGTTTTTTCTACCACCGGAACTTATGGAAAATAACGGCGTAATATCTGGCGTTCAGATGGTGATCTTTTCCATTTATTTTACACAGCTTTTTACTCCATTTTTTCGGCGAATTAGTTTTACACAGCATAATAAATACGCCCCTTTGTGTGTATATTTAGATGGGAAGTTCACTATTTGGTTTTAGGTGAACCATGTGATATATTTTACTTTTCACTGGATTTGTGGCTAGTGCTGTTCTCGGGGAGTGTGCATGAAATTTAGTTTCCTTTTCTAATTATTTTAAACAATAGTGTTATCTATCAACTAAATTCTGCTGTATCATAGTGATAGTATATATAGCAAAACAAAATAACTACAATAGCAAGTATGTGCTAGTTCTGCTTCTGAAAGATACAGTTGTTCAACATAAAGTGACTTGTCAAAGCTCCAAGGCTAATTCTTTTATCAATCTTTTCAGTTGTACAGTTTTCAGTCCCTAAGGATGGAGTCTTAGCATTTTGGAGTAAATGTGTACAGCCTCAAAATGTCTTCTTGTGCTCTGCTGAAACATTTTTAGAAACCTTGACATCACATTATGGCGAACAAGTGAATGCTCTATATTTAGGGATGTCTGAAGCAGGTAGGTATCAACTTTGTACTGAATGCTTGATTTTTATTATTTATTAATTTACTTTGATTATTTATTAATTTACTCCTGCTGGGGGTAAAGCCACTGTTAAGGATACAGCGTGTATGGCTCTGGTTTGTCCAAAGAACTTGAGGTGCTGCCAGTGAGGCGCACTGTGTTGGATATCAGACAGTTTGCACTTTCCATAGAAATTGGGAGTCCATAGTAGCACACACAAGGAAACCTGCTGTTGCTCTTTTTTGTTAGGGAAGAGTGCTGAGATAGACTGTAACTGTGTATGGTTTACATTAGGAAAAGCTTGATCAGCTATCCATGAATGAAAAAACCTGGCCCCTTGCTTTGGAGAACTGTAAATGCCTGAAACAACCTTATGTTGAGTCATCAGCCATAGGTGACCCATTTAAGAGCCAGTGAGACCAAGTAAAAAGTGCCAGCGGCTAACAGCATGAGTGTGTTATACAAACCATTGTATAATACAAATTAATGTATATAAACAACTTTAGGGAAAAATAATTAAAACCTCACCCAATACAGTTGCTTACCAAAATTGAGTGGATTTATTTTTCTGACTATTTTATGGCTTTATTCTCACATAGCTTGTAACAGGGCTACCCGTGGCTGGCAGACACCCATTACAGTGAGATGAAGCTGGACAGTATTTACTGTAAGAAGCAAGTATAATACACAGTAATGCGATGAACCAGGCACAATTTTATTAAGCAGCTGGAAGGCAGGTTTCAGCCCGGGACACTGGTTGCAAAGTCAAGGATCTCCTTACACTCATTGTTCCTCCAGCAACCCCGGTCACATGGGAATGCACAAGCAGAGCACTGTTAGCCATACAGGGCCTCTCCTTAATAAACTTTCCCCCAGTTTCTCTCTGGTGTCCCACATAGTGCCCAAGCTTTGCACGAGCTACAGCACCCATAGGTTCTCTTCTAAACTACCCCAAAATACTCACCCCTTGTCAGATCAACAGACTGTCCTTATTGGCAAACCTATCTTTCACCCCTAGAATGAACCAAAAAGAAAACCAAAAGAAAGCATTCTCCCACTTCTTATATAGACTCCCCTGCAGGCCAACCTTAGAGGGAACCACCTGCTGGTTGAACCTAACATTACCCAGTTATTTACATAAAATAAATCTTTATTTTAACTTTTTACAAACTAGCCACAACATGTCATCCCTTGGGCTTTCCTTGCTAGTGATGATGCATTGTATTTAACAGTGGTGGTATAGACCAGAAAAGCTAATAGACTGTTAAGACTCCAGTTGCCAGCTTCAATGTCATGACTAGAGCTAAATGCACACTAGAGGTTTTTGAACTTCAAATGCATGTTCAAGCTATGCTGTGTCAAGCACACCCTGGCAAATAGCTTCCCCAGGAACACTCTTTCAGCCTCTTCAAAAAGGTCTACCTTTGGGAGCACTAGAAATTATTTGGCCCAGTGTTTACTAAACTTATGTTCATATCAGCATTTGTGCCTGCAAGTTACATACCCACTTAGAGTGTAAGTTCTAAGGGGTAGGGACATCCATTCTCCTCCTCTTAGGAGGTTTAGTCAGTAGGTTTTGTATTTGTCCTTCAGTAAACCCGATACGGCTGCTATGTGCATGGATCATCTATTGGTTGTTGTGCCTACTGTTATTATACACCATCTATAGAAATGTCTGCAAATACTTATAGGAATTTATTTTTATTTTGAGAATGAAGTTATGTTACAGCTGTATCTGATTGACTTTTTTGTGCAGTGTTTGTGGGACTCGCAGAGCTGATTTTAGACCGAAAGCTGGCAAAGAGAATCCGATCAACTAACACTGACCAGCTGACAATCTTTCAGTACTGGAGCCATTTTGAATCTCTAAGTGTCACTGCGCTGGATTCCTATATCATTGATTTGGCTAAAGAAGGTACACAGGGAGCTTTTTTTATTTGTATAAACTTAAATTGGTTATTTTAAGAGGACTAATTTTAAATTTGTTGAAAATCTTCTCATTTCCAATAAAGTAAGCAAGCAAAATATGAAATAAATGGTATGCTGAATTATAATAGGTTTCTGGGTTTTGATTAACCATTTCTAAAATTGTGTATTGATTGATTCCTTTTAGGAAAGGCCCTTTTTGTTTAAATACCCTTAAATTTTAACATTATGTTTAACTTTAACATTAAAATGTTGATTTGCCTTGTATTTACTAATTTGCTATTACATACAATTAGAGAGAGAGAGATTCAGTAGACCCAGTCAGGATGCATAATGTCCATGTTCTTCAAACAGGTTTAGCTCCAGTATCATAAATCCAGATTTAGTAAGGATAGCCTACATGGTGATGTCTTTTCCACACTCACAAAGCCTTTTCCACACTCACAAAGCATGCAACTTATATTGGTGTTGCAAGCACCAGCATTTTTTTAATTAAAAACATGGGCATGGTTATTTCACTGCCTTACACGTCAAAATTGGGGTTTTTTTTGGTTTTTTTTTAGTGGCCATTAAAGGGATAGTATACCCCTTTTTCAACATGAGTCCAGTGAATATTGCCTGTTCTGAACATTGTATCGTTGTTGCCTATAGTATTTGCCTAACATAATGTATACTCTATTTTTATTGCTGTGCTTTTCTTAGGTTGTTTGTGCACCTACTTCATCCAACTTTCCTTTCCTTCTATAGAACAGTTTGTGCAGAATTTGAATGCAGATGATCAGAATGTGGTTTTGAAAGCCTTGAAACGGATACCTGAGAGTAGCGTGCAAAAAGAAGGGTTCAAGGCTCTGAGCTTGCTTCTTACTAACGGGAACAGCAAAGTCATTGCAGCTGTAACATCACTTCTTAGAGGATTTTCAGAAAACCAAAAGTTTCGGGAAAGGGTAAGCAGCAATTTATTGCTTCTGTCTTAAAGGAGAACTACGCAAACTCCCCCCCCCCCCCCCCCCCAGCTATGACAGGCCCCTTAACTGGCCTTCCTCCTCGACCCCCCTCACCTCTCCCTTAACACACAGTCTCTAACTTTAAAAAATTGTCCCTATTGCAAACCCCAACCTAAAAGAGCACAGTAAGCGCAGCAGCGTTCCTGGGCGACATCTTCCCTCCAAGTGAACATTCTTTGGGTCTCACTGCCAACACGGACCCTGCTTGCTCATGCTCAGTTTAAGCTGATTCCGTGCTACCACCAACTGTACATGCGCAAGGGGGGTTTGTATCGGCAGAGAGACCTGAAGATGTCGCCCAGGTACGCTGATGTGCTACTCTGCTCTTTTAGGTTGGGGTTTGCGATAGGGACAGTTTTTAAAGTTAGAGACTATGTGATAATGGAGAGGTGAAGGGGGTCGAGACAAGCCAGTTAAGGGGGCTTTCATAGCTGGGGGGGGGGGGGGAATAGTTCTCCTTTAATCTGTGACCTTCAATAATGGATCGGAGTAGAGATGAGCGTCACATTGGCTTATGTTGCTGATAATTTAAGGCTGTCTTGGTTTTTGTATCTATAGTTCTTACCTGCACTTCTTTGTATGCAATCTTTAGTGCTGCCTTGGTTCCCTGCATGTCTGGATGGGCATTATTATTATTTAAATAGATCCTTACACAGAGTAAAGGCATAGAAATACAAGACCAAACAGTTAACATATACAGAGAAAGATTTCACTAGTAAACACAAAGGGCTACTGTCATGATTTTTATGGTATACTTTTTATTTAAACTTTTTACACAGCAAATAGTTCACTCTACCAGTTAAAATTTTATTCTTGAACTAACAAATATATTATTTTTTAGTTGTAATATTGGTGTGTAGGCGCGATCTCAGTGCATTGTGCCTGAGTCTGAGCTTTCCGAAGGAGCCAGCGCTACACATTAGAACTGCTTTCAGATAACCTATTGTTTTTCCTACTCCCATGTAACTGTAGAAGTCCCAAGCCGGACTTGGATTTCTTACTATTGAGTGCTACTCTGATATCTACTGGGAGCTGCTATCTTGCTTCAGTAATTCTAAAAGTAGGGTTTGCCATGCAGGCATGTTTTGTTTTTAAATATATTGAAGGGGAGACACTGCTTGAGGGGTAGGGTGGCACAGATGGCAGAGAAGCTTCATTGTTTACATCAGTTCCTGCCCTGGTGGAGCTTCCATTTGGATTTCTGAATTCTTCACGAGCTAATAAACTGGCCTGTACACATTCCCTGCAGATAGTTCCCTGGTGTAAACCATATTTAGCATTCCAGTGTTGCAGAACAGCAGAGATAACCACTAAGCTGTACTGCCTCCAGCATTATGGCACTTGCTTTTGGGTGTAAACCATATTTAACATTCCGGTACTGCAAGACAGCAGAGATAACCACTAAGCTGTACTGCCTCCAATGTTATGGCACTTGCCTTTGTCGCAATTCATACCTGGGAATAATATGAGCCTCATCCATAGGGCTTATCCTGAAAGTTAGTTTTAAATGCAAGGCCTGTTTAATGGCCTTGTACTAAAGACAAGTGTATGCTGCTCCACAAAAATAAGAGAGGATAATCTTTCAGGTTTAAAAACCTCACATTTTCCTCTGTATATTTGCTTAAAA
This sequence comes from Xenopus tropicalis, assembly GCF_000004195.4. Classification (NCBI taxonomy): domain Eukaryota; kingdom Metazoa; phylum Chordata; class Amphibia; order Anura; family Pipidae; genus Xenopus; species Xenopus tropicalis. The sequence continues at coordinate 41,099,684 of NC_030680.2, forward strand.
TTTATGTTAGTGCAAACTAAGGTTTACATGCAAGAACTAAAAATGTAGTTGTTTAATTTGGCTTAACTGCTCAATATGCAAGCTGGCATATGGATCCAGAGAAAAACAAAGAGCTCCCATAGTTCTTGCAACCCCTTATTGTAATAACATGGGTAATTGTTGTAACAATCAAAGTAAAGCACAATTATGTTGTATGACTATATATAAATACACATAACTCTATAAAAACAACTTTTATCTATTAACCATACGTTGCTCGTGCTTGTTTCCTTTTAGGCACTTGTGTGTTTCTTGGAGCAGCTGGAAGATGAAGATGTACAGACAAGAGCTGCAGGATGTGCTGCACTAGGATGTGTAAAGGTATGAAATTCATTTTTATGTTTCTCCAAAGTTTGTGTCTTTTTTTTTTTTTCCCCCTCAAATGGTCAGTGACACCAGGAAATTAAAACGCCCTAAAATGTTTTACACATGATGGTCCTGCTGTTTAGAAAGCATATTTTGGTTTGAAATGACCTGTAGTTTCTATGATAGGATATTTTTTGGAGGGGTACACTTCAGTGTTTAAGGTCAAAGTCACATAATTGGCTCTGCTTTTTGTAGGCAGGTGGGGAGAAGTGGACCTGCTCTCTTCTGCAGAACTGTACATGTGTAGCTGTACTGACAGCCACAGATTCGGCCTGAGTGCAGCTACACGGAGCAGAGATTGGCCCAAAAGGAAAGTTAATTTCAATAATTTTTTAATGTTGATAAAACCAACCATTTCGTGAAACAATAATTTAATAGCTCTCATTGTTTTTTTTCAGGCACCCTGCTTTCCAAATATACATAGCATTGTGGGGTTAGCTTGGTGTTTGAGGCACTGATGAAAGAGTTTGCATGGGCCTCTAGACTTACACTGTATACTTTGGATACCTGAAGATAAAATGCCTCATGCCTGCCTTGCCCAAGGTGCATGGTGCACCTGACCAGTGCCACCCACAAACAAGACTCAGATAGAGAAATAATACATTTAATAAAAGCTAGATGGGCCCCTGATCACACTTGGACCCCTAGGCACACGTGCAGCCTGCTGCCTAGAAGGGTAGGCTAGTGAAAGGTGTAGCGTAGGGGCCTCCCATATCTAATCTAGCACTGGGACTAGTAAAAAGTTCTTGGACGTTTGGAGTAGAATAACAGATATTTTTAAATTCTACATAAGTGTGTATTATCCTGGGGTTAAGGGACTGTGTTGTGTTTTTAAGGGCAATTAACACTCATAACATTTTATTTAATTGAAATGTGTTAAACTAAAGCAACAGTTTACATACCCATTGTTGCATTCATTTAAAATAAATTACACAGCAATAAGGCAGTACTAAGGAAACCAAACTTCTCTCAAAAGTATTTTATATGCGGCTTACAGGCCGCATAGTTTAGCCCAGCGTTTTTCAACCACTGTTCCGCGACACACTAGTGTGCCGCGAGATGTTGCCTGGTGTGCCGTAGGCAGGGCACCAATGTACTAGGGGGGCACTGCTCTTGGCACCAATGTACTAGGGGGGCACTGCTGCTGGGCACCAATGTACTAGGGGGGCACTGCTGCTGGGCACCAGTGTACTAGGGGGGCACTGCTCTTGGCACCAATGTACTAGGGGGGCACTGCTGCTGGGCACCAATGTACTAGGGGGGCACTGCTCTTGGCACCAATGTACTAGGGGGGCACTGCTGCTGGGCACCAATGTACTAGGGGGGCACTGCTGCTGGGCACCAATGTACTAGGGGGGCACTGCTCTTGGCACCAATGTACTAGGGGGGCACTGCTCTTGGCACCAATGTACTAGGGGGGCACTGCTGCTGGGCACAGAGTTAAATTTTTTAACATTTTCTAATGGTGGTGTGCCTCGTGATTTTTTTCATGAAACAAGTGTGCCTTTGCCCAAAAAAGGTTGAAAAACACTGGTTTAGCCATTCCGTGCATATGTGGAAAGTAAGATGCTGTAAATGCAAGCTTTGGGGGGATTTTCTGAAGTTTTGTTCAAATCCACTAATTCTAACAATTTTTACAGTTAGGTAGTTTGATGTACAGTATAAAAAGAAAAAATACAGCAAAAAACAAAGACTAAGCATAAGGAGATGTTTTTCTTCATTTTTTTTCCTGCTTTAGGCTAAAGAGAGTATTGACCAGTTAATCTTTCTGTGCCAAACTGACAAGGATGAAGTAAAAGTTGCTGCCAAACACAGTCTGATGATGTTTGGTAAGTATATTAGAAAAGTAAAACATGAACGGATCCATTATGATAAATAGCAGGGGTTTTGCCTGACACAGGAGTATTTCTGTGACTGACATTTTCTGCAGTAGTGCATATTCAGTCAGTATCACCTCAGAAACAGAAGGCTAAAGGTGGCCATACACGCACCGATAATATCGTACAAAACCTTGTTTCGTACAATATTCTGTGTGTGTGTGGTATGTCGGCGAGTCGGCCGACTCGCCGATTGGACCAGTTTGAAAATTTTGATCGGGCGCCATAGAAGGCGCCTGACCAAAATCTCCCTTCAGCGCTGAATCGGCAGAAGGAGGTAGAAATCCTATTGTTTCTACCTCCTTACCTGCCGATTCAGCCCTGAATGGTGTGTGGCGGATCTGATGATGTTTCGCCTGTCAACAATGTCAACAATCACCTGTCAACAATGTCAACAATCACCTGTCAACAATGCTCAGTGTCACATAAACAAAATTGTATTTTCATGGAATTTAAGTAAATAGACTCATCCACGTGCCCTAAAAAATGAACACCTGTCCGCACGCAATGTGTACCCATTAAAAAAATCCAAGTACTTTAAACAAAAAAGTCTACGTGTTTCGATCCATATAGGATCGTCCTTTGACAAAGGCTGGTTGTTCAGCCGAAACGTCAGTTGTCTTACTAGCACCATAAAGTTCTTCACACCCCCCAAAAAAATGCTGTTAAAAGTGGTGTAAAATGAAAGTGATATTCATAAACCTGTGTTGTTCTTCTTTAACAGCATCCTTCTCCATTTCTGAAACCAGCGAGCACAATTAATTACAGATTTAAAAGTTGCGTTATTTATAAAGGTGTGTGTTTTGATTTACTCCAGAAATTACACCATTATTTTACACCAGTGCACACCTCGTGTGTAACCCATAGATGCCAATGGTAAAATTTGAGGAAGAGATAAAACCAGGAGAAAAATGTTGTGTAAAAAGCAGCACAACTTTATACTTATTTTTACAGTTTGTTTTTCAGGTGACCACCTATTTTTGATACAGGTATGGGATCCCTTATCCGGAAACCCATTATCCAGAAAGTTCCGAATTACGGAAAGGCCATCTCCCATAGACTCCATTATAGGCAAATAATTCTAATTTTTAAAAATAATTTCCTTTTTCCCTGTTATAATAAAACAGTACCTTGTACTTGATCCCAACTAAGGTATAATTAATCCTTATTGGAGACAAAACAAGCCTATTGGGTTTATTTAATATTTAACATTTTTAGCAGACTTAAGTTATGGAGATCCAGATTATCTGCATTCTGGATAATAGATCCCATACCTGTACCAGAATTTCTTGGCTACACATTTATTATACAGATTTGTTGATACCCATGATTTTACACCAAGGGGTATATTTATCATGCTGTGTAAAAAGTAGAGTAAAATATTACCGGTGATGTTGCTCATAGCAGCCAATCAGCTGTTTGCTTTGGTTTTTTAACTGTTGAAATCTAATTGCTAATTGGTTGCCCTGGGCAACATCACTGGTAAAGCTTCACTCCACTTTTTACACAGCATGATAAATATACCCCCAAGTGTAGAGTTGTGATGTGTTTAACACCATGCCTGCTTGGTTTATGCTTATGAGCTAATAATTCACCTTTGTTTTCACAAATACAATGTGCTGGTGGATTCTCTTCTTACTATATGCATGACCCTGAGCCAGGCAAGGTTCCTCTCATAAGCACATGGTGCCTCTACTTGGTGTAATTGTATGGTGTATAATGTATTGTGAGTTTTACACACCTTTATAAATAAGTGCCCTGCTATCCTTGCATATTAGTCAATTAGTCCTCAGGCTTAAATAGTAAAGTCTTTGGGGCCTGCAACAATCTGTATACTGAGTGCCATAAAAAAGGGCTAAAATAATGTAAGACTATGAACTCTGCCCCTCCTGCTTCTAATTTTGCCTGTGTGCCTAAAATGTCATAAGCCTTATGTGCCCTGTATTGTCTCACTCCCACTAAACTGAATATTGGGAATATAAGGGAATTAAAATTATTTTTAGTATGATCTTGAGTGTGATATTCAAAGACAATTTCAGTTGGTCTTTATTTTTACTTATGGTTTTTAATGTATTTAGCTTTTTGTTCAGCAGCTTTCCAGTTTGGAATTTCAGCAGCTATCTGGTAGCTAGGGTCCAAATTACCATAGCAACCAGGCAGTGATTTGAATGAGAGAATGAAATCTAAATATAAGAGGCCTGAATAGAAAGATAAGTAATAAGATATAATAATAATAAAATTATAGCCGGAGCAGGAGTTTTGTGGCTGCTTGGGTTAGTGACTCCCATATGAAAGCTGCAATGAATTGCAAAAATATGGCAAATGGTTAAAAAATTTAACAAAATAAAAAAAAAAAAAGACCTAAAATAAATTTACTAAGAATTGTTCATTATATAACATACAAAAAGTTAACTTAAAGGGGACCTGTCACCCTAAGAAATAACTCCAAATTATTTTCTATATTGTTAGTTGAGCAAAATAAACTTTACTTACCCTATATAAATAATATAAATCTTGTTTCCTTCCATCTTGGAATTACTCAATCACAGCAAGCAGGCAGCTGCCATTTTGTGGACAATGTTATGAAGGCAATCTTTGTATCATGCCAAAATCTTATGTATGTGCCAGAACGGGGGACCAGATGCCCATGCACTGGCTACACAGTTAGATGAGGAGGAAGGAGGGGAAAAGTAAGATGTGCAGTGAAATCTAGGAAGTGCTGAATGGAAAGCTAAAGTTATTGTCTGCCCTGCCCCTATGCCTAAGGCATAGAGGCGGGGCAAGCAATATATGATTGACAGCTGTGATTTTTAAATGCCTTTATAAAGGGTTTGGATGTGGTAATATAAAAATGAATTTGGGTTTCATGTTTAATTTGAAAGGACTTTTATAATACAGCTTTTTATGTCTGGGTGACAGGTCCTCTTTAAAGGTGAAGCGCCCCTTCAATTAAGTCATTCAGTAAAATTGCCATTCAGAACTTTTCTGTCCATCTGCATGATAAGACTATAAAAGATTGTGTCACTTATTATATTAGTCTTAATGAATCATGGGTAAATACCAGTTTGATAATGCTTTTAACTTATCTCCTGTGTTTCGCTTTAATGCAGGTGAAGATGGAAAATTAGCATGTCGGCATTTGGAGGAAACACTTGGGAATTTACCGAGAATTTTTGCACCCGGAGCCATGGCAAGCACTGCTTTCTAAGATTGCTATCATATTTTGTTTTTCATTGTACAATCGATGCCAGTCTCCTTTTATTGATAAATGAATGTGACAGTGGAGGACGTGAAGAACTTTCAGGAACTCATCTGACAGTATTAAGAAAATGCATCTACGCTAAGGAGATGATTATGAAAGCTGTTTAACCCACAGGCTCATTTTCCAGACACATTTGGATGACCTACCTCTGGCAGCGACAAAATGTAATACTAATTGACACTGGCATTATATTTCATAAGTGCTTCAAGTTACACATGGACCAGAACTGATGCCCAGGAACAAAAACAATCCAAACAATGTAGGGCAAAGCAAGAAGTATATTTTGCACGTACAATGGAGTTTGTTGACCACTGCAGTATATAGACTTTCATTTTGACCACACCATAACATTACGGCAAACCCCTGCTTGTCTGCCTTTTTATAACACTTTGGTGATACTGAGAACAAATCTATAGCTGGGCCTTGGTACCACATCAAAAACTGACTGTAAGTGCACCAGGCTTGCTATTTTATATTTATTGTTTTTAAAGATGAATCCTATTGACGTATGAGGGCTTCGGGTTGTCTAATTCCATTGTTAAGAAGTGCACGTGTGTTGTGGGGTTTACCTCTTAATAAATGAGCTTGGAAAATTTCATAGGTTATCTGAACAAAATGTTTAAATACAGCAGCGGTACCCAAGGCAGCCAGAGGGGCATGTAACTGTTTTCTGGAACAAGCGGATTTTTTGAGCAGAGGAATGAAAATTTAACAAATGAAAAAGTTTTTGAAAATATTAGATATCCCATTATTCAATCATTTCCTTAACTTCTTTCTTTGCTTGTAAAGCTTTACAATGATGTCTCAGAGTAGCCATACATGGTGCAGGTATTTTGATGCAAGTGTTATTAACTCGCTGTCCTCTTGGGAAGCTGGAGAGAAAGGCAGCCTCGTGCCTTCTGGAAATTCTATAATACATGCAAATAAAATAATCAGACATGAGGGCCCAGCTCTGATGAGATTGCTCAATGCTTGCCCAGCTGGTGGGCCAGGGGTACCCATGTGGATCGATAGCAACTAAACTGGCTAACCATCTTTATAGAAGTGTGCCCAGCTTTATGCATGTCCTATGCAGTTTTCCATGCCAGACTACATGAACCGTTGCTTCCATAGAAGTGAATTTTATAGAATAAATAAAGCACACCCTTTAGTAAAATAAAAGAATATGAAATGTCAGTGAGGAGGTCCATAACTTCATAAAGGTATAAGGCTCTACACTTCTTCTGTTTTTTCTTATCATTAGGGACTCATGACAAAAGTAATATCATTAACAATCCATTATATTGTGTATTATATCAATTTACAAGCTGACAGTTCAGCTAAGCATTAATGTATATAGATTTACCTAGCCCAGGCAATCATCCTGTGTTGTCATGTGCACATGATGAATAGACTCAATTAAATAACCTAAAACACAACCTTTATTTAATACAACAAAAGAATGTCAATTGTACTGTGGGAGGAAAAGGAGTATTTTATTCTATAAGTGTTCCCTTGCAGTACATGATGACATAGCATCTGACAATAATACAAATGGATTGATATATCACTTTAAGCTACTGATCACTTATCTGCCCTACATGGTGTTCGTATAATAAATTGTTAGCACGTATCTTTCCCACTTAAATATAATTTACTATTACCTTGCACTGTACAAATCATGAGCTTGTTTTAGAAGCTCTCCTACCCTTTATATAAATAACCTCTTGTAGCAGTGGAGGCTGACTAGAGATACATTCTGGCTTAAAGGATTTGTAAACCCCCCCCCCCCAAAAATACAGTGAAATCTTAAAATACCTGCCACTCCTGCTATTCAAAGGTTAATCATAAGGCTGCCGCATCCCCTTAATCACTTGCGATTCCTTTTTCTACTTTAACCCCTCCCTTAGGAATTGACTTGGCTATTGGCCAACTGAGCATGCTCAGTTCTTCTCAACTCGGGTTACCAAACACACCCTCCAGTCTAGCAGCCAATGAAGAGATGGCACTGCTGGTTATATGTTTTTTTTCTCATAACCTCTTCTGAGCTCAGCTTGAGTGTTTCAGTGCTCAGTCCAAGCAGGACTTTTTATCAAAGTAAGTTCTGCCTGTGTAAGCCTGCATTCTTCATTGCATGAACTTCACAGTGCACATGTGCTATTTGCAGATGTGAATGTTACTGAAGAAGTCGGAGGAAAAATGGCCACTGGGTGAAAGCTGCTATTTGTTTTAGGAAAATGTGATGGTGCTGGTGAAAGAAGGGGATATATGCAGTACAAATAGTGTGATTTAGGTGGTGAGAAGTGCCCAACTTATGTAAAGGAAAATGTAGGGTTTACGTGTCCTTTAAGGGACCATTTTGCAAAGCAGACAGATAAGTAGTAATAACTAGGGGTCAAGTGTCAAACTATTGTCCTACAAATCTGAACTGTTTTTTTAGTTATAACTGATGGACAGGCAGATGTATATAGAGTATTTTTTACATTTCAGTTTTACTGCTGCTAAGATGCACATCTTCTCACTGTATGTCCCCTTGCTCTCTGTGGTGAAGCAGTGTTTTGCAGTCTTTGTTATCAGAACAGAACAACCCTCTGCCTCTTAATGTAAAAATCAAACTAATGATCCGCTTTATTTTACTGCCCCTTTTTCCAAGCATAAAAGAATATTATAACTAGGAAGTGAATGATGAGCACATAAACATCTCGCAAAGAGAGCCCCTGATAAGGCCTGCGCACACCTCTATCCAGCTATACGCAGTGTTAGAAAATCCCCTTGCTTGGGGGCTAAACTATTTCTGGGCCAATAAATCTCAGAATACATCTAAAGGAAGTTTTATTTCCTATTTTTTTTTTGTTTTTTTCAAGCGATGCTTTGCCATTTTAATTGAGATCTGATAATTATTGGTACACGATAGTTAATCACAAATATGTCTCGGCAAACTTATTTGGGAAGAACAAGTTTTACATGTTTTAACTGCATGAATGTCCCATAGTAGCTGGTATAATGCAGTTCTTGTCAGATATTCAAAGCAGAATCTTAGTAATAATATAGATAGTGCCCAACCACTAAGTAAAGAGCAGTTACCCAGAATGATAATGTCAGACATGGCATGAGATTCAGAGGCTTCAGATGGTTTCTTGGCAACACATCAATGTAACGTTTTGGAAAGTTTCACCTCACTTCAGTGTTTGTTAAATTGACAAATTCAACTGCGATGGGTAGTTTCACTTTTACTGAAAGAAAAAGCACCAATCACCTTTATGTTTTGCAATTAAAAAAGAAAAATGGCCTCAGCATCAAATATTTTAGGTTTGCCTCTTAATTAAAGTAATGGCTTTTTTGGGCCATGTACAGCTCCAGACATTTTATAATCGTAATGAATCAAAATACAAGGGACGGAGCTACTCACTAATTCACTTTAGAACTTATTTATTACTTTCATTTGGAATGGGAGCATGAATTATAATGTACCCACACAATATTAATTTAATCCGTTTGCTCTGTTCTCACGCAAAAGTTTATATTTTAATATTGTCTTACCCCAAGTGCCTCTTCCCTTACCCGAGCTTTTCCCTCACACTTCTGTTACACCTTTAAATATCGGAGCACAGTGTATCAAGTGAATACATGTTTGTTTTATTTGAGGATGTGCTCATAGTTATATTATGTGGATGCACCGCTTGGACACATTTGAAATTGAAGTTTGAGATAAAATTTAGTGTTTTATTTACATTTGTATTTTGTTTTTATAGAACATTTTAAAAGATAAACATTGAAAAGCATTATTACTAATTTCTATATATAAATATATATAATGTATTTATAATAATGCCTGCCTTTCGGTTTTAAATCAGAAATAAAAAAGTTATGTTAATATTTGTATATTTTGTCTGCTTTTTTGTTGGAGTCTATGAATGCAGGACATTGTAGCCACTTTCCTTTTTACTGTAAGCAGTAAATTGTCTATTTTGGACAATATATTTCTATGCTGCGATACTGAATTGATCTGTCTAGATTTGCAGCAGAAAATTGCACCAACCCAGGGTACAATATAAGGAAGCGATCCTCTTGCTTTCTTCTATTGCTGCAATCCCACACATGTGCAGTAGAGTCAAAAAGCCGAGAGGTAATCAGGTAAGTGAATACAAGCTCAGGGAGGTGCCCCCAGTGATTCAACCTTTCCTTCTCCTTTAATGCCACCAATCCATTTCAGTTCCTGCTAACTGCTTTTCCAGGCTGCAGAAGGACCCTACACTGTGGGATGCAACCAATTAGCAGTCTGGAAGATCTGAAAGAGAACTGCAGTCTGTCTTTCCTGGGTGAAGACAGAGCGGTAACTGACTGCCTACCTCTTACTCTGTTTCTGGACAAGGGCTGTTCGAACAAGCTTTCTATGGGTCATTTCTAAATAAAAAAAAATGTTCTTGCGCAGATTGCACCATTTGTTATCCATCACTGGATACATGATGAGGGTAAAATGCTAAATGACCCCTTTATTCAATAGGCACAGCAGAGTTGCACCCAATTTGCAAACACGTCCAACTGTGTTCATTTTTGTGCATCGGGCAAATTCAGTGAGTGCAACTTTCTGAATAACTGCAATGACACTGGAATTCTGGGAAAGCATGCTATTTTACTGGCAAAAAAACCAACACACTGCACTACGTTTGTAAATGGCCAACTGAATCATCTTACAGATGTTATAAGAATGAGAAGTTGGCCACCATGCCATCTTAATGCCTACATTGACAATTATGCTTTTCTGGCATGTAGAGGATAAGATGTTGGAAAAGTGAAAAAAAAAATGTGGATAGTGGGGTTAATTTTAATACCAAAGATTCTTGCTTACTTAGTGCCAGACACAATAGGCTCAACATTGCTCATTCATTATACATTACACAGAGCTTGAACTGTGCTTTGTGCCCTGGTGCGCCCAATGTCTATCCTAACCAACCAGAGCCCCTTTTGTCTCCTGGCATGGCTTTCTTTGTCCAAGCCTTCCTACTCTGGCAGGTGCCAGACACAACTCTCTATACACTTCATTCCTGGAGCACAAAGTATTGTTCTTGTCTGGGGAAGGTGCAGTGCAAGGCGGGTAGTGGCGAATTCAGATTTGCAGCTGTGCACCAGGATAGGATCCACGATATATGAGCCCGTATTAGAGATACCAACCTGGGGCATTTGTGCTTTGGTTGTGTCCTGCCTTCCTTGCCTTTTGTTTAGTGCAAGAAATGAAAACCACAGAACTGGGTAAAAAGCATGGTTAGCACAAGCTATTCATTAAGCTATGTTGAAAAGGGGCCCTACTGCCTCAAACACCTGCCTTCCAAAAGCACATAGAGTTAAGATGACCATGCATTGTAAGATCCACTCGTTTGGCAAGGTCGCCAGGTGAGCGGATCTTCTCCCAATATGCCCACCTACAGGGGCGATATTGGGTTAATTTGATCGAATAAAAACTGTGGGTTTAGGCGCCGTCTATTCTATTCAACGAGCCAATGTGTCCCCGATCCAACGGAAAACTCAGACCTGCACAATCAGGATCTGCCCAATTTCAAGCCAGATGTTGGTTGGTATTGCCCATACACAGACAGATAAGCTGTCAAATCAGTCTAAAGGACCGATATTGGCAGCTGAAATCAGCCAGTGTATGGCCACCTTTAGAGTTGGACAGCAGTTGGCTTAAATACTTCCAGTTAAGGCTGGACATTCAGATATAACTGCTTGCTTACTATGCGGCTTGCTTTCTCTTTCTGTCTCTTCTCCATTATTCTCCATATATCCTCTTGCTTGCTCCCATCCCTCTTTCTCAATCTAAGCACAGTGTCTTGTATTGTTAACCTTTCCCAACCCACCAATCAATGCTATGCTCCCATTCACATCTCTGACTTAAAGGAACAGTAACACCAAAAAATGAAAGAGCTTTAAAGTAATAAAAATATAATGCACTGTTGCCCTGCACTGGTAAAACTGGTGTGTTTGCTACAGTAACACTACTATAATTTATATAATAAGCTGCTGTGTAGCCACGGGGGCAGCCATTCAAGCTGGAAAAAAGGAGAAAAGGCACAGGTTACATAGCAGATAACGGATAAGTTCTGTAGAATACAATAGTGTTTTATCTGTTATCTGCTATGTGCCTGTGCCTTTTCTCCTTTGAATGGCTGCCTCCATGGCTACATAGCAGCTTATTTATATAAATTATAGTAGACTTTCTGAAGTAAACACACAACTTTTACCAGTGCAGGGCAGCAGCACATTATATTTTAGTTACTTTTATACACTTTCATTTTTTGGTGTTACTGTTCCTTTAAGCCCTCTGCTGTTCTCACTCTATACAGTTTTTCCAGGAAAATGAATTCATTCATTTGGATTTCAGTATCACCTTTATGCTGATTACACCCATATCTGCCTGCCTACTCCTAACCTCTTTCCCTTTGTCCTTTCCCACATTAAAGACTGTCTTTCTGCTATCTTCTCCTGGATGTCACAGCACCACCTGAAACTGGATCTCTCTAAATTCATTACTCACCTTTAAATCAACCACACAGACACACTGCCTGGGAAATATCTTGGACTCCCATTTGTCTTTTAGCCTATGCTCTACTTCTGACCTTCTCCGCCTCTCTTTCTCCTTTCATCATTTCATCCCATATGTGACTGCAACTCTTCTCTTGGGCTCCTGGCTGTCTCTGGAACTCTCTGCCTCCAGCTACCAGACTCTCCCCTTCCTTCCAAACTCTCCCTTATCGCCTACTGTACCTATTTAGGAAAGCTTATTCAATGCATGTTGATTAATCAGACATTAACATCATAAATCACCAGTTGTTTCCATGTTTCTTATGTTTCAAACGTACCCTAACCCTTTAGATTGTAAGTTCTTGCAAGCAGGGCCGTCTGATCATATCCTAACTTGTTGGTTAAATTATTGTAAGACATATATTAGTTATAAATAATGTTAGCGTTTCATAACTTGCTGACCATTTATAAATAAATAATGATGATAATAAAGGATGAGAGGACAGGGGATGTTCATAAGATTTAAAGACCAGAAAGGCTTTCCAGCACAGAAAAAGACCTAACCCAGTTTTTTTTGCACTGGATTTAGGTGTTGGGGAAAAAACCTTTGCATACAAGATGGTATCATCAAGTATGACTAAACTATACTCCCTGCTTGGCTTTATAATTGGCCTAACCATATGCACTGTATATTCCCACGCTTAACTGTAGTCGGGAACACTTTCTCTGCAACAAATTTACTTCTATCCATGACTTGTTCATAACCAATTCTTTTAACTTGCTTGCTCTTTATTAACTTGAAGGTTTTACAGACACTGCCTCACCTGCTGCCCTGTCTTGTGGGGGAGTGGGTTACACCTTTGTCATATTCCCAGAATGAGAGATAGGGTAGGAGGTGGGAAATGATTCCTTCCCTTTTCCCACTGCACATTTGATCTTTTCTGTAACTTCTTGCCCTTGTAGCTCACTCTATTGGGATCTCTTCTTTTGTCTCACTTCACATCATATAGTGACCAACTGGACCAACTTCTCAATTGTTTGACAGATTTGCTGTTTGAATCCCATATTTTCTTTTCTTTGATACACCCTCCGTAATTCTTGGTGACTTTGGTGGCTACTTTACCTATTAACAGTAACATCCACCTTTGGCTTATAACCCCCACTAATTCAAGTTGTAAATCCCTTTATTTTATATTCTCAAACTTCTGCTTCATTTCCAACTTCACTACCTCCTCTTATCATCCTTTGATAAAGCAACTGCATGGGGCCAAGCGCAAGCACATGGAGACCATTTCCACGCATAACTGTTCAAGTATACTGTACAGCTACGCACTGAAATCTGCTTTGTGTACCTGCATCTGGCCCGACGCAATGACTCAGGTGCAGGCTCAACAATTAGGGGCTAATAACAGATGGTTTAATAAACTCATGCGTGGATTTCTGCATGGAATACCTCACCTTGCTACCAATTGGTATTTTTTTTTCAACAATCGGGTTTTTCAAAATAATAATCTTTTTATTTTTTTCCTCAAGACTCTATTCTATGTCCCCTACTAGTCCCTTTATTTAATTTGTACCATGCCCAAGTAATTATTTCAAATGGTTTATAATACTACTTCTATACTGACGATATTCAAATATATCTCTCCTCTCCTAACCCTCTTAACTCAGGTCTCATCATGTTTATCCATTCCTACTTGAATATCACAGCAGTACCTTAAGTGAAACTTGTTTAATAGAAACAGAGTCCTCTTTCCCCTTCCAACACCAAGAAAATCAGAAATCATAATTACAATTAACAAATCCTTCTGTGCAGGCCCTGTGCCTCAGTGTAATATTTTATTCTACCCTCTTTGCCACTCCTTATATCTAGTCAATGACTAAATCCTATTGATCATTCATCAGACAAGATGCCACTAATGTGTCATTTTCCTCATGCCAAGAATGGACTACTGCAATGTTCTATTGACTGTTTTACACCTCCACAGACTGTCACCACTCCACTTGATAATAAATGAGCTGCCAGGCTTATACACCTCATCAACTGCTTCTTCTGAGCAATGCCATTCTGCAAATACCTACACTATCTTTCATTACCATTTAGGTCAAAATTTGAACCACTGACCTTAATGTCACAACTGGTATGTACCACATGTGTTATTAACTAAAATGGAAAGTAGTATCTGTTGATTCATCAATGCAATACTACAAGAGTTTGTTTGTGACATATTTTCACCTGAAACATTATTAACTAAATAATTAGGATAAAACCATCAAAAAACCAAACCAATAATGAAATTAAACATTAAAAGAGAAGGAAAGGTAAAAACTAAGTAAGCTTTATCAGAAAGGTCTATGTAAATACAGCCATAAGCATTCACAGAATGTCCTCTATCAAAAGAAACACAGGATTCCTTGTCTTCTTTTGTGTAAACATGTTCTTCTGTATCAAACCTCCTCTTCTTTTAGAAAAATCCTTCATTCCCAGGGCTGGAGTCTGCGCAGCTCTCTCATCGCTGCCATCTCCTGATCCACCCTCCCATAAGAATTCATAAAACTCACTCCCTCACCCCACTCTCCCATCAGAATGTGTGATCTGAGCTACCAAGGGCTAGAGCTTAAGCACATAAGCTACTGAGACCAAGCTAAAATGGCAGCTGCTATCTTAAACAAACTGATGGAGTATCTAGTGCTGGTATGGTAAAGCTTTCTGCAGACTAAACATAGGTGGCACTGATGTGGCTAATCTTTTAGGCATTAAAGGAGAAGCAAAGGTAAAAACTAAGTAACTAACATAAGCACTCACAGAAATGCTGCACTGAGACCTCCATCAAAAGAAACACTGGATTTCTTGTCTCCTTTTTTGGGAACATGTTCTTCCTCTGTGTGATCTGAGCTTCCAGTGGCTATAACTGCAGCAGGAAGCTACCAAGATCAAGCTAAAATGGCAGCTGCTATCAGAGGTAGCTTCTAGGGCTCTTTACTAAAGCTTTCTGCTGAAAAAATATAGCGTTGTAGGTGGCACTAATGTGGCAAATCTATTGGCAGTAAAATGCCAAAATGACTTTCCTTCTACTTTAAAATGCCAAAATGCCTTTCCTTCTCCTTTAAAGGACAAGGAAAGTCAAAATCTATTAAGCACACTATTAAACTTGCTGGGTCTGCATGTCACAGAGCAGAGTTCTCCTGTTGGCTGCATCGCCATGGCAACCAGATGCTCCTGGTGTGTGCGCATGTGCACGCTATTGATAAAAATTAAGAAGGGCTTAGATGATTTCTTGAATAAGAATAATATCCAAGGCTATTGACTAAAATCTAGTTAGTATTGATGTTGGTATATATGGTTTATGTATGTGAGTGTATAGATAGGTCAGTATAGGTTTGTGTGTGCTCGGGTTACTTGGAAGGGTTGAACTTGATGGACTCTTTTTTCAACCCTATGTAATTATGTATAACATACCCTTTTTTGTTTGAAAAACAGTGAAATTCAATTTATTCAGTGTTTTACTTACTTAAGAAATGCTAATAAGGCTTTTTGTTTCAAGTATTATTTAGGGTTAAACTGAAACTGAATTGCTAATCCCTATTAATATTTTAATTATGTTTCTATACTGTAATTAAATAAAATGAATAATATTAAAGTGAGTGTAGGACTAGCCAGACCAGGGATGACTTTGACATAGCTGGCCATCTTAAATATATTGCAATATATGGTCAAACAATCCCTATTTAGTATAAAGGGGTAGGCATTTTTATTAGCTTAAGGCACTGAGGACATTTTGTCTTTGACTGAAGGATTCCGCCCGAGCCTAATTGGAGCCCAGCTTTACTATCACCTTGTTCTGGTTTTGTTTATATATATATATATATATATACAGTACAAAAGCTCACCAGTATGCAAAGATCCACACCTTCAGCTGAGGGGAGCAGGACACCATTAAAGAAGTAAACTGGACTTCTGGGTAATAAGTATAATAGTTTTTAGAATTGGTTGTGAGCAAGGCCAGCATGTATCCGTTAAACCAGGTATCCCCAACCATTTATCTGACAGCCCTATGTTGCCTTCAGAAGGCTCTGTTTGGCAATTATACTTGGTTTAATGCAATCAAAACTTGCCTCCTAACCAGAAATTCAAAAATAAGCACCTGCTTTGAAGCCACTGGGAGCAACATCAAAGGGTTGGCGAGCAACATGTTGCCCACGAGCCACTGGTTGGGGATCATTGTGTAAACAGTAAAGCCTAAATTAGATTCCAGTCCCATGAAACAAACAGAAGCATGTGTTAACATCCTACCAATCCTGCCCCCACCTGTATCCTGCCCCCATTACTGTTGGCTGTCCAGCTGCATCCACACGCCCATTCATTCTAACTGAGAAAGTCAGTCGAGTGACTGGTGAAACCTCTTCAAGAGAAACACAGCTAGTCCAGAAGATTTGACTTATTACTACAGATTTGCCTCTTATACCTTAACCAGAGCATGTGGGGTGGCAGCAGCTTATTTACTTGCAAATTTGACACGAAATGTTGCATAGTATCAGCAGTACATGCAGAAGTCAGTTCAAATCTACAAAAGGTTAGGAACGAGATGTATGGGGACTGGCACATTTTCTTATGTACAGGGACAAGGATATATGATATGGGGAGATTGTCATATTGGTAACATGTGATCTTCACCTTAAAGAGTGATTTGTCCATTTTAGTCATTTACAGCAAAATAGAATTGTCAGGCTAAAATACAAAATAGGCCTTCACACCAAGTACAAAGAGCCAGACAGCCCACCACAGGCCCAATAGCAAGTGACTGTGTATGGCATTTTACAGCACTGTTCCTTGCATTTGACAGAATCTGAAATTGTCAGTCTGGGCCTGGTCAGTGCTCAGAAAGTCTAATTAGTAACTAAAGAAATTCCTTTTTGTTTTTTTCATTTTAAAACAAGACATTCACAATTCTCGAATTTCAGACATGAGAGGGATGAACAATAAATATTTATATTTAGAATAATAAATATGGGTTGTACACAGATGGGGGCATTTGAGTGGATGTCCCAGAAGGATGTTCTAGAACGAGTTTCAAGACTCAATGAAAACTAAAGCTAAATTTAGTTAGTGGGGGCAGCATGCGTTACAAGGCATTGTAGCACTGTAAAGCAGGAAGTAAAAACAGTCTGGTGCCCCCACAAGGAGGTAGAGAGGAGTTATTACCCCACTAGTAGGGCTGGTAAAAAAGATAAAAGTATAGGAAGGCCAGTTGTTGAAACAACAAATGTATTTTTTTAGTTGTAATATTGGTGTGTAGGCAGCCCAGCCATCTCAGTGCATTGTGCCTGAGCTTTCAGAAGGAGCCAGCACTACATACTAGAACTACCTTCAGATGACCTATTGTTTCTTCTACGCCCATGTAACTGGAGGAGTCCCCAGCTGGACTTGGATTTCTTCCTATTGAGTGCTATTCTGATTTCTTCTGGGAGCTGCTATCTTGCTCCCTTCCCATTGTTCTGCTGATCAGCTACTGGGAGGGGGGTGATATAACTTTTAAGTTGCAGCTCAGCAGTAAAGTGTGACTGAAAGTTTATCAGAACACAGGTCACATGACTGGCACCCTGGGAAATAAAGAATATGACTAGCCCCATGTGAAATTTCAAAATAAAATATAACAGAAATCTGGGACCCAGGAATGGCTCTGTGCATGCAGCCCCTCTGACATCATTGGCTGCTCAATGCACATGGTTTTCCTAGGTGAAGAAAGCTTATTCCACATGAGCAGTTTAGCAAAATGGGGGCTACCATAGAGATACAGGAGACAGGGACAGAGTGTCTGAATCACGTAACTCCAGGGAAAACCCGTAGAACTGAAAACTATGGAAGTGCCTCAAGGTATTCAGGTCAAAAGATCGTTCCCACCCTCCACTGATGTTCAGGGCTAAATCGTCAGATATGGAGGTAGAATCAATAAAAAATTTTACCTCCAATCAAAATCTTCTAACCTTTCATATCATATGGGTGCGTTTATGGCCAGCTTAAGTCAGAAAAAAGATGGAAAATGAGTCCCCTTTTTGGTATCGGGGTGACTCACCTTGGTTGATAAGATAAAGAACATAATGGGGGCCGTGATTTAAACTAACCATCTGACAAGCGTGGGAAATACTGCAGCCAGCTTGTGTGAGCAGGTGTAGAGGAAAACTCCTCAGTATAAAATCAGGAAAAGCTGTTATGGAGAAACTTGTGGGAAAGCAAATGCATATTTCCATATACACATACAGTAAACATATACATTTATATTGTTTTAAGAAATATATAACTCAATTTCTGTTTGTTTTTCTTGGAAAAGGTCGCAAGTGATGATGAAAATAAATATTTTTAAGACCTATGGAGTGCTAGACTACTCCTTTCTGTATGTGTATATTATTATATACGAAGCAAATTCAATTGATCATGAGATTACAGACATTTAAAAGCGATAGATTCTGTTATACAGTTTAATCACCAGTATTAACATATATATGTATATATATATACTCGGAAAACAGTCCCTTTTGTCCAATCTACCCTATTACTGCAAAGATGTCGCGATTTCTTCCTCTGAAAGCTCAACTTTCCCCATTGTCTGTAGAAACAGAAAAATATTTTTAAAAAATAGCCTTCGTTCCTAAATTGGAATACGACTTTATGACGACTAACGCACCGTCATTCAAATTTGGCGCCCAAATACTACGCCAGTTTCCTCAGCAGTGTACGCCTCCCTTCTCATACTGTTGGAGCCTTCGAGGCGTTGGCGATACAAACTACAATTCCCAGAAACCCGCTAGGACCGCCCCCTTTGCGCAAGCGCAGAGAATGTCTGGGCCGCCATTTTATGAAGTAGGGAACTGGAGCAATTAAACGGTGAGCTGGTTCTTGTCAGGAGGCTTCGTTTCTGTGTGTTCTCAGATACCTTCTTGGCCTTCACATCGGATTTGGCCAGACCTGCCGAAAAAGCTGAAAAAATACGAGAAATAGCCTCAGGAAAGAGGTAAGCAGAGAGGAAAAGGAGGTTTTGCAGGATCTTTCTCCGGCCTCTAGGTGTCACGATGGGGCTCCGGTTCGGGCGGCAAATGGGGGGTGTTTGTCTCCCTCTATCGTTATTGTAATTTGGTTTAAAAATGTCTGTAGTTTGGGCCCGGGAACATATGGCCCTATCTTACTTCTACTTCCCATCAGCTTTCTAGTTGCTAGTACGGAACTCGCTGCATTTGGAGGGATATTTTTGACTAACCTGCTGGATTTAGGCCTTTCCTCCATTTTCTCGTCTCTTCCTATTTTCTGCGACAGCTTTTAGGTCGCCTTGCTTAATTGCTCGTGTTCCAAACGAGTTGTATCTGCAACAAATACGCTTCCAGTTCGGCGGGGGAAATCCTCCTGTTACGTTTCGGTGCGACAAAAAAATGAAATAAAATGTGTTACGGGGGATATGCTCCCGCTTTTTTTCGCTCTAGTTGTACCTCCGAGGTCTGTGCGAATGTGGCTGAGGGCTAGGGTGCTGCGTTTAGTAGCTCAGTGTTTGCTTCTCTGCAGGACTATGTACAATATAAAGTAGTTCTACATTCTGAATCATTTCTTATAGAAAAACAAACTAAAGACGTGTTGGCGTCTCCGCATTTTGTCCCGTCGTAATCTCCTACGGATGTCCCGATTACTGTAGAACATTACTTCTCTCATTCGAGCTTTAGTCCAATGCGAACTAGGGGTTCGTAGCTTGACACAGCACCCCGGCCTGCGAGCAGCTCAGATACTCGCTCTTTAGCTAAGGCCCTGCTTCTACACGGACCTTTCTACTTATAGAGTGGTTAATACACAAGTGGGCAGAATATCCTGGAAGAGCTCCCTCTGTACTCAGGCTGATCTTTATATATGTTGAAAAAAATAGCAATACAGGTATGGGATCCCTTATCCGGAAACCCGTTATCCAGAAAGCTCCGAATTACGGAAAGCCTGTCTCCCATAGACTCCATTTTAATCAAATAATTCAGAATCTTAAAACTGATTTCCTTTTTCCCTATAGTAATAAAACAGTAACTTGTACTTGATCCCAACTAAGATATAAATAATCCTTATTGGATGCAAAACAATCTTATTGGGTTTAATGTTTTCCTGATTTTTTTTTTTTTTTTTAATAGTAGACTCTTAAGTCTGGAGTATGGAGATCCAAATTACGGAAAAACCCCTTATCCGGAATACCCTTGGTCCCAAGCATTCTGGATAATGGGTCTTATACCTGTATATCAAAATAGTACAGGTATAGGACCCATTATCCAGAATGCTTGGGACCAAGGGTATTCCGGATAAAGGGTCTTTAAGTAATTTGGAGCTCCATACCTTAAGTCTACTAAAAATCAATAAAACATTAAAATTAATTAAACCCAATAGGATTGTTTGGCATCCAATAAGGATTCATTATATCTTAGTTGGGATCAGTTACAAGGTATTGTTTTATTACTACAGAGAACAAGGAAATCCGTTTTAAAATTCTGGATTATATGATTAAAATGGAGTCTATGGGAGACGGGCTTTCCTTAATTCGGATGTTTCTGAATAACGGGTTTCCGGATAAGGGATCCCATACCTGTATAACCCCTAAGTGTAAGGCAGAATTCAGCATTGTGCTTTTAGAATGTAATGCGACATATATATATATATATATCTATCACAGTTAGTAGAGATTCAGCACTTTTGTATATTTAAAAAAATAAAATAGATCAGGTGTAAAATGACCATTTGATATTTGACACTTTACACTATATATGCTTTGTTTTATTAAGCAAGCCACCTTAAGAAGATACAAATTAACTCAAAATTTTAAAAGGAAGTGAAGTCAGACCTGTCTCCTTATTATGATAGAGGGTATGCGCGTATAGCAAGTGCTCTTTATGCAAGCGAATGTATAGGTTATATATAGTGATGATGCCCCTTCTTTACAATAAGTTATAAAAGAACATTAAATATTTGAAAGCAAAGACTGCAGGCCTTTTATGAAGGTCACCAATTTTTTTGGTAATTGAATCTCTTTAAAGGAATGCTGTCATGGGAAAACAGGGTTTTTTTCAAAAGCATAATTTAATACAGCTTCATCAGCAGAATCCTGCATTGAAAGCCATTTTTTAAAAGCTCTAATGGATTTTTTTTTATTTTTAATTTCACATGGGGCTAGCCATATTCTTACTCTCCCAGTGTGCTACAGCCATGTGACTTGTGATCTGTTAAACATTAGTCACACTTTACTGGTGTGCTGCAAGTTGGAGTGATATAAATACCCCACCCCAGCTCATGACATCCAGTTACATGGGAGCAGGAGAAACAATAGGTTACCTGAAAGCAGTTCTAATGTGAAGTGGTGGCTTCTGAATACTTGCCTGCACACTAATATTACAACAACAAAAATACATTTGTTGGTTCAAAAATACATTTTTAAATGGTAGAGTGAATTATTTGCTATTTAAACAGTATAATTCAAAAATTCATGATGGAATCCCTTTAATTCTAGGAGCAGGGAAAGCATTGTCGCTTATATGTGGTGTCATTAAAATAGAGGTTAGGGGGCTGGCTCAAGTTAGCAATAATGGAACAAGCTACTTCTATGGTCCTGATCTGATTATTGGCCTTGGACCTATGCAGACCTGTTTGGAGTCGTCTAAATCAACAGCCTGGTGATTTTGACCATAAATTGGCAGTGTGAAACATACGTGGTGCAAAATAGCCTTGTGTGTGCCTTGTTAGACTGCTTAGAAAAATGGGAGTGACGTGTCTTCCTTCGGCACTTAACTACTGCTGGAGGTAAGAAAACTAGGAACATTTTTTACTCGCAGTAGTGCAGATTCATCACAGGCAAAATGTCCCGCTGCCCCTCACTTCCCTGAAGTGCCTGCACACAGTCGCACCTTTAACTTTTTTATGTATATCTGTTCTTTTAATTAAATATTAAGTGTGGTAATACCGTGTTAGCCGCCACTGATGTTCGATGGACAAAGTGCTGTGTTTTTATAGCCGTGATGGAGAAATGGTTAGTACAGGTGGTTATTAAAATAGTCTAATGAGCATTTTCGGGATAGGAGCTGACTGTACTTGCTATATCAAGCAGTTTCAGTTTGTCAGTTGACTGCAGGGTAGGTTGTTTTATGAATTTTTGTTTCAGCTAAAATATGCTGTTGAAAAGACTGCCCCTAATGCCATTAGTCTCAGACACTGAATTACCTTGTACAGCAAAGGCTATTTAAATTCAGTTTAAAATAATGGTACTGTGACTTCTTAGAATTAATATCCTTACATTCTTACATTGGTTTATACATTGAGAGGCAGTTGACTCCTTGAATACATAAAGTGGTATCAACACCTCCTTTACCCATCGAAAAGCAGGTTACCTGATGGCTGCAGCAGATTTTTGTATTCTGGTAAATTTTGCTGCTCGCATTGCTGAAAATGCTATTGTGGACCACCCTAGTGCTATAAGCACCCAACAGGAGAAAAGAAACCAAGTCATATATAAACTGGAGATAAGAATAGATAGGTGAGGCAGTAGCTACCTGAAAGGACTTGAATGATGTTGGGCTGGCTGTTACTATAAGCACAGAATGCATAATGAACTGAGGTGGAAACCTAAACACCCCTCATCTGTACTCCCTATCCCCAGTAATTCTGATAATAGATCCTATACATCAGTGATCCCCAACCAGTGGCTCGTGAGCAACATGTTGCTCACCAACCCCTTGGATGTTGCTCCCAGTGGCCTCAAAGCAGGTGCTTATTCTTTAATTCCTGGCTTTTGGGCAAATTTTGGTTGTATAGAAACAAGATGTACTACCAAATAAAGCCCCATGTAAGCTGATAGTCTGTACAGAGGCTACATAATAGCCAGTATTAGCCCTTATTTGGCTCCTCCATGAGGAGTGCTTGTGTTGCTCTCCAAGTCTTTTTACATTTGACTGTGGCTCACGAGTAAGAAAGGTTGGGGACCCCTGCTATACATGTTTAATAAACCTAATTGGCCACTGTGTGCTTAGGATGGAATTTTGTCCTGACTGTACATACTGAATTCTACATACCGTATATACTCGAGTATAAGCCGAGTTTTTCAGCACCAAAAATGTGCTGAAAAATTAACCCTCGGCTTATACTCGAGTATATGGATTTGAAGATCTAACTTGTTACTTGCTGGCATCCATATTCGTCGCACAACACCCCCCCCCCCGGCCGGTGAAAATGCGTACATGCGTTACACCTTAAGTGAGTGAGCCAGTCATATGACTGCAAATATAATACAGTGGCCTGTAAAATTCCCCTCTAATACTCACTCATCTGGCTGCTAGCATATCAGAATTTTAGCGCGTCTCTTGGAAGCGCGTTTAACAGAGTAGCGTAGGCGCAGCGTGTCTAATGGAGTAGTAGTAGCGCGTCGCATGTTACATAGCACGTCTCCTGACGCAGCGCGTCTCCTGTAGCGCAGCGCAGCGTGTCTCCCGGCTTATCGTTGCTAAGGCACCGGAAAATGCTGGTGGCACTTTGGCACTTTGCCGACCACTACTCCATTGAAGGGCTGTAGCGGCATCGATACATTAAAGGAGCGAATCATGCTTTGGCTAGCAACACTGAGTCGTGTGTTCAGGTGTACTGAAAAAAAACACATCTTGATGGTGAGTCCAGGAGATATCATTCTCAGATATAAGCAAGAAATAGTTTGCTATGGCATAAGCATAACTGTAGGATCTTAAAAGTTGGAGGTGCATCAAAAGGTGGAAACTAAAAGAAAACCTTTTTATAAATTAATGGCAATCCCTGGAACAAAGTTGTTCTTTTATCTACAAATTCATATGCTGCAGAGTTATTTTAGCTGATTAAGAGAGGGGCTGCCATTTCTGGGACATGTTTCATTTAAACATTACTGCAGATAAAACGTGTCACCTCTAGGCACATACTCCACATAAATACCACTTACAAATGGTTTTAAAGGAAGTTAAAACATATTATTAAGAGTGCATGGGTAATGGGCACCCTCCAGTAAATGTGATTTTAGCTGGCACAAAAAGAGCATTTGTGGGTGAAGTGAAGTTTTTAAAATCAATGACTGCTAGTGGTACAATCCTGTCAGTGCTTCTACCAATAGTTAAAGTAATACCTACTGATAATAAGGTATTTTTTTTACATTATAACATAAAAAAAAACTACATATTCTTTTTAAAAAAACATTGCTTTTGTCTGCTGCTGTTGCATTTTTCTTTCTTTTTTCGTTTCTTTTTTTTTTAGCAGCAGTGCTGTAACTCTTCAAGGCAGGAGAGTGAAAGGGTCCTCCATCCACCTTTCCCTAATCTGCAGCTGCCAGCATGATATATTTATGAAGAGTTTACAGGGGGTCCCACTGAGTGTCCTTTTATTATTTATTTGATTATTGAAACTTAGCAGTAGCGGCTGCATTTCCCACCCTAGGCTTATACTCGAGTCAATAAGTTTTTCCAGTTTTTTTAGGTAAAATTAGGTACCTCGGCTTATACTCGAGTATATACGGTAGTTTTGTCATAGGCAAATGTTGCTCTATGGTGCTCAACTACTCGCTACCCAGCTGAGGAGCCATGGACTAGATGTAGCCATTTTAAGGTTTTTAACTAATGTTCTCCTTCCTGTGATGGACTGCTTAGCCTACTGTTTGTCGTCTTCATTTTGTTATAATCACTATAATCTTAATTTTGTTATAAAGCCCACAAACTTTTATGGGATTCTTTGGCCACTTTAAAAAAAAAAAAAAATCACCCATCCTAACTTACTATGAACTGCCTCTTAAAGTGACCTTTTCCTTGAGAAATGGTTTTGTTTGGCCTTTCAGGCCACTAGTAATGGGGTCTAGGTTTTACTTTTGCAGCCCTAAAAACCTATAAGGTGTAGAATTTACTTAGACTACAGCAATTTTAATAACTTTACATCTTAAAGTGCTGAGTGCTGCAGACTTTTCTGCACAACCTGAGAAAACACAATAGCATGATTCTTAAACCAGCTGTGTGAGACAGGGCAACACAGAAAATCCTGCAAAGTGCCATTTAGTATCAATTAAAAGCAGAAATTAACTTCTGCCCTTTCACATTTTCCATATCTTTAAAAAAGCAACCTGAAAAAAGTAAAAAATGTAATAGGTGGGTTTTGGAGTAAACTTTGTCTTGTGGGTACTGAAACTTGGAATATAAAATTGGTTTTATGTATTTCACAAATACAGTGCACACACCCGCATCTATCAATTTATATTGTTTGTTGCTGTGATTAATAGAGCTTTTCAATCAAGGTTTTAAACTTAAGGAATAGTGATAATATCCTTAGTTGAGGTAATAACCTCCAAAAATGATAAGGAGTTCTCAGAGAGAATAACTTAGTTTGAAGTGTTAAACACAAAGCAGTTTTACCACTCTTGGGGATTGCTCAATTTTAGTGAGCTGTCCTGGATTTGGAATGGTTTAGGTGCTTTCACAAAACTGCTATGTAATGAACATGTACAAAACAGATTTAGAAGCTAAACTGGGAATTTAGTAATTAATTGACAGTCACATATAGTTGAGAAATCACCTGGGTGCAGTTCATTAACAAATAAATCAAAGGATCTCAACAATCTTTAAAGTCTTATAGTAAATAATGATGCTTAAATTAGAACTATTTTTAATTGATTGAAAGCTTAAAGGAGACATATCCTATAAAAATGATGAATGTACCAATGAATTATACTCCTCTAGATATAGAAGGATTGTGCTTAAAGTTGTGTATCAGACTGATTTATTGAGAAATTCGCACAAAACCCCACTAGCCCCGCCCATCTGTTCCACTTCCTGCTGGCTGAATTCTCTGGATGAGCTGGGGAGCCGGCGGCCCTCCATACCCTGCACTGTAGGATAGGAACCAATCAGCAGCTAGGCTGACCTGATAGGGAACTGAAGCCTGTCTGTGCTTGTGTGACTGCAGGGCTGTGATTGGCTCTCCCCCTCCTACTGTGCTTCTGGCAGGGACCGTTAGGACACGCCCACTCTTCATTTCAAACTCGGACAGAGAAGTGAGAGGATCTATAGGGAGCTCCAATAAAGGGGCCATTGTTACAGATAGGGTTAATGTTTAGCCCAAAGGGAAACCAGCACCGGATATTATTCATAATTGCCTACAAAATTAGCGTTGCCCCCCATTTATCCAATATGTCTCCTTTAAAGAGATAGTGACACATTTCTTTTTTATAAAGACTGTCATTATGCCTATATTAACCCTAGTGTTGCTTATATTTTCTAATGGAGATGCCATCCTGCCTTTCCCCAGCTCATTGCTTGCTAACCTGAGATGAGCAACACTAGGAATTTATTGATATCAACACTTTGCTATCCTTATAAGTGACCTTCCTGCTAATCTTATCAAAAAGTCATATACATGTAGAAGTGTGGGGGTTAAAAGATACAGCTTTGTCCATTCTTTGGCTGAAGTGACTGAAAATGTATGCATGACCTTGACTTGTTTTTAAGAAGAGTGCCTCAATTAAGGCACAGGGATGTATTTTAGTACAGGTATGGGATTTGTTATTTGGAAACCAATTATCCAGAAAGCTCCAAATTATGGAAAGGCCTTCTCCATTCTACATCGGTGTTATGAGACCCTACACCCTTGTACCACAGCATATCGTGTACACATCACTTCAATGTTTCTCACCATTAAAGGTCTTGAAAAGCTGGAATATAGAGAGGCATACTTAGAAGTAGAACACAATAGAAAAAAGTAGATGTAAACGTCTGCTTTCCTCTTTAAGTATTAGCCAGATTTAGTATTTACAGTAACAATATTTATTTGTACTTGGTTTCTGAGCTAAAAATAATGACCTCAACACATGTTCCTGGAGGTACATCCATCATCTAGGTACCATGTGTTCTATAGTCTGTGTACTAATATATATTTTATATGGTTTCAAATAAGTTGAACTTTAAAAGTAGTAGTTTTATGAAATACCATTTACCTGGGTATATAAGATCTTTCCATAATTTGGATTACCACACCATAAGTCTGCTAGAAGACATTTAAACATTAAATAAACCCAATACAATTGTTTTGCCTCCAATAAGGATTAACTACACTGCTCAAAAAAATAAAGGGAACACAAAAATAAGACATCCTAGATCTGAATGAATGAAATAATCTTATTAAATACTTTGTTCAAGGGAAATCAAATTTATTAACCCATGGAGGTATGGATTTGGAGTCACACTCAAAATTAAAGTGGAAAAAAAAACACTACAGGCTGATCCAACTTTGATATAATATCCTTAAAACTAGTCAAAATGAGGCTGCTTAGTGTGTGTGTGGCCTCCACGTGCCTGTATGACCTCCCTACAACACCTGGGCATGCTCCTGATGAGGTGGCGGATGGTATCCTGAGGGATCTCCTCCCAGACCTGGATTTAAGCATCCACCAACTCCTGGACAGTCTGGTGCAATGTGGCGTTGGTGGATGGAGCGAGACATGATGTCCCAGATGTGCTCAGTTGGATTCGGGTCTGGGGAACAGGCGGGCCAGTCCATAGCATCAATGCCTTCGTCTTGCAGGAACTGCTGACACGCTCCAGCCACATGAGGTCTAGTATTGTCTTGCATTAGGAGGAACCCAGGGCCAACCGCACCAGCATATGGTCTCACAAGGGGTCTGAGGATCTCATCTCGGTACCTAATGGCAGTCAGGTTACCTCTGGTGAGCACATGGAGGGCTGTGCGGCCCCCCAAAGAAATGCCACCCCACACCATTACTGACCCACTGCCAAACCGGTCATGCTGGAGGATGTTGCAGGCAGCAGGATGTTCTCCACGGCATCTCCAGACTGTCACGTGCTCAGTGTGAACCTGCTTTCATCTGTGAAGAGCACAGGGCGCCAGTGGCGAATTTGCCAATCTTGGTGTTCTCTGGCAAATGCCAAACGTCCTGCATGGTGTTGGGTTGTAAGCACAACCCCCACCTGTTGATGTCTGACCCTCATGGAGTCTGTTTCTGACCGTTTGAGCAGACACATGCACATTTGTGGCCTGCTGGAGGTCATTTTGCAAGGTTCTGGCAGTGCTCCTCCTGTTCCTCCTTGCACAAAGGCGGAGGTAGCGGTCCTGCTGCTGGGTTATTGCCCTCCTACGGCCTCCTGTAGGAGGGCAATTATTGCCCTCCTGTGGCTCGCATTGATGTGCCATCCTGGATGAGCTGCACTACCTGAGCCATCCGTGTGGGTTGTAGACTCCGTCTCATGCTACCACTAGAGAGAAAGCACCGCTAGCATTTAAAAGTGACCAAAACATCAGCCAGAAAGCATAGGAACTGAGAAGTGGTCACCACCTGTAGAACCACTCCTTTATTGGGGGTGTCTTGCTAATTGCCTATAATTTCTACCTGTTGTCTATTCCATTTGCACAACAGCATGTGAAATTTATTGCCAATCCGTGTTGCTACCTAAGTTGACAGTTTGATTTCACAGAAGTGTGATTGACTGGAGTTACATTGTGTTGTTTAAGTGGCCCCTTTATTTTTTTGAGCAGTGTATCTTAGTTGGGATCAAGTACAAGGTACTGTTTTATTATTGTTACAGAAAAAAAGGAATCATTAAATTTACTTGCTAAGATGGTCTCTGTGGGAGATGGCTATCCTGTAATTCGGGGTTTCTGAATAAATTTCCACAAAGCTTGCATTTTAAAGGAAATGTAACACTAATTTTTTTTTTTTTTTTTAAGTAAAAAAGCTATTCTACCCAGCACCAATAACTGCCCTATCCTTGCAAACCACTTAGTATTTAAAATGCTTTAATAGAAAATACCTGCTAAAACTTGGCTTCCTGTCAATTGAACTACAGCGATAAGGCGAAGGAAGGAGCTGCATCCACTATACGGCGATCGATTGATCGAGCCTAGCCTGACTCCTTCCTATACAGAGAGGCTAGTCTCGATCAATCGATCGTCGCATAGTTGACGCAGCTCCTTCCTTCGCCTTATCGCTGTAGTTCAATTGAATTGGTTTTTTGGTTAGTCAGATCCTCCAGATTACTCCAGGGACCCCAAACTTTGTCAGATTTAGTGATCGACCCTCCTTTTTGGTATGTTCATTTATACAGAGGGGCCACTTTATTGTTAAGTTGTTTCCAGGCCTTTATTGTGGGAAATGTATGCCCATCCAGTACATAGCTATTGTTTTCTTAGCATAGAAAAGTAGTAGGCTGAACAGTAATCTAGTGTGGGACAGTGTAATCCAACATTCCCAGAAGGCATGTTACTAGGGCAATTACTTTGGAGAAAGCCAGGTTATTTGCCAGGAATTTTATTACAGCAGGTCGTTGGGACTGTTTAGTCCTAAAGGAAACAATGATCGGGTCTGGGTTGAGGTTTATGAATTTGCCAAGCTTGGCGTGTACCAGTATCCCTAGGTACCTAAACTGAAGGGCCCATTGTAGGGGAATCCCTGGGGGTAAATTTGTGGTTGGTCAGGGTCGACAGGGAATAGTACTGATTTGTCCCAGTTAATCTGTAGGCCTGAGAAATTACCAATTGAATTCACCACTTGGAGAAGGGCAAGAAGGGAGTCACTTGAGTCTGCAAGGTAAACCAATGGGCCATCGGCATATAGTGAGACCTTTTATTGACTGCTAGACTGGAGGGTGTGTTTAGAGCTGAGAAGAACTGAGCATGCCCAATAGCCAAAAGTCAAAGCAGATTCCTGAGGGAGGTGGCTGAGTGGGTTAGACGAGGAGAAGGAAATCTAAGTGATTAAAGGAACAGTAACATCAAAAAATTGATGTGTTTTAAATTAATTAAAATATGATGTGCTGTTGCTCTGCAAAAAAAAATGGTGTTTTTGCTTCAGAAAAGCTACTATATAATTAAGCTGCTGTGTAGCCATAAGGGCAGCCATTCAAGCTGGAAAAAAGGAGAAAAGGCACAGGTTACATAGCAGAAAGCTAGTAGATAAGCCCCATATAATGGTGGTTTGTCTGTTATCTGCTAAGTAACCTGTGCCTTTTCTCCTTTGAATGGCTGCCCCGATGGCTACACAGCAGCTTTGTGTATATAAACTATAGTAGTCTTTCTGAGGCAAATACACCAGTTGTAGCAATGCAGGGCAACAGTACATCATATTGTAATTACTGTTATACACTTTCATTTTTTGGTGTTACTGTTCCTTTAAGGGAATGCTGGCAGGTATTGAAAGATTTCAAAGAGACTTTTAATTGATTAAATTTTTGTGTGTGGGGTTTACATGTCCTTTAAGACTGTTTGTCCTAGAAATTACATTCTTTTTCATCCATTGCTGTGTCACTCTTGCTAGTTACATCTCTTGATGTGTATTGACAGTATTTTAGTAACTTTTTTTATTTTATCCTAGGTTGTTAAAATGGAAAGTGAAATGGCGGAAGCCGTTGTGGAGGACTCGGAAACCTTCATGAAAAGAAAAGAGACAAAGACATATCAGAGGCGTAGGGAAGGTGGTGTAGATGAAGATAACTGTGTCATAGTCCAAAGCCAGACAGATATAAGTGAAGTACCTCATGATGTCAACAGTAATGTTCAGATGGTGATGATGGAGCAACTTGATCCCACCCTATTACAAATGAAGACTGAAGTTATGGAAGGTGTGGTTTCACAAGAAGGTGATCCTACTGTGGACGATACACAAATAATTACACTACAGGTTGTCAATATGGAAGAGCAGCCAATTAATCTTGGAGAGCTTCAGCTTGTCCAAGTTCCAGTAGCTGTTCCGATGGCCACAACATCGGTAGGTGAACTTCATGCAGCTTTTGAAAATGAGGTATCCAAAGAAGGCCTTCAGGAAGGGGAGCCCATGATATGTCATACCTTACCTCTTCCAGAGGGTTTCCAAGTAGTTAAGGTAGGGGCAAATGGAGAGGTAGAAACTCTAGAACAGGCAGAGTTACAACAACAAGAAGAACCTGGCTGGCAAAAGGATCCTGATTATGTGCCCCCTATCAAAAAAACAAAGAAAACTAAGAAAAGCAAACTGCGCTACACAGAAGAAGGAAAAGATGTTGATGTCTCTGTCTATGATTTTGAAGAAGAGCAACAGGAAGGACTGCTTTCTGATGTGAATGCAGAAAAGGTTGTTGGAAATATGAAGCCTCCAAAGCCAACAAAAATTAAGAAGAAAGGTATGTTCTTTCCAAAAGTTTTGCATCTACCTTATTCACACCATGCTAGCCATACATGAACAAATACAAGCTGCTGATTTGTCCCCTCAGTACCCGGTCAGCAGCTTATCTGGCTGTGTTAGGACTCTTCCTGGTAGATATCTGGCAAGTTTGAAAATCCCCCTTGGATGGGGACCGTGATGGTATGTTGATGAGGTTCTTTCCCAACCGCCTATAATTATCCAGTTGTTCTGGGGGCCAAAACTATTAGCTTGGCCAAGAATGTAGGTGGCAAATTCAGACAAGCTCTTAGTGGTGTGGTCTTTATAACAGTTCGGATCTTAATTATCCTTTCAAGTTCTGCAAGCGTTTTTCACCAGTCCAACTCTGTGGCATTATGGTTTAGAGTTTTGTTGAAATTCTGGCCCTAGCCGGTTAGTAGTTCTACAAAGGCCAGAACTGCATGAAAGTCATAAGAGGTAAAACATGCCAGATCTGTCTTTTTAGCACTGTAGAATTCTATTATCTGTGGCATATTTTTATGTGAGTGGATAGCCACTCTTGCATTCTCTAGGGACATTGACACATATCCCCCATCTAGAATGTTTGGTTTGGAAGTGTGCCAAACCTTTTTTTTAAATAAATCTCACCTCACGTTTCTGAGCCTTACTTGGGTCTGACCTATGATTACTCATTAAAAACAGTAGCAGCCAACTATTGGAGGCCAGTCACTGCAAAGCTGGGAGCTTGCATTCAGGTATCTGCTTAAATGTTGGGAGCTACCCTGTAGTGCTGAGCACACGTGTGAATGAGTTTTCTATACATCAGATACAACTGGCTTGGTACACTGCTAGCCACAGTGTTTAACATCAAGAGAAATCGGTTTGGTAAGTGTGGTAAGGCATGACAACTTATTGCTGTTTTGTGGATATTTGAGTTTAATAGCAGAGGCCAAACCATTAATTACTTTGTAACCATTTCCTACTCTGGTATAGTTCCCCTAAAATAACTTAGCTGAGTCGAAACTAAAACCCCCCATTTTCCTTTGTTTTGGCCAGGTGTGAAGAAGACGTTCCAGTGTGAGTTATGTAGTTACACCTGTCCAAGACGTTCTAACCTGGATCGCCACATGAAAAGCCACACCGATGAAAGGCCACACAAGTGCCACCTATGCGGAAGGGCTTTCAGGACTGTTACTTTGCTTAGGAACCACCTCAATACTCATACAGGTAAGTTAACTTTTTATTTTGCATAGTGCAATAGCTGCTTCTAACATCCGCTTGTGCGTTTGTATTTGTTTTGGGTTCGTTCTAATTTTCTGTAGTTGAAATTGCATTATCTTGCAAATGTTTGACTTGTAGCTGCCTTGCTGTTGCTTTTCATAGCATTTAATAAAATGTTACCCAGGTGCACTTTACCCTTATTCAAGCAAAAATACTATTTTTATTTTTGATTACTTTAGCTAAACAGACTAAGCTTTAGCAAAAGCAGTTTACATGACTATATATGGTTCCCTTACTTACACTGGGCAAACTTGGACAAGGGCACTAACCCTAACCGGAGTACCCGTAGGGTCGTCCCCTTAAAGACTGCCAAGAGACTCCAAGTTCTACGTTTTTTGTTTTATAGGTACTCGGCCTCACAAGTGTCCTGACTGTGACATGGCATTTGTAACTAGTGGTGAATTGGTCAGACATCGTCGTTATAAACACACCCATGAGAAACCATTCAAATGTTCGATGTGTGATTATGCCAGTGTTGAGGTAAGCATTCAAACTTGTTCTCTGTACTGATTTATGGATAAAGGCAAAATTTATAAACATAATTTTATTTTTGCTTATCTATGTGCCTTTAATTGGAAAACTAATAACCAAGCTGTGAGTGTCCAATTTTAAGCAGGAAACAACATGTAACCCATTAACAGTAGTATTTCATAGTTACATAGTTACATAGGGTTGAAAAAAGACCATTGTCCATCAAGTTCAACCCATCCGAGTAAACCCAGCACACAACCTATACTAACCAATCTATACACTCACATACATAAACTATATATATACAACCAGTAATACTAACTGTAGATATTAGTATCACAATAGCCTTGGATATTCTGCTTGTTCAAAAACTCATCCAGGCCCCTCTTAAAGGCATTAACAGAGTCTGCCATTACCACATCACTAGGAAGGGCATTCCACAGCCTCACTGCCCTCACCGTGAAAAACCACCTACGCTGCTTCAAATGGAAGCTCTGTTCCTCTAATCTATAGGGGTGACCTCTGGTGCGCTGATTGTTTTTATGGGAAAAAAGAACATCCCTCAACTGCCTATAATCCCCTCTAATGTACTTGTACAGAGTAATCATGTCCCCTCGCAAGCGCCTCTTTTCCAGAGAAAACAACCCCAACCTCGACAGTCTAACCTCATAGCTTAAATCTTCCATCCCCTTTACCAGTTTAGTTGCACGTCTCTGCACTCTCTCCAGCTCATTAATATCCTTCTTAAGGACTGGAGCCCAAAACTGCACTGCATACTCAAGGTGAGGCCTTACCAGGGACCTATAAAGCGGCAAAAATATGTTCTCATCCCTTGAGTCAATGCCCTTTTTTATACAAGACAGCACTTTATTTGCTGTAGTAGCCACAGAATGACACTGCCTGGAATTAGACAACTTGTGATCTACAAAAACCCCTAGATCCTTCTCCATTAAGGATGCCCCCAACACACTACCATTCAGTAGATAGTTTGCGTTTATATTATTCCTACCAAAGTGCATAACTTTGCACTTGTCAACATTGAACCTCATTCTCCAGTTTGCTGCCCAGTTTTCCAATTTTGTCAAATCGCTCTGCAAAGCGGCAGCATCCTGCATGGAACTTATAGTTTTGCACAATTTAGTGTCATCAGCAAAAATAGAAACAGTACTCTCTATGCCCACCTCCAGGTCATTAATAAACAAGTTAAAAAGCAAAGGACCAAGGACTGACCCCTGCGGTACTCCACTAACCACACTGGCCCAATTAGAAAATGTTCCATTTACCACCACTCTTTGTACTCTATCCTTCAGCCAGTTTTCTATCCAATTACAAATATTATGTTCTAGGCCAATATTCCTCAATTTGATCATTAACCTTCTGTGCGGTACTGTATCAAACGCTTTAGCAAAATCTAAGTAGATGACATCAACTGCCATTCCAGCATCAAGGTTCCTGCTCACCTCCTCATAAAAGGCAACTAAATTAGTCTGGCAAGATCTGTTACGCATAAAACCATGCTGGCACAAACTAATAGTATTGTGAACTGCAATGTATTCAACTATCCTATCCCTTATTACCCCTTCCAGAAGCTTTCCTACTACTGATGTCAGACTAACAGGCCTATAGTTTTCAGGCTGAGAACGAGATCCCTTTTTAAATAACGGCACCACATTAGCAATCCGCCAGTCTCTCGGCACCATGCCAAACCTCAACGAATCCTGAAAAATTATGTGAAGAGGCTTGGCAATCACAGCGCTCAGCTCATTTAATACCCTGGGATGAATCCCATCCGGTCCTGGACCTTTGTTTACCTTTACATGTTCAAGTCTCTTTTGAATTTCCTCCTGAGTGACCCATGCGCCAGTAGCTAAATTACTAGCACTGGGTATATTAAAAGGGACTAGAAAGGCTGCTAACGATAAGGCTTTTAAAATGTTACTGTATTTATGTAATAACTTATACTATTATTTTGATCTAATACTGTTAAGGTTAATGTAAATGAATTTGCATAGTTTGTAAGTTCTATGCATTCCTCGGTAAACCTCTTTAGCCATTTCAGTATCCTTGTTAAGTCAGGCACAGGCATTCCAAAGTCACATTGTGAATATGCCATTCAGCATTATTGGCCATGCTGTATCTTGTGCAACTGTGGCTATTATCCTTAGAGCATATCTAGAATTCCAGATATAAAGCAAAACATTTGCAACAAAGGAAAAATATAAATGGGCAAATATGAACCATAAAATTGAGTATACAGTGCAAATATATAATATGTGGAAACATTTATGTTGGTAAGTAAGATTTTTTTCTTTTCCCCTTTTCATTGCTTTATTAAAAATGATTCATGCAGAGACTGCGTACCAAGCATCCTAAAGGTTATCAATATGGCAGAAACGTAGATTGGTTTTTTTTGGGTTTTTTTTTTCCCCCCTCATAAAATAAATATTTGTTTCAGGTAAGTAAGCTGAAGCGGCATATTCGATCCCATACTGGAGAACGTCCCTTCCAATGCAGCTTGTGCAGCTATGCCAGCAGGGACACATACAAGTTGAAAAGACACATGCGAACCCATTCAGGTAAGTCGATTGTCCATAAAAAGCTGTGTTGTATTTTTCAACAGCTCAGACAAAATACATTTTGTACATAAACTGATAATAATTTATAATGTACATGTTTTTGCTTTAAGGTGAAAAGCCATACGAATGCTACATTTGCCATGCTCGTTTTACGCAGAGTGGGACCATGAAGATGCATATTTTGCAGAAACACACTGAAAACGTGGCCAAATTTCATTGTCCCCATTGTGACACAGTAATTGCAAGGAAGAGTGACTTGGGTAGGTGTCCTTTAAGAGGTGATGGTGTAGAATTATTCAACAGATCCGATCAGTCCAAAACTTTTTGCTGTAAAGGGTAAAAAATGTAGTAACTACATGTAAATTGAGCCAAACTTCCAGTTTTTATCCCATTGTACAGAGTTCATCATTTTTACCACAACTTGTCTGCTTCTTAGAAAAGAATTGTGTGCTTCTTGAGACCCCCTATTTGTTAACCCAGGAACATTTTTCTTGCTTGTGTTGCTCTCTTTTTACATTTGAATGTGGCTCATAGGTAAAGGTTGGGGATCCCTGCTGTGTATTATGACCTGGATGATTGAGACTCTTTATAGACGCATGATAATATACCGTATATACTCGAGTATAAGCCGATCCGAATATAAGCCGAGGTACCTAATTTTACCTAAGAAAACTGGAAAAACGTATTGACTCGAGTATAAGCCCCTCAATGGTGCAGCATGAAAAGCATCCATATACCGGTATACAAAATCTTTAATCCAATAACTAAATATGGCATTTCTGTATTCTTTAAATACAGTAAATTGCTGTTCTGGATGTCACTTCAATGAATACAAAATTATTCTATATAAATTTGATAAAACAACTACTGTCCCACTAGCCATAGAGCTTAGCAAGTTATGTAAACCTCTCATAATATAGAGACCAGTACCTCTCTCTTTTTTTTTTATTTTTTCATTCATGACTGTACATAAGCTGAGAAGAACTGCATGTGGGTACTTTTGATTTAATTAGGTGAGCAGTGATTATGTAAAGAGCTTCAGAGGGGCCTCTTGATATTAATATGAGTGTATTAAGCAAGGCTAGGGCACACGGCTAGCACAAGGATATCATAACCAACTTATACTAAGCATTTCAACAGTGTGGAGTAATGAGAAAAATTGCTCCAGTGGTAGCATTCTATGCCCATAAATCCGCAGGTGGCGGCATATTTAACCTGATCACTTGCTCAGTAGGTATCAGTTACCAGTCTAAGTAAGGCTCTGGTTAGAGGGAGGTGCCACGGTGCTGCTCTTTGTGTCACTTACTGTCATGTTGGCACTCAACACTAACTATATAGTGGGGCTCTGTGCTCTGCTAGGCTGTTCTGCTGCCGTTGTCCTGGCATCCACGGGGGTCCAGGGAGGGGGGGGCTCGGGGGTGCTCCTCAATGTGTCCCTATGTGCTGCGCGCTGCACATAACGTAGCGCGCACGCCGCAGGCACAGTCTGCCTACGGCTCGGGGGGTGCTCCTCCTGTGCTCCAGTGTGTCCCAAAGTGCAGCGGCACGAAGAGCATAATGTCGCGCCCCTTGTACATGCTCCTGAAGGCCGCGCAACTACCGTATTCCATGTAGTTTGGGTGCAACTACCGTATATACCAGAGTATAAGCCGATTGTTACTTTTTAAGCACATTTTTAGGGCTGAAAACTCGGCTTATACTCGATAAATAAAAGTGGTCCTCTATCCAAACACTTTTTTTTCTGTACTGAAGGATACTGTTATTCTTAGCAACTTTGAATACATATTTGTTGAACATTTTCAGTGGTTTTTAGGTTATTAAATGGAGTAAAATGAAGAACCCTCTAATGAGCTGCTTCTTATTTCACAGCCTAACTGGGTAGGGAGGGATTTGATCACAAAGAGGGCTTCTCAATGGAAGCTGATTTGTTTTTATTGTGCTTTTATGAACCAAATGTGACTTCCAGTTTCACATTTAGCCCTGTTTTGTTCAAGAAACAGTCAGTAGGTAAAATGTGTATTTGTATAAATCTTTTTTTTTTCATTTTCCTCAAGGTGTCCATTTGCGAAAGCAACATTCCTACATTGAGCAAGGAAAGAAGTGTCGCTACTGTGACACAGTGTTCCATGAGCGTTATGCACTAATCCAGCACCAGAAGTCTCATAAAAATGAAAAACGATTTAAATGTGACCAGTGTGAATATGCTTGCAGACAGGTATAGTTACTATAAAAATGTTATACAGTACTTTTGTATTGTTGCCTAGGATTAAATGTATCCATATTTTAAAGGGGAAATTCAGGTTATCTAATCAGTGTTTGGTTGGCCTTATTTGTTTTGTATAATTTTTGAATTGTCTGCTTCCGGCAACGAAAAGAGTTTGACAGAATGAATTTATTTTTTCTTATTTGTTTGGCATCTATACATCTCCCCAATTATTGTGTGGTTGCTAGAGTAATTAAGTTATAACAAACCAGTTTAAATCCTGGGTATTATGCCACAAAAAGTGGAGATTGATTCCATATGCTGTTTGAACGCTACTGTTTATCTGACACTAAATTTAACATTAAAGGGATAGTAATGCTTTATTTTACCAGAAAGTGAAGAAGTTATGCCTTTATAATTCGATATAATGGGAAAATCAAGCCTGTCCAAGTGACATCTGCCAGGTTTTTGCCCATATACATCAGTTGGGGTGGTTCTTCGGCCAGATAATCTGCCAAATAGGTCTGGATGACTCTAATCGGTGGCTTAAATCTACCCGTGTGCGATCCTCTCTGATGTGTCAGGAGTAGGTGGGGGCTGTGGGCCAAAATTGGTTTGGGTACCTGTTTACATTTGTATTCAGGCAATTGACGATTGGCAAAACATTTCATACTGTTCATGCACAAAATTTCACATGTTTGTGTTGCAGTCTAAAAAGATATTTAACATTCTTTTTTGTAGGAGCGACACATGATTATGCACAAAAGGACCCATACTGGTGAGAAGCCTTATGCCTGTAGCCATTGTGATAAAACATTTCGACAGAAACAGCTGCTTGATATGCACTTCAAAAGATACCATGACCCAAGTTTTGTTCCTGCAGCATTTGTGTGCTCCAAGTGTGGGAAAACATTTACTCGAAGGGTATGTTTGCATTTTTTCCTTCCTTTACTGGTAGAAGTTAAATTTGGCTTACTATCGCATAACTTAAGATGGTTGCACCCACAGGGGCGTATTTATAATGGAGCACCCAAGGGCCGGTGCATAGGACAGCAGTGCTTGCATGTTTTTTTTGTTTTTTATTTAAAAAAAAAAAAAAAGCCTCTGCAGGGGTCGGGTAGGGGGGTCGGGACACTCTTTGGGAGTGACGTCACATTCACATCACTTCCGCTATGTTGCTTCGTGTAACGTCATGCGCCTAGGGTGGCACTGGACCTATATGCACCCCTGTGCACGTAGAAGGACATTTGAGACTTTTCTTGCTTCAGGGATTCAGAGAGGATGTATTAGTCCATCCCAAAAATTGTCACAAAGCATATGGTGAGAAATGGATGATAGGGAGGTAAATGGGAAACTTGAATACTTCAGACTGGTGCATAAGATTTTATCCACTATGTTTATTTCCATGTGCCGTATCTATTTTCTAACTAATTTAGTTACCCTGAAATATTAGGTGAGTCAGATTAGAGTGGGCATGGTGGTTTGTGTGCAGGTATTAAGGTTTTTGTAAATGTATTTGCTGTTAACAGCAATATGTATCTTACTGTTTAACAACATTTGCACGCTGATCGCCGACTCCTGAAACAGTGTTGCAAGCCACTTGATTAGCACCAATAAAATTTGCAATTTGTTATTTGAGTGATATGGATAAAGCTCTGGGAAAGATTTGGAATCATGGCAATAATGACTTTGTATATAGAGTGTTAAGGATAAAGAAATAAAAAAAAAAAAAATCCCCTGTTGTGAAGAAATGACCTAAAACCTCTGTTCTGTTTGTAGAATACAATGTCAAGACATGCAGATAATTGCACTGGGCCTGATGGTACAGATGGTGAAAATGGAGGAGAAAGTGAAGTGGTTCACAAAAAAGGGAAGCGTGGTCGCAAGAGAAAGATGCGCTCCAAGAAAGAAGGTTCTTCTGACAGTGGTAAGTTTCTTCTATTTTTTTTTTTTTTTTTTTTTTTTTTTCATCTGGCCTGTAAAGCTGTATGTGAAAATGCCTGTGGATTTACTTTGTCTTAATGGGGTCTAGTTATTAGACATGCTGTTTTCAAGAGTTATTACTCTAGTAGAAATTTTTAATATTAGTCATCACAATTCTTTGCTTATTGGAGTATTTTTAAGCTTTCTGGCTCAATGTACCTCATCAGAGACATTTAAAATAGCTCAAGCACACCTGTGCCAATTACTCACATTCCCTGTAGCACATTTAAAGGTGAATACCTTTCCCAGGGTTGTTTGGCTGGTGTTTGAAGCTTCTGGCCTTTGAATCCATTTTATCATCTTATGTAAGACTTGGCTTATGTTTTTAAACTTGTACCATGTAGCCTAATTTAAACATGAATGACAAGCCTCCATGGTACAGCAGTTTATTATTTGCTGCTCAAACACAGTTTTTACCAGTGCAAGGTAACACTAAATTATATTCCAATGCTTTGGTGCTACTTGTACTTTTAATTATGATGTATAAGCCATTCAAGCTGAATTGAGTAAACCAGAATCTCCTTGTGTAAAACACTAAATCGGGTAAACCTTTAAAAATGTAACACGACAATTTCCTGTGTGCTGCAATCAAAAGGTATTTTGTCTCCTACAATGAGTGTGACAGAGCAGTGGAAGAGAAAAAATGTGCTTTGAGGGAGTGGTGACACTTAAAGCAGTACTGGTATGGGACCTGGGTTTCAGGAACGTTTCTGTAATTTTGATCTCCATACCTTTATGTCTGCTTATTTAAAAGTTAAACCCAATAGGCTTGTTTTGCCTTCGGTATTAAATTACGCAGCTTAGCTCCATTAAGTGCAAGCTACTGTTTTATTACAAAGTTTTATAAAAAATTAAAACTATTTGATTAAAATAGACTCTCTTGGAGATGGCCTTCCTGTAATTGAAGCTTTCTGGACAAAATTAAACCATAACAATGAAGTAACTCGGTTTTTAAAAAAAAAAGTACACAATAGATATGTATTCTTGTAGCCTTTTTTTCAGCTGGGTCTTTTTTCCACTTGTATTAATATATTGGTGCTTTATAAATGCAACATAATGTAAAATAAATACTAACGTGATTTGTCTCTTGGCTTTTTTTTAGAGGATAATGCTGAACCTGAGCTGGAAGACGATGATGATGAAGATGAAGACGATGAAGATGAGACACCTGTAGAAATAGAAGCTGATCCTGAACCAGAAGAGCCACTGACTCCACTTCCACCCCCTGCAAAGAAGCGTAGAGGAAGACCGCCTGGTAAAGCCAACCAAGCAAAGCAAAGTATGTTTCCTTTCTGTGATTATGCTGTTTAGTTCATGTCTGTTCTAAGCTCTGCAGCAGAATTGCATCCATATTTATGGTGGCTTCTCTTTTGTGTCTAATGTGTCAGATGTTGTAAAATGCAAA
The DNA here is from genome assembly GCF_000004195.4 of Xenopus tropicalis. Classification (NCBI taxonomy): domain Eukaryota; kingdom Metazoa; phylum Chordata; class Amphibia; order Anura; family Pipidae; genus Xenopus; species Xenopus tropicalis. The sequence goes on from NC_030680.2 coordinate 41,140,790, forward strand.
CTTTGAGGCAAAACATTTTTACCCATTTTGAGTTTGTCAGGGAGTACATTCCAATTTTTTTTTTTCTAAGATTAGCTTAGTGTTGCTCCAGCCAATCTGTCTGCACGAAGAGTTTGAATGCGTTTTGAAGTCTCCACAAATCAAAAATGTTAGCAATTTTATCATTCATATTTAAGATGTGTTCTCTCTACCCAACGGCACCCAAGAGGTGAGATGCTGAACAGTGCACACATTGAGACCATATTTAGAAATGTAGCACTTGTTTTCACATTTTAAATTAGTTGATATGCACTTTCTAGATTGTAATAGTGTCCTAGGGTTGTTTTTGGCCTTGCATTGTATAAATTATGCTTTTTTTTTTTTTTTTTTTTTTTCTTGTGGTCAATTTAAAAATTGATATTGTAGTGCTGCTGGGTTTTTTTATTTATCCCATAAAACTACGCATAATTGGTATTTACGTTCTCTGGAACATGGGGCTTTTAAAGTTTAACTTTGCACATATGATAAAAGTGCAAAGCTCTGCTGGCACTCATAGGGTTACATTTTTGGATATTGTCCCCATATTTTTAATTTTTTCTGTATTAATATTTTAAAAGTCCAATTCTTCAGTACTAAAGTGATTTCATTTAACTTTTCAGATGCAGCTGTTATTCAGGTGGATGATCACAGCAACAGAGCAATTGAGAACATAATTGTTCAGGTGAAGAAAGAATCCGACCTAGAAGCAGAGGGGGGTGTGGAGGCTGCTGTACCAACACCTGCAGTGGAGGCACCAAATGGAGACCTTACTCCAGAAATGATACTGAGCATGATGGACCGGTGATGCAGGCAAAACCCATTGCCTTGCTTTATTGAACTGGCTCGAGCTGTGTTTAAATGGCTCATTACTATTTTATGAGATCTGATAATTTTATTTTTAACTTTGCTTTGTGGATTTTTTTTTTTTAAGATCTGTTTTACCATGTCTGTACAGGAAAACCTCTTTCAAGTAAAGCAAAACATACTGGCTATCCAAAATTCAACAATATTTTCAGGCCAATCATGGAATCAGTTAAGAGGTTTCCTTTAGATAAAATATTCTCTTTTGCGGTTAACCCAAAATCTGCCAGGGAAAACTAAAATTTTACTTAAGAGTATAAATTTCCCTAAATGAATTCTACCCAGAATGGCTCAATCCCAGTCTTTATTTACATGGCTTTAATTAATTTAAAAAAAAAAAAAAAGTAAATTTATACCATAAACCTATTGCTTTTGTTGAAATAGTTGTAAGTTTCTAATAGGGATCACTGTATACTAAGATGCACCTACCATTTTTATCAGTTGTAAATGCAGATTATGGTTGGGTGTTCAGTTCAAACTCTTTCAAAATCGTTCTAAGGTAGGTAAAACCTGTTTGCAAACAATTCTTGATGTCTGCAAGTAGTATATTCAGCATGCTTTAAAGTTCTAGCAAACAGATTTTCTTTTCAATCTTTGTTTCGATGTGCAGAACCGGAAAACAAAGACTATGTAAATAACTTTTTTTACATTTTAATCTTTTTCTATCAAGATGTTTGAATAACTACAGAAGGATGTGGTGAGCAAAATAATTTTAATTACTGGCATATGGGAAAGTTAAAATATTTGGGCAATGTGCATAGTGGAAAGAATACAGATCATGATTTGTGTTTTCAAAATGTATAACATGCTTTTTATGATACAGTTGTTACCCTCTTCACATGTCTGCTCGCTGTAAAATATTTAATTTTACGCTCCTCTGTGTCGGTCACAATGTGTTTAGGTGTCAAGTGACGGTAGAACCGCAATTTATAGGGATAGATTTTGGTTCCATTTCAGCCTATCCCTACAGCACATTATTCTGAAGCGCTGTTCTTCCCATCCCATAATTATAGGACTCGTGCACAGAATGTGGAAATACCTTTATATGACAAGTCAAAAAAATTTAAATTTTTTTTTTTTTTTTTTTTTTTTTTTTTTACAATCTTTATTCTTGCTAAACTTTTATTTCCTCCAATGTACTGCTTTTAAGAGCTATCAATATAGAAATCTGGATAGATAAACGTTTTTGTACCTTGCTGTCCTGTGATATTTTCATTTTAGAAAGCCAACAAGGATAAACTGTTAAATTGTGGTGAAAAGGAAAATGTAGAAAGGATTTTTGAAATGCAATTGTACCAGTGTACAGCTAATAAATAATAATGGATTCATATGGAGCTCTCGCATCTTACTTGTTCGCAGATTTGCCAGGTTTCGTGTGGAATGGTTAATAAACTGTGTGATGACTTCAAAATGTTTATTAAAGGGGAACTGTTGTTAAAGTGTAATATGAACTTTGTCTCCTAGACAAAGTTAAATTCTGTACTATGCTGAAATCAAGTTAATCTTCACTATACCCTTCTTTCTCTTCACGTAGCAACCTGAATCAGATTGGGGTATTCTCCCTTTGCATATACAGGTATGGAACCAGTTATCCAGAATGCTTGGGACCTGGGATTTTCTGGATAAGGGGTCTTTCTGGAATTCGGATCTTCTACCTTAAATTTGCTTGAAAAAATTATTTAAACAGTAATTAAACCAACTTGGATTGTTTTGAATTATTTGATTAACATGGAGTCTGAGAGATGGCCTTTTGGCCGTAATTTGGAACTTTATGGATAGTGAGTTTCTGTATAAGGGATCCAATACCTATACAATGTATTATAGCTAACTTTTTCTAAAATAACCAACTCCAACACAAAGCTGTGTAAATAGAGATGAGTTGCTGAGATGGGAACAGTGCAGAGTAACTTGATTTCAGAAACTGTATATCATTTAACAAATTTAGGGGCTTATTTCTATGGAATAAAGCTTACATTCAATTTTCACTTTTGAAATGCTGGTGAAACAGAAACCACCAAGTTCTTGCACATGTGCTGTCAGTTTGCACACCCAGTATGAAGGTCATTTCCTGTAATGCATGCATTATATGTCCTAGAGTTTTTGTGTATAGACTCCAAAAGGAAGTGCAAACAAATTGCCCCAGAGATCACTTCACCTACTGAAAATTCAACACATTTACTGCATTTTTGTGGGGTAAAAAACACCCCCCCCACACACACAAATATATATATTTTTGGAAAGTACACAGTGGGGGGAATTCAAAATGGGCACCCATGTCTTTCTACTCCAAACTACAGAGTCGCAATGCTTTCCCAAAATTGCCGGTTTTGATGAAATACCTGAAAATCACATAAAATCTTCCACTTTCAAGCTCCTTATCTCCCACATTACATTAGGTACCAAGAAAACACCCTAAATATGAAAGCCAAGGGTCCGCTGAACAGTTTGATGCCCATTGTGCATAGGAACCCCAAAGTATCTGGTATTTAGAGACCCCAAAAAGATGTTAGTGCATAAATATTTTATGGCATATAAATTAGGTGGTGTATTTTTCGGTAGTAGAAATATTTGATGCCCAATATGCATAGATTTACCAAACTATGTGACAGAGGTACCCAAATTGATACAATACGGAATGCAATAAAACCGCTAACATCACATTATTTTTTTTTTTTTTTTTTTTTGTAAGGCCAAAAAGACCTAGTGTAATTTGCAGTCAGAATAACAGTTTGAATCTTTTGGCCAAATTAGTTTTATGGACAAAGTCAAGCAAATGCTTGTGCAAAACCAAAAATGCAATAAAATTACTAAATATGCACCAAAATCACAGATGTATGTAATATAAGCGCCAAAATAACATACAAAAGGTATTGCGCAATGCAGTTAGCGAATATGCTATCCGCAAAGGCAAAAAAAACATTTTGTTTAGACAAAAATAAACACAATAAAAAAATCCAAAAAAATTGTATGCTATCAATGTGTGACCCCCCCCAACCCCCAAATGTATGTTTGTGTATGTATAAGTGTGTGTTTGTGTGTTGTTTTTACTAACCTGGAAATGGCAGGCAAGCAGATCATGCTGGAGGGCATACAGGGCCACCTTCATTCTCATCCAGTAAGTGGGTGGCACTGTGGGAGGGCGGAGGCAGAAGACCAGGAGTCACGTAGTAACCGTGTGCCTGCTGTTTCCTATGTGGCCCCATGGCGATTGTTCCCTGCCTCTGCGCATTGCCTAGGGCTGGGGAATGAGCAGGGAGTGAAGGAGCAGCTTTAAAAGATTCTATTAAGTGCTAGCAGAAATTTGCATATCCTACTTACGATTATGCTCTCACTTTAAGGGTATTTCCTGGAGGAAACCTGGGCAGGTATAATTCCCGTCCTTTAGACCAATTTGGCAGCCCCCGACGGATCTCCCTTATCGATATCTGTCCAAAAATTGGCCAGGTCATGGGCAGGTTTGATTTTCCCTGCCAGATCGGGTACCACAATGGCTCATTGACGTTGTCCTCTGATTGATAGCACCTATTACCTAGTGCAGTGATCCCCAACCAGTGGCCTGTGGGCAGCATGTTACTTACCAATCCCTTGGATTTTGCTCTCAGTGACCTAAAAGCAGGTGCTTATTTTTGAATTCTTTGCTTGGGGGCAAGTTTTGGGGGGTATCCTTACTGGAGAAGGATCTTGGGCGTTTTGTAGATAACAAGTTGTCTAATTCCAGGCAGTGTCATTCTGTGGCTACTAAAGCAAATAAAGTGCTGTCTTATATTAAAAAAAAAAAGGGCATTGACTCAAGGGATGAAAACATAGTTTTGCCCCTTTATAGGTCCCTGGTAAGGCCTCACCTTGAGTATGCAGTGCAGTTTTGGGCTCCAGTCCTTAAGAAGGATATTAATGAGCTGGAGAGAGTGCAGAGATGTGCAACTAAACTGGTAAAGGGGATGGAAGATTTAAACTATAAGTTTAGACTGTTGGGGTTGTTTTCTCTGGGGAAAAGAGGCGCTTGCGAAGGGGACATGATTACTCTCTACAAGTACATTAGAGGGAATTATAGGCAGATGGGGGATGTTTTTTCCCCCCCCCCCTCATAAAAAGAATCTGTGCACCAGAGGCCACCCCTTTAGATTAGAGGGAAAAAATTCAATTTAAAGCAGCATAGGTGGTTTTTCATGGCAGTGAAGTGCCCTTCCAAGTGATGTTGTGATGGCAGAGTCTGTTAATGTCATTAAGAGGGGCCTGGGTGAGTTCCTGAACAAGGATAATATCCAAGGCTATTATGACACTAAAATCTACAGTTAGTATTGATGTTGGTATATATAATATATATATATATACCACCCAGTGCAAGTAAAAATAAACATTTAAAGAAATAATTTGAATAAAAGCTAGATGGGCCCCTGATAACGCTGGACACCTAGGGGCACATTTACTAATCGACGAACGTCCGAAAAGCGTCCAAATGCATTTTTTTCGTAAGGATCGATATTTTGCAATTTTTTCGTAAATTGTCGCAAATTTTTCGTAGCGTTATGGCGTGCGTGAATTGTCGCGACTTTTTCGTAGCCATCGCGCTGAGTACGAAAGTTTCGGATTCATTCAAGCTTCAGTATCGTGACTTTCCTTGGGCCAGGTTGGAGCTGCAGAGTGCTATTGAGTCCTATGGGAGGCTTCCAAAATCATGCAAAGTTTGAAAGTTTTGCCCGCCGTTTACGAGCGCTCAATACGAAAAAGTCACGACAATATACGAGCAAATTGTAACGGCTACGAAAAAGTCGCGCTAGTCGTAACGGCTACAAAAATGACGTGACAATTTACGAAAAAGTAGTAACGACTACAAAAAAGTCGCAAAATGTTCATTTCCAATCCGAATTTTTCCCATTTGGATTCGTGGATTAGTAAATCAGCCCCCTAGGCTACAGCCTCAGTTAGCCTGTGCATTAATCCGCCCCTGCAAACAGCAGCGATGATTAACACCTGCGAGACAAAAGAGGATGGCCACATGGCACTCACAGAGTCCAGAGCAGTTTTCAGCAGACAGCAGCATTGGCCCAGAGTCTTAGAACGAACTCTTCCTGATTAGTATTATCTTGTGGCTACAATTCCACAATCACATTGAATTGGCTGCATGAATGGCACTTATATCACATTAATGTAATGTCTATATTCCTTTTTCTATATAGGGTCCTTCACCATTTGAAATTATATAATAAAATATGGAGACCAGCGGCAATTTAGACAGCTAGTTATATTGCAATTTAGAGATATAGCTCTTAACAACATAAATCTTAATATGTTAAAATGTTGATTCCCACAAAAAAAGTCAGTGATTTGACAGAATCCTATATTGGACAATCTTTACTAACATCTCCTTTCGTAATCATGCTTTTGCTGCACAGACTAGGGAGGCAGTGCTCCATTCATTTGAGGTGTGTCCTTATCAGTGTGTCCTGATAGAGACAAATCAGAGTTCTGTAATATTCTACAATAGGCCTCTGACCATTTTCTTTAAATCCAAAAATGGTTTCTTTTTCACAGAGTGCCTGTGCTTTTCTATTTCTTTTTTTTTTTCATTTGATAGAATATTTTTATTTATCTACTAGAATTATTGGATCCATGGCCTACAGTATGCAGTTATCACTATCTGCGAAGGAATACACCAGGATGGCATTTGCTTAATAAATTCTTACAACCTGAAAACTATAGGCCTGTTAGTCTGACATCAGTAGTAGGAAAACTTTTGGAAGGGGTAATAAGGGATAGGGTACTTGAATACATTACAGTTCACAATACTATTAGTTTGTGCCAGCATGGTTTTATGCGTAACAGATCTTGCCAGACTAATTTAGTCGCCTTTTATGAGGAGGTGAGCAGGAACCTTGATGCTGGAATGGCAGTTGATGTCATCTACTTGGACTTTGCTAAAGCGTTTGATACAGTACCTCACAGAAGGTTAATGATCAAATTAAGGAATATTGGCCTAGAACATAATATTTGTAATTGGATAGAGAACTGGCTGAAGGATAGAGTACAAAGAGTGGTTGTAAATGGAACATTTTCTAATTGGACCAGTGTGGTTAGTGGAGTACCGCAGGGGTCAGTCCTTGGTCCTTTGCTTTTTAACTTGTTTATTAATGACCTGGAGGTGGGCATAGACAGTACTGTTTCTATTTTTGCTGATGACACTAAATTGTGCAAAACTATAAGTTCCATGCAGGATGCTGCTGCTTTGCAGAGCGATTTGACAAAATTAGATAACTGGGCAGCAAACTGGAAAATGAGGTTCAATGTTGATAAGTGCAAAGTTATGCACTTTGGTAGAAATAATATAAACGCAAACTATCTACTGAATGGTAGTGTGTTGGGGGTTTCCTTAATGGAGAAGGATCTAGGGGTTTTTGTTGATAACAAGTTGTCTAATGCCAGGCAGTGTCATTCTGTGGCTACTAAAGCAAATAAAGTGCTGTCTTGTATAAAAAAGGGCATTGACTCAAGGGATGAGAACATAATTTTGCCCCTTTATAGGTCCCTGGTAAGGCCTCATCTTGAGTATGCAGTGCAGTTTTGGGCTCCAGTCCTTAAGAAGGATATTAATGAGCTGGAGAGAGTGCAGAGACGTGCAACTAAACTGGTTAAGGGGATGGAAGATTTAAACTATGAGGTGAGACTGTCAAGGTTGGGGTTGTTTTCTCTGGAAAAGAGGCGCTTGCGAGGGGACATGATTACTCTGTACAAGTACATTAGAGGGGATTATAGGCAGTTGGGGGATGTTCTTTTTTCCCATAAAAACAATCAGCGCACCAGAGGTCACCCCTTTAGATTAGAGGAAAGGAGCTTCCATTTGAAGCAGCGTAGGTGGTTTTCACGGTGAGGGCAGTGAGGCTGTGGAATGCCCTTCCTAGTGATGTGGTAATGGCAGATTCTGTTAATGCCTTTAAGAGGGGCCTGGATGAGTTCTTGATCAGAATATCCAAGGCTATTGTGATACTAATATCTACAGTTAGTACTAGTGGTTGTATATATAGTGTATGTATGTGAGTGTATAGATTGGTAGGTGTGGGTTAAGTGTGCTGGGTTTACTTGGATGGGTTGAACTTGATGGACACTGGTCTTTTTTCAACCCTATGTAACTATGTAACCAGAGAATTAGCTTTTTGAGCTTTTCAGATTCTAGGTTTTCCTAAATATATTAAAGGTTGAAAAAAAAAAGTTTAATTGTGATTTAATTTTTAATCGAATGTAGAAAAATTGAATTTCAAAATGAATAAATATGCCTCTCCAACAGGAGCAACAATTTTGTTTTTACATATACCAGAAACAAAAATTATTTTATGTATATAAATACAACTGATTTGGAAAGTCCCATGTCTCCTAAATGCATCAATACCAAATATATATAGTTTTATTGAGATTTCTCACTTGTATAGGTCAAAAACTCCCAGCAGTACACTACCAAATTTCCAAAGCACTGCTCCAGAAAGCGGCATACTTTAGATTTCAAGGCCAAAAATTCCACTAACAGAAGGTTTATCCCTGAAAATTAGACATTTTTAGAAAAAAAGATTCTGGGGAATCCAGAGTAGACACAACTGTCTGTCTACTCCAAACTACTAAGTTGCAATGCTTTCCTAAAGTTAATGTTTTATTAAAATTGTGAAATTTTCGAAAAATTGCTTCAAAGCTTCCAGCCTATAGTGTCTTATCTCCTACAGGTCATAAGGTACCAATATAAAACATCCTAAATATGAATGTCAGGGGTCTACTGAACAGTTGCCCAATATTTATAGGTTTACATGTGGCATGTAGGGGCCCCAATGTGAACATACCCCCATATGATCTATCATTTCTGTAATTTCAGCTCCTGCAAAATCAACACATATAATTTTGGAAAGTACACATTTCCCTGAATTTAAAATGGGTACACATTTTTTCTACTCCACAGTACCTAGCCACAAAACTTTCCTAAAGTTGGCAATTTTGATGACATTCCCAAAATTCCTCAAAGCTTCCACTTTGCAGCATCTAATCTCCCACATAGTGTTAGGTACCAAGATAAAACACCCTAAATATGAACGCCAGGGGTCCACTGAACAGTTTAATGCCCAGTATGCATAGGTTTACCTAAGTATTTGGAATGTGGGGGCCCTAAAATGAAAATACCCCTATATGCTCTATCATTTTCAGCAAAATCAACACATTTACAAAATAGTATGCTCACCCCAGAAAGCCATATATATATATATATATATATATATATATATATTACACATTCCCCTGAATTCAAAATAGGTAACCTCTTTCGACTTCAAAGTACCAAGCCACAAAGCTTTCCTAAAGTTAGTGGGTTTTTTTTTTTTTGTATTTCAACACATCTTTATTGAATAACATACAATGTAGTTACAGCATTATTGTCGTAGTGATTAGAGCATATGTTTACAATCAAATGTTCTCAGTTATAAACAATAAGTGGTATAAGGTAATAAAAGAGGGGAAGAGGAGTGGGCCAGTGGAGGAGGGGAGACAGAAGGACCAAAGACCATCAGAAGGCCGAGTTCGGGGGGGATCAAGGAGGAAAAATAGAAGAGGGAAAGGAGAGAAGAGGGGACCAGAAAGAACTACACGACATTTTCAAGGTAGGTAGCAATATGATACATTTACATTAACTCGGTATGGCATGGCACTAAATACAATAATAGTCATAGGCTGTTGTGAGAATTTAGGTAAGAGAGCCAAGGCTGCCAGCACGACATAAACTCCTGCTGTTTCTCATGGATGGAGGAAGTGATTTCTTCCATTGTGTATATTTCATTCATGACTGCAAACCATTCCTCTATAGTAGGAGGATTTTCGTCTCTCCAGTGTCTAGGGATAAGAACCTTAGCAGCAAGGATCATCTGTAGTAAGAGACTGTGTTTAAAAATATATTCAGGTGTATCTGTATGATATAATAATACTAATTGGGGAGTTAGTGGTGTTTGGCAGCCCAGGATCTCTTGGCAGGTAGATTGTATACTATTCCAAAAATGTGACAGTTTCGGGCATGTAAACCAGATATGGGTAAGTGACCCCTGTGAGGAGTTACATCTCCAGCATGTATCATTTGCTAGTAGGTGCATTCGGCAGAGTTGGAGTGGGGTTCTATACCTAAGTTAGTGGTTTTTATGACTTCTCTAAGAATCCCCTAACATTGTCGCAATTTGCAGCATTTATCTTAAAGAATTTCTTACATACAATGACACATCACCCTAAATATGAATGCCAGAGGTCTACTGAACAGTTTGATGCCCAATACGTGTAGATTTACCAATATGATATGTACAAACCCCAAATGAAAATGAGTGCATTTGAATTTTCGCTGCTAACTCAGCAGCTGCAAATAAGACCCCCTGGTGCATATCATGTGTCGTAAGACCCCCTTAATGTACAGAGACCCCTGAAAAACATATATATTTTTTTAATGTATACATTCTGATGAATTCAACATGGGTAAAGAGTCTTTTCTACACCAAAATACCAAGCTGACATTTCTGAAAATCGCCTAAAAATGTTGCAATTTGCCGCATTTATCTCACACAATTTCTTTCATACAAAGGCAAATCGCCCCAAATATAAACACTTAAGGTCTACTGCACAGTTTGATGCCCAATATGCATAGATATATCAAAGTCTGTGGTATGTACTCACCCCAAAATTAAAATAGGGCATATGGATTTCTCGCCTGCCAACTCAGCCCCCTGACCGTATTATTATTACCCCCTAACTATACAGAGACCCCCAGAAAACCATATTTTTTTTAAAAAAAGTACACATTCTGATGAATTCAAAATAGGTAAAGATATTTTTCTACACCAAAGTACCACATGGCAAAGCTATGCTAAAAACAGATCAGGAATACCAATACAGGGATAAAAATACAATAAAACCACAAAAATTGTGAAAATCAATGAAATAACAAAATTAGTCACACAACAGCGTTAGAATACCTGATCCAATAGTCACGCTCTCAAAATAAAGAGTTTTAGGGAAAAAAACAACAGACAAAGGAGTAAAATGAATAAGTTAAATAAAAAAAAATTGGTTGTGAGTGTTTGTGTATACATGTGTGTATACATCTAAAAGTTGTGTGTGTGTATATGAGTCTCTATAAGTGTGCTAAAGTGTGGAAAATAAACACCTATTGTTTCTTTCACTTAGGGGTAGATTTACCAAAACCCGAATTTGAATCCCGAATGGGAAAAATTTGGATTGTAAACGAAAATATTACGACTTTTTCGTCGCCGACGCTACTTTATCATATTTTTCACGACTACTTAGCTGCCATCGCGACTTTATCGTATTGAACAATCGTAAATGGCGGGAAAACCTTTCTGACTTTGCATGATTTTGGAAGCTTCCCATAGGAATAAATGGCACTCTGCAGCTCAAACCTGGCCCAAGGAAAGTCACGATACCGAAGCTTGAATGAATCTGAAACTTTCGTACTCGGCCCAACAATACGATTTTTTGCGACGGAGACGAAAAAGTCGCGAAAGATACATGCAAGATACGAAAAAGTCTCAAAAATACCGATCATTCAAAAAAAAAAAAAAAAAAAAAAAACGCATTCGGCGTGTTCGTGGATTGATAAATGTTCCCCATAATGTACTCAATGGAACCCAAGGCTAATAATAACAAAACACCCTGTCCTTCTTGGGTGCTATTCTCATGTCTACCTCTAGGTGGGGCATGGAAGCACATTTACGCTGAATATTGTGTACAATTTTGTATTATTTAAAAAAACTCCCCAAGCTTTTACTTGCCAAGTTTCTTCTCGTGACTTTTTGTGTGTTTTCTTTCTTTACTGCTATTTAAGGGTGTTTGCGTTTTTTCTTGAATTGAGAAAAAATGCAATTTTGATAAATATCCCCCATAGGGTAATATAAAAAAAACTACACCATCAAAATCATGACAGAATGTATGTTATGACATAATACATTAATACATTAGTAATTTAGTATTTCCGTTTTTAATTTTAATACTATTATTTTCTAAAATGTGATGTCACAGCATTTTGAAGGAAGAGTTAATTTATTTAAATGTAGAGTGCCAAAGAACAGTGGGAAGATTGCTCTTCCTGTTCTAACCTGATTTCCTTTGTTCACAAACCATATACTCATGAATAGGTGGAGACAGCGCGGGGTCTTCCTGTGCAGATTAAGAATACACAACAGAAATACATGTTACATTTAAATTCAGATACATCTTCAGATATGTCAGACGAACTTCAAGCCATCAGTTATGAAATGCAAGGTAAGGTACCTTTATGTGTGTGTATTTATATGAAAAATGTTTAGGCTGTTTTAAAATGTTTGGTTTCTTATGATTTTCTTTTAAAAAATTAATTCTCAAGTTGGTTTCAATTTTTACACAGTGTAGGGACTGCAGTGTTTTATGGGTTTTGCCACTTTCTCCTATTCTTCTATTTTTAAATACTACAAATAAATACATTTTCTAAGACCCTTGGTATAGTCACAGACACATGTTTATGGTTACCTTGGAAAAATATTTGCCAAAGAGCAAAACAAATTAATGCCATACTCTCTCTGTTTAAATACAGCCCTGACCTGAAATTATACTATTAAGCACAAAATTACATGTCAATTAGAGTTGCTGTTTCACCTTGTGCATCTTATTAGCATTTAACTTTGTTGCTAATGAACTGTTGTGACTTCAGTACCAGGGAAATTTCTCAAGTTGTCTATTTTCAATAAGGAAACTAGTTTCAACTGTGAAAAGAAAATAACTCTCTAAAGTCTACATTTTGTAAACTAAACTAAATATATCTTGGACATATATCTAATCCACATTCTGCATGGCTAATTAGTTAAATATTCATTGTTATTAACAAATAATTCTAAAATTCCACAATATTATGCTGCCCTTGCTAATGCTACTGTTCACGACTAATCTCCCTGCAATGCCATCCCTAGAATGTAAATTGCCGGTGGGATGGCATATGCGTTGCAGCGCTGTTCCGCAGTCGTTTCCTCTGAAGACAACCTCGGGCTACTGCGGGACATCGCAACGGCGCGTATGCCATCCCACTGGCGATTCACATTCTAGCCGGTGGGACGGCATCGCGGGGGCGACTAATCTCCCCGTGTACCCCTGCCCTAAGTGTTAATTAGCTTTGCAGGATGTGGATTTAAGAAGTGGTTTTAAAGGGGTTGTAGGACCCAACCAGAAAGGAGGATGTAAAACACCTGTTTAACTTAATGTATGTAACCAATATAACAAACAAATACATTAAAGCATAGGACAGTAAACTGTACTACTTTAAGATCATTGCCTTAATTCATAGTTTGGAATTATATTAGTGGTCCACTGAGAAACCTTTGTATAAATAAATGCCCCCCCTTCCCCTAGCTACGGCCTGTTATCTTTTTAAATAAAGAGCAGCTCATAATACAAAAGCTTCTCAGTGGATTGCTGGTTCTTTTTTGTTTGTTAGAATGTGACTTTAGTCAAATGTTGTCCTGAATAGTGCAAGAAATAAAAAAGTAACTATTTCTTAATTTAAACAAACAAAAAGTATGTTCAATACAATCCCTATTGAAAAAGGTGGTTTACTAAAAGGTTACCCATAATTAGTGTGCTTAAACATATGCGCACACAGATTTTGAGGCCACTGCACAGCTTAGGATCCAAAATATAATTTTGCACAAACAAGACATCAGAAGGGACATATGGTCTCATATAAAAACATAAAACTTACTGTCCTTTAAAATATTATAAATCATAATGTTAAACAATTACAATTCTTAATTTATTTCCTTAGGAAAGAACTGTAATAGCATTAAGTGCAACCTATGTGGCTTAAATCAAACACCAACTGTGGGTTCATTTAAAAGGTAACTGAAAAAAGGAAATGTACGTATAGGCTTTTCATCAGTATATACAACACAGGGGCCATTGTTACAGGACTCACAGTGTAGCTGAGCAGAAGGCTTGTCAGATATTGCAGGAGAGTTAATGTAACACTCCTGGATTGATAAAGAATTGATGTAATTACAATTTTTAAATAGGGATTACGACCTTATTCTGGCAGAGAATGGCATTATATCAAATACATTTGTAGTACATCAAAGTAGTAGATATGAACTACACAGATCTGCCAAAACTTTTGACACATACCACATAAATGTTTCTAAGTTAGGGTCTGTTGGTTGGTGATATTTGTAAATGGATAGACAACAGACCGAAAGAGACTAATTATAAATAATGATTAATCTTATTGTGGTGTTATAAGTTGTATGCCTATTCTGGGTCTATTTTTATATAGATTTTTAATTAAGGACCTGAAGAGGAAATTAAAAACAGTATATCTGTGTCTAGGATGTCACATCTTTGCAAGGGGGCTTTGCTGAACTCAGTAAATAAGTGCCAGATGATTCAAGCAGGGTTCAACTGCTGGCGGGACACCAGGAAAAAACCTGGTGGGCCTCGGCCCTCATCTCCAAAGACAGTCCTCATAGTGATATACTAAAATATAATAATTCGTTTTACTAAAATGTGAAATGTGGAAGCAGTTCTGCAGGAAGAAAATTACAATTTTTCTAGTAAGATCTCCATCTGTTAATTTGTGCGTCACATCCTTATGCTTAGTTCCAAGTTAGCAGATGAATCAGATAATGTCTCAGGAACCCTAGGAACCTTCCTATATGACATGATGTCAGTGTTCCTATCAGTGCAGGGCTGCAGGGGTACTATCTGACATGCATATTAGTGTTGAAAACTAGAAGAAAGGCCCCGTGCAAAGGCATGGAGTATACACATTGGAAGTGGTCTGACTTCCCTAAATAAAACCAGCTGAAGCAGTTAACATCAGCGTCAGACCATGGTGTGCAAGGCCCACCGGGAATGCTACCAATAGGGTCCCCACACGCCCTCAGGGGCCCCCGCCGCTTACTCACTGCCAGCCCCCCCGCATGCATACCTTATACTTTTTTTTACTTAGAAAATGTATTTCTTTGTCTTTTAATAAGACTACTAGGTAAATCCTTATTGGAAAATTACCTAGTAGTGCTTATGGATAATAGACTAATGTGTATCAAGCAATGTCAGTCAATAGCAGCAAGGACCAGAAAGGCAGTGTTCTTTACATTATTAATAAGTCCACATATAGACTAAGCAGTGCTGTCTAGACAGTGGGAGTCATTTATAAAGTTTGCGCAGCACACATTTTTTTTGAAAATGGTTGTTTTGTGCATGTTTTCCTGAAATCACTTACATTTTGCACTGATTGCCCATCTTTCTTTTTTATTGGGAATCACAGTGAAATACGTAAATTGTAAATGAGGTTGCGATTTTCATGGGCATGCCTTCTGTGCATGTTAATGTGCGCAAATTTAGTGCCAATTTTCACTCTGCGAATATAAATATGCAAAATATTTGCAATTTGCGAATATGCCATAATTAAAAAGCTTCAAGAACAGTCGCACTGCGAATAAAAATTTCTGCACTGTGCAAATTTTATAAATGACCCCCAGTATCTATAAAGCATATGACTGAGGTAGAAAGTCCAGGAAAGAGAAATTCAGCAGATAAAAGGTATCAGCTGAACTGCTGGCCAGGATACAAAGTGTCTAAGGGGGCCCATGATCCCTATGTATACAAATCAACATGAAGTTTGCTACTTTGGCAAAAGGTTGAACTTGTACCTTTTTTCAAGATCAACTGCTAAATAACAATTTAAGTGTATATCTAGCATATAATATGTATAATTAAAGTGGCAGCATATACTCAACATGAGCTCAGTAAAAATGTCTTCTGCTGAACATACTATTATTATTATTATTATTATTATTATTATTTATATAAGACATATTATATATAGCATATCATGTCCCACAGCACATTACAGAGTAGGGGATACAAACCAAGACATGATGAGTTTACATATACAGACAAACATTTCACCAGAATAGAAGCACATTTACAATTGCATATTGATAGACAATAGGGGGAAGCTTGCAAGGGCTTACAATCTAAAATTACATACTTTTTTGTCCGTTGTTTTAATTAGCAATGTGCAAATGTCTATGGCTTTTGTTGATTTTTGTACTAAACAAGAAATTAAACCACTTTCACTTTAACTCTTCCTTTCTCACTTGCCAATTCTGTTTCCAGAGAAGAAACTAGCAAAACCAATTACTAGTAAATCTCAAGATAGGCCTGTCATTTCCCATCAGCCCTGCTGCAGAAGTGTCTACAAATTATTTACTTGGCTGTTTAGTCTTGATTTTTTTTTTACATTCATCTAAATCAGCTGAATGAAGTAAGGGTCAGGTGATTGGAAGGCAATGTCATCAATATCAATTTCTTCAAATGAGTTCTGAGAGCTTGATAGTTGCTTAGGATCATTATCAGGTTGCATCACAAATGGCCAAATAATTGCACATGGCACTGAAAATTAATGTGGTAGCTCCTTTGAATTTAAATTACTCTATTCAGGTCATTTACATTGTTGAGCATTATATAAATGTTACCTTGTTCTTGATAGGCTTTCCAGACAAATGAAATCAATACAGATATAAAACTCCAAGCCAGTGCTAGCATCAAGGTGAAGACAAACACATGTTGATTGTTTTGAATAACAAAGAATAAATACACATACTTCAATTGACATTTTCCTAAATTATATTTTGAAATTTAAGGTTACATTGGTTGAAATTCTCAAAAAAATGCTAAAACAACAGGAAGGGTCCTTTCTGAATGCAGTGTAGTGTGTAAAGTGTGTACAGTGTTTTATTCTAGAATTTTAGCATCATTGTGACAGCACAGAAAACTGGGCCTGGTGCAGTTAATGCCAAATGAGTCCCAACCAATGCAACTGCTGTAAGTAGAGGTCACGGTTGTGGACTGTGTCTGCTGCTCTCTAATTTGTGCATCTGAATAACATGCAAGTTAGAAGGCAGGTAGGGGTGGGAAGGGGACCTACATATACCCTTTTTATATAAACTTTTTCAAGTTCCAATGGGAATTCCCTTCTATAGAATCCAACCACAGTATGTTGTCTTTGAAGATAATTACAGGCTTATTCTGTAAAAATGTTTGTTGTATGATTTGCCAGATACATTGTATTTGATTTCATTGACAGTTACTTCATTACCTAATCTGTGTGGCCTAGCATTTAAAGGTATATAAATAGAAGTCAAATAAAAAGACATGAAGACTACTTGAAAATAGTTTCAGAATATCTTCTTCATACTAAAACTGAATACAAAGGTAACAAACCCCTTTAGAACTCTGATTTTCTTAGCATTCCTAATTCCTTTGTCAAACAGTTGTGAAAAAGATTGTTTAGCAAACAGGCAGGGTAACATTAACTTAAGGAAGAAAATATAGAAAATGTATTGAAGACAGACTGGGTATTTATTTGGGCCAGTAGAGAACCTGACACCCTGGGTCCACTCTCATAGCCATTATACATAGATCAGCCTGGCTTTTAATTAGGCCCATCTTGGAAATAAGAATAGACTGATAGGGATTGCCATAGTCTGCCGCTTTTATTGTTACACCACTGGTTATAGCATTACGGGAGATAAAATGTTTACAAGATGCTATAATGAAGAAAATCCTAATTAATATAATAATGTCTATGATGAAAGAGAAACATTTTTGCTTTACAGGATAATGAATGGTAATGATAGTAATTTAGGATATACAACATTATATCAAAATGCGTGCACATGCTAACACATTCTGTTGGTTTTCTCAACATTAATCATAGTCTGCACTAATTAAAGTGGGTCTTGCATACATTGGCTTTATATCTGGGTTGCATCTGTGTGTTTGGGTGGTTTACCAACATTTTGCATATACAAAAAGTTTGTAAACCTTCTTGCTGGTGTTAGTTTTCTCCTACATAAAAAGAATATGGTGTAAATGGTGTGAATAACCTATTGTTTATCTTTAAAAGTATGCTTTGTATGTAGCACATGTAGGAAAGAATGGCTTCCTGTATAACAGGCAGGTTTATACATAGCTGTTCTTGCATTATCTAGTGTGCCATTTACACTGTGGTTTCCTGAAGCATCGCCATTTTAAGAGACTTCAATCTAGTCTCAATCATTATCGTCACTAACACAATCATAATTATGTTCCCTTTTTTATAGCATACTTCATTTTTTTACTTGGATTGCAATAATAAATTTAATTAAAGTAAACATAATTCCAAGAAAAAGGAAAGCTGTGATTAACTCCTGGAAGATTAGTGTATTAAAAGCCCTTAATAATATTTATATATCCTTTTACATTGTGTTTGTTCATTATATAAGAAATGTAGTCCCGTTTGATACACACACACATATATATATAGAGAGAAAGAGAAAGATATGTAGGTACACCATAAACAGTTCCTTTACCTGTGTGACCAAACAGAGAAACAACATAAAGAATGCATATGATTTGCTGAATTAGTCTTCCAAAGATTTATTATGCTCAACATTTTAGTCTCCCACAGGGACCTTTGTCAGAAGTCAAATAGTGCAAACCCCCCCACAACTTTCTGGCACCAAAAATGGTTGCCTAGTAACCACAGAAAGTTTACATAGCAAGCATTGCACCAGTGGCAATTGTTTGTCCAGTGCTTCAGAAAAAAAAATGGAAATCTCTGTAATATAACACTGCTATTCCCCATAGGGTATTATTTAAAACACCAGTTCTTAAATTTATGACTAATATGATATTTCTTTGAAATATCAAGACAGTAAGTTCTACCTGATGATAATTAAACTATGCATAAATGCATGACAAAACAATCATACTCGTGTTTTTCAAAATATCAATGTTAGTTAGCAGCCTTAAGGCATAGTGGTTTATATGGAAAGATCCTTTATCCTGAAAACCCCAGGTCCTAAGCATTCAGAATGAAATCCTATATCTGTAACTAGGAAGGGAAGTTTAGAAACAAACTTCATGTTGGTTTGAAAAACGTGAAGTCACTGAATGAAATCTGATCTGTTGTTGACTCGACCCACTTTTTCCTTGGACCAGAGTTATATAGTAAAAACCATTATGCAAAGTTTGGGGACCATGGTTTTAATAGTGCATGAATGGCAGCAATTTAAATATCCTCACTGAGGGTATTAAATTTTAAACCAAAAAAATTCAAAAGGTGAAGTCTGATTGGCTGTTGGTGGCTCCACCCCCTTTTAAAAACATTAAAATGCAGTCCCCTAGTGACCCTGGTGTTAATACTGTAAGAATGGCAGCAGGTTGAATTTCCCCAGGTAAAATCTGATTGGCTGTTAGTGGCTCCACCCACTTTTACTAACCTTGAATTGCAGTTACCTCTGCAAAGTTTGGGGACCCCGGTGTTATTACTGTGAGAATAGCAGCAGGTTGAATTACCGCCAAGTCAATAGGTAAAATCTGATTGGCTGTTCACAGCTCCGCCCACTTTTAGGCATCCAAAAATCATTATATTTTCATTCAGGCTGACCCCATGACTATGTGATTCAAGTTTGGGGATGTAGCTTTAAAGCTGTAAGAGTGGCAGCAGTTTACTCTTCCCTGTCAAAGTCAATGGGAAAATTGCGGTGTTCGGAGCGGTGCCACAAAAAGACGGGGGGGGGCAGGATCACTTAGAAAAGCACAAGCAACCTGCTCCGCTATAGGGCGAAGAAGTATGGAGAGTTTGGGTGTTGTACCCCTAAAACTGTAGGAGGAGTAGCGTTTAGAAAATGGGGAGCACTAAGAACTAAAAAGGGAAGTTTGAGAACAAATTTCATGTTGGGTTGAAAAACATGAAGTCACTGAATGGGCTCTGCCCACTTTCTCTAACCTTGGACCACAGTTATACAGTAAAAACCACTGTACAAAGTTTGGGGACCCTGGTTTTAATAGTGTCTGAATGGCAGCAATTTAAATTTCCCCACTGAAAGTCAACGACATCTGATTGGCAGTTGGTGGCTCCACCCCCTTTTTCTAACCTGGAACTGCAGTTACCCAGTGACTAACTCTGCGAAGTTTAGGGGCCCTGGGATTAATGGTTAAAAAACGGCAGCAATTAAAATTTAAACCAATAAAAGTTAATAGGTGAATTGTGATTGGTGGTTGGTGGCTCCGCCCACTTTTTCTAAAAAAATTTTCCCACTGAAAACAATGAAAGAAATGTGATTGTCTTATGGCAGCCCCGCCCACTTTTTCTAACCTTGAGTACAAAGTCACGCAGTGACTGACTGTGCAAAGTTTGCGAACTCTGGCATCAAACCAATAAAATTCAATAGGTAAAATCTGATTGGCTGTTGGTGGCCCCGCCCACTTTTTCAAAACTAAAACTGTAGTCCTCTAGTGACCAACTGTGAAAAGTTTGGGGACCCTGGTGTTAATACTGTGAGAATTGCAGCAGGTTGAATTTCCCCATTTAGAGTCAATAGGTAAAATCTGATTGGCTGTTGGTGGCTCCACCCACTTACAAAAATACAAAAAACCTTAAATGCGTAGTCACCCAGTGTCTGACTATGCAAAGTTTGGGAACCCTGGCAACAAACCAATAAAAATCAATAGGTGAAATCTGATTGGTTGTTGGTGGCTCTGCCCACTTTTCAAAACTAAAATTGCAGTCCCCTAGTGACCAATTGTGAAAAGTTTGGGGACCCTGGTGTTAATTCTGTGAGAATGGCAGCAGATTGAATTTCCCCATTGAAAGTCAATAGGTAAACTCTGATTGGCTGTTGGTGGCTCCGCCTACTTTTTCTTACCTTGAACCACAGTTACCTGGTGCCTAACTCTGCAAAGTTTGGGGACCCTGGTGTTATTACTGTGAGAATGGCAGCAGGTTGGATTTCTGCCAAGTCAATAGGTAAAATCTGATTGGCTGTTCACATCTCTGCCCACTTTTGGGCATCCAACAATCATCATATTTTCATTCAGGGTGAGCCCATGACTGTGTGATTCAAGTTTGGGGAGTGTAGCCTCAAAGCTGTAAGTTTAGCAGCAGTTTAAATTTCCCCATAAAAGTCAATGGATACAATATGATTGTTGTTGTCCCCTCCCACTTTGCGGTTTAAAAAAAAAAAAAAAAACCTGAATGCGTAGTCACCCAGTGACTGACTGATTGCAAAGTTTGGAAAATCTGGCATCAAACCAATAAAAATCAATATGTGAAATTTGATTGGCTGTTGGTGGCTCCGCCCACTTTTCAAAACTAAAACTGCAGTCCCCTAGTGACCAAGTGTAAAAAATTTTGGGGACCCTGGTGTTATTACTGTGAGAATGGCAGCAGGTTGAATTTCCGCCAAATCAATAGGTAAAATCTGATTGGCGGTTCACAGCTCCGGCCACTTTTGGGCATCCAATAATCATCCTATTTTCATTCAGGCTGACCCCATGACTGTGTGATTCAAGTTTGGGGAGCGTAGCCTCAAAGCTGTAAGTGCGGCAGCAGTTTCAATTTCCCCATTAAAGTCAATGATTAAAATTTGATTGGCTGTTGTTGGCCCCTCCCACTCTGGGGTCATCCAACAAATGTTGCTGCTTCATTTGGGGTGACCCCATGATTATGTTATTCAAGTTTGGGGGGTGTAGCTTCAAAGCTGTAAGTGTGGCAGCAGTTTGAAAATCTTCCCTGTCAAAGTCAATGGGAAAATTGCGGGGTTCGGAGCGGCGCCACAAAAAGACGGGGGGTGCAATCGCTTAGAAAAGCACAAGCAACCTGCTCCGCTATAGGGCAAAGATGTGTGGGGAGTTTGGGTGTTGTACCCCTAAAACTGTAGGAGAAGTAGCGTTTAGAAAATGGGAGGCGCTAAGAATAAGAAGAAGAAGCGGAAGAATAAGCTGAAGTCGAAGAACAGTATGTTGGGGTAACTAAAGATCGGACTTACCATTTTGGCGGACGGGGGGATATGGACCGTACCATTTTATTGGATGGGGGGGGTCGGGCCATACCATTTTATTGGAGGGGGGGCGGACTGTACAATTTTGTTGGGGGGGGGTGGACTGTACCATTTTGTCGGAGGGGGGGTCGGATCATACCATTTTGTTGGGGGGGGATTGGACCGTACCATTTTGTTGGAGAGTGGGGTCAGACCATACCATTTTTGGAGGGGGGGGGGACAGACCGTACCATTTTGTCAGAGGGGGGGTTGGACCGTACCATTTCATTGGAGGGGGGCGTTGTACTATACCATTTTTTAGAGGGGGGGTGGACCGTACCATTTTGTCGAAAGGGGGGTCGGACCATACCATTTTGTTGGAGGGGGGGGTCAGCCCATACCATTTTTGGAGGGGGGACAGACTGTACCATTTTGTCGGAGGGGGGTTGGACCGTACGATTTTGTTGGAGGGGGGTTCGGACCATACCACTTTAAGGGGGACAGGGGGTGATAATGATACAGTTTCATGACCCGACCCCCTGTAACTAAAGATCGGACTGTACCATTCACTCTACTTTGCCCTTCAGGCTCACCCTGGCATCAAACCAATAAAATTCTATAGGTAAATATGATTGGCTGTTTGTGGCTCTGCCCACTTTTCAAAACTAAAACTGCAGTCCCCTAGTGACCAAGTGTAAAAAATTTTGGGGACCCTGGTGTTATTACTGTGATAATGGCTTGGGTTGAATTTACGCCAAGGTATAATCTAATTGGCTGTTCATAGCTCCGCTCACTTTTGGGTATCCAACAATCATCATATTTTCATTCAGGCTGACCCCATGACTATGTGATTCAAGTTTGGTGAGTGTAGCCTCAAAGCTGTAAGTGTGGCACAAGTTTCAATTTCCCCATAAAAGTCAAGGGGTGAAATTTGATTGGCTGTTGTTAGCCCCTCCCACTTTGGGGGTCATCCAACAAATGTCGCTGTTTCATTCAGGGTGACCCCATGATTATGTTATTCAAGTTTGGGGGATGTAGCTTTAAAGCTGTAAGAGTGGCAGCAGTTTAAAACTCTTCCCTGTCAAAGTCAATGGGAAAATTGGGGTGTTCGGAGTGGCGCCACAAAAAGACGGGGGGGGCGGGATCACTTAGAAAAGCACAAGCAACCTGCTCCGCTATAGGGCGAAGAAGTATGGAGAGTTTGGGTGTTGTACCCCTAAAACAGTAGGAGAAGTAGCGTTTAGAAAATGGAGAGTGCTAAGAAGAAGAAGAAGAAGCAGAAGAATAAGTTGAAGTCAAAGAACAGTATGTTGGGTTTTGCAAACCAACATAATGATACGATTTCATGAAAGCCCCTGTAACTAAAAATCGGACGTACCATTTTGGCGGACGGGGGATATGGACCGTACCATTTTATTGGATGGGGGGGTCGGGCCATACCATTTTATTGGAGGGGGACTGTACCATTTTGTCGGAGGGGGGGGGGCGGACTGTACCATTTTGTCGGAGGGGGGGGTCGGACCATACCATTTTGTTGGAGAGGGAGGTTAGACCATACCATTTTTTGGAGGGGGGCAGACCGTACCATTTTGTCAGAGGGGGGGTTGGACCGTACCATTTCATTGGAGGGGGCGTCGGACTATACCATTTTTTAGAGGGGGGATGGACTTGACCATTTTGTCGGAGGGGGGGGGTCGGGCCGTGCCATTTTGTTGGAGGGGGGATTGGACCGTAGCATTTTGTTGGAGAGGGGGGGTCAGACCATTCCATTTTTTGGAGGGGGGTTGGACTGTACCATTTTGTTGGAGGAGGGTTCGGACCATACCACTTTAAGGGGGACGGGGGGTAATAATAATACAGTTTCATGACACCCTGTAACTAAAGATCAGACTGTACCATTCACTTTACTTTGCCCTCCAGGCTCACCCTGGCATCAAACCAATAAAATTCTATAGGTGAAATATGATTGGCTGTTTGTGGTTCTGCCCACTTTTCAAAACTAAAACTGCAGTCCTCTATTGACCAACTGTGCAAAGTTTGGGGACCCTGATGTTATTACTGTGAGAATGGCAGCAGGTTGAATTTCTGCCAAGTCAATAGGTAAAATCTGATATAGGTAGAATATGATATATATATATACATATATAGTAAACCTAACTGACCTCCTCCTCTTTTTTATATCTAAACTACTTCTATCTCTAGGCTAAAAGAAACCTAGTGTTTTGTAAAATGCCTTGTGATGTTTTGCACCTACATTCTGACACAGATCTTATTTATCAGTGTCTTTTTGTCTGTCTCGATGGGAAATGGGTTATTTCTGACAAAACAAGGTTGTTTTGACCTACTAAGATAATAACTGTTACATGCAGATCTTTAGTTGCAGTTGCTTTTATATATATCACAGTATAGTGAGTTTATACAGTACTTGAATATCTATCAACATTAAAAGGTAGGTCATCTCTGGTGAATTCGGCAGTGTAGTGATCATGCTGCTTTGTAGCCTGGTCATATATTGTGGTCTTTCTAAAGACTGTTGCTGCTTTGCCTCCGATTTACAGTAATTATAATAACAGGGTATCGGTTGTTGAGTGATGATCCTGGTTATGTAGTCATACTGGAAGCTCATCTTATGGGGGCTTTTCTGCAGCTCATGCTCTTTCCGCTTTATGCAGCCATATTGTTATGCGCCACAGGCTGTTTACAAAACTTATATATAGGTCTTACTTACTCTTAATTTTGTTTTCCTCCCCTTGACCTCAAGATCTGAGGTGCTTTCTTAATCCTTCCTATTACCTTCCTATTTGAGTTACATTCCATAGGTCAGTCCTATAAATAAATTAAGAATTGTTATGGTTTAATACCACAAGAATGTTTTGTCATTTTTTCTTTAAACCATGATTTTAAAACATAATTTCCCTAAAGAAAGGGAAAATTATTTGGAATCTTGTAGATAATTAATATTTAAAGATCTTAGCAATTAGCTCTTGCAGTTGGTCTTTCTATATTTTTATTTATTTGTTTTAAATTAATTGTTCACCTAAAACATGAAATTAAAAATAGCCACTGCCCATAGATATCAGAAATCAGGTTGACTTCAGTCTAGAGCTGTAGTATTTTTATTATTATATATTTGTCTATCTAGTTCCTTTTTTGATTCCCATTCTTTACCTCAAATTAAACTAAGGTTAATGTTCCTTGTAACTTATATTTAGGCCACATGTAAAATCAAATTTGGGTTCCTACATAAAGCCCTTATTCATGTAAATTCCTCAGTGGGACAATCTATTAATTATTAGTTAATTATTTTTATGTCAAGCTGAACTATTTTTTTACTATTAGTTTACTAACTACTCTAGTATTGTTATACAGCATGTATTGTGGATTTTATGGAACCCAGTGAAATTGTGTTAATGAAACCTGTTCAAATGAAGATGAAAACAAAATCTGAAGACCTTGTCGTGGTATGTATCTATTAAGAAGACATCTGTGTTAATTGTTTTCTGGGGATCCATATAAAATATATTCATTTTTTAAAGATTCTTTTATAAATACTTTCAGCAAAACATAATAGAATGATGTGGTGCTGTTTACAGTGTATTGTGTATAAAGTAGAGTGTATTGCTAGTGAGTCAGACAGAGACCCACATGTCAGCATTGCAGGAGTGTTTAATTGTATTAGATGCCTGTTGCATTTTTCTTTTTCTATATAAAGTTCATTATTGTTTCACATTTTGTATTGCATTTCCTAGTGGGACCCCCTGAAGTGTATCCCGTATTACCCATGATGTGGAGGCACTGCACTGTAAAATCCCAGCTTACAGATTTGCCCATTAGCCACAAGTATGCCTCAGTTCTAAGGGAGTATGATCCTTTTGTAAAGGAATGAGCCAAAAAAGGGCCACAGAATTTATTTTTACTGGCAAAATGAATTCATATTGTGGCTACAAAATAATCTTTGCACTCACAGAATTCATTTTCTGATGATCTTCTGGTACCAAAATTATTTTTGTACTCACACAGTTTTGAGCACAGCATTAGTCCCATAGTTACAAAATGAAACCTGTGAGCACAAAAAATAAGGAAAATATTGAAACCTTTATCACTTCCTATTCTAACTGCAGTTGGTAGACAGTCATAGTATTTACATTTTCCCTTATATATAAAAAACAAGAATGCGCCAGTGCATTATACTTTTTAAAATATAGATGGAATGCACTTAAAAAATTGTTTTGGGCTGATTTATTGAAAATCTCTCCAAAAGCCCTATTAGTACTGCCCATGTTTTCCATTTCCTGCTGCCTCCTTTGCCAGGCTGTGCAGGGCGGCACTCAGCACACTGCACTATAGAATAGGAACCAATCACCATCTGCTCGCCCGCCTATGCTCTTCTCAGCTGCAGACTTACTGCCCATAGACAACCCAACAACTAAAAACCTAATAGCCAATTTAGGCTTTTATCATGCATCCACTAGTTAACAGTATCCTTAGCCATAACCTTTCCTTTTCTACCCCTCCCTTTGAACCTACCCTATTGTTGGATATCTTTTTGCAGGGAAAGGCAGACAAAACGATTAAGACTTATCATTGGAACAACAGCTATACTAACTCAATATCTCATGACAACCAATGTACCTTTGTATCATATAACTCTGTATGTCTTTGCCCTTGCTTTTGTTATTGGAAAAATAAAAAATATAAGTTACAAAAAAAAAAAAAAAAAGAATAGGAACCAATCAGCTGAACTGATAGGGAACTGAAGCCTGTCTTTGCTTGTGTGACTATAGGGCTGTGATTGGTTATCCCCTCCTACTGTGCTTCTGGCAGGGACTATTAGAAGACACCCACCCTCTATTTAAAACACAGTCAGGGACTGTGGCAAATATATGGGAAGTTACACTAAAAGAGCCATTTTTAAAGATAATGATCATTTTAGCCCAGAGTGAAATCAGTGATGAATACTAATTAATCACTGAAAGAATTGGGTGATTTTCAGTTATGTTATGTATGCATACCAAACTGTGTTCCTTCTATCATTGAGGGATGGGGAGTCTCAAAGATAAGATGTCTAATTTTACCTTTTTTCGTAGGTATTGACACCTTGGAGAGCATTTTTACTATATTTGGAACATCCCCTTAGAGTAAGTAAAGAAGCCTGTATTTTGTGATAGTGATAACTTCATTTCTGCCTCCCCGTGCATGGGGAGAGAGTGACAAGCGAGGTGGGGAGAAAGTGCAGTTTGAAGATCCTCCAGGACCTGCATCTCATTTATCCAGGGCCCAAACTAGGGGTAGCAGACAGTGGAATGTTCCTATAACCCCTTCCCCCCACCACCACCCTAGGCACATGCCTCTTCTGCCTACCACTAGTTCTGGCCCTGCCTATGATACAAATTCACCAAATTAATTTGGATCCTCTATGAAAAAGTGATACTCACCTCTATATATTATATTATATTATATATATATATATATATATATGCTGGAAGGCTGCCACTGTGGGCAAGTGTACTAAGAGTGTTTCTAGGAAGCTAGGAAGTACCTATATAGACACCTGACATCATTCATTGAGGTGTCAACAAAGTGAAGGGTTTATAATCTGAGAAGGCTGCAGAATATGTTGGCGCTTTATAAATAAATGTTAATAATAATAATGTTAATAAATTGTGTTTCTGTGGCATGTAATTATTAGTAATGACCTAAGCTGGCCATACACTCACCGATAAAATCATTCAAAACCTAGTTTCATACGATTTTCATACCATGTGTGGGCTCAGAATTACGGTCCCCATAATTTTTGTACCGTGGAAATTAGTCATTTAGTTGATCGGCCAGGTTAGAAAATTTAGGTTGGATAACGGTAAAACCTGCGTATATCCTGGTGTCTGCCAACTATTTCATGTTCAGTCTAAGGGGCTGATTTACTAACCCACGAATCCGACCCGAATTGGAAAGTTCCGAGTTGAAAACGAACATTTTGCGACTTTTTCGTATGTTTTGCGATTTTTTCGGATTCTTTACGAATTTTTCGTTACCAATACGATTTTTGCGTAAAAACGCGAGTTTTTCGTATCCATTATGAAAGTTGCGTAAAAAGTTGCGCATTTTTCGTAGCGTTAAAACTTACGCGAAAAGTTGCGCATTTTTCGTAGCGTTAAAACTTAACGCTACGAAAAATGCGCAACTTTTCGCGTAAGTTTTAACGCTACGAAAAATGCGCAACTTTTTACGCAACTTTCGTAATGGATACGAAAACTCACGTTTTTACGCAAAAATCGTATTGGTAACGAAAAATTCGTAAAGAATCCGAAAAAATCGCAAAACATATGAAAAAATCGCAAAATACCGATCATTACGAAAAAAACGCAATCGGACTCCATTCGACCCGTTCGTGGGTAAGTAAATCAGCCCCTAAATGTTAGTTTTATTTGCATTGAAGCATACGACTAAAATCTTAACCTTAAGCAATTAGTAGCAATGTATAAGATTAAATAGTAAGAAATGAAAAGCATAATTAATACAATTAGTCCTTAAAATAAGATGATATCTAAAGCCTTTTTATATATCAGTCTTTATTCATATGCAGTAAAGCTTTGAAAAATATATTTTTTTTCTGCAGGTTCAAACTACTTTCAGCTACCTGGAAATAAGTGACATTGATATTCAAGATCCCAGTCTTGTAAGTTTTTGCCTTTCTAGAATTCACATTAAAAATTAAGTTTTGCTGACACAATAACTGAACTCATTTATTTACACAGCTTAGTTATTTAGTTCCTTTATAATCTAGTGAATCAAGGAATGTGGCAATTGCAGTGGTCTTCCTGTTCATGCTATTAAATCACACACCTTAATATACTATATTTATTACCTCCTGTAACTTTGAATCATATATTTCAGTTATTGTGATCTATTCAGTGTATCACCTTTGGGAACAATAATTGAATTATTTTTTTCTTATAATTATAACAGGTAGTGATACATACAGATCCTTGTTTGTATCAATTTAGATTTATGTCTTCTGAAGACCTGGAGCAAGTAATTTTTCATGTTGCTACTTCCATTAAAAAAGTATTTCCAGATTCTTCACCTGGGTAAGAATTATAACGGATACATTTTTATGTAGGCTTACAGATCAAGAGGGAAGTACTGCAAACTAGTATGCACCATCATGGCCTATATTTGATGATAAGCAATACCTTTCTTTGATGTAGTAAATGACTGAGGTTATGGAAAAGCCATGAAGCCACCTTAATTGGGTTGTTTATCTTTCATTTAACTTTTAGTATGATGTAGAGAGTGCTATTCTGAGACAATTTGCAATTGGTCTTTCTAATTATTTGAGGTTTTTAAATGATTTAGCTTCTTATTCAGCAGCTTTGCAGTTTGAAATTTCAGTAGCTATCTTGTTGCTAGGGTCTTGTTTACCATAGCAACCAGGCAGTGGTTAAAGTGATAGACTGGAATATAAATGAGAGAGGGGCTGATTAGAAAGATAAGTAATACAATGTCACAATAACATAGGGTATTAGCTTTTTGGCCAGTGACCCCCCCCCCATTTGAAAGTTGGAACGATGTAGAAGTGAAGCAAATAATTTAAAACTATGTAAAATAAATATTGAAGACCAGTTGCAAAGTTGAAACACAATAGAAAGCTAAACCACCCCCTTAATACAATGTATGTAATACTTGCAATATTTAGTCCATCTATATATTTATAAAGGGTCACTTTTATGCATTGCCATGATTCAATACATGCAAAATAAGCAGTGCTTCCTTGTTTATCTATGTTTCTGACTGATATATGTATTTATGATACATATAATTTAGAATATTACGTCTAACATATTAGTATTTGCTTTAAATTGCAAGGATCTGACACATTTTATAGCAAAAATACTACTGTCACAACATCACAACATGCCCTTGTATTACTCTTATTATTCATTACAAAACCTTAAAAATTAGATAACAAGAAGCAATTTTAGATTACACCTTAAGCCCTAGAACTAAGGGAAATTCTTTACAGACTATTTCCATGTGCATGTTATTGTGCCTGTTCTTACATGTCATATCCACGCTTGCTACAGTCTCTATTTCATTTACTCTTTCCCCCGGTATTACCTTCTTAATTACCTTGTGAACCCTTTGACTATCCATGCGATTTATATTTTGACAGTCTTGCCATAGTAAAATGAAAGCAGAGTACCATGATATCCACCAACTGTTAGGGGCAGATTTATCAAAAGTCTAGAGTTTAGAGCTTAATACATAAAAACTCATGCATGTTCTATTCATTCCTATGGGATTTTTAGAAGTGCAGTTATCAGTGGGTGAAAGTTAGAATGCACCATTTGATAAATACGCTTCTAAAAATCCCATAGGAATGAATAGAACATTCATGTTTTATGTATTAAGCTCTAAACTCGCATTTTGATAAATTTGCCCCTTAGTCTCATGTACTGGAACCAAAGTTCCTATGTTCTTATATATATTTTTTGCGTATCTTTTACAAAGCTAGTTTGATTTCCATGTACATGTATCCAGATTATTTTGTTGTGTAATTTGTGTATTGGGACTCTGGGCTTTAACCAGGCTGCTACTGTTTGTGTAACAGCTATAATAATAAACTGAATTTATTTCCAGATATACCTATTAGCTACCTGTAGCTCCACATTTAAGAGAGCCTGCACCAACAAAAGAATCTGCAAAAACTGCAAATACCATCAGTAACTCCTTCCTTCAAGCTATATAAAACAATACACAGATAACATATATAGTTACCTTATAAAACCATTAAAACAATACTGATTTGCTTAAGTTGGGTTGGCTATTTGTACTTTTTGAGCGTGTGCCCACTTCAACAGTGGCATGGAAACTGGTATAATACACAAGAGCCACGAATTATATGCTATAATCTTAAATGTGGTAATTTTCCTACAGGACCAAACTGGAAAATATATCCTTATAAATGACACATTCCTATGTCAGTACGCGTTGTTTACAAGCTAAAGACAGAGCTTGCTGCTGTTGCTCTCTCCCTGCAGTTCCTTCTTCACTATTGTCCCCCTCCCATCTTGTTACTTAGGAGTTTTGTGACACATAATCACTATATTAATGGTGTTTAGTAATGTCATCCAATGCCAGACTAAGCCAACCAGGCGCCCTAGGCACCCTGACCGGCTTTGCCCGCCCCAAGCAGCAGCCCCCCCGATGTGCGCACACAGGGTGGCAGGGTTGCTGGGGCCGCTGCTGTGAGGGGAAAGGGTCCAGAACTAGAGGTAAGTAAAAGAAGAGGTACCTGCCTGGCGCCCCCCCCCCCCCCACACCATTGTGCCCTAGGCAGGTGCTGCTAATTTCTGTAACTATGATTCTTCAAAATATTAACATAACATTACCATAACATTAACATTAATTTTTTGTTTTTTAGAAAACTGATCAGAATGACATGTGCAGATCACGAAGAGAAATACAAAAGAATTGAAGACTCTCTAGAAAACATTACACAAAATAACCAAGGACCATGTGGTAAATGCCATCTTAAATTAGCAGAGAACTGAATCTTGACAATTAAAAGAGATAAAAGGTTCAATTTACCAATATACAGTATGTGCTGAATTTCCAAACAGGTCTTTGCCTTCATTTTCCAACTTGTAGTAAACAGTTCAAAAGGAATTGCTGTTTGGTTGTTATTAGCAACTGTATTTATTGGCACCAAAACATTTATTTATTCCTTTCCCTCATATGAAGTTCTACTGCTACTGTACCTCTCTGCTCTCTATTTGTTATCCTCCATACACGAAGTTCACTGCAAATTATTCCCCACTAGACCCGAAACACTAAGTACCTATACCATACATAAGGGAAGAACAAAGCTGTGCCCTTTGCCAGCGCAAGTACAGAGTGTAGTACTTATAGAAGCAAGGGAGCCCTGGACTTAAAGGAGAATCACTGAATCAGTGTTATATATACATACACAGAAAGTGAATTGCACCGCTTTTCCACTATTTTGTCTCACAGACTGCAACTCTTTTATGTTCCTTGTCCATCCTGTCCATCGTTTGTCTAATTCCAGGCAGTGTCATTCAGTGGCTACTAAAGCAATAAAACACTGTCTTGCCAATGGCAAAATGTGGACATTCGTACCGAATCCATGGCTGGTGAAACATTTCGGTCATCACTATCCAATGCTTTTGAGATACTAAAATCTACAGTTAGTATTGATGTTGGTATATACAGGTATAGGACCCATTATCCAGAATGCTCGGGACCAAGGGTGTTCCGGATAAGGTATATTTCTGTAATTTGGATCTCCATACCTTAAGTCTACTAAAAAATCAATAAAATATTAATTAAACCCAATAGGATTGTTTTGCATCCAATAAAAAACCTGCACAACTCTTCTCTACCTTTAACTCTCTGCTGTCCCCTCCTCCACCCCCTCCGTGTGCTTCAGTCACTGCTCAAGCTATTGCAGAGCACTTTAAAAATAAAATTGACACCACTACGAAGTGACATTGCACAACTTAATCCCCATAACCATTCCCCTCCCTCCCTACATGCTCCCCAGTCTCTTCTTGGCTCCTTCTCCCCAGTGACTGAAGAGGAAGTCTCAAAACTGTTGTCTTCCTCTCACCTTTCTACCTACCCACTTGATCCCATTCCTACCAAACTTCTATGTAATGCCAACCCCTGTCTTATCAAAGCCTTAACTCATCTATTCAATCTCTCGCTCTCTACTGGAATCTTTCCCTCCTAACTGAAACATGCACTTGTAACCTATATTCTGAAAAAACCCTCCCTTGATCCCTCCAATCCTACAAACCTCTGATCTATCTCTCTGCTCCCATTCATCTCCAAACTGCTCGAGCACCTAGTTTACAACCGACTGACGCTATTCCTCTCTGACAACAACCTCCTGGATCCCCTACAATCTGGTTTTAGACAACAACACTCCATCGAAACTGCTCTAACCCGACTAACAAAAAACACTACTTGCTACTAATACTTCTCGATCTCTCTGCTGCTTTTGACACTGTGGATCACCCTCTTCTCCTCCAGTCTCTCCGCTCTCTTGGCCTTCGTGACACTGCCTTATCCTGGTTTTCATCTTATCTCTCAGATCGATCCTTCAGTGTCTCTTACAATGGTGAATCATCTTCTCCCTTGCCTCTTTCTGTCGGGGTTCCTCAAGGCTCTGTGCTAGGCCCCTTACTATTTTCTCTCTATACCTCCTCACTTGACAAATTAATCAATTCTTTTGGCTTTCAGTACCACCTCTATGCTGACGATAATCAGATCTATCTTTCCTCTCCTGATCTCAACCCAGAGCTTCTAACTCGCGTCTCTGCCTGCCTGTCCGCTATCTCCACTTGGATGTCCCAACGTTAAATTAAACCTCTCTAAGACTGAACTGGTTCTCTTTCTCCCATCCAACGCCCACGTTGTTCCCGAGGTATCTATAACGGTTAACAATTCTACCATCACCCCATCTTCCCAGGCTCAGTGCCTTGGGGTTATCCTTGATTCTGCCCTGTCCTTCACTCCTCATATCCAATCACTTATCAAATCATGTCACTTTCACCTAAGAAATATCTCCAAAATACGATCATTTATCACCCAAGATGCTGCCAAAATTCTTATTCACTCTCTTATAATATCTAGCCTGGACTACTGTAACTCCCTATTAATTGGCCTTCCCCTCCAAAGACTGTCCCCTCTCTACTCCATAATGAATACTGCTGCCAGGCTCATACACCTCTCCAACCGCTCCTCCTCTGCCGTGCCACTCTGCCAATCCCTGCACTGGCTTCCCCTACCATCCAGGATAAAATTCAAACTAATGACTCTCACATTTAAAGCAGTCCTTAACTCTGCCCCACCCTACATCTCTGAACTCATCTCTAGGTACCATCCAACCCGCTTGTTACGCTCCTCTACTGACCTGGTCCCTAACTCCTCTCTCATTCCCTCCTCACACGCTCGCATTCAAGACTTTGCAAGGGCTGCCCCCCTTCTCTGGAATTCGCTCCCACAAACTATCAGACTTTCTCCCAATCTCTCTGCCTTCAAGAGATCTCTAAAAACGCATTTATTTAGAGAAGCTTACCCTAATCTAGTTTAGCAATACCCTGTGCCACACCTCTCACAACTCTGCTCATGCCCATTCCCACACCTTGTGTCTCAACCCTTTCTCCTCGTAGATTGTAAGCTCTTTTGGGCAGGGCCCTCTTCACCTCTTGTATCAGTTATTGATTGCTTTATATGTTACTCTGTATGTCCAATGTATGAAAATTCTGAATTATTTCATTAAAATGGAGTCTATGGGATACGGGCTTTCCGTAATTTGGAGCTTTCTGGATAACGGGTTTCCGGATAAGGGATCCCATACCTGTATAGTTTAGGTATGCAAGTGTATAGATAGGTCAGTATAGGTTTATGTGTGCTTGGTTTACTTGGAATGGTTAAATTTAGGTTTTAAGTCTATCTTTCCATTCTAGGTGGTTTTTCCCAGACATACGCTGCTTTATGCGATTACAATGGATTTGTTCTACGAGAAGAGGTTCAGTGGGTATGTTGAAACCAATAATTTTACTACTAATTTGCAAATAACAACCTATCATCCATGTTACCATGTACTCAGAACAAGTTAGTGATTTTATCCAATGGTCCAGTGATCGCAGGAAAGATTGTAATTGCTACCTGTATGGCCCACTTTTACTTTCAGGATGCAATAGGAGATCCAGGAAATGCTTAGGGCATACAATAAGTGATAGTAAGAATTGCTCCTTGTACCATCCATAGGCAAAGGTGCAAGTGCAAAATATTTGGCTTAAAAAACATGTGGGAGGGAGGTCCTGTTTTAATTATTTCTTGGGTCACATATTTTTTGAATTACGTGTGGGATTAGTCATGTCACACTAGATATAGCCATATTAGCCCATTCTCACTACACTGCAAATAGATGGAATTTGTTGTTTTCCTATATACAATCAATTGCTGACAGCCACTTTTTTCCAGGAACAGTCAAAGTTCCCATTACGCATTAAGCCCCCTAGATTGCAGTGCATCCAGTGTGAACTTTCAGCTTACTTCTATTTATAATTATACATCATATTAAGTTATTAACTTTCCATCAAAAATCAACTATTAATATAAGATAAAGTTTAATCCTCACAGGTTTCAGGATTTCCAGTGTGAACTGCCAGGATGATTTATTTGATAACAAATGAATAAAATATCTGATAAAAATATATTCTTTTGCAACTGGCAAATCACCTTTACTTTAGTGCTGCTCTAAAAATATGTCAGTACCCTACTTCCTCTCATGTAAATAGAGCCTTGTACTGGCCTCAGAACAATGGTCAGCTACGTCAATGGGAGAAACATAGGTGGTTTTAGACATTTCTGTCAAAAAATAACTGCCCCATATCAGCTTTAAAAGTAAAAGCCATATATATACATTTGTAAATAGTGGTGCAGTGACTTGCAAGAACAGCATCCCCACATACAAAATACCTTAAAAAGAGAGAGAAAGAAACAGAGAGTGCTGACACCCCAAATTCATTAAATACAATAAAATAATGCCAGATATTTTTCCAAATAATGGACTTATCCATTATGTGCACTTGTTATCTAATTATCAACTTTGCAAGGACCAAACATGGAGCAGTTTTAATGAATGTATTATTCTGTAAAAGAATAACAATAGATTTTTTGTATCTTGAAAACCCCAGGTCCCGAGCATTTTGGATAACAGGTCCCATACCTGTACTAAATTCAATTTTTTTGGGCTTGTCCCATATACTTGAGTACTGGATAAATACTTAAATGAACAAATTCTCCTAACGGGAATTTTATCTCCAGAAGTGTGTTTACTAGGCTTAATTGACGACCTGGTGCCTTTGAATTAAACTAGAACGCTACTTAGATCATTGTATTTTTACGCAAAAAAAGTGGTTGCCATGAAATGGATGAGTCCTTACCCACCCGATATTCAACAATGGATACAATTAGTCAATACCAGACTCCCGCTTAATAAACTAACGTACCTTGCCAGGGGCTGCCCCAATAAATATAATTTATGTAAATGTATGGGAACCCTGGATAGAGGCTCAACCTGAGGCAAACCCCACTATATAATCTTGAGACTCAAGAGCCAATAGACTCGCTAACAACCACAATGCCTTGTTCAGGACTGCCCAAGTTACACTGATTTAGGGAAATTGGTCCCAGATGATTTGCCAGTTGCATAAGAATATATTTTAATAAGATATTTTGAAACTAACTTAACTCTCTCATTGTCATGTATTATTTTTGCGGTCATAGCACTGTACCTCATACATCTCAATGTATTGTTATATGTATTGTTAAGAAAAGAAAAGAAAAACCTTTAAAAAAAAATTCTATTTTTGTTAAAGCCTTCATTAAAAGTTGCAAAGCTGGTTATTCTTCCTGGCTGATAAAGCCATGGCCTCTGCATCTACTTTGGGAACAAACTGACTATATTGTGCATAATTCCTTTATCTCAACATTTCCCATTTTTTGTCTTTCATTTGTATTTCAGTGAATTCTTAAGGAAATTTGTTCTGTAGGGCAGTATGCAGCCCTATGAGTTTCAAAACAAGATGTAATAATAAGGCTTTAGTTACTGCCTAGCAATGCCTTTATATTGTTGATTTCCTGGTTTAACTGTCTTAAATATATTTTAAGGATGTGGACAACATATATCATAGACAGAACATCAGAGAATTTAATATACTGGATTTCAGTCACCTGGATACTACGTAAGTAGTAGTAGAACATAACAACTGAACTATAACATTGCCAGTAGGTTCTGTGGGGGGGGGGGAAGAGGCTTAAGGGCACATTTACAAATATTGTAAAACACTTTTCTGCCCACAATGCTCCATTTTTTCCTGCCAGAAGCAATTACAAGCCTGTCTGACAGGTGGCCACAATTTGTATGTCATTCTACAGTGGCAATCAACAGTGATGTGGACACTGAGTGCATTTGACGCTATACTGCCTGCTTAAAGAAGGGGTTAAAGGAGAAGGAAAGGTACACTCACTGGGGGGGAGGTGCCAAAATGTTAGGCACCCCCAGTGATTGTAAATTCTTACCTTATACCCAGGGAACAGGAGTCAGGCACGGATTTGTGGTGAGGCCACAAAGACCCGGGCCTAGAGCGGCACAAATTTTAGGGGCGGCATGCTGCCTCGCCGCAACAAAATTTTGACATTTTGCTCCCTCACGGAGCAATGGGGACTTCTCCCCACTGCTCCATATGGGAGTTTAAATGCCCACGCATGCGTGCTTGCGTTGGCTGGGGGGGGCTGTAGAGAGAGATTTTTTGCGCGGGGGGGGGGGCGTATGGGGGGTGGCCTAGGGGCACCCGGATTTGAAATCCGGCGCTGGGAGGAGTACCATGCAAGCCGGGCCCTTTGAAATTCTTTATCCCAAGGGTGTCAGGCAGGAAGTAGTTACAGCTGTGCCAGAAGGTGTAAGTCTTTGTTCTACTGCATCTTTAACAACTGTATTCTTTATTTTAGTGACATAGCCCTGACTGTGGCCTCTTTATCATTTAACCAATGGTTTACAAAAATTCACTGCAGAGATTTCAAATTGGTAAGCAAACAGTTTTGCATGCACAGTACTGTATATGTCTTGAGTTTGTCACATCTTCCTTAATTCGTATTAATAAAGGACAAGAAAAACTGACCTATTTAAACAGTTTAACATTAAATCTGGAGGGATGCATGAATCTGTGATTTTTGGATTCAATGAATCCCAAATTCTAAATTCTATTTGTCCAAATAACAAACTAGACCAAATAATTCACTCTACCATTTAAAATGTTATGCTTGAACCAACAAATGTATTTTCTTTTTAGTTGTCATATTGGTGTGTAGGCGCCATCTCAGTGCATTGTGCCTGAGTCTGAGCTTTCAGAAGGAGCCAGCGCTACACATTAGAACCATTGTTTCTCCTGCTCCCATGTAACTGAAGGAGTCATGAGCTGGACTTGGATTTTTTACTATTGAGTGCTATTCTCATATCTACTACTTTTAGCAATACAGTGTCAGGTAGCTGCTATCTTGCTACCTTCCCTGAATAGCTGCTGGGAGGTGGGGGGGGGGGGGGGGGGGGTGATATCACTCCAACTTGCAGTTCAGCAGTAAAGTGTGACTGAAGTTTATCAGAGCACAGGTCGCATGATTGTGGTACCCTGGGCTATCCCATGGC
This sequence comes from Xenopus tropicalis, assembly GCF_000004195.4. Classification (NCBI taxonomy): domain Eukaryota; kingdom Metazoa; phylum Chordata; class Amphibia; order Anura; family Pipidae; genus Xenopus; species Xenopus tropicalis. The sequence continues at coordinate 41,178,761 of NC_030680.2, forward strand.
TAGCCCCATGTGAAATTTTAAAATGAAATATAATTAATAATTAATGTAATACTCAAATGGATTTCAATGCAGGATAGAGAGAAGCTCTATTAACTGATGCATTTGAAAAAAAACATGTTTTCTTATGACTGTATTCCTTTAACTTGTGAGGATTTCAGGTTTTCAGTCAAAGATTTGTAGGAAAACATAAAATTATATAGATTTAAAGCAACACTTATTTATGAGGCATTTTTTCTTTTAATTCAACCATCATTCAAATGTTAAAGAATTATATTATGTCATATTAAGACACACCCTTGAAACCATATGCCTCCTCCTCCCCTGTGGATAGCACAGCAACCCCCAGCATATAATTACACACCTTAGGGACCATTTAATGGAAATTTCCAACTGCTAACAAACTTCCAGAACAAACCCCTGCCAGGTTCACCTCCCACAGGCAGCATAGGGTAGGCAGAGTATGGCACACACAGACAGCATAGGACAGGCAGAGTATGGCACACACAGGCAGCATAGGGTAGGCAGAGTATGGCACACAGAGGCAGCACTCTGCCTGTCCTATGCTGCCTGTGTGTGCCATACCCTCCCTGCCCTATGCTGCCTATGTGCTATACTCTGCCTACTCTATGCTGCCTATACACAGGCAGCATAGACCAGGCAGTACATACAATGTCTGAGGTGTCAAGAGGTGAACAATGTGTGTGATTACAGCCTGAGCCTGAGGTGTGAACACTGCAGGGGGTGAACAATGCAGGGATTAAAAGGTGTGAAAAACACAGGGGATTACATTTTTAAACAATACAGGGGGATTACAGCCTGAATCTGAGGTAATAACCATGCAGGTGGGGCAGTTAATCTCAGTACTGATACCATTTAAAGCACAAAATTAAGACATCAAAGCGGCCAGACAGGTGGGGGGCCACACAGAGGGGGATCGAGGGCCGCATGCGGCCCGCGGGCCACCAGTTGGACAGCACTGGGTTAAATAGTTAGAAGCAAGAGGGCCCACTGACAGCTGGGCCTGCTGCGAGTTTTCCTAGTATCCTGGCGGGCCAGTCTGACACTGAACCCCTCCCTTCTCTAAGCAGCAACAATATGAACCTTATTATCACGGGCTTCTCAATGGACAGGTAGTTTTATCACCTTTCTATGCTCTGCAGGACCAGGAATTGACAGAAAGCACTAGCTTCATGTTCTTGTTTAGTGCCAGAAATAACAAACGCTTAGAGATATTTCTTAATTAAAACAATAGGGAAAAAAAAGGTTCAGCGCATGTCCCATTCATTCAGCTCATGTTGAAACCCATATTTAAATGACCACTTATTTTAACTTTTATTACATCTATTTTAATTCTTTGCAGGCAAAATTCCACCTGCCAATAAATAAAGATGTATATAATTAATAAACAATAATGCAAAAGAGAAAATATGTTATACATACATCAGGGCCATGCATAAATTATCAGCATCACGAATGTCTGCTATAAGAAGTTCTTTGCCCAAATTGGACCATCTGGGCAACCCATCTGTTACTGGTAGACATTGAGAATATCTCTAAAATGACTTTAGTACTCTCTAGACCTGCATTTTACTGCTAAATATAGTTAATTCCACTTAAAACTATGGTCAATGATTATGATCCTATTTGGTGTTGTGCACCGAGCGCTGATCCATAGCTGTTTGCAAGTGAAAAATTGCACACACACTTTAACTAGAGAGGCCCCTTTCCTAAAGCTGTTGACACCTGCCTTGGCATGTAACTAATTCTATTGTAAATCTGCTTAAATTGACTGACTTTGCCTAGCCTGGTGTATCCAGCTTACATTGCGAGGAATGTTACTAGCATGTTAAGCCTAGGATTATCCTAATATGAATACAGTACATTTTGAAGATGTTATCCTTATTTCATCAATTCTTTTTGCATGAAATTCTATTAATGGGACATCTAGATAAAATGAACGTGTACTTATTTTCTTCTGTGCAGAGGCTTGAGATTTCAGAACAAATTTTGTATGTGATCAATAGATCCTTGAAACTGGAGGAGATTGTTTTGGAAAACTGTGGTCTGAAATGGTAAGAAAAAAAACTGTTCATCTTTTCCTTTATACAAAATTATTTTATTGATTTAATTGAGGTATTGCTGTCCATAGCTCTGTGCTCTCTTCTGTCAATCCACAACCTATATTTTTATTAACGTTTAACACTAAAATACAGCACTACTAAGCTGTTTTCACAATCAGCACAAAGGCATTTCTTCAAGTGTGTTTTGCTAGTCTTCCACAAATGGAACTGCAGGCTCACATCACTGTGGGTGGGAGAAACATATTGACACGGACAGCAGCATAACTGGACAGGGTTCGTAGCCATGATACCCCTCAATGCACAGCCACAATGCACACTGTGAGAAAATGTATTTCCTAATGACCAAATCTGAATTTGAAATCTGTGGAAAAGCCTTCTACTATGAACAAAAATACCAGTAACCTAGCATTTTCCTATTTGCTAAAATTATGCAATCATTTTCAAATTGTACAACATTTTGCGTCATTTGGACACTCAAGTTAGGCAGTGCTAAGCAGCCCCCTCTGCCTCGCTTCTGCCTTGGTCCAAGGAAGTTGTGTAACTGCAGGCATGGAGACTAATTAGCAGAGGTCTTAAGGCAAAACCCTTTCTATACACTATACAGTAAAGTTTAAAGTACAGACATAATACTATTATTATTATTAACATTTATTTATAAAGCGCCAACATATTCCGCAGCGCTGTACAATAAGTAGACATAATACATTACACGTTTTATAAGTGTATAAGTAAAAATCTTAGCTATTTAAACATATATCCACTGGAGGGTGCTCTTTCCATTCTATTTTGCTTTTGTATAGTTTGCAATACAGATTTTTTTTTTGCCACTATAATTAGTTTATTTTAGCAATCTACTTGTATTTAGACATATTTTAATAGTAACACAGTAGTTGAGGTTGAAGAAAGAATATCAAGTTCAAATGAAACTTGCCTAATCGTAAACTGATAAAGAGGAAGGTGAAAACCCGCCTCCATCTGAAGCCTCTCCTATCTGCGTCAGATTGGGGTAAAAATTCCTTCCTAGCTTGAAGAAAGAAATTGGCTTCTGAGATCAACTATGTGCGAAGAGTTAATTGCAGTAATCTTTCTATTTCTCAGTTCCTAGAAAGTGTTGGATATATGTATCAACCAATTCAACCACTTCAGGGAGAGACTATACAAGGGCTCAGTGTACTGCATTATTACTATTATTGTTATTATTTGTTATAGTGACTGAATGCCTCATTAATGATTGCAGGAATAAATGGTGTGATTTCAAATAAAACTGGATGTAAAACCTAATTATTGCCTTATTGACACCATTCATGAAAGGTACTTTTACAGGGAGCTTTAAAGCAGCTGAACAGTCTGCTCTGATGAAAATGACTTATTGATGCTATTGAATTGTTGCTGCAACAACTCAAAAAAGTCGGGATTTTCGGACAAAACCCAGTGAAATGTGTAAAGTTTTGAGACAAAAGAAAAAACTTCAAGGAAAGGGAAGGGACCTTTGCCATTGACTTCTACATTAGCTTGGCAAGTTTAATCTGGCGAATTGTGGAATTCAGATTTTTAGCCATTTAGACACATAGCAATTTTTAAAAAAAAATTTCGAAAAAAGCTTAAAATTAATTTCAAATTGAGCTTAAAATTAAAAATCGATGGTTAGTAAATGAGCTCCATAGTGTTGCTTAAATAAAAATGATATTTATTATAAGATAGTATAATACACATACAGTGGCTGTCTTGACTGATATTACACATTTTTTTGTTTGTTTTTCATAACCAGTAAATGCTCAAGTAAACTATATCTAATACTGTTACTCACAATTTAGTATGTTACACTGAGCTGTAAAAAATTTAAATCCTTTCAGCTAAAGAGACCAAATATTAGTTTGTTCTATGTTAACATAAAAAGGATAACAAAAGCTGTAGGAAAAAAACAGGCTTAGCGTCAGGACTTCATTCCTTGCAAATGTGCATTAATTGTGCCATTGTACACAAGATGTTTTAGGGGTGGCCCCTTTATCCAACATGACAGCCCCCTTTGACCCCCAAGCACTTACTGTATGAGACTTCTAATGAGCGCCTATGGCCAGGAAAGGGCAACGTAAGGATAACACTGATATAATTGGATTCAAAGCACAGTATGCAGCTCTATGCACTCCAAAATGGAGAGCAGAGGCCAGCAGCTATATGCACAATGCCCTACACAGTGGGCAAACTGACCCAAAATGGGCAATTGCAGCTTTGAAAACTTTGCACAGCACACTGCATATGGTAAATTGTTTCCTCCAGTGGCATAACACTAGGGATACCTCAGGGTCACTGTAGGGGGGGGGGTCAATTGTTGCATAAAAATCTCCCTTTCACACCAGATCTCAGGTAGGAGAGCATATAATGAATGGAGATTTATATCCCAGCAGATGGGGGGGGGGTCAGGTGACTTTGTTACTCTGAGTTACACTACTGGTCTCCTCACACACTCCTCTTCTATACTTGTATCAGAGCTGGGCATAGTGTGCTAGCAACCACCTGATGTGAGGTCCTAGCCACGTACCTCTTCAGACCATTCACAGTCCAATACAAGGGTAAATATTTTTAACAGTTTGGATACTTATGCCTGGGGGCAGCACAGGGGGCTTTGGCAAGGACTGGCGAGGTCCAGCTTGATGTCCTGAAAAACATAAATTATACATAGATATAAGAATACATTGCAGAAAATGCTAAAGTGATTAGCCAATAATATTTACCTGTAGACTGTATTTGATGAGGCACATCTGCACCACTGGCATCCAGGGGCTGCTCCTCCACCTCTGCACTCTGCGCTGCTGCCTCTGTGGGTGTCTGCTGCTGGGTCTCCTGCCCGTCGCTATCTGTGCACCTTTGGCGCTGCGCTTGAGCTACAAGTTAATGTAACCCCTATTTGGCTGTAAAACTCAAATATGTCCAGCTAGTTAATAGAGCATGGGGTACATGCAACTCGGTTTCACTGGATGGGCCTTCACTATATAGAAGATGCTTATGGAGTTGTATAACTATACCTCCCACTGCTACTGTGTAGTGAAAAGTGCAATAATTAAATAGGTGGACCCAGGATAACTGTTTATTTGTCCAAGACAAAGCATATAAGTGAAGGGTTAGGGCTCTGGCACACGGGGAGATTATTCGCCCACGGCAAAACTCCCTGTTCGCGGGCGACTAATCTCCCCATGTAAGTCGCCGGCGGGATGGCAGACGCGGCGGGGCGATTTCAGGAAATCGGCGAAAAAGACTCTAAAAAACACTTCTGGGCCCGTGTGGTTCCCAGTCTTCAAGGTGCATTCACACAGATCAAAATGCTACAGGCCGAGAAGAAAGATCCACCCCTCCCCTAACACTATATAAAAGTGTGGTAGGGTGTGGTCTAGCCTTGGGCCAATAATAAGGTATATGTAAATACCAACTAGATACATTCAGCCTTGTATTTACATAGACCTTTCTGATAAAGTTTACTTAGTTCCTTCTCCTTTAATTCATGTTTTTAGAGGTTTATAGTTAGGGAGTTTTCAGGTAGAGGAGTCCACAAAGAACCGTGGAAAAAAGCAAAAAATAAATGACAAGACATTTGTGGTTTTAGTGGAAATGATTTTAGTCATTCTTTCAAAAACCTCTAAAACTACGCAAATCAGAATGTTAATAAATCTGCCCCTTATTAAAATATTAAAGTTTTTCTCGCACACAGAGCAATGGGGACCTCACTGCTCCGTATGCCATTGTAAAGACCCACGCATGTGCGCATGTGCGCATGCGCGCGGGGGGGGGGGGGGGCGCACGCGCCGTTCCTCGTGCCTCCGGGGGCGGGGGCTGGACAGGGGGTGGCCTCGGGACGCCCGGCTTACAAATCTGGCCCTGGACATAAGTATAAGAGATTAAGTCCTGCTACCTAATTTTGATTGGAAATTGGTTATAGAGCTTTTTTGATAACCAAATTAAAATCTATGAGACCAACATAAAAGTTGGCAGCACTGTAATTTCTACATTCTGGTTTTCTTTTATATGTGTTTTGAAGAGTGTTTACTGGCAACATATAGCACTGATATAGCAAAAGGTGTTGACACTAAAAGGATTAAATGTACATTTATAGTTCTTTTTTTTTTTACTTACATTAATATTCTGATGTGAACATTATTTGTACAAACTTAACCTGAAATGTATTTATCATTTTAGTGAATTTGCTATCAAGATGGCTAAAGCATTGGATAACAACCCTGGTTCTGTTCTTCACACCTTTAATCTTTCAGGAAATAATATAGACGACAGAGGTACGGTAATATAATGAACATTGGGTAGAATGAACTTTTAAGCAAGCAAAAACTTGCCAAGTTGGTGAAAAATATTATAGTAAAAAATAACGACAGGTGTTTGCAAAGCAGGTGTGTGTGGTTTGGTATAGATTATAGAACAAAGCAAGAATGGTTGTCTGGTATTGCTAGGAAATATAATTCAACAACAGCTAGAAAACCACAGGTTACAGATACTGTATCTAAACAGGCCCTGTGTATCCCTAAACAACAATAATGGCAACTAGTTCTGCCAGAGACCTGGGGCACTTGATAAGTTTCCAGTTCAATAAAAATAAAGATCAAAGTTAGCTTTAAGTGCATACAAATGGACAAAATATATTTTATTCCTGGTATAAATGTACTGGAAAGCTAATGTATTTATGTAATGTAAACAACCAAGCTTTGGATAACAACTACTGTGAAGCTGACCATACACAAACAGAATGAAACTCTTTATGGCCGATTGATCCAGTTACATATTAATATTTATCAGTATCTAATGAATATTATACTTTGTGTGCTTGATGTCAGAAATACCTTTTTTAACTATATAATGGCTTATTATACATACAACTAAAACTTTTATGTTCTTTAATGTTTGTGCTTTTGTCATCTTTACATAGGAATAAATGCATTCACCCAATATTTTAACAAAAATCATAAACCAGTAAAGCATCTTAATATTTCCAAAACATCGATAACATCAAAAGGTAAGGGATAAATCCTGATACATTTTTGCTGTTTTGCTGTATTGACCTGCAATAAGGTGTTACACAGTCCAGCAGGTATAGAAACCCTATAACTGTAAAGACACAAATCCCTCAGAGATGCTAAGGGGCAGACTTATCATAGTCTGAAATTAGAGCTCACTACAGAAAAACTTAACCACTTTCTATTAATTCCTACTGGATATTTAGAAGCGTACCAATGAAATGGTGAATACTTTCACCCATTGATACATCTGTCCCCAAGAGTCTATACTGACTGGTATACAGTTTTACAGAAGCATTGGGAATCTAACAGCAGTTGCCACAATATTTCAGTTTCAATGACCATTAGATTAAGAAAGTCAGTTTTGCCAAGATAACCGTTTTAAATATTACAGAAGCACAGTTTCTAAAGAAAACAAATATGGGGGGTATTTAATGACTGCAAGTGCAACTGCGCTTGGCCTCAGTAGTTGTGTGAAAAATCCCATTCCAAATGTTATGTTGTGCATAACTATACTAAAAGTATGTTGTCGATGTATCTACCTTAATAGATAATAGAACTCTTAAAGACATTTGTGCTTCCAAATATATATATATTGATCTTCCCACCAACCTAAGTACTTTATAAATTTGTATTTTGCAAATGTTGTTTCCATAGCAGTACTGCAACTCTGTAAGTAATATATTTGTTCAAATAAAAGATAGTTGTGAGTCAAAAGGTAAGAAATTTAGTATAAACAATACTGTATTTTTGTAATATGTACTGTAACAATATAAATAATCCTTAATAACAGTGAGACCCAGTTCATGAGGGATACATAAGTATAGAGTAGTGATGTCTACTGAGGCCCTACTATACTTCTCTTGCCAGTTATATATGTATAAAATGTGGCCTTAGTACAAATGGTTGTAAGTAGTAATCAATTAACTCAGATATCAATTAACTCAGAGATCCACTGCCTGCAAGGATAGGTCATCCTAAGGGTGGTCTTTCTTGTTTGTAGATCTTTGGGAGATAATGAAAGATAGGTATTTTCGGAAACGCTACTCTTAGATATTCAGCAGTTTTAGTTCGATAATGTAATTCTGAAATGCTTTATCAATAACTTGATTAAACTCCTGATATTTTTTAGTTGGATTAGAAGGGAGTAACTTATAGGATGTGTCATCAGAAAGTTGTCTAGAGGCTTCTTTTATATAATTTTGTTGTATAGGACAACTTTTTGCCCCCCTTTGTCAGCTTTTCTCTTACTATGTTTCTATCATTTATTATCTCTAGAGCTTGTTTCCTTGAAGGTCAGACTTGAGTAGATCTTTCCTTTAGTATTGGATTTAACTTTCTTATGTAGGTTGGTCAGTTCAATTTCAACTTTTTTTGGAAGATAGTCAAAAGTAGAAGTGAGTTTTCTAGTTCTAGTTATAGGTAAAGTGGCAGTGACCTATTTGTATCCGCTATCCCCCGAATATGTGAAAACATGAAAGCCTGCTAAATAACTTACTTAACTTTATCTACAAGTGTCTACAATTGTGCTCAATCTGTAAAAAATCCTCCCAAATATATATTTCATTGTTCAATTAATTTTGTTAATTTTTAATTATGCTGTAAAGAAAACTCTACATTCTTAAAAGTGAAACATTTCCCAATAACTTCTATAGTATCTAGGCAGTTTTTGGGGTTTTCTGTTTAAATGTTTAATTTTTTAAAAATAAATAAAATAATTTTTGGATAAATCTCAACATGGTACTATTGTACTACCATAAAATAAAATTGAAGCATCATTTGTCAAAATAAATTACTTCAAACTTAGTTTTAAAAGAGGAAAAGGGAAAGCTACTGAGGCAATTTATTGCCAATGGATTAGCCACTATAGTGAAAGATAGAACACTATATTTATTCAGTAGAATGCTTTACCATATCTGAGTAAACAGCCCTATAAGCTCTCCCTGTTTGTTTACCATAGCAGCTGCCATTTTAGCTGGCCTGACACCACTTCCCTGCCTGCACCTCTCCTGCTGGCTCATCTCTCACTGCTGAGAGGAGAGGTGCAAGAGGGGACTCCTAAAACATGTTCATGGATCTCTAAATAGGTTCTTTTAAGTCAATTTAAAAATACTTATGCTGAATGGTTCCATCTTTGTCTGTTCCAGCATCAAATGCATCTGAAATAATTATAACATTATATTTTCTAGGAGTGAACAGTTTATTCCAGTCATTTGTTTCTCATGAAACGTTTGCCAATTCCATTTGTCATCTTGACCTTTCTGGGAATCCTGGGATTCTTGCTACAGAAGATGCCATTGTGAGTTTGTCCTAAATTTTTCAGTTTCATTGTAATCTTTTAAAGTCAGTTTCAAAGCATGCTAAACTGAATTCAGACAATATTTAAAAGACATAAGAAACTGTTGTTTATTATATAAAATAATGATCTCATAGTTGTCATTTTACTTTCAGAGTTTCTATAATTTTCTTGATAATTGCAAATCATTGTGTCATCTTAATCTGGCTGGCACTGATTGTGCTCTGGATTCTGTAAGTATATATTAGTATTATCATTATTATTATTATTATTGATATTATTATTGCCAAATTCTGAATACACTGTAATTACATTTTTATCTGTAGCTTTTTGGGCCTCTGCTGCATGGCAGCTGTTCAAGACTGTCATATCTGAATGTCTCCAGAAATGTATATACACACAAGTAAGTGTGTGAACTTTTTATTTGATAAAGTCAGCTGGTTGCAAAAAATAGACAGCAATAGGGGACAGCACTGGTCGGTCACAACACTCTGACCATGCACTGCAATAAGGGCTGCTATTGCTAAATGTCTGTACTTGTATTCACCCCTGCGGAGTGCTTTGACAAATAAGATATCTATGAAGGTTTATCTCATATTATGAGTCTCATTCTCACAGTAAGGGCTCTGGCACACGGGGAGATTAGTCGCCCGCGACAAAACTCCCTGTTCGCGGGCGACTAATCTCCCCGAGTTGCCTTCACCTGCCATCCCACCGGTGAAAATGTAAGTCGACTAATCTCCCTGTGTGCCAGAGCCCTAAAGGCAACATTTATCTTGTGACAGTGACACACCAGCCACAGGTGGCCCCATTACAGGATTTCTTTCCCATAATCCCATAAAGAGGCAACATCTTTCAGAGTAGCTTCTTGCTTAGCATTTTTATGATAAATTCTCCCAATTTACCTACATTAGATCAGCCCCATTCCCTTTCTCATAGTCCCTGAAATGGATTAATAACCTTTAAAAGTATCAAAATAATGTCACTTCTCCTATAGTTATTGAAAAGATGAGTACTACATCTTTCTGCCAGCAGGTTGCTATAATGGACCAGCACTGCTTGTCTCCCTAGCAGCCCCTGCAGTGGATAAGTTTTAGCACAAACCCTTTTTCTTCTATATTGCCCTCTAGCCTAGGGCAGTTCTACATGCTAAACATAAATTGCTTGGGATGCTGTTTAATAGGCACAGATATTAAGACATTTAAGATGCATTCATAAGGAATATAAACCATAGGGCCTTAGGGCCTTGTCTGTTTGATAATGGAATGGGTGTCTTGATGCATACATTAAATGGGTTGTTAATATTTGAGTTAATTTTTAGAATGATGTATAAAGTAATATTTTGAGACAATTTGCAATTGGTCTTTTCTTATTATTTGTTTATTATTTCACTTTTTATTTAGCAACTCTCCAGTTTGAAATTTAAGCAGTTATCTGGTTGCTAGGGTTCAAAATACCTTAGCAACCAGGGAGTGGTTTGAATGAGAGACTAGCATATTTATAGGCGAGGGCCTGAATAATAAAATAAATAATCTAAATTAACAATAACAAAAAAATTGTAGCCCCACAGTACAATACAATAAAATAATGAAGACAATTTGAAAAGTTACTTAGAAGTTACTTAGAACTGGCCATTAGACAACATACTAAAAATTAACTTAAAGTTGAATTACCTCTTTAGGATCAGGCATTCCAGAGTTTGCTAAATGGTGAAGTTCAGTTTCTTAGTATAATTCTTTAAATTGTTTTTTTTTCCTGTAAAAGAAAAATCAAAGATATTCCTCCTGAAGTTTCACAATTTTTTAGCAAGACCTTGGCCCTTAAGCATCTCAATTTGTCTGGAACAAAAATACCTTCAGAAATGTTAAGGTATGTAAAAAAACATTTTTAAAACAAATTGACCTTTAATATTACCTTTTTGTATATAAATAAAATATTGTAAATGCAAATTAATCATATCATATTTCATATCATAAGATAAAAGCAGTTTTAAAGCAATTTATAATGCAGAATTTTTATTACAATGTTAATGATTTTTGCTTTTTTTCTTTCTTTTATAGAGAGATTTTACATGGATTGTCAACAAATGATAAAATCAGAAATCTGCATATGGATCTTAGTGATTGTGAGGTATCTGATCTGTTTATTAACACAAAACATAATATAGGATGCTTAATATTTTCTATGATTTACTACAGTTTAAATTAGTCCTGCTGGTCCTTTATTGTTCCAGTTTATCAGGGAATGTGACACATGATTTCTCTAATAAAGACTTCAATGATGGCCAAAACAGCAGGAACCACAGGAAGAGGAACAAATTATGGATAGTCTTAGATAGTCAATCAATAATCCTAAACATTGTCTTCATTTGTCTTGATGAAGAGAGATCAATGATAAAGTATATAGATTGAACCTCAAGGTCTCTCTGGAACTGGAGGAGGATAAAGGAGACCAGGAGGTTTTACATGAGAGCCTTAACAGTAAGCAGAATTCTCCTGAAACAAACAAACTTTATTTAGGGGTATATTTATCATGCTGTGTAAAAAGTGGAGTGAAGCATTACCGGTGATGTTGCCCAGGGCAACCAATCAGCAATTAGATTTCAATAGCATCTTATTGCCTGCTCTGACTAACATCACCGGTAATGTTTCACTCCACTTTTTACACAGTATGATAAATATACCCCTAAGTCTTTTGGTCTGTGGTTTTACACACCCCCATTTGGCCTGCCATGTCTTCAAATTAAAGAATCTGTGATAAAAATTGTATCCTTAAAGAGCAGGAACCCAGCTTTGTGTTGAAAATCATTTGACGTTGACAAGGATAACACTACTTTAGAAAGTAGTTTGAGAGCAACAAGAGCAACGTTTCGGGCCCCTCCGGACCCTTCCTCAAGCTAATGGTGCACTATTTAGTGTTCAAGTTATAAAGGTTGTGAAATGGGTGGGGATAGAGAAAACCTCCCCTACTCCAGTGATAGCATGGTTAATTACAACAATGCAATGCAATTTGCTGTTGGATATTGACCCCCATGCAAGGTGAGGTTCTTCCAGTATTTGCACCTGATACCCATTTGGGTAAGTTAACGAGAGTTGAGCTCCCCAATACTGCTATTGCTATAAAATAGTATTCAGTACATTTACACAAGGATTGTCATCAATAAAAACATGAGAGAGAGCATCTGATTTAAGATTTTGGGTTCCAAATCTGTAAATTATGTGAAAACTGAAGGTGGAGAAGAAAAGAGCTCACCTAGCTTGCAGAAGTCTGGTTATTTTGGTGTGCAGAGGTGTTTTTATCTCATATGGTCTGAATAAAATAAGGCTTGGATAAATAAACCTATGTAACAGATTCACATTATCCAAAAGTTGCCAATTTAGACAAACATGGTCAGATCCTAATCTTTGGGACAAAATAGTTCCTATAACAGTTTCAGAAGCATCTGCTTCTAAGTTTTTCAAGTTTTGCAAACAGCTGGTAAGTATGAAAACCTTTACATATGGTTCATCTGGATGCTGAACAAATGCGAATATTGTCAAAGTAGATTGCTACAAACTGAGTAAAGTGAGTATATAGGGCAATCAGAAATTCAATGTGATGGAAGAATATTTGACCCTTTTCATTTAATACCTTAAAATTCATGATACTGAAAATATAGTACTTTCAGTCAGATCAGAGGAATATTGCCAGAGATAGTGACTGTTAAGAGATATAAGCAGGCACGGACTGGAAATCGGTGTGTTCTGGCAAATGCCAGAGGGGCTGCTGTAAGATGCCTAAACATTCGCTATTTATTGGGCTGGTGGGGGGGCTTTTTGGGCCTATTTTGAAACCAGACTTGGACATAAGATCCAATAAGAATAAGAGGGAATAATGGAAAGGAAACAACATCAAAATCAATAGTTTCCAAAAGTGTAGAGTTTATTATCTCCAAGAAAGCCATCATTAAATCTACAGGACCTCCAGTGGCCCCTAAAGTTGAACAGAAATGCTTTTGTCTTTAGTAAAAGCAGAGTCAGTAAAGCACCACAAGCTTTGGAATGAATGATGACTGAACTCTTTTGGACCGCATGAGACAACTGCAGGGAGATGGGGAGAGGTAACAGAGTTTGTTCTGTAAAGGACAAACAGTTTTGGGATCTGAGGAAATAAATACATCAACCTCAATCTGTTCAAAGGTGTAAGTCTTGGATTTTAAGGTGAACACCTTGGGATTTGGAAAATGGTATTGGGAAGCAATAGAACCATTTGGACTGATGGGTGCAGGAGGCACAGGATTAGCAGCAGGATAAGGTCCCTGGATCGGTACTTGCATCTTTTGATAGCCCCTTGTAAATCCATATGCTCCATGTGAATAGCCAAAGTGGTAATGCATAATAATCATAATATGTATGGCTGCTCTTAAAATGTTATGTTGTGCCCTAGTGTTTGTTTGAATATATTTTTATAGTTTTCAAAAAAGACCAGATGATTATTAGCATCAATCTATGTTTCTGCCCTAGTCAAATAAATGAATAAACAATTAATCATTGCTTTTATAAACAAACTGCATGTTGTTGCAAATATAGCTCCGGTCATCAGGTGCCCAGGTGATACAAGACATGATCTTCGATATAAACTCACTGAGCAGCCTTGATTTATCCAATAATGGTAGGTACCAAGTAAATAACTGTTTGGTATACGTACGTATGTGAAATTCTGGTTACGCTGCTAGAATTTTGCTTAAGTAAAAAGTAGGAATACTGCTTATGTTACACCCATTATTATCTGTAATTTGCATATATTTTTGAAACAATTTTTGAATCAATGCACACCCAAAGATTTTATTTAACAATTGTAATCACTTCAGAATACATTTCTGCATGGTCAGATGGAATTCTCCTAAAGTAAAGCATAATATATATACACTTACTGTATATACCCTCCCCCCGCACAGTGCAAAGGGTAATGACATCATGTGATCATATTAACCCTTCTGTGGCCAATCCTTAGCTAACAATTTTAGTTAATACATTGAAAATATTCAAAATACTCTATTGTACAGGGTAGATTCATCAAAGTACGAGTTTGAATCCCAAAATGGGTAAAATTTGGATTAGATACAATAATTTCTGATGATCAGAAATGTCACAAAAATGCTTTTGAAAAAATCGGAAATGTCACGATAATATCATTTGGCATTCCGAAAGTCATGACATTTTTGTATCTGAACGATCATAAACGGGGAGAGAAACTTTCCGACTTTGATCCTTCTGTGCATGTTTTTGGAGCCTCCCATAGGAACTCAATGGCACTCTGCAGCTCCAACCTGGCCAAAGGAAAGTCATTATTACAAAAGGTTAATAATGGTTTCTTATATAGGGGACGAACGTTTTAAGCAATTACATCACCATCTGCATATGATTTAAACACTATTTATTAAACTGTTTATTTTCTATTTAAATATTTATTACACTTTTTAGTGTAATGTGTATGTTAGTAAGTAATGAGGGTAAATATGTTCACATGAAGTCACTAACCTTTGCACTATTGTTGGAAGAGGGTATTTATGTGCACTTTGCATTTGTATATGTGCCGAAATGTAAGTATTCCAAATGAAGGGACAAGTCCCTTGGTGCTGGTTGTTTATTTCTTATATGCTGCATAAGGGGCAGCTATAACAAGGTTTGAAAAGTAAAAGGTGCTGTATATATAGAATGATTGCTGGTATTCTCTCCCAGAATTCTCTATGAAGCAGTACAGAGGGTTATAAAAAAAAAAAAGATATGTGAGGTCTGTTTAGCTTCACCAGTAATTAATGGGCGTGGTATAAAAAGTAGATTCTCTGCTCTCTAATCTCAAAGAAAAATGACCAACTGGAGCTGTGTTGTAGAAGAAAAACGTTGCATGTAACTTAAATTACCCACTACCAACAATTATTATGTATACTATAGCAAATGTTAAAAGTCATTAAAGGAGCACACTACACTAAAAAATAAACCTCTGTATGTTTTAGAAATTTCTAAATGTGGCAACTACATTCTAATTTACACATCTGTTTTTCATTCTACAGGGTTTGATTCTGATATGGTAACACTGATTTTATCAGTTGGCCGAAGTAAATCCATAAAGCATGTCTCATTGGGAAAAAATTTTAACATTAAATCTGGGTGAGTAAAATACAATAGTTAAAATAAAGTAATACTTCAGATGAATGACTTAACAACATTTAATCAAGAATCAGTATTGATCTAAAGCGTTCCACTGAGTTTATAAATGTGGCTATTGCTATGTGATACAGAATGAATTTACTTAAACACTGCATGTTCATGTTCTGGATAACAGATTTAAGAATAATGGATCCCATAATTGTACTGTTATATTTTACAAGTATTAAATCTATTGTGCTATACTGTAGCTGTATTATTCAGAGTGGATTTTAAAAGACTGAGCCCAATAATGCTATTCTCCCATATATGCTATTAGTTGTGAATGGGCATACATGGTAACAGATTAACTAATTTAACAGCTAGTAAGTTGCCTGCCAATGTTGTCATTTTCCAAGCTTCCCATTTTTCCCATTTACCCAGGTACCAAATTGAGAGGGAGTGGTTTACTCTATAAAATTCTCATGTTGCATGTGATCTAAAACATGTAGCACATAGGTTTTCTCTCCCACTGTATTTTGGTAGGTGAAAAAGTGCCCGTGTTGCCAGCCATTCACCTAAAATACAGGTAGCATGCTCAAATGTGCATTTCTGGACTGAAATCTGTTACTGGTGGTCATCCTGAGAAATTTAAAAGGCATTTTTACTCTAGACTACTTACCTGCAAAGTTTTGCTGGAATTACTTTTTTATTACATTCAGAATCCTGGTGCTGCTGACACCTGAGGCAGTAGCCTCAATGCGGCCCTATATTCACTTACAATTTTAGTGTAAGAGTGTGTCCAGAGGGGCAACATCGCTATAGCAGAGAGCGCTATTGCAGAGCCGAGTTTTTGTTTTAATCCAGTCTTTCCTTACCTCAGCCCTACTCATTGGCTACTGTCTGTATAACAAATCTGCATTACCATGACTGTCAGGCCCAAAATTGGGTTAAATTACGCAAAAACACCACCTCGTTCTTGAAATCAGAAATCCCCACACCGGTGGGGAACCAATACCCTTCAGTGGGGGATTTCCAATAGCCCCCATTGCCCCCATATCTTGTCCAATCAGAGTCCAATGTTCCCATTGTTATCTGTTCATCTTTCGTGAAGCTTCTTCTGACGCTTGACCTCTTGCCATAACAGGAGTTTTGGACTTTCCAAAACATCATGTGACATCTGGGGTTCTTTGATAACGTGGGGTGATGGTAGATGATGGTAGATAAGTTGCCGAATCAGTCTGAAGTACCCAAACTGAACTCTGCCTGTGTATGGCCACCATGTAGCTCCTGTAAGTGCTTTCCCACCGGCAATAAGGGTAAATAATGTACTGAAACTTGAGTACACATACTCAAACATAAGAGCTTTGGCTCTCCAAAGTAGCCAGAAGTTGCCTTGCAATAAACTTTGGGCTACTTGAGAAACCCGAAGCCGCACGTAATTTTCTCCACTGGCATCACAGTCCTGTGTGTGCCTTTAAAATGTATTCTATCTCACTTATTTCTCTTGGTCTCAAACTACTTCAAATTCCAGTTTAAATGCAGCAATATCCTCTTCATTATCAACGTTTGTGTTATCATATAAAAGACTACTTGTTACTCTGTACAGGTAACTCCGAATTACGGAAAGCCTTTCTCCCATAGATTCCATTTCCAGCAAATAATTCAGATTTTTAAGATTGATTTCCTTTTTCTCTGTAATAATAAAACAGTACCTTGTACTTGATCCCAACTAAGATATAATTAATCCTTATTGGATGCAAAACAAACCTATTCGGTTTTAATTAATGTTTTTTTTATTTTTTAGCAGACTTAAGGTATGAAGATCCAAATTACAGAAAGACCTCTTATCTGGAATACCCTTGGTCCTATATCTGTAGAAATTTGTAGAAATTAATGTATTTTCTATCTTTTTTTTAGCACTGCTGTGGCTGACATCATTCACCGAATTGTCCAACTAATTCAAGATGAAGACTGTGTAAGTTTTTAGTAAAAGCCATCACTTAAGTGTAGCAAGCAGCCACCTGTTATATGACAGGCCCCGCTTCTGTTAGCAACAAACAGACATCCACCTACAAACCTAGCCAAGTACTGTTATGTTACAATGGTTAGATTTTATCCTCCTGATTTATTTTACGTGCAGTATTGTATGTTTCTTTTAAAAGAGCATTTGTTACCAGTGGAGGAACACCAGAAGACCTGAATATTTCAATTATGTTGAATGGACCAGAACAATATGGTGCATGCCTCTACTGCATATACTCCCCCTTGAGGCCCACATTCTCATGGATTTGTCCATCACCTACAACTAGCATTAACTGTTGCATTAGGCAGTATAACCAAGTCCTATAACATCAGCAGAAGAGCGTTAGTGACTTAGTATCATTTACTGTTTGCTGGGCAGGGTGCAAGGTCAGAAATCAAGCCTAAACCTCCATATTTTTTGCATTTTGCACTCTTCTCCATCATTATCATCTATGGGCACAAGTCTGGAGCATCATATTTAGGTTCTACTATAAATAAAACCAGTTGTGTTGTGTAAAATGATTTCACGATTCATTAGTTTTGAATAAAATAAAGATTTAAAATTTTAATATGGACCTTACAAATTTGATGCAATATAAAGGCAGCAAATTAGTGATGAGCTTTTTAAAAAGAATTTAGTATTTATAAAATTAAATGATGTAGTGCATGATAAACATCTTAATTTATGCTAAGACACAATCATAAGGAAAGGAAAAAACTTGCCTGTAGATTGTCCCTTTAATTTACATTTTAAAATATGATCTAGTTTAATTTTCCCCCTTATCCAATGGAATGATTTAAAGAATGATTTATTACAGGCCTTCACCCATGCTTTCCAAGTAAAAATAGTAACTAGTCAAGAGTACCATTCTAAAATGGAAAACTCTTATTACAGAGATAAAAATACACTTCCTATGTTTTTTTTCCCTGAAGACACAAGTACAAACAGAGGAAAAGAAAGCCATTAAAAGCAATAAAATATATTACAAAATATTATATAATCACCAAGTTTCTCTGTAGATGCTAAATTGATAAAATATATATCCTCTGGCATAAATCTATATAAATGTAGGATCTCACTGATATATTTCCTATCTTTTTTATACAGACAATTGAATCTCTGTCACTGGCTGACTCCAGGCTGAAATCAGAAATAAACATTCTCCTAAATGCCTTAGGAAAGAAAAACAACCTCCGAAAGATTGATATTAGTGGTAACGGTATGGGGGACAGTGGTGCCAAACATCTAGCAAAAGCCTTACAACTTAATACACAACTTAGGTTAGCAATTAGTATATTTTATTATAATGAATTTAAAACAAGTTGCTTCTTGCAATAATGAGCTTATTCTATAGATCTTTATCAGTAATTTGTCAATGACATCATTTTTTTGCAAATGGGTATGATGCAAGGTATGAGGCTAATTGTTCATTTGGTAGACATTTTCCAGTAAAATGAAGAATGACAATAGATATAGCTGCTCTGGGAATACATTTATAAGGTCAAAGCAGCATATATGGTGATTTATTATTTTTTTACATTTGAGGTTTTTGTGGCAACAGAATAAACTTGATTGCAATGAAAATCACACAGTGTTATTCATTTTAAATTAGTCTGCAGAAATTTGACTGTTTAAAAAAAACTTGAAAAATAAAATAGCAAGGAGATATTACGGTACCTTCCCCCACAATGCTTTGAAGGTGCTGCCAAGGTACAACAAAAAACAAGTGTGAAAACCTTTGATAATTGCAATACAGTGTCAAACTGGCCCACCAGGATACCAGGAAAACTCCCAGTTGACCCAAGTGTCAGTTGGCCCTCTTGCTCATAACCATTTGGCTTGTTTCATTCTTAGATGGTAGGATAGATTATAATACCTACAGAAAAAAGACTTAGCTGTTTGAGTGAGAAGAGGAGGAAAAATATTTTGAACAGTGGGTCTATGGTCTTAAGTCTTGTGGTGGGCCCTTCGGAAACCAATTTAGTTAGGGCTTGATGTACCTAAGACCAAACAGTTGAAGTCATAAACTAGAGATTCTACTGCAGAAGCATTAACCTTAGGGAAAACAGAAGGGAGGTAAGCAGGATACAGGCCATTGAATGTAATTCATGAGGTCATGATGGCATTCTGGGCAAAATCAGCCCACAAAAAATGGTCAACCCAACTGTCCTGGTAGTCCTTTTGTTTAGGTAATAAAAGTAATGTTTTTTAACAATGAGAGTGGAAAACATAATAAAAATGTTTGGGTTATAGTTCAGCACAAATAGTCAGAAGTATACGGCTGCGGATTCCAGGTGTCTGTGAGCCACCCCAACAGTATATCATAAGATCAAAAGGCAAAAAGGAATCAAACAGCTCCAGGCAGCATTTGAAAACTGCAGTGAATTTATATGGCAGTGTCAGCACACTACATGTTTCGGGCAGAGCCCTTTCTCAAGTGCTTACACTGCCTGGAGCTGTTTGATTCCTTTTTGCCATTTGATCTTATGAAAACATAATAAACCCTAGCTAGCACAGAGTAAAACATGAGACATGAAACAAAGCCTTTGGATAAAAAATTTGTATTTTTTCTTTTGCAAATTACTGATGTTTAAAAAATTAAAACAAATGTAAAATCACTGTTTCATAAATTGTCCATTTCGCTGCTATTATTTAAAGTTTATAATACTGTTTACTTTTAATTTATTGCAGGATGATTACATGGGACAAAAATAATACAACAGCGAATGGATTTCTTACTTTAGGCCATGCATTGGAAAGGTCAGTGATGAAGCATTTTTACCTTACTTGTAGAACAAAAAAGCCAAGGTATTTTATATTTAAAAAATAATATATTTTTTGTCAATAAGTCAAAGAAAAATGAAAAGAATAAACTGTCAGTTCAAAATAATCTAAACTCCATAGGATTACTAACCCACTCTGGAGAATACTGCAGAATGCACTTCCATTTATCTTATGGATATTTTTGCATATACAGTAAATGCCAGGTATTGGAGAATTTACATTCTAGCACAAAGGTTTTAGAAAGTACCAATGTTGTAGATTCTCTGATGTCTGCCACTTCCACTGTGGAGTGGAAGTGGCAATACCTTTTTCATAAGGAAAACAGTGACACCCTATGTAACTTCAAGTAGGCTAGTGCCTGTATTTTAATCAATGCAGGGCTTTCCACAAAACAGCACCTAAAGGATATATAATGGCTGTCTTGAAATATGGCTCCCAGGTCAAAATTTCAAGTATAATTAGTACAAATATATTTTTTCTACTTAGAGAAAATGAACCAAGGGTGTATGAATTAATGTAGCACCCCCTGTATGGAGCCAAGGTGTGTGGCTGCTTGATTTGAATTCCACTTGGCGTAAAATTGGGGTAGAATGGTCATTTGGTCTATAGATGCACCTGAAATCCCAGCTTGAAGGTCATTTAGGGGAGATTAATGTGAAAAACATATTCATGGAACTATGGATGAATACAATTACTGTATATTTCCATGTTATAAGCTAAAGAAGGGGGCTGAACAAAGATTAAATCAAGGAGGGGGTTTAACCGGAAAACTTAATAGTGGGTCCAGGTCTCCAGCTTATATTAGAGGGGCAGTATACACAACTATATACACCTTTTTTAACATGAACAAATAACAGGAAACATATGCTGAAAAAAAAGTTCTGCCCATGCTTTTAATGAAAATTTCTGTGAAACTAACATGAAATCTTTTATTTGTTATGATAATTTAGCCATTGTAGGGTACTGTGTCTTTAGAATCTCTGGATAAGTTTAAGGGCAGTGGCAACTATTCTCCCCGATATGCCATGCCACCAGCAAGAATGTAAATCGCCAGTGGGATGGCATATGCATCGATTCGGTTTCCCAAAGTCATTACAAAGTTTCCTTGCGAGGCAACTTTGGGCAAGCGATGTGTATACATTCCACCGGTGATTTACATTCTTGCAGGTGGGGTGGCATGGCGGGGAGAATAGTTAAAATATAATAAAATATATAAAATAAAGATAATAAAGATAAATATTCACTACAGCAGGCGACAAATCTCACCGGCAAGAATGTAAATCACCGGGGGAATGTATATGTGTCTCCCTGTGTGCCACTGCCCTAAACATACTTTATAATTTGATTGCTTGTATTCTTAAATAAACAGGAATATGTATAAAAATGTAGCTTGCTATGGACAACATTCTGCTGTATGTAACAATTTGTCACTGAGCGTTTACTGAAAAATTAATGTAATTTTAGCCTCTTTAAATTGTTGTATATGTTATGTTGGCCTATGGTGCAAATAAAAATAGGAATTGTCCTAGTCTGGAGCCCCACTGAGCAACCTCTGGTACTCTTGTAGGCCAGTGGTTCCCTGTGCATAACCCATCTTAACAATCTGATAGAATTTTTGTAATGAAGCATCTAATTTTTTCAATGTTATCATTTCAATATCCACAGGAATTATACATTGCGTTTCATGCCTCTGCCTTTGAGTGACATTTCACAAGCGTATCGTATGAATCAAAGTAAAACCGAGGATGCTTTACACCTGGTACTATCAGAATCTTTTTTTTCTTGGCAATAATCAGGTTTTTTATAAAAGTGTTTTGAAGCACACACATCTCATTCTATTTTATGTGCAATGCATGCTCCTAGTACTAGGACAGGTGCACCCAAGGCACAGTTGCTACACTGCAACTCTCCTTTCCATGAATGGTGCGCACAATTCATAACTTAGCTGGAGGGAAAGGGGATACAGTACATGTCCATGGGCAATTTCCTTTTTGCTGTCAGCATTTCTCAACAATAACAATATTCAATGCACTTACCAACTGTGCAACAAAAATGCATCATCAATAAACATAAATTTAAAGCAATGTAGATATGGGTGCACCATAAACGTTACCACTGTGTCAGGGACTGTAGCTCTAAAGAAGTCACAAGATGAAACACACTTGTTTTGTCATCTGTGTGTGCCCCACCTAGGAACATGGTGCAATGGAGACTCTGGCACTAGTATTGGCACTACAGTGTTGGTTGAGGTTTCTGAGGAAGTGTTAAGCCACAAAACACGACAGACCTTGGGCTGTTTTTTAGCAGACATGTCAATAAAGATTGATTAATTTTAAAATTTATTGATTGCGATCCTGGCATCAACCCTGAGTGTACTGCTGCAGTGTGAAATTCTTGTCAATTGTGTCTCCCTTATAACACCAAAACAAACCTAAATACTAAATAAATGAAAAAAAGGTAAATAGATAAGTAGACATATCAAACTAAAATGTGCACATACTGCACCCAGATGTTAATTAGGGAGTTTAAACAAATAACTAATTAGATAGTAAAATGCATTAGCAAAAATGCAGTACCTAAAAATTATAATGACCCGGGTGTATATACCCCGGGCCTGCCGCTGGGTGCATCTAGCTGCAGTTCCAAATGAAAAGTCAAACAGTGCAGTATAACTCACCGCTGTCGCTGTGTGGTCTGGGTGCTCAGTGCCCAGAACCCGTAGCCTGAGGAGATCAATCGAAATTTTCAAAGAGGCTAACAAAACACCTGGGACAGCCAGGAAGTCTAATAAAAAGTAGTCTTTATTCATATTCATAAAACCCTCATAAAACGCGTTTCGTGCATGCGCACTTAATCATAGGCTTACTTCTCAACTTGCACACAGAGTTTAAATAGCCCCTTAATTAGTAACATCACATGATATAAAACCACAATCAAATAAAGAGAAAAAAAGAAGAAAAGAAAAGGCAAACGAAAATGAAAAAACAACAAAGTATACTGAACATTCCTAACAAGCTCACTTGGAGGGAATATAGCAATTAATGTCAAAAATAGAATTTAACCCATTCGGTTTGTGCGTGCCTAGTACAAAAATCTATTTAACCTCCTTACGTAAAAGCTTAGTCCACGTATCACTGCATCGCTCGTCCGGAAATACTCAATTACCTGGATTTGCAACATAGTTACTTCACCCTTACAACACTCAAGAAAGTGTCTAGAGACAGGATTGTATCTATTCTTTGCAACAATGTGCCCTATATGTTCTCGCATCCTGTTTTTTAGAGGACGAATTGTGCAGCCCACATACTGAGACTGACAAGCACCACAAGTCAATAAGTATACCACATGATGCGTATTACAGTTAGCGTAAAACCACATATCGAATTGTCTATTTGTTACAGTGCTTTTAAAAGTAGTAGAGCGCTTGATATATGTACACGTAACGCATCTCTGTGCCCCACAGGGATAAGTACCCCAAGTAGTAAGCCATGTTGATTTGGTCAATCTAGGAGTTAAAACAGCCGGAGATAGATAGTTTCCCAAGGTGGGAGCCCTACGGGAAACAAACTTACATCCATCAGCCACAATCGGAGAGAGTTGAGGATCATTATGCAGAATGGGCAATAAATTTTGGATAATGTTTTTAACCCTATAAAATTGCCTACTATAAGAAGTCACAAAAACGGGAACATGTTGATCTTTAACCAAAGTGGTATCTTTACCCTTATCTCCAATAATGACCCTATCACTACCCGATTTCTTGTCCAACAAAAGATGTCTATCAGCACGTAAAGCCTTCATAAATGCCGGTAAGAGCAACTTCATGGTATAATTGTGTCTCCCTTAGCATGGGACTCGGAGCAGGAACACCCGGGTCACTGAATCTATCCAATAAGCAGGCTGCTCTTGTATATTTGTGAATGAGGAACTTTTCTCTTTCAGCTGAGTGGCTCTGAGTTTAAACGCAGGTTTTTGGGTGAAGTGCACCCGATCCATGGAGTTTAAATGGTGAGCAGTTTTAAAAAATAAATAATTGCTGTAGTGGATTGAGGCACATCTTGTTTATTTTTTACAAGTGAATTCCACATAAATGCTGTTATCAAGTAAAAAAAAAAAATTCTGGTTAGAGTACAACCTGAGCAAGATGGGGAGGATATTGAGGCACATGGATAAAAATAAAAACATTGGGAAAGACGAGAGATTGTCAACAAGACATAGTTACATAGTTACATAGGGTTGAAAAAAGACCAGTGTCCATCAAGTTCAACCCATCCAAGTAAACCCAGCACTATCCAAGTAAACCCAGCACCATCCAAGTAAACCCAGCACAAAGACGCATAAAGAAAAAGACACCTGAGGGCAGGGTGTTAAAACGTCAATTTAAAATTCCATATACAGGTATAGGATCCCTTATCCGGAAACCCATTATCCAGAAAGTTCCGAATTATGGAAAGTCCATCTCCCATAGGCTCCATTATAAGCAAATAATTTTAATATTTTAAAATGATTTCCTTTTTCTCTGTAAAAATAAAACAGAATCTTGTACTTGATCCCAACTAAGATATAATTAATCCTCATTGGGGGAAAAACAAGCCTATTGGGTGTATTCAATATTTAAATTATTTTTAGCAGACTTAAGTTATGGAGATCCAAATTACGGAAAGACCCCTTATCCGGAAAACCCCTGGTCCCGAGCATTCTGGATAATAGGTCCTATACCTGTATTTAACTGTTACATTTATTGAAAAGGAAAATAAAGCATTTGGAATGTGCAAACATTTAAAATGTTCTTTTTAAATCCACAGATTCAAAGTTATCTTCTAAGGAACAATCATATCAAAGAAAATGTGGTTAGAAAGGTGAATGGATTACATAAGGAAATAGCATCTACTTTGCCCCTAAAGGTAATTAAAATAAAAGAATTGACCAAAATAATAGTTACTATGTTTAAAATAAAAACAAAGATATTTTTATTAAAGGGATTTGTTACTTGGGACTAAAGGGATTTGGGGTTAAGAATAAAATAGGTAGGAATTATTTGAGAAACAGGTTAAATCTAATGTACATGTAGTTTTTTTTAACCCCAGCTATATATATATATATATATTCCTCCCCATGACGACTGCTATCTTATGGATTTTTTAAGGACTGCACCCAGGCACATTTATCAAATTTATTGTGAGTGCTGACTTTCTTTCAATTTTGTATATATATATATATAATATATATAATATAAAGTTCGTGGAAACAGGCACTCACATATAACCAATACTGTACATCTGCCTGGGTGCAGTGCAAAAAAAGTTTACAGCATACAAAAACAGTATACCGCACTCACAGGTCTTAAGGTGAAAAAAAAGAAATTTATTAGAACAAGTGACTAACAAGTGACACAGCAGCCTTTCTCAAAGTGCAAATGTGATACACAAATCCCTCAAATAAACCCAAAAGTGGCGCCAAATGTTACATGACGTCATGAAGTGGGAGTATACACACAAAGAAACAGTAAATATTAAGCAAAAAATAAAACAAATAACAGAAAAAAGTGATTAGATGTCATGGAACCACCGAAACAGTGATATAGAGACTAGAACCGAACATAGAAATTAAAATGGCATAGATATAAGTGAGAGTGAAATCATGGGTGTACGCTGAACTGCACCTCCCATAGTCCAACCTATGTTTAGAAGCAAAAGGAAAAAAAAAAACGGTAGTTAAAGTTCCCTGGTTAGGGGTACTACCTTGACAACTGTGATGTTCACCCCATTAAACATCACAGTTGTCAAGGTAGTGTATTTTGTGATTTGTGTATCACATTTGCACTTTGAGAAAGGCTGCTGTGTCAGCCGAAACGTTAGTCACTTATTCTAATAAATGTCTTTTTTTTCACCTTAAGACCTGTGAGTGCGGTATACTGTTTTTGTATGCTATATATATATATATATATATATATATATATATATACAGTATATACAGAAACAAAAAAGGAGCACACCTTTTAAATGAAGCAAATGCCCTTGGTGCTGGTCAAACAATTCAATAGACAGACAGAGTACCGCACACATAGGGACTTTATAGAAAAAACAAAAAATTTATTGAAAATCCGACGTTTCGAGCACCAAACTGTGCTCTTCCTCAGGGACAAACCTGACAGGGACAAACTCAGGGTTTGTCCCTGAGGAAGAGCACAGTTTGGTGCTCGAAACGTCGGATTTTCAATAAATTTTTTGTTTTTTCTATAAAGTCCCTATGTGTGCGGTACTCTGTCTGTCTATATATATATATATATATATATATATATATATAGAAAACGAAGAAGCCACTCTCACAGGACTTATGTACAAAATACAGATTCTTTTTATTTAGTGGTGGACTAAATAAAAAGAGTCTGTATTTTGTACATAAGTCCTGTGAGAGCGGCTTCTTCGTTTTCTATTTTGGTTCCCTGCTTTGAAGGCTGCACCCAGGCAATTTTTGTGCTTTATACGTGAGTGCCAGTGGTTCCTAATCTTACATATATATATATATATATAAAACAACTGTATAAAACAAGAAAAAGGAGTAGGAATGGAAAATCTTTTTTTCTTTTCAACCACTCCTCCCTGCTACTAGCTAGTACCAAACAGCATCTGGTTGGCAATATCATCCTGCATCATAACCAGCTTGTTCTGGGTATTTAAGTAGTGAGGTCTGGCAAAAGGAGCAATGGGATAGTTGTGGAAACCACAAGGGAACACCCAAAAATCTGGCAGATGTACGAAGAGCTTGGAAGCCAAATGGAGTAGGAACATCCAGGTCCTGATTGCTATTCAAAAAAGATATGGAACAAGATGAGATTTCTTATGATAAGCTTGACTCAAGAAAGAGACCTTAAGTGCACTGTTTGTTATTGCTGTCTACTGTCTATTTATTTATCTCAAATAATTGTTTCATTCTCTGGGTTTTAGATATTTTATTAATAGTCTGCCTAACTGAATAACCATTGCACGGTGCATCTATGCCGTTGACTTCAATTACATTCACCTATTACTGTGTACACAGGGTGAAGTTCAACTAAGAAATGCAAATGTAAGAAATTTTGGGCTAAAATGTGACTTATGATCTGTGTAAAAATGTTTTGCAGTTATAAATACCACACACAGAAGAGTGAAAATTCACCTAGGTATGAAGAAGAGATAATCGTCCAAGCAATTGATAAAATAAAAAATGGACATGTAAACAATGTATATTTAACAACTTATATTATTATTATTACTATTATTATTATTATTATTATATATAACACTGTGTGACAAGCTGTTCATATGTAAATAGTAAACAGTAGTATTGTGTTGCATGTCACAGACAATTAGAGCAACTTGGCTTGGAGAAAGGGTGTGTATTGCAATAAAAAAAAAAATCTAATGTGTAAAAAAAAGCAGTCTTTTGAAACTCTTTATTATGAAGTTGTAGGACAAAATAAGTCTACACAGATACAGGGGATAACTATAGGTTGTAAACAGTACAAGATACTATTGTTTGCAGATGATGCTGCCTTGATAGCTGCTATAAAGGAGCTTTTACACCTGCTTTTTAATTTTGGTGAGCTTTCATATTACAAATGCAATATCACTAAGATTCAAGTGAGGTGGTCATAATAAAAGGAGCAAGCTCCCCAGCAGTAAATATGGCGTTTATGCAACTCTTCAAAATTGACGAGCGCTGACCATCTAGAGTAATAAATCTATCACAACAACACAAACATTATTTACATAGCCCATTTACTCTGAAAGAAGTAACAGTAACAATATAATATTTGAAAATGTATGGTAACATTTTAGCCAACAGAATTTAAAACATTTTACCTGATATGATCCACCCAGGCCAGTCAGGTTTTGTGCCTGAAAGAGAGGAAAAAGAAATCATGGTTAAAGTACTATCTCTTATGCACCATCCTAAAACAAAAAATATTCCTTCTATAATACTTCCACTGAAGCCACTTGCTCGCTTGATCCAAAGTCACCCAGGCATATCTCACTCTGAAAGTATGGCTTAAAAATAAAGATCCACTAAAGCTAACCCTTATTCCCTACACATCACAACCGCTAAATCAGCCAACCATAGACCCTGGAACATATGAAATTTGTAAATTGTTGTAAATTTGGTACATCGGGAACACATCCTTGAGATATTTGGTGCTACAATCAACTTTTCTGAGTTAAGCTACTTTTACAAACACCCAACCCTCACCACTCCCTTGTACTAGGGGATGGGAGGAAGAGAAGGGAACATCTTTACCCCAAAAGCCTTGGATTAAAATATTTAAGACAATACAAAAATTTCAATAGCTTCCAGAACTACAGAATCAACCTACAAACTAACCACTAGATGGTACTATACTCCTATCCGACTGCATAAGCATACAACATGTAGTAACTTATACTGGAGATACAGCCAGACAAAACTTACCTTTACTCACATTTACATGTCCAGACTTACAAATCTACTGGGAATCACACCAATAAATATGTAAACCTCTAATCTGCCCATATCGCTCTTCCACTTTGATACAAATACCAACACAAGCTTTTATTTCATCTCATCCAGAGCACAAAGGTCATTTCCCCCCAACTTCTGTTTAAATGGATGAAATCTGTAAACGATATTGGGAAAATGGAGGAAATTTCATACATACTTTGGAATCATATTGGTCAATTTGGTTATCTTGGATAAACTTTTTAGGTGAGCAGTAAGCAGCCCATAACATGTGACTCCAGACTTGTTGTCTGTGAGTAATTGTTTATTTTTCTTCCCCTACCCTCTCCTTTTTCTGTATCCCTTTTGAAATATATAAAAATACAGTAAATGTGTAAAAAAGAAAAGCAAGTGTAGGAAAGCAAAGGCAAGAAGAAAAGAGAGAAAGGTGAAAGGAAGGGGGAGAGGAAACAACAAAGGGCAGAAAGGAGAATCCAAGAAGTAGAAATGAGAGGGAGAATGGAAAGGACAGCAAATAGTAGAGGAATACATTCATACTTTCAAAAATTCCAAGCAGTGCACAGCCAAAGACTCTAGAACGCCAACCAAGCACAAAGCTGCTACAATTCATACATCCCATATAGAGTGGATTAGAGGGATGCTTCCGACCTACTAATTAGAGCACAGGGTGATAGGTGCTAGTAGAAGCCAGGATTTGAAAGCCACGTATGAGTAGGTCAGGAACCTAAAACAGAAATGCACAAAAAAGTTTGTTCAAAAGAGAAAAAAGTGATTGGCAGTTGAGTGCTACGTGTACATGTGATATTTACTCCATCACCAGAGAGAACCCTGGCTTCAGGTCTTCTGTTAGGGAGACAAATAATAATTGTGCTTTGGTGACACCTCTACATTAGTAAATTGGGAGGAATCAAAACCCTTAATTTTATCGCAGCAACAGGGTTTCTGTACCACTTCCCATGACCAGCAATGCTGGGGTGCAATCAGTTTAAAGTTAGAACATGTGGCCCTAGCTGTGCAAGATTAAACAGGACAGGCCTGAAGGAAAAAATCTATTGGCACCTGAGAAACAATAGAGATAAACATCAGCTCAGATAGCATTTCCTTTAACCATCTACTAATAAAAAATAATTGCAAATTTGTCTTAAAGGGGAACTTGGGCTGCCAAACCAAAATTTGTGCCCCACACAACACATAAACCCCTAATTTACCTATTGTATTCCGTTTCTTCAAAAAGTATGAACAAATAAAATTTTTATATGTTGTAATCTAGCTGCAAAACAGTTCTTCTCTTTATGCATCATTTAAAATCCTGGCAGGGTAGGAGGGACTAAAACGGTGATGTTACAACAACTTCTCCGCAGCTTACAGACATCATGCAGGAACTACATAACCCACAATGCATTGTAGCTAAAATGCTTTTATAATAGGTATTGGTGTGTTATTAAAAAATGAGTTTTGGTTTCATGTTTAATTGAAAAAGGCCTTTATGTTAGAGCTTTTTATGTGTGGGTGACAGGTTTCTGAATTAATCATTTTCTCTTAAATATAACAATATTTATTTATATCCCACCCCACTCTATCCATGCCTATGGGGGTTTTAAAAGTGTATTTATCATAGGAAAGGATAGAAAGCAGATGAGCTTTTCTGTGGTGATCTTACATTTTCATACATTTGCCATAAAGAGTGGAGAGAGAGAGTGAGAGAGCTCCAGGGGATTTACTGAAAAAAGGAGGGGGGGGAGTATGTTAGGAGTGTAGCAAGCGGGTGCAGGGGGTGCTTGCCTTGGGCACCCACAACCCCATGCCTGGCACTGGGCTGCTGTGCTGTAACTGCTGGAGTAAAGTGTGCTACTGTGCAGTGCCCAAAAGGGTTGGTGGGTCAGTTGTGCTGCTGTGCTGTCAAGAAGAAAGGTATGTTGGGCCTGGGGAGGGGGGGGATTCTGTCGGGTCCAGACTGGGATTCAAAGTTGACCCTGGCATTTCAAGTACACAGAGGCCCAAACAGCCCCTCACTGGCCCACTAGATATTGACTGTCTGTGGCATCTTACAGCAGCCCATCTGCTCAGAATCCACAGATTGCTAGTCCAGGCCTAGCTGCTGTACTAGAACTGTTTGGTGAGGTTAGATGTGCTGCTGTGACTGGGGAGATGCTTTCAGTTCTGGATTGGGATTCAAAATAGGCCTGGGATTCAAAATAGGCATTTCGAGATCCCCTACCAACCCAATAATAGTGGCTCTCCATCAGGGGCGGGCCAAGCTGACCGGGCGCCCTAGGCAACCCGGTCAGCAACCTCGCTGATTCCTCCCCCCATGCGTGTGCTTTAGTGCGCATGCGCAGTCGCACGCCCCCCACTGCGCATGCGCGCTAAAGTGGTTCGCGATGCGCTAGCGGCTAGATCATTGCCCTCACCGCGTAATGAGAAGAGGTGGGGGCAATGACTAAAGTGAGCGGGCTAGGGGTAATCAGGAGAGGCTGCCTGGCGCCCCCCAATCGTTGCGCCCTAGGCAGCTGCCTCTTCTGCCTACCCCTAGTTCCGGCCCTGCTCTCCATGGCATTTTACAGCCATCCCTCTAGCATTTGCCGGAATCCACCAATTGCCAGTCCGGACCCAGCTGCTGTGTCATAATGTTAGTATGATGTAGATAGTGATATTCTGAGACAATACGCAGTTGATCTCACTTACTCCCTCTGATATCCAAGGCCTTTACCTCTCTTACCACCCAAATATTCTTATTTCTATTACAGCAATTATGACACTTTTATTTAAAAAGATCAATTTCAGAAATAGGCAACTGATGAAAACTCTTAAAAGAAGCTAGATCATTTGAAAATAATCAATGTGCAAGGGTACTAAAGAGTTTAGCGCTATACTTTTTAGACCACTTTGATTAATCTTCTGTGATTTGTTGATGTCAGAAATGGTACAAGACTATTAAATTACGCTCAGCATCGTCCCAAAATCTTGTTTATTTGCCAGGGGACCTGATGCTCATGCCCAGGCACAGTGCAAAATGAAAAGTGAATGTAACTATTTAATCTGAAATATATATTTTGTTATGTCTGAGTGACAGGTCCCCTTTAGCAAAGTAACTGGGCAGAGCTTTCTACAGTATTATTGCCCTCCAGATTTAAGAACTATTTACATTGCTTCAGATGAAATGTCTGCCGCCTGGACTTTGGCTTACCAACTTATCCTCTATGAATATTATGTTCCATCACCCCTCATCCATCCACAGCAGTTTATGGAGTTAATTTACAAACATTAGCACTAACCTGCACCAGTATAGTTATTCATAGAAACCAACTGATTAATCTATGGCTAACCTAACCAGTACAGTTTAGTGCCTATATTAATAAATCAGTCTTTATATCCAGAACTGGAACTATGGGTGGGCAGGAGAGGCGCAACAGGAGAAGGGTGCTTGGCACATACTTCAGATACGTGCCTACCCAATAGTTCCAGGTGGTTGAGGGAGAAACGATCACAGGGGTGGGAACGCTGCTCCCCCACTTCTTACCCATATAACCTCACTGTGGGGAAGGAGCAATCAAGTGCTTGGAATCATCTCACATTTAGCCTGGCTCTATATATATTTGCTTAGTCATCATGAAATTCCACTCTTTGAAGTAAAGAAATATACACTTTCATTCATACATTCCATTGCTTACATTATTTTTCATGCAACCATGTATTACTACAGTGTAGATTGTAAGTTCTATTGATCAAAGCTCTTTGATGCACTCATTAATGATTGTATTTTTGCATGTAACCTCCATGTTCAATGTATACTCCTTTCTGCTGTATATTGCAGCAGAATATAATGTGTTAATATCTTTAATCTTTTAGACAAACTGAGATCACTGTATGTGACTGAATGGTTTCTAACCTGTATACCAAAGCACCACATATTAACATTACACACTGAAATTACATTTTATTTCAAACTGAATAAAATGTTATACACAAGTGAGCGAATATGCTCAATGACAATGTTTTTTCTTCTTCAGTTCAAAAACAAACTTGTAATCACTAATAATAAAGACGGCTTACCTAAAAAGAGAAAAACTTACAACAATTTATTTTTTAAATATATGAACAGTAAAAAAAATATAAGATTAGGGCCCTTGAACCACCTCTTGTCTGTTTCCATCAATGATGAATCCATCGGTTGAAAATGTATTTAAAAAGATCAATTTCAGAAATAGGCAACTGAAGAAACCTCTTAAAAGAAGCTAGATCATTTGAAAATAATCAATGTGCAAGGGTACTAAAGAGTTTAGCACTATACTTTTTAGACCACTTTGATTAATCTTCTGTGATTTGTTGATGTCAGAAATGGTACAAGACTATTAAATTACGCTTTGCATCATCCCAAAATCTTGTTTATTTGCCAGGGGACCTGATGCTCATGCCCAGGCACAGTGCAAAATGGAAAGTGAATGTAACTGTTAAATCTGAAATATATCTTTTGTTATGTCTGAGTGACAGGTCCCCTTTAGCAAAGTAACTGGGCAGAGCTTTCTACAGTATTATTGCCCTCCAGATTTAAGAACTATTTACATTGCTTCAGATGAAATGTCTGCCACCTGGACTTTGGCTTACCAACTTATCCTCTATGAATATTATGTTCCATCACCCCTCATCCATCCACAGCAGTTTATGGAGTTAATTTACAAACATTAGCACTAACCTGCACCAGTATAGTTATTCATAGAAACCAACTGATTAATCTATGGCTAACCTAACCAGTACAGTTTAGTGCCTATATTAATAAATCAGTCTTTATATCCAGAACTGGAACTATGGGTGGGCAGGAGAGGCGCAACAGGAGAAGGGTGCTTGGCACATACTTCAGATACCTGCCTACCCAATAGTTCCAGGTGGTTGAGGGAGAAACGATCACAGGGGTGGGAACACTGCTCCCCCACTTCTTACCATATAACCTCACTGTGGGGAAGGAGCGATCAAGTGCTTGGAATCATCTCACATTTAGCCTGGCTCTATATATATTTGCTTAGTCATCATGAAATTCCACTCTTTGAAGTAAAGAAATATACACTTTCATTCATACTTTCCAATGCTTACATTATTTTCCATGCAACCATGTATTACTACAGTGTAGATTGTAAGTTCTATTGATCAAAGCTCTTTGATGCACTCATTAATGATTGTATTTTTGCATGTAACCTCTATGTTCAATGTATACTCCTTTCTACTGTATATTGCAGCAGAATATAATGTGTTAATATCTTTAATCTTTTAGACAAACTGAGATCACTGTATGTAACTGAATGATTTCTAAACTGTATACCAAAGCACCACATATTAACATCACACACTGAAATTACATTTTATTTCAAACTGAATAAAATGTTATACACAAGTATACATTACAGCAAAAATGCTAATTTAGAGAAAACCAGATAGCCGTGAGAAGGTCTAAATAAGATATTAGTAACCATAGAGCTGCACATAATATTAAATCGGTCGGTAAGAGGTGAGTAGCCGCAAAATGATCGTGTAGTAGTGCAAAGTGCAGGCCCTTGTAAGAAAAAAACGGGTTTGTGAGATGAACAAATCCTCCTCCAACCACCCTCCCTATCTATGGAGATTTTCCCCTAGGAACACGGGAGTCGGATACAGAAGCTGTAGCAGAGGCTAGACATTCGCAAGCCTGATGCTTCTGCCATTCAGGGGCTCTTCCCTGACGCCACTCCCTTTTTCCATAAAGGATGCTGAGGTTTGAGGCTTCCTGCTTCCTTCCATAGTGTCATGCACAGAGCACCTTATGGACCTACCAACTGAGGGTGAGAAACTGCAGCACTATACCCGTCAGAGACCCAGGCCCAAGCGGTCCAGCTGTCACCCTTACAGAAAACCTCATGTAAGCCTTCGCTATTTTCTGCAGTACATGTATGCCATATTGTTAAATCGCAGCCTGCACGATCATTAGATTCCTTAGAATGCAGTATTGCATTATTGTGCGCAATCGCTATGATACATCGTTCAGCCCGCAAATGGCACCTGCACTGTCCTGTTTTTCTGTGGAACGCTGCTGTTATATAGAAGCTGCATTGCCACACTTTCTTACAGCAGGATTAAAATGTATTTTTGGTATGTTTTATTTTTGCTACCTATTATTTTTGATAGAGACTAATCACTAATCACTACCCTAAATGCTAAATACTGCATCCGTAATAAGGTTTGTTTTGAAGTCTGATTAAACCTAAAGCACTGTTAGATAGGAATAATGATTATGATGTGCTATCCATTTATGAGTGTGTAAATAACAGCAATCACAATGTTTTTCATGTCTAGTTATCAATTTACAGATTGCAGAAATTTTAATTTTGTGTTTTGTATTATGTGTGAGTGTGTATATATATATGTGTGTGTGTGTGTGCATACATTTATATATATATATATATATATATATATATATATATATACACACATACACACAGTAATACACACATATATATATATTTACAATCGATGGATATATATTAAAACAATGGTTTAAACTGTTAAATGGATATTGAAACATTCCAGCTTGTTACTGTGCGTATGTGAAGGTGCTCAGCACTAATCCCACACCCCCTGCCTCTCCCCTAGCCCTTTGCTGTTTAGCTGTGTCCAGACCCCAACACAGCTTCAAGAACAGGGAAATTGTAACTGACGTTGGACATAAAGGGGCGGGGAAAAGTACTGATAGGCTAAGGCACTGTTTACATTCATCTGTTTTGGTCTTGAAAAAGGGCCTATACGCATATAAGCGAGACCAAATATTTGTTGAGTAGACAAAAATAAGTAGAGTTTGGACAAAAAGAGAAGCCCTAGGCATTTAACTATTTGTGCATGAGTGTAAGAGTTGTGTGGGTAACACACAGTCTCTCATACACTCTGTGTCATTTGGGTTTTACCCCGGGTCATTTGTGACACATTTTAGCTGTGTCTCCACAGCTCCTGTTTTCATTCTTTTTTCACTTTTCTGCCTTGTATTTGGATATATGAGGTGAAGGATAGGGATAATGGCGGTGTCAGCATATGTAGGACAAGTCACATTGGCAGATCAAGTTGTAGGATGAAGACGTTTGTCTGAATATGGCATAAATATATTGCATAGTTGGCCAATCGAAAAGCTCATTGGTGCCCAACAAGACTGGTCTTACACGGGCTTCCATCCTGGTAAGGAGTTCTGTATCATACGGTACTTTTACAATGTGGTAACTCCAAATAATAAGATGAATGAAATTATATAATCCACCAATTGTGCCCTGAAGGACAAATACTTAAAACAGACCATAATCCCCAGTGAGGACCCTTACACATACTAACCAGAATAACATATATCAGTCTGGTGGAGTTTGTGTGATGCTCCTTGGTCAATCGGGAAATTTTATGCCCTCAGTGCTCACTTTTCCCATCCACACACTTGGTTCTGTGTTACTGTTGCAATAGTTTTTTCTGACATTTATCTTGGTTCCCTTATACCTCTGTAGTATGGAATGATAAATTTATCTGCATTTCTACTTGGCAACAATAGGTCATGTGTGCCACACTAGTTTGTCTCCATGTACGTATATGCGATTAGGGTAAATCATTAGTCACAAAATATAAACACAGGCTCACGATTTTAGGCTTATGGACAAATCTGGGAAATGTAGTATGGGCTTAGTACACAGGTTGCCTTGGCAACAGGATGTTACTAAAGAAGGAATTGTGTGTTTATTTTCTTGCTTTATTGTTTGTTAGTATGTCTGACATTTAATGATTGCACATTCCTTTACTATTCTTCATTATGTTCCCATTTTTGTTTTTCATTTTAGTCTTTTTCTTTTTCTGTAACTTTATTTAACAGATTGTGACTGTGACAAGCTTTTTGACACCTTTTTTGGGCATATTAGTGTGGGGGTGGTGTTTTTCACAGTTTGTTTGTGGAAACAGAGGTCCTTGAGAAAGGTCACACTGTAGTGACCGAAACGTTGGACTGCGCTTATGATTGAATAAATATTTTTGATTTATTTACTCAAGAAAAAAAAATATATATATATATATACTATGTAACATAGTATAGTAACATAGTAAGTTAGGTTAAAAAAGACACAGGTCCATCAAGTTCAACCTTATATGCCTATATATACCCTGCCTAACTGCTAGTTGATCCAAAGTAAGGCAACAAAAACCTCTCTAATCTGCCACAGAGGGGAAAAAGTTCTTCCTGACTCCAAGATGGCAATCGGACCAGTCCCTGGATCAACTTGTACTAAAAGCTATCTTTCATAACCCTGGCAAAAAAGCCATCCAACCCCTTCTTGAAGCTATTTAATGTATCAGCCAGTACAAACTGATCCAGGGAGAGAATTCCACAACTTCTCAGATTTCACTGTAGAAAACCCTTTCCAAATAATCGGAGTGGGTACCTTGTGTCTGCTGGAAGGACTTACTGGTAAATAAAGCATTAGAAAGATAACATAGTTAGCATATAACCCCTTAAGCACCTCTCCTCCAGTGTAAACAATCCCAACTTGGCCAGGCTTTCTTCATAACTGAAACTTTCCATACCCAGCTGGACTCTCTCTAACTCAATAATGTCCCGTTTGAGAACTGGAGACTAAAACTGAATGGCATATTCTAGATGGGGCCTTACCAGCGCTCTGTAAAGGGGAAGAATAACCCCCTCCTCCCGTGAATCTATACCCCTTTTTATACAGCTCAAACCCTTGTTTGCCCTTGCAGCTGATGCCTGACATTGCTTGCTACAGCCAAATTCATTATCTACAAGGACTCCAAGGTCCTTCTCCATTATGGATTTGCCTAGTGCAGTCCCATTAAGTGGCTTGCATATTTTTACATCCCAGGTGCATGACCTTACATTTATCGACATTAAATTTCATCTGCCACTTAGCCGCCCAGATTGCCAGTTTGTCAAGATCCTACTGCAAGGATGCCACATCCTGGATGGAATTAATTGGGATGAATGGGGTTATTCTTCCACATATGGGCTGAGTGTTATGTCATCTGCAAACACTGATCAATTAATTACAATACCTTCCCCTAAGTCATTAATGAACAAGATAAATAAAAGTAGATCCAAAAGAGAACCCTGAGGGACCCCACTGAGAACCTTACTGCAAGCAGAGAATGTACCATTAACAACCGCCCTCTGTACCCAATCCTGTAGCCAGGATTCTTTTGCTGCTGAACCCGAAAAATTCTACCTGCACATATGCAAATGTATTAAACAATGTCACCAAAGGCTTACTGCTGGGGGACGGAAAAACAGGGGGAGAGCCACCAAATTCGGATACCTCCTGAAGAAATAGGGGGAGTTTACAACTCTGAGGTCTCCCAGCATTTAAAATAATTCTTCATGTCTTCCGTTGAATGCTTACTACGCAAGCACAGTAAGGATTCAGTGACATCACTCCACATAGTGCACATGCATGGTAATGTTATAGGGGGACCCCACGCCCAGAAAATTTTGGCGTACTGCACATGCTACATTATATCCCAGCCCCTACTTGTTAAAGGTTGACAGCTCTGATGTTTGGAGTTCCATTTTCCAGTGGTCTTACTGGCATGTCTGGAGTTTACGGAGTGTTCATTGGTCGTTTTTAAGTGATCTTACTTGCTTGTCTGGTATTAATGGAATGCTTAGCCATTTATAGGGGCACAGCTGGCCCATTATCCATTTTACTTAATGATTATATTGGCATGTGTGGGTTTAATATGCTCATCCATTTTCTGTAGTAATTATACTGCCATGTCTGGATTACGTTTTGGTAAAATATGTGGCAAAAAAAGTGGGCATGAATAAAAAAAAATTGCCA
Organism: Xenopus tropicalis; assembly: GCF_000004195.4. NCBI lineage: Eukaryota > Metazoa > Chordata > Amphibia > Anura > Pipidae > Xenopus > Xenopus tropicalis. The sequence continues at coordinate 41,217,399 of NC_030680.2, forward strand.
TTAGGTTGGCAGCCCCGGTGGGCCCCAGGTACCCCTTTCCAACCCTAAATGAGGGACTTCCCTCCTACTGTATTTCTTAACATTCACAATTAGTCTCTGTATATGATATTATCTGTAAATGATTTATAATCATTTATTTATGTATTTTTATTATAATGCTTGTGTTCTTTTGAATCCATATAAGCCAGTAATCTCTATAAATTCTGTGCTCTTTGGAGATTCCAAATCAGTTGTATTTTTTATCATAAAATAAAATATAATTCAGATATATATATATTTTTTTTTGAAGTGCAGTTATCTCATGTATCAGTTACTGGTTGTATGTAAATCTGAATGTTTGGTGTATACACACTGCAGAATATGTTGAAACTTTATAAATACATGTTAATAATAATAAATCATTAATTTATTTTTCCTTTTTTTGTGCAGTAACACAATATTTCAGGCTGATTTTGAAAGCTGTCTGTAAAAAAAAGCCCTGTTTATTCACAAGGGAGCACCCCTTAGTGCTCACTTACCGAGCATGCGTGCCCCAGGGAATGCTGCTCTCTCTCTGCACCAGTGCAGAAAGCAGCGCCAGGGAGTGCAGCAGAGTGCTGCATAACACAGACAGTACTCTTCCCAAGTGGTAAGATGTAGGTCTCTGCTCTCTGAAACAGAGTGCAGTGGCCAACTTACCACAGCGCAAGTACCATTTTGAAAAATGGCCAATTACATCCTTTTTATGCACTTTGCACAGTGTGAAAAAGTGAAAGATAACAAAATATTCAAAATTTGTTAGGGAAAAGCATAATCATCTCTAGTTAAAAACTGTAATTGTCTTTATTCCAAACATCTCACATAACACATATTCTCTGTTATCTAATATAAGGTTCAGACTCCAGAAAAGGAAAAAACAGAAGTCAATGAAAAAGAAGTGTTTGCTAAATTGGACGAGGGGTTAGATGATTTTTTCACCAAGAAGCTTATCCAAGACTATCAGTAAGTAACACAAATCTTTATTTTACTGTGGACATTTGTGTGGGTGCTACATGGCTGAATATGTGAAGTAAAAAATCCAAATAATTCATAGACAGATTGAAAGACAGATACCAATGCTATAGCCATCTTGGCACTGTTACTTCATTTATATATACTTTATCAAAACGATACAGTGAGAAGTTTAGTTATAGCTGACCTTTTGTAGACTTGCAGTTTTATATATATAGAAATACAATCTGCTTACCCATGATCAGAACCCAAAAAAACAATAAACTAGACTAGACAGGCAGTTGAAAAACATAGCTATAAGGTAAGTCTAAATAGATTTTAGAAACAGAAATCTTTAAAAAAAAATGAAGGCCACAGACCATGATGAAGTCTTAAAACAGTCATTCTAACCCCTTTTTCCAGTCCACCACTTGGGGCCCTTTCAGATGGGTGTTTGTTCTTGCATCCCCCTACTATTGATCCTTCATGCATTCCTTCTTAGAGAAACACAGGAAGAAACACATCCCATGCTTACTGGTCAGCTGTATTCATTCACAGGTCATTCATTCATTCACAGGTGGAACACAGCTTGATGCAGCAAAGCTACAGAAGTTACAGAAGTAATCATCTTATAGGAGAAGGAATGGTACAAATGTTAAGCCCCCCAGTGATTGTAATTACTCAACTGATACCCTGCCGGTGCTCCTGTTAGCAGGAAACTGCACCAGCCCCTGCTACATGCGAGTGAGTTATCCTCTTCTCTCTTCTTCTTTCTTCAAAATCTTGGGCTGACACAAGTGCAGTAAAGTTAATAGTTAAATCTGGCTTTTCACTCTACTGCACATGCACCCAATGTGATAAAAGAAGAAATAAGAGGAGCACTCTCTCACATGTAATAGGTGCACCGGCCTGAGGTATTAGGTAAGTGATTACAGTCACTGGGGGGTACCTAACAGTATGTGTTAGTGTATAATAGGAATTCTCTATTTTTTCCAAACAGCGAATATCCACTGCAAGTTTCTTCAGAACCCTCTTCCCTTTCATCATCTGGGTCTAGGACCTTTAAAAAGAAAATAGGAGATTTTTTTGCATTAAGAAAACCAAGAAATTCCAAGGGGTCTAAGCCTGAAAAGGAGCAAGATGGGACTCCAGTAACTGAAAAAGGCAGAAAACCTACTTTATCAGATATATTAAGACCACTAAACAAAAGTGTTGATTCTAATAAAGAAAAAACAGAAGATGCCACATCAGCAGAGGTGGGATCTGTGGTGGATCCTGCATGGACACCTGATGCTGCAAGAAAGATTAAACCAAGATGCTCAAGAGAAGGAAAATCCCAGTCACTGATACTTCTTTCAGAAGATGAGGAGCCATTTAGAATAAAACAAGAAAAGGTAAGCCAATTTTAAGGACACCTATAACCCTAAAATTGCTTCCCCCACTAGAGGTGCGGGCTAATAGGGCCCACACTCCGGTTCTAGACAACAATAAAAAATAGCCTACTGTGCTAGACTGCCTGCACCGGCAGGGAGCCATGTTGTTCATTATGCACATGTGTGTGACGTAGGAAGGTAAGTCTCATCCACCTCTCCTGTGTCACAGGCATGTGCATAATGAGCAAGCAGGGAGCCTCTCGCAATATGTGCTAAATAACATGACCGCCCACACCAGGAGGGAGCGGGCAAACTTGCGCCAGTAGGGCTATTTTTTTCCCCCCAACCGGAGTGGGTCTATTAGCCATTACCTCTGGTGGAGGAAGCAATTTTAACGTAATAGGTGCCTTTTAAATTTAAAAGGAAACTAATACCTCAAACATAATTAGGCTAGCAATGTCGGGGAGACGTGTTGCCCGTGACAAATCTCCCTTGTCGTGGGTGACTAGTCTCCCCGAAATACCATCCCACCGGCGAGTATGTAAATCGCCGGTGGGATGGCATACGCAGCGAAAATCGCAGAAGTTGCCTTGAGAGGAAATAACTTTTATTATGTCACTGATTATAATTACAGAACCTATTTTGAATATGGGAGGTGTAACCTTGACTGCTTCAGACTCTCCCACTGTGCAGCGGCATTTCAGGGGCATCTGAGTGATATAGTTAGCCAGGTGATATTAATGATTTAATATATCTTACTGTTTTCTATTGTAGTCCAATCTTCAGGTTCATAGTCCTTTTTCTTACAGGAACTTTCCTAATTAGATTATATTATCTAGAGTCCAGTTCTGAAAACAAACAATGGGTCAGAATTGTTTCCTAGCTATGCATTTTGCTCCAATTAAAGGAGCTTCATCAGGCAACATAAAACCTTATTTTATCTTACTACAGTGAAATATTTAAAATATTTAAATCACCACCTTTTTTTCACCTTTCAAGACCCCCCGGGGCTGTAAAAATATCTCTTGACCAACAAAGAAGTAGACACAGGTATCAGTTGGAAATGGCAATCAAAAATTAATTGAGTAAATTAAAAATGTTATCAAGAAAATTTCCCAAGTAAGAGCAGAATTAAATGGCTTGCAGTAGACTGCATTATATAGCAGAGGCAGATGGATGCCAAGATAAGCAAAATTACTGTAGGGGCAAGAAAAGAGATGAGTCAGTTCCTTGAAACTGCCTTGTTTAAATGCTATTTCCTTGCAATTGTGAAATATTAGCTCTTATTATCAGCTAATGTCTTATCATTATAAGGGTAAGGGCACACAGTGCATATATCTGCTTCTCCTAGCCCAGTTACTTAATTTTATTTAATGGAAAATCTATTTTAATCCTCGCAACGCACCCGTAGGTGGCTGTAGTAGTTGACAGTTGGTGTGGTAATGGTTATGCAAGTTATGAACTAAGGGCGAGGGCACACGGTACATATATCCGCTTCTTTCAGCCCTGGTTTTCTTTGGCCAGACTGAGAGAAGCGGATCCACTTACTTACACTCCTCTGTGTGCCTGCATTAAAAACTATGGCAACTGCCCGAGTGTGGGCACACAGAGCGGAACAGATTGGAGGTTGACTTGGAAAATCTCTGCTTTCACATTTTTCAGGCCAACCTCCGATCCGCTCGGCCTATGGGTGCACTGCAAGGATAAAAATGTATTTTCCATTACATAAAATTAATAGATTGTATTAACTACAAACATGATTACTTAATCCATTTGATAATTGTAGTAATCCAGAAAGTGTCCAGAAAGCAGCTAAATAATACTCATGAAAGCCTCTAGGAGCCATACTTTATTTTCTATTGACCAATTAATTTTGAGTTCCCAAAAAGGGTTTTATTGCTATGATTCACCTATTGTGAAGAACAAAATAAGCTTTATTCATCTCCCTTAATTGCTGTGTACTTCAGTTTCTTTAATTAGATTTAGTACTAAAAATACTTTTAAAAATTGAAATTTTACATAATACAAAATGCCATAATAATAATAATAGAAATGCCACTAAACTGTCCCAAAATGAAAATAGTGAATATTTTACTTACTGACTGTAAAATAAAAACAATGACTGCATTTTACATGTGGTAAAAGCACACAAATGAAGGGCGCAATCAGCCTTTTTTTGCACTTTGCCCAATGCATAGGGCATTGTCAACTAGTGCAGGCTGCAGACTGCTGTTTGAATCTAGTGTGGTCTGCAATAGGCCATGCTTGCCTCAAAATAGGGGTCCTCCTATCCAGCCCTTACCTGCTGCTAACTTGCACGTCCTTTACATGCGCAAGTAAGGCAGATGGTAAGGACAGGGCTGGGCTGCCTCTTGTGAAGCTGCTCTATGCACAGGGTGCCGGATTTCCAGTCTCTCTCTTTGCAGAGAGTGACAACCTTGGGGGATGCAGGTCCTGTTAAATGAGCACAAATGGGAATGCTCTTGGTTGTAGGAGGGTGCCATTTTGTTTACACTGTTATTAAGACAAGCATTGTTTCACCCAGAAATCTTATGCATTTGCCATCTAGGTGGTATCTGGGAAGTGCTGAATGTAAAGTTCAAATAATTGTAATTAAAAATCTGAGCTGTTAATCATATATTGCCTGCCCCGCCTCTATGCTGCATACATTTAGAACAGGTGTGGATGATTTAACTAAAAAAAGAATTTGGGTTTCATGATTCATTCTTAAAATACTTTTATTATACAGCTTTTTATGTTTGGGTGACAGGTCCCCTTAAAGGACACACAAAAATTTAATCAGTGAACAGCCTCTTTGAAATCTTTCAATACCTGCCACACTGGCTGTCCAGAGGTTAATAGTAAGGCTGCAACATCCCCTTAATCACTTAGATTTGCTTTTCCTCCTGTAACCCACTCAGCCCCCTCCCTCAGGAAGTTGCTTTGGCTGTTGGCTTGTGGGCATGCTCAGTTGTTCTAAGCTCAGATTACTAAACACGCCCTCCAGTCTAACAGCCAGTGAAGAGATGGCATTACTGGTTCCCATAGAAACTCAGCTCTAGCTGTCTGCTTCAATTTTTTTCTCCTGAGCTCTACAGATTTACCATTACAGTGCTCAAACACAGTTCTGCCTGTGTGAGCCTGTATTCTTGATGAAATGTATGCTGAATAAGGGCCTGTGTGTGTATGTTGTTTGCAGAATTAAATGTGTCTGATTATGTATCAGAGGAAAAATGGCCACCGAGTAAAAGCTGCTATTTGGTTTAGGAAAATGTGACGGTGCTAGAAAACAGAGGGGATAAAAGCAGGATAAATGATGCCATTTGGGTGGGGAAGATGTGCCCAACTGATATACATTGTAGGTAAATGTAGGCTTTATATGTCCTTTAAAGGAGTAAATGTAGAAGTGTTAAGAACCACACTATGTGGCTTCATTCTGAAGTAAAAAAAGGGAAAACTATTAAGAACTACAAGTCAGAGGGAACAAAATCTGCATTTAATGAATATGAACACTATAACAAACATTGTAAAACAGCAATTGGAAAGGGAAAAATAGCCTCTGCCGCAATGCGCGCCTCATTTTCTAAGACTAACCGCAAAAGTTTTTTTTATACAAGTATATAATATATAAGTATAGAATATAGTAAAAACATGTGGGTTGAGAGTGTGGCTCCATTGAATTATGGTAACAGTATGGTTAGAACGAAAAGAGAAAAGGCAAATGAGCTAAAGTAGTTCTTTTCTTCAGTGTATTCAGAAGACACAAAACTACAACCCAATTAATTTCATCTTGTAGCAGGATCTTGACAAACTGGCAATATGGGCAATTATGTGGCAGATGAGATTCAATGTAGTCATAAACCTGGGATGTAAAAATATGCAAACCATTCATACCCTTAATGGGACTGCACTAGGCAAATCCATAATGGAGAAGGACCTTGGGATCCTTGTAGATATGAAACTGCTGTACTAAGCAATGCCAGGCAGCAGCTGCAAGGGCAAACAAGAGATTCTCAAGGAGAGGGGTATGGTTATTCTTCCCCTCTACAGAGCGCTGGTAAGAACCCATCTAGAATATGCCATGCAGTTTTGGTCTCCAGTGTAGAAACGGGATATTATTATATTATAGAGGGTCCAAATAAGGGCAACTAAGCTGGTAAAGGGTATGGAGAGTCTCAGTTACAAAGAAAGACTGGCCAAGTTGGGTCTGTTTATGCTGGAGAAGAGATGCTTAAGCAGGGATATGATAACTATGTATAAATATATAAGGGGATCATATAATATTTTTTCTCTTATGCTTTATTTACCAGTTGGTCTTTCCAGCAGACACAAGGGCTCCCATTCTGATTAGAAGAAAAGAGGTTCCATCTTAATATATGGAAAGGGTTTTTTACTGGGAGAGCTGTGAAGTTTTGGAATTCTCTCACTGAATTAGATGTACTGGAAGATACATTAGATAGCTTCAAGAAGGTGTTGGATGGCTTTTTATCAAGTGAGAAAACACAGGGATATGGAAGATAGCCATAGGTGGAAGGTGACTTTTTTGTTTAGGGAGGCTAAAGATGGGCCATACATAGACTGACCTAAAGCTAATGTGAGACTGCTGCTTGTGCAGTTACCTCTTGCGGTTCCCACTGACTTCCAGGGATACTGTCCAAAAGTGCAGGTGGGAGTGCTTTTTTTACTCCAAAATGCTTAGGATGTAAAAGTATTTATACATGCACTTCTGATGGGGGTTCTCCATCCATTTGTGTGTGATCAGTTAGCTTAAATGTGTTTTAGTTAGTTTTATAGAGAGAAAGGCAGTGGGTACTGACATCCCAGGCACATTATATGCAGTTTGTATTTACAAAACAAGCACATTATATGCAGTGAGATGCAGTGGGTACTGATGGCAGATATTTAGGCCCTGGCACTATAACACTGGTACTGAAACACAACATTGGTTTGTGTTCCAGCTATGCACTCATAAGGGTGCCACTGTAACAAGAAATAAATAAAACAATGACAAAAGTGAGAAAAACCACTTGGTTTTAGGTTATCTAGTCAGGTAGACAGGTTAGTCTATGTGAAGGGTAGGTATGTCACTTTGCTGATAAGGCATACTGTGCAGGATCAGTCCAGTCGTGCCTCAATCCACGGGGTCCAAATCTGGTCAAATTTAGTTTGTGTTCCTCTCGCTTCTGAGGTAAGTTTGATCAGTGGGGTTGCCTGGTTTACCAAGTGCTTCCATGTTTTGATGGATAGTGGGCGAGCTCCCATCCAGTGCATAGCAATATTTTTCCTGGCATAAAAAAGGAGAGTTCAGTATCAGTTTCTGGAGTAGCTGCTTGGTATGGTGACCTCTAAGATTCCCAAAAGCAGTTGGTATTTATTAATGAAAAAAATTTATTTTTTATTTTCCCAGTTTGTTAAAAGTTTTTTAGCCTCATTGAAAACAAGTGGAATAATGCGATTATCACCAGTGAGACAAAACACACGGGAATATTCTATTGCGTGTTTTTCTTAAATAAGCTAGCATTCGAGAAGAAATGTTGCATGAGTTTTAAATTCATGGGTTTTTTCACAAACTCAAATTTTTATAAATCTGCCCCATCATATACCAAGTTGCACTTAGAGACAGTATATAGCCATTGAAACTTGTCATATAAAAATGACAGAAGCTATTTGCAATTTCTTGTAATTGTTCATAAATGCTGTAATTATATGAACATTTTTTTTTACATTCTTTTTATATTTATGTTCTGCAATAGAAAAGGCATTGTGAGAAGCTGGATGGGGAAGCCTGCCACACATTTGAACACAGAGTTCACAACATGTTACATCGTATTGGTGTGACACGGGTCTTATCATCAGAAATCAAGAAAAAGCAGGTGAGCATAAACCGGTGGCTGGACTATTTGGGTTCAAGTGCCACTTTTTGTCCATGTTCTCATATTTCATATGAAATATGAAAACATTGTTGTAATACTTTTGCAGTTCCAGTAATATGTAGGACAGTGTTGGACAGTAAGTAATAAGTCACTACCAAAAAAAGTGGCATATCTACAATTTTTTCAGCTCAAATATGGATGTATTTAATTCAGAATAGGGATGCACCAAATTCACTATTTTGGGATCTGGCCAAACTCTAAACCCTTTGTGAAAGATTTGCCCGAGTACCAAACTGAATCCAAATTGCAAATTAGGCCACAGAGGGGGTTAAAGAGAACCCGTGTCGGTGCATCCCTACTTCAGATATGGTTAAAGTTAAACCAGGTTTCCAAATTCCTTGCTTCACTCTTAACATTCCAGAACTTCTTTGTAAGTTCTTTCATATCTGAAATCACTATGGGTGGTGCTAGGCATGTACCTCTTCTGTTGCCTACCCCTAATCTGGGCTCTTGTTCCCCTATCGCCTGCACCATGTTTTCCTCTCCCTGTCAATATGCTTGCGTTTGCATGGAGGAGGATGAGATGGTGGGTCAGGTTGCCTTATGCAGCTGTCAATCTTGGACCATTGCAGCAGCAGCAATATGACAGCAGCTGCAAAGTATAACATGCTAATATATTTATTTTCTGTTTTTATTGTATTAACATTTTTGGCTGTGGTAAAGGGGTAGTGGTCAAAAGTAGGCATGACCTAAATATATATATATAATATATATATGTGTGGCATACTTTATGCCTCAAACTTCTATTGGTATACCCAGATTTTATTATAGATATTCTGGTAACTGTATTCATTCCTAGAGTACAGAAAGTAAGTAGCTCCTGGACACCCAAAAATATAAATTGTAGATATAAATATTTCTAGATATTTTGCCCACGGGAGAACTATCATCAATACTATATTACTAAAATGTCATATATATTTGGAAATACATATAAAGAGTTAAGCTAAAGATTGAGTGCTATGTGTTAGGAGATACTGGAGGAAGGAGGATTGTGTAGTGTTTACAGTCTAAGAAAATAAATAGTTATTCCTTAAAATGGTCTAGTTTTGGTTTTTACTGAATGGTATAAAGTATCAACTCATTTGAATTGTCCCATCCCTGCTATTTTCCAATATCCTTTACTAAACTAGTATTGGTACAGCTTTGCATATTTTTGACCCAATTTTGACTAATCTAAAGCTAATTGCAGGTGCCATTAACTGGTGTCTAATTTTGCAACAGATACATGATGCACAAGATTTTTATTGATTAATAAACTATGTTCTTTTTGGTGCAAAAGTTGCACTTTTAGTGGCATGAATGTATGCCATAAATGTTTCTCTACACATCCCTTAAATTTTTTAAGAGTCTACTGGCACAAAATATACCATAAAGTGACCTCTATACTTAGAATACAAGGTACAGCCCCAACCCTGTGCTTAAGCACACTGCTCTTTCTGCTTCATACACATTAGAAGCAATAACCAGCAAGCTGATGTACAGATAGATGAACACAGTTTTATGTCTTAACTATGCTGCTGTTTTATACACACATTTTTTAGTACTGATAGTCACTTTAGCAACCTTCATTACTCACAGTGACCTCTCCATCCAGAATATTTTTTTAGCTTCAATTTGCTGAAGACTAAAAAATGTGCTCTATTTTAGAAAGGTTTGAATGTACAGGTATGGGATCTATTATTCAGAATGCTTGAGACCTGGGGTTTTCCATTGGTTCACCATTCCATGTTTGACATTTAAACCCATAAGCCCAATAAGATTGTTTCGCCATCAATATGGATTTAAACTAGCAGGTAGAAGGTACTTTTTTTTACTATTAGTCTGCTATCGTTGCTTGAACATTAAGACAAGGCCTCATTTAGTGGGACCAGGCTATGTAGCTGAAGCAGGAGGCTGCGCCACAATATGCACCACCTTCTTGGAGTAGGCACAGGCAGATGCCTGGCTGTCACAAATGTCTCCTGAAAATCTAGCAAGAAAAGTACAGGGTCTGACGTAAGCAACAAGGACCTGTAGTAATATAGATTATTGGCCCAGAAACAAGCCTTGCAACAGGAGCATTATTATTTGAAACACCTGGTCACTGGATATGTCCTGAAACAGTAGTTGAACTTCATCCTAGAATTTTCGAACATTTCAATTCTCAGATGACCTTCAACAAAGGTGGTAAAGCAGAAATGTCCAGGAACCCCTTGACTGTCTTCCAACCCTAATGATTAGGAAAAAGGAGCTTAGAACATGAAAAGACCATGGTTCAAAGCCCAGCAGTGCTTCTAAGAGAAAATTCCACAACTTAACAGTTCCTACTGTTAAAAACCTTTTTTTTGAATTTCCATAACATTTTCTTTTAATTTCTAGTTTTGGCCTTGCGTTATTTAGAAAGACCCATTGGTGAATAAGGCACCAGTTATTTTTTTCTCCTCTTATATCTGTCCATACCGATTATTAGTTATAAACCTTCACAGAAGCATTTCTGTTTGTGCTCCTGTGCCTGCTTCCATTTATTTATTTTTCTTTAATAACCTTTTACCAAGTGTAAGCAATCCCAGCTTTAAAACTAATTGTCTATATAGCCTTAATTAGCTTCTTACCATTTTCTCTCTCTATCTCAATTATATCCTTTTTGTTTTCTGGATAATTAAACTTGTACTGCATACTCTGCCTATTACATTCCCTTTAATGAATGTATACCTCTTTTTATAGACAACATAATGGTCCGTCACCTGTGTTTGAAGGTTCTTTATGGACCACTAACATCAAAATACAAAATTTTCTCCTGTATGCATATAGGGGAAAATAGTCTGTGAAAAATTATGCATCGTATCTAGAAGGCACAATATTTTTCTTTAAAAATATTTTGATTTCTTTTTGTAGGGCTTTCTGACCCAAGTCATGAATATGTATTATATGAACTATCATTCAACGCAATATACTGAGTGAGGCTTTGTTAAGGCAACAGATAAAAGATGACTGCAGACCCCAGAACCTATAGCATACACACTGCAATAAAAAAAAACAGGATTTGTGCTTCTGCTCCAAAGAAAAAAAAGCATGTACAGGATAGATATAAATGGTATGTTAATTCCAATAAATATTTTGTGTGTGTGTGTTACATGCTTTGTGGTGCAAACTTACTCTGACCTGAAATGGCTCCGTGGTAATGTTCCTATCAACTTGGGTACCAGTGTCAGAGGTCTGCACTTGTCAGTATTAGGCTACCTGTAACCAACAACACCTTTTACTATTTATTCTTACCAGTAACTACAGGCATAGGATCCGTTATCCGGAAACCCGTTATCCAGAAAGTTTTGAAATATGTAAAGGCCATCCCCGTATCCATTATAAGCGAATAATTCCAATTTTTAAAAATTATTTCCTTTTTCACTGAAGTAATACAACAGTACCTTGTACTTGATCCCAACTAAGATATCATTAATCTTTGTTGGAGGCAAAACATTGGGTTAATTTAATCTTTAAATTACTTTTTAGTAGATTTAAGGTATGGAGATCCCAATTATAGAAAGATCCCTTATCCAGAAAACCCCAGGTCCTAAGCATTCTGGATAACAGGTCCCATACTAGTGTAGTGTACTAGTGTTCTAGAGTTTTTCTAGTTACACTCTTTTCTTAGCCTGTGTGAATAGCCCTGGTGATCCCAGCTATAGTCAGGTGATCCCAGTGAAGCCAATAAAAGGGCAAACATATGGGCGTTTTAACCTTTAAAGCAAGTAAGTTGCAGGTAAAACTTAGTGCCTTTGCTAAATGTATATTGAAGCAGTAGAATTCTTAATGAATCGCATAAGTCAGTGTAGGACTGTCCAGAAGGGATGACTTTGACATAGTTGGTCAGCTTCAAGTATATGCAATATATGCACAAACAATGCCTGTTTTGCTTATAGGGGAGGGCATTTCTTGGTAGCTTAATGCACAGAATGTCTCTTATATATATTGATAATGAGTGTAAGTGCAGAGGATCTCTTGTTGTTGTCTATATGTATTTTGTGGTTACAGCCTCATTGCACCCCCGCCTAATGGTTTAAAATTTAGTGGTTGAGCACAACTTTCCCTTTTTTGAATAGCCCTGGTGAAGTGTACCCCAGTCTGGAGACAATGTCTATATTTTTATTCCAATTAACAGAAAAACTTTAAACTTTACTGAAAAGTTCCATGGTTATAAAAGTAAAATTAATATAACAAAGAAATAGTGAAAAGGGGAGGAACCATTGTAACACGTCTGTTATGAAGGAATTCTAAAGTGCTTAGTGTATTATTGCACAAGGAGAAAACTCCAGAAAGAAGACCAGAACCCCCCCTACCACTATATTGTATCATAAATTGTACAATATAGTGACACACAATATCAAAAAGGGATTGAACAAACAATTATTGAGAATAGCAAAAGGAAATGCACAAACATATTCTACAGACTCAGATGGCTTGCAGAATGGATAATACACATATACACATATATATTATGATACAGGTTGGGTTCTTTTATCCAGAGGCCCAATAACCAAAAAAAACAAAACATGGAAATCTGGAAAACCCCAGGTCACAAACATTCTAGTTAAAAAATCTCAATCTCTGAATAGGGCCATCTCTTAAAAAAGCATCTAAATCATAAATTAACAGTGTTAACCTTTTGTGGTTGCATTATTTCTGTCCATACAGAATGATGTAATGGCTAGTAGTGCCACTTAGCCTGAGCTATAAAAATTCTACAATTTTTTTTTTTTACATTTGGTTTAATTTTGCAGTGCCTTCTGCCCCAAATAAAGTTACAGACTCAGTTTATTAGATGGGACTTTTATTATAATTATCCTTTATATAGTGCTGACTTGTTACCCACTCTACATCAGTCCCTGCCCTTAATGGATCTTACAATCTCAATTTCCTTTCACAATCATACAAAACACAGACTAGGTTCAATTTTACCCAGAGCCAGTTAAACTTAGAATTTGTTTTTTAAAAAAAAAAATATAAATTCTTTGCAGACAGTGCCCTGGTCAGAATCAAACCACTATGCTTTGTTTACACAAAAGATAATGTCAGCTGAACATACCATAACTAAATGTAAACTCACTAATAAAAAGTATTCTACTTCAAAGAAAATGTTTTATATGTATAGCTCTGTGTTCTATGACTTAACCCGAATTCTGTATTATTTTATTTTTGTCTTTTACAGAACAAAGATGGTGACATCAAAAAGGCTGGTTCAGAAGGTGAGCAAGGGATTTTTTTAACAATATCTTTGTTTAATTTCTTTAAATTGCAGAAAGGGCAGATAAGTTTTCATATAAGTTAAGGTGGCCGTACACGGGCCGCGTTGGCACCTTATTGAAAATCGGGAAGATGAAGAAGTTCGCCAGGTTTAAAAATCCTGTCGGGGGAAGGAGCACCCCATCAAGTTGGGCATGTTGGGGAAAGATCCACTTGTTTGGTGACAATGCCACACAAGCAGATTATCCAGTGTATGGCCAGCTTTAGCCAGCCTCACATTTGCCCATGTGTTTGAGTCCAAAGGCACAATTATCTTTCAGAATCAATCCTACATAGGTAAACTCATTGATCCTTCCAGATTCACCTTCCAGCAGGGCAATGACCCAAAGCATACTGCTAAAGCAACACTCGAGTGGTTTAAGGGGAAACATTTAAATGTGTTGGAATGGCCTAGTCAAAGTCCAGACCTCAATCCAATTGAGAATCTGTGGTCAGACTTGAAGATTGCTGTTCACAAGGGAAAACCATCAAACATGAAGGAGCTGGAGCAGTTTTTCCTGAGGAATGGGCAAAAATCCCAGTGGCAAGATGTGGCAAGCTCATAGAGACTTATCCAAAGCAACTTGCAGTTGTAATTGCCGCAAAAGGTGGTTCTACAAAGTACTAACTTTAGGGGGGGTGAACAGTTATGCACACTGATGTTTTCTGTTACTTTGTCCTATTTGTTGTTTGCTTCATAAAAAAAATACATCTTCAAAGTTGTAGGCATGTTCTGTAAATGAAATGGTGCAAACTCTCAAAACAATCCATTTTAATTCCAGGTTATGAGGCAAGAAAACATGAAAAATGCTAAGGGGTGTGAATATTTAGCAAAGCACTGTATGTTCTATGTACTATTTGATCATAAATTATCTTGATAAAAACATTTGCTGTTGTTAATTGGATAGTGTACTCCTGTGGGTTAATGTCTTATTTTATATTTTTTAGGAGACATTGTGGATAGTTCTGCTGAGTCCCCGCCACCAAGCCTGAAAGCACGAACACACTCTATGTCGACAGGTATGAAAGAAGCTTTTATGCTAAATTAACATTTAAACATATAGTAGTATGGTTAAAAAAATCAGATTACTACATTTTAGTAAGGTAGTAAGTTAATGAAGAGCAGGGAATGTTCGTGGAAAAAAACAGTGCTTAAAGCTCACCATTTCAGTGATAGGTACATCCAGCAAAAGAAGAAAACATAAGAAAACAGATGAATAAAACAGATTATTAGACAAGGAAACTCAAAAACACAGCAGGGTTAACAGATTTTTTTAGGCACAGTGAGTAAAATCACTTATTTTCCTTTTTTTTTTTTTAATTAAATGCATAATGTGACTCTAGTAAGGAATGTAAGCATTAATAATCCAGTGTGTCTACCTCAGTGAAGAAAGACAAGATTTGGGGTTTTTAAATATGGGAGGTGAAGCAAAGTCTTTTTTCAGGGATGCAGGCTTTAGGAGACCAGAAATTACTATGGACAAAGTATGACAGGATAGATGCAACGCAGGCAGAAGGAGGAAGCGCATCGCTCCAGGTACCCCGGGCTGGTGCTGTTTTCTCCTAACAGGGGCACCAGCCCGGAGTGCGAGGTAAGCGATTAAAGTCACTTGGGGGTGCTTAACATTTTAGCACCCCCAAGTGACTTAGACTTTCCTTCTCCTTTAAGGAGTATTCAAGACTAAAGGTGACCATACACGCACCAATATAATCATACAAAACATAGTTTCATACAATTTTCGGTCCGTGTCTGGGCTCTGATTTATCATGCCAACAATTTTTATTGGACAGGTTAGAAAATTTTGGTTGAATAATGATAATATCTGTGTATATATCTGTGTATGTATTGTGTATTTGACAATATCCTTAGGTGACCTACAATGTATTTTCCGTGACCATCATACCATTTTTGTCTGGCAATTATTAATGGTCAGAACATCGTCCAGTTTGTTATTTTTAGGACTTTAATCCTACAATTTGGAGTGAATTATTTCCAATGTAAACAGTATAATTTAGAAATAAAAAGTACACCATAAAAATTATGACAGAAGATTTTTAAAGTTTACTGTAAAATTCTCTAGTGTGTCCAACTTAATTAAATAGGTTCTAGTACAATAGCATTTGTTTTTCACTTGTTGTTTATGTTTATACTATAATATCTTAACTGGTTTTTTTTTTTCAAAGCAGAAAGATCCACTCCAAAACCTGAAATGGTCAGGAATCCAGCAGACCAGAGCATGATTTGGAAAGACATTGGGAAACAATTTAAGGCAGAACTTAAGGGAAGGTGCACACTGGCCCATGGCTCACCAAGAAGATCTCTTGTCATTTTAGAACGCAGAGAAATAGGAGTGGAAAAAAAATCAGAGGACTCTTGGAGTCTCCCAGGCCTAGAAAGAAGCTCTCCTGCTCCTTCTCCTAGCCGAATCATTCATTTGGAGAATACGTCTGATGTAAATGAAATTGTATCAGAAGACTTTGGTAATGAAGGTATTGTATGTAATCATAGATCATTAAAATTCTCACATTTTGCTGTTGAAAGGTGATGGCACATTGGGCTTTTTGTCACACACAGTAAATCATGCTACTTGTGCACAACAATGTGCCTGAAATTGCGATAATTGTTTTACTCTTGGCAATGCCCATTTTCTACCGAGGAAAAGTAATTTCAGATGCTTTGTCATCTTACTAAAGTAAGATTTCCTGTGCAGCATTAATTATTAGAGGTGTAAAGGGTTTTGTAGCAAAATTTGTGACGTAGCCCAAAAAAATTACATTACTTGAGTTACTCTAATTCCCCCAGACTTGAAGACCTGTCAGCTCCCCCAAGATCTCTCCTCTACTGCTTTATTTTGTACAACATGCAGGTTTCTACATGAGAGGGGTAAACAAAACTCGGAAAATCAGTTGAGCAGTTTCCATTTCCCTGCTAGATCAATCAAGCTGCAGGCCTGATGGGCCTTACCAGTGCGTTCTAAAGAAGTACGACTCACTCCTTTTTATTGATACCCCTTTTAATGCAGCTCAAAACCTTGTTTGCTTATGCAACTGCTGCCTGCCATTACTTAACTGCATAGTTTTGTGTCATCTGGAAACACTGATACATTACCCCAAATACCATTCCTTAAGTCATTAATGTACAAATAAAATAAAAGTGGACCCAATACAAAACCCTGTGGGTCCCTACTCCAAGAAAAGAATGTACCATTGGCAACAACCCTGTAAGGAGCACCAGAAGCCTCTGCATAGGCACGCTCTGACGTGTGCTCTCTTTTGGTGTACGCTCATGCACAGTGATGCCCATGTCTCTCAGCTGTGTTGTGAGGCCAGCGGATGCGTTGATGTAACTTTGGCCCAAGCTGGTTTAGTTTATTCTGGCTTAGCTAAAGCCTTTATTGTATTAATTCCTGTTGGTTTTTGAGTCTTGCCTGTCCCTGACTTACGAATCTTCACTGATAAGTCTACCACAGAAAGTTCCGGGGCATTGGTAAAAAATGGGGTTGGCAGGGCTTTCTTGCTACACATAAGAGGTTAGTTCTGGCAGTTGTGCTTTGTTTTTTTGTATTACAAAACAATAACGAATTGGCCTTTAAAAAAAACATTAAATAAACCCAATAGGATTGTTTTGGAATAAGCATTAGTTATATATTAGTTAGAATCAAATACAAGATAATGGTTTATTATTACATGGAATAAAAAGAACTGAATTATTTGAGTAAAATGGAATGTATGGAAGATGGTTGTCCAGTAATTCAGAGCTTTTTGGATAACAGGTTTCTAAATAACAGATCACATACCTGTATTGATTTTATGGAACTAAACGTTTCTTTTCTAAACTTAAAGGAGAAGGAAAGTCATTTTGGCATTTTACTGCCACATTAGTGCCACTTAGAACAATATATTTATTCTGCAAAAAGCTTTACTATACCTGAGTAAACAGCTTTAGAAGCTTTCTCCATTTGATAGCAGCTGCCATTTTAAGTAGCTTCCTACCTGCAGTCTCTAGCTTATAGCTGAGATCACAGATTCTAATGGGAGGGGGAGCAGGAGAGAACTGCACAGACTCTGGCCATGGAAATTAAGGAAGGCAGGAAGGAAGACATTGGAACATCATGTTTACAAAAAAGAGACAAGAAATTCTGTGTTACTTTTGATAGAGGACTCAGTGCAGTATTTCTGTGAGTGCTTATGGCTGTATTTACATAGACCCTTCTGATAAAGCTTACTTAATTTTTACCTTTCCTTCTTCTTTAAGAGTCTTTGTTGCCCCAGTGTTTATCCTTCATGGTCACTTGCACATTTGCAATATATTCTGAGCTGATAGATATCACTACATCCAGTATAGCATGTATTCCAATTGAAAGATGAAATCACTTACCAGCGAGACCAATATGACCACTAAAAGTATTAAAATATAAAACATCTAGACATATGAGTATTATTCATATAAAAAGCATTGTAAGTCTGTATCTTTGTTGAAACCACATGGAGACAGTGTTTTAAGCTTGTGTATACAGTAGGTTTCTGCTTTGCATTGCATCAGTACAATATCACCCACAGATAATAGGACACATTTGATTTAATGAGAAATTATTATTCCCAAGTTTAGTTCTAGATTCATCCATAAAAGTTTTCATAAGATAAACTAGATATTTTTTTAGTACTTTTTAACCTTGCCAACAAATGTAACTGTAACTGATCTCTTCTGTTTTTCTCCAGCAAGCATGTCCAAACCTAGGTTACGTCTCAAGCAATTTCAGAACAGAAGAGCAATCTCAGCTCATGAAGAACAGTTCAGAGACCAGGGGTATATGACTGAACTGGAAAGTAAGTTTCTATACGGCCTATGGGATAAACAGGGTAGTTTGCGTGTGCATTAACTTTTAGTATATTATAGAATGCCCTATTCTTAGCAGCTTTTCTGTTGGTCTTCATTTTGGTGTCACAGACCCTAGCAGCCAAAAAATAATAATTGCTCCCTAGGACTAAAATGTTTTTGTTACTTTTGAATGTCTTCCTTTTTATTCAATCCTTCTTTCTCCTATGTATCTCCTATTAATCTTGCAGTCTGTCATTCAAACCACTGGCTGCATGTTAGGTTAGATTGTAGCCTATCAACTAGATAGCTAGTGAAATTCCAAACTAAAGAACTGCTGAACAAAATGTAAATAATTAAAAAAATTGTAAAAAGTTGCCATTGCAAAATGTCTTGGAAAATCCTGCATCATAAAACAGTTAAATCAAAGGTGAAGCACCCATTTAAATACAGATGATGAGCCTTTCTCACAGTCACTGACTGTGTCTAATAATTACAGGTGAGGAGGTCATGATACAGGGAGTGTAACTATATTTCATAAACTCATTTTGCCCCTTTAACTTATTACACACAAGGGCAATCTTAAAAGGGTTAGTCACTACAGGGTGCCAATTTGTCAGGCACCCCAACGATTATAATCACTAATCTCAGCCCCTGGGCTGCCTCTCCACTGCACTGAAAAATGCCTCAACCTGGGGTACCATCTTCTCTCTGACCCAGCACCCTTGCAGCTTCTCAAGGCCATGTGGATGGCCTTGGAACAATCTAACATTTTCTTACATCATGAGCACTTACTATATACTTATCCAAGAGGCCATATAAATTTGTCCAAGAAGGCATGTAAGTTGGCAGATGTCACCGGAATACCCATTAATACCACCAGTCATCAATACCAGAATATATAGCAGTCTTCCCATAAATAACTGTGTTTTCCTTCATCTCTTATATCTTTCTTCTCTAGATTATATATATAATGGTGTTGAAAGTTTGTAAACCCTTTTAAATGTTCTATATTTTTATATGATGGTGACCTAAAACATCATCTGATTTTCAAACAAGTTCTAAAAGTACATGAGGAAAATCCAGTTGAACAAATAAACAAAAAATATTATATTTGGTCATGT
This sequence comes from Xenopus tropicalis, assembly GCF_000004195.4. Taxonomy (NCBI): domain Eukaryota; kingdom Metazoa; phylum Chordata; class Amphibia; order Anura; family Pipidae; genus Xenopus; species Xenopus tropicalis. The sequence goes on from NC_030680.2 coordinate 41,236,876, forward strand.
ATCCGGTGTGACTCCTTTGTGCAGCAATAACTGCAACTAAACGTTGATCAGTCCTGCACATCAACTCAGAGGAATTTTAGCCCATTCCTCCATGCAGAACAGCTTCAGCTCTTGGTGGGTTTCCTCACATGAACCGCTGTTTTATTATTACAGGGAACAAGGAGATAATTGTACACATTTGAATTATTTCATGCGTTTGTAGATAAGGTGTTGATTTTGTAGAAAGTTATATATAGTGTATATGAGCAGGAATGTGTAGATAAAAGCAGTGGTTTACAACAGAACAGTCAAATGGACAGATCTTTTTTTTCTTGTGTCTTATCTTTCATAATTGCTGTTGAAGCCTCATATCATTTATCATTTCTGTCTGTTGTCTTGAGCAGAAACAGAGACGAGTGTCGAAAAAAAGATTGTGGAACCACTTACTGTGAAAAATGAAGGAAACACCCCACAGACTTCTGTAGAGACTACACCAAGCACAGAAATAGACAAAAGGCCTGAGATCCCATCAAACCACCAAAATAACGAAAACATTTAACGGTGATTGAAAACATCTGCTCTTATTTATGGCTAATGGCTGAAAAAAGGATCTCTGGCTTTAATACCTAATGACAACAATAAGCAATGGGTTCACTGTAATTGCAGATTATCTTTAGTGATCATTTAAAATGTGCAGCCTTGTTAAACCAAGCTGAAAGTGATACTATGAATGCTGAAAAATAAGTTTTGTTTAAGTATGTGATGTTATAAATCTGCTATGTATTACTTTGGCAAAGTTGTCTGCCCAAGGCAAATGACCAATAGCAACAAATAAGGTTTGTCACTATTCTAGGAGGTCTTGGGTTACAAACCAGAGCAAACTACTGTAACATAGCCAGCCTAATACTTTTTATATTGATGTGCACCTACATGAGACTGGATTCTCAGATGACTAGAAGTATTTTTCATTGGGAATGTACAGTATTACTGTTCAGTAAGTGGTCAACCAAAAATTGCATGCTTATGAAAGTCCCGAGATCCTCATTTCTTTCCACAGCTGCATTCCTGTCAGTGCATTTGTTCATGCATCCCACAGTCCAGCTAGAAAAAGATTTTTATGTTTATCCTATGTGATCATAGCAAAAAGGTTTTGCTCTCTGACCAAAAGAAACCTGATTTGGATTTTTGGTGTCAAGTTTTGTGCCAGCTCCAGAAACTAATAAAACAAACCTAGACTGTATGCTCTACAGGGCTGGATCTCATTGTTTATTCCTACACCTATAAATATAATTAGTAGCACAATATTAGAAAAATGTTAATTTCAAGAGATGGGGATACATTTCCACTTGGTGAGAGTGGGGTATACATCTCTGGCTTTGTTAATTACATCTACGTAATCTGTAAATAAAAACATTTATAGTTATATGTTAAGCTCTTTAACATCAGTTTTTTTTTTTTTACAGAAGCCATTCCTAATTCAAATACTTTCTCTGTCATAAGACATAGCACAGTAATTAGAATCAGAATTTTAGTATATGTATGAGATCTGTTATCCAGAATACTTGGGACCTGGGGTTTTCCAGATAAGGGATCTTTCTGTAATAAGGATCATCATACCCTAAGTCTGCTACAAGTCATTTAAACAATTAACCCAATAGTATTGTTTTTATATCAATATTGATTCATGCAGCTTAGATACCATCACGTACAAGGTGCTGTTTTATTATTATAGAGAAAAATTAAAGCATTTTTTTTAATTAGAATTAGAATTATTTGCTTAAAATCTATGGGAGATGGCCTTCCCATAATTTGGAGCTTTTTGAATAATGGGTTTCCGGATAAGGGATCCATACCAGAACTGCCATACCATACCTGGCTCTGATATGCCACTTCACCCTAAACCTCCCCCCAGCAGACTACGTGGGATAGGGTCAAACTTTGCAAAAAATTATTTTACTTTTGGAAGTGGAAGTATGCCCTCTTGTTTATGTTTCTGAATCTTGCATTTCTTGATAAGGACAGAGGAACACAGGTAATTTTGTTGCCAGGGCTCAGCAAAGTGGTTGCAAGTATTCCCTTATAGGATAAGCTTGTAATTGGTCTAGTCCTGCCAAAATAATAGCCTTATCACTAAAAAATGGTCAGTACTGCGGTTTTCACAGGGGTGCACCAAATTCACGATTGAGTTTGAGATTTGGGCAGAATCCAGCCGTATCCAAGTACCTGGCCAAATGAATCCTTAAAATCACGTGACTTTTGGTCATGTGAACACAGAAGCAAAAAGTAATTTAAACACACTCTTCTATTTAAGCCTCTATTGGATTAATTTGCAATTAGGATTTGGATTCAGTTCAGTATTCGGCTCAATCTTTTACAAAGGATTCAGGGTTCAGCCGCAGCCGAAAATAGTGGGATTCGGTGCATCCCTAGTGTATAAAGAAGTGTTTTCAGGCATTTATTTCCCCCCTAACAAATTAGAAATCAGTCAGATGACTATTACTGGAAAACAGATTTTCCATTTGCAGTCATAAGCAGCACCCTTTCTAATTTGCTGACAAATTTTAAATTATTGTGGACAAGCTGAAGGTCCAAAGCATGAAGGTGTCAGCAACCGCTTGAAATGTGTAGGGATGGTTGAGCAGGATTATCTTTGACAAAACAGCAGTTTAGGTACAAAACGTGTCAAATTATTTATTGCTCCTGTTTTGAGTTACGTTTTTAATATGGAAAAAATAAAGATTTTATCATAGAAGCCGTAGTGTCTTGCACAGACTATTATTAATATTTTTCATATCCTGCAAAACAACAGCATCGCTGCAAAAATTTGTGCTCAGGGCTTGGTTTCAATGAAGTGCAATTTACATCATTTTTTTGTTTGCAGATTACCTGTTTTTAAACTGAAAAGAAGCATCTTATGATGTTACCATGCTTAGAACTGACCAAAAAAAATCAGATGACTTTCCAACTTAAGTTTATAAGCTGAGCAACATCACTAGTTTCTTTTCTCAGATTTAATCTTTTTCTCGATTGTCGGCTAAAATGACAGGTGGCTCTGTAGTTACAGATGTTTTATATTAATAGTTAAAAAATGGCTAATATATAAACTTTTAAAAGGGGTTATATTTCATTTAAGGGTAAAAGTAGCAGGTTTGCTCAAACTCCAGAATGATAACTTTAAGTTGTCTAGTGTTAAATGGGACAACACCTGTGACGTAGGTGTGGGGGGGGCTAAACACTTTTTCAGGAGCACTGCCCTCAAGCCCATGCAGCATTCCTCCACTGGCCATCAGCCTCTTTAATTCATAAACTTGCACCTACCCAGAGTACCCCTGATGTCAGAGATGGCTGGGTCGGGTGTGGATATTCAAGTGTTGATGACAGGTCAGGTCTGGATTGGGACAGGGCAGATTAGGGTCACTAATTCAATCCCATCTGCTCTGATACCAAATGTTTCCTGACCTTGTGCAAAAATGACATATTTTGGTAAATGTAGCATGCATTTTCTTTAATATTAAATTGATTCTCATTTGCCCTGATCACCAATGTCTCCAGCCCCTTGCACAAGATATGTTGCATGGGTTATATTTCTCTATATAGTATTTTTGTTATCTGCAAACACAGAGACCTGGTTTTATAACATTATAGATGGCATTATGAGCACAATAAAAGTGTTTTTACCAATTGAGAGTGGTATTGTTAATTCTTAATATTAAACAACATTTTCTGTTTATATGTATTCATTCTCTCCTACACTTTGGCTAACACTTTTTTCCTGTTAACTATCCCAGTTTCAATAGTTGTCATCAATTTAAAAGAACTCTTCAGTATGACATATTATAGCATAAGCCTTTCCATACCTCTTACTTTCATAGTTTACCATTGCTTAATGGCAGGACCGAAAGTATCTTCTACCCTCCAGTCTGTGTTCTCAGCAGGTTTGTGCTAATGAAAAACAGAAGTATGGGGTTTTTAAGCAAAACTGGATCTGTTCATGTTTTACTTACCTGGAACAAAGTATATATAATAAAAATAAATTGTATCCTTTAAAAGATACCAGTAAACCACTTTAGGAACTGTGGAGATAATAAATGCAGCTTTCCAACCCCGCAGTACCTTTTGGCTTACGCCTCCATGATCTTCTCTAATTTCCTCCTTTGTAAAAAGGCGTGTCATGAATGTCTAATCTACTCCCCTCTTTTAGTAGTTGCAAGTGCCCTTGTTCAGTTTAGCATCTTTGTTATTAAAATGTCTGATATATAAAAATCTGATATATTTGCCATGCCAGTCGGCTTCGTTTCCATAAACCGTAAAAAGAAATTCTCAGCCTGCCCCACCTCCTATGACTTATTAACTAGACACACAGTTTTGAGTGTTGCACACACAAAATGAGAACTGATATACTTATCGTACTAAGTAAGCAGATATTTGCAGATATTTGTCCGGATCATGACATTGCAAAAAGCTTATTAAATTAATCACAGGTAACAAGGTAGGCAATGCAGCACCCTTCTCTAGACATGTTCAGCTCCCACCACCTTTTGCAGACACAGCCTTCTTTATTTATGGGCCTTCCCTACCCCACAAATGTGCTACTGAGCAGGTCTATACAACAGTTACAAAAGACAGTAAAAACCTATCTATTCATTAAGCAACTTTGTATTAAGCATAAATGGAAGATTAGGGATCAGTTTAAGGAATAAAATGTTGGAATGGAAGGAAAGCTTAAATTGTGAAGGGTGATGAAATGAAGGAAGGCAGATGGTCAAGGAGCATGAATTAGTAAATGGACTTTCTTTTTTTCTCTAATTCTTGCAGGGGGCTGTAACTCTGCCTGTTTTGAAATGTTTGGGGCCACAGTATGCAAAGAAATTCTGCCTAGGGTGCAATGATGCCAGGGCACCAGGCATGTTCCTCTTCTGTGTACCAAACTATAGTTTTGGCCCTGGGTGAGAAGAAACTTCATGCATCAGCATCTTGCACATAAGTAAAGTTGTGTGTCTCTCCCTGCACTCTGCTCATTGCTGCCATCTGGCATGCACACACAGTGCAATGGTTCTACATATAGCCAAGGCATTTTCCATAGACTTAAACATTCTCCATTATTTTGAATTGTCTACCATGAATAAATGTGAAGAAGAAAGCAATATGGAAGCTCTCAATCATATAAAGCAATGCCAATGTACTGTAAGTGCAGAAAGCTATGCATTCCTGCATTTAGACTTTGGAGTATATTTCTAGAGCAGATGTGTTGTGTTGTGGAAAACACATACAAATAAAATATGTAAAGTAAAATAAAATACTGGAGAGATTATTGATCATTTTATGGATTTTCATCCTCAGTCGCTTTGCTGGGCATAGTGCAGGCAGGTGAGGTGGGGAGCAACAATAAATGTGCCATTGCATGTACAGACCTAAATGTTTGTGCCGTGTTTAGCAGGCACAGCTGTGGTAGCATAGATGGGTGCTGAGCAGGCCTTAGACAGGCACAAGGACAAATTCATGGAGGTGCCAAATAAGGGCTAAGATTGGCTATTAGGGAGCCTATATGCACACTATCAGCTTACAGGGGGCTTTATTTGGTAGTAAATCTTGTTTTTATTCAACCAAAACTTGCCACCAATTTAGGAATTCAAAAATAACTACCTGCTTTGGGGAGCAACATAGGCCACTGGTTGGGGATCACTGCCTTAAGCTAATGCCACACGGGCGTATTCTTGGCAAGCCGAAAAACGCTTGCCGAGAATCCGCCTCACTACTGTAAATTTAACCTACCTTGTGCCTGCACCCGAATGAAGTACACTCAGGTGCAGGCACATGTAGCTGTTATCCGCCGAAAATATGAAGTCTCACGTTTTTTTGCTGTATATCGGCTACATGTGCCTGCACCCGAGTGTATTCCATTCATTCGGGTGCAGGCCCAGAGTAGGCTAAATTTACAGTAGCGGGGTGTATTCTCGGCAAGCATGTTTCACACCATACACCTGTATGGCATTAGCCTCAGGGGGGGTTGGGGGTTAATGAATTTTTAACTCAACCTGTAAGCTACCAGTGTAACCGCCCAACAATCAGGCTTAATGGCACAGCTGTACTTACGGTATCTACTGATATACAGAACCATATAAATATGGTACAATACCCAGCAGTGTTTTAATCCACATAAGAACAGTAAGTTCCTACAGCCCCTCTGGCCCATACCTACATGATATTGGTGTTGTGCATCAATAGTGCTAGTGATAGTTTTAGAAAAGAACAGTGTGCACAGCCATTGATAATTGGTAATAGATATCATGTAGATGACAGCAAAGGTAATGGAGATCATAGATAAATTATTAAGGTAACAGGAACACCAAAAATAAATCTACTATAGTTTATACAGTATAAATAAACTGCTGTGTAGCTGTAAGGGCAGCCATTCAAAGGAGAAAATGCTTAAGGTACATAGCAAATATATTTTAATTACTTTAAAAAACTTTCATTTATTTATGTTCTTTGCTGTTCTTTAAGTGTAAGAGAAACCAGTGATTAGTATTGGTGCTTTGCAGTGCTGGGGTCCAAGGTTCGATTCAACTTAGGGCACTATCTGCAAGGAGCTTATATAGTATACCATTGTACTGTATATTCTTATACTAGTTAGCCCTCACTGTGGGGCACCATTAAGTTGGGTAAAACAAAAATTCACCCAGGTTAACACAGAAGAAAGACTATCAGTACAGAATCCTGTACAAAGTAAGATTAAGTCTAAGGACAGAGGAATCATTGCTCTGACATATAGAGAGCATCAGGTGGCATCTAGCTAGCTTGTTCTACCCTGTCCTCCACTACAAAATGCTATGTTTGCTGTCTAGGGCCCTAAGATGCTACTGACAGTGATTAGGAAGGCAACTACTATTAACCTCTTTCAAGCAGGGCAGCATCTGTACCTGTCGTATTGGGCCCCTCCCAGTGTTAGCAAGGCAGACACTTGCCTCAAGTGACTGAGAAACTGGTAAGAGAACATGAAGAAAAAAAAGTTGATTTCCTCATCTAGCTGAAAAAAAGGTTAATTTAGCTATGTTTTACATAAAGACACAACACAAACAATTCCTGTCCAGTTACTTACAGTCACACAATGCAAAGTAATGAGCCCAAAGGTTGATAGTCAAAGCCTATAGGTAGACCTCTCCATCACTTTATGGACATTTCATTGTGCACACTAGGCCCCTGGTGAAGTATCTGAGAGAGATAAATAAAGTAGCTATGGGATGGTACTATCTACTCACTTCCAACTTATCTAATGTCTCTGGATGTCTCCATCAGGAAGTCCCCAGAACAACACAAATACAGGTAGAGAACCAAAGGATTTTTGTACCACAATGACTTATGCTAGTATTCACTGCAATGCTCATAGGAGCAGCATAAATACAGGCAAAGGGTAACCCATTCAGCTGAATAGTGCTCCCCTTTAATATGTCTTTCACCAAGTGCATTGGTGCTGGTTGATCCCCATTCCCAGGAACTTGCCTGATTCAGTCTGCAGGGAGAAGAATGAGCATCTCACTTGCAGCTTCAGTTATACGGGAGTGTCCTCTGGGGGTTAATTTAGCTCTGCTGCGAGGGGGGGGGGGGTGCAAAAGCTGACAGCTTTGCAAGAAGTCCACACATACTGAAAGAAAAGGGAACAAGTGGCAGGGCCGATAGCAGGGGGCAGAGAAAGTGCATGGGACAGATAAGACAATGGAGAGGTGGAAAGAGCAGGGGGCAAATAACTGTGAGGACGGAGGTACAAGAGGTAGAGGACAATTAACAGCAGGGGACAGGGGTAAAGGCTCAGATAACAGAGGGTATTAAGGTCAGGAGACGTACAACAATAGAACTGAGTACAGGGGGTACATAAGAGCAGGAAGCAGTTTAATGGTAGATGTTTTATAAACTGCACCTGAGTAGAACAAAGGCAGAGATGTCAACCAACCCATGTCATGAGGGAGAAAACGATCCACTCCAGGCTTTTTTGATAGTTTATTTAATGTTATCATTTAGTATGATGATAGTATGATTCAGGCCTAAAAAACAGGCCTTGATCATTATTTCCCTCATGACATGGGGCTGTCATGTGATCACCTAGACCACATGTGTCAAACACAAGGCCCATGGGCCGAATCTGGCTGCCTGGCTGTTATATGTGGCCTGTGGTAACCGTGTCTGACTGTGCAGCACCAATTGCCTGACTGTGCCGCTCCAGTCCCAGTGGTGCTGTGACTGTGCCTGACTGTGAGGGTCTATCCTTCTACTACTAAGTATCTTAATAAAAAATCAGGCCGTGGCTTAGCCTGTGTTTTAGATTTCAGCCCCCTTATGTTTATGAGGGGACTTTAGGTCACTAAAAACAAGTTGCATATATAAATTATGCAACATGGGCTAAAATATGCTATTTTCTAGGGACCTCAAGTCTAGTGATGACAGCATCACAACTGCTATTTTTTAATCACTTACAGTCTAGGTAATAACATTACATCATCACAATGTTCTATACATATATATATATATACACACATATATATTATATATATATATTAGATGATGATAGACAGACACATATATATATATATATATATATATATATATATATAGAAAGTGCTAGTGTGCAATAAGCAAAGTTAAACGACATTTAATTTGCAGAAGAGTGACATGAAGATTCACAGCATTATAAATAGGATAATGGCTGGGATAAAATGTATATTCTTTGATTTGCTTTTGAAGTATGATCGACGGACGAGCTGTGTCCAGCTAGGATCTAAACTCCTAATGCATATCAGGCTGGAGTTTATCCAAACGCCGGATGCGGACAGAACTTCCTTTCCGGATTAGCATCTCCCTTAGAGACCAGTACTGAGGCGGAAGCTGTTGTTGCTATGGAAGAGAGGAGTCGTGTATTTCAAGAGACCGTCAGGTAAAGTGTTTTTGAGAAGCCGTATACCGATAAAAGAAAGAAGGAGGCCTAGCATCGCACGTTACTTATAAACAAATGGGCAGGTGCGGTGCTAAATAAATCGACTATGCGTGGAATTATAGGTTGCTGAGGATTTTTTAAATGGAAGAACTGGCCACATACTACATGGCTTTTGGGATATGTAAGACTACACAGATAAACTTTGGTTACGGCTGCCTGGCTAACTGGGCTTTGCGCGTTCCAACTGGGCTAATGACGTCAGTCGCTGGTCTACCGAGTCTGTTGCGCGAAGGCAAGGTTCCACTTTGGCATTTTATTTGTTAAATGTTTTATGTTTTGAACAGTCTGATGTCTCATGTATGATTATTCACATAATGTACAGTCCCCGAAACACAAACAGTGTATGTGAGCTTTTTTGACAATTTCTCCCTGCGCCGTGACGTCATTCGTGTCGCCTTCTCCCCCCCCCCCCAGGGGTCGAACCAGCAGCACTGGTACAGCTAGTTATGCCCTGGTACAGCTAGTTATGCCCTGGTACAGCTAGTTATGCCCTGGTGCAGCTAGTTATGCCCTGGTGCAGCTAGTTATGCCCTGGTGCAGCTAGTTATGCCCTGGTACAGCTAGTTATGCACTGGTACAGCTAGTTATGCCCTGGTACAGTTAGTTATGCCCTGGTACAGCTAGTTATGCACTGGTACAGCTAGTTATGCCCTGGTGCAGCTAGTTATGCCCTGGTGCAGCTAGTTATGCCCTGGTACAGTTAGTTATGCCATGGCCCCTGCAAAAACGCACTGTTTGCAATTTTGAGCATTACATTAAGCCCCTAATAATAATGTATATATTTTATTGAGGGGTAAATACTAAAAAAAAAATGGATTTTTTTTTTACAATGTTTTTGTATATTGGTAGCATAGTTTTATGGCTGTGTTACTTTTCAGACATACACTGGACACACAAGGACAAACAAATGTTTTTGTTTTGCCATAGTATGACATTAAAACGGGTGCAAGTAAAACATGCTACTCACATTGATCTGACGTAATCATGGGAAGATGTGAAGGGAGGCATTTTTCCACAATTAAACCACAATTAAATTGAGCTGCAAGTAATATATTTTACTTGCGCTTATCTTACCTTATACTATGCCAAGTAATTTTCAGGAGACCCATTGCCCGCAGTAGAGCAGATTTAACCACAGGTGACAAATTTCACCCCATGCCACCACCCTAAGGGCTACATTCATCAAATCACTAGTTTGAATCCTGAAATGGGTAAAATTCGGATTTTATACGATAATTTCTGATGATCACAAATATCACAAAAATGCTTACGATCAGAATAGTCACGATAATATAGTATTTGTGCTCCGAAAGTCACAAAATTTTCATTTCCCCCTGTGATTGTAATCACTGTGATACCCCGTGCCAGTGCTTTTGTTAGCAGTTAACTGTACTGGCCCAGGATACATGCAAGTGAGCAATTCTCTTTTTTCTATGGGCCACATGTGTATGTGCAGAAGAAAGAAAAACAGAACTTTGACAAAAAATGCTGGGTTTTTCACTCTACTGCGTATACGTTGGCCCCAGGATCGCTAAGAAAGAAGACAGAAAGATGAGGATCACTCGCTTGCAGGTACCCTGAGCTGGTGCAGGTTTCTGCTAACAGGAGCACCAGCCCAGGGTATCAGGCAAGTGATTACAATCTCTGGGGGGGCTAATATTTGGCACCCCCCAGTGATTGTACCTTTCCTTCTCTTTTAAGGGAACCCTCTGTTTTGAACTGAAAGTGATTATGTTTTTATCCCCAATTTTAGGCTTTCTGCATAGTCAAGAAAATGTCAGAAGGTGCATCCAAAATTTCTGGGCCAATTCTTCCCCATACAACTCAGTTTTTAGACCTGAACAAACGCCCTTCTTCTGGTAAGAATTTTTTCAGGTGTACAACTCCCCTCTCAGTCTCTTTTACCTTTGAGCTCCCATAAACAATCTTGAATTAAAAAATAATATAAGCACATACCCACATAACAGTTTATATGAAAATTAAACAATGGACTCCAGATTTACTATTTTTGAAGAATCTACATAAATTCACATTTAGCTTGTTCATGGCATTTTAATTTGCTAATATTTATAGAAATTCAAAATTTAGTACAAAATTAAATGATTTTTGCTTCTTAGTAATATGGATATTTACCGTATGCTTACATTATTCTGTTCTAGGGCCCAATACAACAGGTTTAATATTGTATGTCCTCATAGATATATTATCTGCCAAACTATTTATGTAATATATTCATTGATGTAGTCTTGTAAAATGATATACATGGGCAAATAAACGAATCAGCCTGGACTAGAGTGTTAAAACATGAGGAATATACGGTTAGAACATATGAGTAGATTTTAGGGACAACTATATAAGCGTAAAAGCAACAAATACCAGTGGTGCCATTAGTCTAATGCCCAGTATGCATAGTGTATAGGGGGCTGATACAGGTATGGGATTCCTTATCCGGAAACCCGTTATCCAGAGAGCTCCGAATTACAGAAAGGCCATCTCCCAAAAATGATTTCCTTTTTCTCTGTAATAATAAAACAGTACCTTGTACTTGATCCCAGCTAAGATATAATTACCCCTTATTGGGGGCAAATCAATCCTATTGGGATTATTCAATATTAAAATAATTTTTAGCGGACAAAAATTATGGAAAGATCCCTTATCCGGAAAACCCCAGGTCCCAAGCATTCTACATAACAGGTCCCATACCTGTACTATGGCTGCTGCAGAGAGTTGCCTAAGAGTAATCTAACCCCAAACATGGGTAGAATTATTTTTATACACCAACTTGCAAAGTTTTGCTAAAAGTAGTGTATTTATGTAGTTCTGAAAATCTCCTCCAATCAGCATAATATTTCCAAAATATCTTTATGTACAAAATTAAAACAACTTAAAATATCATAAATATAAATTATCTCCCTTTTCTTCTTTTCTGCAGCCCGTGGAAGACTTGAAGGCAGAAGCTTGGAGTTGGAATTATTATTGGGTCCTATAGCTCCCGACCCAATAATATGTCCATCTTTTTACAGTTCCCGCCTTTCACACCCTCCTCCTAGGATCCACTCTAGTGCTCATGACATCCTAAAGCGTGGCCAGAGGGGAACTGTTGGAGATCTCTTGCAGTTAGAAGGAATATCTCTTCATCCCAGCCTGCCTACAAAAAGTTAGTACATTTTTTAACATATCAGTCATGTTGTTTGTTTGTCTGATAATTTTATTGTTAAACTTTTCATCTCTGGTTCACTTTATACACCATAAAATATAAAAATCTGGATATTCCTTCTAATTAGTGATTAGTGAGTTCTAATTAGCTATTGAACTCATACTTATTGCTGGCACAGAGCTATGCACACTTTAGCAACAATTGGCAGTATAATGACTCTACTAAAGAGCTCAATGATGACATACCACATTGAAAATTCTAACTTATGCAGAAATGTCATGCCCATGACCTGACTTCTCACAGAGCACCAGAAGTGTTACAGCAAAAAAGAGGACAAAAGTCATGTTATACTTTTAGTTTCTCAATGACATGTTCAAAAACATGTCCATATAGTTTTAGCTTTTTTTTTTATAATTGAAATTTGTATTGACAAGAAAAAACACACAGGGTGCACGTTCATTCAAAAATTATGAAAGACTGCACATATCACATCCTTGCTAGGTGTCTGGTGTTTGCTGAGTCTGTCTCTTCTTCCATCTTGTATTTTTAGGGGATCATGTTGTGCAGTGAGCACACATGTGGGAGGGGCTGTGTAGTAATCCCCAACATAGAAGAAAAAGGTAATATAGAAAAAAACAACAAAGAATCAAAAGCCATTCCCTAGGTTGGTCAACTTCAGAGTCATTGAGTCATTTTATGACTTTATGACTGTGGCTGATGATCATATTCACGGAGGTAAATAGGAACAGTGGTTTAGGAACCAGAGGTCTTGCACAATTTTTTGAGCCTTCTGATTGATTCAGGGTATTAATACTTGAGTAAATATAGTATAACCTTTTATTATTCAGTATATGTCTGATTTGATATAGCTATGGCAAATCAGTTGTTCCTTTACATTACCTATTACATTACATAAGGTAAGTATAATGATGCATCTATGAATGACTAAGTGGAGGTCATGAAGTTCTTATAATAATCTGTTTCTTTAGAGCTTGTCCAATAAAATAATTTCTGAATATAGTGTTGTGTTTCATGTGATTTTAGTTCTTCAAATTTACTGATTTTCTCAATTTTTTTGCATCCACTTTTCTCTGGGGGACCATTTGGGATCTCCACAGTGGTGGGATGAGAGCTTTAGGTGTATCTAATAATATGAGTACAAGTGACTTTTTATATATTGTAGGTGAAAATGTTGTAGCATCTGTAGGACTACTGGACCATTATTAATATCTTTATCGGTTATTGTCTTATTTATGTCTCTGATTAAGGACCAGTAAGTTGCCAAGGCTAGGCATCCCCAGAAGATGTGAGAAAGAGTCCCCTCCACACCTCCAGCATGTAACGAGGGGAAGAATTCTGTACCACTGTAAAGGAAGTTTATAGTTTTGTTCTTGTAGGAGGCGTAGGAAAGTATTTGCACTATTTCCCCGGTCTCCTCTGGTATCACGCAGCTCAGCTCTCTTTACCATTTACTTTTAAAAAACTGTGTCTGGGTCAGGAGCTAATTTGCTCAAGCATTTGTATATATACAATATTGATTTTGTTGGGGGGTTGCTAGATTCCCAGAGGATCTCTATTTGTGTTGAGGGCTGTTTTGTTATTTCCATTAGTTTTTGTGTTTGTATAAAATGTTTTATACAAATATATGCCCCTTGGTGGGGTTTTATTTTCCGGTCTTTGAAATTATCTAGTGTTAATCCTGGATAAATGGAACAAGTATTTGGAAAAAGTATTGGAATCTAGGGAGAATATTCTTTTTTAATAAGTTTAATACGTTTTTTAATAAGTAGTTAAGTTAAACGTTATTAGTTATATCTGATGTCATTTTTAGTCCTAAATATGTAATGTGTGTGTGTGCTACTGTGAAGATATAATTGCTTGTTATTAAGGTAAATTCTGCTTGGGGATTTGTAATGTTTAAGGCTGTTTATAAAACGTTTTGAATCTCTTAGGCTTGAGATTTTAAATGGGACCTTTAACCCTAATAAATCATTTACATTTCTTTTATATTGTTTTTATCAAGCAAAATAAACTTCACTTACACTATTTAAAGTATTTAAATATTGTTTCTTTCAGTCTTGGAACTCAGCAAGTAAAAAAGTGCCAATTTGTGGACGCTCTTATAAGGAAAAATTTGTATCATCCCAAAATTTTGTTTATTCTCCAGAATCTTACACCTGTTGCCCATGCAATACACAATTATAGATAAGGGAGGAGGGAGGGGGGATTGTGAGGAGTGCAGTGACATCAAGGAAGGTCAGCCTGCCCTGCCTCTATGCCTTAGTACTACTGTGGGGGTAAGATGAAAGGGAGGTCAGACCCTGGCCAGACCAGCTCCAACTCTAAACACTATGGGTATCGTAGCTGGAAATCACTTTTTGCTTTGCTTTTGCTAATCCTGTATTTCATCAGAGGATGTACAGGAGAAGGCCTGAAAAGTTTTAGTTTTAATTAATAACTACATAAAATGTATACCTTGCAGTCAGTTTTTGGAGTTTTCTTTGCTGGGCTTAGTAACCCTGACAACCAACATATAAATATGTTTCCAGTTCAAGGCTGGAAAGAAGCAGAATTGGAAGCTAATAGAAACCAAACAAGCAGAAAATAATAATAATAAATATCTGCTAAGCTTAGATTTTTTTCAATGGGTTTGTTCTTACTCTGCTGCAGGGAAGTGCCAAATGCAGGTGGAATAGATCGGGTTGCATTTCACCTGTATTTGGCACTTCCCTGCGGAAGAGTGAATACAAACAAGGAACTGCATCGCATGAAAAAACACTCATCTGTAAGAGCCTTAATAGAGGGAAGTAATTTCTATGGTTCATGATACCAGCAAACCTATACCTTTGTTCCTGTTAGGCAAATGAATTAGTTTTGTAAGTATAGGTCAGATTGAACACTGGTTGGTGTTGAGGTAAACCAAATTCAACCAGCTCAGTAAGGAACCTTGAGTAATGCTGGCTTCTGTCCAATAAGGGCCTTTTGCAAGTTTGTCAAAATTTACCCAAGTTGGGCAGCCCTTTATTTATTTACAGAGATTTTCACAATTTTTAAAGGATAGCTTACTTGGGTCTTCACAAAATGCATTCATTCACATAGGAGCTGCATCTCAAGCATTGTTCGTGGGTTATATATTTGGACTGTAACCACATAAGAAAAGCTAGAACCTTGATCATGTAAAGGGATTTGGTCAGAGCTCACATGACATTTGCTCTAGCTACAGAAGTCTAATCTGCATCCTAAAGAAAGTACCCAACAAAGTTACATTTTCTATTGCAAAAGTATCGACGTGTAGAAATATATTAATACACAGGTACTTTGAGCTTTAACAGAGGCGATAGAGCATCCAAAACTGACATATAAAGTAAGGGTCTAAAGGATGCATTGGAAAACAAGGAGTCATATGGCCATGGAATAGAGAAGAGTCCTTTGCTAAGGGTATACTCTAGGGTGTAGCATTTAATGTTGTTTTATTACTAAATATTATTACCAGTGTTAAATGAAATGTAGTTAGCTACTACTTCCTTGTATCACTGGGGCAATATGCTCTAATGTGGCAAGGGAGAATGCCAGGCACAAAATATAGGCTACATCCTTATCATATATGCAGCAGTAAGGCAGCGCTGTATTGACTGGGGGAGTGTTGGTCTGTTTGACCAGTGCCCAAGGTGCCCCGCACTTTGTGAGTGAGGACCCATGAATATTAAAGAAGTACAAAAAATGAATTCCACTGTATTCTATTACAGTGCTTGTCTGTTATCTGCTATGTAACATGTGCCTTTTCTCCTTTGCTCACCAAACTCAAATGTGTGCTTATTAAAAAAGCTAAAATCTCTAAAACCTGAATGATTAAAAATAAGAAATCTATTCTACTCATGATTATATATATATATATATTATATATATACTCCCTGACGAAAGTCCGTGTATAGGACTGAAACGTTGGAAAGAATAAACATCACCGTTTGTATTTAAAAGCTGTTTATTTTTTGCCTTTATATGGAAACCCTGTGAGTGCCGACATTTTTCTTTATGTATATATTATATATATATATATGTCAGTGTAAGACAAACACAATAACTAATTTTACTTGTCTTACCCTTAAAACTTAAAACTGCTATAAATTTTGTTTTTATCCTAGGTAAAAGCAAGGACCATGTTAAAGAAAATGTCAAAAGGATGAGGGAAATACAAAGAAAGTGTAGAGAGATAGAACAAGAAAATGGGAAGGGTACTCCCAAACCTGTCAAAGCCCTTTGGAAATCCCAGAAATATGTTAACGTGGAATCCAAAGTTAAGACCAAACTTCAGGTAATCACCTTATTTTACAATAAACTACAGCTGAAGAAAAATGTAATGTACTTTAATTGCTAAAATACCTTTGTTTTATAAGAATTAATGTTAGTAAAGGTAAGCTTTATTATTTTCAAAAAGAAACAAAGATTAGAAAAAAAAAAACAAGGAATGGAGAAGTTGGTCGAATAACATAGCACAGTCTTATATCCTTCACAATTTACGTGACATAAGTGACAGAATATTTGTGTATAGAATTCTCCTCTGGAAGATAGATGACAATTGGTTGTTCTTTAAAACCAACAGCCATAGGTAATTGGTTCATTTTTATGTTGTGCCCTGCAAATCTCTCTCTTCAGGCAAGTTAAAGGGGTAGTTCACATTTAGTATGTTTTGAATGGCATATTGTTAACTTTTATTCTTCATACTTTAAAATGAAGATGAACGATGACTGCTCGGTAAGGCAACAGTTTTATTGTGATTGTTACTTTTTATCCTTTTCTTACTTTTCAAGCTGCAAACAGCTGCCTGGTTGCTAGGGTAAATTGAAACTTAGCAACAAGAATGCTGCTGAAAATTCCAGACTTGAGCACAGTTGAGTAAAAAGCAACATAACTTAAACACAAAAATTGAAAATTAAGACCTTATTCAGTTTTTCCTGGAATGTCACACTCTACATCATACTAGTAAATTCAGAGGTGGAGTACTCCTTAAATTTTAGAATTTTGCTATCCACCCACACATATAAGTGAAGATGAAGAGGCTTGACTGTTGCTAGTTTGGGCGAGTCTGGGTTTAGTTACGCAGATGTTAACTGGAGCAATGGTACTACCAGGGATGCTAATAAAAACATGCTTTAAATCTGCTACATTAGAAGCCACAGATTAAAGGAGAAGGAAAGGCCTTTGGCACCCCCAAGTGACTTCAATCACCTACCTTTTACCCCGGGCTGGTGCCCCTGTTAGGAGATAACCGCACCAGCCCAGGGTACCTGCGAGCGATTCCTCCTTCCTGTCTCGCCGCACGCGCAGTAGAGCGAAGAGCCGAACATCCGGGACATTCGGCAGCAGCGCGAGTAGGAAGGAGGAAGCGCTTGCTAAAGGTACCCCGGGCTGGTGCTGTTTTCTCCTAACAGGGGCACCAGCCCGGAGTACAAGGTAAGCGATTTAAGTCACTTGGGGATGCCTAACATTTTGGCACCCCCAAGTGACTTTGCCTTTCCTTCTCCTTTAAGGACCCAACCTGAAATGATGCCATTCTGTATTTTGTGATTTATATTTTTTGCATTGCTTTTATTTTCCTTCTTGAAAAGGTTTTTTAATTAGACTTAAACCTGGAGGAAAATCCATATTTATATGTTAAGTTAGGAATGGTTGGGTGGGCGTGTCAAGGTATCCAGAGTGTATGAAGTGTGTTGTATTCATCATCACTATTATTTATTTATTTAGTACCAACAAGTTACTCCACACTTTAGGATCAACATAGGGAAGTTATTGGCTTTTCTCCTCCTAGGTTTTCTAAGCACACAAAGCACGTTTCGGCACATAATTACTTTCATGTTTTCATGTGCCATATTCTGCCTGCCTCATGCTGCCCGTGGGAGGTGAACCTGGCAGGGGTTTGTTCTGGAAATTTGTTAGCATTTGAAAATAGTCATTGTATGGTCCCTATGGCCAATTTTATGAAATAAAAAGCTGTTCGGTTTTAGATTAGTTACCAACTAACTATGAGCTACTAAATCATTCCAAAAATATGCATATGATATTTTGTTTATTCCTGTCTGACATGTGCTTTTCGGCTTTTTTTTTTTTTTTAGGAAAACCCATCACCTTCAGAACCAAAGTTTTCAAATTTCTTAAAGGCTTATTCTGGCTGTGGGTCAGGGATGCAACCTATGAGGCGAACATTTTCAGTACCAGGAACGCCTTCTAACATAGATGAACAAGAGAACAAAAATAAAGAAATCAAGGTAATTACTGTTTTTTCCTACATATTTCTAGTAAAATTTGTGATACACTGTGTGTGGATGTTGCATTGCAAACATTTTTTAAAAGACAACGTGTATGAAACATATTTGGATAGAGTATCCAGGTCAATCCTAATTATGATGTTTTCATTACCCTGTTACAAAGTTAAACTGTTAATTTCAGCATCTATCAGGTTCAGCCATTTACTGTAGCCCTAGTTAAGGCTGATGCCACACGAGGTGTAGGGCTGATATTTTCCGCTTGCCAGAAATATCAGCCCTACGCCTCGTGTGACATCAGCCTAAACTGACCACCATTCAACTTGATCTGCATAGCAAACAATCAGAACTTTGCTTACAATTTTTAATTTGAGGTAGATATCTAAGCCAGTTGCTAATTCATTGCTATTACCATCTTCTATTTAACACCTGTGTCAGGAAATGAACCCTAAGGTAAGGCCTTACAGGGATCTCTAAAAAGGAAAAATTATGCTTTCATTCCGCTGTTTTGTATACAACAAAGTATTTTGTAAGCTTTAGTGCTCAATGACTGAGGGTTTATTGTTTCTGCCACTATGGCTTTTAATCAGCACACTAGGGGGCAGATTTATCAAAATTAGAGTTTGTGAAAAAAAAACACTGGTGTGAAAACATTAACTGCGACTGGTGCAACTTACTAGAAAAAAACACGACAGAATATTCCCACACTGTTGAGTATAACATTGTTCCATTCATTTTCAATAAGGCTAAAAAACTTTGTTTTAATAACTGAGAAAATAAATAAAATTGCTAGAGATCATTTTCATTCACTTCTATTGAACCTCACCAGCTTTTACCTTTCAGTTTTTTTCTGCCAACTTTTAAAGGATTTTTTCTTTAATACATACAGACTATTTGTGGTTCTAAAGAATATTCTCAAGTATATTCGCATTTGCCTTTTTTTATTTTTTTATTATAATCCTTTCTATCTGCCCATTCCACCTCTGCTTCCTCTTGTCTGTCAGTTGAACCTCTGTTCTCCTGTGCTGCCACCAACCTGTTGCCCTGCGCTGCTCACCTGTGGCTCTTTCACAGCCCTCTGATCACTTCTGCCCCTTTCCTGCCTGTCGGGTGAACCTTGTGCCACCACTGTTCCTTGGTCTACCTCTTCCCCCTCCCACTGGCTGTTCCTTGCTATTTCCCTTTTGAGTCTTTTTTCCACATTCTGTTTTGGATGCTACAGTGGGTGTCAGATCTCCTTATAATGCCCTCCCCTTGTGAAATTTTAGGATTGCCGCAAGTAAAACACATGATTTGTGGCAATCCATCTTAATCTCAGGAAAAGGCATACCCATACATCTCTTTTCTACACTTATGGTATGTCCTGACATTCCCTGCTTACCTTAAACTTAATGGGTAGGGTGTGTACTGGGGATATAATCACATTTAAAAATACATTTTATAAATACATTGATATAATAAAATGTTATGGGACACCTATAGACTAGTTTTCTATGGGTGCTAAAATGTTATATTGCTTATTAGTTATAAGTTTTGGCTGGCGCTGCTGCGTCTTTTCAGACAAATCTGCACTGGCCTGTTAAAAAAACACTAAGCACTGCGCCAGCATTTTATCCATCGCCCTTACATATTTAGCCTTTTTGTTATTGGCAATTTCACATGCACCATAGAATAAAACTTAACTCTTCTGCACATATGCAAACTAGAATCTGTTGGGAGCACTGACCTAGTGAAAAACTTTGTTTAAGGGTGTCTATCATTTTGACCCCCCCAGTGAAACGAGCTATACGTGTCCTTGAACGTGCTAGTGTTTTCACAAGATGGCACACAATTACTTAATTGTTTGTAGTGTCAGTCACTATAATTCATGTATGGGACCCCATAAATGTTTAGTGTATTAATTTTAAGTTTGATGGTTTTTATATTACTGTGTCTGCTGTTTGCTTCTTAGCTCATCTTTGTATATGTTACATATGTTACATTTGTGTTTTTTATAACAATATGCTGTCTATATTTTACAATACAGGTGAATGGTTCAGGGATTGACTTTGTAACACATAATGCGAAAAATGCAAAAAGAGCACAGCTGAGACCTTCCCGTTCCCTGCAGAATCTGAATAATGTCTTAGAGCAGAAAAAACAAGAGCAGGAAGAATATGATTCCAAGCAAAAGGGGTACATTCCTCAATAGTAAGTTACATTGTGCTATGATAATAGCTACAGTATTACAGAACCAAAATCTAACTTAGCAATTGTATATACTAACTTGTTAAATCTGATCGCCATATCATCAGCTTTATTGTCAGTGAATGAGAAATGAGAAAATGGGGGTGAAGAAAACTGATCAGTTTAACATACACTAGCAAATAAAATTATTAATAAAGCAGGTTGTCCAAATGCCTGATCAAACAGAGACGAGCCAGGGTATAAGTTTACACAGTTGAAGCAGCCACCAGAGACTTCTGCCCCCCTCCCCATGCCCCTTGTATGTACCACACAAAAGATCAACTAGCAGGTAGGTTTTGCTAGGACAAAAGTCTAAACTTTAATTTTATGGAAAAGTAGGGGTGTAACTACTGAGGAAACAGAACCTGCAACTACTGGGGGGGCTAAATAACTATTGGGGCCCAGTGGGGCTTTGATTGATATGCAGCTGCAATATATGTTTTTGGAAAATGTCTTGTCAAAGTTTAGGCGACCAGTGGGCCAGGCTGTGAAGTGGTCATTCCACTACTAAAAAGTTCACATAGGAGATGGCTCCTATAATTTTGTAAATCAACAACAATATAAACATTTTTTATTATTTACATTAATTAATTTGCTAGTAAGTTAATTCGTTTATGGAGAGTGGACATTACCTTAAGTTTTCTCACTACTCTGATGGTGGCCCTGAAAACTGTGTATGGCCAGCTTTTCCTACAGCTTTCACACTTTCACTGAATCCCAAAATAGTGGATTTGGTGCATCCCTTATTTATTATAAGTGTAAAACT
Source organism: Xenopus tropicalis (assembly GCF_000004195.4). Taxonomy (NCBI): domain Eukaryota; kingdom Metazoa; phylum Chordata; class Amphibia; order Anura; family Pipidae; genus Xenopus; species Xenopus tropicalis. Next base: position 41,258,250 of record NC_030680.2, read on the forward strand.
GTACAATATACTGTATATTCATGTAGTGCTTTATAAGTTACACATACATATATTTAGAAATTTGTGAACACAATAGGAAGAACTCTGATTTAGAGGCTGTCCTGAGGAGGGGCTGGGGAGGACATACAGAATAACTGCAGTCACTTTAAATGGGTTTTGACATGGTTAAGCAAAACTGGTAAACATTTTTGTTGTGTTTAAAGCAAAGTGCATAATTTAGCTTTTCATTAACAAGTTTTCTACGGTAGTATATTCCATTAGACATAAAGTATGGCAGTGTTCTTCATTAAAAAAGTTAGTGAATATCCACATTTCACTGTTTACCTTTTAGATAGAGAGGCAGATAGAAAGATAGACAGACAGACAGACAGACATCATCTTTGTTTTGCTGGGCCACCATGCAGGCAGTTACGGGCTTTGTTATATGACAGTTATATGCCAATTCTTGAGATGATTTAGACTACTATCAAACAACATTATAATACCTATTTACTTTTTTACCTTTCAGTCTGCTGGATTATAAGGAAATGTGGCTTAAAATGAAAGAAGAAAGCAAAAAAAACACTCCTGATTTTTCCACACCCCCAGGCCACACCTTGATGCCAGAAGCTGAAAAACATGAAACGCTAAATAATCTTAAACAGAGTAAGATTTTTTTCCTCTTTTTTTACCCCTTGCCATGCCATAGCAAACAGTAAGTGCTATGCACATTTCAGCCATACTGTAGCCACATGTCATATGTACATTTATACCTATAGTTCATCAGTTTCCCATTTCCCTTATTTGTCAGTTGTTTCTTATCCTAGTATATCTTCTGTCTATTAAACAGTTGCCAAGTGATCAAAACCATCCTCCTAATTCATAAATTCTTTAGTGGCTCTAGCCCTTTCATCTCAGTTATGTGGCTTGAAACTTCATTATGTTCTGCTATATTAGGGGTCCCCAACCTTTCTAACTCGTGAGCCACAGTCAAATGTAAAAAGACTTGGAGAGCAACACAAGCATCATAAAAGTTCATGGAGGTGCCAAATAAGGGCTAAGATTGGCCTTTAGGTACCTCTATACACACTATCAGCTTACAGGAGGGTTTATTTGGAAGTAAATATTGTTTTTATTCAGCCAAAACTTGCCCCAAGTCAGGAATTAAAAAATAACTAACTGGTTTGAGAGCAACATCCAAGGGGTTGGGGAGCAACATGTTGCTCTCGAGCCACTGGTTAGGGATCACTGTGCTATAGTATAATTAAAAATACTGGGTTTTAATAGACAAGTCAATTAGTGAAATAAAAATTTCTGAGCAGCACCTCGGACAACTGTACATATATGTTGGATACTTTTACAATTGTATATGGAAAATAATACAACTGGATCTAGTGTATCCCTACTTGGGTGGGGTCTTTGTGTGGATTGATAGGAAATATCACCTTAGCAAAAGGAAACTGGCATTTTAGCATGTGTCATCCTTCTTAGGTCTGAAGTGCTAGTGCATGTTTAACCTGTGACATCATAGGTTTGTGAGATCCCAGTGAATAATAGATTTCTAGGAGTAAATGTATTGGTACAGTTTGGTACCTGTGCTAGTCAGTTGGTTACAAATTATTTACCAATTATACTTAATTTTATTTTATCAGGTAGCTCAAAAACATTAGGAGAGCCCCATGCAGCCTTCCTGAGCCTGTTATAGTCCAGATGGTAGATAGATTCATTTTTTTGTACTGTGCTGCAGACTTTGTTGGCTCTTTATAAATACATGTTTGTCACTTTAATGTCTATATTTCCTCTTACAATCTTTTTAAAAATGAACAAAGCCTTAGTCCTCCTAATGCCCCATGGCACTGTCCATTTACTTATTTTATACTGTGCTCCCATGCTCTATACAGCAGTGTGACTCCTAGGGCTTGGCAGATCTCCTTAATCATAATCATGAGAACAGTTTGTTTTGTTAGCACAGCCTAGGCAGTGTTTGCTATTTTACAGGAATGTTTGGCTTGCAAAAACCCAGCCAGCACTCCTAGGCTGTGCCCTGATAACTGCTATTAAAATTACCCCGGATTTACTTGTAAACATTTATTGTCAACATTTGCCTTGAGTTGAATATGCAGCTTAATTAAACTACACCAATGAATTAATTTTAAATTAAATGTAGGCTAATGGCCCACGATATATCCTCTCCACATCGCTTCCTTTTCTGAAGCCGCGCAAGTTGCATGCAGGAGAAAATTTTGCACAACTTTAAAAAAAAACAAAAAACGAAGCAACCAGTTGGAAAGGCATTTTGGAGAGATTTGTCGCCCACGGTAGCAGAGATTTATCCCAGGTGACTAATCTCTCTCTTTCAGGCATTACCCGAAAGTCTGATTTGCTCAGTGGTGTAAGTAAAGTGAGAGGCATCAGCCTGTGTGTGCACATTAAGGGGGGGCATTTACTAAAGCACAATTTTTTGCTGTTTCTCTGCCGTTTCCCTTTCAAAATCTGCTCTGTGTGCACAAACAGGCTGATTTTGGGCACTATAAATTCTGGGGAGTGATTGTTATCACTTACGTGATACCCTGGGCCAGTGCTCCTGTTAGCAGAAACCCACACCGACACTGGTGAATGAGAGATCCTCTTCTTCTCTCCTCAAAATGCTGGAGCCGACGCATACGCAGTAGGTGCAAAGAAAAATGCAGGAAGATCTCTTGCACAGGCCACATGTGACATGTATCAAAGTTATTTCTGACTCTGTCCCAGTGCATTTTCTATAACTGTTACACTTCCCCCAAAAAAGTGCTACTAAAGCACCTGCAACAGGATCTTGTTTTACACTGCCCCTACCCTTTGAAGTAAAAAGTTTTGCAAATACTTTTGATCTAGCCATTAGTGCATCAGGAATTTCCCAAGCATAAGATAAGAAGGGACTTGAAGACCAGATACCTACCTTTCCTTTATGATGACATCAGAGAAGATGCCAGAAGGGGACAGGCTCTTCACCATACTATGCCATCCAATAGGATGAGGAAACCATCTGCCATTTTCATCTTCAGATCATCATTAATTTACCTTCTTAAATAAACCAGAAATAAAAGCATCCACAAATGTTCCAAAGAAGGTGGAAATCTGCACTTTCTTTAGAAACATCCCCTAGTGCTAAGTAGTGCATTTTACTTACAGTAGACCTTATTTACAAATCTTAGGAAAGTCTACTGCTTAGCAAACTTAGTTCATGTGCAATAATGTTTAACTCTTTTTTTTTTATTGATCTTTAGACCAAGAAAAATTGGTAAAGGAACTGCAAATGCTGCCACTTGGATCGGACACACTCAGTATTCAGAAACGGCGCACTGAGCTGGAGAAGAAAATGGTAGAGGTGGAGGAGGCCATCAAAATATTCTCACGAACAAAAGTCTTTATTAAAAAGGACTGTTAAGTTTGTTCTTAAGGCAATGTTCATTGTTCCTCCAGAACATTATCACAGAATGTTCTAGATTCTATGGTCCTTTCAAGGATATCTGCAGCAGTTATAACAGCCTTCCCTGCCAGCAGCTACTTCCAATTCTGCTGCATGAGAATTGACTTTCTTATTCAGCAGAAGTGGAAGATACTGACAACAAGCTGATTGTTTTGATTGACATTTAAATGACTACTATTTAATGTTACTTTGCCTATAACATAACCCATCAGTATAATGAAATCCTGTTGGCACCTTGCTTGAAAATCAGGAAAATTGCCATTTAGTGTATAGTTTCAAGTTTAAGGAATCCCTGTGTTTTGCATCTGCTATGAGTAGGGCGCCTAAGAGCGTTTTATCTACTGGTACTGTTTGCTTGTGCCTGCATGCAGGCCTGGCAGGTATCTGTTAGAACAACTGTTTGCTCTCCATTCAGCAGCAGGCATTGTTCACTGGGAAGGTATGTTTTGGGCAAAACTTGGTGTTTTTCATTTTCCACCTTGTTTCCTGTCCCATAATATGTGAGCCCTATTGTTTGGTTTATATAATATAATTTATTTCTTACCAGATACTGTGATTTAAAGCACATGATTTATTTTTAATTAAAGGACTAGCAAACAGACATTTGTTGATTTAATTCAATAAAGTGTAGACTCAAAATTAACCCTTCAGCCAAGTTTTGTAAAGCCTTAATGAAGTGAAGAAAAAATGAAGAATTGAATATTTTCCTTTCAAAACCTGATCCCCAACATTTTTAAGTATATCATTAGTAAAAATATGCTGGTTGAGAGTGTGGTTTCATTAAGGGTAATGTCCCATGGGGAGATCAGCCGCCCACAATAAATCTCTGCTACTTAGAAAAGACTTTCCACCTACAATAAAGGAAATCGCGGTGGAAACGCCAACGCATCACTTCCGTTTTCTGGCTTATGCTGTGCCCTAAAAGGTCGGAAGTCTGACACAGAATCCCATGTGTACAGAACAGAAGAAAGGTAATGCAGTGCTTCTTTTCACAGAGAACAGCAGTGTTTATGGCTAGGGATGGGCGAAATGATTTGCGCAACAGTAAAATTCGCCATGCGCTGCTTCCTTTGACGTGGGTGTTGTTCTATCCATTTAAAACAAGGAATAGCTTTCTATATTTATTGCCCAGTTATGTGACGCATTCAGCCATGTTTCAGCAGTGCTAGTGACATCATATCTTTCATCAAATGCTTTAATTCCAGATTTTACCAGAAATCAGTTTTATTACCAGAATCAGTTTTTATAAGTTGTATATGTAACTTCTGGTGTTTCCTGTCATATATGATATCCCCAACTGCTTATCACCCCAGAACCTAATTTACCTATCTTAGTTGCACCATTATTACAGAGGTGCAGGCCATCCCTAGCAAACAGCCTGCAGTTGATGTTAATATCAGTCCAGTTTTTTAATTACCCTAATCTCTACACAAACCTTTTAGCCACAAATGAATCCCCTAAGCTACCCCTGCCCCCCTAACATAGCATGAGGCACTCGTAATATATCTGGCATGAGCACCTGGGAAGTCATTGGCTTTAACTTTTTACCTAGTTTTCATTTTAAAGATTTCCATCCTGTCCTTTAAATTTGTCATTTGGTATCAATGTGTACCACCACCTGGGTATTCCCCCTTTCCAATAAATCACTTGCTTGCAAAAAATGTTCTCTGCATGTAGATCCATCTTTTTAATTACTACAACCTATTTTTCCTTCCTGTCATTGCTGCCTCCAGGGGGCCCAGAGCCAGTTTGCTTAGGGGTACTTTTGCAGGCTGCAAATCTGATGGACAGCTGTCCTAAACTATTGCTTCCATGGAGTTCCACCTTTTTATTTAAATTATATTTGCCTGCTGGTTAAAGGAAGGCAAAAGGGGGGTGAAAATATTATTTGCTTTATTTTCATACATGATTATTTGAAAGCCTCATAGGCCTCATCTGACTAACCTGAAAAACCTGGTGCAAATCTGCCAGCAAGTGTCAATGCCAATACATTTTCTTTTTGTGGTCTCTACATACCACATAATTATATAACTATAGACATGTCATACTGTGCAGCTGACCTGTGGCATTCATATTTACTGACAACCAAACTAAGCTTAAAAAGACGTACTTTTGATAGTTGAACCTGCCATGTTATTTTATGCATACAATGTTAACAGGCCCCCTGCTTTGATCCCCTTTACTTAAGCACAATACACTAAATTTAAAGACCATCTTATGCGGCTTCCTGCCAAAATAAGATTTTACCTTTACAATTACATTTTCTGAGAACAGTATCTTATACCAGCTACTATTCTTGTTTCAGGGATGTAATATTTATTTATACCATAATTGTATACATCGTTCACAAAGAAAATATATGAAAAAAAAAATCACTGCTCCTGCTCCTTTCTCTTATCTGATTGACTTTTGGGCCATTGGCACTTTACCTTTATGGTAGGAAATGTGTATCCACACAGGGAGGGGTGGGCAGAGTTGGTAGGCATTTCTTACACTGTCCTGTCTGCTAAGCCTACCAGTAAAAGAAAGCGTTGGACTTATGCTCCGATTGTACACTTTTCTAAATGTAAAGCAACACAACTCAAATCTGCATGTATTCAGAAGAGAGAGGATCTCTAATATAATGATATATAATTATGTTTTGAGGAGTTCAAATGCTTTGTTCTCTGCATCACTGAACATTGTAATGGAGGGGAGATGTTATACTAAAAGATATCACAATATTGTCTTCTTAAAAGAATACAAAAAACTGACATTTGTATTTCGATTATTATTCCTATATATTTCGAGAAGTAGTGTTTTATATTGATCTGAAATTGATTTTAGGAAAAAATAAAAGTTGCCCAGAAATTCTAGACCTACAAATACAGCAAATTAAATGTGTTGGCATAAGACTTTAATACTTTTAGAACAGTTTTATGTCAGTAACTTTCAGTTAACAATTCTACATTTCTGCAAAATGCAATGAAAGTTTAACTCATAGGAAGACTGCATTGTAGTGCTATTATGCCAATAAAAAATATGATGGCCAATAACAGAATAAAATGAAATTCAAAGGTTATGTTGAATAACCTCAGAGAGATTCTGATTTGAGTCTGTCTCGTCATTTGTCAGTTCCACTGATTCCCACTCCCCTGAACGATTTGACCTCTTGATAGCATCAACCACTCTTTGCATATACAAACCATCTTCAAATGTGGCTGCAACTGACAGTGGCTTTTGGTCCCAAGTTCTATGATCCTCTTGGTCCTGGAATGACTGACGTAGTGCTTTCACCATGTGTGCAATTCCCATAAGATATGGAGGAGGCACTTTCTCAAAGTCACTGATATCTGCTATTTCCCTTGTCAGTGGATCTGAAAGTAGTAATTTTTCTTCAGAAGCAGAGTTTTTCTGTCCAAACAATTCTGTCCCACGTACAACCAGCCTCCCAGCTGATCCCACAACCATAACCTCATGTACAAAAGTACCCGGCATATTAAAGTTGAGAGTTACTGTGCTACAAGCACCCCCAGTCATCTGCATCTGGAAGAAGCAAAAGTCATCACTTGTCACATACCGGATGCCAGAAATGGCCTCATTCTGCTTTACAAATGTTTTAAGAAACCCATGGACTTTCTCTGCTCTTTTGTTTGTTAGATGAGTGAGGAGGTCAACCAGGTAGGTCCCCAGGGTGTGCAACCCACCTCCCCCCATAAGGTCATCACAGATCCAGCTGTAATTGCTACTCAGCAAACTCCCCCCATAAACACGTACATCACAAATTCGGATTTCCCCTACATAGTTTTGTTCTAAGATAAGCTGGCGCATTCGGTCAAAGGCAGGAAGAAACCTCAGAGCATTTCCTACTAGGCTCATCAGTTTTGGGTAGTAACGGGCAGCTTTCACCATTGTAAATGCATCTATAGAAGAGGCGGCTTTCTCACAAATTACATTCTTCCCAATCCCTAAAACACAAACAAAAGTAAGATAAAGGATTTGAATTTATTGTATATCGTTGGCTAGCTACAAATTATCAAAAGCAATTTTTAAATCTAAAAACAATGTTATTTTTTTTTTTAAATGAATACTTAATTATAAAGATAATATGACAGCAACATGCTCAGTGCTGCAGACAGAAGTAGGGAAGGGAAGACAGTGGTGGGGTTGCCTTAGTCATGCACAGGTAAGGGTTGGAAGGAGGGAAAGAGTGGTTTTGTAATCACCTTTATAATTTGGGCCTCTATTCATATGCACTTCAAGAGCCAGGTTACAGATGCATCATGATGCTGCCTGAGCCGAATAAAAAACTCTCATACTGGGCTTGTCATACTTTATATTGGGCCTCACCAACACAGTGGTTTATATGTGGCCCAAGAAACACCATAATGCACCTGTAACCTGGCTGTGGAAACAAATATCTGTATTCTGATTTTATTCCTTTATCTTTTTAAATTAAGGTTTGTTGTGCAGTGATGATAATGTATCAATGTGACTTTTTGTATTATTTTAAGATCTTGTTTTTATCTTTTCAATCATCTTTTTTATGCTTGTAACTTTAAAAATGAACTAAATCAGAAAACTCAAAAGATACAAGATATAAATACTATTTGGCATTTAAACAAATGGCAACATTACAAACTAATGTAACATATTTTAAAGTATATTACCTAGAGCCTTTACGGCAATCTGTCGTGTGAGAGGGGGTGGGATACTGATACACACTAAATCTACTTCTTGGTGCAGTAAGACATCATCTGTATGGCAGGTATAGAATGGGATTCCCACTTCTTCTGCAAGTTCTTTGGCTTCTTCATCTGTTTTTCCCCATAATGCTTCAATACTAAAGCCATCTGCTCGCAGAAGTGAAATCAAAACTCTGGCTGTATTTCCAGTTCCAAAAACTCCTATGCCAGGTAAGGTCTTCATCTTTGGCAAGAAAGTTATGAACCGACTCCCCTTTGGAATACTTCAAGACCTACTATAACACAAAAATTTTAAAAAAAATTAAAAGACTAAATTTCTATGGATGATATATGAATACAAGGTGTCACCTACATGAGGTTTCAGCCTACACTGAACACAAAGTCAGTGAATAACATTCAGTTCACAAGAGAAGTTGTTAAAGGCAATAAGCTGCCTTTTTTAACTGTAATATATAAATTAAATAGGGTGGGGGGAACCAAAGAATACAGAAAATATTATTACAGTCATTTGCTGTTTGATACCTACTGCTCACTGAAACTTAAAGTCTACACACCATGGGCTGAAACTGTGACATACATAAGTCAAAGAATAATAAATACAAGCATCTCATGCTTTGAAATCTTGTGAATAAATATTTTTAGGAGATTGCTTCCTTGTAGCAGAACCCAGATTTGAAACTGCAAGATAGAAAAGGACCTTAACAAGAAACAATACCTCAACTAGGACAAAAATGTATTTTTTCCCTAAGATGAAGGTCTAGAACACTTCTGCAAAGAGGAGACAAGCACTCCTGTGTTAGTTCAAAAGTAAGGTGAAATCCATAGAAGTCAAAAAAATCCACAACTGGAAACCCCAAGAGAAAAAAGCATGGAGCCTAGAAAACCTGTCCCGAACTGATAAGGTTTTGATGCAGACTGTAATGAAAAGGCTTTGTATGGCAAGAATCCCCACCGGGGAAAAAACTAATACAGAAGGAGTCATGAATCTAGGTCCCCAGTAGACATAAAATAAAAATCCTATGGAGCAGAAAAAAAAATCCTCCGACCTCTAGAAAAAAAAAATGAAAAGCACAGGATTCTTCAGACCATTAAATGGTGCATTAAGTAAGATCACTGAAACAATTCTATGCAAAGGCAATTAAGCAATAGAGTTGCATTGCTCCCCTTGATAACACTAACTTGCCAAAACAGCAAGATATACAATATGATACAAATGTTTAGGCAGTTTAACAATATTTGCAAAAGTGCAAGGATCAAGGTTTTTCACAGAACCAGAGACAACGTTTCTATATATCTTTTAGTTTCTGCACAGTTTCTGCCAGCCTTTGGGACCTGTCACTGCATTCATCTGAAATGTATAAAGGGTTTTTGCGCCGTGTTTGTAATTAGTCAGATATTCCACATCCAACTCCAATGCCAAACAGCCGAGTTCAAATACCAAAATGGAGATTTATCTGATTTTATCAAATCTGACCGTAAACATAATTCAAATCAATGTTAAAATGGTGATACACCACTCTAACCAAATTACACGGATCTTCGTCTATACCACACAGCTTTTTACTTGTTTCCCAACAATCTTACCATTTGAAATCTATTTTAAGTGGGCAAAATGTTAGTGACTTGCTGCAGAACTTTGTGCACGTTAAGCTGCTATGATTGTCTACACCGTTCTGTGGTAATTAACATAACTTCTCCCTACTGCCCGACAGTCCTGCTCGGCTTTACACAGATCGTTACTTACACATGCCATGAATTGCAAGCTTTTCGGCTCCTGTTCTACAGGAAATCCCGAAGTCACAAGTCTCATCTCGCGAGACTGGGCGTCACAACTAAACGTAACGCGGTGACGCATAACGTAGCGACGCATAACGCAGCCGACTTGGCAGATTGATGGAAATGGACTGTGCATTTCAATGTTATACAGTTAGAAGCTGCTTTGTCAGGGAACACGGAGAAGTGATGCCAGCAGCCACCAGTCTCAGTATGTCTGCATTGTTATTATTTATGTTCAGTGGTGGGGAACATACATTAATAAATAACATGTCATGTTTGCTGTCAGTACCTGTTGCCATGAGAGAGCCTTTTTTCCAATTTGCCGAAAAGGGAAGGAGTGTTTTTTTTTAGGTGAAATTAAGTAATCTTCGTTTTTTTGGTATTGGGAAGGACACAGTATATTTTGTTCAAACAAGGGCCAGAGTTTTGACGCTGGCTAATTTAGGAGAACACTGGTAAAATTCAACTAAAGTAATTTAACATTTTAGGCTTTTTTCAGTGGGTCGCTGGAGGGTGCCAGGATTTATATGCAAAAAGGGGGAGCTTTCTCATAATTAAGGGACAGAACAAAATCTAAATTATGACAAGATAATGGGTAAAATTGAGCAGAAGTCATTTTTTACTCTTCATTTTCTCTGGTCCTAACTAAGTTGTTCTGCCATTGATACAGATCCTTACACTCTGGCCTTGTGAAGCAACAGTCACTTTGGGTAAAAAGAGGGAAAAAATTCCTTCCTGACTCCACGACCAACCACTCACTTACTGAAAAAAGCCATCCAACCCCTTCTTAAAGCTTTTTTTTTTTATGTATCAGCCAGTACAATGCAGGGAGAGATTTCCATAACTGCACAGCTCTCATTGCATACCTCCCAACATTTGAAAAATGAAAAGAGGGACAAAAAGATTTGGTGTGCGCACTTACCACACCCCATTTAAAAAAAAAATACTCCTTTTATATAGATGAAATGGTGGGATCAGACGCAAATGCGCTATACCCACATACTGGACGACCTAAGGAAAACAATATAGCAACTCCTACATTAAAATACAAATATAGAGAGAAAGCAGTCAGTTATAAGTGAGTTATAACTATGTACCAGTTTTGCCCCCCATAGGAGCTCCGCCTTCATCTGCGGCTTCTCTCCTTATGCGGCGGTGCCAGGCCCTTTTATAAGGTTGTGCCCCGTGCGTAATGACGTCACACGTACGCACGGGGCCCAACCCGCAATGCGGGACATTCATGGAACGATCTGGGACAGCGGGATGCGCCATAAAAATCGGGGGGGGGGGGGGGGGGTATGCTCATTGTAACAAACCCTTTCTGAATATTTAGATGGAACCCCCTTTCTTCTAATCGGAATGGATGCCCTTGTGTCTGCTGGAAGGCCCTACTGGTAAATAGAGAGATTATTATATGGCCCCTGCCTATATTTATACATAATTATCATATCCCCCATAAACACCATTTCTCCACCAAAAACAACTCCAACTCACCCAGTCTTTCTTCTTAACTTTCCATACTCTTTACCAGCTTAGTTACCATTCTATGGACTCACTAATTCAATAATATCCCATTTGAGCATTGGAAACCAAAACTGCACACCATATACTGGATTTTTTTTTATGGAAAACGTCAGTGAAATTGTTAACCAAGGGCCTAACAGCAACAAATTTTGTCCCCAGCCAGAGGTCCCAGATAGCCCCTTAAAAAATCATTTTTTTGCTGGCCCATTGCAGACTCACAACTTTGTAACATGGTATTTTCTGGGTTTGGCTACAAAGTGGGTATAGATAGACAATGCAAAACAGTTAATTATGTCCCCCTTTAATTTTTTCAAAAGTTGGAAAATCCCAGTTGTATACTGGGGTACTAGAAACTCTGCATGAGTTTCTATTTCCTTTTGGGTTTTTTTCCTGTCTACAACTAGGGAGGAGTTGTAGGGGATTGAAATCTGCCTGCAGGTGGCCACTTAAAGAATGAAAGTTAACCATATGCTACTTACCTCTAGAGTAGTTCAAATATGGTGCCAGGTTTTTTCCTCAATATATACACTTTTGAAGTTAGATCTGCCTTTCTGAATTGCCCAACCCTGCTGCCACCATCTTACTGCAGTAGATCCAACTTGCTTTTGCTCTAATCCATCTATTGATGCTAATCCAAATGCCTGACTACAGATTAAATATATATTATTGTTTCCTGACTATTTTTTTTAATATATTTATGTATGCACTGAAATAATGAATATTTTATAATTGAGATCCCTATCTTTCATGTATACTTCATGGATGCCCTCAATACAGTTCTTATAGGAGCTCCCTGCACCACCTAATACTGATTTAAATTCTCTTTTCTCAGAGCTCCCCAGCTGGAGCATGCACAGATGAAGCTCAGTGGCAGAAATGTAATAGAAGAGGTCTGAAGCAGTTGTGAAACTACAAAAATAAGACACTTTCTGGTGGAGCTGGGTGGGTTATGTTCTCCTTTAAAGGGCATCTTAGTGAGGAAAATAGTTTCCCTCCTGATGTAGCGCTCACTAGGAGTCTTTTTTTCCCCCACAAAATAGTATTGTTCCCCCTACCCTGGCCAGGCCCATTATCAGTGCAAGAAACTTTTACTACATATTCTGATTGTCATACTAACTAACATCGGTTCAGTGAGTTCTGAATATATTCTGAACATACTTTGCCCTATGTTTTAATCTCAAAAACTCTTTGGTATTTGTTATTTCTTAAGCTAAACAGGGAGATTAAAGCTATTCAGTACAGAGAAAGTAAAGACAACTACCCTCTCTACACAATCCTGCAGCCTTACCAACACACCATGGTAGGATGTATTCAGAAGAATATATGATTTCTTGTTTAGACTCCTGTCAAGTTTTTGGTGAAACTTTTGTTTGTTTTTAGATTAATGTTCTAATTATTCCAGCCTTTGTGCTTTGTTTGTAAGTGAACATATAGTAACTAGTAAATGGTCCCCTTAAGTGTCTAGGCCACAACCTAATGGTTGGATTTTTTTTCCAATTCTTTTAGAGGTTTTTGGATTTTTGACAGTTTTTTTGTGCAACAATTTGAAAAAGTAGAAAAAAAGGTTTCTAAAAAAACAACAGGTTTCAGTCAAAAAATTCAGAGGTTCGTGACTTTTCTGCAACTTTTTCCCACAGACTTTTCAAGTTCAGACTTTCTAGTAAATGTGAGACATTTGAGAAAATTGGTTTATTTGAATTTTAAAAAATGAGAAATGTTAAAGAGTTTTAGTAAATCTGCCCACTAAATGTTTGGAAATACAGTGAAACCTCAATTTTACATCCCCTTATTTTAAGTTTTCCCTCATATTACAGTTCTTTTGTGGTCCCACCAATTTATACTGTATTGCATTTCCCCGATTTTACACCTTTAGTCACCTGAAAAATGTCTGGGCTGGTGCAGTTTTTTCCTAACAGAAGCACCAGCCCTGGCTATAAGGTAACAGATTACAGTCACTGGGGGTGCTTAAAGGAATAGTAACACCAAAAAATGAAAGAGCTTTCAAGTAATAAAAATATAATGCACTGTTGCCCTGCACTGGTAAAACTGGTGTGTTTGCTACAGTAACACTACTATAATTTATATAATAAGCTGCTGTGTAGCCACGGGGGCAGCCATTCAAGCTGGGAAAAAGGAGAAAAGGCACAGGTTACATAGCAGATAACAGATAAGTTCTGTAGAATACAATAGTGTTTTATCGGTTATCTGCTATGTGCCTGTGCCTTTTCTCCTTTGAATGGCTGCCTCCATGGCTACATAGTGGCATATTTATATAAATTATAGTAGACTTTCTGAAGTAAACACACAACTTTTACCAGTGCAGGGCAGCAGCACATTATATTTTAGTTACTTTTATACACTTTCATTTTTTGGTGTTACTGTTCCTTTAACATTTTGGCATCCCTCAGTAATTGTACCTTTCCTTCTCCTTTAATGTGTGCAGATAATGCTCTCTGTCTTTAGCTACTGTTTTAAGACCTAATTAGGTCCCCTAAAATTCATCTGGTTCATTTAAAAAGTACACAAGTGTTTTTTATGAGTGTTCATTTTTGTTCTTTAAATGTAGTTTAGTGGATTGTGTGCATTTTATAAAAACCTGCAAATCTTCAAAGTCCCCCCCCTTTTAAAAAAAAGATCACTATTATCACAATGTAAACTTAAAACTGAAGGAAAATACTTTGTTTTAATTAGAAACATCAGAATCAAAATAAACAAATGGTCTTTAACAATCCAGCTACATTGCCTTTTCTTTTATTTCACATTACTTTGGATTACTTTAGTAAGTGCTTCAAGGTGTTATTTGTACATAGAAAGCAATCTTTTCTCATCGTTTTCCAAAGGCATGCTTTTACAGTTTGTGTTAAAGGCAAATACGTTCCAAAAATCATACACAAGTGTTCATTAGCCAAAAAATATGCAGGACCGCCAAACTTCAGTTCTAAATTAATTTTACAGCAGCCTGGTGTTACTGAACTCTTCAGATGATTTTCTCTGTGTATGATATTTGAAATTCTCTGTTGATATGAAGACTTGTTAGGGACCACCCCCACCCCCACAAAAAAAGAACTGTAGATGAAGAGTTAATCCAGTCTTCAGATGTAGGAATTCAGCCAAAGTTATGCAGTGCTAGCCGGAACATGTCATTTGTACAAACCCATGCGTCTTGGATGTTCTTTAAGAGAAATACCTGATGAAACCCCATAATTGGGTCATCATCAGCCTGCACAAAAAAAGGGAAAGAAATTCAAGTTAGACATGGTAAATTATATATGGTCTCTTTAGCTTTAGAATTTGTATTATATCTGTCTGCTAAAAAAAAACTAGAGACATACAACTGACCTGTAACAAACACATTCTGATTAACAATAGAGAGAAAAAAATAATCTTAAAATTTTGTCCAGAATTCCTATATGCTGAATTAAGAATATTCCAACAGTCTGTACCCTGTTTCAGACAGACACACATACAGACAAATGCTTGGTAACAGCCCAATACCCATTGTAATGTTGACAGTTAAAAAGTACTTGTACTGTGCCCAGGACAAGAGGTTAGGTGAGAAAACCAGCAAAGTGCATAGCTATAGCAGAGTTTCTATGGAAACCAGCAGTGCCACCTCTTCACTGGTTGTTGGAGGGTGTAACCTGAATTGAGAACCTGTGCATGCTCAGTTAGCCAACAGCCAAATTCCTATGGGAGGGGGCCAAGTGGGTTAGAGGAGGAAAAGGAATCCGATTTAGGAGAAGCTGCAGCCTTACTATTAACCTTTAAGCAACAGGAGTGGCAGGCAAGATTTCAAATAGGCTGTTCACTGATTACATTTGTGTGTGTGTGGAGGGGGTTACATGTCCTTTAAATTAACTTAATTTGGCTTAAAAATAAAAACTAAAAATGGATTAAAAGATTAATTGTCCCATGTAAATGTTAATTGAACTGTGTACTTATAACACTATTTTAATCCAGCAATTTTACTGCATGGTTAGTTGTGGACTCCTTGTTTGTGCCCATAAAATGTTCATTGCATAGTGGAACTAGGATTTTGACCACTAATTTCTATTTCAATGTGCAATAACTTTTTTATTTCTTTGATAAGCAGGATGTTTTATCTTATGATAATTTATCTTATCTTCATCTAAAAAAATGTTTAATCCTTGTATCTAAGGGCACGGGGGAGATAAGATATAGTAAATGGAGCCTTTGTGTATATTCTTCATGCACTCCAGTCTATGCCATGTCAGAACTAGATCAGTAGAGCAGAACTTTGGCAGTGATTATTTTAAATAGAGGGCAGTTCTCTTTAATAATATACTATTGTGATGTGAAAAAGTATTTGCTCCCTTCCTCGTTCCCTTATAAATTAATGTTAATAATAATAATTGCATATATCCAATCTTTAAACACAATATATTAGAAAGTATTGGACATTTTTACATCAATGTATATACCCTGTAACATAATGTTGTGGTATAATTTGCATCAGTCCCTGATTTATGGATGTTACCATTAAATTACCCAATACAATAACACATAGTGGTAAATTTTATCAGAACCCAATTAATCTTTCTTTGAGTTTTTGGAGTGTGGGAGTCTGGAGTACCAGGAGAAACACCACACACAAAAAGACAAGTTCAACCTTAATCCCTATATAACCTGCCTAACTGCTAGCTGATGCAGAGAAAGGCCAAAAAAAACCCTCTGAAGACTCTCCAATTTGCCACAGAGGGGAAAAAATTCCTTCCTGACTCCAAGATGGCAATCGGACCAGTCCCTGGATTCACTTGTACTGTGAGCTGTCTTCCATAATGGAAGCCTTCCATAGGACTCAATAGCACTCTGCAGCTCCAACCTGGCCAAAAGAAAGTCACAATACCAAAGCTTGAATGAATTCCAAAACTTTCATAGTCGTTGCACAAATTGATGCAAAGTACAAAAAAAGTTGCGGAATTTAACAAAAATATCGTAGAGTTAACGTAAAGTTCTATAAATTAGAAAAAAATAATTTCTCTTTTGTACTCATTCGGACTTTGATGAGTCTGCCCCTTAGTGTGTATATTCATTAAACGCACTCCAACAACCCCACCAAAGGACAACCAGAAGGTTGAACTGACATGAACTCACCAACAGGACTTCACTACACTGCAAAGAAAGAGAGCAGTTGTACAGTGACCACATATCTAGGAGGCCCGAGCTACCCTCCTCCTTCATGCCCTTTACTGACTCCCAGATTTGGAGTATTGACCTGACATATGGACCGGATAAACTGAACCTTAAAAGCAGTGATAATTTCCATAATCTTATGCTTGACTCCTCCCTCTCAGATTGTGCTGAAGAGGTGGAAGGAATGACAACTGACCGCTGGATTGTTGTGTTTTTTTTATGATAAAGTTAGTGTTTACATTGTTCAGTTATGTATTGGAGTTTGTAATTGTGCTATCTACACCAACTGAAACATACCAACTAGGCTGGGTTATTGGGGAGGAGGCTCTCACAGAATACCAAATCAGGAAACAATAATAAGGGAGACACATACCCAAAAATAATGGTACAAGACCACCATGCTGGTCTGAATAATCTTACTGAATGTAAAATTACTTAACACACCCAAAAAAAGATGGCTAGCCCCACAGGAAACACATCTGCACGCAGACACACTAAAAATCCCAACTATGCCCCCTAGCATATTACACATCTTACAAGAAAAAAAAAAAAAAGTGGCGGTCCTATTTCATAAAAACTCAGCAGTAAATACAACCAAAACAGCTATGGACCCCCAAGGGCGCTATTTAATACTCCACATGCACGTAGAAGGGAAGAAAGTACTCCTAATCAATGTGTACCTGCCAAATTAAGGTCAACTAAATTGCTTTCAAAAATTTTGGACACAATAGTCATGTTTACAGAATTACCCCTGGTACTGGCAGGGGACTTTAATCTAATACACTCAACAAGACAGATCCAGTCCTCCCCAATCCTCTAGGCCAGATCAGCAAACCAAATGGTTCAGACTTATCCTGCAACATGCAGGTCTATACAATGTATGGCAAATAAAACATTCCATGGAAATAGATTTCACATATTACTCCACTGTCCACTCACTGCACACCCAGATAGATTACTTTTTCCTGAATTAAACAGCCATAGAACTTCCCCACCACACAAAAATCCATATCTCACGGCCTGACCATTCCCCGCTTGAGCTGCAGTGCGCATTTTCTTCA
Organism: Xenopus tropicalis; assembly: GCF_000004195.4. Lineage (NCBI taxonomy): Eukaryota > Metazoa > Chordata > Amphibia > Anura > Pipidae > Xenopus > Xenopus tropicalis. Next base: position 41,275,898 of record NC_030680.2, read on the forward strand.
CATAGTACCAAATTTACTAACTGGAGAATGAAACTTTACTAGCTGACCAAGAGGTGAAAGCTCAGATAGGTAAACACTTAAAGAAGTACTTCTTCCTTAACCTTAATTTAGTTAGCAATGTATCAACTGTATAGGGGCCCATTAGGCCACAATTAGAGGACACTGTATAACAATAGCCACGGCAATGATTGCCGGAAAGATCGAAATTGGTACGTGTATGGCCTCCTTAACACGCACCTCACTTCCTAATCTACATAAAAAAATCTTCAAGAATACATTGTTTTCTCAGGGTACAAAATTAACAAAACAAGGGCAATTCCTTTACATATCCCCATACACCAACATAAGATTTTGAAACTAACTTTCAACTTTATGTGGAAAGATGATTATATTAAATACCTTAGGGTTAAAATAGCCAAGTCTTAAAATATTTTGCATAAAGTAAACTTCCCAGATATTTCTCAACAGATCAGGCAAGACATGCCAACATGGAATTGTATTACACATACACTGTGCCATTACATTTTCTGTTTTATACAACCTATTTGTGAGGTTGCCAATCCCTAACCGTGTATTGAGCGCCAGACAAAAATTAGAAGGGCCAGGGAGTGCTAGAGAGTATTTTTCAATAGAGTGGTTAAAACAGCAATGCTTATCACAATGCAGTTAAACTAATAATATTAGAAAACTTATAATACTGAATATGAAGGGCTCTTACCTTAAGTTGACCAACAACCATACTGATGATGCAACTGTCTGGAGTGGGTTGATGATCTTGTGAGGTAATGCTATGCTGAATTTTCTGAAAAGGAAGCATCTGTAAAACAAACAAAAAGTTTGAGTAGTGGTTTTTATACACACCCAGACAGATTAGAAGCATAGAACATTTCTGAACAGACAAACGTCAGTGGTTACAACTTTACAGTTATCTTTTTGTAAACAGTTTACCCCCAACCTTAAGGGCACCCTAAGCGGATTGTCTGCTTTCCTAAGCAGGCAATTTTTTTTATAGAAGCATAAGTAAGCAGATTCCCTCTTATGCACACATACCCATAGTTTCAATGACTGGCCCAGCGTTGGGCCGTGTGTAGCTACATGGAGCGTATATCGTCACAAAAGTGCAAATGTATGCATTTTCACACTGATATCCACTCTGCGTAGCTCCACACAGGCTGACACCGGGCCAGTTATTTGGAGCTACAGGGTTGTGCACATAAAAGTGTATCTGCTTTCCTCTGCCTCTATAAAAAACAGTGGAGGAAAGTGGACAATCAGGCATTCTAAAGATGGCTGGTAGGCAGAGAAAATGAATACTAATATAAAGATATGCTGTACATTATAGGCATCAGTCTACCATCATGTCGTCTTCTTCTATTTTCCATTATAGCACTGGATTGCCACTTGTGAAGTGGTTTGCATGCAGTGGGTCCAATGTTATTTAAAGGAAAAGTTTTCCAGATTTACAGCGGGCAACAAATGTTCTTGTATGCCACCGACCTTACGCAAAGGCTAGCATACTAAGTTTTTCTTCAAACCTTCTACTCCTCCGATACCCAGTATTTTATTTTACTTGTGTCTGTACATTCTTGGTTGCTCCCTTTGTTCCTGCAGTCCTTTCTAAAAAAAATTCACACAACAAACACTGTATGTAGAAATACTTACTACTCTCCTAGATTTATGTTTTTAGTTGTTCTATTTGGTTCCCTAGGGGCCCTGGGAGGTGGACCCTGGGAGGTGGACCCTGGGAACCAAATAGAATGTATATATATATATATATATATATATATATATATATATATATATACACATATACATATATATATCTGGTAAAGACAGGAACTCACATCTACAATCCGCTTAAAAAATGCCTGGGTGCAGACTAATACTCGCTGTATAGACTTCAAAGGAAGGTACCACACTCACAGGACTTATGAAAAAACAGAAAATGTATTAACACTGTGTATCTAACATTTCAGATGCCTCTGCAGCCTTTCTCAAAGTGGCAATGGGTGGAAGTGACCCCACTGATAAACCCACACTGGCGCGAAAAGCAAAGTGATGTCATAGCTTAACCGTGAAAGCATCAGTTAGTGTGTAATATAATATAATACGGAGTACTGGGGTGTTCTCTGAACAAAAATTTTTAGTGAAGCAGTATTTAGTTGTATGAAATTAAATCAAATGTGAAAAACTGGCTGTGCAAAAATTTGGGTACCCCTTGTAATTTTGCCAATTTCAATGCATGTAACTGCTCAACACGGATTACTGCCAACACCAAATTGGTTGGATTATCTCGTTAAGCCTTGAATGTCATAGGCAGGTGTGTCCAATCGTGAGAAAAGGTATTTAAGGTGGCAAATTGCAATTTGTGCTTCTGTTTGACTCTCCTCTGAAGAGTGACAGCATGGGATCCTCATCATGGTTTAGGGGAAGGCTACAACTGTAAGGAATGTAATCAGGAAATGGACACAGGCACAGTGGCTATAAAACCCAGGTCTGGCAGGCGAAGAAAAATACAGAAACAGCATATGCAGAGGATTATGAGAATGGTTACAGACAACCCAAAGATCACCTCCAAACACCTGCAAGAGCATCTTGCTGCAGATGGTGTATCTGTACAGTCGTGGCCAAAATTTTTGAGAATTACATAAATATTGGAAAAGTTGCTGCTTAAGTTTTTATAATAGCAATTTGCATATACTCCAGAATGTTATGAAGAGTGATCAGATGAATTGCATAGTCCTTCTTTGCCATGAAAATTAACTTTATCCCAAAAAACCTTTCCACTGCATTTCATTGCTGTCATTAAGGACCTGCTGAGATAATTTCAGTAATCGTCTTGTTAACTCAGGTGAGAATGTTGACGAGCACAAGGCTGGAGATCATTATGTCAGGCTGATTGGGTTAGAATGGCAGACTTGACATGTTAAAAGGAGGGTGATGCTTGAAATCATTGTTCTTCCATTGTTAACCATGGTGACCTGCAAAGAAAAGTGTGCAGCCATCATTGCGTTGCATAAAAATGGCTTCACAGGCAAGGATATTGTGGCTACTAAGCCGCTTTTCGATTGTTTGGGGCATCTGGAAAAAGGCTTGTCCGGAGAAGAAAAGGTGAGCGCTACCATCAATCCTGTGTCATGCCAACAGTAAAGCATCCTGAGACCATTCATGTGTGGGGTTGCTTCTCATCCAAGGGAGTGGGCTCACTCACAATTTTGCCCAAAAACACAGCCATGAATAAAGAATGGTACCAAAACACCCTTCAACAGCAACTACTTCCAACAACAGTTTGGTGAAGAACAATGCATTTTCCAGCATGACGGAGCACCGTGCCATAAGGCAAAAGTCATAACTAAGTGGCTCGGGGACCAAACATTGAAATTTTGGGTCCATGGCCTGGAAACTCCCCAGATCTTAATCCCATTGAGAACTTGTGGTCAATCCTCAAGAGGCGGGTGGACAAACGAAAACCCACTAATTCTGACAAACTCCAAGAAGCGATTTATTGCATAAATGTCATGTAATTGTCGATAAAATCCTTTGAAACGTATGAAGTGCTTGTAATTATATTTCAGTACATCACAGAAGCTAATACTTGTGTCATTCTCAAACCTTTTGCCCACGACTGTACATAGTTCTACAATTCAGCTCAATTTTCACAAAGAACATCTGTATGGCAGGGTGATGAGAAAAAGCCCTTTCTGCACTCAGAGTCACTTGTTGTATGCAAAAACTCATTAAGACAAGCCGCAGTCAATTTTGAATAAAGTGCTTTGTACTGATGAGACAAAAATTTAGTTATTTGGTCACAACAAAAAGCGATTTGCATGGCGGAAGAACACCGCATTCCAAGAAAAACACCTGCTACCTAAAGTCAAATTTGGTGGAGGATCTATCATGCTGTGGGGCTGTGTGGCTAGTTCAGGGACTGAGGCCCTTGTTAAAGTCGAGGGTCGGATGAACTCAACCCAATATCAACAAATTATTCAGCATAATGTTCAAGCATCAGTCACAAAGTTGAAGTTATACAGGGGTTGGATATTCCAACAAGACATTGACTCTAAACACAGTTGCAAATCTACAAAGGGATTTATCCAGAGGGAGAAGTACAATATTCTGGAATGGCCCTCACAGCCCCCCGACTTGAATACCATAGAAAATCTATGGGATGATTTGAAGCAGGCTGTCCATGCTCGGCAGTCATAAAATTTAACTGGACTGGAGAGATTTTGTATAGACGAATGGTCAAAAATACCACCATTCAGACACTCATCAAAGGCTATAGGAGGCATCTAGAGGCTGTTACATTTGCAAAAGGAGGCTCAACTGAGTATTGATGTAAAGCAATATTTCTGTTGGGGTGCCCAATTTTATGCACCTGTCTAATTTTGTTATGATGCATATTGCATATTTTCTGTTAATCCAATAAACTTTATGTCACTGCTAAAATACTACTGTTTCCATAAGGCATGTTATATATTAAAAGGAAGTTGTTACTTTGAAAGCTCAGCCAATGATAAACAAAACTCCAAAGAATTAAGAGGGGTTTCCAAACTTTTTCATATGACTGTAGGTTATAATTCATGTTATATGGATCAGTTTTCATAACATGATGTCGGCAATTTTGGTTCGGAATTTGCCAAATTTATGATATATAGGCTGGGTGTAACCAGCTTGAGTGTTAACATAATTACTTTTACAATATTGGTATATTTTGTCCACATACCACATTTTTTAAAATACTTACTGAGAGTTTTTCAACAATTGCAGCTTTACCATGATATTGTTGTCCTTCCCATGTAAGGCATGATGCATCAGTCTTAAATGTAAAATAAAATTAAAAACAAAACAATTTTATTAGATTCATGATTTTTTGCCAACAAAGAAAAGTAAAGTTGCTGCTAAAGCTGTAAAATAAAACACAGTTAGGATTTAATAGCAATTACTTCCAGCACAGTCTAAAACTCTTCAGCAATTACTGCATGTATAACACTGCAATTTGACAACAAACATAATGGATTAACATGGTTATTTCTTTAGGGCCTTATGTAACAGATGTACATGATATTGGGTCCAACAGCAATGTTCCTATTTGCTGTGTAGGCCAAGCATTGTTATATACGTGGAAAGACTCCTGTGTTTTCTCACTAAATCTGTGTTTGGAGAGTGCTTTTTGGCCCTACATTATATTCTATTACCTACCACGAGAAAGCTATGAAAGAGCTATTTCAGGCACAAGAAAGCTTCGTTTGATCGTTTGATTGAGTCTAGCCTGACTCCTTCCTATGCAGAAGGAAGGCTAGGCTTGATCAATTGATTGTCACATAGTGGATGCTGCTCCTTCTGTCGCTGTATCGCTGTAGTTCAATTGACAGGAAGCCAAGTTTTAACAGGTATTTTCAATTAAAGCATTCAAAATACTAAGTGGTTTGCAGGATAGGGCAGTTATTGGTGCAGGGTAGAATAGCTTTTTCACAAATTTTAGTGTTACTTTTCCTTTAACTCAAAGATGTACAACCTCTTTTAGCTGCCCATACGCGCAGTGATATAGATTTTTGGACCACGTGTCAGCTCCAAATTATCATCCCAATATTTTTGTAACGTGGTGATTGCCTGTTTAGCTGATCGGACAGGTTAGAAAAGTTTGGTTGCATAACAATAAAATCTATGCATGTATTGTGTATTTACCATAAATGCAAAAAGAAAAACGGCTTTGTCCGAACAAAAGAGCAAAATGCCTAATCATAGATTAACAGTAAGCATAAATTGCAAAGTAGAAGAAAACACATTTAAAACATTTGGAAATGTAATGTACCAAAGCACTGATATGTATAAATGCAGACTTACATATATTACTGCTAATTGGGTCCTATCAGTGTCAAAGGTCTGGTAATATTGTTGTATAAAGCTTGATCCAATCTGCTCCCAAATTGGCTTTTCTGCCATTCTGATCCTCTTACACAGCTGGAATCTGTAAATGTAGACCATAGAGATGAGACAAAGCGTAAACTATACAAGCAATACAATATCTTACGTCTCCCCAAAAAGTATTTTCTGCCATAAATTTCTCCATAAGTGTCTCACTTCAGCCCTCTCCTGGTCAAGCAAGATAGTACACAATGAATAACTCTAAACCAGATTCTCTCACACAACCCACCCAAGCATCCAGTTAGTCAGTAATTAATCGAGCCTGTTTGCAAAGCAGCAATAGTCCACAGTTTTAGGAGCTCGGAATTACTCCACTGACTCAAGTTCCCAGACAGGGTGTATCTGAAGATTTACAAAAAGTGTGCTGATTTTGTTTCTATACTTTTTTTGTTACTATAAAAATTCTTACTGCCATTGTAGCTGAATGAAATGTGTTGGTTAACATCACATTTCATTCAGCTACAATGGCAGTAAGATCTTTTTAATACTCTCACTAGCAGAAGGGTTGGCAGGTAAACAGTCTACTGACTAGATCAGAAGCAAATGGGGAATAAGTAGGTATGACTTAAGAGCAGTCACGTGTTTCCATATTATATTCCTCTTACTACAACCCGGATTCCAAAAAAGTTGGGACACTAAACAAATTGTGAATAAAAACTGAACGCAATGATGTGGAGGTGCCAACTTCTAATATTTTATTCAGAATAGAACATAAATCACGGAACAAAAGTTTAAACTGAGAAAATGTACCATTTTAAGGGAAAAATATGTTGATTCAGAATTTCATGGTGTCAACAAATCCCAAAAAAGTTGGGACAAGGCCATTTTCACCACTGTGTGGCATCTCCCCTTCTTCTTACAATACTCAACAGACGTCTGGGGACCGAGGAGAGCAGTTTCTCAAGTTTAGGAATAGGAATGCTCTCCCATTCTTGTCTAATACAGGCCTCTAACTGTTCAATCGTCTTGGGCCTTCTTTGTCGCACCTTCCTCTTTATGATGCGCCAAATGTTGAAAAGATCTGGACTGCAGACTGGCCATTTCAGTACCCGGATCCTTCTCCTATGCAGCCATGATGTTGTGATTGATGCAGAATGCGGTCTGGCATTATCTAGTTGAAAAATGCAGGGTCTTCCCTGAAAGAGATGACGTCTGGATGGGAGCATATGTTGTTCTAGAACCTGAATATATTTTTCTGCATTGATGCTGCCTTTCCAGACATGCAAGCTGCCCATGCCACACGCACTCATGCAACCCCATACCATCAGAGATGCAGGCTTCTGAACTGAGCGTTGATAACAACTTGGGTTGTCCTTGTCCTCTTTGGTCCGGATGACATGGCGTCCCAGATTTCCAAAAAGAACTTTGAATCGTGACTCGTCTGACCACAGAACAGTCTTCCATTTTGCCACACTCCATTTTAAATGATCCCTGGCCCAGTGAAAATGCCTGAGCTTGTGGATCTTGCTTAGAAATGGCTTCTTCTTTGCACTGTAGAGTTTCAGCTGGCAACAGCGGATGGCTCGGTGGATTGTGTTCACTGACAATGGTTTCTGGAAGTATTCCTGAGCCCATTCTGTGATTTCCTTTACAGTAGCATTCCTGTTTGTGGTGCAGTGTTGTTTAAGGGCCCGGAGATCACGGGCATCCAGTATGGTTTTACGGCCTTGACCCTTGCGCACAGAGATTGTTCCAGATTCTCTGAACCTTCGGATGATGTTATGCACAGTTGATAGTTACATAGTTACATAGTTACATAGTTACATAGGGTTGAAAAAAGACCTGTGTCCATCAAGTTCAACCCATCCAAGTAAACCCAGCACACCTAACCCACACCTACCAATCTATACTCACATACATAAACTATAAATACAACCACTAGTACTAACTGTAGATATTAGTATCACAATAGCCTTGGATATTCTGATTGATCAAGAACTCATCCAGGCCCCTCTTAAAGGCATTAACAGAATCTGCCATTACCACATCACTAGGAAGGGCATTCCATAACCTCACTGCCCTCACCGTGAAAAACCACCTACGCTGCTTCAAATGGAAGCTCCGTTCCTCTAATCTAAAGTTGATGATGATAGATGCAAAATCTTTGCAATTTTTCGCTGGGTAACACCTTTCTGATATTGCTCCACTATCTTTCTGCGCAACATTGTGGGAATTGGTGATCCTCTACCCATCTTGGCTTCTGAGAGACACTGCCACTCTGAGAAGCTCTTTTTATACCCAATCATGTTGCCAATTTACCTAATTAGTGTTATTTGGTCTTCCAGCTCTTCGTTATGCTCAAATTTACTTTTTCCAGCCTCTTATTGCTACTTGTCCCAACTTTTTTGGGATTTGTTGACACCATGAAATTCTGAATCAACATTTTTCCCTTAAAATGGTACATTTTCTCAGTTTAAACATTTGTTCCGTGATTTATGTTCTATTCTGAATAAAATATTAGAAGTTGGCACCTCCACATCATTGCGTTCAGTTTTTATTCACAATTTGTTTAGTGTCCCAACTTTTTTGGAATCCGGTTTGTACCACTTCAGTCAGAAGACAATAAAACTTGCCTAAACTGTTGCTCTGACAGATTCAAGAATACTTTTAGTAAATATTTGCTAAATTAAGAGTGTGGGAGTTAGTTAATTAAATTCCCATTAGCCTTTGTGTTTTTTGGTTTGATATGCCGGAGATATGCAAGAACAGTGATTTCCAACATATTACATGTAGCGGGTGATTATTTCTGATACAGAATGTTCAAGGGCTGAAATAAATCAGAATGATGATGCCATACAATTAAGTGTACAGAGCATTTGAGAACACCCTGGACCTTACACTTTTGGCTCTAGTTTAGAACTACTGGCAAATAAATAGAAGATGTTATTGGGGGTGATGGCTTGTTAGTTCACAGTTCAACTTAGAAGTATGTTTAATAGGGATACAGTGGTCCAGTGAATTTTTCAGTACAGGCCTAGGATTTAAGGTCAGTGATTTAGTCACTACGGTTGGCAACGCATCTGTATTTTACACTTTCCTTGTCCTCTGTCATAGACAGAGAAAAATAGGATTTGACTGATTTAACACAAACAAAACTAAAAAGGTAGCTGAACATATAAATATGAGTTTATGAGTCTAACAACACAAGCCCAGATCTTTAAATACTGTTGACAATTCTAACCGATCTAGATTCAAGAACTCTAAGGTCAAAGGCACACAGAGTGTTAGCTCCCACTTCCACAGCTTTGTGTATCTGCACTGACAAGTACAGCTTCTGCTTGAGTGCAGGTATTGAGCTGAGATTGGCACGAAAAGGCCTGCCGTTGCATTTTTTAGTCCGATCTCTGCTCGACATACCTGCACTCAGACGGCAGCTGTACTTGTCAGCGCAGATACACGAAGCTGGGAAAGTAAGCGGATTCGCTTCTTTCTGCCTGCCTAAAAAAATGCAGGCTGAGAGCAGCCTTAAAGGTGGCCATACACGCTAAGATCCGCTCGCTTGACGACCTCCCAATATCCCCACCTACAATAAAACCTACCCAATCGAGATCTGGCCGATTTCAGGCCAGATGTTGGTCGGGCAGGCCCATTGTTGGTGTACATACACGGGCCGATAAGTTTCCGAAATGGTCTACAGGAACGTTATTGGATGCTAGAATCGGCCCATATATGTCCACCTTAAGGGCAAGGGCACACATTGCATATCAAACACTTCCCTACGCCTGCGGTTTTTAATCAGGTGGAGAGAAGCAGATCCTAAGTTATCAGCAGCTATATGGAACAGTGATTGGCCCAAAATGGCAAAACAGGCAAATTGTTTGTTAAGCACCAAGCCCTATTGATTAAATTAATGTTAAAAAAGGGAGTTACTGTTCACTTAAATTGTTTCCTCCTTATCTGTAAACACTGGTTCTATAAACTAATGCTTTGGAGACATTTTTAGAGTACATGGCCTTACTTTGCATTTTGTCAGAGAAACAAGCAAAATAAGAAATAATGGTTCCCCAAAGTTGTTTTATTTGTTTAATTATATGTCTTGTTGGGGATGAGGATCCAAAATGGATCCTGGCCATGAGTTCTGAAGTTCTGTTTTGGGGAACAGACCTCAGTGTACAGGTATAGGACTCAAGGTTATTCCAGATTGTTTTGGCGCCAGTAAGGATTAATTATACCTTAGTTGGGATCAAGTACAAGGTACTGTTTTATTATACAGGGAAAAGGGAAATCAATTTTAAAAATCTGAATTATTTGATTAAAATGGAGTCTATGGGAGACAGACATTCCGTAATTCAAAACTTTCTGTATAATGGGTACCTATTACACCAATTCTCTCGGGAACTCTGCTAGTCAAGTCTCTGCCCAATAATCAGTGATTTCTTACCCATGTTCTTTGCCCTTAGTTGTAGTGTTTTAAAAGAACAGTTTGGTGTAAAAATTAAACTAGGTAAAATAGATAGACTGCGCAAAATAAAAAGTGTTTTTAATATAGTTAGGCAAAAATGTTATCTATAAAGGCTGGAGTGACCAGATGTCTTACATTAGACATCTGCTCACTCCAGCCTTTATAGATTACAGTTAATTATATTAGAAATATTTTTTATTTTGTGCAGTCTGTTTTACCCAGCTTCATTTTTACACTGAACTTTGTGTTTTAACCTCTGGTTTCTTAATTTTTCTTATTTTATCAATTATGTTATTATTCAATGTAGCAAAGGTATCCATTGCCTATTAGTAAGGTTTAGCTGTATGGAGATATAGCAGGTCCCTGCAAAATATTTATTTCAACAGCAAGAAATATGGCTTTTATTTTGTAGCAGTACAGCCTGTTTTGCAGCAGACTACACACTTCAGGGCTCTTAAACAATGACAGATCTGCTCGTTTGGCGGGGTCAACAAACAAGTGGATCTTTCCCAAGGCGGGCAATAAACAAGCCAATAAGATGCTAACCCCGTTGGCAGCTTTTATCGAGCTGTGTATGGCCACCTTTAGACAGCTAACTCTAATTAGGCCTGTCAGGAGATGTTGGGGAATTTAATAAGTGATACACAGTTGGTGCACATATTTCCACATAAGAAAAGGCTCCAACTCGCTCATTATGTGGATGTATGCGGGTATGTGCCCTAATCCCTCAACACACACATTGCTGGGGCACTAAATTATTATGTACATTGATGTACATCAAACATGGTTGTCCATACCAGAAGCCCCTCCTGGTGTGGGTGCCTTGTGCTTGCAATACTTTTGTTTTCCCAAACTAGAGTTCAGGCTTTATTAGCCCACATTTCCAGTAGACTAAACTTTTTATTTTTGCAAGATAGAAGTCATTTAACAATCTTAACACCTACAGTCATATACAAATATTTATTAAAAGGACAGATTTTAAAGAAAAAAACGTAGATCACTATTTTTATTTTTTCTGTGGACCATAAAAAATGTTGTAAAATCCAAAATAACATGTAAAAGTAATGGAAATGTGTTCAAGCAACACAAGCCTCAATTATTCAAGAGATATATTCACAGGAGTCATTTTTTTCTTTGAAACAATACTTTACTGTGGTAATGTTAAGGTGTTTACACAGTGCAGCATTAATTTGACTCTGTGGAACTGCATTTCCAAAACCACTCTGAACGTCAGAGGCACAACCTAATACAATAACTGATTTGTTAATAGTCATAGAAGATGCAAGTTAGCTAAAATCCTAATCCTGTAAATACTGAATTCCAAATCAACTAAAACATTTACAGAGGACAAAGGCCTTTTTAGGTAAACAAAATTTTGTGGTAATAAGTGGGGAAAATGTGTAAAAACTAAGAAATGTAGCAATTTAAATATATTTTAAGGTGGTAGGACCACAAAGATAAAATGTGCAAAAACTCAAGATGTGGGTATGTACAATAGAGATTAGACTGCATTTTATGAATTACACTCCAGCTATCAAGACACTGGGTTGATAGAACCAAGCAAAATAAAGAAAGAGATTATATCAAATATTGTGGTGTCCTACAACAAAAATTACTACAAAATGTTATGAGCAAGGTTGCCAAACTGGCTGTATATTACTGGACCAGTAGAACTTAGGCTGATGGCACACTAAAAGATTAGTCTCCTGTGATCTGTTGGTGCTCCCATTAGCCAAAAACTGCACCAGCCCAAGGTACCAGAGAGTGAGACCTGTCCTTTCTTGGTGACACTTGTGCATGCGCAGTAGAGTGAAAAGCCAAACTTTGATAGTTCTTTCACTCTACGCACATGCCTCAGGCCACTGCAGTTTTCTGCTAACAGGAGAACCTGCCTGGGGAATCAGGTGAGTGAATACAATACTGGGGGATGCCTAACATTTTGGCACCCCACAAGTGACTGAGACTTTCCTTCTCCTTTAAAATATACTCTGTGGGAGATGGCCATGCCTATTTTGCTCACATGGGGAAAAATTGTCTACATAGGTGTATACTGCCCCTTTAAAATGAACTTCTAGTATAAAAGTAGACCATTAAATTCTAAAAATTTGTAAAATTCTTAATTTTTTTTTACATTTTTTGTCCAGATTATCATTTTAACTACTGTCTCATTCATAGGGTTTAATTGCCTTGCAAAATGGCACCAGACGGAAAGTTGGAATGGAAGATAAATAGCAGAGGGACCAAATAGAAATAGAAGCCCATGTAATGTAAAAGGCCCCCCAATAGATGCCCTACAGTCTAGTTCTGGTTGCTTGTTGTCCAAAAACTTTAAAAAACAAGTATGTTCAGTTCTAGGCCAGAAATAAACAGAATAGACAAACTATTAGTCAGAAAACCATGAAAAGCTATAAATGATGACCATTTTAAAACTTCATAAGAATATGTCTATAACATACTAAAGTTTACTTGAGCTTCCCCTTTAACTTTCATATAGACGAGTCACATGGCAAATGCAGTCAAAGTGCTATAAATATAACTGAACAGTGAAAGTGCTGAGTATTCTCATTCCACAGTGGGTGGGTGGGGATCCTCCCCAATTATCCTGCTTATTATATATGTATAATATGAATGTATATCTATAACTACGCATACACACGTATATACATATCAGATATACATACTCAGTTATCTATATGTAAGTTATGTTGCGCTTGTTATGCCAGTACTTGAAAAACGAGGGTGGGAGAGCAGGCCCATATATAAGGGGTATAGAAAGATTTATAACCGATATTAAGCACCAAGTAATTCAGTTTACTGTTTTACTGACTGGTACAAATAGCAAATGCCAAATCATACTCTGTGCACGAAACTAGTAGGCAAAATGTATAAGTGCAAGCCTTAGGCCACCACCCACCCCAGTCCAGGCCCACATCTCAGTCATGCCAAGTTTATACGGCCCTTTGCGTCAAATAAGGTCAGATACTAAAAAACACTCATGCACAGCGCTAAACGCTATCAAACTAAAATGCCCCCTAAAACATATATGGAGATTAAAAACTCACCCCACACCAAATGCTGTGTTCTACACTGTACTGTCCCCAAGCTTCCAACAACTCCCGCCGCCACCGCCCTCCCGCGTGACAAGCCCCTCCTACAATGGGCGGGACCGGAACTCCGCGGCTGCTGGGAAATGTAGTTTTACCTGGGAACGTCAGAAGTTCTAGAATCGCCTTATTTATGAGTATAACGTGTTATGTTTCATGTTGCTGTAGTAGGTATGATATACCAACCTGCAGTGTTAATCGGTAATTGTATTAATGTGAACATTTTTTATCTGTGCAGTAAAGTATATGCATTTGTAGGGACCCAAACAAGTGTTACACATTCTTTAGGTATTTACAGTATCGGACTGTGGTAATTAGCCCTTTAGAGATCTTGATTAGCATTTATATTAGAATTAATTAATTGAATGGACCCACTGCTCAAATAATACCTCACAACTGTGTATTAATCTATCTGCCTATCATACACATAAATCCATATACAGAGTTAGATGTAGGTATGTATTATAGGCAGCCCACGTCCTACCTTTATACATGCAAGTCCAGTGTGTAAGCAAGGAGACCTTAAGAAAAGTTATGAAAAATAAATAAGCATTTATTTATATGTTGTAGTTTTGGTTCAAGACATTCAAGCAAACCGATATGCCCAGCCATATATATTGGTTTCCCTGATTAAGGTTTCTGTGTGGAACCAAAACATTGGATTAAATAAACCTTATATTTGCTTGATTTATCCTCTGTGTATATTCCTGTGGAGTGCCATCACTCGGACTTATTATATTTTAATTCTTGCACTGGCACCCAGGTATTAGAATTGACTTTAGGGGGCACATGTATCAAAGTACGCATGGGTCAGAATGGGAAAAATACTATACATAATTTCCACAATATTTTCGTTAAATTACGCAACTTTTTCGTGCTTTGCGTCAATTTGTGCAACAAAATCGTATCGCACATCAGAAATTTTCGTAGTTCCAATCGTACTTTTTAACAATACGAAAATCGTACTTTAATAAATCTGCCCCTAGGTGTGCTTTTCTTTTCCTCTGTGTATTAGGCTAGACCAGGGGTGCCCAACCTTTTTTACCTGTGACCTACTATCAAATATAAAAAGAGTTGGGGAGCAGTGCATGCATGAAAAACGTACCTGGGGGTACCAAATATGGGATGTGCTTGGTTATTTGGTAGCCCCTATGTGGTCTGGCAGCCTACAGGAGGTTCTGTTTCTCAGTACACCTTATTTTTATGCAACTACAACTAAAGTCCAGGCCAGGAATTAAAAATTAAGAACCTGCTTTCAGACCACTGGGAGCAACATTCAAGGGGTTGGGGAGCAACATGTTGCTTACAAGCCACTGGTTGGGGACCACTGGGCTATCCTGAGATTGCACTCAGCATTTATGGTACACCAGGACTGGGGTGGCCTAGCAGCTTTAGTTTTGAGTCTTCATTGTCATGATAATGAGAGTTTGTTAATGGAACTTGGTGGCTTATCAACTGGAGTGCTGAGGATACTTGGTATTCAGCAACTGGGCCAGCAGATGGTGAGGAAAAAGGGTGTGTAGATACAGCGACTGGAGTATGGAGGACAGTGCATCACAATTTACTATTGACGTGGACACATCAGGATTTTGGCTTTTCTACCATAAATGCAGATAGGATTCTATTTACAGAGACTCCTTTGGCCGTGAGTAATCCCATAATTGATGAGTATCATAAACTGATTGATAAGCTGAAATTTAAAAAGAGAGAACTTGATTTACAATTACATGGTATTTTCCTTTCTAATTACCATAGGCAGAGGCTTATGCCTTGGGGATTTAGAATCACCAATATCCCCACGAACGCTCCGAATGCATCTGAACATGTTTTTTTCATATTTATTTTGTATTTATTGCAACAGTTTCGTACCTTGTGCGACTTTTTTGTATTTTTCATGACTTTTTCGTACTTTGCAAAAAAATTTGCACGACAAAATCGTATTGTCACGCCGAGTACGAAAGTTTCGGATTCATTCAAGCTTCGTTATCGTGACTTTCCTTGGACAAGGTTGGAGCTGCAGAGTGCCATTGATTCCTATGGGAGGCTTTCAAAATCATGCACAGAAGGATCAAAGTCGGAAAGGTTTTCCTGCATTTTACGATCATTCAAAACAAAAATTTTGTGATTTTCAGATCGCCAACACGATATTTTCGTGACTAATACGATTTTTTCGTAAACATATTCGTGATATTGGTGATCTTCAGAAATTTTTGGATCCAATCCGAAGTTATCCCATTCAGGATTCGAACTCGCGTTTTCATGAATGTGCCCCCTAGTTTTGGAACAAGTGGGCAAGAACTGGAGTTAGAGGTGAGATTGGGCAACTGGAGGTACAATACCTAGAGTTCCTAAAGGCTGATAATACGACTGATTGGCTGGACAAATTTAAGACTGTAGTGGATAAATACAAACAGGAGTTGACTGCTTTTAAATAAAATAAACTCAAAAAATGTATCTGAGGACTACAAATCAAAATGGGTATACGATTGGCTTTTGGGGCCCAGAGATTGGTCACCCGCGATAAATCTTAATAACCAAGGCCGACTAATCTCCCTGAAATGCCATGCCACTGTCAAGAGTGTATATCGCCGGTGGGATGGCATTCGCATTGCTTCAGTTGGCCGAAGTTGCCCCGCAAGGAAACCTCGGGCGAATTTGGGAAATCGAAGCGAAATGTATGCCATCCCACCGGCGATTTACATTATTGCCGGTGGGATGGCATGTTGGGAAGATTAGTCGCCCGCGGTAGTTAATATTTATCGCGGGCGACTAATCACCCCGTGTGCCACTGCCACCTTAGGGTAAAGACACACGGAGCTACTAGTAGCAGCTACTTTTTGTGGCTACTAAAAAAGACAGTGTTGATCATTTGTTGATAATTGTCTCTACATGTGTTTTAACAGAGGCAATTCTCAGTGTTGTCTGTGGCAGGGTATTTTCTGGCGTTTAGTAGCCACAACAAATAGCTGCTAGTAAGTAGCTCTGTGTCTCTTCACCCTTAGTACACAAAAGAGATCGTTCCCGCACACCCAGGCTCTCCAAAAAACTTCAACGCCCGGTGCTCACTATTAAAGGAACAGTAACACCAAAAAATAAAAGAGCTTTAAAGTAATAAAAATATAATGCACTGTTGCCCTGCACTGGTAAAACTGGTGTGTTTGCTACAGTAACACTATTATAATTTATATAATAACCTGCTGTGTAGCCACGGGGGCAGCCATTCAAGCTGGAAAAAAGGAGAAAAGGCACAGGTTACATAGCAGATAACAGATAAGCTCTGTAGAATACAATAGTGTTTTATCTGTTATCTGCTATGTGCCTGTGCCTTTTCTCCTTTGAATGGCTGCCTCCATGGCTACATAGCAGCTTATTTATATAAATTATAGTAGACTTTCTGAAGTAAACACACAACTTTTACCAGTGCAGGGCAGCAGCGCATTATATTTTAGTTACTTTTATACACTTTCATTTTTTGGTGTTACTGTTCCTTTAAAGGGATCGGCACCCTCTAGAGTCCAGTATACCAACAAAAAACAAGTGACACTCAGGGCTGCAAACAAGGGAACAAGCCCTTAAACTTTTATTGCGGATATGCAACGTTTCGGGGTCAGATAGGGGCTTGAGAAAGCTTGAGAAAGGGGCTATCTGACCCCGAAACATTGCATATCCGCAATAAAAGTTTAAGGGCTTGTTCCCTTGTTTGCAGCCCTGAGTGCCACTTGTTTTTTGTTGGTATCTCTTCACCCTTAGGACAGTGGCAGAAGAGGAGATTAGTCGCCCTGCGACAAATCTTTGTTACCGCGGGTAAATAATCTCCCCGCAATTCCACTGGCAAGAATGTAAATTGCCAGTGGGATGGCATACGCATTGCTACAATTTCCCAAAGTCGCCCAAAGTTGCCTTGAAAGGAAAAGACTGAACAAACAGGGTCGGACTGGGCCGCCGGGAAACCGGGAAAAATCTCGGTGGGCCCCGGCCCTAGTGGCCCAGTCCGACTTTTGCCGGTGCTCCCCCTACTGACTGTTCCTCCCCGACGCGTTCAATTTATACGCGCTCGGGGAGGACGTCAGGCGGGGGCCCAGCGGGGGGTTAGGGGACGCGGCTGGGGCACCTGCAGGGCCCCTGGGGCGGGAGCCCCGGTGGGCCCTGCACCCCCCAGTCCGACCCTGTGAACAAATCTTTACAGACTTGACCAATCTACTAATTTGGACACTGGTACTGATAGCTGTTAAGCTTGCAAGTTTTTTTAGGGATAAAAATCTGTGCAAAGATAGAGAAGGAGAAAACCAAAGGAGGAGAAGGCGCACCAAAGGGAAAACCTCCCAGGTGCAAGAAAATATAATTTTTAATTTAAGCACACATATTCTCACCTCTGGAGAAGTATCTGTGTTATCTAAATTCCTTTTATCTCTAGGTGTCTAGGACAGCAATGGGAAGTGCCTTGGCTCCTCTATGCCGACCTGTACATGCTGGTGTTTGAGACCAATTACATCTATTCTATGGTGGGTCAGTCCATCCTCACCTACTTTTGTTATATTGATGATCTCTTCTTTGTATGGGTGGACTACAGGCTGTAACTCTATCATCCATGTGGCCAGTAACCACCCACTTGCCACCATTAGGGGTATCCCCTTTCAACAATTCTTGAGGGTAGCTGCTAAGGTCCAGCTAAAAGAAATGTTTCATAGATTTTTGGAAAGGGGGAATAGTGAGGAACTGTTATCTGAATAGTTAGAAAGAGCACTGCGTTACAATCAATTGGATCTGCTATCCAGCAGGCACACCCAGGCACAGCATGCTATACCCCTCATTTTCACTACAATGTTTTCAGCAGCCTCTAACCATCTCTAGGGACATATATAAGAACTGGTCTATGTTGAGTATGGTTAAAACATTATCCCTGTATTCTGCTAAACCCATAATGTGCTACAGAAAGGGGAAATAGTCCTAGGGACTTGCTAGTTAAAACATTTCAAGAGAGCCAGGGAATTTCGGCAGAGGTTATAACCAAAACATAGGTGTTGGTTTAAAATAATAAGTTGATAATTGTTAACAAGTGTTCCATTAATTACTCTGGCTCTGCTTAGATACTGAGTGCACTGTTCTTCATGAAGTGATAGATAGATAGATAGATACACATTTAATGATTCACTTACATCTCAAGTTTTTTCTCCTACCTTGGTATTACACTCTATTATCCAGTGCACTATACACACACACTACATTAAATTTAGCCAGTGCATTAAATCTATGCAGCTTTCTGCACTCACTGCCCCAAGCTTTTCATCTATTGCAGTGCAAGTAACCCTGGGTCCTGATAGGGCATATGGGTTGGTAGTCAGCACCTGTCGAATTAGAAACAGAACACCTAATACTGATGTTTAAAGAAGGGTATCAATGCATTGAAAACATCTTCCTCCACAAAAAAACTATTTTCCCCCTAGTAGGTACACTTTAATTATGCTTTTTACGAAGAATCTTTTATGTAAGAGGGAATCTGAATTTTTTTAAGTCATATTTTTGGCTGAATTTACTAAATTGCAAGTATAAAAAAACATAGGCATTATTAACTTCACATTGATGAAGTAGAAATGCATTTTTACCCCAAAAATGATTGTGCAGGCTGGCAAACTAGCATTATAAAAAATTTAGCAGACTCTTATAGCATCTTATTATGTATCTCATACCCTCTTTACCCGCTGCCCCCATAGTAATATGCCACACACTGATTTATAGCATTAATTCACAAATTATTTTCCCCATTACAACTGTAATTACTATCTTAAACGTGTTGTTGCCTTAAAAATGTGCATAAATGAATGGTTTATTTATATGAAGCAGAGTTTTACATATAAGCTGTTTTATGCTATATTCTTTATCAGGCAGGGGTCAGGCAGAGGCAACGTTAGAGTCAGGCAAGGGTCAAGGGCAGGCAGCAAAGATTCAGCATCAAAAACCAGGCAAAAAAAAACAGTGGAACAATCAAAAACAAGGCTTAGCTAAGGTCTGGATGCTCAGAGCCAGCTTGGGCAATAAAAACAAACAAGCGTGCACTACTATGTTTGAATTTGGCGCCAAAGTGACGTCAGCACATCTGCTGACGTCATGACACAGCACCAAACTCACTGCATATGCACGCGGCACGCAAGAAGAGTCTGTGGACTGGCGCACCTGCAAGTAAGAACGCGCTGGTCTCCCGGCACTCATAACATTATTATTACTGAAGAAACTGCCCCTTTCTGACCCACTACACTTTGATTTATATCTTTTAGTTTTGACTTTTGACTAAAGGATACTTGAAGGATTTTGAGAATAAAAATTTTTGGAAATAAAAAACGTTCTAAATTTAATTAGTTCTGTAAATTCTGTATGGCTTCTGAATTAATAAAGTTATTTATCACTATCTCTCTTAGCAATCTGTCCTTACATGAAGTCAATTGTTGAAAGACAGCTGTATTATATTGTCATGGCTAACCTGACTGGCGATCAGAATCTAACTCCTTAATGAACACAGAAAGATTCCTGAAAGGCAATACCAAAGAGTAACTTGATTATTTCAAAAATGGTACAGAAAAGTGTATTATTTCCATGAGCTAAATGAATTTTTTGTTTGCATGACGTGAATGATATGCAATCTCTGTAAAGCACTGTGTATGGGTGTGGCACTACATAAATAAATAACCAATAAACAGTTAAGACAGCGGACATGATTAAGGTCCCCATACACTATAAGATCCGCTCGCTTGGCGATGTCGCCAAGCGAGTGGATCTTCACCCGATATCCCCACCTACGGGTGGGCGATATCGGGTAGCAAGTAGCTATAAAAAAAAATAATCCGATCGTTTGGCCCTGGGGCAAACGATCGAATTACATTTGCGGCCATGGGGCAGTCGGTTCGGGGACCGCATCAACGAGCAGATGCGGTCCCCGATCCGACTGGATTTTCTAACCTGGCTGATCGAGATCTGGCCAATTTCAGGCCAGATATCGGTCGGCCAGGCCACTCGGCTCTTCCCATACACGGGCCGATTAGCTGCCGAATCGGTCCAAGGGACCGATATTGGCAGCTACTATCGGCCCGTGTATGGGGACTTTTAGGGGCACATTTACTAACTCTTTCTCTCTCTCTCTCTCTCTATATATATATATACAGTATACACACAATATATGTATGTATGTATGTGTATATATATATATATATATATATATATATATATATATATATATATATATATATAAAGTCAAGCTGTGTGTCCGCACTCTAAACCAGTTTAACAGATGGGTGCTGAAGTCAAAATATGTAAATTCCTATAAACAGGACCAGCACACCATTTCACAGCAATTCTTCTATTTATTCATTCACCGTGTGTTCCAACGTTTTCTGCCCCTCCTGGGACCTTTATCAAGGACATTGTGCAGGTGAAAAATACAAACTTAAGTAATACAAGAAATCAAGAAATTCAATGCGGCTGATTGTGTTTTTTTCGTAATGATCGGTATTTGGCGATTTTTCGGAAAATTATCGCAACTTTTTCGTTGCCATTCCGAATGTTGCGCAAAATCTGGCGATTTTTTCGTAGCGTTAAAACGTGCGCGAAAATGTCGCACCTTTTTCGTAGCCATTCCGAAAGTTGCGCAAAATGTTGCGATTTTTTCGTAGCGTTCGGATTCATTCAAGCTTCAGTATGGTGACTTTTCTTGGGCCAGGTTGGAGCTGCAGGGTGCCATTGAGTCCTATGGGAGGCTTCCAAAATCATGCTAAGTCTGAAAGTTTCGTATTTCAATACGAAAAAGTCACGACAAGATACGAGCGAATCGTAATGGCCACGAAAAACTCGAGTTTTTTCACGCAAATCGTATTGGTAACGAAAAAGTCGCGACAATTTCCGAAAAGTCGTAAAGGCGCCGAAAAAATCGCAAAAAATACGAAAAAGTCGCAAAATGTTTGTTTACCAATCGGAATTTTTCCAATTCGGATTCGAATTCGTGTCTTAGTAAATCAGCCCCTATGTCTGTTAAAAGACTTTGAGTGAGTGGACCATAGAGGTAGAACAGATCATTCTGTGTTTGACTTCATACTTTTTGCCAGTATGTGGGTGAAGAAAACATGTGCCTAATATTAAACTATTGTGTCATGTGCAATAGTTTAATATTAGGCACATGTTTTCTTCACCCACATACTGGCAAAAAGTATGAAGTCAAACATAGAATGACCTGTACTACCTCTATGGTAATTTATATTATAAAGTGCCCGTGTGGGTTATTGTACTGCGGCAAAACTATAAGGCAGTTGAAAGAACGCATCGGCATGCACAGGGCAAGCATACGGGCAGCTCTAGATCCAGAAAGGGCCTGCAAAAGTAAAGAGAAGGATAAGGATAAAAAGCAGGATATAGCCCAACAGGCCGTAGCTAAACATTGGGCAGATGCCAAACATGATCCAGCAGCATTTAGGTGTATGCCTCTTGAGCATATACCTAGACGGTCAAGAGGTGGTGATTTAAATAAATTGCTATTACAGCGGGAAGCCTTCTGGATCTATGAACTAGATTGTGTGGCCCCTAGGGGCCTCAATGAGCAATTGGTGCTTAGTTGTTTTCTAGGTTAAATATACTGTGTGAATACGTAGTCAAGGTGGCTAACATAAGTTTGAAATGAGAGACATACAAGGGAATTGTATTTTATATATTAAAACAATTTTTATTATTTTTTTGTTATAGATATCTACACCATATGCACATACTATGGATTTCAAACTGGATAAATCACACATGCATATACTGGCACCTATTGGTGAGAGAGAGAAATCACATTGATTTTTTTATGCATTAACACTATATACCACTGGATTGGTTAACTATTTATGATATGCACTGTGATAGCATTGGATAATCAGTCTATGCAACTTATGATGTCACTGGAATTTCTTGATTTCTTGTATTACTTAAGTTTGTATTTTTCACCTGCACAATGTCCTTGATAAAGGTCCCAGGAGGGGCAGAAACGTTGGAACACACGGTGAATGAATAAATAGAAGAATTGCTGTGAAATGGTGTGCTGGTCCTGTTTATAGGAATTTACATATTTTGACTTCAGCACCCATCTGTTAAACTGGTTTAGAGTGCGGACACACAGCTTGACTTTATATATATATATATATATATATATATATATATATATATATATATATACACATACATACATACATATATTGTGTGTATACTGTATATATATATATATAGAGAGAGAGAAAGAGAGAGAGAGAGAAAGAGTACTGCAATCGCTGGGACTTTGTGTAAAAAACATTTTATTGAAAGAAATCCAACATTTTGAGCACAAACAATGCTCTTCTTCAGGGACAAACCAACAGACTAAAAACCCATATACACAATATATATCCTAGCCAGAAAAAATGGCGCCAAAATGGGCCACAGTAACCATAGAAACCAGTGTAAATAAACATAAAAGTAATTATAAGGAGAAGCATGAGTGGAAAACTTCTCCTGCTGGTTTGTCCCTGAAGAAGAGCACTGTTTATGCTCGAAACGCTGGATTTCTTTCAATAAAAACTTGTATTTTTTACACAAAGTCCCAGTGAGTGCGGTACTCTCTCTCTATACTTTTTTTTTCTGTTTTCCAATAAAGACTCTTTATTTGCACATAAGCCCTGCGAGTGCGGATTCCTCTTTATATGATGTTTTTATATATAATACATAATATAACATAAAGTGTATCTAAACCCCCCAAAAAATTACTCACGGTGCTTCTTTGAGCAAGTTTGCAAATGATATTCATTTTCTGTTTAAATGGGGACCTGTCACCCTAAGAAATAATTCCAAATGCTATTTTATTGTGTGATCATGTAGACCCAGTAATCCAATATTTCAAAACCATTTCTGGCCAATGGGTGAGTCTCCCGTTGACTTTGTGGAGCAGATTCAACCTGTTAAAAGTTCTATACTTTCTTAAATTTTTGTACTTACTGCAGCATGCCCCAATATGGATCCCCCCCACAGCTTTTTCAACGAATGGACTCCTCTTCTCCTTCATATGGGTTGTAAGACCTCAAGAGTAATTACTGACAATAATAGCTCCCCAGGAAAAGGGATGGTTGGTGCTCCCACATCTTTAATTGTAATATTATGCATGCCAACTAGCATTTGATCACAACTAACTTAACCCAGACCCTGATAATACCCCCACAGCCTTGCTGGCTACCATAGCAGGCTCACTGGAGAAAATACACAGGGTACCCTTTAGAACAGCCAAGGACAGCCCTGAACTGTTCCCTATTCTAGCATGCCCACAGAAATTATGAGGAATATCCACCAAATTATGGGGAATGTCTAATATGCAAAATTAGTCCCCCCAGTCTTCACCTCATTCAACCCTATGGGAAAACTTACATTAGCAAGACCTATAACACTTGCCAGATTTTCAGTACTAGGGGCCTGACATTGGCCCAATTAATCTAATCTGAACTAACCGAACAATGCATTGTACTGATATCTCTTAATATCAGGGTTTTGCCTTAACTAGGAGTGCAGAGAAAGTGCATAGATAGTTAAGCGCAGATTTCTTAAAATTCAATTTTCAAATTTAAAAAAACTTGAAAATCTCAAATGTGTGCGTATGCAAATAAAAACTTAAAACTCTATAACGTAATTGTTTAAAAACAATAAACCCCCCCCCCAATTTTCAATCAATGTGTAAAATTTTGAGTTAATCTTGAGAAATTAAATTGCAAAAAGGATTTGAATTCAAAAGTCATGATTTTGGCAGCACAAAAAAAAACAAAACAAAGTTGAATTACAGTAAACGTGCAAATTTGAATGTTGATAAGTCTGTGCCTTAGGGTTACTGACCTTCTGAGCCTTCAAACAGAGTTGTATAAAACTGCTAGCATTTTAGAAACCACTTAAAGTAGAAAATGAAAATTGCAAATGTCAGAGGTCCACTCTTTTTTTTTTAAAGATTTTATTTTGCATTTTTAAATCTTAAAAAACATGGAGGGAACAGTCCCTTTAAAGACAAACAAGAAGAGAGGGTCAAGGGAAAGGGGGTCAAAGGAAAGGAGTGAGCTGGGGGGATGCAAAGTCAGAGGATTACATTTCAGAGGTCCACTCTTAATAAGTTTACACCAATTCATTATTTGGAATAGATCCCCTTTAATTTTATAAATAGGTAAAAGTAAAACATTTAAATTTTAAATGAATATTTCAGTGACAACTGGCTAAATCTTTTTTTTATTTTTTTTATTTTGCATTTTTAAATTTTAACAACATATGGGAACAGTCCCATATGAGAAAAAGAATGAGTCGGGAGAAAAGAGAAGAAGAAAGTTTGTACTACCCTTTTTTTTAACAACACAGTATCCTTTTTGCTGACTATTCAGAGTCAGTTAAGGTGGTGTATTTGCCAAGAGCCATGTCCCCCATATGGCCTCCAATTTGTCCGGGCATCCGCGGGCTTGATACACCAGTTTCTCTTTTGGTAAAGAGTCATCAGTAAGCTTTTTCCAGAAGTTCAGCGAAGGTGGTCCTGTAGATTTCCAGTGTAATAATAATGCCTTTTTGGCATGGTATAGCAGTTGTAAGTAGCATAGTTTAGCTGGAGGTCTCAATTGTTGGGTGTCCAGTATGCCTAGTAAACATAGACTGGGTGACAAAATATTGGGAAGTGCCAGTGCCGACTCAGCGTAGCTAAGCACCTCTCGCCAGAATCCCTTTATTACTGGGCATTCCCAAAAGACATGGTAAAAGGTCCCCACCTCATTAAGACATTTAGGGCACAGGTCAGAGGCCCCATGATATATTCTAGCAACTCTTTGTGGGGTAAGATACACTCTATTCAGTAACTTAATCTGTACATATCCATCTCTACTGGAGATGGTAATTTGGGGTACCTGTTTTAAGGCATCTTTCAACATCTCTTCCTCTAGGTCTGGTATGTCTTCACACCATTGTTGTTTAATCGTATGTTGGGCTAAATCTTTAATTCACAAATTTCACATGTTAATATCTTAGACTTTTATCTAGTGGAAATCAGATTGCAACCTTTATACAGGAAAGACTACACTGCAAAAATTGTAATGTCTGCATCTTCTTTCTATGGTACTCAAATAACTGACAATATCAATACAGAACAGTTTCTTACATACATCCAGAATTTTATGTCCACCATGTGAGCTTATAGTAATGTCATGCATGCATTTTGACCACTGCTGCTCTCTTTGGGAACAGTGATCAAAATGACAAATCCTACTAACACTACTAATGAAAATTTCAACATTTTGAGTTTGTTCCTGTCAGGTTCCACCTGACACTGTGCACTTTCATTACAGCACTTTTCATTCATTACTAACAGGAGTCTTGACAGGAGAATTTTGTCTGCCTTTGTTTTCTGAAATCCTATGTGATATAGCCATTAGAGACAGACTCTTGTCATGGGGTTAGAAGAAGACCAGGGAACCAGGATATAAATGTGGAAAAACGGATCGAGTCAGGATAGTGGTCCAGGTGCACTAGCCCCAGACCCTCAGCTCAGGGAAGCAGAAATCTATAACACAGCAAAAAAAGGCAATGTTCACAAAGGCCACAAAAATATAGTAAAAAAAGTTTCTTTATTAATAACATCATTTCGGTAGCCTTATGTGTTACTGCCCAAAAGGCAATAAATCATAGGCTACTCAAAATTTGTAAATTTTCATACTAAGGTCTGTCGGAGTACTGTGCATATTTATTACAGTACCTTTCATTCATTCAGGAGTCATGATATGAGTGTTTTGTCTGCCTTTGTTTTCCAATAGATGGCAGCGGGGGAGCGGGGAGAGAGAGCATGCAGCGGGGAGCTGGGAGAGAGAGGACGGAGCAGGGAGCGGGAAGACGCAGCGTGGAACGGGGCAGTATGGAAAGGGAAGACGCAGGAGCAGGCCGTAGTTTGACCCCGCAGCAGGGATTGGGGAGCAGGCAGAGAGAACGGGACGTAGTTTGAGGACTATAGTCTTGCTTTATAGGAACAAAATAATTATACTAGGCATTACATTTCTGGGTGATATTTTACAGAATAGTTGCCATTTAGTGGCCCACATAGCACCAAATATAGGAAACATACAGTATAATCACAGTAAGCCCCTGGACATTTGACTTAGTTATGCAATATGGGCAGCTTTAGATTCAGGTATTTCCTGTCATTAAAACTGGCAATGCTTTTATCTCCAGCACCAATGGATTTCTATAACTAAACTGTATATTAAATGTTTTACATAATCTTTTGATCTTCTTACTAAGTGTTGTGAGGAATATGTAGGGCAAGAAACAACAATCCTCAAGAAACACGGTAAATGCATATCTGATATTAGCCTAAATAATAATATTGCTAAACACTTCCATCTATGTATAATAAGTCATTTGAAATTCTCCAATGTTATGGGGATAGAAAAAACACTTAGTTTTAGAGGCGGGGACAGAGTGAGTAATCTATGCCAGGAAACAGATATATTTCAGATAGATATTTCTTCTGGCCATGAGAATCTCTTTGGGTCTTGAAGGAGAACTATAGTGTAACAGTGGATTTGGCTAGAAATATTAAACCTAAGGGATCATTTAAAACCACAAGTCCCATGTGCAATTTCGGGTTACAATGTTTTTTTACCCACAATGTGGCATTGTTTCATTTCAGCTTTAGCTTCATTTCAGCAATTGCAGCTGTGAGGTGGCTTTATGCCATAAAGGAATAATGACATGTTCCAATGAAAATCCATAGGAATGAGTCAGTATTACAAACCAGTTATGGCACAAAAAGGTTTTTAAGTAAAAGTGCCCTACAGCCACCCCCTAACCCAGTGGTGGTACCTGCTTGTCCTGTAGAGCAGCGTTTTTCAACCACTGTTCCGCGGCACACTAGTGTGCCGCGAGATGTTGCCTGGTGTGCCGTAGGCAGGGCCGCAATTTTTACTTTAAAAAAAAAAATCCGGGCCCTGTCATTGGTTGCGCCCCGTGTGTACGGGTGACGTCAGTACGCACGGGGCGCAACGTTATAAAAGGGCCTGTGTGCGGTCGCGTGTAGGCAGAAGTGCAGAGGCGGCGCGCGTGAGGGGAAGATGCTGCTGAAGCCGCCGAAGAGTAAAATGCTGCTGGGCACCAATGTATTAGGGGGGGCCACGGGGCACACTGACTTATGGGGGCACTGCTGCTGGGCACCAATGTACTAGCGGGGCTGGCTCTTGGCACCAATGTACTGGGGGGCACTGCTGCTGGGCACCAATGTACTAGGGGGGCACTGCTCTTGGCACCAATGTACTAGGGGGGCACTGCTGCTGGGCACCAATGTACTATGGGGGGCACTGCTCTTGGCACCAATGTACTAGGGGGGCACTGCTGCTGGGCACCAATGTACTAGGGGGGCACTGCTCTTGGCACCAATGTACTAGGGGGGCACTGCTGCTGGGCACCAATGTACTAGGGGGGCACTGCTCTTGGCACCAATGTACTAGGGGGGCACTGCTGCTGGGCACCAATGTACTAGGGGGGCACTGCTGCTGGGCACCAGTGTACTAGGGGGGCACTGCTCTTGGCACCAATGTACTAGGGGGGCACTGCTGCTGGGCACCAATGTACTAGGGGGGCACTGCTCTTGGCACCAATGTACTAGGGGGGCACTGCTCTTGGCACCAATGTACTAGGGGGGCACTGCTGCTGGGCACAGAGTTAAATTTTTTAATATTTTCTAATGGTGGTGTGCCTCGTGATTTTTTTCATGAAACAAGTGTGCCTTTGCCCAAAAAAGGTTGAAAAACACTGCTGTAGAGGACTGAAAGCAGAAAGAACTGCACTTTTTTCCTGGGCACTGGGGGCAGTGTGATCCTTCTATAGGCAAATTACAAATGGAAACAGTGCTCCAGCCTATGGAAGGATCGCGCTGCCCTCTGTCGCTCAGGTAAGTACCGCTCAACAAATTTAGCTAGCAAAATTTTATACTGCAACTTTTTAGTAATATTGACACATTCCCCTGGATTTTCACAGAAAGGTGTCAGTGTCTGTTTAAGTAATTGTGACCAATTCTCTAAATGTGTGGTTACAGTTTAACAAAAATTTGATGTTGGTATATATGGTTTATGTATGTGAGTGTATAGATAGGTCAGTGTGGATTTGTGTGTTAATTAATTACCTGGCAGAACAAAGTAGTTGATTATATATCAGTCCCTTAGGATCAGCTTCTACAGCAGTTGTAACTTCACTTTTTTTTTCTAATATTCTAATGGTAAGTACATAGCACACAAATTCGGCAGGTTATTGCAAATATACTTAACCTGAGTCCTCTTCTTGATTTTCGTTTTTACTGTTTGTCTTTATTTGTTTTATCTGCACCATTTTTCCTTTCAGGTCTTATTAAGATTGTCTCACTTTCTTTTAATGCATTCAGAATTTTCCAAGACCCGTAACCTTAGTGAGCTCCTGTGGACATTGATGGCATGGATTACTACTGTAATAGGGCTGCTGAACCTCTGAGCTCATACAGTAAATTCAGTATTAAATATAGAATTTTTAGCCAAATTCAGAGTTTTGTTGTGCTATAATAGTGAGTGGTCCACCATAGAAAGAACCATGTTGCTTAATGGCGACCTTTCACCCAAAAGAAACATTTATTGCTATGTTACTTGAGTGCTATATACACTATATAAATATTGTTTCCTTCAGTCTTGAAATACCATTTTGTAGACACTGTTAGTAAGGCAAGCTTTGCATTATGACAAAATCTTATGTGATAAAATGGGGGACCAGATGCCCAGGCCCATGTACTGGCTACACAATTAGATGGTGAGAAGGAAGGGGGAAATTGAGTGCTAAATGGAAAGTTAAAGTTATTGTCTGCCCTGCCTCTATGTCTATGTTAGGCAAGAGGCGGGGAAGGCAATATATGATGGACAGCTGTGATTTTTAAATGCCTTTATAATGGGTATGGATGTGTTAATAAAAAAAAAAGGAATTTGGGTTTCATGTTTATTTTGAAAATGGCTTTTGGTATACAGCTTTTTGTGTCTGGGTGACAGGTCCCCTTTAAAGGGAATCTCCACCTAATAAGTGTGAAAAAAATGTAATTCTAATCAACCTATACACTGATTTAATTTTTTTTAGGATATGTAAGTTCAACAGAAAACAATAATCTATGGAGTTCTTAAGCAGGTTTGGGTCAGCTATCTAAGTTAAAGGGGATGTGCACCTAATTTTTTATAATGAAAGAATGTGTCATTCTGAGCAACTTTCCATTATACATGAGTTTAAAAAAAAAAAAAAATCAATATATTTTAAGTTATTTGTAAATGTAATTATTATCAAAAGTAGTAAGAGCTACACTATGGTATCCTGTTCACTGCTTCCCTAACTACCGAAACAATGCAGCAGACATCAAAACAGCTCTATCCAAACTCTATGCTTTGCACATTTCTTTTTCTCATATCTGGTAATTATACAATATGCAAAGCACTGTAAAAGCTGGAGTATCAGCTATGGGAGAGCTGGACACTGATACAGTGTTTCTATAGTGTCAGTAGTCAGAACAAGCAGTGCAGATAATAAAACACACACAAATCACTTTCAATATTCATAACCTTTATAATCTAAATGTTTAATGTATATTTGAAAGTAGATTAGAATTGCAAAATGCTATTTCAGTATATATAGCAGGACAAGACTGAAATATATACTCAGAGGAAGGTTACAGTCAGAAGTAGAAAAAATACAATGCTTTAGCCAAAAACAAGGTTACTTAACTGTTAACATTTTGTGTAAATTAGGGTTGGGGTTTTCCTAATAAATGGTAAGTTTGAATTTTTAGTATGATTTAGACATTCACATTCTTACATTATATGCAATCAGCTTTCATTTGTTTGTTTTTTTTAATTATTTAGCTTTTTGTTCAGCAGCTCTCCAGTGTGAAATTTCAGAAGCTATCTGGTTGCTAGGGTCTAGTTTACTCTAGCAACCAGACACTGGCTTAAATGTGAGACTAAGGAATGAACAGGAAAGAGCCTTAATAGAAAGAGAAATAATGAAAAGTAACAATAACAATGAAACTGTAGCCTCGACTGGAAACAGACTTTTGGATGCTGGGGTCAGTGGCCTTCATATGAAAGCTGCAAACAAGTACAAGAAGATGACAAACTAGTTATCTTAAAGTGAACAACCCTTTTAACATATTGATAACAGTGTCCCTATTATTTAGAAAATTTGACACATCGACCAAAGTAGTAAAATCCATTTTATTACTGGATCAGCATTTTAGTTGGCAGTTCCTATAAAGGATTTTTTTCTATAGTGCCATTTGAGGATTTTATCACTAACAGTATTTTGGATAATGTTTCAATGATCAGTATTGTGTTGGTAATAAAAAGACATGGGTTAGTTGAAATGCAAAATGATTTAATAGACATGTGGATATCTATATATAAAAAATAATCTGCATTCAGCCCTTGATAAACAAAAAAAAAAAAAAAACTCCAGACCCAAAACCATGGGACACTTTTACAGAAACATTTTATTTGAAGAAAAAAAAATTAAATGCAAAGAACCTGTTGCTTTCGACAAATAGGGTTGTTCCCATTATCCATATCGAACATATTCCTTGATATTTTTTCAGTCATTACAGGATGTTCTAATAGCCTACAATACTGTCTATATGAA
Organism: Xenopus tropicalis; assembly: GCF_000004195.4. NCBI lineage: Eukaryota > Metazoa > Chordata > Amphibia > Anura > Pipidae > Xenopus > Xenopus tropicalis. The sequence continues at coordinate 41,307,014 of NC_030680.2, forward strand.
AGGCTTGTCAAAGTGGTTATTATCGGGTTTTTTTTACTTATCGTCAGAGGTGCAGTTATAATGTCCTCAATAAATCCAGTTTGGAAAAAAAGGCAGTTTAGTATTTTCATAGTTTTCCTATACATGGTCGTGCTCTCTGCAAAATGATCATTAAGTGCCACAAACTGTCTACCTCGGAACCTTTCAAAAAAGTTTCAGCGAAGAGCAGAAAGACAGTCAGATTCAGGGTAAGTTTTCCTGGATCATAGGGAACAACTGTCCAAAAACCTATCATTATAGCACAAAAACAAACCATATCAAGATTAGGGTGCTTGATTTTAGTCCAAACACTTTCCTCTTATGTTGACAAGTGATGAATCTTGACCACTGCAAGATCATTCAGTTACTTTTTATCATTGGCGAGACTTTATCTTTGTCTTTCTGACGAAGCTCCTCCCTTAATTTAACTTCAGTAACTTTTAAATGTTTTATGCTAGATTTCATTTCTTTCATCTTAACTTCCATCAGAGCTATGATGTCCCTTTGCTCATTAAGCTTCCTTAGCAATTCTTCTGTGGTGGTGCCTGATGACATGGAGTAAGAGTGGTCTGAACATAAAGGAGAGGGCCAACAATCTGCAGAGGGGTAGGGCTCATCCCCAACTACCACAACCTGGAGCTGCTGGTGTGAGCCATGGCTTGCATCAGTAGAAAAGTGAGTATTAACTGCGTGTGTTTCCCCCACATCCAACTTAACGGCGATATTGGATGCTGCTGCCGATCCTCCTTCTGCTGCTGTTGCCATTGCATCTATCGTAGCTCCCATAACAGCAGAAGACCCTTCTACATCTGCTATAGCTGCACCCATGCCTGCTGTAGTACCCAGTAGCATCATTTCAGCACCTCCAGCTGTCAGCTCTAGAACCTCCTGCTCCTCCTGTCCTGGCAGCCCAGTCACTAGAACCGTAGTTGCAGCTGGTGTGTAATTTGGCTGCTGTCGCTTCTTTGTGCTGCTCCGACGAGTCCTCTTCTCGTTAACACCTCTGAGTGGAAAGATGGTGGGCACCTTGATGCTGTAAGATTTGCGGCCACCTTGAAAGTGTAAGCTACAGACCCGATGCCCGTTAGTTGGCTGAAAGGTGCTGAAGCATCCCGACACTCCACCCCGGGACACATTCTTCAGCCACAGACACCTTAGCTCCGGATCTTTAGGAAAAGTATAGAAGTGCAAGCCTTTATCGCGATGCGAATTACTGTAGCAGCCAGGAACGCAGCAAGTAAAGCCAGGCATCCTTGCACAACACAACAATTCTTCGACCTCCGAGAAATAGGAATATGGAAAGCGGGCAGCGGAAACTACATATCCCAGAATGCGTGAACTTCCTGCGCTCAAAAAAAATGGCAGCAAGAAAAGCTGAAGACTACGTTGACCGAAATGCTCAGGGGCGACTTCCGCTGTGAAAGAACCTAGTGTATCGCGAGATGTTGGCTGGTTTTTGCGCGCTTGTTTCGTGTTTCCAGGGGAGAATTTCTGTGTTAGTCTCCTGAACGAATCGCCAATTAAGAATAATGCAAATGAATCCTATTGGTGCTTTACGTTTTATCTTTGTCTTTATCAATACTTGTTAGATATTCTATACTGTATGGAGTGTGCACGAAGGTGGGGGAGGTCGAGGAGCAAATACTAATTGAATGTGTATTCTCACGCCAATAGCATATCGTCGTATATATTAGGTCAAATTATTAACCCCTCAATACCACATTATTGAAGGCTGTAATCGATCATAAAGGGACATACTAATATAGTGAAATTCAATTTGGGCTGTGGGAGATTTAAACACAAATACCAGGAATAGGTAGTAGAATGAGCGCCAGTATTTTTCTGGAATGTGTTGGGGTCTTGTCACCCCTTTCTCCCACTTTGCTCTGTCATCTCATGATGGAGGGCTTGCCTTGATACCTTTGGCCTGGCTATGACTGTAACAGCATGTAAACCCTGTTAGACCTGCTTCCTTTTGTCTCTTAAAACAGGATTAAAGCCTAAAGAAAGTAGGGCAGAAATGTTGTACATTACGTTTTGGGTGTCTGTACCAGCCCAAGGCAACCACATGCCTTTTGCAAGGAAGATCTGTCCCTCCAAATATGCCCCAGTGGATTCACTGCGCATGCTCTGTGCTGCTGTCACTGAGCTTAGGGACTGACTCAAACATCACCAGCGATGTTTGCTTTGGTTTTAAAAACTAATCATCTTTTTTTTTCAAATCCCTCCCATGTCTCTATGTGTTCCTGACCCTTCATTGCACCCCCCCACACTACTGATTTTCCTGACTTAAAGAGATTCTGACAGAAATGAAACCTTATTTTTACATCTATTATAACATTGTCTTTCCATGTTATTTATATTTTTGCCTTAAATGTATTTGCCTGATGCTTTACATTCCCTATCTGATCCCCCATGTTCCTCTTTGAGGGGGCTGCTATATTTGTTCAGCAGGAGTCCATTAGCATTAGAAGCTATAACTGACAGGTTGAGAAGGGACAGTCAGTTTGGCAAAACAGTCAGGTTTAGGCACTTCAAGTAAAAATTACTTACAAAAGCAGCCCTATCAGTGAAAAACTATCAACAAGACCTATAGGTAACTTTTAATATACATTAATATTTTGAAGAGTAATTTTTTAGTGTCAGTGTCACTTTAAACCTCTCTGCCTTGCTGCTCCTTATATTTGGAATGCCATTCCTCAGTGTCTTTAGAAATAAAACTCAAAGACTGCCTCTTGGAGCCCTCATAGCACCTGAACTGGCACTTATTTTGCAGTGTCAACTACCTTCAACCCTTCCAAGTAAACCCAGCACACACAATTTATACTTACCAATCTAATACCAACACATGCATAAACTATATATACAAACATCAATACAATACAAAAATTAATACCCAATATGTAAGGTTGTACCTCTACATTTACACATTTCCACCACAAACCAGTTTAGAAATCTGGACATGGCTTAAAATATGGCTGTGCAATTTTCGACTAATGGTTCCATCGGGATGGGTGTAGCCCCTTCTGGAATTTAAAGCCCAAACTTTATGATACTGTCATATATAATATTATCATTTACTTATCCTTTTTCTTTGTTAGGTCTATTTCCCTTGATGTTATTTGTTTTATATTGTTACATTGTTTTTAAATGTATTGATATTTTGTATCTTGGCAAATAGATGGCGCTGTTTACAAATGTTTAAAGGGAATACATGTTACAGGGTAACCCTTTTGAAATTTAAAAATAACAAAAGTGGCATAAAGGTGATACCTTTATTGGCTAACTAACATAACCATAGCAAGCTTTCAGAACATTTTAGTTCCTTGTTCAAGCTGATTACCTTTACACACATGCTGTCTATCAGCCTATGATTAAGGGATCTTCCTGAAAGGAGTTAAGCTAATGCCACACGAGGCGTAGGGCTGAAATTTTCGGCAAGCGGAAAAGCGCTTGCCGAAAATTCAGCCCTACGCCTGCTACTTGTGCCTGCACCCGAATGAATGAGATACGCTCGGGTGCAGGCACATGTAGCCGATATACGCATGAAAACGCGAGACTTTGCATTCTCTCGCGTTTTCATGCGTATATCGGCTACATGTGCCTGCACTTGAGCGTATCCCATTCATTCGGGTGCAGGCACAAGTAGCAGGCGTAGGGCTGAATTTTCAGCCCTACGCCTCGTGTGGCATCAGCCTTAGGCTGTTTGCTTCACAGGAGCCACACTTGTTTTTATATTAAATTAAATAAAGGACTTTTTTCCTCCTTTTTATGGCAATTTTACACTGTCTACCCTAGTCTGGGCTTGTCCTTATGCCCACTGCATGTTCCTCAAGCGATCTTGTACACCTCTTGCAATCTTGCACATATAATTTCACTCACTCTCTTTAAATAAAAAATCAGATGCTACCTTCTGGAGCACTAAAACATTATTTTGTCTAGTCCTGTGCTCAAGGGAAAATGCTCATACCTTGTACACTCTTACTTTCCAATTTGTGTCTGTATGTTACCCGACCACTTAGATTGTAAGCTCTCTGGGGCAGGGACCTCCTTAAAGGGATGATTCTGAGGTGAATATCTCTTTTGCACATTTTATGTTAACTATGTATATGGCAAAGATTGATCTATTAAAATGATCTGTTAGATTTGTGAATGTTGTACAAAGGTAAAGAACCTCTTTAACATGTTTCAATGGTGACACTCTAAGCTTCCAAGATGCAATCTTTCATCAAGCTGCTTTCTTTTGTTATGGTACCTATGGATTGGAGGAAAGCTGATTTAATTCCTATATTTAAATGGAATTACAATCTCAGCCTGACAATTATAGACCAGTAAATTTGATATGTGGTGGGCTAGTTAAAGGATCACATTTAAAATTATGTTCTGGAGAATGGCATTATGAGCAGTAATCAGCATGGATTTATGAAGGATAGGTCATGTCAGATAAAGTTGATTGCTCGTTATGTTGACAGTGGGATTGCAGTAGATCTATTTGGATTTTGCAAAAGAGTTTTTGTACAGTGCCCCACAAACGACTGCTTTCTCAACTAAGGTCTGTTGGTCTTAGTGAAGTCATTTGGATAGGAAACTAGCTACAGGATTGAGTACAGAGGGTGGTTGTTAATGATACATTCTCTACTCAGAGTAAGGTTCTTAAGGGTTATGGGTTAAGGGGTTATGTAATTGTATGTAATAAAATGCACTAAGTTTGCCCAGGAGCAGTAACCCATAGCCAACGAGATGGAAGCATTTACTGGGCACCTGTTTAAAAGCAAACATCTTGTTGGTTGCTATGGGTTACTGCAACTGGGCAAACTTAGTGCTTTTTTTCACATATGGGGGTTAATGGGTACCCTCAGGGTTCTGTATTTGTTACACTTTTATTCAACTTGTTAGGGGAGGGTATTGTGAGTAATGTACCAGTGTTTGGAGATGTATGTATGTATTTATGTATGTATGTATAATTTTAGTTATAAAGCGTTACAAGGATATGAAACGCTGTACAATCTTACACAATTACACACAGGGAGGACAAGTGTTATAATAAAAACAATAAATAAGTATAAATACACAGAAATTAAGTGCCATGTGGTATGAGTCACAGTTGGAAGAAGGTCCCTGCTCTGTAGAGGGACTCTAAGAGGTCAGGTAATAAACAGGCACAAATTGGAAGGTAAAAGTGCACAAGGTATGGGCTCTTAGGCTGATGCCACACAAGGCGTAGGGATGATATTTTCGGCAAGCGGAAAAAACGCTTGGCGAAAATTCAGCCCTACACCTGATTCTTGTGCCTGCACCCGAATGAATGGAATACGCTCGGGTGCAGGCACATGTAGCCGATATACGCATGAAAACGCGTGAGAATACAAAGTCTCATGTTAAAGGAGAACTATACCCCAGGGCACAAAAAGCACCTTAACTATTATTGCCTAGAACCCCCTCACCTCTCCCTTATCACATAGTTGTTACGTTTAAACGCTGTCCCTATCGCTAACCGCTAGCTAAAAATGCAGAGTAGCGCAGCCGCGTAACTGGCTGACATCTTAGCAACTGTAGACTCTGAGTCTCTCTGCCGATATGAACCTGCTTGCGCATGTGCAGTTGGTGGTAGCAGGAAAATCAGCTTCAACTGTGCATGCGCAAGCAGGGTCCGTGTCGGCGGTGAGACCCAAAGAGTCTTCAGTTGCTAACATGATGTCGGCCAGGTTCGCTGCTGCGCTACTCTGCATTTTTAGGTAGCGGTTAGCGATAGGAACAGAGTTTAAATTTAAAAACTATGTGATAAGGAAGAGGTGAGGGGGGTCTAGGCAGTGATAGCTAAGGGGGCTTTTTGCGCCTGGGGGTATAGTTCTCCTTTAAGGGCAGGATGACACAAAACTATGCAGCCCAATTAATTCCATCTGGTATGTGACAAACTGGCATTCGGAGCAGTTAAATGTCAGATCAGATTTAATATAAGCTATACTTTTCAGGGCAGATACAGGAGATGCAGAAGGGAGCAGGAGCCAATGGTGTGTGCCCCAGGCATTATAATAAAAATAATAAACAGAAATACTTTTAATGTGGCAAAAAGCAACAAACCACCATATAAGCTTGTGTAAAAATGAAATTGTTTGATAATAAATGGGGCTAATTGTAGTTAAATAATTTCTGCTGTATGAACGTACTTAAAACATAAAATTATTGGTATACTTAAGCACCCCTATATATTACGTTACATGATTGAGACCAATTTCTAGCGTCGAAATAACATACTCTAGCTAGAGCTAGAATGTACCTAATCTGTGGCGTATTTGCCAAGACTAGATCGGGAGGAATAATGATAAAAAATATATAAACATATTTATTAAAACACGTGCACCCGGAATATAATTAATCCCATATCTATATAAACTATGGTTAGCGTATGCGAAACTTCATTGGTTGTAAATAGTACGCCCAGGAACCTTCATGCAACTGTTCTTGTTTCCGAGAGGAAGATGGGAATTAAGAACGCAACGGAGCGGAAGTAGAGGTAGTTATTTGTGCTTTTGAGTCTGGTGAGAGAGGGGAACGAAATAAGATTTTAGCGTATTATAGAGTATGGCTTCAGTTACCAGTATTGACGTGGACGCGACTCAGCATCTAAGGGATATCTTAAAACTAGACCGACCTGAAGGTAAGCTTGGTAGGAGTATTTTGGCAGAATGACTTGGTACGTCAGTGGAAGGAAAACCAAGTTTAAAGAGCGGGAGGAAGATGCGCAGTGTGGCGAACACTATAATAGTTAACATTTATTAACAGTATGAACGGCCAGTTTTAGGCAGTAATTGGTAGCTACGTGCTAGTGGTTGATTAAATAGATACAAAATCAATGTACTCTGTAATGTTTTTCACTTCGTTACGGAACTGAGACCACTTTTTCGCTCATAGTTTTCCTTCGTGTAAGAGAAATCACAAATGCCTGTATAGCAAAACTTTTGTTCTGAGTAGTACTAATTCATTTTTTCTGCCTAAGGATAAGTTGGAGGAGTTTGATTTTGTAATCAGTGGAAGGGGGAATGGTGGCCATGTCTAACGTTTTGCCACCTGATAATTCTGGAAAAAGCAGAAGTGATTAAAGAACAGTTTTACTGTGAAGAATAGAAACTGAGAAATGTACTTGTCACCCTAATTTGCTAGATGGCTATATCTTGGAATTTGACTTAGGAACAAAAGAGGACCAAACATAAACTTCATGGTTTAACTTTTTTAGTGCCAGCAAATATTTGATAAGTGTGTGCACTAAACAGCCATTCAATTGTTCAACATTTTTGTTTTTAACTTTAGAGGATACCTGAGGGTAAATATTTAATTCTAGTTAGAAAAGCCACATTTTGTTTTTTAGTACATCAGCTTTCTAAGTATACCTGTAACTGTGTGGCTCTGAATACCTGCAAATTGAATAAAGGTCTTATTTTTCATAATACAGGTATGGGATCTGTTATCAGTAAACCCGTAATGCAGAAAGTTTAATTAAAAGAAGCCCATCTCTAGAATGCATTTTAATCAACAAAAAACAAATCACATTTTTAAAAATGGTTTCCTTGTACTCCGTAATAATGTTGCTTGATCCCAACTAAAATATAATCTAGCCTTAGTGGTGGCAAATCAATACCATTGTGTTTATTTAACGTTTAAATGATTTATTGGTAGACTTAAGGTTTGGTGAACCCAATTACAGAAAACCTTGGAAAATTCCAGGTCCCAAGCATTCTGGAGAACCGGTCCCATGACTGTATAGTGTTGTTTATACATAGGAAACTGGCTAAAGCATTGTGTACAGTGAGGGTTTTAGTGGGCTCCCATAGGGTTCTGTAAAAACTATTTTTTTAATTTGTTCATTAATTACTTATGAGGGGGCACAAAACTTTGTAGGTCAATTAATTCCATACAGGATGTGACCTCTTTTTCAGCAGGATCTCTGCAAACTGGGTGGCTAAGTGGCAGATGAGATTCAGTGTTTGCACCTGGGATATAAAATATACAAGCAACTTATACATTCAATGGGACTGTGTTAGACAAATCCATAATGGTGAAGGGCCTAAAGGGATTGTAGAAACTTGGCTGCAGCAAGCAATGCCAGTCAGCAGCTGCAAGGGCAAACAAGGTTTTGAGTTTTATTAAAAGGGCATACATTCATGGGAGGAGTGGATAATTTTTCTTTACAAACAGTTCCTATCTAGAAGAAAATGCAGTGCTGTTTTGGTCTCAAGTGCTAAAGTAGAATATTATTGAATTAGAGAAAGTTAAAAGAAGGACAAATAAGCTGGTAAAGCACGTCTTTATTTGGGAGGCTGATCCCTAATTTCATTCTGTGTCGAAATGAATGATTTGTGGTAACATGAAATAACACACAAGGCAGAGCCCTGAGTTATTCAGGCCACTGTACGCAGAGGCTTGATGTTTTTGAAACAAAAACAAACTGTTTAAGTCCCCGTGCATGAAAAGATCCAGGTGGCTTCAGGATAAAGATTTAATTGAAATCCAAACAGCTATATTGAATTTTCTAGAAACATGGTATGAGAAGAACAGGGGAACTGAGACAGGGTCTCGACATATGCCAATGGAGATAGGGAATGACCAGGGTGGAACCAGAATGGGCAAGTGTAAAAGGCGTTGGGGTAGGGTTTCAGTGGACATGTATGGCAGGTGTTGGTTGTAAAATGTGTCAAGCTGATGAGTAGACATTGTTTCAGTAAATAATTACCAAGAAGGAGTTATTATAGAACAACTTTTAGGAAGCCACATACAGTGTGACCTTATGAACTAATGTACTTCCATACAATTACCAGTGCTACCACTAGCATGTAGGTTACCCAGGGGTGCTGCTGCCATGTGTGACAGCAGCCTGCAAGTTACCAGGGGCAGCAAAAAGCTACAACTGGTAATTTCAAGAGATGTAATTTCCAATTTTTTAATTGGAATTTTGGCTCTGCTAGTGCATAAGTACATAAGCAGCATTTGCTAATTTTTTCAACTGATCAAGCAGACGGCATACATAATGCAGAAATCTATTCAATAGGCGCATTCAGTGGGAAATGTCAAAACAAAGTTGTCACAGTTTTATAAAAAAAAAAAAAAAAGTTGCCAGCTATATCACACTGCACAGATAGTTTACTTAAATAATACTGTATTTTACTTAAATAACTTTTCAAACACAGGCAAAGCCAGAGTGGGTAAAAAAAAATCTTACAACCTTTTGTAACCTTTTGATGAGCTGGATGCAAAAGTCTTGAAAGACAAACAATTTACCCTAACCCTTTAACTTGAGTTTTTGAACAACAATACAAGTATAATCACTGGAAAAAAAAAGTAAAATAACTAAAATGTTTAAAATAGATAAACAAGTTTTATTGATAAGTAGTCCGTGGCCAAAATCGCTGCTCCGGGAGTGGATTCTTTGGAATTATTTGGGTTGGTGAAGAACAAACCTGGAAAGTGCTTTTCAAGCCCTTTTTGTCTGCTGCCTATGTTACCAAAAAAAACAACAAAACTTCTATTTAGTATTCACTGGCTTGAGTATTGTATAAATCTTTTGCACTCCATTTTTGCCCTAGTCATTCTCTAGATTTTTAATTTTTGGGGAGGTTTTTCGGCTATAAAAATGACTTCAAAGTAGTTTTCCCAACACATTACAAATCATGCTGTTTACAGTTTGAGAAATGTAGTTTACATTTATACATCGGCATATCATAAAACAAAGGTGAATATGTGTGTTATCTATTTAGTAAAGTAAAGTGCAGCGATAACTGTGTAGTTTTTAAATCTTTCAGCTGTAAGCCAAATTGAAGCATTTGCTTTATCAATGCTGACCTTGACTGCAACTTCTGACTGAAGTGGAGTTTGTCGTTGAAAAAGTGACCACACCATGCCTGTCTAGTTGTCAGCTTTTTAAACAGTGTTGTCTGGTACTAATAGGTTCATGGGGAACTAGTAGGTTCACTTGGAGGATCAATAACCTATGTGGCCAGATAGGATTTGTTCACAAAAAATCTGGAATGTAGTTGGTCAGCGTTCCACTTTTAAATATTGGGCTGCAATTCTGGAGGTAGATGTGATCAACTTGCAATGCAAAAAACTTTAAAATAAACAAACTTTTTTTCAGATTCAGTTAATGGAAACCAGAGGAAATCTAACTCCTCCTTCAGCAGTGATCTGAATGGTCTTCTTGTTACTGATCAAGTTGCAGCTGTGGGTACCTCCTTGTCTGATACAAACCTCTGCAGTGCTGCAGTGTTGAGTTCAGAAAGACAGATCATGTGAGTGTATCTTTCTCCCAGGTTTACCAAACTCTCATTCTGTACAGCCCTTTTATGTCCTGTCAAATACTGTTACCTGAATGCCAACTTCTCTTGTGTATATGTGTTTAGATAACAGAGGACTCGCAGTTGGTGAAAAAACAAAATGTTCTTTATTGTGCAAAAATCGACATTTCGGTCACAATTTAGGACCTTTCTCAAGATGCGTTATGGTGTCCAAATCCCCATTAAATACCCTGTGATTGAATTTGGGCCAAATCACTGTGATGTCACCCATCCCCCACAGCAGAAATAGTAACGATTAAGCAAAATAGGACTAATATGAAAGGATTCAACAAAAAGGAAACTGTATCAGAAAAAAAATGCAAACCAGTGAACATAAGTATAAGTGGCTGTTTGAAACATATTTTCAAAAAGGAGGAAATGTAGCGATTAGGATGTGTTACATAAAATAGAAGCTTGTGATGGGGTAACCGATACAATCTAGCAAGTATAGGACCATAGCTGTACAGGACTAGAAAGAATTACTTACAAAAGCCATATCCAAATGGCGCACAAGGAGCAGGAGCGAGTCGCGTTGCCATGGCAAAAAGGCACAAGTGTCAGCAGGTAATAGAGACAAGAGGAGCTTGTCCTTAATGGCCATATGAAAAGGCCACGTGTGGCTGGGGGCACATAGAACATGTATATCAATTGGCCCAGTTAGGCTAACGTTTCGGTCCACATTAGGACCTTTATCAAGGATAACAAATAATGACTTTAAGATCAAACGACCTGTTAATTCATGTCAATAGGTCTGTCCACTTGGGGGCACAACTTTTGTGTATTTTCGTTAATTTGCACGACTTTTTCGTACTTTGCAATAATTGGTGCGACAAAATCATATTTGTCGCAGCGAGTACGAAAGTTTCGGAATTCATTCAAGCTTTGGTATCGTGACTTTCCTTGGGCCAGGTTAGAGCTGCAGAGTGCCATTGAGTCCTATGGGAGGCTTCCAAAATCATGCACAAAAGGATCAAAGTCAGACGTTTGTGATTGTTCGGATATGAATATTTCATAACTTTCGGATTGTACCACAATATTTTCGTACAAGCACGGTGCGACTTTTCGCTAAATTAACGCACATGAGAAATTTTCATATTTAATGGGAATTTTCACAAATCGTACTCTTAATTCGAACTTTAATGAATCAGCCCCTTGGTGTCGCTCACTTAATCACCTGAAAAAGTGACTGTGCGTTCTATCATGTTGCCATACCAAACACATCCTAGTAACTGTGCATTTTACCATTCTAAGATACCCAAATTTATATATAATATTAAAACTTTCAATATTAAATGCTGTTAAAAACACATTGCTATATGTTCCAGTGATCAAGTGTAAGATTTAACAATATATACAATAATAGTAGCACGTGATACTCCTTAAACAGCATTATAAGAATTATAAAAAGTATATAGTGTATTTCAATTACAAAAAGTTCCAAAAATACAAAAAAGTCCAATGACCTTTGCATTGGCCATGATTTAAGACCGTCCATCCTGAAAAATATATATAAAAAAAAAACAAAAAAAAAAACAACTTTTATATCTAACCATTGTTTTAAAAATTAAAAACCACACATATATTAGGATGTTAGGATATCACAGAACTCATGTCTGAAAGCAAGCCATACTAAATTGTCCATTCAAGCCCCTTGATGTTGCACGGTTTAACTTGTGTATCCAATATGTCTCTAATTAATTTAAGGAGCTCCTTTGCTAAATCCTCACCTCTTGGGCATCTGCCTATTGCTTCGCTACCGGTTATTTTGCTATATCCTTCTCCTCAATTTTTTTTTCTGCCTTTTAGGATCTAATGCTGCCCTTATGGGATGCCCTGTGCATCCTTTCTTTGAGTTATTTTACTGTCTTTCCACAATATAATAGCCCATATGGGCTTTTAATTATGTAGACAACCTTTGTGGAAGTACAGGTCAATCTCTGCTTGATCATTTTTTACCAGGATGTTCAAAATACACTCCTTGTATGAGGCTGCTGCACATAACCCATCCCTTACATCTATAGGCTCCAGGCCGTGGGCTCAAAAAAATGTCTAGCATGTTGTATAGTGTATCAGAGTGGCTTAATTACTCTTTTAAAGGAGGACTATACCCCCAGGCGATAAAAGCCCCCTTAATTATCACTGCCTTGACCCCCCCCCCACACATCTCCCTTATCGCATAAAACGGCTCTGCTTGCGCTTGTGCAGTTGGTGGAAGGAGGAAAACTGCTTAAACTGTGCATGAGCAAGCAGGGTCCGTGTTGGTGGTGAGACCTGTGGTGCAACTGAAGTGTCTTCAGTTGCTAAGAAGATGTCTGTCGGGTACGCTGCTGTGCTACTTTGCTGTTTTAGCTAGGGGTTAGTGATAGGGACGGTTGTTAAAGGTGAAGGAATGGCTAATAAAGAGTTAATCTCAAGCTGCAGGCATACCTTCAATTCTCTCAATAGTGCCCTTAAGTCTCCTCATATTTCACCTGTGCAAATGATCAGAAGCCAAACAGGAAGAAAAAAACTCTGAGCTGTGTAAATAAAGTTCTCATAATGCCTTGCTCCTGCACAGAGACCCAGACCAGTGTACATGCTTAGTTTGTAAGACTATGAGGAAGCTTCCTGCTGATTGGCTCAGATATACATTCCTAAGGGGGGAGTGAGTTCTTGGTATTCTTGAGGGAGTAGGGAGCAGGAGAGGGGAGAGAGCTGTGTGTCTCTGGCAGAGGAAAACAGACACCACAAATCTTTTGACAGAGAAGTCAGTGCAGCGTTTCTGTGAGTGCTTATGGTTGTATTTACATAGAGCTTTCTGATAAATCTTACTTAGTTTTTACCTTTCCTTCTCCTTTAAGCTTAGAAACTATGCAATAAGGGAGAGGTGATAGGGGTTAATGGGGGCTTTTATCACCTGGGGGTATAGTTCTACTTTAAGTTCCGTGCCCGTTTAAAACTGAACTTAGGCTTTTTTGGAAACAAAGCTTGTAAACTATTCTTATATTATGAAACACAACACTCAACAGGCTTAGTACAGAGAAACTTGTATAATTGGCAAGTTGTAAAGAAAAAAATTGCAATATTTAATTCACATCAATGTGATCTTTCTTCCTGAGTGCAAATAAAGTATAATGCCCAGTGGTCATATTACAGTACAGTACATACCTTCATTAGGGTAATTTACAAATAACTGAGTTGGCCCTGTGGCTCATAGCATTGTTTCATATAAGCCACTCTGCAAAACAATATTAAAAACAACTCCTCAAACTTAGAAACCGTTCATCTTTTTGCCTCTTTTTATTCTGTTATATCACCAGAATGAGATGCAAATTGTTGTATACCACATTATTCACCGTATTGACAGTTTTATACCTTTATATAAGTCCTATATGTTTTCAGTCAAAAATGTTATTGTTTTGTTTTTTGTCCCAGCCTTAATCACTGTTATTATTGTCTTAGTTGCCTATCTGGAGATGACAGCTCTTCTTGCATTGAAATCACTGCTAAAGATGTAGAAATCGTTGCCAGCCATGACTCTAATATATGCAGCAAAGCAAGAGGCAGCAACAAGGTAAATATGTTTTTAGTACTTCAGTTACCTTGTCAGTGTTTCATGGGTAGCATTTTGTACAGTGGTTGGTGAATATTGTGCTAGGAATTGTTTCAGTGAGAATTTAGTTTGTAAATAAAGATGGATAATCTAGATTGTTACTAGCTATTCCAGCAGACTGTATTACATGTAACCTTTTATAGAAAGCCTTTCTTAAAGGTAGCGACCGGTTAAAGGGGGTCTAAGCCCAAAAAATGAATTGATGCAAAGTTACTCTGAGCACTTTTCTGAGCGCTTTTGCAGTATATTTATCCCATATCTGACATTGTATATATCTCATATCTGGCATGTATTTTGTATGTTTAGCCTAATCTTAGGCAGTTCTGTTAACTTGTTAAAAGTAGGGATGCACCAAATCCAGGATTCGGTTCAGGATTTGGCCAAGATTCACTCCTTTTCATGCTCCTGGCTGACCCGAAATCCATAAAATCACTTGACTTGTCACATAAACACGTAAGTAGTAAATTTGTCACAGCGCACAGAGCTCTTTAACCTTTACATATCCTTATTTACCTGTGCAAATTTGGTTTGCTATTCAGCCAAATCTTTTATAAAGCGTTCGGCCAAATCCAAAAATAGTGGATTTGGTGCATCCCTAATTAAAAGTTCTATGCCAGATATAGCTCATACAGCATGTTGGAGGGCCACATTCAATTTAAATGTCATATAGTAAAGTTCATGGCGCTTCAGAGCAGACCGGAGGCCATAAAAATCCTGTGGAGGGCCACATCAGACCTGTGGGCCTCCAGTTGGACAACCCTGATTTATATATAGGCACAAGTACCTGGGTGTAAGTGGAAAATTAAAGGTATGAATTAAAAAGCTCCATACTCATATTTCTTTTTGTTGCAAAAACCATGAATTACATCTGTATCTATCTAGACATCTAAATATTATGTACCCTTGCATAAATGTATTTACCTGGGTGCCTGCGCTTTAAACATTTAAATACACACAGGAACCTTTCAAGAAAACCAGTGCTGTGATACAAACAACTGGTTAAAAGGGCAGCTTTTGCCAGGCAACCCCCCTGTACAACCCCCATCATATGACTTCATCAAAGACCCTGTATATTCACTTAGGGGAGGCACATCATATGACAGATTTTATAACATTTCTTTAATTTCTTACATTTCTCTTAACATTTTGTTTCACTTAAAAAAAAAAAAACGAATTTATGAAAACAAACTGCTTTATACATCATTTTTCATAGATTACACATTTATGTCAGTCCCCGCCCCAGTAGAACTTTTAGTCTAAAGTCCCTATCACTTTCACACAAATTAGGGTTACTATCGGGAGCCAATTGACCTGCCTATGTGTTTTTTAGGGTGTGGGAGTAAGTACCTGGGGGAAACCCACAAAGAATTTGGGAGAGCACGCAAATTCCTTCCAGATAGCACCCAACCCAAAGAACTCATGATTCCAGTGCACCACTGTGCTGCCTTTTTATATATGCATTTTTTTTTTTTAACTTTAATCTGAGGTTTCTGGTAATGTCTAGAAAATTATTCTTTTTTTTTTTTTTAAGCAAATAGAGTTTTTATTAACTGCTTCATTTTTTGTCTTTGAAGGTCAAAATACAGCCGGTAGCTAAATATGATTGGGAACAGAAGTACTACTGTGGCAATCTGATAGCAGTATCAAACGACTACATTGCATATGCTACTAGAGGTATCATATCAATTTCAATTCAAATTTTAAATTGACTCGAGAAATGTAAACTCAATTGATATAGGTATAAATGGGTTAGTGTGTAAAGTAGATATGGTCAGGTAAATGGACATGTTCTTGAAGCACTAGAAAAATGAAATCTGGTTACTCCGAAGAGATGTGTGCAAGTTTCAAATCCGTTTTCAAAAATTTGTAAAAACTGCTAATAGTAAGTAAGTAATAAACCTTTCTATTTTTGCATTTACATTTTGCTCATAATTCTTTAAATCCTAGGAGTGCTGTCCTTGTTCAAGTACATATATTAGTGTGTGTAAATGTGGCCCCAGTATTTATTGCAATAACAGTGATATATTGACACCAGGTAACTGCTAGGCTGGCGAAATTTAAACCTTGACTACATATATATAGATAGATAGATAGATACAGTGGCTTGCAAAAGTATTCGGCCCCCTTGAACTTTTCCACATTTTGTCACATTTTTGTCACAAACATGAATCAATTTTATTGGAATTCCACGTGAAAGACCAATACAAAGTGGTGTACACGTGAGAAGTGGAACGAAAATCATACATGATTCCAAACATTTTTTACAAATAAATAACTGCAAAGTGGGGTGTGCGTAATTATTCAGCCCCCTGAGTCAATACTTTGTAGAACCACCTTTTGCTGCAATTACAGCTGCCAGGCTTTTAGAGTATGTCTCTACCAGCTTTGCACATCTAGAGACTGAAATCCTTGCCCATTCTTCTTTGCAAAACAGCTCCAGCTCAGTCAGATTAGATGGACAGCGTTTGAGAACAGCAGTTTTCAGATCTTGCCACAGATTCTCGATTGGATTTAGATCTGGACTTTGACTGGGCCATTCTAACACATGGATATGTTTTGTTTTAAACCATTCCATTGTTGCCCTGGCTTTATGTTTAGGGTCGTTGTCCTGCTGGAAGGTGAACCTCCGCCCCAGTCTCAAGTCTTTTGCAGACTCCAAGAGGTTTTCTTCCAAGATTGCCCTGTATTTGGCTTCATCCATCTTCCCATCAACTCTGACCAGCTTCCCTGTCCCTGCTGAAGAGAAGCACCCCCAGAGCATGATGCTGCCACCACCATATTTGACAGTGGGGATGGTGTGTTCAGAGTGATGTGCAGTGTTAGTTTTCCCCCACACATAGCGTTTTGCATTTTGGCCAAAAAGTACCATTTTGGTCTCATCTGACCAGAGCACCTTCTTCCACATGTTTGCTGTGTCCCCCACATGGCTTGTGGCAAACTGCACTTCTGGACTTCTTATGGTTTTCTGTTAACAATGGCTTTCTTCTTGCCACTCTTCCATAAAGGCCAACTTTGTGCATTGCACGACTAATAGTTGTCCTATGGACAGATTCCCCCACCTGAGCTGTAGATCTCTGCAGCTCGTCCAGAGTCACCATGGGCCTCTTGGTTGCATTTCTGATCAGCGCTCTCCTTGTTCGGCCTGTGAGTTTAGGTGGACGGCCTTGTCTTGGTAGGTTTACAGTTGTGCCATACTCCTTCCATTTCTGAATGATCGCTTGAACAGTGCTCCGTGGGATGTTCAAGGCTTTGGAAATCTTTTTGTAGCCTAAGCCTGCTTTAAATTTCTCAATAACTTTATCCTTGACCTGTCTGGTGTGTTCTTTGAACTTCATGGTGTTGTTGCTCCCAATATTCTCTTAGACAACCTCTGAGGCCGTCACAGAGCAGCTGTATTTGTACTGACATTAGATTACACACAGGTGCACTCTATTTAGTCATTAGCACTCATCAGGCAATGTCTACGGGCAACTGACTGCACTCAGACCAAAGGGGGCTGAATAATTACGCACACCCCACTTTGCAGTTATTTATTTGTAAAAAATGTTTGGAATCATGTATGATTTTCGTTCCACTTCTCGCGTGTACACCACTTTGTATTGGTCTTTCACGTGGAATTCCAATAAAATTGATTCATGTTTGTGGCTGTAATGTGACAAAATGTGGAAAAGTTCAAGGGGGCCGAATACTTTTGCAAGCCACTGTAGATAGATAGATACTTCCTTAAGTATAATTTATAGGGTGACAAGTCACTCTCTATTCCATTACTGCATGTTGTCTCATTTTCTGCTTGAACTTAATGTCTTTTAACAGATAATTACTCCTAGTAATATTCCTATACACTGTCATTGATGTCTGCTTTTTTTTTTTTTTTTATCCAATTTCTGATGTTTTAGGTGCTAATGGATCCGCCATGGTCAGAGTTCTAAGCCTTACAACCGCTGAGAGGATCTTACTGAAAGGCATTACAGGAAGTGTAACTGACTTGGCATTTGCACATCTCAAATCTAACCATCTAGCATGTTTGGATGAAGCAGGTAGCTTATTTGTGTGGCAGTTGTCAATGACAAATGGAAAAATCCAGTATCCTTTGTTATAAATTGATATAAAATATTACCTGTATAATTTATTTTCATAACTACTTCAACATTTATGTTTTACTTAAATCTTACAGAATGAGACATGGATAGGGTAGTGTTTAATCTTGTTCTTAGTGGTCTAGAGGTTACAACAGATCATACAATACTTTGCACTACTAGTTTTATTAGCATTTTCTCTTGCAAATGTCTCTGGGACACAGGGGGACCATGGAGTTTAGTATCTACCAACAGGAGGCAAGATACTAGAAGAGGAATATGACCCCTCCTTCTTGCTGCTTTACCCCCCCCCCCCCATCACTTCCTGATACTGACCGTTTTTCTTTTTGTGTCCCTCAAGGAGATAGAACCTTCCTGAATTCTTTCACTAATCTGTGGTCAGACTTAAGCTGCCCATACTCAGGCAGACTGGACTTGGCAATGTCGGCAAGCAAGCGGATCTTCACTCGATATCCCCACCTACGGGTGGGCGATATCGGGGAACCTGTAGGCGAATTCAATCGGCGGCAATGGGGCAGTCTGTTCGGGGACCGCATCAACGAACGGATGTGGTCCCCGATCCGACTGAATTTTCTAACCTGGCAGATCGATATCTGCCCAATTTCAGGCCAGATATCGGTCGGCCAGGCCCCTACACCGGCCGATAAGCCAAGGGACCGATATCGGCAGCTACAATCCGCCCGTGTATGGGGACCTGGGGTTGACCTAGCAGCCTCCAACAGCAGTTACCCTATTCAGGCTTCCCCTTACGTGTGGCATTGGAGCGGGCCACACAGCTTCCCTGCCTCTTCTGTAAATGAGAGCAGAAGCTGTCTAGAGCCTTACTCCAGCAGCACCTCAACCTAGGGTCAGTATCTACCCTTGGGAAACTTTTATCACTGTCTGCACTGCCTTCCTTGCTTTTTTCCTTTACACACCATCGCTCTGTGCTCTTTCTCCCCCTCCACTCATGTTCTACCACTTGCATTCTGAGCCTTCAGGAAACCATGCAAGCTTTTTCTACCATCACGCGAGAGTTTGACGGCACAACATCCTCCTTAGTTCGGCCCACATCCCCTGCTTTCCATCCTGAAGCCCCACATCCTCCGCTCTCCATCCTGAAGCCCCGCCCCACATCCTCCGCTCTCCATCCTAAAGGCCCTGCGTCCTCCGCTCTCCATCCTGAACATGGTTGTTTCATCTCTCTCCTCCACAAGAGCTCCAGGTCGGCCCTCGCATCCTTTGGAGAGAGTCTGCGACCTGTTCTGGCTTCTGCTTGGGTTTCCCATGCCACCCAGATTTGGTCAAATTCTATAACTGACGCTATCAACTCTGGCACCTCCATACGGGAAATGGCTTCTCTGACCAAGTCAGGGAAGCAAACGATTATTTTATTGAAGTCTCTATTGATGCAGCTTGAGTGATTAACTGCACCTCAGCCCTCTTGGTGGCAGCTCGTCGTTCCTTATGGCTAAAATTGTGGTTAGCTGACCTCCAAAAAATAGCTTACCTTAGCAAACTCTTGTTTGGAACATACAATTAAAGTCCAGTGAGACAATGCCACTACTGTGGCTTACCTCAATCGTCAGGATAGCACGAGGAGTCAACAGACTCTGAGAGAGCTCAGTCAAATTCTAAACTGGGTGGAGTCAAGGGAAGTAAACATGCCAGTGTTTTGCATACCCGGCCTTGAGAACTGGCCATTGCCTCGGCTAATAGAGTAACTAAGATCAGCACACTCTCATGTCACACTCATGGCAATTCTCAGCATTTTTGGCTAGTGGTTAGCGATAGGAACAGAGTGTAAACTTAAACTATGCGATAAGGGAGTGGTGAGGGGAGTCTAGGCAATGATAGTTAAGGGGGCTTTTTGCGCCCCGGGGGTATAGTTCTCCTTTTAAGCGACCAGGGATTGTGGTGGAGGCGAGAATCCCTTGTATACTTATACGTATAAAGGGCTAACTGTCTCTGCTTGACAGTCAGCTGTCAGTATTATATTATTGGTGTCTGTTTCCCCATTTAAGGTTCATAAAGGATTGTGGCTAAGGAACGAGCAGTGGAGGAGAGGTTGGGGGGGCAAAAAAGGGACTGAGGCTTCTAGCCGTGTAATTGCACTGTAATTTACACCTTTGATACTAACTCAGGACCAAGATAAATATCAGACAGTTTAGGAGTGCTGGAGCATGGTATACTATATTTATTCTAATTAGCGTATTAGTTTGCTTATTTCCACCCCATTTATATAATTTGACAGCTATGGTATGTCCCGATGGTCCCTGTGTCCCATAGACACCTGCAAGAGAGAATGAGATTTTGTGATACTCCATGTAAGATCCTTTTTCTCTCAGGGCTTCTGTGGGACACAGTTTGTTTTACTTTGTTATATTGTTCTGTTGTTGACAAAACGGTCAGTCTCAGGGGGGAGGGGCATAGTAGCAGGGAGGAATGGTACTCTTTCTCTTCTTCCTTTTCTAGTGTCTTGCCTCCTTTTCGTAGATACTATACCCCTTGGTCCCTGTGTCCCATAGACGTCCTAAGAGAAAAGGATTTAACACAGAATATCACAGCGTAAACAGCTTACATATTCACTTTTCACCTAAATATTTAGGAAAACATTTTTTAGTGATCATATGTTTTAAATCCAATCCAAGAGATGTGTAACACAAAGGCTTCAACTGAAACCTGCATTTCTGATATTACAATTTTATTATATCACATTTGATTCTTAACATATTACACAGAGATGACATTGTTGTGCATATACGAAGACCAGAAAACACTGTGTTAAGTAACTTCCGCAGAATTATCTGGTGCCCGTATATCCCAGAAGAAAGCGAAGAGAATGTTGTTGACGATACAAGCCAAACAGTTGCCTTGCTGCATGAGGATAAGGTAGTCACTTGTTGTTTTAACTTGGCTTAAAATGTTTCTCACTGCTCTTGGTAAAAATTCACCAGAATCAGTCATTGTAGTGTTTCATAAAGTCAGCTATTTGTTTAGCTTTAATATTACAGGTCAAGTCAAGAGAACGGATATGTTTAAAGGAGACATATCCTATAAAAATTATGAATGTACCAGTGAATTATACTCTTCTAGATATAGAAGGATTGTGCTTAAAAATGTTGTGTTTCGAACTGATTTTTTGAGAAATTCCACCGAAACCTCACTAGCCCCGCCCATCTGTTCCACTTCCTGCTGACTGAATTCTCTGGATGTGCAGGGGAGCCGGTGGCCCTCATTACAGGCAATGTAGGATAGGAACCAATCAGCAGCTAGGCTGACCTGATAGGGAACTGAAGCCTGTCTGTGCTTGTGTGACTGCAGGGCTGTGATTGGCTCTCCCCCTCCTACTGTGCTTCTGGCAGAGAGGACACGCCCACTCTTCATTTCACACACTGACAGATAAGCGAGAGGATCTATAGGGAGCTCCAATAAAGGGGCCATTGTTACAGATAGGATTAATGTTTAGCCCAAAGGGTAACCAGCACCATATATTATTCATAATTGCCTACAAAATTAGGGTTTTCCCCATTTATCTACTATGGGCCTGATTCACTAAAGTGCGATAAAAATTATCGCACGCTTTTTTGCGTTAAAAAACGCAAAAAAATTTGCGCGCGATTCACCATAGTATTATCGCGTGCGAAAAATCGCCATTTTCGCATGGGTTATTTCTCGCACTAGTTTTACCGCATGCGTTAATTTCCGCGCTGAAAAGAATACGATCGCATGATTCACTATACCTTTTGCGCTCTAAATATCGCATTTAGCTATGCGAAAATTAACACCTACTACAGGCAGGCGAAAAATTATACAAAAGTACAGTAAATGATTTTTTGCAATAAAATATGGACTTACAGTGTTATTTATTCAAGTATGTGTTTCCCCTAGAGTGACGCAGGCGCCAGTTTGCAGCGAAATTTTCATTTTTAATAGTCATTTTCTGCAAGTATTGGCGTGTATGGCTAACATGGCGTGCGTTCATTTGCGCGACTATTTATATTTGGCTATGGATTTGCAGCAAATTTTTGGACGTGCGTTGAATTTTTTGCGGCGGATTTTTTCATGCGTTTCGCAAAACAATCCGCCAATGGCAAAACGCATGAAAAAATTTGCCACACAAATTCACTGCACATACAAAAATTTGTACAAGCGTCAAAAAATAATAGTCACAGCAACAATTTTTTTGCCCGCACAACATTTTTGCCGTTTCGTGGATCTTTCGAAAGATTTGCTAATTTTTCACTAAAGATAACCAGAACACATTTGCTCATCACTAGTGGCTACTATTTATAAGCATCTACTATTTATATGATACTATTTATATGCTACCATTCATATGCGGTGACTATTCGCGGGCGTAATTTAGCACATGTACCAGCAAATACCGCATTGAAATAGTCTTCGTGAGTTAAATAACGCATGCAATATCGCGCGTAAAAAAGTGCGAGTATGCTTATAGTGAATCGCGCGAAAAATCGGCAAAATTAAGCCGCGGTAAAAATTTTAGCGCACAATTAAAATAGCGCACGTTTTATCGCCCTTTAGTGAATCAGGCCCTATGTCTGCTTTAAATAAACCTCTTCAAAGAATTTGTCTAGATATACTAGACTATTGTGCCAGTCCAAGGCTACCACATCATATTAGCAATGGGAATGTATGCTTCAGATGTGACCTTTCATGGGATATTATCGTTATATTAACGTATACATTATATATGCATGTTAAAAATCACATGGAACATCTTTAAAACATTGCTTTGCAGGTGTACACAACAGTATATCCCCCTTGTAAGCAAGGAGAGGCATCGCAAAGCAAAACCTTTATGGCTGAATAAAGGTGTTAGTGTCGAGGTTGGTAAGAAAAGACGTGCTTTTAGGGCATTCAAGTTAGCTGGGACAGCAGAAACTTTCATCAGGTACAAGGAAGCAAATAAAGCATGCAAAAAAGCTATCAAGCAAGCTAAAATAGAGATGGAAAGGGATATTGCAGCTAGGAGTAAAAAGAATCCAAAATTATTTTTTAATTATGTGAATAGTAAAAAAATTAAGCAAGAAGGGGTGGGAACCTTATTATCACGGGGGGGGGGGGGGGGTATGGTTGATGAGAACGGGGAAAAAGCTGAAATTTTGAACTTATTTTTCATCTGTCTATACATCTGAGGAGCCAGATAATGAAGGCTTCCCTTTTAAAGGAACAGTAACACCAAAAATTGAAAGTGTATAAAAGTAATTACAATATAATGTATAATTGCCCTGCATTGCTACAACTGGTGTGTTTGCCTCAGAAAGACTACTATAGTTTATATAAGTAAGCTGCTGTGTAGCCATAGGGGCAGCCATTCAAAGGAGAAAAGGCACAGGTAACTTAGCAGATAACAGATAAAGCCCCATTATATGGGGCTTATCTACTAGTTATCTGCTATGTAACCTGTGCCTTTTCTCCTTTTTTCCTGCTTGAATGGCTGCCCCCATGGCTACACAGCAGCTTATTTATATAGTAGCTTTTCTATAGCAAAAACACAATTTTTTTTTGAAGAGCAACGGCACATTATATTTTAATTACTTTAAAACACTTTAATTTTTTGATGTTACTGTTCCTTTAATATGCCAAGTTCTAGTAATTTAGCTACTGACGCATGGGTCACTCAGGAGGAAATTCAAAAGAGACTTGAACATGTAAAGGTAAACAAAGGTCCAGGGCCGGATGGGATTCATCCCAGGGTATTAAATGAGCATACTGATTATGCACAGTGTTTAGGGCAATACAATGTGCCCTAATAATCAAGATGGGAGCAGCTGTGGGCAACTTTAAAGCCATGGATCATCCATGTGTTTTGAACCTTGGTGTGGGCACAGTAAATTTCCAGTGTAAAAGGCAGTATTTAGTAATTATTTAAGGCTTTATATACATATTGCATTTTCTTGTTTATTGTGTTCAGTATAAATTCCTGTGGCTGCAGACCACTGGTAAAAAGGAGTTCAGTTAAACCAAGTCATAAAGTAAACAAACAGAATTATGCAGCTAACATGCTTACACAGATGAAACATGACCAGAGCCTTTTTATTAATTGGCAAAGGCCCATTTTGCTGGGGAGAGCTACCAGACCTTTCATCTTCTAATTCTCTCCAGAAATGGCAGACCCTCTTATTTTTAGTCCATTTCACAATACTTTATATTGTTTACAAAGAGTGATTATATTAACTTTTTTTTCCCTTCCACACCCGTCCTTTTTTTGTTTCTAGGCTGAAGTGTGGGATTTGGAAATTGTGCGCGCAAACCACAGCACTTGGCCAGTAGATGTCAGTGAAATCAAAGAAGGATTCATAATTGTGAAGGGACATTCTGGGGTAGGTTGTGTGTTTGTGTTTTTTTTTTTTTTTTTTGCATTTATGTTGTTAAACCTGTAAAAAAAAAAAAAAAAAAAAAAAAAGATGGCTGCAGAAAAATGAGAGGATAACGTTCTTGGTATATAAGACATTGTTGTTAAGCAAGTAAAAGGACTCAGCAGTATGGGACATAATAATTTGAGTCAACAAAGAGCAAACAGTGGGGAAGACAACTGACTAAGTGCTAGTTATATATGTAGTAACATTTGCTCAGTATTTTATGATTCCATCAGGCTCTTCCCATGAAAATGTTCCATGCTCACTTAATTACTCCAGGTTGTGTTGTATACACCCATTTTAGGTTTATGCACTACTGTAGTAACTTCAAAGTGATGCTTAAGGAAAGACATTTGTTTAAATATACAGTATGCATGTAGGTTAAATAATTTATCTTCTTTTTATGAAGAGTTGCATTGTCATTTTTTTTCATTTAAATTTGTATTGCCCTGTGGATATTATATCTTATACATGTGGTAAGTCTCACATAAGGTTTTGAGTTTGTCTGAATAATGGTTAGATTACAATCCTGGACATTCACTGGAAGGATTAAGAGGCTAGTGTTACTATATCCCTTATAATTTAGCACACAAGTGTTGCTAATACATATTGTAATGCATAAAAATCATAAATATCCTTAGTAATCAGCATATATAATCTGTGCTTTGTGATGTAATTTCTGTCACGTGACAAACTTATTATATATATATATATATATATATATATATATATATATATATATTATAATAATTTATACTCCTTGTTGTAAAATGAGTACAGGTATGGGATCCGTTACCTGGAAACCCATTATCCAAAAAGCACCAAATTATGGAAAGGCTATCTCCTATAGACTCTATTTTATGCAAATAATTCAGGTTTTTAAAAAGTATTTTTTGTTTTTCTGTAATAATAAAACTGTTTTTTTTTTTTGTTATTTTATTGGAGGCAAAACAACCATATGGGTTTAATTAAGGTTTAAATGATTTTAATAGACTTAACATTTTGAGATCTAAATTATGGACAGAACCCTTTTGCAGAAATCTCTGGGTCCCGAGCATTCTAGGTAACAGGTCCCATACCTGTATATTAAAAGTCCTCTTCGAGTTCCATTACCTACATAAAAGCACAAGGCCTTCATATTTTGTAGGAGCTAGTGCAAGTTTCACATAACACTATTCTACTTTTTCATAGTGAGCAATATCTCTTGTTTTACATATTCAGCGTCTAAGTGAAGGTGCACTTTCTCCTGATGGAACAGTCCTGGCCACAGCTAGCCATGATGGCTATGTGAAGTTCTGGCAAATATACATAGAGGGACAGGATCAACCAAGGTATTTTTATGCATGTGCTGGATTAACCAGGATACATGTTAATGATTTTGAAATTTAAAAAAAAATGTAGTAGTTTGGGGGTTTATGTCACAGATTAAGATTTGTTGTTTTGATTCCGGAAAAAGTTGTCTTTGATTTGGAGCTGTCTGTGAGCCAAGACAGCAAAATATCATATCCAAGCCTTTTCAAAGCATCCTGTGGTGTCACTAGCACTACATATTTAGTGCTTCTACAGGTATTCAGAAAGCTATAAAACCTGATACAGCAGTTTCACCAGATTGAGACTGGACTTTTTAATTTAAATTTATTTTTGCGTTCTTTAATTAGCAGAAAAGGATAAACTCACATTTATACCCCTGGCAACCATGCTAAATTTACTATAGTACCTCATTCCCAGCTCCTCCACTGTCAGTCATTATATAGTAAGTAATCAATTTCCACCATATTTATTCAGATTTGTTTGTATAGCCCCTAATGAGGTAAGTTTTAGCCACCACTAAAGATGGTGTTGCTGGTGAAGGACATAAGGGCATTTTTTTTTTTTTATAAACTTATTAATAAATTACCTTTGCCTTAAAGTTGGCAAGTACTGTATCTGTGTGTGTTGATATTACTAATTTGTACTAAAGATTTCCACGCAGAATTTTTAATAATTTGGGGCAGTTGCCAAATAAATGAAAATGATTCATTAACGTGGTGGATTTTACTTGTGATGGCTACTATATATGTCAGCCTTTAGACACACACAGTGGGCCATAAAGTAAAAGGCATTAACTGAAGGAATGAAAATAATGTTTTCCAGCTAAACCCTGGCATGATTTTACCCTAGTGTATGCATTACAGTTTGGAGGAAAGATGATTAAAGTTAAGTTTATTTCCTTTTGGAAAATAAAACTCCTGGGTGCTAGTTAGAATCATAGATACAGCCCTCAGAAGCTCCTCACAACTGAAGATATTCATGAAGTCCAATAGCATAGTAACTTAGTAAGTTAGGTTTAAAAAAAAAAAGGTACGTCCATCTTTTCAACCATAATGCCTATATAAAACCTGTTTAACTGCTAGTTGATCCAGAGGAAGGCAAAAAACCCCATCTGAAGCCTCTGTAAAATGCAGCAGAGGGGAAAAAATTCCTTCCTGACTCCAAGATGGCAATCGGACCAGTCACTGGATCAACTTGAAAACATGGCCTGTTTGGTTTTTCTTTCTGGGTATACTATAAATTGTTACATGTGTGATGGTGGTTTGTTCAAATAACTGTGTGATATATTCACACAGTTCCCTTAAACCCCAATAGTTTATAAGTATACCCTAAAAGTAACATGTTTATTGGTCTTTCTAAATATTTTCATTTGTTACTTTCCTCTCCCCCCACCCCCCCCCCACACATTTCCACCTAAATTCTCTACTATATATAATATTTTTTTAACCAGTTTGAGGCTCAGTGTTGGGATTGTGGTGGGATTGCTCCTGTGTGATATAAACTGTTAAGGGAAAATAGACTTGTGTTCACTACACTGCATACATGTATTATTACTTATTGTCTTATTTATACATATATGTGAATTTATAAGAGAAAGCTATATGCTCAGATGTGGGGAAAAGTGGGGAATAAGAAAGCTGCACATTTAAAAAAAAAAAATTAAAAAAAATCTCCCCAATTTTTTTTATTTTTAACATCTGTTAATTTCATTTTAAGGTGTCTGCACGAGTGGAAGCCTCATAACGGAAGGCCTCTGTCCTGTCTACTGTTTTGTGACAATCATAAAAAACAAGACCCAGAGTAAGAAGTACATTCATAATTTTATTTGAACGCAATAAAAAAATTGACTTTTGGGTTTTATAAACGTCACCATTCTTTTTGGCAATAACTTCAAATATAGTTCATTATAAATGATCAGAGAATTATGGAATAGTCTTACAATTCCTAATGTTACCTGGATCTTAGTTTGTTTGGTTGAATATAGAGATGAGCGTTTTATGGCATTATGGATGTCATTTTTTTTTTTTTCCATACTTTGAATTTGTCAATGTATGCGACATTATGCACTTTGGCGTTTTTAACATGATATATTTATTTAATATTGGCACATATTTTATAAAATTAGTGGTAAATTTAAGGTTTGTGATTAGGGAAAAATTCTGCTGTGCGACAATAAAAACAATAAAACGCCCGTGTCAAATTACACCGTGAATTATTTCACCCATCCCTATTTGTGATCCCTGGAGGATCAAAATGCTTTGATTTTGCAATGCAATTTTGATATATTAAAATTTGTTCTGCAATAATCCGTCAGTGCTTTCTCTACTTTGATAGATATGGTTTATTAATGTAAAATGTTTAAAGAGCGTATACATCAGCTGCCGGCATTCATGTTTGGATGTTGCTCTACATTTATTCCACTGGATATCTGTAGACTAATTTAACAGCTGGAACTGGTGGTAGGAAACTTCTTGAAATGAAACTAAATCTTTCCAGTCAATTTTCTAAATGTAAGCTTATTATATATGGACCTGTAGACCCCCCCCCCCCCCCCCTTAGAGCAACCACATTAGTGACAACGTGTCTTTTTTTTGGCTGCGAGTTTGGATCTCTGTGATAGACAACCCTAACAATGGCTATGTTGTAATTTAGATGCAATGTGAATGTGTCTTTCCTTCTATTTTTGTTATATGTTTTAAACCTTTTTTTTTTTTTTTTTTATTGTGATATGTATCTTGCTACTTTTCCAGGGTTCCATTTTGGAGGTTTTTGATCACAGGAGCAGATCAAAACAGAGAGCTAAAGGTGTGGTGCACAGTCTCCTGGACAAGTCTGCAAACAATCCAGTAAGACTTTTTAAATATATTAAGCTCACTTTTATGCAGCTGTTGTGATTAATTCATTTGGCATTAGTAATTCATTTTGAAAGCCATTATTAGATGTACATTTTTAGTAGAAAAGTGTGTTTAAGACAAATGGTTCCATTGTACTCCCCTGTTGTGCACTAAATAGAGGGCTTGCCCTTTCCATTATTTGTAATATACTCTGCACAAATATAAATGTTTAAATACAAGCAATTAAAGAACAGGGCACTTGACAATTCTTAAACACACTTCTATCAATTATGCACCATAGAGAACACATACCTGTGGCAAATGTACACAGTGCAGTAATAACTTTTCCATCTCTGTTTTTTTGAGAGGCCTCATTTTAAATATAAACTATTCAACATTTTGTCCATTAAAGATAGTTACAGGAAAAACCATGTGATTATTTGACTGCCCACAGCTCTTCTAATCGCCTTTACAGAGTACCCGCAGACCACCTGTGTGGTTGGGACTGAAGTGGTTTTGCTGGCAGATATATTACATTTTCAAGAGATAGTTTGATACAGTTTTAAAAAGTGGAAAGATTCAAATACTAAACATACTTTTTGCCTAATTTGTTAATAATAACAAATTATCTAAACAAGGAAATTAAAGATGCTCCACCAGTGCACAGATAAATTTCCCTGCATAATAGACCCCTTCTAACAAAATAGTCACAACAAAGGATGAAATGGGGCTACTTGCATACTGGTATTCTAATTATCTAGCTTGCCAGGAGCAAATATGAAGTAGATTTAGTTTCCCAGTTTGCCCTATTTAGCTCAACAAATAAAATAATATATCGTTTTTATCATGATTAAAACAATAGGCGAAAAGTATATGTAGCACAAGTCCTTCACATTGAATGCATGTTGATCAAGGGGGTATACTGGCCCTTTATACTGTGGAATTCATAATTAGGACATTCAAGATCATGTGTATTGAAGTTTTGAGTGTATTTTCAGAAATTTCATTAAACCTCCTAAAGCTTCAAAGTTTGGTGGTTTGCAATAGAAAGATATGTTTTTTGAAAGAAAGTGTTTTTGTCCTGTGCATTCAAGAATTTCTACAAAACTGGGGATTTCAAAATCAATTGTATTTTCAAGCATATAGTAAAATGTTTAACATAATCTATGTGCCTCCTGTCTTTATATTATGAAAATTAGATGTTTTAATTTTTTTAAGTAATCATTTATCCAGATATTTCAGATTTAGAATTGTTAGATTGTCCTGAAAAAAACCCACAAAAGGGCAGATTGACTAAAACTTGTTATTTTTAGATAAAAATTGAATAAAACCATTTTACCTTTTTTCTGATATTTACAAAAGAGTCTGAACTGAAAGTCGCAAAACTGACTTTTGTGTTACAATAAAAAAAAAAAAAAAAAAGTGTCAATAAATAGCTAAAACTTCTAAAGTTTCAAAGCAAAGAAGGATCATCCAGGGATGAGACATCTGCTAGTCACTTCTACATTATCTCGACAAGTTTTAGCTGGCAAATTATCTGATTTGGTCGCACACTGAATGTGGCAACCTTTAGCACAATAAAATCCTTCTAAAAGAAAAAAAAAACAAACGTTTATAAATTGCCCCCATAGTTTTCATAGGTAAACTTAAATGTTTTGCCAAGCAAATACCCATGGCACAAGTGTAAAAACTGTTCAAAAATCGACAGTGAAAGGGTTAAAGATTTGTAATGATTTAACATAGCAAAATAAGTTTTTACCTTTATACTTTTATAATACTACAGTTCCTGTGAGGGTACCATCAGTTGAATTCTGTGGACCCAGTCTACAAGTTTTTTTCAGAAATTAAGAACTTTGTATAAGTGCAAGCAAGGGTTTAGGTGGGCACAATTTAGATAGAAATTTGCATAAAGGAATTTTAGTCACACAAATTGTTTGTTTAGTGAAAGAGATGTGGCCACCTTGTCTGCAAACTAAAGAGATTGACAAACTGGCTGCAGTGTTGGCTCAGGATTGTTATTAGTCTGCGAGTTAGCGTTAAAAGTCAATGGCCACACACTGTATAATATCACAAAATGTAATAAAAATAAAGGTGGCTTAGCCTGCTTATTTAGGGCTGTGGCACACATGGCAATTTCAGGCATTTTGCCTAACACATTATTACCTTACTAAAAAGTTAGAACACCTGAAATTGTCTCCTAAGATTTCCAAACCTGATTGGCTTTTTATCTCAATTCTGTTCCAACTTCAGATTTTCTCCAGATCCATTTAGTTCTGGTATTTTGCCTGGGCTTAAAGCATCATTGGATTTGTCTGCAGAATTCCTGATACTGACTGATGTTCAGCGAAAGGTAGGTTAATGTATATTTTGGCACTGTATATTTAGGGAGGAGCAATTATGACCCTTAACATTTGCACATTTCATTTTTAATAATGTGTTCTTAGTTGCATCTTCCTACAATAGATAAAACATACCATACAGGATAGGGGTATGTGTGTTTATGTTTATAAAATCTTCTGTTCCTAAAGCTAATATCACACAAGGCATTAAAAACTCAGGTTGAGACACAGGCATTTTTGCACTTGTACTGACAGGCACTGTGTTGGCCTATGCACACATGAAGTGGATTTCAACACTGAAATGTTGTGGTATGCATTTTTGTGCCTAAATCTGCTTTATTTGTGCACAGCAGTGCACTTTACGCAGTCTGTGAATCTGCTTGGATCAGTTGGCTGTTCATCTGTGTCTCTGGGCATTCAGAGGAAGTGGCTGATTTGAGTAGATCCTAACCCACTTGATTCCCTGTTGCGTGCACTTACAGGAACTGGCATTTGTTTGTGTGCGCACGGAGCAGATTTCAGCACAGAAACGTAAAGATGTGCATTTTTGCACCAAACTTTGCTGCAGGTGTGCATAGATAGAAGCATATAGATGCGGCTCTGATTTATCATCATTATAATGCTAATTATCATGCTTAGCTGTGTTTGATTAGTAGTTTTTTAGGTGTTTCCATGTATATAATGCTAATTATCATGCTTAGCTGTGTTTTGATTAGTAGTTTTTTAGGTGTTTCCATGTATAAACTGCTCAAGAATAAAACTGAAAACGTCGTACAACTGTTTGTATAGGTAGTGTCAATCTGTGTCACAGCATGCTCTAATGCCTTGTGTTAGTCAGGAAGGAGCAGATCAGCTGTTTTTATATGCATTTATATGAAGATGGAGAAAAAGCCTTCAAATATGTCCTCTCATAAAAGCTTTACTAGTTGGCAACATGTATCTTTTAATATGTTAATATCTTAATTGGGGGAAATGGAAATGTGCTCTGTTTTTGTCTTTAAACCACTTCTTACCTGTTGCCTGTTGTCTACATTACATTTCTTTAGTGGATTATAAAAACTGGATTGATCGCAATGATTAAGTGCTGTTCAAGTAAAGGTGAGCCGGCGGCATCAGGGTCTACCTTGTGTGGCCTGTGGCTATCAGTGGAAAAAGCGATCCTATTATCTTATTTATTAAAGTCTGGCTGCTACCTTGTGAAGAGCAGTGGGACATTGAGAAACAACATGTAACTGGGATTAAAAATAGGCCTTGGAATTTTAAGTACACCGAGGCCCCGAACAGCCCCCTACCACCTCAATAAATAGTGAATGTCTAGGGCATCTTACGGCAGTCGCTCTGGCATGTGCCAGAATCCACAGATTGCCAGTACTGTCCTGATGTGACATCACGTGCCCATGTACTTATCATGTTCCCTAAAACCTGTCCTCCGCTGCCTGTGCCTACCTGTGGGAGGAAGACCGGTGAACCTGATTGGGTTTAATAGTTGACAGGGGGCTCCCTAAGGTATAGCATTACATTCTGGTGGGGTGCTGTGCTTTCCTTTGGGGTTTACTAATACTGGGCATTATGATGTTGAGGCTGTCATCTGATATTAGGGAATTAACATGCCATTTATTCCTGGGGGTGGTCAGTGCCATCTGATATTGGGGATTACTATTTAAAGCTGAAGGAAGGCCAATATCATTAAATGCCAGACATTACTGTGTTAATTTAATGCTGGTGGGTCAGTGCCTTTTGATGCTGAACATTACTGCCATTTTTAATGCTGGACAATAGGTTTCCATTTCATATTTGGTGGTTACCTCCTTTCTTGCAGTTTCAGGTTAATTAACATATGGGTTTGATTATGGAGGTATTAAAAGATTAATGTTTATTTATTTTCTCTTACTTCACCTTTTATTTGTGGCTAAGCAACCACTATCACAGCAGGTTTTCTCATACAGGCTTTTTTTTTTTATAGAAACCTGCCATGTGGTGTATATCAACGCTACTACTATTGTTTGTTGTGTTTATTTATATAGCTGCACAAATGTTTACAATGCTTAACAAGGCATAGGCACAAACAGGGATGTGGTTGTTATAAATTAAGTACTTAGTTATCCAGAAAGCTCCGAATTACAAAAAGGCCATCTCCCATATACTCCATTATAAGCAAATAATTCTAATTTTAAAAAATGATTTCCCTTTTTTTCTTTGTATTAATAAAACAGTACTTTGTACTTGATCCCAACTAAGATATAATGAATCCTTATTGGAGGAAATACAAGCCTATTGGGTTTATTCAATATTTAAATGATTTTTAGCAGACTTAAGTTATGGAAATCCAAATTATGGAAGGATCCCTTGTCCGGAAAACCCCAGGTCCCGAGCATTCTGGATAACAGGTCCCATACCTGTAATTTGTACATACCACATTTGGTAACCATATGCATTACATAAATACATACATTCAGAGTTTGATATTTTTATAGAACATCTGGAAAATAAGATGCAATTTTTGAGCCTCATAAAGCAAAAAATGAAGGGGCAAATTTACTTACCTTTAACCATCTGTCAGGCAACCGAAAAAAAAAAATTTGGAGATAGTGTTCTCACTGTAGCAAAGTGGTGAGCTTTTAATTTTTGTCAAACGCCCCCTCATGAAGAAAAACATTTTTTTAATGTCGTTCTGCAGCAAGCAAGACCAATTGGTTGCTAAGAAACCAATACTATTCGGTTGCCCAACTACGGGTGGTCAAAGGTAAGTAAATCTCCCCCCTAATTGTTAGAAAAAATGTATTAGTTTGTTAGTTTTGAGGAGAAAGTCAAATTAACACACTAGCGATAAATGTATGACTCCATAAGTTGGTTATCTCTATATAATTGAGAAGGCGTTTAAGGCAAACAAAGCTGGTAAATTGTAAAATAAAAAGCTCACAAATCTTGGTCTGTATGAAAAAATGCTTTTCATTAAAGATGAAATAAGAGATTCATTTTATCCTTTAAAATCCTTAATAAAAATTATCTGAGAGTATTACTAATGTGTTTTTTCTTTTAAAATACATTAATTTTTGTTATAAAATTTCTATCATTTATTCAAAGAATTATGGGCAGTTGTGACAAAAAAAGTCATCTTTTTAATGTAAAACAACCACCATAGGGGTATAGGTGATAGAAATGTTGGGGCCCCAATTTGGCAGACATGGGAACAGCCCTCACACAGAGCAGATTTTGTCATGGGAATGCTAATGTATTTTTGCGCCAAAATCTGCTCTGTATGAACTGACAACCATCATCATCTGTGCGCACACA
This sequence comes from Xenopus tropicalis, assembly GCF_000004195.4. NCBI lineage: Eukaryota > Metazoa > Chordata > Amphibia > Anura > Pipidae > Xenopus > Xenopus tropicalis. The sequence goes on from NC_030680.2 coordinate 41,341,189, forward strand.
TACAGGGGATAAAGGCAGCGGATCAGATGTTCTCTTCTGACATATACTCCGTTACTGAGTTTGCAGGTAACGTTACCTTTTCTGTATTGTTTGGGGCATTATTATTGTCAAATGTGTCTACATTGTATATTTATATAGGATATAAATATACCTTTAGGCTCTCAAGTTTATATATGCCCTGTAACTGTTATTGGTCACACCATTGTGGCTTGTGGAATGACCATACCATGTTGGGCCTCAGAGGAACACTTTGGCAATGATGCTTTCATTTAAATTTTGATACAACACTAATTATCAATGCTAAGGTTCCGTTATACCAAATCTATTTTAATTTTTATTTTGAGCAGTGCCAGCTGTAGTGCTCATGGTTGGAGGACTCACTTTCCATCTATAGCAGAAATTATATCAATGAAATTAATTAGTTACTGATGTGGTCATTGGAATTGGTTCTGTTTCATTCATGGCTCTTTGCATACCTACAGGATAAACATTATTATGTAAAAAAGGACTTTTGCTGCTAGGTAAACTTGTATTTCAGTGGCTGGATATATACAAATAATATAAAAATTAGTTTAAAGGAGAAGGAAAGGTAAAAATTATGTAAATAAATACAGCCAAAAGCACTCACAGAAACGCTGCACTGAGTTCTCTTTCAAAAGAGAGGATTTGTTGTCTTTGTTTTCCTGTGCCAGAGACACACAGCTCTCTCCTGCTCCCCCCTCCCACAAGAATGCTAAGAACTCCCCCCCCCCCTTAGGAATATGTGATCTGAGCCAATCAGCAGGAAGCTTCCTCATAGTCTTACAAACTGCACATGTACAGGGGTCTTGATACAGGAGCGTGGTATTATGGGAATTTTCTTTACAGAGCTCAGGTTTCAGAAGGAAAGGCTAATCCCAAGCTGCAGGCATAGCTTCCGGTCTCTCAATAGTTGCCCTTAAGTCTCCCCATATTTCTCCCATTCAGATGATCAGAATTTCCCATAATGCCTCTCTCCTGCATGAGACCAAGACCCATTCTCATTTTGTATGACTATGAAGAAGCTTCCTGCTGATTGGCTCAGATCCACATTCCTAAGGGTGGAGGTGAGTTCTTATCATTCTTTAGGGAGGGAGGAGAGATCTGCGTGTCTCTGGCACAGGAAAACAGACCACATCTTTTGACAAAGGACTCAGTGCAGCGTTTCTGTGAGGTTTTTATCGCTGTATTTACATAGACCTTTCTGATAAAGCTTACTTAGTTTTTACCTTTCCTTCTCCTTTATTGCAATATGGCACCTACCATCAGTGTGAATTTTAGCATCCTATACCCCATAACCTTTTCAGTGGTTGGCTTTTACTAAACTAGTTGAAAAAAATGTTTGAGTTACCAGAGCAGAGCTAAACTTTGTCCATTTAACTACATTAGATAAGTTGCTAACTCGGTTAAGCGACTCAAGTTATTGCTGGAGCCCAGGCAGGTTGAAAAATTCTACTGGGGCAAGGACTGCATCTGCTTATTGATGTGGCCCGCCCTCCAAAAGCCTGTAGGGCCAAACGATTGAATCAGCATGATATTGCCAATCTTAATCTTTGGCCAGCTTTAGGATGCAACAGGAACTACAATATATAACCAGTGTGAAACAAAGTTCATGCACGCAGTTTTTAAAATGTTGTTTGGTGTATGCTGTTATCCATTTTGTGTATTAATTTAATTATCAGGTTATCACAAGTTTATGGTTTTGTGATGCCCTTGTACTTTATGCATTTTTTTTGTATTTTTAATTAATCTTTACTAATGAAGCATGCTTAATTATTTTTTTAATTATTATTTACTAATTAAGCATTCTTTGCCTTCTAACCTATCATAATTCTTTTTTGAATGTATCCCATGACATAACTAATAATTAAAAAAAAAACCTACTTATGCAAATACATTTACAACCTCTTAAATAAATGTGTTGAAATGAAATGGTACCCAATTTGGTTGTCTATAACAGTTATCTGTATACAGCAGTTGTCTGAATGAAATAAAACTGGTATTACATTTTTACACAGGTTTTGTATGTAATGGAGCTAAAGCAGAATCAGGATGAAGGAAAAGCTACCTTTACATCCATTTCAGAATTCTTGCTCACACACCCAGTCCTCAGTTTTGGTATACAGGATGTGAATCATTGTCGTCTCCGGAACACTGAAGTATTGCCATCAGAAGAAGACAACAACAGTATCAGCCAAGGTAATTAACTGAGCAGCAGTTATACATTCTGGCCATATAATTCATTCAATATACATTTTTTTTTTTTTTTATTGGTTTTCTGGAAAGAGAAGACTTTGCATGGCACACAGTAGGTCACAACAAAATAGGCAGCACCCACTCAGCTATTAAATTGACCGATGGGTGCACAGTCCAACAGGGTCCCTCTACTCCTGCACATGCAAATCCAAGTGATTATAGACAGCACTCCATTTGAATTCATTAAAATGCCTTTATTGTCACAATGTGGCCAGCAGCAACATTTCAAGCCTAATTGGCTCTTTATCAAGCTAACAATCAAGTGTACATGTGCTCCTTATAGCCTGATGGCTGTGTTATACAGGATATAAGGAGCACTTGTACACTTGATTGTTAGCTTGAAAAATAGCCAATTAGGCTCGAAACGTTGCTGCTGCCCGCATTGTGACAATTAAGGCTTTTTTTAATGAATTAAGATTGAGTGCTGCCTATATTTGCTTGGCACACAGTAAGTAAACACATTTTAATTCATAAAAAGGTGTTCAAAATTCTGCCTAAAAATCCCTTTTAATTTCCTTTACAAAGGGGGGTTTTGAAAAAGATCGCTATGTAGTTAGCGCAAGATGGGAGAAACTATAGGTTATCTGAAACAGTTCTTATGTGTAGCGCTGGCTCCTTCTGAAAGCTCAGACTCTGGCACAATGCACTGAGATGGCTGCCTACACACCAATATTACAACCAAAAAAAATAAATTTGTTGGTTCAAGAATAAAATTTTAAATGGCAGTGAATTATTTGCTATGTAAATAGTGTAATTTCTAAATAAAAAATATCCTTTAAAAATCACGACAGAATCCCCTTGAACAAAAATGAAATCCCAGTATATAAAAAGTAGACATCATCTGAGTAAACAGATAGGGCCAATTCATATCACTCATTAACTGCATGCAAAAAGCCCAAAACCTAAAGTGTGTAAATGAACTGTCATGACTGACTTTTTGTGCTACTACTGATTACAGCATTATGATTTTTTTTCTTTCTGTTCAGAAGAGCCCCTGGAGTGTGAATCGGTTGAATCTGCTGCTGGTGTGCTTATAAAACTGTTTTGTGTACATACAAAGTAAGTACCAGTTACTATTACTTTTTTTTTTTTAAATTCAAGATTTTTTTAATTGATTTTTGTATTAACAAGAGGTCCATCTACACACATGGTCGGCACAAGTAAATAGCTGATATTTCCGAGCCATGTCCAAAATGGTATTATGGCGATAGGGTAAAATCAGTCTGATGGTTTTGCAAGATCACTGAAGTGTGTGTCTCGGATATCGTAGTCTGAAGTAGTGTAGCGCAATCCTCTTCTTGGTGCCATATCACGGAGCATCTGGTTATCATGTGGTAGTGGGCCTTCTTTCAAGTAAAATATTCAGTAATAACATGAAATAAAGACAGATGAAAGGAGGAAAGGTCAAATAGGAGGGGTGGGGAAGGGAGAGGTTATGCATATAAAACTGGGTCGGGGGGGGGGGGGGGGGGGAGAGGAGGAAAGAGTCCTGTCAGGGATAGTTATAGAGTTGGGGACAAAGCAATGTTCACATTCTGGTATTAGGGCATAGGAGTAGACCTGGCTCTGCTTCTGTAGTTTCACGAAGTGGGTTATTTAAAGTACAGAGAGCAATAAGAGTACATACCTGGGGTTGGAGGTCCACCCGGGGCCCGCGCCTAGCTCAAGGATGGATGTATTTTCGGGCTATAAGGCGTGATGCATTTATTTGATAAGAATCTTACACGAGACAGAGCCGCCCGTATGAATCTGAGTTTGTAAATTCCCTCCAGTGGAACCATTTAGTGATGAATTTCTGTGAATCTGCCGCAGAACTGAGTTTCAACTCCTCAAATCTGTGGATCGCAGCCACCTTATGCAGCCATTCTCTAACTAAGGGGCTGGCAGTAGTTCTCCACTTAGTTGGTATAGCGGCTTTAGCCTTGTCTAACAATATTGGGACTAAGGAGTTTCTATATGCTTTAATTGGTGTGGAAGTATTGTGAAGGAGAAACAATAGAGGTGTATCCGTAACTTCAATATCCGTGATTGTTTTAATGGTGTCTCGTATTGTGGACCAATATGGAGTAAGAACTGGGCAGCTCCAAAATATGTGTGTAAGAGGGCCTGGGTGGTTTCCGCATCTCCAAAAGTTTGGGGATACGGCACTGTATATTTTGTTTTTTGTGGGATATCTGTACCATTTGGTAAGTATTTTGTAATTAAGTTCTTGTATTTTTGTGCATGATTTTAAGCCATTGGGTTTCATCTATGGCAGTGTTTTTAAACCTTTTTTGGGCAAAGGCACACTTGTTTCATGAAAAAAATCACGAGGCACACCACCATTAGAATATGTTAAAAAATTTAACTCTGTGCCCAGCAGCAGTGCCCCCATAGTACATTGGTGCCAAGAGCAGTGCCCCCTTAGTACATTGGTGCCCAGCAGCAGTGCCCCCCTAGTACATTGGTGCCAAGAGCAGTGCCCCCCTAGTACATTGGTGCCAAGAGCAGTGCCCCCCTAGTACATTGGTGCCAAGAGCCAGCCCCCCTAGTACATTGGTGCACAGCAGCAGTGCCCCCCTAGTACATGGGTGCCAAGAGCAGTGCCCCCCTAGTACATTGGTGCCAAGAGCAGTGCCCCCCTAGTACATTGGTGCCAAGAGCCAGCCCCCCTAGTACATTGGTGCCCAGCAGCAGTGCCCCCATAAGTCAGTGTGCCCCGTGGCCCCCCCTAATACATTGGTGCCCAGCAGCATTTTACTTCTGCTCTTCGGCGGCTTCTCTGGTGGCTTCAGCAGCATCTTCGTATCCCTCAGGCGCGCCGCCTCTGCACTTCTGCCTACACGCGACCGCACACAGGCCCTTTTATAACGTTGCGTTCCGTGCGTACTGACTTCACCCGTACACACGGGGCGCAACCAATGACAGGGCCCGGATTTTATTAAAGGGGGCCCGAGCTACTAAGAAAAACTGTAGCATCGCCGGGCCCCCTTTGAAAGTAAAAATTGCGGCCCTGCCTACGGCACACCAGCGGAACAGGGGTTGAAAAACGCTGATCTATGGTGCTATTAAGATCCTTTTCCCATTTTTCTTTGAGGTATGTTGCTGGATATGGTCTTAAGCTAAGGATCTGTTTGTATAAAAGAGAAATTGCTCTTTTGGGGGCCTTATCGCTAGACCATATTTGCTCTATTTCCGTTAGTTCTGGTTTTGGTTTATGCGGAGGGAAAATTGAGTGTATGAAGTGTCTTATCTCTACAGGTCCTTTTCAAAAAATTAGCATATTGTGATAAAGTTCATTATTTTCTGTAATGTACTGATAAACATTAGACTTTCATATATTTTAGATTCATTACACACAACTGAAGTAGTTCAAGCCTTTTCTTGTTTTAATATTGATGATTGTGGCATACAGCTCATGAAAACCCAAAATTCCTATCTCAAAAAATTAGCATATCATGAAAAGGTTCTCTAAATGAGCTATTAACCTAATCATCTGAATCAACAAATTAACTCTAAAAACCTGCAAAAGATTCCTGAGGCTTTTAAAAACTCCCAGCCTGGTTCATTACTCAAAACCGCAATCATGGGTAAGACTGCCGACCTGACTGCTGTCCAGAAGGCCATCATTGACACCCTCAAGCAAGAGGGTAAGACACAAAGAAATTTCTGAACAAATAGGCTGTTCCCAGAGTGCTGTATCAAGGCACCTCAGTGGGAAGTCTGTGGGAAGGAAAAAGTGTGGCAGAAAATGCTGCACAACGAGAAGAGGTGACTGGGCCCTGAGGAAGATTGTGGAGAAGGACCGATTCCTGACCTTGGGGGACCTGCGGAAGCAGTGGACTGAGTCTGGAGTAGAAACATCCAGAGCCACCGTGTACAGGCGCGTGCAGGAAATGGGCTACAGGTGCTGCATTCCCCAGGTCAAGCCACTTTTGAACCAGAAACAGCGGCAGAAGCGCCTGACCTGGGCTACAGAGAAGCAGCACTGGACTGTTGCTCAGTGGTCCAAAGTATGTCATTCGGAAATCAAGGTGCCAGAGTCTGGAGGAAGACTGGGGAGAGGGAAATGCCAAAATGCCTGAAGTCCAGTGTCAAGTACCCACAGTCAGTGATGGTCTGGGGTGCCATGTCAGCTGCTGGTGTTGGTCCACTGTGTTTTATCAAGGGCAGGGTCAATGCAGCTAGCTATCAGGAGATTTTGGAGCACTTCATGCTTCCATCTGCTGAAAAGCTTTATGGAGATGAAGATTTCATTTTTCAGCACGACCTGGCACCTGCTCACAGTGCCAAAACCACTGGTAAATGGTTTACTGACCATGGTATTACTGTGCTCAATTGGCCTGCCAACTCTCCTGACCTGAACCCCATAGAGAATCTGTGGGATATTGTGAAGAGAAAGTTGAGAGACACAAGACCCAACACTCTGGATGAGCTTAAGGCCGCTATTGAAGCATCCTGGGCCTCCATAACACCTGAGCAGTGCCACAGGCTGATTGCCTCCATGCCACGCCACATTGAAGCAGTCATTTCTGCAAAAGGATTCCCGACCAAGTATTGAGTGCATAACTGAACATAATTATTTGAAGGTTGACTTTTTTTGTATTAAAAACACTTTTCTTTTATTGGTCGGATGAAATATGCTAATTTTTTGAGATAGGAATTTTGGGTTTTCATGAGCTGTATGCCACAATCATCAATATTAAAACAAGAAAAGGCTTGAACTACTTCAGTTGTGTGTAATGAATCTAAAATATATGAAAGTCTAATGTTTATCAGTACATTACAGAAAATAATGAACTTTATCATAATATGCTAATTTTTTGAAAAGGACCTGTATATACCCTTTGGGTGGGGGATAGCCATAGGGTTGCCCATAGTGGGGTGACTGATGACTCCTGTTCTATTTGAGTCCATAGTTTAGAGGATCTGTGGAAGGACCAATCTAGACACCTGTTTATGACGGTTGCCTTGTGGTAATCTTCCCAGTCTGGGAGGCTAAGTCCTCCATCTAGTTTTGGAGCGCAGAGAGTCTCTGGTTTTTGTTATTCCATTTGAATGTTTTGGCTAGTGTGTTCAGGGTGCAGAAGGTGTTTTTGGGGGGAGGGTAGGGGATGGCCTGAGAGATGTATAGGAATCGGGGTAGAACGTTCATCTTGAGGGAATTGATGCGTCCAATCCATGATAGGGTTGTCTTAGACCACATTTGTAGGTCGAGTTTGATGGTAATGTTGAGGTCGCCACCTAGGATGTGCTGGGAAAGCGCTGGTAAGGTCTCTGTTAGGGCTGCGTGTTGTTCGGTGGGGGGGAGGTAGATTGAGGCCAATGTGTACATGGTCCCATTTATTTGGCCTTTTATGAAATGAAATTTACCTAGTTTGTCTGAATGCGATGCAATTCGGGTGAAACCTAAAGAGTCTGCGACTAGGATCATGACACCTCTGGATTTATTGCTATATGGTGTACTAATGGCTGCGGTGGCGAAACCCCTGAATCTGAGGAGTGGTGTTTGGTTTTTCTTGAAGTGTGTTTCTTGAATTAACATTATTTGTACCTTAAGGCGTCTCATGTCTTGTGCAAGATTATACCTTTTGATGGGTGTATTTATTCCTTTCGTGTTTATGGATCCGATCCATATGTCTGTCATAGATTAAGCTTTGGCGCGGGTGTTCCTGGTGGTTTCTCAGAGCCCATGCATGCTGGCATTGTATATGTAAACATTCTGTGGAGTTCCTTGACAGTGCAGAAAGATTGCAAGGAGAAGAAAAGATATAACATTATAACCAAGTAACACAATTGTAAATTGTAACTGATTCTGGGGCATGTAGGGGGGACTGACCAAACACTGGGTGTGTCTTGTACCCCTGTCACATCCATGATATTCCCAATGGTCTAGCCTTGGGGGAGTGTGAGGTTGCCGCTGCGAAGCCATGATAACATGACTCCCGCGCTCAGGCAGCGAGAGTGGCAAGGGGCACCTTCCCAGGCGGTAAAACTTGTTAATAACATGGGGGTAGTTGTTAGCTAATATCTAAGGGTAGAGAATGTGGAGTCATGATTGATCCCATGCAGGGGGGGAAGGGGGGTTTATCTTGATGGGGGGGGGTGGGAGCTAATCCGAGGGAGGGAGTTTGGGGGGGGGGGGGAAAACCCAGGAGTAAGTCATTATTGCCAGCTGTTGATGTCTGTATGGCGTATATACTACAGGACACTGCTGGTGGGCTATCCTGATTACACGTCCAGGTGTCGGCCGGTGAGCAGGAAGATAGGTATGACTGGGTGAATTGGAGTCATGTGGGATACAGCAAGTAAAAGCGGAGAGTTCTCTGGTCCGTGATATCCACATTCCACCATATCTACGATATGAGAGCCCGTCTCTAAACGTCTGTGGTCCATGCTAGGTCGGAGGGGCCCTGGATGGAGAGGCAATAACTTTATGTCGTGGTGATGGCAGGCTGTGGTGGTGAAAGCCAAAGTGGCCGGGTAGATAGTACCTTGAGTGGGAGTTGTGGAGGCTGACCAGAGTATGGTTACAGGTGCATTGAGAGAGGGAAAAAAAAGGGGGGGGGGTCTTTGTCGGCTTTCTTTTCTTCCCAGCCATCTTTCATCCCCTCCCGGTGTAGCCCTTTGTATTAATTGCTCCGGCTGTCTCGATAGCAGTAGCGAGTTGTTATTGCCGGTTGTTAGTGTCTGTATGGGGCATATAGGTTAGGTCGCTTGTTGGTAGGCTGTCATGATTGCACGTCCTGGTGTCAGCCGGTGAGCGGGGTATTGGGTAGGGCTGGGTAGGTTAAGCCATGTGGGATGTAGCATATAAAAGCAGAGAGGTAGTGTCCACATTCCGCAAGCGTCTGTGGTCCGTGCTGGGTTGGGGGAGGGAAACCCCCTGGGTGGAGAGTCAGCAGCTTTAAGTCGTAGTGATGGCGGGCTGTAGTTGTGGAAGCCAGAGTGATCGGGTAGGTAGTACCTTGAACCCGGGGGGTATTGCTCTTTATCATTTTTGTCTTATTATTATCCCCTCTCTTCCACCTCACCTTGGTTTGTTGGCTATTCTTCCCTCTTACTTTCTCTTTAGTTTGTTAGGAGGTTTGGATAATTCTTTGAGGGCGGGATAGCAGTATTTCTATCGTATTGGTAGTGGTGAGCGTTATCCCCAGAGTCAGTTGTGTTGTCCATAAGTGTTAGTTAGCAGGTAATTATAATCGCATTTATGAGCAGGGATCTTTTATTCTATGCATTCCGTAGTGTTCAGGTGAGGGATTTTTTGCTTTCTACCTCTGCACTCCCAATGCTGTCTCCAATGCCTCCAATGGGTCCCCATTATAGGCTAAGTCCCTCCACTCTTTGAGGTCAATCGCAGGAAGGCCTAAGAAGTGGCAGAATTCATCTGTTCCTTCAGGCTCCTTTACTGTGTATTGTTTTCCCTCTTTTACTGCAGTCAAGGCAAATGGGAAGCCCCTTCTATAGGCTATGTTTTAAGCTCTCAGGGCATTGGTGAGAGGTCTTAGAGCACGGCGTTGTTATATCGTTAGCCAAGCTAAATCTTGGTACACAGCGATTTCGTAGACCTGATATTTGTAGCGTTCCACATTGCGTAGCGCCCATAGTATATCACACTTGTGTACACAACAGAACAGTCCCGAGTGATCGGTGGACTCTGTCCAATTCTAATGGAGTAGCAGGGTCTTTGCCCAGTATTGTATTGAAAAGTGTGCTCACCGTTTGGCGAAGTTCTGTGGAAGGGACCATTTCGGGGATGCCGCGGATCCTAAGATTGTTGCGCCGTCCCCTATTGTCTAGGTCTTTCATATGTTTTCGTAGCAGGTAGATAAATCTGTGATGGTCGTTGATTCTGTTATTTATTTGGTTGTGCGAGGGCTCTGTTTTCTCCAGCCTGGCGTCAAATTTGCTGTGCGCTTCACCTATGGCCCTTCGGTTTTGATCTCCGCGAAGTCAGCCTTGTGAGATTCTTGTAGTGTTTTGGCCATTGCTCTGAGATCCTCCTTAGTCGGGAGAGCGGCAAGTGTGGACCTTAAGTCTGCAGGGATCCAGTGGGGCTGGGGCTTCGGGCCCTGTCCTCCGCCATCTTGGATTCACGGGCATCTGGTCGGTGAGAGGTCTGTGCAGGTTGCTCTACCTTTTTATGGTGTTTCCCCATCTTTGGAAGGCTGGGTTAGCACTTATATTAACGCTTCAGCTTGCCTGTGGCGGTAGAGTCGAGAACCTGCGTCATGGGTTTGCAGAAATAATTAAATCTATTATCTTTTTGTTACCTTTACCTTTATGTAATAAGAAATATACTTGATACCTGTCCTATCAAGTTTTACTGCACAAGAATGTGTGTAATTAGCAGTGCTGTATTATAAATGAATAAATGTCCCACTTCACAGTTAAGAGAAGTGGTATAATCAGACCCAGATTATTCACAATACAACATACAAAAAAATCCCATCCTGGGATGAAAGGTCCTGCATTCTTGAAACCTTAATCAGAAACAAGGCTTTTAGCAATCACTAACAATACAAAATGTATTATAAATGAGCAGGAAATAGAAGTCCTGGTTAATATTGATGCAAACCAGGTCTGACTATATATTTGGGGGGGGGGGGGGGTGTGAGGCCTTGCCACTACGCCCTGTACAAAAAACAGCTCTGTGTTAAAGTCTAACTTTCTGTTAGACTTTGTAGAACCAGTTTGTTTTGTTAGCACAGTATGGGCAAAATTTGTTCTTGCCTAAATACAGCACAACTAGACCTACTTAAAGGAAAACCATTACTCCAGAATGAATACTTAACCAACCCCAACAGCACATACTACAAAAAAAGTATATTTTTATGAAAATGGTTTATTTAGATGAAGCAGCATTTAACATATAGGCTGTTCTATGTGATATATTTTTATAGACACATACATTGTTTGTGGGTATAGTTTTCCTTTAAATTTAGAAAAGTTTAGAAAAGATGGATGAGAGGGGAAGCCTCCAACTACAGTCCCAGTCAGTTGCTTCTGTGCAGTGCCAGTACATTTTCCCCCCTGATCTTAGATGCCTTCTTATTTTCCAGAGCACTGCAAGATGTTCAGATCTGGTTTCAACCCCGTCAGAATACTGAACCTGCTATATTGGGAACATCTCAACCAACACAGGAAGATTTTGGTACGTGTTTTCATGCTGTGGCAATTTTGAAAAACTGTAATAGCAATGACCAAAAATAAAATTGTTGATGTAACCTGTATGGAACATTTCTCTGAAGTGACGGCGATTGTTCAATTTGAAATGCTTTTTTATAGGACATTTTGTGGGCCAGCCAGATACCCGTGGGACCCGCGGTTTGGGCGGGTTCAGACCGACCTTGGCACATCACCTGTGGGTTGCAGGTGGCTTCGGGCTGAGCTCTTCTGCTCGCCCTCCCCACCCACAACCTTACAGAGAACCTGCCAGCTCTCTTCCGGGTTTTCTATTTAAAGGAGTGTGCCCGGAAACCCCATCCCCCTTCGCAATGTCATTGTGGGGCGTGCACGGGTCTATAAATAGAGGAAGGAGGTCGGTTAGGGTTCAGGTTGGGTGCGGGTCAAGAAAATCTCGACCCGCACATCACGAGAACCTTATAACTCATTTACTGACCCAGCAAAGAAGTAAAACAAAAACACATTTGTTTTTCTTCTGTCCTAATTCAAACTTAAGAAGAAATAACGTCAAGTTGGGGGTACTGTGATGGCTATTCCAGAATATTATACTTCTCCCTCTGCATAAATGCCTTTGTAGATTTGCAACTGTGTTTATGGTCCTTGTCTTGTTGGAATATCCAACCCCTGCATAACTTTAAGGTCCTCTGTACTCACCCATTAACAATATGTATAGGACATTAAGACATTCTCTGCATTAACTACCAAGAAATGCCGTCCCCTTTAAGCAAAACAGGGATTGTTTGTCCATATATTGCAATATACTTCAAGTTGGCCAGCTACATCAGTCATGCCCGATCTGGCCAGTCCTACACTCACTCTTATCTAATTCACTAAGAATTTCACCGCTTCATTATACATGAAACAATGGGACTGAGTTTTACCTGCAACTTAATTGCTTTCAGAATGAAAAGCCCCTAATGGTTGCCCTTTTATTGGTTCCACTGGGATCACCTGATTGCAGTTGGAAAGGGTGGGAGCTACAACATGGAGCTGGCCACTGCTGGCTCCTGTATAAACTATAGCTCACCATAATATAATATAATATGCACTGTTTGACTTCCAATGAAGGTTCCTGTGGGGAACTGAAACATTGAGCAGAGTAAACCTTTGGAAGATTGATTCTGCAAATCCTGCAAGCCTTTCTTCTGCATTGTTTATAGATATATATATAGATCATACAAATATATGCATTTTATAAAGAAATATACCTATAAAACTATATTTTATATAGAGATGTACAGAACAGATTTTTTGTGACCTTTCTATTATGCTGCAGACTGTGTGGATCACTGCATATGGCACTGAAATCCCTTTATATGCTGTCTGTTCCTCTCTTTTATTAACTGGGATTAGCTGTACCCGCAGTTGCAGTTCATTGTCTGTGTTCAACCTTTAAACCACTCATTTAAAAACCACAGTGTGTGCCCTGCTTTAGTTAATGGTACTGAATAAGAATTACGTATGTATATCTGGAGCAACAGTGCTACCAGCAATCATATACAGTCTAGCTAACCTTATAGATTTGATGCATAATCATTTTATGGCACAGTTTGTTAATGAACTGAAATGATGCTATATTGCTATATTATATATGTAGCTGCTTAGGTTAAATTTTTACATATCTGTTTTTAGCCCTTCCTGATCATATCCAAGGCATCAACAAGGAGAGAATGTCTTCCACGCAGGGATCTTTGCATGGCTCCCAGTCAGAATTGTGCAGGATCACTACTGACTTCCTACTCCTTTCTACTGACTCTGCGCCCAAACTAATGACACCTGATGCGTTCATGAGTCCCAGTGTATCACTACAGCAGGTAACTACAAAAATTGATAACACTATTTGTTGACTTTTGGAAGGCTGAGAATTTTTCCCCCACCCCCCTCAGGTACCATCTGTTACAGCTCAACTATTCAGGAGGTGGGTTTAGCTTATGTAGCAGAGTATCATACATCGTTAAAGGGGACCTGTCACCTTAAGAAATAATTCCAAATTGTTTTTTATTGTGGTTGTCAAGCAAAATAAACTTTACTTACTCTATATAAATTATTTTAATCTTGGTTTCTTCAGCCTTGGAATTCACAATTGCAGCAAGAAGGCAGGGGCCATTTTGTGGACACTGTTATCAAAGCAGGCATTGCATCCTGCCAAAATCTTGTTTCTGTGCCAGTATGGGGGGACCTGATACCCATGTCCATGCACTGGTTACATAATTACATGGTGAGGAGGGAGGGGGAATGTGAGGGGTGCAGCAACATCTAAAAAGTCCTGAATTGAAAGTGAAAGTAACTGTCTGCCACACCTCTATGCCTAAGGCATAGAGGTGTGGCAGGCAATATATGACTGACAGCTGGGATTTTTAAATGCTTTTATAATGGGTATGGATGTGGTAATAAAAAAATGATTTTGGGTTTCATGTTTAATTTGAAAAGGGCTTTTATTATACAGCTTTTTATGTCTGGGTGACAGGTCCACTTTAAGGAAAAAAGACTAAATCTGTATGCATCTGTGTATATCGATGGATGAGTACACTAAGCAAATGCATTGGTTTGTAAGGCTGCTTATCAGGGAGGTACAGGTCGAAGGGCCTGTGCCCAGTGTAGGAACTGACCAGACTCAAAAGCCTATGTTTACAACCCAGAAGGAAGCCAGACTTATTGCAAAATGGTTTCAATTCTTGGCAGATTATGAAGTGTATGGGTGTGATGGGCCAAATCAGGGCAATTTTAAAATCAGTTTATTTTGAAAAGTTTTTCAAAAACAGATTCTTCATTTTACTTAGTTGGCGGGACCCACCCCTCATGGGACCCGGGTGGACTGTGGGATAGTAACTCAAGCCTTTCCAACTAAGTAAGGTAAATTTAAAGGAGAATCAGTTTTATATAGCATTTTTCTCTCACAGGACTCTGCACTTTTTACAGCTAGCAAGGCAGCCAATAAACTTGCTCTATGTATGCTGGGGATTAAGTAGTGTGCTCAGGTATGGTATTTGGCATTTCAAATAAAGGTCTTTCAGTAATATAGATCAATATACCTTAATGTTACAAATATTTACAAAAGAAAAAAGATTGTTTTGCTTCCAGCATATATTTATACTAGCTTAGTTTAATAAAGTCTTATTACACCAAAAACCCAAAATGATGATGAATTGATTTGCTTGAACATGGCAATGAATATTTGAACTTTCTCCCCCCTGCTCTGTGTATAGTATATTTGCATTTTTAATGGGTTATGTAATAAAAGGCACTAAATTTGCCCAGGAGCAGTAACCCATAGCAACCAATTAGCAGGTTAACATTGGTTGCTATGGGTTACTGCTCCTGGGCAAACTTAGTGCCTTTTACAACATATGGGGGATAATGTTCTGTGTGCCTCTGTGCATTGTTTTTATGAAATTAATAGATACACAAAGGCATAACAAAGACACTACAGATAAACTATAAATAAAATACAATTAAACATGAAATGCAAATTCTTTTCCTTTTTAAATTATGGCATCAATACTATAATTACATTTCTCATAATTTAATGTTAATCTAAGGTCTCTGTGATTGCTGTTTTGAGATTACAAGGATGTTTTTTTTCCAACTTTTTGAAAGGAGGTTTTCAACCCCATCTCCTATGTGAATCTGTGACCAATTATATATGTTATTAATTTACAAAGCATGTCACAAAGTCTGCTCAGATATATTGTATTTTATGTCTTCTTTATATTGAGGCTAGCATTTTAACATTTTGCTCTTTCTAACAGGGCATTTCCTCTCCTGGAAGCATCATAAGCACACTTACAGCGGTTACACCCATTAGCAATACCTCAAGCAGTGATACAGTCCTGTCAAGGTAAATGACTTCTATGTGATTTATGCAATTTGTTCTGCGTTTTAGCCAGGATGCAAGCAGTTGGTTTTTAAAGTAAATGAACATAAAAAAAGACTTGTGTATCTTAGTGTATTTTATCTTAAGATATTGGTACACTGAACATTTTCCAGCATTTTGCCCAGTGACTTTCATTTCTGAAAACATTCCTGTTGTAGTTTGCACAAGATGCAAATATTTTTTCTCCCCATCAGCAATACTGTTGCTTTACTATAGCTGTCTTAATACAAATAATTACAGACCATCTGAGGAGATGACTTTAAGCACAATGTTGCAGTTAGACACTTCGCGTGATGGAACCCTACAGTCCAGTTCAAGAAATTCAGCTGTTGTCATCCCAGGAATGTCTGAGACATCTGTATCAAAACCAGCTGCTCAGGTACAAATACAATACAAAAATACATTTTGTGATCTCCAGAGCTCACACACTGTGTCAGGGTTAACCATGGGTGTGTATGACTGGCAGGAAGGCTGTTTAATCTGTTGGTGCCTTTTGAAGTTCTAAAATAAATTTATGTAAAATGAGTGATGAATGATAAGTGTCTGGCTGAAGTGCAAGTTCATATAACTGACCAGTGGTCAGGGCAGGCGGCATCTCTGTAATCAGGGCAAAGGCTAGCCGCACAGGGGTGCAGATTGAAGGGCACAGGCTTAAGATGGGATACAGACAATACTAGAATAGAATAACTCTCCACTTTACAGGGGATACACCACAGAAAAAATGTTTGATAATCCAGCCCAGTGAGAATCACCCACATCAATGAACAGGAAAGAATTGATTTTGAAATCAGTGCTTTCTGTATACATAGTGCTTTTTATAGGATAAAAGGGATTTTAATTTATGTGGTTATACTTGTTCGAAGTCTGATAAATAGAATTATGTATGAATAGTATAATGCCGCCATGTATGTTTGGTTTTTGTTTTTTTTTTTTTTTTTTTTTCTTTACATTAGTTGGTGTCCTCCAACCATCCTCTAGAGCTGCAAGATTTGGACCCTTTGGTTGTACCACAGGCTTCTCCCACACGTGAACGTTCTCCTGATGTCATATCCAGTGCATCCACTGCAATACCTCAGGACATTCCAGAGATTGCCTCTGAGACACTGCAACGTAGTTATATTTCTTCTGTACCTTTGGGCTTGTCTGTTGAAGGATGTGACTCCTCCCATCATAGTGACAGCATGAGCTCGGCTGCATCTGCATTGCATTTGCTTTCTCCCCATAATCTTTCTTTAGATCATGGACACAGACCAATAATTATTGGATCTTCAGTAGTGGAGAATGAGCGAATCAATGCACCATCTTTGCTAGAGAGCAAAATCCAAGAAGATAATGTGGATATAGGTTTACCACAGCCTTGGCCTGCAGCACCTGACATTACCAAAGAGACAAGGAATAGTTTGGACAGGTAAAAAGAAATTGTTCACTTGTAACTTTTTCAAAGATAATACTTGATATCTCCTCAGTTTTCTTTAGAAAAGTTGCATGAAGCCTATCTTCTCTGGGACAGTCTCTCTTGAATCTTTCCAGTTTTTTCAAATTTTCTTAACATTATTTTTTTTTTTAATTTATACTTTATCTTCCAGTTCAAGAAATGGTCAAGACAGGGGAGACAACTCTTTTCACAGACATAACTACCATTTACTACAACAGCATGACAGTCAAGATGCCAGTGCTGAACAGAGGTAAGCTGAAGTATTGTTCATCATTTTGATCATCCTAACAGAACATAATATTGACATGGGTAAGCTAGTAGTGTTATGAAGTGATTTTTCCAGTAAGGCCAGTTATTGTGTGTAAAATGAAACTCGCCGAAAAAATAGTGTAAAAAGCTGTGTAAAATCAATGGAGAAGTTTGCTGTCTGAACGCCAGATTTTAGCAATGATGCTGATTTTAAGCCGTTTTTTATACTGCACAATAAATCTGCCCTTAAGAGTTTGAGAACACAGACACATCTCCAGCATTTTGTTAATTAGCTTGGAGAGGAAGGGACAATAGGTCAGAATTGCTCCTTACTGATTTCAGTGCATATTGCTTCCACTTATAATCATTCATGTACCATGGTCTGTGCAACTCCATCAGCAGTCAGTTTGTATGTGTACATATAATGTAAAATGTAAGAAAATATTTTGTTTCTATCTTCCATATTATTATGAATAATTCCAATGTTTAAGGGCAAAGTTTTGGATATAGTAATTTTTGAACTGCAGTAATCTGTTATAGTGTGGCATTTATCCTACATGTTATAAAGTTTGGTCCATAGGTCCCCAGTACAGTTAGACATATTAATGTTCAGGTGCTTGTTTATATTCCACTTACTGCCAATCTGCAGACTTGAAGGGAATCTGCAACTCCTCTGGGACTGAAAACTAAAATTCTGAAAATCTTAACACTGCTATTTGTGCCAGGGTACAGGCAGTATCTAAGTAGCAGACGTGATGAATTGATTGTCTTAGGGTTCATCTCTAGGCATCTCAGTGGGGATGCTCTAGATTTTAGTCTTGCACTGTAAATGGTAGATGGTTGTTTGTTAATTTTCTGTAAGTGGTAGATGGTTGTTAGTATTGCTTTAGGAAATTCTTTGTTAATCTTCAGCTGCTAAACGAGAATTTATGCAATATAGTTTAAACAAAAATATTCTCTCTACCTTTTGCAACCTAGTGAATTTTTTTAAAATCTTTTCTGTCATTAAGTGATCATGATGATGAAGTTGCTAGTTTGGCGTCAATTTCTGGAAGCTTTGGAGGCAAGGGTCAACATCTTCCCATTAAGGACTGGAAGAGCAAATTATCACCACGTTCATCTCCAAAACTACGTCGGAAGTCAAAGAAAGATGAAATGTGAGTTAAGGCTTGTGCATTTTGTAAAGGAATGGCTAATTCAATTCACTATAGGTTTAAAAATATAATGGCAGTTGTTTTTGAAGGCCAAAGTCCTCTTTTCTTTTTCTTTAATTTTGAACAATGCATCCTTAGAAAAGGAGCAGAGCAAACATAATTTTCATCTTCTAATAGATTATTATGACTCTACAGTGTAAAAACTGCTAGTATCCTGAAAACTAGAAAAACATGGAACTAAACCCTAAAAATGAATATGGATAGTAATTCCAGGTAGGCTGAGTATGGCACACACAGGCAGCATAGGGCAGAGAAAGTAAGGTGCACA
This sequence comes from Xenopus tropicalis, assembly GCF_000004195.4. Classification (NCBI taxonomy): domain Eukaryota; kingdom Metazoa; phylum Chordata; class Amphibia; order Anura; family Pipidae; genus Xenopus; species Xenopus tropicalis. Next base: position 41,359,668 of record NC_030680.2, read on the forward strand.
CACAGGCAGAGTAGAGCAGGGCAGATAGAACACACAGGCACAGAGTAGGGAAGGAGACGGGGAAACCTATCATGACTACGCAAGTAACTGATCATGACCACTTCAACATGAACAGTTTGTACTGCAGTTCATCTGAGGTGTGAACAGTGTGGGAGCCTAAAGTCTGAAGGCTTACGGGTGTAACAGAGTGGCTTACAGGTGTGAACATTAGACGGGCTTATAGGTGTGACCAGTACAGGGGTTTATAGCCTGAATCTGAGGTCTGAGCAATGCAAGGGGCCAGTTAATCATTACGGATACCATTTAAAGTTTACACAAAGTAAAGCAGTCATAGCAGCCAGACAGGTGGGGTGGGGCACACAAGGGGGCTGCCAGTTGGGCAGCACTGCATTATTGCATTTTACAGATGGGACAGCATTTATTAAAGTGTAGTAATTGACTAATTTTCCTATTTTCTTGTGATTCTGCTCAACTTAAATTTTACACTTTATATGTAACAGACTGTGCTTCTACCAATTATACTGTATCTTAATTATCATTACCAAGAGCTAGCATATGACTGGTACATGAAGTGGTGCTGAGTTTAATATGCTGTTTTATTACACTTTAACAAATATTCTTATTCTGTGACAACCTCTTTACGGCTGTATTGTAAAATCTAAAATGTTAGGAGAAAAAAAAGAGAAACTTAACACTTGAAAAGTGCACCTATATGTAAATATATGTCTTATATTTAGAATTTAAATATGGGATTAAATATATTTGTAATTTTCCTAATTCTAGGGAACTGACACAATCTCCACGAATTTCAGACCATATGGTGAGTTCAGGATTGCTATATATTTATGTATTTAAAACCAAAGGTGATAAATGCATGAAAGCTGATGGTTTCTGTGCCCTGTGGCTTATGAATAATATACCAAGTGCCCATCTGCCCACCCATTGAATGGGTAAAGTTACAGAGGAGAATAGACTGTTCACTTCTGTTACTACTTGCAATATTATGCACCCTTCCTTCAATGCTTAAAGTGATACTGACACGAAAAAAACTACTTTTCAAAATATGAATATACATAAAAAGCTACCTATAGGTCGTGTTGGCGGTTTTTCGCTGACAGGTTTGGTTTTGTAAGTAATTGTTACTTGAAGTTCCTAAACCTGACTGTTTTGCCAACCTGACTGTCCCTTCCCAACCTGTCGGTTATAGCTTCTAATGCTAACAGACAAATATGGCTGCCCATCATAGAGGAACAGAGGATCAGACAGGTAATGTAAAAGCATCAGGCAAATATTTTTATGGCAAAATTATAAAGTTCTTGTAAAGACAATGTTATGATAGATGTAAAAAAAAAGATTTACTACACTACACTTTCTGGTGTCAGTATCTCTTTAAAGAGTAAACATTTTTAGTTTAGAAACAAAAATATCAATCATCTTATCAGAAGTGATCAAAACCATTTTTGCATTACCCGGCAGATTCCTGTTTGAATATATTATGCTTTTATACTTGAATTTTAGAAGATTTGCATTGAATTTTGTTTGTTTACAATAGATTATTCAGTACTTATAACAATCCTCTCATAGAACACAATGGTTTAATCTGTTCTGTGAGGAGAAATCATTTAAAAAACTTTCAAACTAAATAAAAAATCGTATGCGATACTGACTCATTCTTACTAAAGGCAGTTTATATGTTTATATGTTGAAGGCAAATTATGAGTTACAAGAAGAGTTGTTATGTATGTTGCGCAACCAACAAAAAGAACTTTGTGATCTACGTCAAAATCAGCTGGAACTTATGAAGAAACTTACAGACCATATGGATGCAGTGCAGAGCTCCATAATGGGACATGTTGAACGTGTAATTGATACTCAGCAAGAGCAGGAACGTATCCTTTTAAAACAATAATGTAATCTATTCATAGATGACAAAAAGCTAAGTAATAAACAACTAGGTGCGAGGCGATTCGGGAAACCATTGGTCCACATTTTGGTGCACATCCTGATGCAGCTTTGCGTATGGACATGAAATTCTGCACTTCTGGGAGGCAGGGAGGTATGCCAGTATGAGACAATTTTGCAGAAGCAGGTGCCTTATATAGCAAACAGCAATCCATCATTGTTTGGCATTGGGGATTTTTAAACTGAGAAAAATCGGAGGTTTCGTTTATTTAACAAGAAAGAAATCGCCAGTGTGCGGTTTAACCCAAGCCTTCGTATTCAAGTGCTCAGGCTAACGTTTAATCTGGAGCTGGTTAGCTGCTAGAAAATATATATACAGTGAAACCCTAATTTTACATTCCCCGCCAATAAATAATTTCTCTGATTTTACTTTTTTTTTTTTCTAGTCTCCGTTAAACATAAAATGGGGGGTTTTAGTCATTATTTGCACACAGAGAAAATAATTGCCAGAGCACAAATTCTGCCTTTATAAATATATATTTTAAATTCACAAAATTGGCCAAAGTTTGACACAAACACCTAAACTATTCTGAGAGTCCTACATTGCCTATATTTGCACTGAATTTATGGTGCATTTCCAATCTTTAGTCCCTCAGCAAAAATGTCACTGCGCAGTAACAGTGTTGCACCTTTTACTTAGAGGCTCTTGTGATAAAAGAAGGGAGCTTTTAAAGGACATGTAAACCCTACATTTTCCTATCATGTATATAAGATGGCACATCTCCCCCCACCGAAACCACATCATTTGTGTTGCATGTATCCCTTCCGTTCGCCAGCACCATCACATTTTCCTAAAACAAATAGCAGCTTTCACCCGTTGGCCATTTTCCCTCTGACATCATCAGTGACATTTACATCAGCAAACTGTACATGTGAGCTGTAAAGTTCATGGAATGAAGAATGCAGTCTTACGGATCCGTGGCATAATGACCAAGTAACAATTAATATATAAAAGCCCTACAACCCCCCCCCCCCCCAAAAAAACCAAAGCTGCTACAAATACCACACCGCCCAGATTTAGATGTAATAGGTAAAACTAAAACCTTCCACAACTATATATGTATGCAGATATGCTTTTCTTTTTTGTATGTTACTTATGTCATAACCTTCCCTTTTTCTTTTTCCTGTTATTAACTTTGTTCAATTACTCAATAAACAATATGAGTTAAAAAAAAAAAAAAAAAAAAAAAGAATGCAGGCTTACACAGGCAGAATTTACTTTGATAAGAAGTCCTGCTTGGATTGAGCCCTGTAACAGTTAAACTGAGCTCGGGGGAAACATGTTTCTCCAGCAGAGTGCACAGCTAGAGCAGAGTTTCTAAGGAAACCAGCATTGCCATCTCTTCATTGGCTGCTTAACTGGAGGGTGTTTGGTAACCTGAGTTGAGAAAAAACTGAGCATGCTAAGTAGCTAACAGCTACTAAGTAAATTCCTAAGGGGTTAGAGAAGGAAAAGGAACCCTCGGTGATTTCGGGGATTCTGCAACTTTACTTTAACAACTCTCTGTCGCATGTGACTCTGGGACTTAGCTACAAGGGGTTATATTACACAGTAATATTACACACAGGTTAGACTAACATCAGATTCCCCAAATGTACCAGCAACTAGAACATCTATTTGCTACCCCCTACTATTAACGGGCAATAGAATCCTAGTATGTATACCTCCCTGCGGTCTACAACAGGTAGTATTTACCAATGCACAAATGGATCCCTCCTAATTGGTGGGTATAGGCTGACCTTGTTTGGTATAATTAGGAAGCATGTGATCTCCTTATCAATATGATTTATGAGGAAGTGAACCCTATAGCAGAGAGGGTATATAGAAGAAGATATGGATCCCCTGCAGCTCTAGGTCCACAGTTCCCTGTTCTTTGACCACATCCAAGAAACAACTGTACAGCTTCCCTGCCGAAATGATTTGGCTCTAAATTGTCTTCTAACCCAGATAAGTTTGTTACATTTCCACAGTCCCTTATTGCATATCTAATTAAATGTCTCTGCGGACCTGACACATGTTAGTTAGTGTTAACCCTTTACAATGCCAGGGCAGTACTGCAGTGGCATGACACTTACTGTTACCTGCCACTCCTGTTGTTCAAAGGTTATTTCAAGATTTGAAAGAGGCTGTTCATTTAAAGGAGAAAAGCCTAAAATGTTAGGCACCCCCAGTGACTTTAAAGGACATGTAAACCCCACACACAAAAATTTAATCAGTGAACAGCCTCTTTGAAATTTTTCAATACCTGCCACACTGGTTGTCCAGAGGTTAATAGTAAGGCTGCAACATCTCCTTAATTACTTAGATTTCCTTCTCCTCCTGTAACCTACTTGGCCCCCTTCCTCAGGAATTTGCTTTGGCTGTTGGCTTGTGGGCATGCTCAGAGGGCATTGCTGGTTCCCATAGAAACTCAGCACTAGCTGTCTGCTTCAGTTTTTTTCTCCTGAGCTCAGCTTTACCTACAGTGCTCAAACAAAGCAGAATATTTATCAGACAGTTGTGCCTGTGTGAGCCTGTATTCTTGATGAAATGTTTGCTGAATAAGGGTCTGTGTGTGTATGTTTGCAGATTAAATTGTATCTGATTATGTATCAGAGGAAAAATGGCCATTGGGTGAAAGCTGCTATTTGCTTTAGGAAACTGTGATGGTGCTAGCAAACGGAAGGGATATAGGCAGTACAAATGATGCCATTTGGGAGGGGGAGACGTGCCCAACTGATATACATTGTAGGCAAATGTAGGCTTTACATGTCCTTTAATTGCTTACCTGTTACCCTGGGCTGGTGCTCCTGAGAGAAGAAAACCGCACCAGCCCAGGGTACCTGCAAGCGAGTGTCTCCTCTTCCTGCTGTCTTTGTTTGAAATGTACATAAGATCAATAAGCATATTTGTTATTCTTCTAAATTGCTACGATCATTCAGAAAGGAGAGTTGAGCGAATTTTAAGTGACGGACACGAAAGGAATGGTCAGCTGCAGGAATACCTTTCACAACAACTTTCTCATTCGTTGTCTGGATCTCTTTGTAACCGTGTGGATAAGATCATAAGGGAAGAGATGAAAAAGACTATTTCTCAGTGTAAGTAGATATAATATTGTAGTAGTATTGTGGTAACCTTGGTTTAGAAATTGGTTTGTATTTTTACTTTTATGGAGAACTGTACAGATGTTACCTTGAGTGGGTATTATTGTGCTAATAGGGGATATAAGAAGTCCGAGCAAGGACTGCATCAATTAGCCCATGTGGTCCTTGATCCAAGTAATAGAAAATGACAGACAAATGCTGCTTTTAATAGCAACAATATAGACAAATTTACTTTACAAATGTATAAATGAGCATTGCAAAATTGCTTAGAATGTGTTTTTTTATTAGGCAATAAATTCTTTTTCACATGTCCTTAAAAATGTGGCATTGGACTGTCTCATGACAGCATATAGATTATTTTAAAAGTATTATTGAACTTTTGTCATGCGAAATTTTCAGATCCAATTTCCATTTCCCTATATACAATCTATAGGATGTGTAGTCCATTGTGTCTGAATCCTGTTTCTAAACTATTAATGCAAATCCATTTGGCTCTTTTGCCCTGAATCCAGGGTTCTGTTTGGACTTATGCCCAGATCACACCCTTTTTTGATGGATTCGGACAAATTGTAATCAAACTGAATCTGAAACCCCTGAAATTATATGACTATATTACTGAACAGTTGAACGTGACAATTTTTGTTCACGGATGACCTCCTTTTTTTTTTTTTTTTTTTTTTTTTTAATATAATATTCAAGTTTTTTATTTGGGTTCTGTACTTTATTTTGCAAAGCTTTTGCGTAGGATTCAGCATACAGACAAATTAAAACATTATGGAATTGTTGCAATCCTATTAATTGTACTAGCTTGCTTGTGGTGTATTCCACTTTGTACATGCTAGTCGTTAAAGCCTCCGTTTCCTCTATATAGTAGAACTGTCAGCAAATGTGTCCAATTGCAGGTGCGTGAACTGTACATAATATAGTTAAATAAGAAATGGAATAAAGAGATTACCTAGAAAATATATTCAGGTTGCATTGTTTAAAGATTTGTACAGAGCTGAAATGGTAAAGCACTATGAAGTACTTGTAGTAGGCTAGTGGAATCTGATTTATGTTATTTCAAAAGACAGGTCCATGATAGCTCAAATGAGGAATATGGCGGGCAGTAAGCATGGAAAGTGGAGCTGCTAAGCACAAGTTGGAAATAATTGGTGCAGCTAGTAGAGGACTTGGGGAAAAAAAAAAAAGTGTGCAGTATATATATTTTTTCAGGTAACAAAACAAAACAAAACAAAAATGAAGCAACAGTATACATTCGGTGTAGCTGTACATACTGAAGTGTGAATATTTAGTGCATAACATAGGTAAATAAGATTAACCTAGAAAATAGGTTGCATTGCATAGAGATTTGTGCATAGCTGAAATATTAACACTTCCCTTACAAACCTTTTTCTCGCCAAAAGATTATCAAACTTGGTACCCTTGTTCCTTGCCATATACTTTAGTTTAATTAGTGAAGTACATTATTGTTGTAGTCGTCCAGTTTAAAATAATTTCTTTCCTTTCTTGCACTACAGTCATCTGTGATTACCAAAAGATATAATGTATAGGAGAAAATATTAGTAAATGCTAGTTTTTTTTAACTAGGGTTTTAATTAATTGATTTTTATTGATGATCAGAAGTAAGTTAACAGTTCCATATAATATGACCAAATCCCATGTTCTGTGATTTACATTGGTGCAGCGTTTGTCTGTGACAGAAATTAAATATTAATTCTAACTTAACAGTAAGCTCTTAATTTAAATAATAATAAGCTTTAAAATGTAGTTACTAAGCAGCTTCCATACACTTTTACATAAATACAGAATAGAGTAGGGAGCAGAGAGAGAAGGAATGAAAAGGAGAAGGGAAGGAAAGAGGGATTAAAAGGAGCCTGGGGGAGGAAATAGCATGTAGGCCAAACCTCCCCCCCCCCCCAGCTATAAAGGCCTCCTGTACTTGGCCTGCCTTGACCTCCTGCACCTCTTCCTTATCGAATTTTCTGTAACTTAAAAAACTGCCCCTGTTGCAAATCCCAACCTAAAAATGCAGAGCAGTGCAGCTGTGTACCTGGGTGCCATCTTCTGTTCAATTGTAGAAGCTTTGGGTCTCACCGCCAATACGGACCCAGCATGCACAGTTGAAGTTGATTTCCTGATAGCCCCAACTGCGCATGCTCAAGCAGGGTCTGTGTCGGTGGTGAGACCCAAAGCTTCTATTATGAATTTTAGGTTGGGGTTTGCAACAGGGGCAGTTTTTTAAGTTCGAGTATTCCATAAGGGAGAGCTGAGGGGTGTAGAGGGGATCAGAGGATTCACAGTGCACACAAACAAGCCAAGGCACACATACATGCTAGGTCACATCAGCAAGTTAATGGATTGAGTTCTGTCTTTTGCTTCCACACTTCTTCCTGTAACAGTTAGAGCTTCTTTATTTCTGGTCATGTTATCTCTTAAGGGAACACACAGCCCATCACTTAATGGGGAAAGAATGTAGAAGGGCAATATTTACTGATATATATGTGTATGTATGTATGTATTCCATTTTGTTGAGATTCTTTAATAGGTCACTTAACATAATATAAACTATGTTGGTTAAGTATTCATTCTGGGGGTGTAGATTCCTTTTAACAAAGCAAAATTCGGCACCTATCTTCTTTTTCTGCACAAGCAGTTTTAAAAATATGAAACTGCATAAAAAAGGGTTTGCTAACTCTTTTAGAGCTGTTTTACTATAACTACATTTCTTTACAATTTATTTTGTACATATTTCATATCAATGTTTTTTCGTTTGCTAACTCAAGTAATTATACTGTTAATGGGCACTACAGTATATAAGTGCCACAACTGGTTTACTTACAGTTTACATATTCAGTAAATTTGTACCAAAAAGGGATTCAATGTAGCATCATGTTTCTTTTTGCTAAAGGTATTACCAAAACATTGGATCCAGTAACAGCGCAGTTGACTAGTACAGTGGCAGCAAAAGTTACTGCCGTGGAGGGGGTACTGAAGGAAAATGTCACCAAGATGGTTAAATCAAAAGTAAGTTTTACATGATGCCTGACTCAAAAGACACTACCCATTATATCTATATTCATATAGAATGATATCTCTATATCTATGATATATATATAACTATATTACACAAGTCATAAATTTCTTGTAAACAATATCCATATAAATGGTGACATAATAAGTCACATGCTAAAACTTGTGTATTGTATTATAATAAATAATGTACCCACTACATGAAAGGGGCAAGAGAACTTGCCTCGAGGCTATAGGAACAACATTTTCTTAAGAAGTGATGCAAGTCTTTTCAAGTCTCTTCAGAGGCTGCAGAATGTTGGCCCTAATGATGTGTTTAAAAGGATATACATTTGCCTAAAATACATCAGTCACAATTTATTTATTAATTTGAATATGTAAACCCTCTTTTCCTGGTAAAGCTCCCATCACTGCTATAAGGCCACCGGTAATTAATTTTTCACTTTTTTTCCAGAATGTTACTGATGCCATTGGTCGAGTAGCTGCAGAATCTCTTCAGGCAGTCATTCAGTCTTCATACAGAGAAGCTTTTCAAAGTATTGTTCTTCCTGCCTTTGAGAGGAGCTGTCAGTCCATGTTTCAGCAAATAAACGGCAGTTTCAAGCAAGGCACCCAGGAATGTAAGAAAGATTAATAATATACAAAAAGAAACTGGTATCATAATGTTGCATGAAACACAGCTCAAATCTAGAAATGTTCTTGAATATACAATTTCAAAACAAAAGGAAATCCCCAATAAATATATTATACATGTAAAGATGCTCACCAGGTGAAATGCAGGGTCTGGTTGGCCTGCAAGCGCCAAACATTCAGCCAGAGGAGCAGTACACCACATGTAATATAACCCAACTCTAACACTCCAAAAAGACAGGCTAAAACAGAAATCCTTACGTATTCATGCCTGCTGGCCCTTAATCATAGTCTGCCAGCAGGCATATAAGGCTTTCAATCCATGTAAAGACAGCATAACCAAGACCAACAGACATTGGTTTATAAAGCTGGTTATGTGGCACTGTTTTAAATGCTTTGTCACATTCCAAGTAGATACATCTACTGCAACCCCACTAACTTCCTACTGATAAACAGCAATTACATTTGAGATTCAGCCTTTATAACCCTTGCTGAATAAACACATGCATACATACCCTGGGGAAAATATTTTTAGGTAATTTCCTTTTTTTTTTTTTAATTTCTTAATATCTCCTGGCAAGATCTAAAATGATTAGTTTGGATTTGTAATCTTCCCTCATCACTACAATCAAAATTAAATTAGAATTAGCAAAAGAAGAATCCATATTACCCGCATAGCAGTTTTTTGTTTTTTTTACTTATTCATAAAAAAATTACTCGATAACTGAACAAGATTTTAGTTAACACTGTGTACAACATGGTTAGCAAAAATGGGTTGAGTTCCTTTTTCCTTACATGTGAAATAGGAATGAATGCTGTCCAATGCTATTCCTATTTTATTTGCTGTTTATTTGTGCACTTTGGGTTTATTGCTTTGTGAGCTGTGCTACTAATAAAGGAGGTTGGACGCATCTTATTCATTAATTTGTGCATTTTCCTAGTTAAAATATAGCATGGTCTTTTTAATGCTTCTGGTTGTAATTTGATGGCTGATGGTGCCATGAGAGTCCAAAGGTCATTTCTGGGAGGAATGTTGGTCTGTGAGGCTCCCAATAATGTGGATCATGAACCATTGTCTTAGTTGCATCCCAGTCTTTCCTTTGCTAACAACCCCCTTTTACTACACTACTACATATTTTTTAATTTATCCTTTGTATTTTCATAACCCTCCCCTCACAAATAGGATTTTATTTCATCCATTTGTTAAAATCCTCTGGGCTCTGGGTAAAGCACCAGTTCCCCCCTAAGGGCTGTAGCAAACTAACTATCCAAATAATTAACCAAAATAATTTAACCCTTTTATATCCTGTAACACATGGCACTGAATCACCCTCATAAAGTTATACTGTGAATACAAGATAACTAGGTATAACATACAAGCTCACATCAATCAGTATCAATTTTTGTTAATTTTTCTGATAAAGCAAGGTCTTAGTGCACATTTTCTACTTTTGATACAGATATGCAACAGCTAGAAGCTCATCTAAGAAGCAGAAAAATGAATGAGCAGGAAACACGTGACCCTCTGGTGACACAGCTCCAACAGATGGTAGATAGCCTTCAGTCCATAACAGATCAGCTGGCATCCAATATTGCTAGCAATGTACGCACTGAAGTTCAACACCAGATACACATTGCAGTGGGAAAGTAAGTTGTCCCCACTAATGCAGCATAACTAGACTGTTTTCTTTAAAAGGACATGGAAGCCCACTGAATTTTCTTCCCAGCTGGTGCTCTTTTTTTGGGGGAAAAGACTAAAGCAGCAGCCATGGGAACTATGTAGCACAGTGCCACAAGGCTAAATTACCTTCCTTTTCTAATCCTCTAGGTGGAATTATTTTGTCACCTATGCAGTACAGAAAAGTTTTCAGCAGTTAAAAAAAAAAAAAAAAAAATCCACGCGGCACTATGAATTTTCCCGGTTTCCAAAAAAGAGCCTGTGCTGTTTGTATCGGCCTGTGCTGTTTGTATTTTCCTGTTCTTTAAACATTTCTTTGGAGAAAAGACGATCTGCAGTAGGATACTACTAGCTTAAGTAAATTATAATTATATATTAGTCAAAATTATATTAATAGTTATAAAAGTTACAATTTGATGGTTGCACGCACTTCTCAATAGTACTTTTTCAATTTTATTGAAACCAGTTGTAATAATGGCTTATCTTCTGCCTAGCCTAAATGGAACTGGATATGATGACTGTGGACAGTCTTTATTATAGTTATTGATACAAGAGGTGGAGAGGGCTCTGCCCAAAATTGCTAGATAGGTGAACTCACTGAAACATTTGTGTACGGATTCACTAAAAGTTTCAATTAATATTTTTAAGCCATCATTTTAACATTTCTTTTAACATATCAAATATCCAACCACCTTTAAAAGAAAAAAAAACATAATTTTTGCCTATTGGGTTTTTTGTACCTTAAATTTTATTGATTTTACAGTTTCAACATATCATTATTGACGCACTTCCATGTTAGAAAAAGTTAGTTTGACATTGTCCTAATGGTACCTAGTCACATTTACATTCTGCTGCATCGGTAACGAAAAGGAAATATCTGTGTGCACCGTTGTATTATTGTGGATGGCCAATTCATATTCCATTTGTTTGACTTCCTCCACCTTGTCCTGTTGTGCAGCAATGGTGGGTGTCTCTTGTTGCTTCCATTTAAGGCTTATCAGTCCCTGGGCAGCTAAGAGGATATGATTAAACTCCATTTAATGAGGTCTCTCTTAATTTGTTTTAAAATTGGAGGATAATTGGCTTCATATTATGTGTCGTAGGATGTGGATAAGAAGATCCCTAAATATTTGATGTAATCTGTTTAGTTGTAGTGTTTTAAGCGTTTAAGGGGGAACATTTACTAACCATCGATTTTTAACTTTAAATTCAATTTGAATTTTTGTTTCAGAAAAGTTGTAGCTTTTTTTTTTTTTTTAGTAAATGAGTTTAGTCGAATTTGGAAATAAAAAAAAAAAAAGTTATGGAGTTTTAGCTAATCTGCCAAGGTATATGTAAGGGGAGAGCTTCAATTTTGGGTTCATTAATGTTCTATCCAAAAAGGGTTCCGTATTCTTGGAGGACTTTGTGTAAGTTAGGTAAGGATATATAGGGCCTGGTCAATGTTAGTAGCACATTGTCTGCAAACAGGCATAGGTTGTAATGTGTTATGTCTGTGTTTGAAACAAATAGCTATGGCTAGCAGTTCAATGCATAAAGCATACAGTGGGCATCCCTGGCTGGTTAAGGAGTGCCAGTAGTTTAGAACAACACAGCAATGTGTAAATACTATTCACAGTACCCTTGACTTTATAGTATTTTCAAAGCCTGCAGTTTCTTCTCATCCCTACTCAGTACTGTGTGCCCTAACCTCATTACCCAGTGTAAATACATGTGCAGGTGAACCTTATCAAGCCCTGCGTCTGGTAATTTTTACCTTATTATTCCCGACTAATTATAATGTGACCAGCCCATACATCATTTCTGACCCTGTCTTTAGTACTGCCTTTTCTGTGTATTGCCAGTAGGAAACCAAGCTTTGTGTTTCTTTGGCCTAGCATTATTCCAGGGTGCTCTTTGCTCAAGTCTCAACACAAATCTTTGCAAAGGAAATGATTGCACCGGGACCTGTGATGGGTGCTGCAAACTACTAGGAACTTTGGTGGCAATAATTTCTGTTAACTTGGTGGGTTTAAATGATTTGAATTTTTTTTAATTCTGTTTTTATTTCTATTTTACGGTGTCAAACATTTTTTTTTTCAACAGGGTTGTATTGTACAAGAAGGATACTATTAATCTAGTTTGTTTGCCATTTGCAGCATGCAGGACTCTATCCTATCACAGGTACAAAGAATCATCAAGGAGGAAGTGAGCCATGCTATGAAAGAGCAGCAAGCAGCTGTCACATCGAGCATTATGCAGGCTATGAGATCTGCAGCAGGAACTCCTATCCCATCCTCACATATGGATTTTCACTCCCAGCAGACTCACATCCTGCAACTTATGCAGCAAGGTCAAATCAACAAGGCTTTCCAGCAGGTACACATCTTGTTTAGAGAATGTTCTTGTTAATGTTTTCACACTTGTTAATGTGTTTCACACATTCCTTGGCTAAGCAGGTAAAATGATTTTGTTTTGCACAACGATCCTTGGCATGTAAACCTATGACTACATGACATGAGACACAAAAGTTGCAAAATAAAATCCTTTTAACTACCTTCCCAAGGCTATTGGCATATGCTTGCATTTTTGTAAGGAAGTTTGGTCCTACCCCTCTCAAGCTATGAGTTCAGGGTGTTGCACCAGAACCCCCCATATGGAGCAGTGAGTGGAATTGGTTCATATTCCTTTATTTGCAGTGGTTCCTGTCTTACACAGAGTGGCCCTGGGCATAGGTACCATGACATTTCCTTAATGCGCTAAAAAATATTTTTGTTTGTTTTTGGGGTCTTTTTGTGTTTTTTAAGGAAACAATGCAAGGGGTTAAGTGCTTTTTATGGAGCCATATACCATTTGTTCAAGCTTTCCTGGCATGCTTTTTCTTAAAGATATGGAATGCATGTCAGTGTACTATTTTTGTAACTTATAATTGATCACTTACATCAGAGGAAAGTGCAAAGTTCAGAAAAGGCCACAATCAGCCATTTTTTTTGCACTTTGCACACAGTGTTCTAGTCTTCAGGAATTGCAACAAGTCCATGTGCTCCTTTCTGTAGCAAAGAGACCTGCTGCTTTCCCACGAATACAGGACTGACTTTGTTAATCAGCGCCATATTTGTTAATAGCAGGAGCGGGGAGGCATGTAGGTGTCCCCCTCTCACCAGCTGCCCTCCTAACTTTTGCATCATTTAAACACTTTAAGGAGCAGCAGAGTACACAGGCTGAAACCGGGCCCTGTTTTACTGCCCTACAGCAGGCAGTGAGGACAGGGCTGGCCTGTGCCAGTTTTATGTCCTGGGGATCAATAAATCCGTGAAATAGTGCCTTTTTTATTACACACAGGGTGTAAAGTCTAAGTTTGCTCAGGAGCAGTAACCCATAGCAACCAACCAGCAGGTAGCATTTACTGGTCACCTGTTTAAAAGCAAACCTCTTATTGGTTGCTATGGGTTACTGCTCCTGGGCAAACTTCGTGCCTTTTATTAAATACGGGGTGTAAAATCTGCATCTCCTTACATTGGCTCTTAGTTCCCTTGGCACTTGGCGTTCTGCATATGCACAGTAGAGTAAAATATTGGGTATACTCTACTGCGCATGCACGAACAGGAATTTGCTCATGGGATGCTGGTAAGTAAAATGACAGCACTCAGACAGTTTTTTTCCACAGGCTGGTGCGGTTCTCTCCTGCTGCTGCTTTGTTGCTGCTCTGCTTTCTGTTAGTATTTTATGGAAAGCAACATTCTCCATCCAAATACTTTTAACTCTCATACCTAGAACCTAGACAGCTTTTGTAGATAGCCCCCATGTGTCTGTCTGCTTTAAATTCTTAACTTTATGTAAGATTTTAATGGTATCAGTACTGAGATTAAATGACCCCTGCATTGTTCACACCTTCAAGATATAATCCCATGTATTTTTCATACCTGTAAGGCCCTTTATTGTTCACACCTCAGATCAGTTACTTGTGTAGTCATGATAAGTTTCCCTGTTTCCTTTCCTACTCTGCCTGCCCTATGCTGCTTGTGTGTGCCATACTCTGCGTGCCCTATGCTGCCTGTGTGTGCCATACTCTGCGTGCCCTATGCTGCCTGTGTGTGCCATACTCTGCCTGCCCTATGCTGCTTGTGTGTGCCATACTCTGCGTGCCCTATGCTGCTTGTGCAGGTGAACCTGGCAGGGGTTTGTTCTGGGAGTTTGTTAGCATTTGCAAATAGTCATTATATGGTCCATAAGGTGTGTAATGATGTGCTGAGAGTTGCTGTGCTATCCACAGGGGAGGGGGGGGAGGAGGAGGAGGCCTCTGGTGAGCGGTTTATTTTTATGGGGGAAAAAGAACATCCCCTATCTGTCTGTTATCCCCCCCCCCCCTAGGGTTTTTTCTTCAGATAATACAACAGTCTTCCCTCATTGTTTAAATCTTCTGCCCCTTTTACCAGTTTAGTTGCACGTCTTTGCACTTTCTCCAGCTCATTAATATCCTTCTTAAGGACTGGAGCCCAAAACTGCACTGCATACTCAAGGTGGGGCCTTACCAGAGACCTATAAAGAACCAAAGTTATGTTTTCTATGCCAAATTATTCTTTATTTGCCACTGAGTGACACTGCCTAGAGTTACACAGCTTGTTATCCACAAATACCCCAGATCTTGCTCAATTAAGGATGCCCCCAACAACTACCAGTTAGTGTGTAACTTGCATTGATCTCATTTTCCAATTTAGTCAACTCTCTACAAAGTGGCAGCGTCCTGCATGAAACTTAGTTTTGCACAATTTCTTATCAGCATAAATACATTACTTAAAATTCCCATCTCCAGGTAATTAATAAACAAATTAAAAAACAAAGAGCCAAGGACACAGCTGCAGTACTCTGCTCCATTTACCACACTCTTTGTAATCTGACTTCATTCAGTTTTCTATCCAAGTGCAAATATGTTCCAAGCTAGTTTTTTTTTTTTAATGTTATAAAATAAGAAAGAAAGATAAAATATAGGAAGGCGGCGTTAAATGGCAACTGGTGGTGTATGGGTTGATCCACAAGTTTACCCTTAGGTCAGGCGAGTTAGAGCTAAAATTTGGTAGATTGTTGCAGGTTTGGTTTGGGTGCAGGTCAGACTGGGGAAGTACACTCTTCCTCCGCTCCTGAAGTTTCCCGGTCTTGGAACCTAACATGCAGAAGTAGCATACAGAGCAGAAAGATGTGGGTTGGGTTTAGGTCCTGTAATGGAAATATTTTGTGGGTTAGGGTTGGGAGTGTGTTAGGGTTGTGCGGGTCTGCTCATTTAAGATTTGTAGTGGGTTCAACTTGTCTGACTGCAAAAATTATTGCTTTTGTTTATCTCTGATGGCATTATTATATTATGAAATACAAGTTTTTTTCATTTGCATATGCATACTGTGAGAGAAAAAATGACAAGTATACAAAGCATGAGAGCCCCTCATTTTTATTACCTTTCTCTTTTTTGTGCTTTTCCTTTAAAAAAAACTATGTATAATAAAACCTCTGTACATGACAAATTGAACTGCTTCTGAAGATGACAATGATTTCCATGTTACCGTATTTTTTTCTCTGTCACAGGCACTGACAGCCTCAGACCTAAACCTTATCCTTTATGTTTGTGAGACTGTAGACCCACAACAAGTATTTGGGCAACATCCATGCCCTCTCAGTCAGCCTGTCCTTCTGTCCCTAATTCAGCAACTATCGTTTGACCTTGGCAGTCGTACAGAAATTAAGCTCAAGTAAGTTCATTTACCAGTATTAATCTTTGCCTGAAATGTATTGAGTTTTGTACACATTTGCAAATCCAAAGTGAGGAAAAAGTGGGAATACTGATTGAAAGGACCAGTACATACTGGTCATACAGTGCAACCTACGGTCGTAGGAGCCATTCGTAGATGTCAGTGGCATGTCATCTAGGGAGATATAATTATTTTTAAAAATGAATCAGCAGCTGCACTAAACCTTTTCCTCTGCAAAAAGAATCTCTGGGACTGTTACAAGTGAGGGAATACAGGGTTATGGGAGATAGCTCTTAGTACAAGTTGATCCAGGGACTGGTCCGATTGCCATCTTGGAGTCAGGAAGGAATTTTTTCCCCTCTGTGGCAAATTAGAAAGGCTTCAGATGGGGTTTTTTGCCTTCCTCTGGATCAACTAGTAGTTAGGCAGGATATATATAGGCATTATGGTTGAACGTGATGGACGTATGTCTTTTTTCAACCCAACTTACTATGTTACTATGTTAGGGGGTTTTGACAGCAGTATAGAACATGCTCGTTTTGTGTTGCATTCGATCACTTCAGAGAGAGGACCATTAGCATAACCATGTGTTTTTCATTTTGGGCAGTCAGTCTGCTGTGATGGCAGAGATTCAATGATGTGCCTGACTGTTAAATGATGAAATATCAACCTATACCTTAGTTGCATGTGTTACTATCACTCAGTTTCACAGCTTTCTGTAGTGTAAATAACAGCACTATGATCAACTGGTGTGCTTTTTATTTATAAATTACACTGTATACATTGCAAATAATTCACTCTACCATTTTAAATATTACCATTGAAATTTTTCTTCTACTCATACTTTTACTTGTCAGTATGACCCAAGTCCCATAATAGCAAACAGGGTTTCTCCTTCTGGGGTGCTATTCTTGTATCTACCACTAGGAGGCAAGTGCACATTTAGCAGTGCAAACGATTTTTGAACTAATTTGATCTCTACAGTGCTAAAATCTTCTCCAGCTTTCTGGTAACCTGCTTTTTGGAAGGGTAAGGGGAGTGTCAGAAATCATTGCCTCTCATATCTAATGTATCTGAGGCTAAAGTTCTTACTGTTTCTCACTGTATGTAATCATGTATTTGTGGTGCCACTACCAATGTCTCACTTTAATTTATTTTGGGTGCCACTACTTCTGCCCCTCTCTGTATAATGTATTTAGGATCTGAAGTTATTGTTCATAGTAGAAGATGTACCATTATTTACAATTGCATACTTTGTGTATATATCTATACACCCTTTACTGTTCAAGCTAATTGGGGCCATTTTCCCATAGTGTATTTTAGCTTTTGGAGAAATGCTTGAAGCCACCCTAAATTATTGGTAGTATAGTCAGTTTTGCCTATTTAAAAAACCTCTAAAATTCAGGACAATGCCACCAGTGCTATTAGCCTATAGAGGCACTATCAGTTCAGGCAGCTGAATCCCTTAGCAGAGGTGTCGGTGAGCTGATATCTAGTTATTGGAGCACAAGTCACATGGCTTTGGGTACCTGGAAAAGTCTAGACCCATGTCAAATTAAAAAAGCGCAAACAGATTTTTCAATCTAAAAACCAGAATTCTGCTGGAGCAGCACTAGTAACTGATGCGTTTCCCATGACACTATTCCTTTAACACCTTACCATTTTTCGTTACTAGTTATCTGGAAGAAGCAGTGATGCATCTAGATCACAGCGATCCTGTGACCAGAGACCACATGGGGACCGTTTTAAATCAAGTGCGGCAAAAACTTTTCCAGTTCTTGCAAGCTGAACCTCAGAATGCTTTACAAAAACCTGCTCGACGTCTGTTGATAATGCTACAAGGACTGGCGCTTCCTACTCTGAGTTAAAGATTTACACAATAAAAATATTTAATCATGATCCAAAATACCAACCTCTTCCAGCAATTCCTATTATCTCTTTCACTGGTTGGGATGGAAAATAATAGCATTTATTTTAGTATATGTCCTGCCTTGTGTAATATTCCAAGTCTTCTTGACTGATGAAAAAGACTTTTCTACCTTCCAGTTCTCACTTGAGCTGTATCATTTATTTGAATCTAAACACAGATTTTTACTTCACGTTATTTCTGTTTGATATTATATATCCTAACAATCATATTACAGAGTCTGGTATGTTTGACAGATTCATTGCTATCTCTATATTCCCTTAAACTGTGTAGGAGTTTTTCACAATAATTTGATTTCTTTTAAAATAAGTTTAAATAAGTCATAGAATTCTAAAAAGTTTATATTTTGTTTATCATTAGGCTGAATTTTAACTATTGTTATTTTGTGCCTGTATGCATACCAATAAAGCATCATCTTCATTCTAATATGGCATCTGGTTTCACAAAACAAAACCATAACGTTTTGTGGTTTTAGTCTCTCAAGATGTTTTTATGACCTGCCTGTCATTGGATGACACATTTTTAGATATGGATATGAGTGATTTAAAATGGGAACAGATAAAAAGGGCAGAGTGAGGGAGTGGTGGAGGAGATGGTGTTAAATGTTAAAAAAAATAATCGGCAGGATTTGGTGAAGGTGTGCAGTGAAGACCACTTCGCTGCCTTGCAGATCTGCTCTGGGGAGGCCGAATTAAAGTGTGCCCAGGATGCACCAAGGGCCAGCACCGATTTCTAATTTGCGCGCCCTCAGGCCGTCCCATTCTGTGCCACTCCCCCCGCCCCTTCCTTCCCGCACAGGCCTTGCCACAAATCCGGGCCTGCCAAGAATATGTTCCAGAAGTGAGCTGTTTGTGGGCCTGCAGAAGTGTGGTGGTTACCTTATTGTAAAATCCCTTCTTTGTCCAGGAGCTTTCAGGTTTTCAACAGCCATGCCATGACTGCTAGCTGCTCCAGCCCAGGATGGTAAGAGCTGCCTTGTACCAGTAGGTCTCAGGGGTAACGACCATGGCAGTGCTATTAACAGAGCTAATAAGGTTATTGAAAAAGTTGATTGAAAAAAAATAGAGAGATTAAGAAAAACAGAATAAAATGAGATTGGAGAAGAAAATATGGAATATATGGTGATGGAGATATTGAATGGCAGGTTATGTGAAGACAGAGAAAAATTAAATGCTTTGTTTTAGGAACGCACTGAATCCCAGATTTGGTTAGGGATTTGGGCCGAATCCAGCCTTTTTTTGATGGATTCGGTTTCGGCCGAACTGAATTCAAAATTTGCATATGCTAATTAGCATTCAGAAAGGGTTACATTTTAGGGAAAAAAATTTATTTGCGTGCGCACAGCGCTAACTAGGATATGGATTTGGTTCGGGATTTGGCAGAATCCATCAGGGTGGGTTTGGCTGAACCCAGAAAGGTGGGTTTGGTGCATCCCTACTTTGTTTACATACTTTTACTTATGTCTTTAAATAGTAAGAGCTGCATGTTGTAGCTACCATCATCCCCAGCTACAGTCAGGTGATCCCAGTGATGGCCAATAAAAAGGGCAACCATTTGGGAACTTTAACCTTTAAAGGAAGCAAGTGTACCATCCTGCCCGAATTCGAACCTGGAACCCACTGTTTGCTATGCATTTCCCTTGCCTCTCACTTATTTGAGTGGACTGCTGGGTTTACTTCAATAATGTTCTTTGTTCATTTCGAATGAACTCCTGCCTGGACCTTTACCTGTTTGACTTATGGATCCCGATTTTGTACTGCGCTGCTGTTCTGGTTTTGACCCGGCCTGTCTGACTCCAATTCTTGTAAGCTGCCTCAGTCTTCATCCTATGATCTGGTTCCCTTGCTTGTTCATAACATTTTAGACCTGGCACCACCCAATTAGTGGAGGGCTCCACCCAAAGCCAAAGGTGGCCGTTGTGAGCTGTGACCGGGACCTTGGCAATTGTTCTAGGTTTTGGGTTACCGGTCGTGACAGCATGTTGCAGGTTATACAGGAGCAGTGGCCATTTCCATGTTGTAGCTCCCATCATTCCTAACTAGTCAGGTTATCCCAGTAGGGCAAAGATTTTGGAGTTTTAACCTTTAAAGCAAGCAAGTTGCAGGTAAAACTTAGCCCCTATAAAATGTATAATGAATCGGTAGAATTCTTATTGAATCAGAAGAGTGAGTGTAGGACTGGCTAGACAAGGGATGACTTTGATTCAGTTGGCCAGCTTGAGTATATTGCAATATACTCAATTGTTTCAACTATGATTTAAAAAAAATATTTAAAGGTAAAGAAGTTAATAGTGAAAAAAAGGAAAGCTTTTAAGAAATATAAGTCAGAGGGGACAGTAGCTGCGTTTAATGATTATAAACACTATAACAAGTGTTGTAAAACAGCAATCCGGAAGGCAAAGATAGAAAATGAGGAGCGCATCGCGGCCGAGGCCAAGACTAACCCCAAAAAGTTTAAGTATATTAATAGTAAAAAGATGCAGGTTGAGTGTGTGGCCCCATTGAGTTATAATAACAATATGGTTA
This sequence comes from Xenopus tropicalis, assembly GCF_000004195.4. NCBI lineage: Eukaryota > Metazoa > Chordata > Amphibia > Anura > Pipidae > Xenopus > Xenopus tropicalis. Next base: position 41,380,224 of record NC_030680.2, read on the forward strand.
CAGCGGATACAGAAAAGGCAGATGTGCTTAACCAGTTCTTTTCTTCTGTGTATACAGTAGAGGAGCCATTGAGCTCCCACCCAATAGCTGCACTGTTGCCTCAGCTCCAACTACACAGTGGTTGGCACAGGATATGGTGCTTAAAGGGTTACACACGATAAATGTAAACAAGGCACCTGGGCCAGATGGAATACACCCTCGGGTACTGAGAGAGCTAGGGGCAGAATTGCAGTGGCCCTTGTTTCTGATATTCTCAGACTCGATTTCATCAGGTATGGTACCTAGGGATTGGAAGAAGGCGAATGTCATTCCCATATTTAAAAAGGGCGTAAGATCTCAGCCTGGCAATTATAGGCCTGTAAGTTTGACATCCGTGGTGGGCAAGTTATTTGAAGGCTTGTTAAGGGATCACATTCAAAATTATGTAGTGGAGAATGCCATTATGTGCAGTAATCAGCATGGCTTTATGAAGGACAGGTCATGTCAGACCGATTTAATTGCTTTTTATGATGAGGTAAGTAAGAAGCTGGACAGTGGGGATGCAGTAGATATAATCTATTTGGATTTTGCCAAAGCATTTGATACCGTTCCCCACAAACGACTGCTTTCTAAGCTAAGGTCTATTGGTCTTAGTGAAGTCGTTTGCACATGGATAGAAAACTGGCTACAGGATCGGGTACAGGGGGTGGTTGTTAATGGTACATTCTCTACTTGGAATAAGGTTCTCAGTGGGGTCCCTCAGGGTTCTGTACTGGGTCCACTTTTGTTTAATTTGTTCATAAATGACTTAGGGGAGGGTATTATAAGTAATGTATCAGTGTTTGCAGATGACACAAAACTCTGCAGACCAGTCAATTCTATCCAGGATGTGACATCCCTGCAGCAGGATCTTGACCAACTGGCAATCTGGGCAGCTAAGTGGCAGATGAGATTTAATGTGGATAAATGTAAGGTCATGCACCTGGGATGTAAAAATATGCAAGCCCCGTATACCCTTAATGGGACTGCACTAGGCAAATCCATAATGGAGAAGGACCTTGTAGATAATAAACTTGGCTGTAGCAAGCAATGCCAGGCAGCAGCTGCAAGGGTAACCAAGGTTTTAAAATGTATTAAAAGGGGTATAGATTCACGGGAGGAGGGGGTTATTCTTCCCCTTTACAGAGCACTGGTAAGGCCCCATCTAGAATATGCTGTTCAGTTTTGGTCTCCAGTGCTCAAACGGGACATTATTGAGTTAGAGAGGGTCCAGAGAAGGGCAACTTAGTTGGTAAAGGGTATGGAAAGTCTCAGTTATGAAGAAAGACTGGCCAAGTTGGGTCTGTTTACACTGGAGAAGAGGCGCTTAAGAGGTGACATGATAACTATGTATAAATATATAAAGGGATCGTATAATAACCTCTCTAATGTTTTATTTACCAGTAGGTCCTTCCAACGTACACGAGGGCACCCACTCCGTTTAGAAGAAGGGAGGTTCCATTTAAATATTCGGAAAGGATTTTTTACAGTGAGAGCTGTGAAGTTGTGGAATTCCCTCCCCGAATCAGTCGTGCTGGCTGATACATTATATAACTTTAAGAAGGGGCTGGATGGATTCTTAGCAAGTGAGGGAATACAGGGTTATGGGAGATAGCTCTTAGTACTAGTTGATCCAGGGACTGGTCCGATTGCCATCTTGGAGTCAGGAAGGAATTTTTTCCCCTCTGCTGCAAATTAGTGAGGCTTCAGATGGGGTTTTTTGCCTTCCTCTGGATCAACTAGTAGTTAGGCAGGTTATATACAGGCATTATGGTTGAACTTGATGGACGTATGTCTTTTTTCAACCCAACTTACTATGTTACTATTTTACCGGATAAACGTTATTGGAATCAGAATTGCTTCCTTTCAGTTTGTTGGTTCTAATTACTATATCTGAATCTATGAATTTCTACCAAGGGGAATAGAATGAGGATGTAGTTCAACATTGTTCATACCCAATTTATATAAGTGCTAAGTGCAAATTCAAAATACTTATACATCCCACCCATCCAATTGGGTGTGAACAATGTTGACCTACAACTCCCACTATATACAGTATTTTCTAATCCTCATTGTAATCCCATGAATGACCATATGGGAATGTTTTTATACACATTTAAGCACAAGCGTTTTGAATATACACTTAGCATTTATATAAATTGGGTGTGAACAATGTTGAACTACCATCTATTAGGGATTCTATGAAAAAGAGCAGGGTTTTCCCAGTCAAGGCTTTGTGTAGTCTTAAGGTCAGGTTTCTGCTCTTGGGATCACAAAGGGCTAACTGGAAGAGGAACATACTCAGTCGTCATGGAGCAAAGTGGGAATATATATTGTAGCTGCCTTCAATAATAATTTCAGGAAAGCAAACTTTCTGTTTAGCTTGTGGGCCTTATATATATTTGTTCTAGCTAATTATCAACTTTACAAAGCAACACTAGGGGGGAGATTTACTAATCCACGAATCCGAATCCCGAAAAGGAAAAATTCGGATTGGAAACGAAAATTTCACCGTCTTTTCGTCGCCATCGCAACTTGTTCGTATTTGTCGCGACGTTTTCGCCACCACCACGACTTTATCGTATTTTGCGCGATATTGTCGCCGTCGCGATTTTTTCGTATTGAGCGATTGTAAACGGCGGAAAAACCAATCCGATTTTTTTTCGCGACGGCAATGAAAAAGTCGCGGAAAATATACGAAAAAGCTGCGACGGCGAAAAAGTCGCGGAACATACAAAAAAGTTGTGACGGCGACGGAAATGTCGCAAAAATACCGATCATTACAAAAAACACATTCAGACGCCTTCGGACCGTTCGTGGATTAGTAAATCTGCCCCTAGGGATGGGGGGCATTTAGTAATGTTAATCATTTTTTTTCACGAGCCATGTTTTTTTGCGCTAAAAGTTTTTTTTTGTGACAAAAAATTATTTTTTTTTCGTGATCTTTTAATATATGACTAGATATTTGTGGTTTTAGTAGAAATTAATTTAGTTGTGGTTTCAACAACCTCTAAAACCACAAAGATCAGAATGTTAATAAATCTGCCTCCTAGAATTTAGTAGAAAAGTCAGTGCGAAATCCTAAAAATTCAGAGGGGGGGGACCCTTCCAAATAACAGCGTAGACCCCTATAAAAATAGCCAACTGAAAAAGTAGCATGGTAGGCATGCACTACCCAGTACTCCTTAAATGAGAATGAAAGGTTAAATCACCAGGGGGTGCCAAATGTTATGCAATGTTCTAATCACTTACTTCTGATACCCCAGGCTTTGGCTTTTTACTCTACTGCACACATACACACCCGGAGCGAGGAAGGAAGTAGCAGGAAGAACACTGAAGCAGCTGTAGGGCTAAGCTGCCGCAAAACCCCCGCCATAGATCTTATTAAACTAAAGAGGAAAGGGATAACCTAGATATTCACTACATATGTACTTAGTTGATCCCTAAATTAACATCTCACTTACTGGAATTATGTAAGTCCTAATTAGGTCATACACTTGATAAAGGGTATTGATCCAAAACATGTTGTGTTACCACTACCCACAATAAATGTTTTGCAGCAAACCTGCTGAAGCTTTTCTACTATTTTTTGGATTTCTAAAATTCTATTTGGTTGCAGCACAGAACAACAACTAGGAGCTAAAGCTTTTTTCACAAGTATTTCACCGACAATTTTTATAACTAGGTCATACGTCATAAAGGTGCAGTCTGTGACAGACCCTGAGAATCCACAGTCTATCCAACTGCTGGTTAGAAGTACTACAAGTGACAACCTTTGGACAATTAGAAGATGTGGTTGGGGACTAGTTTGGGGTATGGGTCGGTAGATTTTTAGTATCCGAGGCCCTTAGGTTTTATTCACTGTAGTGTCCATCACTTTCTACATTGAATGATTATTGGCTACTATGAGCTATCAAGCACCAGGGAAGCTATTATCAGTTTATGGAGACAGCACACTGACATGTTAAGTGACTAATAATTTTATTTATAAATCTAGCACAATCATTGCCTGCTCCAGGTTAGAAAAGAACAGGAGATCCTACCCGCACACCCTTAGCTCTCCAAAAAAATAGCGCTCGGTGCACACTGCTCGGAGGGATCGGCACCCTCCCGAATTCCAATAGCCACAAAAATGCACTGGCACTCAAAGCTGCAAAAATGGGACAAGCCCTTTAGAAATCTTTATTGCGGAGGTGCAACGTTTCGGGGCACAATATTGTGCCCCGAAACGTTGCACCTCCGCAATAAAGATTTCTAAAGGGCTTGTCCCATTTTTGCAGCTTTGAGTGCCAGTGCTTTTTTGTGGCTGCTCCAGGTTAGCACATATTTATTTTTTTTAAAGAAGCAATTCTAATACAAGCAAAGCACCTGCACATCACAATGTAATATATATGCTAAATGGAGTTAATGGGCAGTTTTATATGTTTTTGAGATGTCAGTTACAGTGAAGGGTGTGTTTGTGATTCTAGCTGATATGAAGATCACATGTGTGTAAAATGAAAGACCAGACAGGGCTGGTTACTAATCCCAGTCAGGCCCTGTCTGCTGAACTCCTTTTACGCTATATGTGTGTTATTACATATGCAGATTTAACTGTTCTCTGGTCCTGCAAATTACCATCCCAGCAAATGATGAACAGCGTCATGTAAATTAATATCTGTGACATAATGTGAAAGGCAGCGATTTGGTTAATGTCAATAAAGTCTGTAGAAATTACATGCTATTCCATGAGGATTTGAAGGGATTAATCGGCATTAGGCTGTATTGCTGCTGAGAGTTTGAGGGTGAAGGCAGAGAGAGCAGATTTACTCTACTGACGTTTAGAAGCTGCTATCGGTCTAACCTTTATATTTCAGTGCTGTTAAAACGGAATTTTCTACAGTTTTTATACTTTCTGAAAATATATAGTAAGGGACTAAACTGACCAAACTGAACAGAAGAAACTCACTATTTAATTTTTAAGACAACTTACCAGTTGTAATTCACTAAGGGCCAAAGTCTTAGCAATCAGAACAATCGTCTGTTATTATAACCTTTAAAAAAATGACAATTTCCTTCTGGGGAGAACATTGGATCATGCCAGTCTTACTTATACAGCTAGGTAAGTAGCACAGACCTTTTTTTCAATAATGTTGTCAGATGTATGTATGTGTATGTATGTGTATCTTGTATCATTGCACTGCAATGTATGATAAAGTAATGCTACAAACCAGATGGACGAAGAGTGCAATAAATAAATATGAAGAGACACCATTGCATACAGTACATTGTCATGTGCTAGAACAGACATAGGGAGAAGGAGGTCCCTGATCTGTACGGTTATAAACTAAGATGATTTTAGTAGTATTGATACTGCCTGCTTGGTTGACGTTTGCATAATTTATACAAAGTATTTAAAAAATGGCTGTTTTGGAAATGTTCCAATACTAATTATCTAATGCACTTTGCATTAGACAGAAAGTATAAAAAAAAAGACACAAAAAAAACCTATGTTTTTGTTTTACTGCGAAAAGATTGAAGATTGTTTCCCAACAAAAGTATCCCATTAAATTTGCCACAGACTTTACTTGGGTACAACTAACTAGTGATGTTTTGGTAACAAAACTCACAGCTACAAAACCTAATCCATAGTAATACATTAGTAACCCTTGGCTGCAGTGGCTGTACACATAAATGTATTGTGCTAAATGATATGTTAAGTATTTATTTAATGTGTTTATATAGCACCAACACATTCATTTGTTTTACGTTCTGTTGGCATTTCTCAAACTTTGTTGCCTCAATTATGAGTCACAATAAAGTTTCAGCCGAAGAAAATAATTTGCTTTGCTTCTTCATAGAGTATTTCTACGTTTGCTTTACTGAAATAGCTCCTGTCTTTATGCTAGTTTTTATGCTTGTATGGCCAAGCCAGTAGAGTTTACAAGATAAAACAATGTATTAAAGTTATTCTGTGTTGGGTTAAGTAAAAATATATGTATCAGTAATGTTTGGAGACACCTAAAGCAGTAATGGGCATTTTGGTACACCAGCTTTAAATGTGTGAGGCCTGGGGGAAACGACAAAAATCTTTTATCTTATAGCATAATCCAATGCTCAGTATAGTAACACATCAATGTTTTTATTGTATTGTCCCCTTGTATATCACCTTATATAAGTGTTATATAATTATAATGTTACATATTTCCTCTTCACTAGGGTAAAAATCACAATGAGCCCTTCTATACTCTCTATCAATTTCTCTTCTTTGTACATTTTCTTTTTTATGAATATTTCATGAATATTTTTCAGTCCAAAATTGCACTGCATATTCTACTTGGAAAATCTAAGTAGACCACATTATATACATCAATTGCAGCCCCACTGTCCAAGTTCCTACTTACTTCATCAGAGAAAGCTGCGCTATTTTTATCTTTGAAGAGCAGGTACTTTATTGTAATAAAGAAAAGAGCTAATTAAGCACAAAATATATCCATACCTTAAGCACATTTATAAAATTGTTTTCATTAACTATGCTGGTTATTGTTGCTACATCTTGCTTATAATGTGCATGTGTGTGGTGTAGGATCAGAGGATGGATTGACCATTTCTACTCCACACTTGCTCATAATGCACATGCATGTATCCCAACATGGCCGTTCTCTCCTGGTGTGGGGGGGGGGGGGGGGGGGCAGAGTGCTTGTGCAGGATACTTCGCTTAAAAAATGCAATTGATTCCTCAGTCTGGAGTGTGGGCTCTAAAAGACCTAATGCCCACCTTGCTACACCAATATCTTAGTCATGCATTAATCTCCCTCAATTCCCGCAGCCTCTCTAACATAGCACATGGCATGGGGAATATACCAGGGAAGTCCTTGCCTTCAACTTCTCACCATGCTTTTCTTTTTATGGACTCCCCTCCTCTTTCTCTAACTTAGCAATTGGTCCTTTATTTATTGTTTTTGAATTATATAGCTATATGTTCAGCAGCTCTCTTAAGCCTAGCAACCATGCAGTGGTTTGAAAGAGAGACAGGCATATGAATAGAGGAGGGGCCTAAATAGAAAGAAAAATGATGAAAAGTAAAAGTAACAATAACATTGTGACCTCATAAAGGAATAGTTGTTTGCATGCTAGGGTCAGTGACCCTCATTTCAAAAGATGGAAAGAGTCAGAAGATCATTTAAAAACCATAAAAAATAAACAATGAAGACCAATTGAAAAGTTGCTAAGAATTGGCCATTCTATACTTTAAATTAACCTGAAGGGCTGTGATCACCAATTGAGTAAGGTTTTTAGATTCTTTTTTAATTTGAGCCTGAGCACTATGCCTGTTCTTGTTCTCTTGTTCCTAAAGCATCCTTGTACTTTAAGTGACTATAGACCTGTAGCATTGACTTTACATGTCATGAAGGGACAGGAGTGATTAGTTCTGAAACAACTTTGGGCTGAAATAGGGTATATGGGATTTGGAAGAGGTAGGTAGTTACGTATGGTAAGTTTAATTATGTAAACTGTTGCGTATGAAAGTTGACACATGGTTAGTCCCTTGGATGATTAACTCAATGGTCGTCCTCCATAAGGGGAAGCGGAAAGGGACAGGAGGCTGAATATAGGAGGTTAAAAGATAGCTTTGTGGAGAGGTGCCAGATACATTATTTACAACTAAATGTGTTTGAAAACAATTAATTGGGAGTGGATTTTAGCAAGTTCCAAACTGGTTTTGAAACGGTTCATATTAGATGGATTGAAGTGGATATTGTTGAGGAATATAAGCACCTGGGCATTTTTTTGATAATAAGATGGATTGGACTAAAAATGTTCAGGTTTTGTATAAGAAAGGTATCAGGGTTATTTTTCCTTTGGAAGATTAAGATCATCTAGTGTATGTAGCACACAATGCTCTTAATGATTTATCATCGGTGGCCATGTATGTTTGTATATATATATATATATATATATATATATATTTCTCAAAAAATTATGTGCACTCCAGCGTAGATCAATTAGCTTTATTAATAACTTACATAATAGCTCAAACATCAACGTTTCGGTCCGGGTCTAGGACCTTATTCATAGGCGGATTTTCCATAAGGCTAGGGTAGGCTAAGCCTCCCCAAACCTGCTTGGCACATGAAAAAAAAAAAACGAAACAAAAAAAAAACCACCTTACTCCGTTTCTGCACTGTCCTGGAAATGAGTTCCTCAAGCCCGTTTTGCTGTGCTCCGATTGGATCTTTCTTTTTCTGGATTCTCCAATCAGAGCACAGCTTCCTTGACAGACAGTAAAATTGACCAATCAGAGCACAGATGCACACAGGGATCGGGAAACAGTGCAGAAATGAAGATTGAAAAGAAGAATCTGCAGCTGTAACTTTACCTAAGAACCAACTCTCAACTTTTGCTGCAGATTTCATCCCACAGGTACTATACACAGGCACTATACACAGGCACTATACCCAGGCACTATACACAGGCACTATACACAGGCACTATACACAGGTACTATACCCAGGCACTATACCCAGGCACTATACCCAGGCACTATACCCAGGCACTATACCCAGGTACTATACCCAGGCACTATACCCAGGCACTATACCCAGGTACTATACAGTTCTAAAGAATCACTAGCTGACATTAAATTGTTTTTTGCCTGACCTGACATCTATAATAATTTATAATCTATCCCCTACCCTAACACATGGAGGGTAAGTTAACTCTTTCCCTCTGAAAAAGCTCATTGTGTGTTTATATATTTGTTGTTGTTTTTTGCACTTACTATTTTTTTTTTATTTTTGTCATTGTTTTGTTCATTTATAGTAAGTTACAGTGGGGCCAATGCTGTGTATCAGTGCCAGTGTTATAGTGCCAGGGCCTGAATATCTGCCATCTGTACCCACTGCTTCTCACTGTATATAATGTGCTGGGTTTGTAAATACGGACTGCGTCTCACTGTATATAATGGGGAGTCAGTACCCACTGCCTTTCTTGCTATAAAACTAACATTAACACATCTAAAGGGGTGGTTCACTTTTAAGTTAACCTTTAGTATGTTATAAAATGGCCTATTCCTAGCAACTTTGCAATTGGTCTTCCTAATTAATTTTTTTGAATAATTTGCCTCTGTTCTGCCTCTTTCCAGATTTCAAATGGGGGCCAAAAATATTGCTCTGTGAGGCTACAATTTTATTATTATTATAATTTTGTATTACTTATTTTTCCAAGTAGGCCCCTTAACTATTCATATTCCCATCTCTTGTTTAAACCACTACCTGGTTGCTAGAGTAAATAAGACCCTAGCAACCAGATAGCTGCTGAAATACCAAATGGAGAGCTGCTGAACAAAAAGCTAAATAACTGAAAAACCATTAAAAATAAAAGTGAATTCGAATGCGAACTACCCCTTTAAGCTAACTGATCACAAACACAAATGTTTGCAGATCCCCTAACAGAAGTGCACGTATGAATACTTTTACATCCTAAGCATTTTAGGGTAAAAAAAAAAAAAGCACCCCCACCCGCACTTTTGTACAGTATCCCTGGGAGTCAGTGGGAACAGCAAGAGGTAGTTGGGAGGTTAATTTTTTACACCAGCAGCGAATCCACTAAGTGTCACATTAGCTTTAGGTCAGTCTGTGTATGGGCCATCTTTAGCCTCCCCAAACAAAAAAGTCACCCTCCGCCTATGACCTTATTCACGATGTCAAACCCCACTGGGGGTGGGGTACAACCCTATGTAGCACCCACTCATTTTGCCTAAAGGATAAATTAAAGGGAGTGCGAACCTATTGGTGTATTATATATATATATATATATATATATATCTCTTCTGAGAGTCAATCTGCACAATACATGAAGGCCCCACTAAGTGGATGCTCCGTAAGCACCCACTCTTGCAGTACCCCTTAATGCTGTATGTCACCCCCTTAGAGTTTGTAATCTAGATTTGAAAAGGAAAACCCAGCTGCATCTCTTACAGTAAATGCTACCTGGAAAGACTGCTCCACATTAGCATATATGTGACAAGACACAAATTGTGCCAACAAATCCACTAGTGTCACCTTTTATGTTTGCAGCACCCTTATCTTTTTATTGCTTGTTTGACCGTAACTCACATGCAACACTTGGGGGCACATTTACAAAGGCACGAATGCTTGAGCGTTCATGCGAACGCTCCGAGCGTATTTTCGCCGATGTCCGGACGACATTTTCGCACGCCGCACGACTTTTTCAGACGCTTGCACGAAAAAATCGGAAAGGTTTTACCGCTGTTTACAATTGTTCGGTACGAAAATTTTGTGACTTTCGGATTGCCAATACGATATTTTCGTGACTAATACGATTTTTTTGTAAGCATTTTCGTGAAAATTGCGATCTTCAGAAATTTTCGTTTCCAATCCGATTTTTTCCCATTCGTGATTCGGATTCGTGGATTAGTAAATGTGCCCCTTGGTTTACAGCTGCCACACTGACCATGCATCCTTAACTTATTGAGGTTTCAAAACCCTATTCAATGTATGACTCTCTGTATGACATTGGGGAACTATCTGTTTCTGACTAAACTGTTCAATTGCCCTCTGTATAAGGGATTGGGGATACCCCTTTGGAGAAATGTTGTAAATCTTTTTTTAATGTATTAAATCTCACTCCTATTTGAATGGAATTTTTAACAAGACTCTCAACCCAGGCTAACTTATTTCATGATAATGGGCACTTGACATGAAATGGATGATAACTCCAAAAATAGAGTTGGGTCCTGTCAGTATACTTAATATATAAATCGGTGGGGGGTATTAGATCCACCTTCACCCCCATGAGGAATACATTGTCAATGCACCTCATCCACACTTTACAATATTTATATATGTGGGTGCAGACATAGATTTGGGGGAATAGGGGGTGGCAACATACATTTCATTCTTGCCCCAAACCTCTGGCCTCAAGCACTGATCAATATGGTGTCTGGTTCTAGTGTCACATGGTATGTTATAATATGTGCATAATATTATTAACATCAACATCAATCATAAACATTATCATATGCCATCATTATCCCCTAAAGTGAAGGAAAACATCTCACTATGCAACCTATACACCATAGGTGGGGGGTGTAATGAGGCTGCGACCACAAAATTCATATACAAAGAGATGCTCTGCACTCTCCAATAATCAATAAATATAAGATATTAAGACAATCTGTCCATTCGGGAGTTTTAACCTTGAAATCAAGCAAGTTGCAGATAAAACTTAGTCCCTGTTGAAAATGTTTAATGAAGCAGTAAAATTCTTAATGAATCACATGAAATTGAGAGTAGGACTGGCCAGATTAGTTGGCCATCTTGAAGTATATTGCTATATATGGATAAACAATCCCTGTTTTGCCTAAAGGGGACAACATTGCTTAGTAGCTTAATTTTCAAAACGCATCAGTTAATAGAGCTTCTCCAACAGAATCCTGCATTGAAATCTGCTTTCAAAAATGCAACAGATTTAATATTTAATTTTTAAAGTTCACATGGGGCTAGTCATATTCTTCATTTCCCAGGGTGCCACAGCCATGTGACCTGTGCTTTGATAAACTTCAGTCACACTTTACTGCTGAGCTGCAAGTTGGAGTGATATCACCCCCCTTCCTTTCCCCCCAGCAGCCAATCAGCAGAACAATGGGAAAGCAGCTCCCAGTAGATATCAGAATAGCACTCAATAGTAAAACCCAAGTCCAGCTTGGGACTCCTCCAGTTACATGGCAGTAGGAGAAAAAATAGGTTATCTCAAAGCAGTTCTAATGTGTAGTACTGGCTCAGACTCAGACACAATGCACTGAGATGGCTGCCTACACACCAACTAAAAAATATACAAAATCCCTTTAATGTATTCTATGTATTGATTATGGGTGAGTGCAGAGGATCTCTTTTGTCCACATCTGGGGTGAACACATTGTATAAAATACAAACAACTTTGTTTGGCTAAAAAAGGAATGATACGTTTCCATGTTAGGGGTGCATGCTGTGCAAATTTGTAAAGGGTGGTACCATAGATGTACCTGAAGAGGATACACGGATTAAGGTACAGGGTTATTATAACTGTTTGTCCAAGTTTATGGTTTATGCTATTTTTGAGTTGCCACTGCCACACCATTGTATGGTTGTTGGACTAGACCTAAAATTTCCAGTTGTGAAGGTCTAGAGGATTTACAGATTAGAAAGTTTATCGCTAAAGGGTTTTAACAGAGACTGCAATTTGTTTAATTTTTTTGTAGTATGTGTGAAGGGTACCTTTTATTTTGCATAAAAACTTGGAAAATGTTATATGAAACAATAAGGCACTTTTATAGCGTGTAGATTGCACAGTGAGATTTTTTTCCTCTCCACTTTAGGGGTTAATGATGTAAAGAGGGTGGGAGGAGTATATGGCTGGTTGGGTGTGGATGCATGCACATCTTATTAATGTACCATGTGATGCTATTATTTCCGAAACACTGCAAGACTGTCCTATGGCTTGATGAAGTAATAATGAAGTCTTTAGCATACAGCAGTTAGTTTTTTTTAAGTATTCTCTGCTAGCACTGCTGTTGAACTATAACTTTCAGTTACAAGTGCTTGTGCAGCAAGGTCAAGGAACTATTCTCCTGAAGAAAAGGTATACTTACCTATTAAATTGACTTGATAAGACAATTAAAATTAGTCACAAATCGATAATCTTATAAAACTTCCACACGGAAAAAGAGGACAAATCTACCAATTATAAATTAGCCCATATGTGTTACCATTTACCAAAGACAAACTTTCCTAAAACCCCCAAATTCTACACAGGCCAATTTGAAAATTGAACTTCAACTCAGAAGGCTCTCAGTAAGATCACTGCTGTCGCAAGTAAGCTTAGAGAAATAAAGTAACGTTACATTGCTAAACTCATTTATTCAGTTCAGCTATTTGTTCAGTGAAAACTGCACACACACACATATATATATATATATATACACAGTATATATCCCTTTTGAATAACTGTACCACTTTAGAGATTCACCAATCTCTTGGCACTGTACCAGACGTTAAGTAAAGCGGTTTGACAACCAAAGAGCTAAGCTCCTTTAATACCCAGGGATAAATACCATCAGGTTCTGACCTTTGTTTAATTTCACATGTTTTATTCTCTTTTGACCTTCCTTCAGTCAACCAGCTATTTAAAGGAGAACTAAACCCTAAGAACAAATATAGGTAGAAATGCGGTATTAAATATTTAATAACTTTAGTTAAGGTTTAGTTCTCCTTTAAAAATGAAGCCTTTATAAAATAGTCTCATAGCTATGTAAACAGAAGACAAAAATCAGTTTAATTGGTACCTGTCACCCACACATAAAATCCCAATACATCCACACCTGTCTCAGGTGCGGTCATTTACTTTCCCCCTCTATTCAGCACTTTCTAGATGTCGCTGCACTCCTTACACACTGCCTCCCACCACAATTTCTATAATTGTGAAATCAGATAATGGGCATCAGGTCCCCCATTCTGTTGGGTTGTTGATTATTGGTGTAAATGCAGTAAGGAAAGTTCACTAACATGATGGAAAAGGATTTGGAATAATTTCTTATGGTGAAAGGTCCCCCTTTAAAGAATAAGTAAACCTTTTTTTTTCATCAGTAAAATTACTCTAAACAGCCTCCAGAATTACCTACCTTTGTCCCAGCATTCTGTCTGACCTGGTTCCTCAGTTAAAAGCTGATCATTTCCTTTGCTTCCTTGTGCATAGTGAAGCCCCGCCCCCACTTCCTGTTCCGTTCTCTCATCACTTTGACTACTGTAGTCGAAGTGTAGAGCCTTCTGCACATGCCTGGAGGCAGCAGGAGCCAGTCTGTGCATGAGCAGGTTTTTTTTTTTTTTTATGAGAGACCTAAACAGGAAGTGGGGGTGGGGCTTCACTCTACACAAGGAAGCAAAGGACAAAGGTCACTCTCAATGCTGTGACAAAGGTAGGTAATTCTGGAGGCTGTTTAGAGTAATTTTACTGATAGAAAAAAAAGGTGTACTTATTCTTTAAAGGAGAAGGAAAGGCTAATAAAGAGTTCATCTCAAGCTGCAGGCATACCTTCAGTTCTCTCAATAGTGCCCTTAAGTCTCCCCATATTTCTCCCGTTCAGATGATCAAAAGCCAAACAGGAAGAGAAAACGCTGAGCTGTGTAAAGAAAGTTCCCATAATGCCACGCTCCTGCACCGACACCCAGACCGGTGTACATGCTCAGTTAGTTAGACTATGAGGAAGCTTCCTGCTGATTGGCTCAGATCCACATTCCTAAGGGGGAGAGTGAGTTCTTAGCATTCTTGAGGGAGGGGGGAGCAGCAGAAAGGAGAGAGCTGAAAGCTGCATGTCTCTGGCAGAGGAAAACAGACACAACTAATCTTTTGATAGAGAACTCAGTGCAGCTTTTCTGTGAGTGCTTATGGCTGTATTTACATAGACCTTTCTGATAAAGCTTACTTAGTTTTTACCTCTCTTTCTCCTTTAAAACGTCTTCTTTCTCCAAGCTTTCAATAACAAACTTACCTTCCTCTGATCCCATATGTTACACACTCCCATGTTTAACTTTCTATTAAGCCTTAAATGATTTGCTTTCCCAGATCTTACAGTGCTTATATGGCAAATCTTGAGAGATGTTAGTTTTGTAGCATACACCAATGATAAAGTCCATCTGAAAACTCTACCTATAGGGTCTTCACACAGCAACCAATGCTAGACACACCTCCTTAACCTTTTTTAATCCATTAAATCTAAAAATAATAGAGCTGTTTAAGTCACTGCCGTGTTAAATGTTTCATTTGGTCTGAGTAAAACAATATCATCATTTTCTGAACATGCAGTTAACTCTTAAACATTTTGGGAATCAGGTTTGGGATCCATTATCTAGAAACCCATTTTACAGAAAGCTCTAAATTTCAGTGAAGGCATCTCCCAAAGACTCCATTTTAACCAAATAATTCAAAATTTTTCCTTTTTCTCTGTAATAATAAAACAATACTATGTACTTAATCCCAACTAAGATATAATTAATTCACTTTCTTCTTGTGACTGATGATGTAACCCTGCCTTATCACCTTTCTCTTTCTTTTTATTGGCCCCTCAAACACATTCTACACAGTGAAAGTGTGTACTTTTGGATAGCAGTATGAATGCAGTGCCCACTTTGTGTTTAATGTCCAAGAACACATAGCTGCATTATCAGGCAATCATTATTGGGAGTGGGCTGGAAGCTTTATGTGCTTATTCCAGCTTGTGGACCCAATAAGTCCAATTGGCCTAAGACCGGCCCTGGGAGGGGGCCTGGCTATTTGTGGCTGCAGCACCAAAGGAACTCAATAAATACCAATCTGAGCCCCTCTGTGTTTGTTCTGTGTGTATTTCATTTCCCATAAAGGGGGCGATTCACTAAAGGCTATTTATAGCATGCGTTTAAAATTTTATTGCATTCTTATTTTTTTTTACGACTTAGCACTCGATTCACTAAAAGGACAGGCGTCATAATTAAGACGCAATGTTCTTTGCCTTATTTAACTTGCGATGAGCATTTTTCTTGCATTATTTCCCGATGCGCGTGATATATATCGGCGCGTGCTATATTAGAGCACGATTATACACACGTAACCATTACTTTCGGATAAAACTACTGTTCTGAAAATGACCATTTCCCTGCAAACTGGAGGCTGCATGACTCTGGGGCCAACACATACTTGAAAAAATCCCACTGCAAAGTCCATATTGTGTTGCCAAAAGCTCACGAACCACAATTTTTCTTTAAGTACCGCCTGCCCCAAGTAGGTGTTAATCTTTCCACAGACTAATGTGATATTTAGCGCGTTTAACGCTTCATATGTGTTTGTGAATCATGCATTAGTATTATTTCTATGCGAGAATTAACCCAATGGCAGGTAAATAACACATTGCGATATGCGTCTTAACGCATGCGAAATGACTTTGATGAATCGGGACTTAATTATCGCATGCTTTTTAATGCAAAAAAGCATGCAATAAGCGTTATTGACCTTTAGTGAATTGGCCCCAAAGTCTCTTATGTTCTGGCACTTCCCACTGATTGGCAGCTATGTTCCTGTTTGCCCATCCTGCTTCTAAACTATTTAGCAAAGTGTCTCATACGCTCTACTTATTAAGCAGCCCCCCTAGTTATACAGGTCTTGGTGCAAGCAGTGGGTTTTAACCCTGCATGTTTCATGCACACAGTGTGGACACGCCAACTTCATATGTAACAGACAAGAGACCAGAAAGACGGAGGGGGGGTAGCCTAGTGGTTAGGGTGTCAGCCTTCAGCAGGGGAAATCCCCTGCTGGGACTCAGGTTTGATAACCTCTTGGGTGGCTCCTTGTGACCCTGGACAAGTCACTAGACCTCCCAGTGTCCTTCCAGGGCATCATATCACACATAATCGTGTGAGATAAATTGGACAAACTGCAACATTTTTAGGCGATTTTTAGAAATGTCATAAAATCGCTAAGTTGAGGAAGGCTTTGTAGTTTGGTGTAGACATCTTAAGCTGTTTGAACTTCATCCGAAAATGTCTTTTCCAAAATCATGTGGTTTTCTGGGGGTCTTCGTGCAGTTAGGGAGTCTTACGACCAGGTAAGTACTGGGATTCAAAATGGGCTCTGGCATTTCTAAGACAGAGGTCCAAACAGTCCCCCACCAGCCCACCAAATAATGACTGTCTATAGCACCTTACAACTGCCCCTCTGGCACTTGCCAGAATCCACAGATTGCCAGTCCAGACCTGCAGCTACAGTTCCTGTTGTGTGAGATTTTACAAATAAATAAATAATAATATGGCATACAAAGCTTTGCAGGTGTTTTTAGCACAAATATCCGATGGGATGTCTTCCGTTTGTCCATAGCACTGAAGGTGCATGCAGTTGCACCATCTTGTCCACTACACATGAAATGGTGACAAGATATAAGGCTTTTTTTAAGTGCAGAGCAAAGTGAAAAAATAATAAACAGTCACAAACCACCATGCTTTTTGTATGTTGTACCCTTCTTAGTACTTTGCACTCAACGACCTGCACTTCCTCTCAAATGAAGATGTACAAATAGTCTTACACTTTTGTGCTTTTAACGCACAATTACTGGTTGCTTCTCATTAGAACAGGATGAAACACCTACACAGTGTTCAACAGTAGTACATATTTCCAAAAAGCTGAGATTGTTGTACCATCTTTATACAGTACATGAACCTACTCTTGAGTTTTTATGTTTCCCTTCTCCTTTAGATTGCAGATTCTAAATACCAGGGCCATCTTGTATGCATCTGTAATTGTTATTTGCATTACTCATATTAATCAGCCACCATTTTTTGCAGAGTAACTGCGCTAACTTCTCTTTCATTTTCTCTTTCACTGAAGTTCTTGCTCAGAGCCCTGTGAATGCTGCCAGCTCAAAGTGTAACACTATATATAAAGGTTTTGCTGAGTGTCTAGTCAGCTTTGGGGACAGTCTGATTGAAAATGTTCAGCAAAATCAAGAAGAAAAAATTCTGGAAAACATTCAGGAACTGCACTCTTTATGCAAGTATGTATGAGTTTAGCTATACATTTGGATTACATGTTTAGGATGAAATCAATAGAACTCTCCTCAACACTACTTACAACTATGGTGACTACCACATATATAAAAAATATAAATATTCACCTACTAATATATATATATATATATATATATATAAAATGTGTGTATGTATACGTTTTTATATATATATATATATATATATATATACACAAAGGATGGCACACCGCTACATAACATACCTCGGGTGCTCGGTAAAGGGTTCCAATAGTATAAAAAAGACCAGCAACTCCGGGATTTCTTGTGAAAAATCAAAACATATATTCAAAGTAGCATAAACAGCTGTTTATGCTACTTTGAATATATGTTTTGATTTTTCACAAGAAATCCCGGAGTTGCTGGTCTTTTTTATACTATATATATATATATATATATATATACACACACTTTTACATACACACATAAACATTCACCTGCTCACTAACTCTGAATATTTTGCCTGTCCAAGTAGACCTCCATACTGCTCTTAAAGCAGAAGGTAAGGCTAAGTCACTTGGGGGTGCCAAAATGTTAGGCACCCCCAAGTGACTTAGATCGCTTAGGAGAAAAAAGCACCAGCCCAGGGTACCTGTAGGAAGCGCTTCCTCCTTCCTTTTTCTTCTGCCGGCGAAATCCGTGGGCCGGCGCATGCGCACGCAAGCAATAGGAAGTAGGAAGCGCTCACTGCTACCCTGGGCTGGTGCTGTTCTTTCCGTACAGGGGCACCAGCCCGGGGTAAAAGGTAAGCGATCTAAGTCACTTGGGGGTGCCTAACATTTTGGCACCCCCAAGTGACTTAGCCTTTCCTTCTCCTTTAAGGTATTAAGGGAATCTGCCATTACAACATCTCCCAGCAGGGCATTTTACCCCTTCACAAAAGATCTGCCACTATCTGTCCACAGTCTTGTGTTTGTACATTGATTTTGCCTTGCAAGAGTCTCTTCTCCTATGAAAACAAACCCAACTTTATTAATTTTTCATACAATCAATTGCTTTTACCTGCTTAGTTTCATGTCTAAGCATGCTTTCAAACTTATTAAAATGCTTTTTTTAAGGAAGGGACATTAATGAGGAAACTGCAATGCATACACAATATTCCAGGAATATATAAAGAAGGAAAATTATGCTTCCATACCTTGAACCAATGCATACTGTTAACTTTGCTTAATTGTTTTGCCTTCTGTACTGCTGTAATGTGAATCCTCAGACAATGGTTCCTCCTCTTTATATATACTGTGGGAAGAAACTATTAAGTTATCATTTTAATTATAATTAACTATAATTTTAGCCATTGTTACTTTTTTTGTGAAACATTTTAAGTAATTTTATCACAAATTATACTTTATTATTATTTCACCCCCCATTTTATGTTTTTACCAGATTTTATGTGGGTTTTTTTGTTTTGTTTTTGCCCTGAAAACAGTAAAATATGTATTTGACTGTATTGTGTTTTTTTTATAGACCCACTCTATTCATCTGCATATTTTTAGTATTTATTTGCTTAACCATGGTCCTGGTAGATATCCAGTTAGTAATGTATTGAATTTGTATGTATGTATGTATATATAACTTTATTTATAAAGCGCTGGCAAGGATATGCAGCGCTGTACAATCTTACAATATACAGAATTACACACAGGCAGGACAAGTTTTATAACAACTACAATAAATAAGTATACATACACAGGGAATAAGTGCCATGTGATATGAGACACAGTAGGAAGCAGGTCCTTGCTCCATAGAGCTTACAATCTAAATGGTTGAGTAACATACAGGCATAAATTGGAAGGTAAGAGTGCAGCAGGTATGGGCATTTGCCCTTAAGTGCAGGATTAGACAAATAATGTTTAGTGCACCAGAAGGTAACAGCTGAGTTTATTCTTAAAGAGAGAGATTGTTCCCTACAGAGGAATTCATGGATAGAGTTCCAGAGGTAAGGAGCAGCGAGATAGAAAGGTTTAAAACAAGAGAGAGCAGTGGGTGTGGATGGTGTAAAATAAAAAAAAAGACAGTGGCTCTGATAAGAGCAGAAGAGACTACTGGAATGTCATCTGTATATAAGTGATATTTTAGAAAAAATGAAGAGATAAGGTCTCCTAAAGAGGGAGTGTACAGGGAGAACAGCAAACCTAGAGAATAGAGAATTTGCACAACGAGAATGGTCGACAGTATCAAAAGCAGAGGATAGGTTCAGGTGATTGAGAATTGTGTAGTGTCCTTTGGCCTTGGCAGTCTGGAGATCATTTGCAACTCTATATAAGGCTGTCACAGTGAAGTGTGTAGGGTCAAGCAGATTATGGGTGCAGAGGAAGTTAGTGACACGAGAAAAGACCAGACATTCCAGGAGTTTAGAGGGGTAGGAGAGAGATCGGACTATAGTTAGATAGACAGGACTGGTCCAGTGTAGATTTTTTAAGAATGGGTTTGAAACAGGCTTGTTTGAATAGAGAGGAGAAAGTACCAGAAGCCAGAGAGGAATTGAATATGTGGGTAAGAGCTGGAGTTAGGGCAGGGGCACATAGTTTTAGTAGTGATAAGGGCATAGGATCCAGTGAGCAGGTAGTAGCTGGACAGGAATGGAGAAGCTGAGAAAAGTCAGACCCTGTTACGAGATCAAAGGAGCTGAATAAGGAAAAAGGAGATTTAGGAAGTATGACTATGAAGATTTCAGATGAGATTTGACTATGAGATTTAGGAAGGTTTAGATTGTAGGTGTCTGAAGGTTGGGAAAATTGTTTGCGGATAGAATCAACTTTGCTGTTAAAAAGTCAGTAATGTCTTGGGGGGTGTGTTCAGATATGAGTGACTCAAAATATGGAAAATATAAAATATAGCGTAGTGGGATTTGGATTTGTCTGATGCTGCTGAGCAATGTGTCAGCTAATATATCAGAAGAAATTCAACAGCCTAGCTTACAGAACCTAAATAAGAAGAAGGAAAATTAAACATACACATTTTTAAAACTTAAAATTATAGAAAAATAAAAATTTATAAAATAGGGCACTAAAGGAGAAGTATAGCTTCAGTTTTTTGTCTCAAAGTTATTCTGGTATGTTGGTACTTTGTTGGTACTTGTTGTTTACCATTTTCAAATGAGGTATGAGTCTGCAAAAAACAGCTAATAGTTAGGCTTGGGAAAAAAACTATGCCTTGCTAACTTGTAAGTACGGCACACCCTCAAAATGTGCAACTTAAAAAAGTTAGTATAGATTGGCCATCCATATAAGTGACCAAACTACATAATATTCAAGAAATCTAGAAAATTGATTAGTCTAAAAATGGCATAAATATTTTCCATAATCAAAAATACATTTGCATATAAATTCACACATTGATTCACAAATGTAAATTAATATTACCAAGTTGTTCTAAATAAAGATCTTCAGCATGTATATGAACTAATTTTAGTTATCATTCTCTCAGCCTAAGGAACTTTTTACATACTCATTCTAGTGTTTAATTTTAGATCATGGAATGAATTCCAAAAGTGCACAAGCAATGTCTTGGTCAATTGCCCAGAGGAGGCTGCTACAGTCTGGGAATCTCTGCTACGTGAATCCAGGAAAATCCAATACCAAGGAAATTTGCATGGCATGTGCAGTGCACAGACACTACTTACTGCCAGGATGGGAGGTTCTGATGAAACTAATAAGGAGACACTGAGAGCCTTAGGATGTGGTCTACGAGGCAACCTGCTGCACATTTTATTTTTATTTATTTTGCTATTGCAGGTATTTCAGTGGATCTAATTAATATTAGATTAAATATTGCATACAAGTTTTTTCAAACTCCCAAACTTGTTTTAGAGTGAAAATAAATACACTGCAAAACAAAAAAGAGGGAATATGTATTGAATGGCATGAAGAGAACTGAAATTACTCAGCTTCATAATATTTTGTACATGATTTTATTATTTATTTATGGGTTTTAGATATTTCTGAATTTTCATTTTTATCTATCCAAACAACAAAATGAATATTCATATAAGATATGTCTTAAAAAGCAGAGTCATCATCAGTAATGATGGGGCACCATACTACATTATCCCCCAGAACCAATTTTAGGGAACTGGTCACCTGGGCCCCTTGGGTAGTGAGCCCTGGCAAGTAAAATGGGGCCCCAATGGACAAATCCTTTTCTGTCTGGCTGCTCCCAAATTATGGCAAAACTTCCCCCACAATTCACCCAAACTCCAGCTACTCCCTGCAAGTCCCACCCTTTTTGCTTTCCACAAACCACAATTTTCTTGGGCTCACTCACCTGCAACAGTCTTCCATTGCACTACCCTCTGTACCTTTCTGATGGTGGCCCTTTTAATCTTCACATCCATAATTAAATCCATAGTTAAAGGCTTCCCAGCATCTTTTGACTTCCTTTAACTGTTGGATGACGCTGAGAGCTATAAATTTGCTCTGCACTAGAAGAGTTGAATTTATGGTTTTTGTAGGTTCAGTTTTCTGAGGTTTTCACCTTGGCTTATGGCAGGAGTGCCCCTGCCAAGCAGAGCTTAGAAGGAAAGGTGTTAGGGGACATTTAAGGGCTTTTGGTAAAATGTAGATTTAGAAATAACCAGCTTGCAGTTTAAACATGAAAAGAGATTTTCCCTTTTTATCAACAGTAGTATATATACTACAATTTCCTTAGGTTCCTTAATACTCAAAACTATTTGCTTTGTGTTTTGGGGAAGCTAAGGGTAAAATTAGAGCAGAATTTTATTGTGGTGTGTGCTTTTTTGCACTTTTTATACACTGCATTGGGATTTGCAAATGAGGTCTAATGTGTTTTTTTTTCCTATAAGGATTAAAAATGGAGACTAAGGAAAATGTATTTGTGTCATTTTAAAAACTGTAGTTTGAACAATTACTGCTTTGTCTTCATTAAATATTCTGCAAGTCTCTGTGTGTAAATCTATGTATTTAAACTCAAGCTGAATATATATATGTTAAGCGCTAAAGTGTGTCCCAAGCAGTTTCATGCTTTTTAACAGTTAAAATGATTCAGCTTTGGTTTGTGTGCATGGATATGTCTGTACCAAGACTTTCCACAAATAAGTGGTTTGGTGGCACAGTCCAAGTGTCCCAAGGACTGCATATTTCCAGGAAAACAGTGTAAAGGAATTGTTTTATGCTCAAAAACTCTGGAAGACAGTAAGCCTATTGTTACCATTGATAGGGACTTAAAACATGGACTACAAAGTAATTCTGTAATAATTTTTTAATCAAAATTTGTAAGTTGTATTTCATGGTTTTATGAGTACTGATTTCATATGAACTGTTTTATTTATTTAATTAATCTTTTCAATGTATGTTTTGAGATTTTGATTCAATAAAGCTCTTTGATACCATTGTATCTGAGTTCCTGTACTCCAGAGTTCCTATATCCTAAGTTGTTGTATCCTGTGCAACTGTGTAAGTGTGTGGTCTAGTCCTAGGCCTCTTCCTGTACTTGCTGATCTCCCAGTTCTGACATCTGGAGAGTTTTTGAACTTTGGCTTTGCCAGTCCTGACCTCTGGCCTGATTCACTGTGTTTGCTTTTCTACCTGCTGCCTGCCCAGACACATGGCCTGATTCACAAACATGCCTTTTTGCTGCCTGCCCAGACACATGGCCTGATTAACAAACATGCCTTTTTGCTGCCTGTCCTGACCCTTAGGTATATAATGGGCTTGCTTCCTTGCCACTTTTTCTTACTGCCTGTCTAGCCAGTGCTTTTTTTTATTTTTTTTTAAACTGACAATTTTTATTGGTTTTATTATTAATTTTGCATTTTACATTTTGCAGACTGGTTAGCACAGTTTTCTGCTTCGGCAAAACAATTGGTAAATGGAAATTGAAAAATTGAGATAGGAAAGAAAAATTAAAAAATGGTAAAGAACAATAACAAGTAGAAATGAAAAACATAATTGTAATTGTCCAATGTGATCAGAGAGATGTCATTGAGGGTATTTTTTGTAGCCATACTATATGTTACAATGAGTTTGGGTAGATCAGGTTGTCTTCTATTTTTACCCATAATGGTGTGTAGGTAGCCGCATGCGCAGGCACAATTTGTGCTATTCTGGCTGCCCAGTAGTATTTTAGTAAATTTGGAGTTGATAGGCCTCCATGTGTTTTATGTAGGTACATGGTTTCTTAGAAATTCTTGGGTTTTCATTTTTCCATATGAAAAGTGTTATGATAAGTGTTGATTTTATTCTGGAGTTTATGCAGGTCTTGTGTTAGTACTTCTGAATAAGTAAAGGATCTTTGGTAATAGTACCATTTTAACACAGTGTATTCTTCCTAATTATATTTGTCCCATTTCAACAAGTCTCCAGTGCTCACACTTTATTTGCCAACATACCTGTGACCAAAAAACTCTTGTTTCAGTTAACTACTCCTGAACTCTTATTGTTAATAAACTATGAATATTAACTTTGCTCTTGCTTTTTCACTCTTTCAACACTAACAGTATTACATAGATCATAGGTTTGTTCCTGTCAAAGTTAACCTAGCAGTTCCTGGATGAAGACTTCTAGATTGAACTCCTATTCTAGACAGTCCAGAGGTCTCCATGACAATATATATGCTGTGTTATTCAAGCTGCCTGGAACAAACAGAAGTGTCCAGGCCTGTACATATATTTTTGCCCATTCCAAGAACCAAACTGTTTCCCTCTTTTGTTAATTAAGTAGGCCCTTCGACCTCCCCATTTTTATATATGATACAGTAGTTAAATTGCCCCCTTTCAGTTTTTCCAGAACTGCTGTCATTTAAAATGGCACAAACCTTATAGTGGAAGCCTACTGCATAAGACCCTCATCCCTTTTGCAGATGTACCTGTGGAGAAGTAGATCTGCTTGGATCATGAAGTTGAAAGTCCTTTGCAACTTTTGTAAATTCAACCCACATTCTAGAGTAATTCTCAAATGTTGTGCTACGACTCTGCATTTACAGAACGCATAAAAAATGCCTATAGCTAATTAAAACTACCTGCTGAAACAAAGTGAAAAATCTATGTTTGTTTACCTCCTAATGGGAATAAGGCTTCCTATTATAAGGATCGATGCATGACAACATGCTGCTTCTAATGAGCAAAACAGTAAAGATTAATTAGCAGCTGCCTGGATTTCTTGTCAACTGCAATGCAAATATTTTATAGTTAATTTGTCTGTGTGACACAAATGCATGTTTTATTTTTCAGTTTGTTTTACTTTATATTAGTCTGATTAAATTAATGATTTCTTACTTAAATTCTGCAGAACTTAATGGCTCTCCCTTTATTGATGACGTTTAATGGGGACTTGCATATGCATGTATAGTTGAGTAGAATGAATTGCACATTAGTTGTGCCTAGAAAGATTTTCTGTTTAGCTGTTTAATTATTTTCATTGCAATAGTTGTTTAAACCAGTTGTTTGCAGTGTTGATAACTGATCTCTAGTTTGTTGACATAGCATTAATGAATAAATAATTATCAGAAATAATTAACCTGGTATATGCAGGACCAATTCCTAATGACCAAGTCTATTAAATCACCACCAGGAGTTATCATAGAGCACATATCTCAAGAACTAATTGTATTACCACTAAGAATATTGTATATTATAGCTCACCCAATAGTGGAAAATCAAAAGTGTCTCCTGACAGAAATGAATATAATAGGGAAAACTACTGATGCCTTACCTGCCTTATGAATAATGTAGTATAGGGGGTTTGTTATAACTGATTTTATCATGATTTTCAGTATATATATGATTTATATTAAATAAAACCTTATTTTTGAGAAAGGTAAAATTAGTAGATATTGGGACAGATTTGAGTCCAGTGTCCCTGATCTACTTATACTGCTGGGTAAATAATCTATAATAAACACAGGTATGGGTTGCCCAGCAAATATTCTTAAGAATCAACAAACAAACAGACAGACACATTCACATAATTAAGGCTTGGTTAAAAGGTACAAAGCTCATATGCTGACAAATAAAAATTGCTGACTTTTTGCTGATGTAAACTATATTGTACAGGTCATCACTTGAGGTCTTCTAGCCACAATAAGAGAATATTTACACACCTCGAAAGCACATAGGGAGGAATTAGAGACAGAATTAGCAAAATGTGTGGTGAAAACAGTCAAAAAGGTGCACTATATGAAAGAAAGAGAACACGAAAGAAAGGGTGCCTAAGAGATATATATAAATAGCATGACAATTAAATTATAGTTTGCAGTACTAAATAGTGATGAACGAATATGTCCTGTTTCTCTTCGCCGCAAAATTCAAAGACTTGAAAAAATGACAATTGTTTTGATGCGCATCATTTTTCTGCAGCAAATTTCTGCACACGTTTCACAAAAAAATTCACCAGGCATGGAAATTTTTTTGCATATCACTAGTAGTAAACCCTTTCTTCAGATACAGATACGGTTCACAGTGACAGAAATTTTCACAACCATTTATTTATTTTATTTTATTGGAATGGTTTTAATTTGTAATTTGTCAAATATAATAATCTATTTCATGTACACATATTGCATATCTATAAATATTGTTAAAAACAAAAAAGGCACTTGGGGTTTACTGTGCATGTTGGGAGTGCTGGATGAAAGGAGGAAGTAAGTGCAATTAACTAACTGCTGTGTGACTTGTAAGGGCTACCTGGCTGATTGAGCATACTAATTAAGGGGGTGGAGTAAATCTGGTAAATTCTCAGCAGACTTTTGGCTGTTTGGTTTGAACCTCAATAAGTTTCTGACTGCACAGCGAGTTTGGGAGCTGCTAGCGAGTGTTGCATTTAATCTAAAGTGTTGCATGTAGATTAAGGGGCTGATTTACTAAGACACGATTTCGAATCCGAATTGGAAAAATTCCGATTGCGCAAAGTCGCGCGTTAAAACTTAAACGGCGCGACGTTTCGCGCAAGTTTTAACGCTACGAAAAAATCGCGACTTTGCGCAACTTTCGTAATGGCTACGAAAAACTCGCGGTTTTACGCAAAAATCGTAAAGACGCAGAAAAAATCACAAAAAATACGAAAAAAATTGCAAAATTACCGATCATTACGAAAAAAAACGCATTCGGACGCATTCGGTCCGTTCGTGGGTTAGTAAATGTGCCCCTAAGTGTATAGTAGGCATTAAAAACAAAAAAGGCATTTGAAACTTAAAAGGCACTATACAAGGGATTGCACTCGGGAAACTGTAAGTACCCAGTGGCAATATGAGTTGCAGTATGATTGCTGGTGTTACTCAGTGTGCATCTTGCCGCATGTATGTGGTCCTGGAGCAGCAGTTCCATGCAGCATTTACTTGTTAGAGATGCAGGTGGGTTTTCCTCTTGGAATCTGAGGTGCAGAATCTAAGGGGGGAACTGGCAGCACTGAGGGCAGCTGCAAGCATGGGGGAGAACAGGAGGCTCACTGAGCAACCACTGGCAGGGGCCGGTGTAGTGGGGGGGGGAGAAGGGACAGTGGAGGTTAATGAGGGAGACAAATTTGTAACAGTTAAGAGGGGAAGTAGGGGACGGAAGGGTAGGGGGGCTGGTTCACAGCTTGTACAAACCAACAGATTTGCCGCTTTAGGTGAAGATGCTGGGGAAGACAGCTCTGAGCTAGCATGTATGGAGCGGGCTGACTCTCAGAGCACCCTGGGAGCCGGCACCTCTAATACAGGTGGGGGGAATAGTGCTAGGAAGGGAAGGCAGGCTATAGTTGTAGGGGATTCAATTATTAGAAAGGTGGATAGGGTAATTTGTCGCAAAGACCCTACATGCCGAACTGTGTGTTGCTTGCCTGGTGCTAGGGTTCGGCATGTGGTGGAACGAGTGGAGAAATTGTTGGGAGGGGCTGGGGAAGACCCGGCGGTCTTGGTACACATAGGTACCAATGACAAAGTTAGAGGAGGGGGGGAAGTCCTCAAGAACAATTTTAAAAAGCTAGGTGCGAAGCTGAGGGCGAGGACTTCCAAGGTAATTTTCTCAGAGATATTACCTGTGCCACGAGCAACATTAAGAAGGCAGCGGGAGCTCAGGGAGATTAATGCGTGGCTGAGAGATTGGTGCAGGGAGGAGGGCTTTGGGTTTCTCCAGAACTGGGCTGATTTCTCAATCGGCTACAAGCTCTTTGCCAGGGATGGGCTGCACCTCAATGATGATGGGGCAGCTGCTTTGGGGGAAAAGATGGCTAGAGGGTTGGAGGAGATTTTAAACTAGGAGTGGGGGGGAGGGTGCAGTGGGAAATTCTGTGGTAGACAGGATAGATGAGGTAGCGGGCATAGTAAGGGAAAATGGGGGAGGAGACTTGCTTCGGGATACTGATAATGGCAGGGAGGCCCATAAGTTGTTTACACGTCATTCTCACGCCGGAACCAGTATTAAATGTATGTTTACCAATGCAAGGAGTCTGACTGGTAAAATGGGAGAGCTGGAGGTACTGGCGTTGGAGCGGAAATATGATGTGATTGGAGTTGCTGAAACTTGGTTGAATGAGTCTCATGACTGGGCAGTTAATATTGGGGGGTATACATTGTTTCGGAGGGACAGGGGCAATAGAAAAGGAGGAGGAGTGTGTCTGTTCATTAAGCAGGAATTAAAAGCAAATATTAAGGAGGAAGTGATGGGGTTAACAGAGGGAGCTGAATCCTTATGGGTTGAGCTTCTCACAGATAGTAAAGAATCTACCAAACTAATTGTAGGGGTATGCTATAGACCCCCTAATGTAAGCGAAGAGGAGGAGGCCCAGCTCCTGTTGCAAATAGAAAAGGCTGCTAGTTTGGGGCAAGTGATAATAATGGGGGATTTTAATTACCCTGATATTGACTGGGGCAATAGTACTGCCAGGACAGTAAATGGGAACAAGTTTATAAACTTGCTGCATGACAACTTTATGTCACAGGTTGTTGAGGAGCCAACCAGGAACCATGCTATACTAGATCTAGTGATCTCTAATGACCCAGAACGTATAGCAAATGTGCAAGTGGTTGAACCCCTGGGTAATAGTGACCATAATGTTATTTCATTTGATGTTTGGTGCAGGAAACAAATTTACACAGGGCAACAAAGACACTGAATTTTAAGAAGGCAAATTTTAGCTCCTTAAGGGCAGCGCTTCAGGGCATAGATTGGGGCATTATGTTTTCTGATAAAAACACAGAGCAGAAATGGTTGTCATTTAAAATGATATTAAATCATTACTGTTCTCAATTTATTCCATTAATAAGAAAAAGTAGAAGTGTTAAGAATCACCCTATGTGGCTTAACTCTGAGGTAAAGAAGTTAATAGGGAAAAAAAGGAAAGCTTTTAAGAAATATAAGTCAGAGGGGACAGTAGATGCGTTTAATGATTATAAACACTATAACAAGTGTTGTAAAACAGCAATCCGGAAGGCAAAGATAGAAAATGAGGAGCGCATCGCGGCCGAGGCCAAGACTAACCCCAAAAAGTTTTTTAAGTATATTAATAGTAAAAAGATGCAGGTTGAGGGTGTGGCCCCATTGAGTTATAATAACAATATGGTTACAGCGGATACAGAAAAGGCAGATGTGCTTAACCAGTTCTTTTCTTCTGTGTATACAGTAGAGGAGCCAGTGGGCCAAGTCCCACCCAATAGCTGCACTGTTGCCTCAGCTCCATCTACACAGTGGTTGGCACAGGATATGGTGCTTAAAGGGTTACACACGATAAATGTAAACAAGGCACCTGGGCCAGATGGAATACACCCTCGGGTACTGAGAGAGCTAGGGGCAGAATTACAGTGGCCCTTGTTTCTGATATTCTCAGACTCTCTTTCATCAGGTATGGTACCTAGGGATTGGAAGAAGGCGAATGCCATTCCCATATTTAAAAAGGGAGTAAGATCTCAGCCTGGCAATTATAGGCCTGTAAGTTTGACATCCGTGGTGGGCAAGTTATTTGAAGGCTTGTTAAGGGATCACATTCAAAATTATGTAGTGGAGAATGCCATTATGAGCAGTAATCAGCATGGCTTTATGAAGGACAGGTCATGTCAGACCAATTTAATTGCTTTTTATTATGTGGTAAGTAAGAAGCTGGACAGTGGGGATGCAGTAGATATAATCTATTTGGATTTTGCCAAAGCATTTGATATCGTTCCCCACAAACGACTGCTTTCTAAGCTAAGGTATATTGGTCTTAGTGAAGTCGTTTGCACATGGATAGAAAACTGGCTACAGGATCGGGTACAGAGGGTGGTTGTTAATGGCACATTCTCTACTTGGAGTAAGGTTCTCAGTGGGGTCCCTCAGGGTTCTGTACTGGGTCCACTTTTGTTTAATTTGTTCATAAATGACTTAGGGGAGGGTATTATGAGTAATGTATCAGTGTTTGCAGATGACACAAAACTCTGCAGACCAGTCAATTCTATCCAGGATGTGACATCCCTGCAGCAGGATCTTGACCAACTGGCAATCTGGGCAGCTAAGTGGCAGATGAGATTTAATGTGGATAAATGTAAGGTCATGCACCTGGGATGTAAAAATATGCAAGCCCCGTATACCCTAAATGGGACTGCACTAGGCAAATCCATAATGGAGAAGGACCTTGGAGTCCTTGTAGATAATAAACTTGGCTGTAGCAAGCAATGCCAGGCAGCAGCTGCAAGGGCAAACAAGGTTTTGAGCTGTATTAAAAGGGGTATAGATTCACGGGAGGAGGGGGTTATTCTTCCCCTTTACAGAGCGCTGGTAAGGCCCCTTCTAGAATATGCTGTTCAGTTTTGGTCTCCAGTGCTCAAACGGGACATTATTGAGTTAGAGAGGGTCCAGAGAAGGGCAACTAAGCTGGTAAAGGGTATGGAAAGTCTCAGTTATGAAGAAAGACTGGCCAAGTTGGGTCTGTTTACACTGGAGAAGAGGCGCTTAAGAGGTGACATGATAACTATATATAAATATATAAAGGGATCATATAATAACCTTTCTAATGTTTTATTTACCAGTAGGTCCTTCCAATGGACACGAGGGCACCCACTTCGTTTAGAAGAAGGGAGGTTCTATTTAAACATTCGGAAAGGATTTTTTACAGTGAGAGCTGTGAAGTTCTGGAATTCCCTCCCCGAATCAGTCGTGCTGGCTGATACATTATATAACTTTAAGAAGGGGCTGGATGGATTCTTAGCAAGTGAGGGAATACAGGGTTATGGGAGATAGCTCTTAGTACTAGTTGATCCAGGGACTGGTCCGATTGCCATCTTGGAGTCAGGAAGGAATTTTTTCCCCTCTGCAGCAAATTAGAGAGGCTTCAGATGGGGTTTTTTGCCTTCCTCTGGATCAACTAGTAGTTAGGCAGGTTATATATAGGCATTATGGTTGAACTTGATGGACTTATGTCTTTTTTCAACCCAACTTACTATGTTACTATGTTACTATGTTACTATGTTACCAAATTTTTATTAAATTAATAAATTGCTCAGATCTAAATCTAAAATAAAAAATGTCATCCTGGAACAGAAACAAATAATTATATTAACACCAAACATACTTTTAACATAATTATTATGAAATTCTATTACAAACATTTCTATTCATGCTAAATTTTACATACTTAAGGACTCAATTCTCTCTTTATGTTTTCTCTTTTCTCTTCCACCACCATTACCTAAAAACTTTTTCTCCAGTGTTTTCTAACTCATCCAGCTGTCCCAGCAAGGTTGCAACCTCTTGTATAAAACCCTAACTTGTATCTAAAGCACTTAACGTAGTAAACAAGGGTTTTCAGGTGGATGAGAAATCCTGCTAACAATTTGCTCTTCATTTGTGCACTGAAAGGAAACATGTCTGCCCTTGCCCATGCCTCATTTATAGTAAGTGACCAAAGAGAGATTTTAGATGGTGGGTTTTGCCTTAAAGTTCTACATAGTAGGAGATTTGAGCACCAAGAAATATGTGACTAAATAGAGAATATTTTCTAATTTAAAAGTCAGGTCCAGGAAGCTATAGTGTTCTAGAAGAATCATACAGGCCAGACAACCCATTCCAATGAACCAGCTCACATATTGGAGCAGACTTGTCCATTTAAAAAGGTATTTAATTGAGAGAATTTTAGGAAGGTCTCTCTGTGAAGTGCACAGCAGGAAGGACACCTGTCTGTGTAAGGAACTCCAAGAGGGGCTGGGGGTCCTGTCTGCCACTGCAAGAAGCAGAGGGAACGTCTGACCAAGGGCCTGAGAGTCGGAGTGCCTGAGGAATAAGACCTTCTGCTTGAGTTTTATCAGGTAAGTTGGCTCCTAAACATTGGGCTAACTCCCCTCAGTCTCCTTTATTTACGAGTTCTCAAGAGGCACCCTTTCCTTCTTGTTCTCACTCTTTCCTATGGTGATTCTTCTTAGACTGTTTTCACCACACATTTTGATAATTCTGTCTCCAACTCCTCAGTGTGTGCTTCCAAGGAGTGTAAATATTCTCTCATTGTGTCTAGAATGCCCCCACCTCTGACCTGTGCAATATAGTTTGCATCAGCAAAATGTCTTGTTAGCTTGTGTCTCCTGTCTGTTTGTTCATTGTTAAGGGTTTTTGCTGGGTAACGATATCTGTGTTTACTATTGAATGTTTGCCCAGTAAAATAAGTAGGTCAGGGACATTGGACTCAACTGTCCCAAAATCTCCTGATTTTACCTTTCTCAAAAATAAGGTTATATTCATTATGAATCAGATAAACATTGTAAATATTTATAAAATCAGTTATAACAAATCCCCTATACTACATTCCACTGCTTGATTTACAAAATATAAAAATAGGGGATATCAATTACAATTGGCAGTCTACAAATAGCTCTAACTCTAAAATACTCTAACTAAAAATACTCTAACTCTAAAATACATCTAGTGTACTGATACATACACTGAATATATACATAACCAATAGTCAGGTATAAAAACAAATCAAAATTCACACTTTTATAAGTTACACAGTTATTTCCTCAAGAATTTCTCCTCAGCCTTACTGACTAGCTATGATATAGTGTAAAATAATTGTGTACATTTCTGAAATAAATCAAAATACACACCTTTGTTAAAATCACTACTTTTTAACTTTGGAATTGATTTGCTTGCTGATTACCATACTAACTTGCTTGGTGGGACAACTGATGATTACAAATTTTTAATAGTATACTTAACATACAGAACACATCACTTTTGTATAATGTATATGAGAGCTCGTCATATTTGTTAATATGGGTTCTTCTGTGTGGTGTAGTGCTGAGATACCATGGTATCATTGTGACTGGATCACATCTTAATGAGTTTCACATGCCTTAAAATTAGGGCCATATTTATACATAGACACCTTTGGGCCTGTGCCTAGGGTGGCAGCTTTGAGGTGACTATACATATATATATATATATATATATATATATATATATACACACACATACTGTATATATATATATATATATATATACAGTCCACAAAATTTTCAGCACACCAAACCCGTAATATAAATCACCTGGGTGCTACCTCCATGTGTCTAATTATCCAGAAGTCCAAGAATTTGGTGCACACCAGGATATTTTTTCAAAAATTAAAACGTTACTTTTATTTAAACATGCTGTTAAAACAGGCCAACGTTTCGGTCTCCTCCTAAGACCATCTTGATAATGGTCTTAGGAGGAGACCGAAACGTTGGCCTGTTTTAACAGCATGTTTAAATAAAAGTAACGTTTTAATTTTTGAAAAAATATCCTGGTGTGCACCAAATTCTTGGACTTCTATATATATATATATATATATATATATATATATATATACTTATATACTGTATATATATACACTGTATATATATATATATATATAACAAAAGAAAAGTAGATGCCGCACTCACAGGTCTTAGTGAAAAATAAAGAAAATGTTTTTATTGTGTCAGACTAACGTTTCGGCCGCGATCAGGACTTATGAGGGTCCCCACTGGGACCAGTTATGTACATGTCAATACAATACACTGGTCCCAGTGGGGACCCTCATAAGTCCTGATCGTGGCACTGAGTCTCTGGATGTGAGCTTACATTAATGGCCTGAAGCTTCGATACGACGTAAGAGTGGGAGTTGCAGTTCAGCTATGACAGGTGGTAATTTCTGTTCTTTCTGTTCTTTTTCTTATTCTTTGCACTACATCCGTATTATTTCTAGATGATTGTATCAGCTTTGTCTATTTCTTTGTTGTTATTTTAAAATATTTGCTAGTAGTTTTTAGGTTTAGTTTTTGCACATAGTGGGTGGGGAATCACTAATTGCACAGCACATGACGTCACTAGTAGTATTTTGGCGCCATTTTGGGTTTATGAGTAGGTTTGCTGTAATGTTTTGTTCACTTTGAGAAAGGCTGCGGATACAGCCGAAACGTTAGTCTGACACAATAAAAACATTTTCTTTATTTTTCACTAAGACCTGTGAGTGCGGCATCTACTTTTCTTTTGTTCTATATTATTTTATATACTGCACCCAGGCACCTGTGACCTTATTTTGACGTGAGTGCCTGCTTCTCTTCTACTTAATTTATATATATATATATATATATATATATATATATATATATATATATAAAATAAATGCTACAAATTCCCCAAAACTTCACCCACTGGATACTAGTGACTAAATCCAGCAGTGGAGCTAAAGGGGAGTACCCTGTCCTTTGGTGATTGGCACTTGCAAACTGTACTGTGCACATACAGGTCGCCAAGGAAGGTGGGCAATCTGAGGGTAGCATTGGATAAAAATACATCCCTGCTTAAAAATGCTTGATGGAACCATTGTGATTGGAATTTGGTGTGTTACCCTTAGGGTTTTAAAAACGATAGGGAATTCTTTGTCAGACTGAGGAATTAACTACATTTCTAAATTCTGGATCATCTTATGTAGCACTACATTGTAGCATGACAAGGAAATTAACTGGTTTTAAACAAATTTATGCCAGTTAGTGAATAGTTGGGCCACAATGGCTAGAAATGTGGAGGTATAAAGTACCCACCATACAGAAAAATATCAGGGGCACTACAGAGCATAACATAGCAAACACTTACTATATATAATCAGTTGAGGACACTTTAAATAATGGCTTTACTGAAATGTAAAGCTTGTCATATGTTCTTAGATTTGTTAATTCAGCTAGACAAATTTTGACACTCCTTAACCATATGGGCATTTTTGGAATCTCAAAATGGTAATTTCAATAGACCATTCTCAGATCAGATCAGATTCGAATTAAGGTGGCCATACATTATAAGAGAGGCAACTTCGGCGATCATGGCACCGCGTATGCTATCCCACCGGCGATTTACATTCTAGCCGGTGGGATGGCATATTGGGGAGATTGGTTGCCCATGACAAGGGAGCTTTGTCGCGCGGTGACTAATCTCCCCGTGTGCCACAGCCCTAAATTACCTTTTCTATGACATAGACATTGCTATTCTGAGAACATTTGCAATTGGTTTTAATTTTTTATGGTCTTTCAGTTAAAGAAAGAAAGGTAAAAACTAAGTAAGCTTTATCAGAAAGGTCTATGTAAATACAGCCATAAGCACTCACAGAAACGCTGCACTGATTCCTCTGTCAAAAGATTTGTTGTGTCTGTTTTCCTCTGCCAGAGACACACAGTTCTCTCCTCTCTCCCTTCTCCTGTTCCCCCCTCCCTCAAGAATGCTAAGAACTCCCTCCCCCCTTAGGAATGTGGATCTGAGCCAATCAGCAGGAAGCTTCCTCATAGTCTTACAAACTGAGCATGTACACCGGTCTTGCTCTTGGTGCAGGAGCGATGCATTATGGGAACTTTCTTTACACAGCCCAGCCTTTTTTCTTCCTGTTTGGCTTCTGATCATCTGAAAGGGAGAAATATGGGGAGACTTAAGGGCACTACTGAGAGAACTGAAGGTATGCCTGCAGCTTGAGATTAACTCTTTATTAGCCTTTCCTTCTCCTTTAATTGGTTTTTGTTCAGCAGCTCTCCAGTTGGGAATTCCAGCAGCTATCTGGTTGCTAGGGTCTTGTTTACCTTAGAAACCATGCAGTGGATTAAATAAGAGACTGTAGTATGATTGGCAGAGGAAATGAATACAAATATAAGGAATAAAAAGTAACAATAACAAAAATTTTAAGCTCACAAAGCAAAAGTTTTCTTTCTATCGCGGCCAGAGATCCCTATTTCAAAGCCGAAAAGATGTACAAGAGGAAGGCAAATAATTTAAAACCTACAAAAAATAAATAATGAATACCAATTGCAAAGTTTATAGAAATAGGGCATTCCATAACATACTTCAACTCAAAATATAATTTTTGCCTAATAAAAGAAAACATAATTCTAGGCAACTTTGCAAAATACATACATTACAAATTTGTAATGGTTTTTGACTTATTTGTATATATAATTTCTATTAGCAGCAGTGTCTGCCGGTCCTTTTCTACTCCCTGCCCTGGTGGTTCTGGCATTTGAAACAATGAACAAAACCTGAATTGCTGGAGGAGACTGTTTTTTGCAACATTGTTTAAAAAGTAACAACCAGGTCACCAGAGTTCAGCCAATGCTGCTTTCAATAGCGTTTTTGCTTAGAATTATGTTTTTTTTAGCTTTCTTTTATTAGGCAAAATAATATTTTTGGGGTTGACAAGTCCTTTAAAGATGAACCAGCCCTTTAAGGTGGGCAATACTGAGCTAATTCAATCATTTGGCAACAAAGATAGGAGTGGTCGGAGCAAGGACCACATCAATGAGCAGATACGGTCCCTGATTCGACTAAAGGTCCCCATACACTATAAGATCCGCTCGCTTGGCGATGTCGCCAAGCGAGCGGATCTTTACCCGATATCCCCACCTATGGGTGGGCGATATCGGGTAGCAAGTTGCTTTAAAAAAAAAAAATCCGATTGTTTGGCCCTGGGGCCAAACGAACGGATTACATTTGCGGCCATGGGCAGTCGGTTCGGGGACCGCATCAACGAGCCGATGCGGTCCCCGATCCGACTGGATTTTCTAACCTGGCCGATCGAGATCTGGGCAATTTCAGGCCAGATATCGGTCGGCCAGGCCGCTCGTTTCTTCCCATACACGGGCCGATTAGCTACCGAATCGGTCCAAGGGACCGATATCGGCAGCTTCTATCGGCCCGTGTATGGGGGCCTTAAAACATCAAACCTGGCCGATTTTTGGCCAGATATCAGTAGATCAGTAGGGTAGGGCTTTCAGGGGTCCCCGTATATTGGCAGATAAGTTGCCGAATTGGCCAAAAGGGCTCAGGTTGGCAGCTTAAATTTGCCCTTGTATCGCCACCTTTAGTCTGCAGGTGAAACTTCTTGGTGCACTGCTGAAGCATTTACAGACGAGAAAATGATAAAAGAAATATATCCTCCTCAGATCCTCTTATCAGGACAGTTGTCTGAATCCTGGTTCTCCTGCCCCTTGACCCAAAATTGGATGGTAGCCATTAAGAACATATGTTCCACTGCAAAAACCCATTGTATGTCCTATTTATTGTATGCTGGGTAAAGGCCTTCCCATAAACAGGAAACTCAAGATTTATGCCCAAAGTAGTGTATAACCACCCCCACAACACTGTAATTAGAATCAGAACACACGCATAATTAATTTAGAAAAAAAGTGGTCAAGTTTTATTACAAGTTTACCAAAAAGATACCAATAAGAAAAAATGTGGCCCCCAAATAATTTCGATTTGAGGGAAGGCTCTTCCCCTCAGGACAATGACTCTAAAGCAAGAGAGTATAAAATGTTCAAAGAATCTGGCACTAATTGTGCAATGATGCTGGTACTTCAGAGGTTAAAACTAGCCCCACCCTTGCAGCCCATTGCTTGCAAGCAAACCCCCCCCAGACTAGTTTTATCTGGCTGATTACACACACACAGCTCTTACACAGAGCGGAACTACTTCAGACGTGTTTTGTTCGATGTGTTTTGCTCGGCTTATGCTGCCTGATGGCAGGCTGAAGCTTTCAATTTGTTCAAGGTCTGTTGTACAGCGTAACGTAAGGGCCATAAAGACAAAAAAAGCGAACAGAAAATTGACAGCCAAAAGCGAAAACAAGCAATTTCCTTTTACTGGTTATTTTCTTTAAAAGTGTAGACGCATACAGTTTGGAGTTCAGGAGCTTGTTTATCATGTGACTTGGTATTGCCTTTGATTGCACAATCATTACGTGTAACCTTGTTTTTAAGCGCTATATTTTCCTTGAGCCTTCTTTTTCTGGCTTACGTTATGGACGAAGTATCATGTGTTTGCATTAGGATCACGAGCTTTTGCAATGCTCGCCTGTTCCTGCTGCTGTTCTGTGTCACTGGCTGCTTCTCCTTCCTCCGCTATGGCTTTTCCTGTGGAGTTGGCGGCTGTTCCCCTGGGCCACCTGTGGTACTTGGTAAGTTGTCTGATTTTTTTGTCATATAGATATATACCTTCTGCATCAATATACTCATTTGGTTTACTCATGTATTCACACTTTGTGATTTATAACTGTATCTGGAATAGGAATGAAACATGCATTAAGGTTAAATAAAATGTAATATATTTTATATATATATATATATATATATATATATATATATATATATATATATATATATATATATAACCACCATAAGCAACACTCAAACGTAAAAAGAGTTGGAGAGTAACACAAGGATGAAAAATGTTCATGAGTGTGCCAAATAAGGGCTGTGATTGGCTATTTGGTAGCTCCTATGTGGACTTGCAGCCTACATGAGGCTCAGTTTGGCAGTACAACTAGTGTTTATACAACCAAAACTTGCCCCCAAGCCAGGAAATCAAAATGAGCACCTGCTTTGAGGCCTCTGGGAGCAACATGTTGCCCATGAACCACTGGTTGGGGAACACTGCCTTAAACACTGGCATTTGTACCTGCTTCCTGAGTGGTAGATTTATGTGTTTGCCACAAGTTCATTCATTTGAGTCTTACAAATACTGTATGTCTGTACCATAGGTGTGCACTGCAGTTGTAATTGGATATATCCAGTTGTATCTGCTCGTAGTATAAGGGCGAGGGCAGACGAAGCATTAATCCCCTTCTCTCAGCCCTACGCTTTTCTGCGGATTGGCTTCTGCACGCCACTCTGTGTGCATGCATTAATAACTAACTGTTAAATATATCTTATATTTGTGGCCGCAATAGGGGGTGAAATGCAGGGATCAGTCAGTCAGTCAGTGGGACCTTCACTACCCACCACATATAAAAAGGGGAGGTGGAAGGGGTGGCAAGTTTTCACATTTAGTGAAAGCATACTAAATCATGTAAAAAATGAGGGACTCTTCTAGAAATTTAGGTATTTAGGCTTTAAAGATTGCAAACTGATTTTACTTATCAGC
Source organism: Xenopus tropicalis (assembly GCF_000004195.4). Taxonomy (NCBI): domain Eukaryota; kingdom Metazoa; phylum Chordata; class Amphibia; order Anura; family Pipidae; genus Xenopus; species Xenopus tropicalis. The sequence continues at coordinate 41,419,136 of NC_030680.2, forward strand.
AATAACTGCAGCTCGGTGTCCCTGGGCTGAAGATAAAGCCTATCCGTTTGGAAACAAAGCCCTTTTAGCTAAATATTTTGATGGTATCCCTAGTTTTTGACATGCCATTTTTAAACATTTCCTTGCTACAGATCCATTTATTCACAGAATTTATTATCTGTGCTTAAGAGTCTTGTCTGCCATAGATTCCAGATTTAGGATTTGTCTAGCTGGTCTATTTTTGAAAACTTTGTTGTTTTTTTTTTTTTTGTTGTTTCTTCCATGAATATTCAGTATTGTACTTATAGTGTAACTTGGTACTCTCCATAGAGGCTCTTACACAAAAACTGTATTCTCTCCATTCTCCTGTGGATCCATGTTTGTGTGTTCCACCGCTGGGGAGTTAATGCATTATTAATGTATTAACAGTGGTGCGGGAAGGAAAGTGTTGAATGCAAGCTATGTTTCATCCAAGGCATAGCAACACTGTGCCAGCCTGCTTGTGCGCCTTGGCCACTTGTGTTGGGTAGGTAAGAGAGCGGCTGTGGGGTGGGGGGGGGGAGATTCTTAGAGCTATAAAGAACCAGACCCCATGGTCCGGGCCCTCCCACAACTGCAGGGTCTGCTTCCTCTATAGTTATGTCACTGGTTCTATCAGTGTCCAGTGCTTTTCTGCGCCACAATAATACAGGGCTGCATTAACTCCTGTGTTAACTCCTGAAAGAGATTTCAGTGGTACACATAAAAGATATACAGGTATCTGACCCCTTATCCAGAAACCCATTGTCCAGAAAGTTCTGAATTACGTAAAGGCCATCTCCCATAGACTATATTTTCAATCAAATAATTCACATTCTTAAAAATGATTTCTTTTTTCTCTGTAATAATAAAACAGTACCTTGTACTTGATCCCATCTAAGATATACTTTATCCTTATTGGAGGCAAAACAATCATATTGGGTTCAATTACTGTTTAAATAATGTTTTTAGCAGATTTTAGGTAAGAGATCCAAATTACAGAAAGACCCCTTATCCGGAAAACACCAGGTCCCGAGCACTCTGGATAATGGGTCCTATACCTGTACTGAAAAGGAAAGCAAGAGGAAACACTTGTGTGTGTAAGACCCCTTAAAGTATACAGATGTCATATTGGCATGTTCAGGTGATATAGAGCATCACTGTCATTTTTTTTCTTGTGCATATAAAAATTTATTTTTGTTATTTTCTTTATTAAATTTTCTTTATTAAATATCATATTTTTTAATTTCTAATAGCAAATAGATGTTTTTTTTTCTATTTACCTATAACACTGAACTATTAAGTAAAATATCTGAAAGCACATCAAACCGCAAGAGCAATCAGCACATCATCATCAGACACCAGGATAATCCAGAGTAGATCTACAAAGTGGTGATCTGGTCAGTGCACACATTCACCAGATTCTAGATGTTGAACACTTTTCAGATTTTAGAAGGGTTCTTCAGCATAAAACTAATTAGATGTGGCTGTGGTACCCAGAAATAATTTAATAAGGTAAATTTAGATTTGTAAGCCCTTGTCAGCTGAGTGCGCTAATCTAATTTTTATTCTGTAAGGACTCAAACACATGGACGTTTGGTCACGGGTTTATGTTCAATGGATCTTTCATTTACCCTTGTTTGTTAATTTATTATAAGGCCCTGTTTGTTACAAATTACTTTAAAGCATTGTGTAACTTATGGTACTAAATTACTTTAACTATACAGTACATCAAGAAATAAAAAAAATATAGTTCACTTATTTAACAATATAACTGTAATTACAGGAAACCCGTTATCCAGAAAGCTCCAAATTACGGAAAGCCCATCTCCCATAGACTGCATTTTAATCAAATAATTCAGAATTTTAAAACTGATTTCCTTTTTTCTCTGTAGAAATAAAACAGTACCTTGTAATTGATCCCAACTAAGATATAAATAATCCATATTGGATGCAAAGTAATCCTATTGGGTTTAATTAATGTTTTATTGATTTTTTAGTAGACTTAAGTAATGGAGATCCAAATTATGGAAAGACCCCTTATCCGGAATACCCTTGGTCCCAAGCATTCTGGATAATGGGTCCTATACCTGTACCACATAGCCAACTAAGGGCAGCAGCTCTCTGGAGCCTATATGGTACATAAAAAATGCAAGGAAAAAAAAAATCTCCTTTCACCATATACTAGTGGCTAAATACAGTGGGACTAAGGGGAGGACAGGGGTTCCTGGCTCTTTCGTTACTGGTGCATGCACAGTACAGCGCAGGACCATCTCTGCATGTAGTGATTTCTAATGGAAGGGGTGTTCTGAGGTCCAGTGCAGCACCGAACCTAAATAAGCCCCTGAAAGTCCTGATATACAGTGGGGAAATTACTTGGGCTGCACTGACATCTGGTGTAAATTTTATGTCAATGGCCCCATTAGAAATGTATTTACTAAAAAAAAAGAAAAAAGGTTGATGTGTTCAATATATTTTCCCTGCTGTATACCCATAAACCCAGGGATAGAGTAACAAATGATCCAAACATAAAGTAAATAAATCACTTGAACGTCATCATCATAAATACCAAATCATATCATCAGTACCAAATTTAGCACAAAAGAAGATAGGATTTTGCAGTTTTACACCTTATTGGCTTATTGTAGATATAACACTGTGGTATTATGAATGATTTAAAGTTCCTAGTCTATTAGATCTCGACATGCTTTTATTTTTAAGAGACTCTTTGCATTGAAATGAGGATAAACCAAGTTTGTTTCATTAAGTTTAACATGCCAAATGCTGATTTATGTAATTAGTGCTCCTGTCAATGGTCCATGTCATCATTTACAAATATATTTTGAACCTAATGCCATGCATTTTTTCCAGCATATAATTCACAAAAAACTTTAACAATGTGCAGCATGGCCAGCTAACTAAGACTTACTATCTTAAGTTGGTATTTATCTTGTGGTGTGTAACTTTTAATTCCCTCTTTGTGAATGTTGTTGTGTTTCTCCTTGCCTGAGCTTTTGTAACCAGTTGTGCAAACAGCAACCACTATTTCACAAGACTGACTTCATCCTTTTTTTTTTTTTTTTAATCACCAAACAAGCAGAGGCCCATCTAAGTCATACCTTCCAACCCTTAGGGTAAGGCCCAACAAGGCAGATTGTCAGCCTGCGTATAAGTGCAGGCTGACAATCCGTCAGTATGCTTGCAAAATCTAATTGTGCCTGTACCCAGAAACATCAAATCTGCCTGGATGCAAGCACACTCAGCTGATATCCGCCAACAAACGCCATTGTAAAGCTATCTAATTTATCTGCCAGTATGACAGACTCACTGAGAGAATTCTGAAGATTTTTACAGCTCTCACTGTAAAGAACCCTTTCCAAACATTAAAAGGGATAGTTCTCCTGTAACTTAGTAACTTTTAGTATGATGCAGACAGTGATTCTCAGACAATTTTCAACTGGTTTCCTTTTTTTAATTTTTGTAGTTTTTTAATTATATAGCTGTTTGTTTAGCAGCCCTCAAGTTTGGAATTTCAGAAGCTATCTGGTTGCTAGGGTTTAATAAAACCTAGCAACCAGGCAGTGGCTTAAATGAGAGACTGAAAGAAAGAAAAGTAATAAAAAGTAGCAATAACACTCGGAGCAATACATTTTTTGGCTGCCTGGATCAGAGACCCCCATTTGAGAGCTGAAAAGAGAAATAAGAGGAAGGCAAATAATTCAATAACTTTAAAACATAAATAATGAAGACCACTTGCAAATCTTCTAAGGATAGGCCATTCTGTAACATACTGAAAGTTAAATTAAAGGTAATCAACCACTTTAAGGTCTCTGGCACACGGGAAGATTAGTTGCCCGCGACAAATCTCCCTGTTCGTGGGCGACTAATCTCCCTGAAATGCCAATCGGCGGTGGGATGACATACGTGGCTGCCATTCCATCCCATCCCAGGGAAATCGCGCAGTTGCGTATGCCATCCGACCGGCGATTTACATTTTCTCCAGTGGGATGGGATTTCGGGGAGATTAGTCGCCCGCAAACAGGGAGATTTGTCGCGGGCGACTAATCTCCCCGTGTGCCAGAGCCCTAAAGGAGAAGGAAAGGTAAAAACCTTTCCAAGTAAGCTTTATCAGAAATGTCATGTAAATACAGCCATAAGAAGAAAAGATGCACAGATTCCTCTATCACAGTTTTCTTCTTTTGTGTACACGTTGTTCGGTTTCTGACTTCCCCCTCTCAGAAAAACTGAGAGAAGGAAGCACGAGTCTGCTTAGTTTGCTCCTCTCCCCCTCCCAACTGTACCGTGATCTAAGCTACCAGCAGCTAGAGCTGCAGCATGGAAGTTGCTGAGACCAAGCTAAAATGGCAGCTGCTATCTTAAACAGAGGGAGCTTCTATGGCTGTTTACTCAGGTATGGTAAAGCTTTCTGCAGAATAAATATAGCGTTCTAGCTTGCACTATTGTGGCTAATCTGTTGGCAATAAAATGCCAAAATGCCTTTCCTTTTACTTTTAAGATGGAACCTCCTTTCTTCTTATTGGAATCAGGGGTGCTGCTGCTTTGAGGTGAATTTTACCAGGGGTGAAATTCAACCCTTCTAGTGCATAGAGCACAATTGCGCTTTCTGCACTAGGGATGCGGCCCCCCCCAGACCCACCTTTGGTGCAAGAGAAGGGTTATCACTGCGGGGCAAGGGGGGCTGCATTGTAAGAGGCTGCTCAGGGCATAGAATTTTTGTCACCTGTAGAAAGTGTGATTTTGCCACAGGGTAATGTAAGGGCGACAGCCCATGTGTGGGCAGTTTGACCACCTGTACTGTCTAGGAAAACCAGCAATGATCAAAACACATATACACACACATGACTTTTGGGTAAGAATTTTTATATGGTCCACATCTCTGTTTAAACAACTGTGACCCTTGCTGCAACAATATATATGGCTGTTCCCTGGACAAGATTTCTTTAAAATATTCCTATCAAGCTACCTTGAGATTTTTCTTTTGACCTGCTGTATCTTTTACTTTTTCTTTAATACCTCCAGTGCCAGGGGACTTGGGAAACCAGCTGGAGGCAAAATTAGATAAACCGGCAGTTGTGCATTACATGTGCTCCAAGAAGACAAATTATTACTTCACTCTGTGGCTGAATTTGGAACTGCTGCTGCCTGTAGTTATTGACTGCTGGATTGATAACATCAGGTACTAAATTAAATTTTCAAGTTTTCAAAAGCTTTTTTTCTACTTTTTTAAATGATCTAAATAAATGCGCTGATTTTACCAGTGATGCTAATTCAAAATGCAGCAGACTGTGTAGTTTTTGTATAGTTTGTGTGAATTTTGTTACAGACTGTACTGACATTTGTACTATTTTACTCTTCTTACAAAATAGGCTTTTGCATTTTTAGGTGGCATAATGAGAATCTTCCCTTGTTGCTTATGTTAGTACCATGAATAAAATGGTATAAATGGCAGTATAACATTATAAATGTTCCAGTGTCCCAGTATTGTAACTTTTCAGGCTATGGATATTAATCTGTAGAAATCACTAACTGCAAAGCTTTACAGGGCAAAGAGCAAACATTTTTTAAGCATTAGTGCTATTATAACATAGTAACATAGTAAGTTGGGTTGGAAAAAAAGACATACGTCCATCACGTTCAACCATAATGCCTATATCTAACCTGCCTAACTACTAGTTGATCCAGAGGAAGGCAAAGAACCACATCTAAAGCCTCTCTAATTTGCCGCAGAGGGGAAAAAATTCCAGACTCCAAGATGGCAATCGGACCAGTCCCTGGATCAACTTGTACTAAGAGTTATCTCCCATAACCCTGTATTCCCTCACTTGCTAAGAATCCATCTAGCCCCTTCTTAAAGTTATATAATGTATCAGCCAGTACGACTGATTTGGGGAGGGAATTCCAGAACTTCACAGCTCTCACAGTAAAAAATCCTTTCCGAATATTTAAATGGAACCTCCCTTCTTCTAAACGGAGTGGGTGCCCTCATGTCTGTTGGAAGGACCTACTGGTAAATAAAGCATTAGAAAGGTTATTATATGATCCCCTTATATATTTATACATAGTTATCATGTCACCTCTTAAGCGCCTCTTCTCCAGTGTAAACAGACCCAACTTGGCCAGTCTTTCTTCATAACTGAGACTTTCCATACCCTTTACCAACTTAGTTGCCCTTCTCTGGACCCTCTCTAACTCAATAATGCCCCGTTTTGAGCACTGGAGACCAAAACTGAACAGCATATTCTAGATGGGGCCTTACCAGCGCTCTGTAAAGGGGAAGAATAACCCCCTCCTCCCGTGAATCTATGCCCCTTTTAATACAGCTCAAAACCTTGTTTGCCCTTGCAGCTGCTGCCTGGCATTGCTTGCTACAGCCAAGTTTATTATCTGCAAGGACTCCAAGGTCCTTCTCCATTATGGATTTGCCTAGTGCAGTCCCATTAAGGGTATACGGGGCTTGCATATTTTTACATCCCAGTTGCATGACCTTACATTTATCCACATTAAATCTCATCTGCCACTTAGCTGCCCAGATTGCTGGTTGGTCAAGATCCTGCTGCAGGGATGTCACATCCTGGATAGAATTGACAGGGCTGCAGAGTTTTGTGTCATCTGCAAACACTGATACATTACTCATAATACCCTCCCCTAAGTCATTTATGAACAAATTAAACAAAAGTGGACCCAGTACAGAACCCTGAGGGACCTCACTGAGAACCTTACTCCAAGTAGAGAATGTACCATTAACAACCACCCTCTGTACCCGATGCTGTAGCCAGTTTTCTATCCATGTTCAAACGACTTCACTAAGACCTTAGTTTAGAAAGCAGTCGTTTGTGGGGAACGGTATCAAATGCTTTGGCAAAATCCAAATATATTATATCTACTGCATCCCCACTGTCCAGCTTCTCACTTACCTCATCATAAAAAGCAATTAAATTGGTCTGACATGACCTGTCCTTCATAAAGCCATGCTGATTACTGCTCATAATGGCATTCTCCACTACATAATTTTGTATGTGATCCCTTAACAAGCCTTCAAATAACTTGCCCACCACGGATGTCAAACTTACAGGCCTATAATTGCCAGGCTAAGATCTTACTCCCTTTTTAAATATAGGAATGACATTCGCCTTCTTCCAATCCCTAGGTACCATACCTGATGAAAGCGAGTCTGAGAATATCAGAAACAAGGGCCATTGTAATTCTTCCCCTAGCTCTCTCAGTACCTGAGGGTGTATTCCATCTGGCCCAGGTGCCTTTTACATTTATCATGTGTAACTCTTTAAGCACCATATCCTGTGCCAACCACTGTGTAGTTGGAGCTGAGGCAACAGTGAAGCTATTGGGTGGGACTTGGCCCCCTGGCTCCTCTACTGTATACACAGAAGAAAAGACGTTTTGGAAAGACATATCCAGCAGGCTCCCTTTCTTTCCCTTCATTTGTTTTAATACATAGGCCACTCTGCATGGGTGTTTAATTTCCAAACAGAGGTAAGGTTTTACAGCAGTGGCACATTTAAGTGCAATTTTAAAGGAGAACTATACCCCCAGGTGCTAAAAACCCCCTTAACTATCACTGTCTTGACCCCCCTCACCTCACCCATATCGCATAGTTCCTAATAGTGCTGGGCGGTATACCGGTATATACCGAACACCGTTTTTTTTAAAAAAAACGATAACATTTTTTAACTTACCGACATACCGGTGTGGGCGCCTCCTGGCAATTTTTCTTACTATTTCCGGGTTGTGCGCGCTGACGTTACGTGCGCGCTGACGTTACGTGCGCGCTGACGTCACGCGCGCAACCCGGAAATAGTAAGAAAAATTGCCAGGAGGCTCTGTGAGCTGTCGGGGGTGCCTGCGGCTGCCTGGCCAGTAAGTTATATTTATGTGAAGGGGATGGGGGGGTGTTTGGGGTGGTCACCTAATCATGCATGGGGGAAAAAAAATACCGTCAAATACCGTGATACCGATATAATAAAAAAAATACCGTGATATAAATTTTTGGTCATACCGCCCAGCACTAGTTCCTAAGTTTAAACACTTTCCCTATCGCTAACCCCTAGCTAAAACTTTGCAACTAAAGACACTTTGGGTCTCTCAACCGATACAAATCTGCTTGAGTGTAGTTGGTGGTAGCAGGAAATCTGCTTCAACTGTGCATGCGCAAGCAGGGTCCGTGTACCTGCACTACTCTGCTGTTTTAGCTAGGGGTTAGCGATAGGGACAGTGTTTAAACTTGGGAACTGTGTGATAAGGGAGGGGGGGGTCAAGGCAGTGATAGTTAAGGGGGCTTTTAGCGCCTTGGGGTATAGTTCTCCTTTAAAGCTGGACAGATGACAAAATGCCCTAAATCAGTAACAATCACTTGGACACATGACATGGGGCAGTTATGGGTTCAAGCAATTGCCATTGAATTAAAGAAAATCTGACATTTTTTGCCTGTCCTCATAACTAGTAAATGCTTGGACAGCACTATACCCTTTAATCTGTACCATAGCCTTTAAAAAAGTGCCAACGGCCCCCATTTCAATAAAATAAATAAATGCAGACAGATTTTAAGGAAATCAAAAAAAGAATGAAACAGACAGAGGCAGATATATCAAATTTAGAAAAGTCTGCCCTAACAACCCTATAAAAAATCTGTTTTGCTGATCAAGATTTGTCTATAATTTATCGGTTTTCTTGTGTTATTTTTTCCTAAACCTCTCGGAAGCTCAATGAGAACGATTTTCTGCAATATAGCACACACAGAAATAATTGTATTAGTGAACTTGCTCAATAATTCTTTAGTTGTGTTAGTAAATACATTAAAAAAAGATAATGGGAACCTTGAGAAGACATGTAAAGTATCTGAGAAATATGCAAAACTGAAAAAATTTTTTACGTTTTTTGCTTATGTGGTACATTGTACTACAATACTCTTGTATTTGTGTTTTGTTGTTTTTTTATTATTATTTTTGCTTATGTGGAAAATGTTTTACAGAGGTGAGGGTGCCTCATTACTTTTTTTCTCCCTCTTTTCTAAAATTACATAACCCACCCTTTTTTACACTATCCCTTTTATCTGGCACGCACTCTGTGTTAAAGGTGGCCACAAATTTCAGTCTTTTGTGCGACCATTGATCGTTCCCACCCTCCACAGACTTTCAGGGCTGACTCATCCGAAATGGAGGTAGAAACAATAGGCTTTTTACCTCCTTCTGCCGATTCAGCCCTGAAGGTCTGTGGACGGTGGGAACGATCTTTCGTGTGACCCGCCCGATTGGCGAGTCGACCGATATCTGCAGCCTTTTTGCGATATCATTCACCTCGCCGAGGTGCCATACCGAATATTGTATGAAACGAGGTTTCGTACGATATCATCGGTGCGTGTATGGCCAGCTTAAGGATAAGAGGTAAGTGGGGAGATGTGTGACTCTAGAATGCAGATATTTAAATAAATCTGTACCCCTTCTAATAAGGACCAAGACTCTTGCCTTTTCTGCCTACCCCTAGTATTGGCCCTGTAACTAGTAATAAATTGAATCCATATTTTTTGGATTTGGTGGAATCCTCCACAAAATTGTTAGTCATAGTTTACATATTCTCATTTGAAAAACCCTGTACTAAATGTGTAAAAAAATATTTAACATTCAGTTGTGCAGAGCTGTAAAGTCTCATGGCTAGGGTTCAGAGTCATGCTTAGCTGAAATAGGGTTTGTCTGAATCCTTCAAAATTGCTAGGCTTTAATATTTTAAGATGCAAGTGCAAGTGGTTAACCATTCTACTGTTATCCTATCAATAATAATCATTAAAACACACGTTCACACATTTCAGCATAATCTCATCAGTAACCACGTCATGTTATTTTAAAAAAAAAATTGGAAGTAAAACTACTTATATTCCACAGTTCATAGAAAAGATGAAAATCAAAAATACAAGAAAAAGCAACCACTGTTCAAAATTATGAAAAATGTAAACCGCTGTTCGCAGCAGCACAATTCACATAAGAAGATAGACATGAAACCAATTAAAAATTATTTTGATGGAAATATGGGAAATCCAGAGGCACGGGGAATGGAAAAAACAGCAATAGTAGAAATACAGGCAACAGCATAATGTTATTACTAGCTAATTATCCGGATGGTAGGTATGCACATTCTGCTCTCCCCTATTCTCCCATCGCCCAGAAGCATTCTCATGATTTTTCGAATTCTCACATGCACAGTAAGTGTTCAGTGACGCCATTTGATGCATTTGCACATGCGCAGGTAGTATTTTTTGTCTTCAGCTGTAATCTTGTGCATGTGCCTGACGTCACTTCTGGAAGTGTGCATTATGTTAATGACGCCACTTCCGGGTATCAGGGGGACAATTCTGGTGATGTGCTGATACGCGCCGCATTTGGGTTGTGAGTTTGAGAGCTTTTTTTCTAATTCGAATAAAGTCAGATTTAAAAAAAAAATCAAATGCCTCCTAATTTATTAATATGACAAACTCGTTGGAATAAAATGAACTTGAACTCCTTGAATTTTTGAGTTTGCAAATTTAAAAAAACCTTGAAAAACTCTAAAGTCTCGAATTGAAAATATGGCTTGACTCTGCTTAGGACAACTCATTGACTTCTATATGAACTCGCAAGCTTTTAGCTGCCAAATGTTTACATTCAAGTTTTTGTTTTTCTGCACTTAATAAATAAGACATTTGAACCATAACTCAAATTTTAGTACAAAAAACTTGAATTGTTAAAAAATTTAAATTCGAGCATTGATAAATCACCCCTGTTGTGTCCGGGGGGATCGGTGAGTGGGGATTGGCAAATTACTTATAAAAAATGTAAAACAAACAACAAACATCACCTATGTAAACAATCTTGGCCCCTTGTAGTAATAAAAACAGGGTAAACTCTGGGCATTGTATTAAGACTCAAGGTAATTATCCTGAAAATTCACTCAAACACTGCTAATTAGGTGCCCAAAAAATGATCATCGCTATTTGGCTCTTTTAATGCATCCCAAATAATTTTCCCAAATCTTTGCAGTGGTGCAGTGGACAATTATAACAGCACTAATTCAACTGTGCCTAGTTTTCTGGTGCAGTCTGTATTCTGTTACACAGACTATTATCCCTTATGTACTTTTCATCTGACCTTGTAGTTGATCTAGGTCAGCCAGATATTTTACAATCAAAGTTTTACTCTGTTTTTTGATGCTATTTAAAAGTGTAAGCCGCATCAAAATCTAGTCAATAAATAAGTCTAGATTGTTTTAAATAAAATTAAAATGAAACATCTCTCACCCGACATATATTTATTCCTAAATTTAATTTTGAAATATAACATTACATTGGTTAATTACATATACAAATATACATATAATAAATAACATATTTTTTTTTTCTAAATATTACATGCTTGTAACATAGTACATGATGTTGAAACCTGTCTACTAGCTGTGGTAGTGGCAGTCAAAGTGGTGAATGGATTTGTTAAATCCTTGTGCACCAACAGACAGAAGTTCACAGCATCCTTATCTACCAACAGATGGAAATCCACAACAGTTAAAGTGGTGAATGGATTTGTTAAATCCTTAAATGTTAAATCCTCAGCAAAGTGCCGTATCGAGCATCCATCGGTCAAATATATACCCATCACTAATGGTCAATTCAACAGAGGAATAGGTGGGTATACTAATGTTTTAGCAATCAATCCTGACAGGACCCTAGTTGCTCATTGTAAACAGAGTTCCACTCAATATCCGCACTCAATATCAGGAGTAGGGGTGATGCCCAAAAGTTTACAAAAAACTGCTTTATTAAAATATTTGAAAACAAAATGTTGCACTCACAAATCGACAGGTTCTAATGCATGCAACTTAAAGGAACAGTAACACCAAAAAATAAAAGAGCTTTAAAGTAATGAAAATATAGTGTACTGCTGCCCTGCACTGGTAAAAATTGTGTGTTTGCTACAGAAACTCTACTATAGTTTATATAAATAAATAAGCTGCTGTGTAGCCACGGGGGCAGCCATTCAAGCTGGAAAAAAGGAGAAAATGCACAGGTTATATAGCAGATAACAGATAAGCTCTGTAAAATATAATGTTGTTTTATCTGTTATCTACTATGTAACCTGTGCCATGGGTACACAGCGGCTTTCTTTATATAAAGTATAGTAGTCTTTCCGAGGCAAACATACAACTTTCAATAGTGCGGGGCAGCAGTTCATTATACTGTAATTACTTTTATACACTTTTGTTTTATGGTATTACTGTTCCCTTAAGTAAGTCTGTTTTTGCCAGTCTAAGCTAGTGTGTGAGGTTAGATGTACTGCTAGTGTTCCTCTTGGTTGTGTGGTTCCAAAATAGTGCTTCCTGATGGCGTCACATACTTCTGCAATCCTTTGCACACTGAACATCAATATGTTTAGAAGACTCATGACATTTATATTTTTATATTTTTTCTTTGTATGTTTGGTTTGAGGGATTTAATTGCTTGGGAGAAAGCAATTAAACAAGTTTAATTTTTATGCAGAATAAAAATGATAAAAAAAAAACAAAAACAAAAAAACCTTATGTAATTCTGTGCAGTTTCCTTTACTACACAGCATGTCAGTCCCACATCTTTGACATCAGAAATTGTCAAAACACACACTTAAAAGATATAGGAAGAGTACACCATACAGTATATTATATAATATTTATTATAGACACTCCTCTTGCATTAAAATTAAGCTTCTATTGCCTATAGGGAACAAAGAATTTAACTAAAACCTTTTTTCGGATATACATTGCCACTTCGGCTGCAATGGATAAAATACTTTTAGTATGTTGTTCCCTGTTTGGTGGATAACAACATCTGCTCAAATTATTTTCACCTGTTTTCTTTCTATATCTATCATTTTTCAGTTCTGTCCAACTTTGGGCTTCAAGCTGGGTTTGGCATTCTGAACAATTTTTATGCCCCTCACCTAGGTGAGGACTTACATGACATCATCCTTTTCAGGCCCGGACTGGCAAACTGTGGATTCTGGCAAATGCCAGAGGTGCTGTTTAACATTTCTGCTGAAATAAATGGCTAAAAGGCATTTGCCAGAGTACAGAGGATTGGTTCTTCCAAGTTATGACGGGCTGTTGTAAGATGCCAAAGACATTAATTTTTAGTGGGTTGGTGAGGGGCTGTTTGGGCCCCTGTGTACTTGGAATGCCAGGGCCTATTTTGTCTCCTAGTCGAGATCTGGCCCTTTTAGTTTACTTTAGCCCATGAACATATTTCATGTAGAACAACTGGCCTGTTGCATTACAGCATAACGAGTCCTTGTAATCTGTTAATTCTCTCACTGTGTAAGTAAAATGTAAACTATTCTACTGTGTTTATATTAAATACTACTATAGTTAATTGCTTTTTTAGGCAGAACTTCTTTTCATTCTAAATTACTTTCATGTGGCCACAAGAAAGTATGGTAGTGAATGTGTTACAGAATTTTTTTTTTATTTTTTTGTATTTTTATCTAGGTTGGTTTACAATAAAACAAGCAAAACTACTGCTCCTCCAGAGGGAGTCGATATCAGAGTTCCTGGTTTTGGGCAGACTTATTCCCTGGAATTCTTGGATCCAAGTAAAAGGAGTGTGGGTAAGGAACTGATATCCATATTATATTTAGTAATGGAAATTTTGTAATTATGAAATAGTTTGATTAGTTATCATGTTAAACTTTAAATCATTAAATAAACATGAAAAAATAAATCTTCCAGTTATATTAAGGTGCTTAGTGTGTAGCGTTCCTATAATCACTTCTAGACCAGAAACATGATCTAAACCTTTAAATGAGTTCATGTGATCAAAATGATCAAGTTTTCATAAGTCACATATATTAAATGACGGCAGCCCTTAACATAAATATAAAGTCCTGTTCTTATGCCAAATGTAAATATAATGCATTGATGTTAAGCAGCTCAAAATGTCTTATCTCCTACAGGTTCATATTTTTACACGCTTGTGCAGAGCTTGGTAGATTGGGGGTATACCCGCGATGAAAATGTGAGAGGTGCACCCTACGACTGGCGCAAAGCTCCTAGTAAGATTGTTCTTCTGCTTTTATTATATTTACAGGACATACCTCAAGCAAATAAAAACCCCATACCTACAGGTTTTAATTTAGTCACTTAAAGGGCAATATAGCCCCCTTTTCAACATTAGTTTAAAGACTAGGGATTGTACTTAGCATGCTATTTGCCTATTGTTTTAATTATGAAATATCTTGGCATTTAATTTAATGAACTAAACTAAATTGAAAGGAAGGTCACATTCTACTTAATGTTCATATGAGCACTATCAATACAATCAGCAGTCCAATGCAAATAAACAAACCCCTTTGATCCCCCGGCTGAAGTATTTGGTTAGGCTTTGAGAAAAACAGCAGTTTTTGGTACACTGGTTTCTCAATAAACTGGTTTTTAGTTTTACTGTGAAACAAGAAGATAGTGATTTTTAGATTACAGTACTGGATAGTATTTACCGTTATGTTGACACTGATTAATACTCCGTCCCTTCTTGCTCTTTTCTGTATGGCTCTGTTGTATAGGGTGCAGTGGGTATACTAGGGCCCAGTATGTTTTTTTTAAGCTCCCTGATCCTACTGAAGTAGAAGTTTTGTTTGCTGCTAATAGTCATGACCCTTTTCTCTCACATGCCAAAGACTAGGATTCCTGCACCCATTTGCTATGGAGAGTATTCAGAGACCTGTCAAGATTTTCTGAATTAAGGCAAGATTCAGTTGTCCCCTGCATAAACCAAATGAGAAGTCATAGGTTGTTGTTGAAGCACTTGTATGGCCCTTTGGTTTATAATTTGGCTGCCTTTCTTGCTAACTACTAAGAAATTGTTGATCCTCTTGCTCTTTGGTTAATGCCTCAATCCATGTCATAAGAAATTTTCAGAGTTCTCTCTTTGTGGCTGAATACACTATTGACTTCTGTATCCTTAGTGCAGAAGTGTCCTGGTACAATTATGTTTTGGTATCTACCTTCTGGAAAGGCCTTAATGAATCCCTCAAGGATGAACTGGCTGCCAAGAACCTTGTGTCCACAGAATGGTTCCTGATCCTCCTTCTGTCTGTATCTCCTGTTCTTGCCCAGTCCTGCCCTCACCTTGAGAGAAAACTGTGTAGCTTGGATTCACCAAGCTTACCCCTGAGGAAAAGATATTCAGAAGGTCCTCAGGCTTTTACATGTATTCTGGGTTCAGTGGGCATTTTGTTAAACTTTATCCTCATGAACCCAAGCAGCAACAGCAGGGAAACACAAAGACTGGGAAATATCTCCTTGGCATAGCCCATTCTTTCCAAAAGAATTTCCAGAACAGTGTCTTTGTACCTGTCACCATCTCCTTTCTATCCAAGTCCCTCTGTTGCCAAGCCTTCTTGGATCCTAGTTTTACTGGATGTGTCATCAGTTAATCCTTTGCAGAACTCTTTGATTTACAGCTGGTTCAGCTCAAGGTTTTACTTTCTGCTGAAGTGGTGGATGCAGACCCATTACTACTGGTGCCTACATTTGCCACATCTCATCTTATTTTGCAAGTTGGAATTTTTGCATTCCAAAGATTTCACTCCTGACCTTCAGCAGTCCTGCAACTCCAATAAATTTGGGATTTCTGTGGCTACTTCAACATAATCCTTGCATTGATTAGGCCTCCAGATAGCATACTGCCTGAAATTCTTTTTGACTTTTTGACCAAATGTATTACTACTCCACATATTTTTGTTTCTGCCTCTACTGCCATACTTTCAACAGTGTAAAATGGGGACTTGTTGGCACTTGAAAAATAAAAGAGCTGCAATGAGCAGTAGAATTCAAAACTGCCAACCAGTTTGGGCATATGAGCAGTTTGATAGCGATGCTTGGGGTTATAGATTTACTGGATACTTTAGGCTGGTAGTTACAAAGTCTGAATTTATGTGTGTTCAGCAGTACAATATTGCTTTTGTGTCTGGTTACTGTCATGCATATTCACTCTGCTACAATGGGCAATGAATAGGAGAGGAACAACACTGTAAAGACAGAGGAGTGACTAAGGCCAGTAGACTGCTGTGATGGTGTGATTCTGCAGGTACTGTTTTTGGATCTGTCGTTATAAATATATTTAATAAAATTGCAACTAAATTTAAAATTCACATAGTCCCAAGTAGCAATAAAATACACCAGCATCATGACAGAATGTCTTTAGCTGAATGAACTAGAAGTGTGCAGTGTGCCTCTCTTAGTCTCAAAGCATTAGGTGTGGGATTCAAATATATGTGTGGGATTCATGTATTGGATGCAGTATACAGTATGTTCACATCTTTGTCCACATGATTTAACTTTATATCTGTTAATATAATTGCATTATTTCTTTTCTAGATGAAAATTCAGACTATTTTGTGGCTCTTCGCAAGCTAGTGGAGTCTATGTTTGAGTCATATCAAAGTCCTGTGGTGCTTGTTGCTCACAGCATGGGAAATTTGTACACCCTTTACTTTCTCAATCAGCAAACACAGGACTGGAAGGATAAATATATACATTCCTTTGTTGCTCTGGGCGCACCATGGGGTGGTGTGTCTAAGACTCTGCATGTCCTGGCTTCAGGTAAGCTACATTAATTGTGTGATACGCAAGTACTGCCATATTTTTAGACCATATTTTCCTTAAAAAGGTATTCTATGGTAAACTTCCATTAAAAAATTACATAATTTTGTGTATGTATATGTGTAATTACCGCCTTCTGTGACAAGGGTGGTATAAGGTAAACTATAGAGAAGCTTCCAGCTGCAGTATTCCATATTGATGTAAACACTGTGCCAAATACCTTCCCAATTCCATTCACAGGGGGATGCTCAACATATTGCACCCCAGTGAATGGGGTTTTCTTTGTCCAATAATTAAAGGTAAAAGAGTAAATGCTGTAGGTATGCACTGAATTAGGCAAAGATTCTGCCTTTTTCAGCAGGTTTTGGAGTCGGACAAATCCAAACATCTGGACCAAGCTAATTTGAATCATTAGACCAGGGGTCTCCAATCTTTCTTACTCGTGAGCCACAGTCAAATGTGAAAAGACTTGGAGAGCAACACAAGCTTTATAAAAGTTCATGGAGGTGCCAAATAAGGGCTATTAGGTACCTCTATGCACACTATCCGCTTACAAGAGGCTTTATTTGGTAGTAAATCTTGTTTTTATTCAACCAAAACTTGCCACCAAGTCAGGAATTCACAAATAACTACCTGGTTTGGGGGCACTGAGAGCAACATCCAAGGGGTTGGGGAGAAACATGTTGCTCACGAGCCATTGGTTAGGGAGCACTGCCTTAGACTTAGACTATTGTGCTCTTCTATTTAACCCTACCCTAATTTCCATAAGTAAATTTGGTTCAGTATTTGGGCAAATGAAGGATTTAGGGTTTGGCTGAACCCAAAAATGCTGGATTTACTGGACCTAAATAGAAATGAAGTTATAAAAAGTTACAGTAACAATAAAATTGTAGCCTTGCAGAAAAATAGTTTTATTTTTGAAAACTACATTTTGGGGGCAATTCAAAATGGATAAACATTTCTTTACTCCAAACTAACTGCACGCTTAAAGTGTTTTTTCACAAAGTCTTCGCTTCCATATTTTCTTGAATGCTAAGGAAAAATAAAAATCTGAATATCACAGGTCTTATGATACACAATATCCATAGGATGACCCAACTATATGGCATGTAGACAGAGTATGGCCTGTTATTGTGTGATAAAAGCCCCCCAACCCAAAAAAAATTTCACCAGAAAGCATATATTTTTAGAAACTCTATAAGGATTAAATTGTAAAACATGTCTTTTTACTTCAAACTACATAACTGCAAATGGTTAAATTAGCAGTTTTAATAATTGAAATTTATGGCTGATAATTTGACTTACAAACACAACATGCTGCCCGCATTTTATATGTTGTATATGGTTTTCTAGACGGTACTTGTGGACAGCAGTCTTTGTATACTTTACAATTCAATAGGTTTATAAAAAATATATGTTTCACAATATATTTATATTCACAATTGCCCCATATTAATGCATCAAGTGTCTCTGCTTTTTGTTTTATCAGTTACCAATATACATATAGATTGTTGCCCACATGTTGATAAATAAACCCCTTGTTATCCCAGCACAATGACTGGAAAAATACATCAATGGCTAAAAAAAAGCACTACTAAAATATTATTTTATGTTTTGCATTTTGCTTTTCTTAAAAGTGCACCAAAAACACTCAAATCAATGACAAAGACAATCACACAGTGTAATCAGTGTCCAAAATACAACACTGCAGGACTAAAAATTACACATCCTCGATGGCCGTCATATGTTTTAGACAATATAGAGATGGCCAGACATTTGATGTCAGTGACTGTTTTACTGAAGCTCCCTTAAAAGTAAATATTTAAGATTTTTTTTATATACTGAAGGGTTTTAGGTGGTGGTTGGTGCAAATTGTGCAGTTCTGTTGTGAAATTTTTTACTGTAAATCATTTTTGTATTTCAGGAGATAATAATCGCATTCCAGTGATTAGCTCCCTGAGGATTCGTGACCAGCAGCGGTCTGCTGTTTCCACCAATTGGCTGCTCCCTTATAACAACACATGGCCACAGGAAAAGGTTTTTGTAAGAACACCCAATAAAAACTACACAATAAAGGACTATAGAGTGTTTTACGAGGACATTGGATTCCAAGATGGATGGGAAATGAGGCAAGAAACAGAAGGACTAATATCCTCACTGAATCCTCCAGGAGTGGAAGTACACTGTCTTTATGGAACTGGAGTGGACACCCCTGATTCGTTCTTATATGATTCTTTCCCAGATAAAGACCCCACTACAGTTTATGGGGGAGGGGATGGAACAGTTAATTTGGAAAGTGCTTTACAATGTGGAAAGTGGAGGAACCAGCAAAGACAGAAGGTGTCGTTGGTTGAACTACCTGGTAATGAACACATCGCCATGCTGTCAAACATTTCAACCATCTCTTATGTAAAGAAGGTTTTGTTTGGACTGGAGATCTAAATTATGAACTGGAGTTGCTGCTTTTATTGGGTAGCATAGTGCACATGTTTGTGTGTCAGCTACTTGTTGTGACAAGGAAAAGAAAATTCTATTTTGTCGCTTCAGTTCCATTCTAGAACTGTGCACCCCTGCCCTGAACTGATCCTTAAAAAACACACTTTCAAACCGTGTTTAGTATGTATATGATTTTTTACAACTATGTAAAATTGAAGTCCATACGTTGCTTTTTTATGTACAATTTCAAGTCATTATAGCAAAGCGAGAAAAGAAAAGATGGATTTAAACCACACACACATTCATTTGTTAAAAGTATGATATTGGTATTTAATACCATAATTACCATAATTTTTCATCTTATCTTGTATTTGCACAATTCATCTGGCACTTTATAGGTTTGTTTTTTTCATACCAGTGCTGCACCCATATCTCCCAAGTTAGCTATGCAGCTGACATTTTTGAAACATGCAATTAACAGCTAAATTGTACACACAAACAGAAATTGTTGAGAAAACATTGAATTGCTGGCATTTGAAATGTGTTTCTTAATATCTACTGACTTGAGCCTGATTTGGGTAACTGATTTCTTCATGCTTCACTGTTCATTGTAGGAGAAAGAAATAACAAACACAGATTTACTAATCTTTCTGCATATTTACCTCAGACCAAAAGCTAAAACCCACATCAGTTGTTGTGCAGGCACAAAAATGTTCACTTTGTTATAGATCATAAAAGGTTATAATTTCCAAAAATGGGATTGATATTATAAAGGGTATTTATCAAGTCCTCATTGTATGTACATATTTGTTGAATTCTCATTTTAGTCGTTTATTACATGCGGGTACCTACCTGACAGGTATTTTAACCAATATGGCCTCAAAGCACCTAATCAATTCCAGTCAGGCTGGAATACTGCAACTTGATTTTGGCATAACACTTGATTAACTCTTTAAGTGCCAGTAACTCTGCAGGTGGATTACAGCTAATGTGCAGCACTTATTGGTAAAGTGACACTTTTCCAGTTCAGAAGCTCGCCAGTGTCCCTTTAATAAACCTATCACTGCCTCCCCCCTGACCTCCATGATCCCGTGCCTGCCTGCAGACCTCCTGTTATTGACCTCAGATGAAGTCTGACTCCGCTCCTTTCCCTGATTTCCTTCTGGTAGTCAATGCTTCACTTTGAGGGCAGATCAACTTCCAGTAGGCTGAGGACAAATGGAAACAATGCCCCAGCCTATCGGAACTTAGAACTGCCTTCCCAAGCCTGATGTCCGTTTCTGATGCTTTGGGAAAGAAGCTGCCAAAGAATCTGTATCAGGGGAAGCAGGGGGCTCCAGCCAGAAGACTGTTCCTCACCACAAAGTCTCAAAAAGTAATAGTGTCACTTTCTTTGTTATTCTGCAAAAGTGAGTTCCCAATCTGAGCTGCTTGCCTGGCTGGCATTAAATTGTTCAGGTCCTACCATGTGTTACAGAGGCGTCTATTTTTATGAAATATGTATAAGACACACACATTATTGACAGAGAATTTATTTGAACAAAAATACATTTGAATAGTTATAAACATAAATATAGTTAAAACCTGCCCTTAAAGGGCACCTATTACCACTATATTGTTTCCCTAAAAGAGCCCGCACTCCAGATAGGGGAAACAATAGTTTTTAAAAAGGAAAAAAAAACCTGCCACTGCCAGCACCATGAACGAGTGCCGCAACTTGCTAATTATGTGCATGTATCTGATGTAGGAGGGTGATTAACTGCTTCTACGTCACTTGCATGTGCATAGTAAGTGAGCGTAGAGATTGCTTATTGTGCACATGCGTGCTAACCAAGATGGCCACCTGCACCTGGAGCTCGCTCCTGGGTGCAGGTAGGCCAGCGCTGGTGGGGGGAATCCCCCAACTGGAGTGCAGGCTCTGGTTGGGGAACAATATAGGGGTGATTGGTGCCCTTTAAGCCAGCTTGCCACATCATCCAGTTACTCACCACTCCTTAGGAAAAAGAATCTCCCCTGTTCATCTACTGGGTAGAAAAAAAATCCATTTGATTTGGATGCCCAACTTACTTGAAAGATGTGCCTTCAAAACAAGGCAGAAGAAACATATAATCACTTGTTAATATCGCCACTAGACACAAGGGAAAAAAAAAAGGAGTTGTGGCATTTTACCTTGCATTATACTCTTTATAAACTCCTTTTGGTGGGATCCTAACAGATTTAAGTTATAAAATTAATATAAAATGTTACTCACTATCTTAGTCTAAACCCAAAGTTAACCTAAATGCACAAAGCAAATGAACGTGTTTATGTTTATTTCTGTTTGCATTAAGTAAGTCACTTTTAAAGAAGTTGGGAGAAAATGATGTTCAAACTCAAATTTTGCATGTAGGCCAAATCACCATGTTATATCTATTGCAAAAACAAGTTGTGTCCAGTTGTGTATTGAGGCAGTTGTGCCATGCTGTGAAGAATTCTGTTTTATAACAATCTTTTTGCCTTTTGTGCCTTGATATTTCAATAAATATTATAATGAGGTAAACTCTGGGTACCTTTACAGATGTAGGCTAAAGCTTGCATGTGGACACAAGACTTTTACTTCTTTAATATGATACTGTTTTACATTACAACCATTTATTATACCATTTTATTCTTTACACAAGCTTTAATAGTATGTTATTTTCACATTAGAGGTATATATTTAATATACTTGTATAGTTTATAAGTTCAATGCACTCTTTTTCTACTCTTACCCCTATTTAACAGCCATGGAGAAGTAAATGCTAATGCCATTCAGATAAAGTGTAACTAGGACAGTTAAGGACAATAAGGGCAATTTACTAATGCAGAGGACTCAAGTGCAAGTGAGCTAAGGGGTGTAAAACTGCATACTTAAAGGAATATTGTCATGGGAAAACATGTTTTGTTTTTCAAAATGTTTGTTAATAGAGCTTCTCCAGCAGAATCCTGCATCGAAATCCATTTTTCAAAAACACAAATTTTTTATATTTAATTTTGAAATTTCACATGGGGCTTGCCATATTTTTCATTTTCCAGGTGCCACAACCATGTGACCAGTGCTCTAATAAACTTCAGTCACACTTTACTGCTGAGCTGCAAGCTGAAGTGATATCACCCCCCTCCCAACAGACAATCAGCAGAACAATAGGAAGGTAGCAAGATAGCAGCTCCCAGTACAGTGGTTCTCAACCTGTGGGTCGGGACCCCTTTGGGGGTCGAACGACCCTTTCACAGGGGTCGCCTAAGACCATTGGAAAACATATTTCCGATGGTCTTAAGAATAATTTGATGGTTGGGGGTCACCACAACATGAGGAACTGTATTGAAGGGTCGCGGCATTAGGAAGGTTGAGAACCACTGTCCCAGTAGGTATCAGAATAGCACTCAATAGTAAGAAATCTAAGTCCAGCTTGGGACTCCTCCAGTTACATGGGAGTAGGAGAAACAAGTATAGTGCTGGCTCTTTCTGAAAGCTCAGACTCGAGCACAATGCACTGAGATGGCTTTTAAGATGGAAATTTTAAATGGTAAATTATTTCCTATGTAAACAGTGTAATTTAGGAAGTACACCACTAAAATCATGACAGTATCCCTTTAAGTTTTCACACGGAGCAATTGCATAACTGCTCTACAGCTAGTATGAGAATAAAAATTGTGATTTGGGCACAACAACTGGAATTTGTTAGGGGCAAGGTACAAAGTGCAAAACTGAGGTGTGCTTTGCACCTTGCCCAATAATAATATATAATTCAGAAAACATATCTAGAATCCCTGCTATAAAGATAGATAAGGCTCTTTTTTTGTTTGTTTTTTGTCACAAAGGAAAGTTTTTTTCTCCCAACAACACTGCTTTAAACAACATTACATGTTGCTTTCAGGAAGAAGTAAACACCTTTTACTCTAATGACAGTAGGGGGAAGAAAACCCTCACAAACAACTAACTGCTTAATTGTATTATAAAATCTTTATTGCAATGTGCTTTATAGCAAGTGCCGTCTTTGGGGTGATGTGCAACAACTGTCAGAACACTAAGGATATATGGATGCTGCTCTGTCTCTTCAGAGCCCAGTGCAATGGACCGATAGTGCTGGGCAAGAGTTCCCCTTGGAAAGAAGTTTATTTTTCTTAAAAACAGTTCATTTAAAAAATGAAAGAAGCACCAATTTATAAAGTAGTAACATCCCCCAGGAAGCAAGGACAGCAGCAGATGCATGTTTTCAGCATGTCTCCTCATTTCTTTGGAGGAGTGAAGGAACTTTAAACACATATTATAAATTTTACAATTCATTGCTGTGTCAAGTGGCTAAACCTTGATATTAAAATATTGTATTTCATAAAAACATTTTAATTAATTAGCTATTTGTTCAGCAGCTTTATGGTTGCTAAGGTCCAATTTACCTTAGCTACCATGCAGTGGTTTAAATGGCAGGCAGGAATATGCATAGGAGTGGGTCTGAACAGAAAGATTTTTAATAAAAAGAAACAATAAAAAAATTGTAGCTTCACGGGGCAATTGTTTTTTGAGCACTGGGGTTAATCACCATCAACAACTGGACAGCATTTGAAAGGATACAAATGGGAAACACACTGGGGTGTGACAGTCTGTAATCTCCCCCGGACTGGTGCTCCTGTTCTGAACAAACTGGAGGATCTTTTTAGAACTCCATTTTCAAAAAAGTCAGGACACTGTGTAAAATGGAATCATGTAAACCCTAAATTTAATTGCACATAGTAAAAAGACAACATATCAAAAGTTGAAACTGTGAAATTTTGTTTTCTAGAAAAAATATGTGCTCATTTTGAATTTGATGCCAGCAACATGTTTCAAAAAAGTTGGACAGGGGCAACAAGACTGGAAAAGCACATCCTAGAAAGGTTGGGTAAGAAGTAAAGATGGGGAGTAGTGATGTGCAGGTCAACAAAAAGTCCACCTACTTCTTATCCACACCTTACCCTAATCCATCGAGCCTTGTATTTATAGACCCATACCCTCCCTACCCCTCTCTGATATTATGAAAGGGGCTGGGCACACAGGCACACATCAAAAAATAGTGACATCTGGAGGCAGAAGGGGGCGTAGTATGGTTGCGGGCGAGGAGGACACATGGTAAAATTCAGCCCATACCCACCTGCAGTTCTCAAAAGGTGTGTGGATGCTCGCCCAAACCCGTGGGGAGGGGTACACGACTCAGGATCACACAGACACAGACATGATTCTGTAGCGGAAATCCTTCAAATACTTCCGAACTTATACCAATACTTGTTTGCAAACACAGTTCACTGCTACATCCACAACTGCAAGTTAAAACTCTATGATACAAAGAAGAAATAATATATAAACGCAATCCGGACACACAACTGCCTTCTCTGGGCCCAAGCCTATTTAAGATGCACTAAAGAGAACTGGTGAACATGAACTGAGGTGACATGTCTTTAGCGTTGCCACCTTTGCTGGTGGGTAAACCCGAACAAAGGTGTTGGGGCTGATGGCAGCAGGAATGGGGCACTGAAGCTAGGGGTAGACATGGTGACATCAGGGTGGGCATGATGTTGGCTGGATTTCTGTTCAGTTTTGTCAATGTTTTAAAACGGGCAAAACGTTTTCAATCACGCAGCCCTGGGATGTCTGCTTCAAAATCGCATTGGTGGCAGCCCTAGTTCTGTCAATATTCTGCCTGATGAGTGAGTCCAATTCTTTAATTAAAAGTAGGGGAACAATTATACAGAAACCAGTTATCCAGAAAGCTCTGAAATCTGTTTTTTCTTTCTGTAATAAGAAATAAAGGTAAAAACAAAGTAAGCTTTATCAGAAAGGCCTATGTAAATACAACCATAAGCACTCACAGAAAAGCTGCACTGAGTCCTCTACCAAAAGAAACACAGGATGTCTTGCCTTCTTCTGTGTATACATGTACTTCGGTATTAGACTTCCTCCTTCTTTAGGGCTCCTTTAGGTTGGGGGCATGAGCCTGCGCAGCTCTCTCCCTCCCTCTTTTTGCTCCCCCTTCCATCAGAATGTGTGATCTGAGCTAACCAACAGCTAGAGCTACAGCGCAGAAGCTACTGAGACCAAACTAAAATGGCAGCTGCTATCTTAGAGGGAGCTTCTAGGGCTGTTTACTGAGGTATGGTAAAGCTTTCTGCAGAATAAATATAGTGATCTAGGTGGTGCTAATGTGGCTTATTTATTGACAGTAAAATGCCTTTCCTTCTCCGTTAATTGTACTTGAATGATAACTAAGCCATGTTGATATACATACATACCAACCGGCTTGTTATCAGCAAACCGTTCGAAAGCCACCATCTGTGATGGTATGGGGGTGCATTAAAGAACATAGTATGGATAGCTTGCCCATCTGGGAAGGCACCATTAATGCTCAACAATATATACAGGTTTTGGAGCAACTTATGCTGCTGACCAGAATCTTTTTTCGGGGGAGGCCTTGCTTATTTTAGAAAGCAAATGCTAAACCACATTTAACATTTTACAAGAGCATGGCTCCACAGCAGTGACAGAAGGACGGTGCACTGAAGCTAGTAAAAAACACAGTAATAAGCACGTCTATGAAGGATAGGTCATGTCTGACAAAATTGACTGCAGTAGATCTATTTGGATTTTGCCAGTGTTTGAAACAGTGCCCCACAAATGACTGCTTTCAGAAGTTTGCATATGGATAGGAAACTGTCTACAGTATCAGGTAGAGAGGGTGGTTGTTAATGGTACATTCTCTATTTGGAGTAAGGTTCTTAGGGTCCACTTTTATTTAACTTGTTCATTAATGACTTAAGTAAGTAATGACTTATTGTAAGTAACGTATCAGTGTTTGCAGATAACACAAAACTAATTCCATCCAGGATGTGGCATCCTTGCAGTAGGATCTTGACCAACTGGCAATCTGGGCGGCTAAGTGGCAGATGAGATTTAATGTGGAGAAATGTAAGGTCATGCACCTGGGATGTAAAAATATGCAAGCCACTTATACCCTTAATGGAACTGCACTAGGCAAATGAAAAATGACCTTAGAGTCCTTGTAGATAATAAACTTGGCTGTAGCAAGCAATGCCAGGCAGCAGCTGCAAGGGTAAACAAGGTTTTGAGCTGTATTAAAAGGGGCATAGATTTGTGGGAGGAGGGGGTTATTCTTCCACTTTACAGAGCGCTGGTAAGGCCCCATCTAGAATATGCTGTGCAGTTTTAGTCTCCATTACTGAAGAGGATCAAGAGAGGGGCAACTAAACTGGTAAAAGGTACCAGTTATAAAGAAAGACTAGCCAAGTTAGGTCTGTTTACACAGGAGAAGATGGGTTTAAAGGGTAATATGAAGCTGAAGGTCTGAAGCTTGAGCACCCGGACCCACCGTATTAAAGGGTAAGCGGTTAACAGATGTCACTGTTGGGATGTCCAAGTTGGGTCTGTTTAAACTGGAGAAGAGGGGCTTAATGTGTGATATGACAACTATGTATAAATATATAAGGGGATCATATAATAATTTCTCTAATGGTTTTATCAGTAGGCTCTTCCAGCAGACACGAGGGCACATGTTTTGATTGGAAAAAGGAGGTTCTGTCTAAATATTCGTTAAGGGTTTTTTACAGTGAGAGCTGTGAAGTTATGGAATTCTCTCCCTGGATCAGTCATACTGGCTAAATTATTATACAGCTTCAAGAAGGGGTTGGATGGCTTTTTAGCAAGTGAAGAAATACAGGGTTATGGGAGATAGCTCATAGTACAAGTTGATCCAGGGACTGGTCCGATTGCCATTTTTGAGTCAGAAAGGGATTTTCCCCCTCTGTGTCAAATTAAAGAGGCTTTAGATGGGGTTATTTTGCCTTCCATTGGAACAACTAGCAGTTAGCCTGGTTGTATATAGACATTAAAGTTTGAATTTGATGGATGTGTCGTTTTTCAACTTTTTTGCTTACTATGTTACTATGTTCTACCTATATTTGCTTCTACGGTTTAGTTCTCCTTTAAGGCATTGGATGAAAAAGCCAAGCAGCTGGAATTACTGCTTATTTATAAAAAAAAAAAAAAAAGCACTAAAAAAAGGATAGGCTTTAAAATATTGTTTTCAATTGCTATCAATTCATTAAAAGCGAAGAGCATTTGGTCTACTTTTGCCCACTCATTCTAAATTTTATGGGTTTTGTATGAAATACTTGTTTTAGCTAAAGCTTATGGTGGCTGCCATATCAACTTTTATAATAAAGTCCACAATACTCACCTTGCTGACTAGTGGCTAACCCGATTTGAAAGCATAAAAATCGCTGATCTTATTATTAGAAGGCAGCTTCTACAGAAACACTAGCTGCCTCATGAAACAGACAAGTGTCAATATTTTTAAATCTAAACTACTATACAAATTTACTGATGTTGCATTAAAAAGTTCGTGTTCTTGTTGGAGTTCGTTCTTGGATGCTGAACTGACAACATGCGGCTACAATTTAAACGAAACGATATTTTTACATCAGAAGAACTTATATACAATAAACTAAAAAAATAAATAAATATGGAACGCCAAGCTTCTCGTACGTCCCATAAACCCAGCCGGTCGTGACGTCAAACGATCTGATCACATGTCAAAGCCACACTCTGTAAAAAGGGAGGGTATCAAGTGGGCGTGATTAGGTGACGTTGGTAGAAGGTGCAACCAATGAAATGCATTTGCTGTTAGGCGACTGAATTGAGAGGTCTTTCTGCAGGAGCCATAAAAGTTGTTTAGCGCTTGGATCGTGGAAAATCGGAGACAGGACGGGAAAGTGATACGCGAAAAGTCTTGAACACGTTGTGGCTCCATGAGTGCCGCGCATTGCGGTTGGGAAGATTTGGACTTCAGGGCCATCTTCGGTGAGGAGACTTTGGAGAACCGCGAGTCAGTTGGTAAGTACCCTACTGCTATTGTTTTAATGTGTAAATACTATTTACTTCAAATTTGTGTGTTAGAGGCGGGACCCAGTTGTTCACGTGTCACAACATGAAGGAGGAGGGGCGCGGAGCTACCTGGTAACCTGTCATGGAATGGCTCCACTCCGGAAAACCGCGGCTAGAGGGCGCTGTTTTTGACATTTTAGTTGCAGTAACCAAATATATGTTAGATCAAAAAGTTTTCAGCAGTCTCCATGTTCTGCGTTAGCGTTGTGAATTCTCGTATCTTACAGTAGTTGTTATTGCTTCCTATGGCGCGGGTATTAACTTTAAAGCATGTTACAATGTTTATTACATCGATCAAGGCGGAGAAAGGGCGAAGGTAAATGTAAAAGAAAAGCTTCCGGTAGAAATTTACATTTAGGCAACAGAACAGACGTTTTTTTAAACTATTTGACCAGGTTATAGGGGGATACATTGTATTCTATTTGTATCACTTGTAGGAACTATACATTGGCAGAGATTATCACAGAGTTGGTGAATATGTATTTCTCCATATCAAACTCAACTATGCTGTCCAGGAGCAGTTGTGTAGGCATCTAACATATGGTGACCTCCACAGCGCTCCATGTGGGGCTTATAGCCTAACTTGCCCCTTCTGAAAGTCAGGTTGCAACTTCTATTTTTAAAAATGTTAATGTTTTAATGGAAGATACTTTTCATTGTTGCTCTCATCAACTTTAATAAACGGAGCCAGAGACAATATTTCTAGTAAATAGTAGTATGTTGCAAAGGAGGAAATTGCATAGGTTAACCTTGCAAGAGATTCTATAAAAATACCAGACTACAAGGGAGTGAAACATATATACTGTACACTTGTAGTTTATATATTTGTACACACACACATACTAAATTAAGTTCAAGTATGCAATACAATATGTGTGTGTATAATATACAATTGCATTAAAGGCTAGCACACACAAAAATTTTTGACAAATACTAACTAAAGTCCTGTGAGTGCTAGCCTTTAATGCAATTGTATTTTATTATTTGATTTGCATTAGCACCCAGGCAGTGACCCCTTTTAGGTGGAGTGCTACCTCTGCTGGATATATATATATATAATATATATATTATATATACGTGTGTGTGTATGTGTTTCTATGTTTCTTTCCAGGAATGTTGCTTTGCATACACACATGGTTGTTTATACTAGTATCTCTGCTAACAATCTGTCATGACAGGCAGACAGACACAAAACATTTCAGTCCCAAAATATGCACCCGGGGCTACTAGCTGAGAAAACTGCAGCAGTTGAAGGACTGGCAATTAAGATTTATGCTGATTTAAGAGCAGCATTTTGAACTTTTTTTTTCTCAGAGCATCTCTGTCATATCAGTTTGTGACTGAGTGGTGCATGTACAGAAGGAGGGCTGCTGTTGTAATCTTGTACCACCACTAAATAGTAAGTCTGATCAAGATAATAGTGTTACTGCTGCAAGACTGGAGGTTACAGTGTCATCATTTAATATGTTTAAGATGGTGGGCGTGATTTTCAGATTTGTGATATTTTAAAGTGTTTTCTCACCCAGTGAATACAGTGACTGGCAGCACTGGCCCACTACTTCAACATGGGGCAGATTTCCTTGATAGTAGTTGATATGTAGAGGCTGATTTTTGTATTTGCTGATGCCTATTTTTGGTTGGTGTATAGCGTATCACCAAAAGGGGAAGTGAGAGAAGCTGCATTTCCTCTCTCTTACTATGAAATCTGATAATATCAAATTTTATTTGGTCCATGGGGCTGAAAGAGAAGAATTTGTTCATCACCTTACAGTATGTGACCATGTGCTGATCTGACAGATACCTAGAAGGTCATCAGGGTATGACCCCAAGAAGGATTTCAATATAGGAAAACAGGAAGAAACTTGCTGTGTTGGCAGGTTGTTTTCTAATTGGTGCCCCACCAAGAGTCCACAATGGTCAAATTATAATCCAACTTAATACTCTTCTAGGAGACAAATTTGGCCATGCTTGTGTTTACATTGATTGATTGCCATATGTATCTTCCAAGGTGAGATATTGCCAGTATATGTACATTAGCCTCACTTAGGGTCCGATTCACTAAAGGTCAATAATGCTTAAATAAGCACTGATTCATCAAAGTCATTTCACATGCGTTAATCCGCATATTGCATGCCCAAAAAAATGCATCGTCGCAAAGCATTATTTCTAACGCATTGTGTTAATTAGCGAATAGAAATAGTGCTAATGCATGCTTCACAAACACATATGAAGTGTTAAACGCGCAAAATATCTCTTTAATCTGTGCGAATATTAACACCTACTTGGGGTAGGCGGTACTTAAACAACATTGCGGTTTGTGAGCTTTTGGCAACACAACATGGAGTTTGCAGTCTGATTTTTTCAAGTATGTGATTGTCCTAGAGTGATGCATCCTCCAGTTTTCAGGGAAATGGTAATTTTCAGAACAGTAGTTTTCAGAAAGTAATGATTACTTGCGTAATATTGTGCGCTAATATTGCACGTGACAAAATATATTGTGCGCGTGGCAGAAAATAACGCAAGAAAATCGCTCATCGCAAGTTAAGTAACGCAAAGAACATCGTTTTTTAATTATGACAAGTGTCCTTTTAGTGAATCGAGCGTTAAATCGTGATAAAAATTTTAACGCATGCTATAAATAACGCTCGTTTTATCGACCTTTAGCAACGTTTTAATTTTTCATTTTTATACTTTTCAGTTATTTATTTATTCTTTTGGCCTCTTTCCAGATTCATAATGGGGTCATGGACATTGACAGCCAAAAACTATTGCCTCACTATTGTGAGGCTACAGTTTTATTGTAATTTTTACTTTCTGTAGTAACCTCTGGTTGTTTGGACATTACGGCTAAGAGCATTACTTCTGTCCTGCAATTTGTCTTATTATGATTCTTAATCCTGTTCCAGCTCCCACTTCCTGTATAGCTGGGAGCAAACATGGAGTAGGCCAGTTTTCCATGTTATAAGTGAACCAGAAGCTACGATACTTGTATGCTTCACCTGTAGAAACACAGCAGAATAATTTGACTGCTATCTAAGTAGTTTATTGCACTTTCCATTGATTATCTTTGTATTTAGATCCTCCTCTATTCATCTTATAGTCATTCAAACCAGTACCTGGTAGGTTAAATTGGACCACAGCAACCGGCACTACTAGACTACTATACAAAAAGGTAAATAATTAAAAAACCCCCAAAAAATAAAAAATGAAGACCAATGGCAAATTGTCTTGGAATATCACTGCTTGATGCTAAAAGTTTAAAAGTGATCCCTAATTTTTGTTGACCTGAAAGATTCATAGTTATATGTCCCCCAGTTTAAGCAAATTTCACCTGAATAATTTATACTAGTGCATGAAAAATAGGTCTCGCCATTTTTTTGTGTGTAGTCTTTAAAGGGGTTGTTCACATTAGAGTTTTAGTATGATTTAGAGTGCATTGTTCTGACACAATTTGGAACTGGTCTTCATTTTTTATTATTTGTGGATTTTTAATTGTTTTACTTTTTGTTCAGTGACTCTCAAGCTTGGAATTTCAACAGCTATCTGGTTGCAAGGGTCTAAATTATGTTAGCAACCAGGTAGTTATGTTAATGAGAGACTGAAATATGAACTGGAGAGGGACTGAATAGACAGATACATAATAAAAAGTTACAATAAAAGTGTAGCCTTACAGAACAATTGTTTTTTTGCTGCTGAGGTCAGTAACCCCCATTTGAAAGCTGGAAAGAGTAAGAAGAAGGAGGAAAATAATTAAAAAATTATAACAAATAAATAAATAATGAAGACCTATTGAAAAGCTGGTGGGGCGATGAAAGGGCACCTGCCACCCCATATTGGTTCCCCCACCAGAGGTGCGGGCTAATCGAGCCCACACTCCAAATAGGGAAAACAATCGTTTTTTTTTTGTTTTTTTTTTAAATACAGGAGATTCTGCAAAAATCTGGTGAATCGGGTGATGGCAATAAAAGGGGGGGAGCCTTGCCAGCTGTGAAATTTACAACCACTACCAAGCATACCCCCAAATTCAGAGCCATGACTCCTGTTTGGGTGGAGTAACGCTATAAACACATGATTCCAATGCCAATTCCTATTATATAGGTTGAACTGAAAGACTGTGCATCTGATATCCCATGTCCAAAGTTCCAGAGCAGAAATATCCAGTGTGGTTCATTCTGTTTGGTATCAATAAAATGCAAATCAAGATGAACGTTCCAGGCACCTGGTTACCTGTGCATATCTTAACAGTGCTGTAGTGCTTAAGTTTGGCGTGGTATTTACACACCAATGTCCACCATATCCAGCAGTCCCCTCTTCTTATCAGGCAGTTAAAATGACGAGACATGTTTGTGGCAAAACTGCTGTCGATGTACAGTGGTGGAGTGGTGCAAGGGTCCCCTGTTAAGGTCTGCTTTGGTGGATGCTCCTTATAGGATTCAGAATACACAAGAATGAGGATCTTTTTACCAAGCCAGCCAGCCATGCAGTGATACTGGGTGAACATATGTGACCTAGATTAACTTGAAAAGAAAGAGACTGCGGGATATGGTGGAACATTATAAGTATGCCACATTTAAGCTGGCCATACACGCACCACTATTATCGTATGAAATAAGGTATAGTATGATATTCACTGCGTGTATAGTGGATTGATGAGACGATATCGCAAAAGCCTTGGATATGCCAATACAGTATATAATATTATATATTTTGATCAGGCGCTGTTGAATGCCTGATCAAACGCAAATGCAGGAAAGATCACAATTGTAATGTGTATGACCATCTTTAAGCACTACTGCTTTGTAAATATTTGCAGCAGGGAACAAGGTGCCTGATTTGCATTTGATTGATACCGAACATACTAAACCACAATAAGCATCAGATATAGCTGTACTGGAACT
The DNA here is from genome assembly GCF_000004195.4 of Xenopus tropicalis. Taxonomy (NCBI): domain Eukaryota; kingdom Metazoa; phylum Chordata; class Amphibia; order Anura; family Pipidae; genus Xenopus; species Xenopus tropicalis. Next base: position 41,452,043 of record NC_030680.2, read on the forward strand.
TTGGAAATTGTTTCATCATCCAGTTCCTGCACATATTTATACTTCGACAGGGTGGTAATATTTGTCTTCCACTTCCCATGTGTTTTTTCACAACGTCCACTTCACATTAATTTACAATTTCACATCCATTTCTCTAAAACTGTACACAGAATATATACTTGGATTCATTTTTATTTTTAAAATTCTTTTTCTCTGTAATAAAAAAAACCGGTACCATGTCCCTATGTCTATGAAGATTTTCATTCATCCAGGTCATGGTATATCTAGTATAAATAAATCTAAAGCAACTGGACTTGTTTTGTAATCATTGAAGATGTTTCACTACTCATCCGAGCAGCTTCTTCAGTTCAACTGACTGGTATAGGAAATCCTCAGCATATATACTCTTCCACTAATCCAATCACAATGGCACTTTGTAACTCTTCAGAAAGGTGACATCTGAAAGGTGTGAATGCGTATACGCAGTCCAGTGTAGCGAGGAGTGCACAGACCTTTACATTGGTGAGACAAAGCAACTGCTCTCCAAGCGAATGGCTCAGCATAGGAGGGTGAACACTACAGGCCAGGACTCTGCTATATTTATACACCTAAAAGACAAGAGACACTCCTTTGAAAATAGCAACGTCCAAATTTTGGACAAAGAAGACCGCTGGTTTGAAAGAGGTGTAAAAGAGGCCATTCATGTCAAAGTGGAGAAACCATCCCTTAACAGAGGCGGGGGTCTTCGACACCATCTGTCTGCTACATACAATGCTGTTCTAACATCTGTACCCCGGCAGTTTCAGAACTCTTCACACATCCATTCATGCAACTCTAACAAGTAACACCTGCTTTGAAGAGTTGCATGATACTTTGGTAATCCTCGAAGTAACTCCACAGCATTCACACCTTTCTGAAGAGTTACAAAGTGCCATTGTGATTGGATTAGTGGAAGAGTATATATGCTGAGGACTTCCCATACCAGTCAGTTGAACTGAAGAAGCTGCTCGGATGAGTAGTGAAACGTCTTCAATGATTACCAAACAAGTCCAGTTGCTTTAGATTTATTTATGCTAGATATACCATGTCCCTAATCATACCTAAGCTGCATGAATTCATATTGGTGGCAAAAACAATCCTGTTAGATTTATTTAACGTTTAATTGATTTTAAGCAGGCAAAGCATAGTGATCCAGTTTACAGAAAGATTACTTATTTGGAAAACCCCTGGTCTCAAGCAGAGCTGTCATCTCCCCCAGTTTTTCCAGGAGAAACCTGTTTTAGTTACCCCTCCCCCAGCCTCCCAGTATGGTACGCTAATCCCCCAGGTTTTCAGGTTAGCTGAAAAAAACATTGGTGTTAGCATGTGCAGCAAACATTTTGGGGGACATTTCCTAACCGACTTTTTTTTTTCCCCTCGATTCGGATTTTTTTTGCGATTAAAAGTTCCAGAAAAAATAGTTGCAACTTTTTCATGATTTACTATGCGTCCAAATCTGACAATTTGTCAGCTAAAACATGCCAATATCATATAGAAGTCAATGGCAGATGTCCCTTGCTTTTCCTGAAAGATCCTTCTTTTGCCTCAAAACTTTAGAGGTTCTGGATTTTTGACACACTTTTTTGTGCGACAATTTGAAAAAATTCTAGTTTTCGGGCAACAGTTCCAAAAAGTTGCAGTTCCTGGAGCTTTTTCCCTGTACAGACTTTTTTTTTTTTAGATCAGATTTTTTTTTGTTAATGTCAGACATTTGTGGCAATCAGTTAAGTCGAATTTTTAAAAATGAGAAATGTTAGAGTTTTAGTAAACTTGACCCTAAGTGATGCAAAGGATATTGCCTAGTGTGCATGTGTAGTGAGGCCTGTACTGGAACCACATATAAAGGAAAAAATGAACTATCTTGCAGGATATTGATTCTTTTTGTATAAAATATAAAAGTGTATTTTTCTTTTTCTATCTGGTTGCCTGTCTGTCCCAACATATATGTTATAGAGGGCTTTCCACTGGCGACTCCTATTGTTTCTGGTGGAAAACCTTTTCAAACAGTTTGTCTCTCACTATAGCAGAGATCTATCGTGGCTGACTCAACCGCACTTACCTTAATAGTTATTTGCATACTTCTTCACAGTCTGCTAATTAGCTGGCGTCGACTAAGTTGTTTTTAAGATCTGTACGCAGTCACCAAACCATAGTCTCTCTACCACAGAACTGAATATAACACAATTTGTAGCACAGAAAGCATTCTTGTAACATTTATGATCTCCATGGACCCTTTTGCAACCTAATAGTTATTTTCAGCTGCTACTTTTTTTTATAGTTTGCTTCATGGCGACATCTTGTGGTCAGATACAAGTTTTAAAATGATCATGATATAAAGAACAGAATTAGTTGTGATTATAAGTTCACATTTGCTTTTCTGTAAATTTAAAACCAAAATGCTCAATTGCACTATTTATCTTAAAATTTCATTGCCACGACAGCACATGGAGGGGGATGTGACTGCTGCTGCCAGAGAAAACCAGTAGTAGCTAAAAATGGCTTTGTCTGCCTGTCATGGCTTCTGATAATATAAAATGTGCTGTGACTGACGCACAACTTATAAAAGAGCCTTTTACGCGCACTATTGCCCATCCTTTTACATGTTCAAAGTGACTACAAATAAACAGCCACAAATCATCTTAGCGCAATAATATATATAATATGCTTGGTTACAGTACTCTAAAAATACACCAAAAGCTAAAAGACAAATGGTTTTTCTCAAGCTAGTTTCCATTGCTAAAACTGCAATAAAATCACTCAAATCAGAATGATTTGTTTTCAAAATACCAGATCAAATAGTTAAACTGCGCAAATCAAATTTTTTTAATAGTCAATTCTTTTGTTATAAACAAGGAGTATAATAAAAAAGGAAGGAGGAAAAAAAATTGTGGGTGGGGGGGAGTAAGGGATGGAGAGTGCATAGTAGTTTTCTAGGTAGCAGTTGCTAGAGACTCCAGCCATTTGTTTTATATCTTAAACTTTTTGGGGCATCGTCTGGCTAAATATGTTAACCGGTAAAGTTCCAGTTAAGAGTTTATCAAATTTATCCATTTATTTAGAGTAGGAGGTAAGGGACCCATCCAGTGTAAGGCCACAGTTTTTTTTGCATAGAACAAGAGAGCTCTTATAAGTGACCTGGAGGCTGTTTTGGGCAGCAGGGAGTCCACTAGGCCCAAAAAACATGTGATTGGTTTTAGAACTTGGGGTGAGGTAAGTTCATCTGTTAACAGCCTATGTAACAAAATACATCAAAAGGCTAAAAGGCCCATTGCAGTCATAATATTTTATTTAGCAAATTCTTGCTTCCAAAATCTTTTAAATTTTTAGCTTAAGGGAGAAGGAAAGGTAAAAACTAAGTAAGCTTTATCAGAAAGGTCTATGTAAATACAGCCATAAGACTTCCTGTCTTTTAGGACTCCTTCTGCACTGTTTTTTCTCTCCCTTGCTTCTCCTGCTTCCCCCCTCCCATAAGAACTCACTTCCCCCTCCCTTAGGAATGTGTGATCTTAGCTTCCAATGGCTATAACTGCAGCAGGAAGCTACCTAGACCAAGCTAAAATCGCAGCTGCTATCAGAGGGAGCTTCTAGGGCTCTTTACTCAGGTATTCGGCTGAATACTTGGTGGCACTAATGTGGCAAATCTATTGGCAGTAAAATGCCAAAATGACAAAGTGGCCCCATTTTGGTGCAGTAAGCATTCAACACTATTGGCAATGAAAAATACAGTGTAAAGAAAGTTATTATTTATTGCTCTTGAGCTGGCCATATAAAACAAAGTTGTACAATGTTATTGGCTGTTAACAGTTATAAAGCGGTTTTCCTGAATAACTGGAATAAAAGAAAGATGGCCACATTGTGCGTGGCCCCCTCGTACACTGCCTGTACCTTAAGCCGATTGTTTTTTTTCCCCGTGATCATTAGCATATTTAAGAAAAAACTAAGATTTAATAGTGGTAAATAAGTCCATCACAAGCAAAAACAACATAGTTCTATTCATTTAGAAACGTCCCCATTAGCTGCAATAAATCCCAACAGGTTTTAGGTACAGGTATCCGACCCCTTATACGGAAACCCATTATCCAGAAAGCTCCGAATTACGGGAAGGTCATCTCCCATAGACTCCATTTTAAGCAAATAATTCAAATTTTTAAAAATGGTTTTCTTTTTCTCTGTAATAATAAAATAGTGCCTTGTACTTGATCCCAACTAAGATATAATTACTCCTTATTAGAGCCAAAACAATCCTATTGGGTGTAAATACTGTTTAAATATATTTTTTGGTAGACTTAAGGTAGGAGATCCGAACTACAGAAAGACCCCTTATCCAGAAAACCCCAAGTCCATAGCATTCTGCATAATGGGTGCCATACCTGTGTTACAGTTTTCACAGTGCATCCTTTTGATCATAATAATTTGTGTATGAATAGAAAAACACTGCAGATTGTGATCATGGTTTTATCTGCACAATTTTATTGAATTATGGAAAAATAAGCAGTCTTGAATATGGATATATTTGTTTTTTTGATTAAAGAAATTTGATCAATGATGTATTTATTTCTAGATGCGATAATTTGTAAGTTGATCCTACAAACATTTTATTTTATCTGAAATGTTCTCAAATGTTTATGAAATGTTTATATAATGGTCCAGTGGCCATTTTAGGAGCATTAGTGCGCATTTTCCTCACTTGTGTTTTTTGTATACTTTTTTTTTTTTTAAGTATACAAATGTATACAGTTAACAATTGTATGTAAACAATTGTAATTGTATGGAAACAGTTGTATACTGCCAAAAAAAATTACATAAATCTTTTTAAAAAAACAAAAACAAAAACGACTTTTTCTCATAAAACCTTAGCAAATGGGCCCCTAAGACTCTCACATTATGCTCCTGTGATAGTGTGTTTCTTTTTTTCTTTGTAGGAGGTGGGAGTTATAGAAAATTTGTGGATTGTTGCTGTTTTTGTTTAGTGTATATTTTCTTGAAAATTTTAAATGCTAATGAAAAGCATGATGAAACCATGAGACTCGTAGCTATGTAGGAGCTTTTTTTTTTTTTGCAGGGTCAATTTGTACATATGCAGTAAGAATTAGCAACAAAAAATGTATGTGTACTCCGAAAATTGATAGGTTACTTACTGTTATGGATTATTGTACTTAAGTAAATGCGTCCCATTGTATCCATTGGTGAGAATCTATTGTAGTTCTGTGGTACAGTTTTTACAATGATTGACTGTATTAAAACTTTACTATTTCACTCCAGTAAAGAACTGGAAACATGTATCTCATCAGGCATTAAAAGTTCAAAAAGCATTTTTTTCTTGTATACAGAAGGCATATTTTGCATGTATTGTTTATCTTTTCCATCTTGCTTACAGATATAGCACCGGATGACTGTGCCTCATTTTTCATCTTCAGCAGAGACCAGGCTAATTCCTCAGTAAGCCAGCCTGTCTGCATTCCGCACAATGAACACCAGATCCACAGTTCAACCCATTCTTCCGCTTCCTGCTTACAAGACTACAGAACTTATGATAGTTCCAGTGAGATCCAAGATTACACATGCAGTTCTTCCTTTGGTCCAAAATCCTTTGAATGTCCTAGCATTCAGATCACATCTATCTCCCCCAGCTGCCACCAAGATATTGGAACATTTGAAAATGCAGAAAATAATAGACCAGAGAGAGATTATATGGACAGACCTTTGCGGGACCATCTCTGCCTACATCTTGAGCCTTCCTTTAGAGAGCCATCCTTAAGTCCCAGTCCTGGGAGCAGCATATCTTCCAGGAGCTGGATTTCTGATGCTTCATCTTGTGAGTCTCTCTCACATATATATGATGATTTGGACTCCGAGCTAAATGAGGCTGCAGCACGGTTTACTCTGGGATCTCCACTTACCTCTCCAAGTGGATCTCCTAGAGAGCATCCAGTGGAAAAAACGTGGCATGTCTGTAGTGTCAGTCCATCATCAAGACAGTCCCCATGTCACTCCCCCAGAAATAGCATTACTGATGAGAACTGGCTCAGCCCAAGACCATCTTCAAAACCACCCTCTAGACCTACTTCCCCTTGTGGAAAAAGACGGCACTCGAGTGCTGATATTTTTTATTCAGGTTTAGTCTCCCCTCACTATTCTCCAGCAACTTCTCCTGGCCCTTCTCCCAGAGGCAGTATCACAGAAGATTCTTGGCTTAATGCATCACCCCATCCTGTGCCTAGTCTTTCTTTGTATCAGTGCTGGCAGGAAACTGCCATTCCCCTTAAAACCAGAAAGACCTCTGAAGACCATAGTGCCAGGTTAGCAGGAAAGACAGAGCTAAACACAGAGGATCTAGCTTGTTTGTCACCAACAGTGGACATGCCTACAGATGAAAGCGCCTGTTCACAGCACCCAGTTATACAAGATTCTTCCACTGATCAGTTTCTGTCTGTTCCTTCACACTTTACATGGAACAAACATAAATCAGGACACACGCCTGTTTTTAGGTAAGTTATATTTTACTTATCTGATAAACAGTATAAGGGTTTCAGGGGTGTTTCAGACCCTATCGTCGCCCTGAGGCAGTTCAGTACGTTGTTTTACTGTATGAAAACACTTTTGTGCATAACTTTATTTATAAAGCACTACAAGAATATGCAGCGCTGTACAATCTTAAAATGTGCAACAGTACACACAGGAAAGACTTGTATTATACATGTGGTATGAAACACAGTAGGAAGGAGGGACCTGCACTAGTGATGTGCGGGTCAAAAAAATCCTCAACCTGCACCCTAACCCACCCCGCAATGACGTCACAAAAGAATGGACATGCACCTATAAATCAGCCAGAAGAGGAAGCCGGCAGTGTTAGGTTGTGGGTGGGGAGGGTGAGCACTCAACCTGCACCCACCTGTGACCCGCAATTGATGTGCTGAGGTCGGCCCGAACAAGCCTGACCCCTCGGTCCTGCAGGTATCGGGCCGAACCTCACATCACTACCCTGCACTATAGAGCTTACAATCTAAGTGGGTAAGTAACATACAGGCACAGGGTTTGGGGTTTGACCCTTAAGTGCAGGACTAGAGAAAATCATAATCCTAAATAATTCTCTAGTGCTCCAGAAGGTAGAATCTGAGTTTTTCTTAAAGAAATTGAGGGATTGTTCCTTACAGGAATTCAGGGATGGAATTCCAGAGGTAAGGAGCAGAAAAGTAGAAAGGTTTACGACGAGAGATGGCAATGGGTGTGGATGGTGTAAAAAGATGGTGGCTCTGACAGGAGCGAAGGAGTTGACTAGGAACATACTGTGAGACAAGTGCAGAAATATAGTGAGGAGTAGAGGAGTAAAGGGCTTTGAAAGTTAGCAAAAGTATTTTGTTGGCTATCCTTTGCTTAATAGTAGCTATACTAAAGATTTTACTTGGGGCTGAACAGATTCCCTCTTAGGAGAGAATAGGAGGATGTTAGTAGAAAGTTTAGGAATGATTACAAGGGGGGAGAGCTGGGAGCCTGGGAGATTGGTTAGTAGAAGATTACAATAGTCTAAATTGGATAGGATAAGGGCATGGATTAGTGTTTCAGCAGTTACTTGGTATATTTTGGCAATATTGTGGATAAAAAAGCAGTAAGTTTTGGCAGTGGCATTAATGTGGTTAGAGAAGAAGAGTGATTGGTCAAAGATAACCACCAGCGCACTGAATTAACAGGGTTAATGATCATGCCATCAATAGTTATTGTGAAAGGAGGAGAAGGACTTAAAGGGGAACCCTAGCTTCCAAACCAAAATTTGTCAAAGAGCCCTACACAGCACAAACCTCTAATATACCTATCACTGTAACCTGTTCCTACAAAAAGTATGAATAAATACCATTTTAATATGCTAAAATCCAGCTGCAAAACAGTTCTTCTCTTTCTACATCATTTGAAATCTTGGCAGGGGAGGAGAGACTAAAACATTGATGTCACAAATTCTTCACATCTTACAGAGAGCATGCAGGAACTACACAATGCATTACACATGCCCACAATGCATTGTCTTTCCTTCTTTATATCACTTGTGCAGAGGATTGTGGGATTTAGAGGATTCAGGCTAAAGGCAGGCTGAGGACAATATAGTGTTATAGCTTGCACTATTGTGGTTAATCTATTGTGAATCACCTGTAAAAATGTGAATATACTTAAAAATATTCTTCACCAGAAAAAAACCTGCCAAGTAAAAGCTGGCAAGTTTCAATATAAGTTTAACAACTTTATTTATTTTCCCAGTTCATTAAAACATTTCAGTTTTATAACCTCATAAAAAATGAATGCAATAATATGACATGTATCTTTTTTTTTTTTTTTTTCTGCAAAAAAATGTATGCAGGAATACGATGGCGTTTAAGAAAAATAGTTGCTCGAGTGTTCCAGTTTTTTCCAAGTGTCAAATATGCTTTTAGTTACGATTACATAAACAAATAACTTTAAATTTATTTGTTTTAATGTACCACGTGAAAGGTCCCAGTGCTTCAAAGTTTCAACGTAGATTAACTGCTTTCTACATAGAACAAATACTGTTGCTCTAAGGGGCAGTGTTAGCGTCCTGTATGCAAGGGTACTATTTACTGTATTCCAGGCTACAGGAATTGTTCTTCCCAGCACATTGTAAAAGGTGGGTGATTCTCCTTCCTGTCAGAAACGGATTGTGGCCATGAAAATACAGTTGGGCTGTATGGTTATCAATGTGTCAGTATCACTTTAACGTTTAAAAGTTACTTAAAAACTATCATTGCTTTTTTACATACAATTTTACACCACTTTTCACTTTAACATTTTTTGTCATAACAACTTTTATGTTAGGGCAAGGATAGAGTGATTTAAGGTTTTAGTTAAACTGCAGTGCATCTCCTTAGCACATTGTATGTCCTTCCCTATATCATCTTGGGGTCTGTAAGCAGCTTCCCAGTCCAAAGTTTATTATATCAGCGAACCTGGAACATCCGGAATGCATGGCTCTTAGATGGATGTTGTTTATTAAAGCTACTATAAGCGAGTTATACATAGCAGTTATGGCAATTGGATAAATGTATCATAATTTAACAAGCCGTGTAGTTGGACAAATTCATTTTATTTTATTTTTTTTTTGTAGCACCAATTTGCTAAAGCTATAACATATGGCATGCTGTGAGCCCATCGCCTCTCCCAACACCGAGAATACTGAGTATAGATAATAACAATGGCACCTATATAATAAAAAATATCTCACAAAAAGGGCTTAATAATCATTGCACAGTTAGGGTCCTGTCCATATAGTCGCTTAAGACAGAGAGCGCACGCAGCAGTGACTCCTCTGCTGTCAGCCTGCATTTTTTTTCCCTCCAGACTGAGAGAAGGGGATCCATTACCACCCCCAGCTCCTTTGATCTGCATGTAAAAGTCTTCATGTGTGCGAGCACATGCAGTGGAGTTTGGGCCAAAAACACAAAAGCAGGCATTTTCAGCCTGACCACCAATCCGCTGTGCTACATGTGCCTGCTCCTCTCGGCCTAAAAAAAAAACATAGCTGAGTTGGCTATGTGTGCCTTAAGCCTAATGAATGGTCTGCTATAAATCAGTTCAGTCCATCATTTAGATAAAGAAAATATTGGCGAAAAGGATACTGCAAATATGGAGAGGTAAAAGTATAAGCCAAAAGAAAAGTAAAAGAAGCACCTTCTATGCCAAGATACCAGAAGTTTAAAGAAGAAAACCATAATGACTCTAAGGACCCTTATTTATCTTTTCCTAGTATTTCTATAACACTGGCTCATTTTTGCAGAGCTATACAGAGACTATACATCATTCATATCAGTCCTTCCCCCAGTGGTGGAGTTTACAAACTAAGGCTTCTATCACGTACACTAAGGTCAGTTTCATCAGGAGCCAGTCACTGTGTCTGTATGTTTTTAGGAGTGTGGGAGGAAACTGGAGTATCCAGAAGGAACCCACACAGGCAAGCCACACAAGCAAGCTATAGGATTTTAGTATGATTTTATATGAAAAAGTCCCACTAGGCGGATGTTGTTGTTATTGCTAATATATATATGCTCTTGATACATATGGCTATGTTTTACATATGGCTATGTGTATGCTATACACATTAGTAGAATTTTAAGGATTACTGAAGTTTGTGGGAAAAAACTGATACACTGGAACATGGTCATATTAAAACTTGTTACTGTCTTACCAGCACAGACTCATCTACCCAGGCACCAAGCCAAATAAATAAATAAAAAATCACAGGTGCAGTCTAAAATTTAAATGTTGCAATTTTTCCCCAGTATAGGGATGGCTAAAATGTATCATATAAACCACACCAATGCAAGGTCAAGATTCAGCACCACTGTGGCTTCCTATTAATTACTGACTGTCAGCCAAGTTGCTAGCCTGGTTTCCTGTGTAGGAATAAAGTCCCTTTCAATTAGCAACTCCCCAAGGCTCCTGCTATTTTTGAAAAGAAGTTATTGATCCATATAAAAAAAAAAAAACTATACCCACAGAATGGATCCTTAACCATCAGATAGTTTATATTATGTTAAGGGACCTATTAAAGAATCTTGCCAAACTGCAATATATTGCCGTTTTACATCCTTTCCTTTGATCCACCAGTATTAGCTATCTGCGTTAGCTTTAAAACATAGGCTAGGACAGGGAGCCATATAAAAGATATATTAGAACAGTGGAGATGTGGGGAAATAGCAGGCAGGGGCGATGACAACAGTAACCAGAATGTGCACTTTGACAGAGAAGCTGAGCGGGACAAATGATGCTCTGGAGAGAAGAACCCAAGCGCACCAAAATGACATCATAAATAGTGCCTCCCATGTCTGCAAGCCGGGTCCTTCTCTCAGTGGATCAGGCTCCCTAGCAGAAAGAAGATAGTGACGGTGGCACCACTTGAATGCAGTGCTTAACCTAGAACTGGAAGTCTTCCAAAGGGAGGGACAGCATTAATTTTTGCCCTGCTAAAGAAAATTGATCTGAAAAGTATAAAAATCTAATTGTTTTCTTCTATTTTATAGTATTGGCAATAGTTTATTGGGTAGAAAAAGTGAAGCTATATGTCACCTTTAAATCATTAGCTGCACATTACAATCATTATTTCTAGTTTTACTACTTAAAATATTGGACTCGTGTAGTAACACATTTTTTGTACATTTAACTTTAATGGATTAATAATGTACCGCTAAGCAATTTTTTGCTTTTTGTGCAAAAATGTACAAATTTCTCTCTGTCCCCTTCAGGACATCATCCTTACCACCATTAGATTGGGCACTGCCTAGCCGGTATGGGCAGTATGAACTGAAAGTAGACGTGCAGCCAAAGACACATCACCGAGCTCACTACGAGACAGAGGGCAGCCGTGGAGCTGTTAAGGCAGTCACTGGTAATCACCCTATAGTGAAGGTACATTTCTTTGATGTAATTTTCCTTAAGCTCTCATGTTTATCTTGGTTTAGGGTAGAAACATATTGTACGAAAAATAAAAACTAATATACAAAAGTTTGCAAAAATGTCTCCGCAGTATTTATTGTATTTTAATTTATTTATTTAATAATCCAATTTAAGCCTTTTCATTGTAAGTGTGCTAGTAAGCCATTTACAATGAAAAGGCTTAAATTGGATTATTAAATAAATTTTAAATTTTGGTAGCTGGTTAAAGCAAGTTTATCAAACAAAAGTTTATCAACAAAAAAGGATAAGTATATTTTATTAACTATTAATTAAATAAATTGGTGTTTTATTTAGGGATGCACCGAACCCCCTGACGGATTCTGCTGAATCCGAACCGAATCCTAATTAACATATGCTCATTAGGATCAGGAAGGGTTAAGAATTGCCGTGCGTGGAGTGTGCAGTGAAAAATTGTTTCCCCCCTACCATTTAACCCTTCCGAATGCTAATTAGCATATGCAAATGTATGCTAATTAGGATGCGGCATCGGTTCTGCCAGGACCGTGGATTCGCCCGAAAACCGAATCCTTAAAAAAAGGCTATATTTGGCCCGAATCCCGAACTGAATCCAGGATTCGGTGCATCCCTAGTTTTATTTAACTGTTGTGGTTTAATTTTTTGTAAACTTTTTGCTGTCTTAGATGCTAAATAACAAAGCTTAGTGGACTATAAGGTATACAGCAAGTTTGCCAGAAGATGCATTACTTTGTAGTTACGTTTCCCTCTTTAAGTGAGTGCTCTTAAAGAAACATCTGCAACACCTGAAAAAAGGTATGATCCTGTCACAATTTTACTGTGATTCTCATTGATGCAGGTGTTAATCCTTCAAAGTACATGCATCAATGAGAATCATGGTACCATTGTGACTGGATCATACCTTCTTTCACCTGTCAGTTTCAGCCAACACCTAACTGGATAAGTTCAGTGGAACCTTTATGATTGGATGCCTGTGGCTATACTACCCTCAAGGGTTTAAATGCCAGGGAATTCCCTGCCAGTCATTTGAACTGCAAAAGCCACTTGGATGAGTGGTAAAAACGTTTTTTAAGAACAAAACTGATCTGGATGAATGAGAATCTTCATAGACATATTGGATAAAGGCTTTGCTTAAAATTTTACCACACATATAGATAAGATAAAGGAATAGAATAGGACCAGGGCTTTGAGTAGGCTGAAACCAGTAATCAATATATGCATTAATGTAGTCATTTTGTAGGGAGAGATAAATAAGCATACAATAATTGGAAGGCGCACAGTAGAAAAATGAATGATCAAACAAATTATGACATACCTGTATTTCATTTTTTGTTGCAAAAAAAAAAATATGAGACAAATCCGAATGCAAAAATACACCATCTAAAACATGTCGAGATAATGTAAAAGTCAATGGCAGATGTCCCCTTTACAACTGGAAGATTTTTTTCTTTGCTTCGTAGTTTTAGAGGGTTTGTTTTTGTTTTGTTTTATGCTGGCTTTTGTACAATTATGAAAAAGTTGTGGTTTTCATGTATCATAAAAAAATAAATGCCACCCCCCCCCCCAATGGAAAGGTGTAGTGGCGTGTTTCCAGTAAAACGACGGCTTGTCAGCAGACAAGCTTTTGGCTTTTTTTTTTTTTTTTTTTTTTTAAAACTGTCTTTGCCTAAAATCTTCTGATATGCCCTAGAAATCAGTAGGAAATGTAACTCCAACTTTAAAATAGAACTTTTTTTTCGCAGTTGCATTTAATTTTAGAATTGCTTTTCATCCCTGCAATTACAATCCTGCCATTCCATCATTTTCATAAATAGAAAAATGGTGACCCTAAAAACGCAGGGAAGAAAATGAGCTTCATCACATTTTTTTGTGGGGGGGGATGGGAATTGTGAATAAATTAATAAATCTACGCCTAATCAGCTATACAGATCTAAGCATTAGTCTCATTAAGTTTGGGATGCCTGATTGGGATTGTTCAGATATTGATCAGATTTTAGGGCTCTGGCACACGGGGAGATTAGTCGCCCGCGGCAAAACTCCCTGTTCGCGGGCGTCTAATCTCCCCGAGTTGCCTTCCCCTGCCATCCCATCGGCGACAATGTAAGTCGCCGGTGGGATGGCAGACGCGGCGGGACGATTTCGGAAAATCGTCTTTTTCGGCGATTTGCGCGAAATCGCGCCGCCGCGTCTGCCATCCCGCTGGCGACTTACATGTTTTGCCGCGGGCGACTAATCTCCCCATGTGCCAGAGCCCTTAAGAACCTGCTGGACAGTGATGAGATAAAATAAAGATAAAATATTTCAAGGGTAGATGTTCCCACACTCCTACTAAACATGAGTTTGTTCTTTTAGTAAGCTTACAAGTTGTTGTGTATATTATCTATGTGCTTTTTAACTTTTTCTTTTTATTAATAGCTAACTGGTTATACAGAAAAGCCACTCAACTTACAGATGTTTATTGGAACAGCTGATGACCGGTATGTGAGGCCTCATGCCTTTTACCAGGTGCATCGCATCACCGGGAAAACTGTAGCCACTGCCAGTCAAGAGATTGTTATAACCAACACCAAAGTTTTGGAAATCCCACTGCTACCAGAAAACAATATGACTGCCAGGTGTGTTTGCAATGGTTTTTTTTTTTTTGGTATCCATAATAATGTAATGAAGTATTTCTTGTGAGTGGCCAATATTTTTACCCCCAAAAAATATATTACAGAATATGGGTATGGATTGCTTTGATAGGCCAATCAGATCACAAAAAAGTGATTGTCTCTAACACAGCCATCCAAGGTAAGTTTTTTGACATGGTACTAGTCACAGCTATATTCCTGTCCAGTACCAGCAACCGGACCTTAGCACACTCCATTAGCCCATAATGCACATGCATGGAAGAGACGTAATGCTTCCAAACCTATTTAAAATTAATTTAATTAAAATAATTTGCTATTCTTCTTTAATAACTGGGCCTTGTTGGTGACTATACCTAAGCTAATATAGATCTATACTAGAGGAAGCAGGCCCTGTGGCCATAGGGGGGCCTGAGCCTTCTTCCTTTATATAGGAGACCCACAAGGTTGTGTGGTGAGTCACCCACAAATTTTTGTGTGGGGGTACTGTAAGATGCCCAGATAAAACTGCTTACGCCATCAATCTATACTGATGCTCTTGCTTAATTTAAAAGTTATTTTAACGTTAGGAGGGTGCTGCAATTGAAATAAAGACTCCATGTCTGGGAAACCCCAGGTTCCAGGCATTCTGGAAACTACAACCCTTATACTTATATAAGGTGCAGGTGAGGCCTGCCCACAACAGTCAGGAACTATTTACTAAATAAGATGCCCACCTAAGAAATAATCTTTTTGTTTGCCAATGATGACCCTAAACTTTGTAGGACAATTGAACCAATTCAGGAAGTGTCATCCTTGCAGGGATGCACATATGGTATTGCCTTTGAAGGGGAGATATGGAGCTTTACAAATCCGTTTTGTTTACATAGATATATATTAACGTATTTCTCTGTATTATGACTGTGCCATTTATTTTAGGTAGACTAAAGGTTGTATCCATAAAATGCTCATAAATGAAATTGCCCAAAATGTTGAAAATGTCCTTCCTTGGCTTCCAAGGTATACAAAAAAATGGCTTGTAGTAAAAGGGTAAAATTATTATTATTATTATATTACTATTTCATATTGTTTTTGTTGTTACTGATCACAGGTAAATGTGAATAAATTATGTGAATAAACCAATGTTTACGAACTGTCTTATTTTAAAAATAAACAAAGTATAGTTGTGTGATTGAACTATCTTTTTAAAACATTATGAATGTTCTTTTGCTACTCTTGTATTATAGCATTGATTGTGCTGGTATATTGAAACTGCGAAATTCAGACATTGAACTAAGGAAGGGTGAGACTGACATTGGTAGAAAGAATACACGTGTTCGCCTGGTGTTCAGAGTACACATACCCCAAACCAGTGGGAAGGTCCTGTCGCTGCAAGCAGCTTCTGTCCCCATTGAATGTTGTAAGTATTATTACTGGAACAGTGACTCAGCAGTCTTTCTGTTCAGTAGTTTTTTTTGTTTGTTTGTTTTTTTAGATTTACCATGACCTCACAAGCTTATTGTCAACATGCAGGCCTTACCATACAACAAAAATCACTCCACTATTGTAGTTACAATCAGGATTAAAGATGTCTTTAAAGGACAAGAAAAGGCTAATACCGTGGGGAGTGCCAGTTTGTTAGGCTTTCCTTATTGTAATTTCCCTGCAGCCTCCGGTGACCTTGCGCTCACTGGAAGGACCTACTGGTAAATAAAGCATCAAAGAGTTTATTTGTATATTTATACAAAGTAATCATTTACCTCCATAAGCACCTCTTCTCCAGCATATATAACTTTGACTTAGCGAACTTTAAAGGGCCCATGCCATTACAAACATTTTTCTAATTGATGTTATTTTTAAAATAAAGCATTACCAAAATATTTATGTCTGCAGCTCCTCTTTTCCAGTCCTGGAAAATCTTCACCAAAATAGTTAACTTGGGATCCAGTGCTTCTGCACATGTCCCTTTTATTTGCATGTCATTGATCTGATTGGCTCAAGTGTGCCAGCCAGTTGGTCAGTGATGTGTGAATTAACCAGTAGACACGTGCAATATAGCTTCTGGTTTTTCAGGAAACCAAACTGGACAGGGAATTGGAGATTTATTCAGGACTGGCAAAGAGGAACAGCAATGCTAAATATCTTGGTAAATCTCATTTTAAAAACCATTATCAGTAGAAAATGTTTTTTAATACCTCCATGGGCTGTTAACTTTTGGGCTTCTGTCTGAAGGTGAACAATCTGTTTAACTCAGAACTGAGATCTTCCATTCCCTTTATCACTTAGTTGCTTTTCTTTGGACTTTCTCTGTTTAATTAATATCCTTTTTAAGGACTGGAGACCAAAACTGCACTGCATTTTTTTAGATGGGGCCTTACCAGTGCTTTGTAAAGAGGTAGTATTACCCTCTCCTCCCATGAATGTATACCTCTTTTAATACAGGAAAGCATGATGGCCCTTCCTGCTGCTGATTGGCATTGTTTTCTACAGCTGAGTTCATATCAACTAGTACCCCCAGATACTATTCCATCAAGGATGTGTCTCACTTAATCCCATTTATGGTATAAGTGGCTTGTATATTTTTGTAACCAAAATGCATAACTATATATAATATATATATATATATATATATATATATATATATATATATATATATATATATATATGTGTGTGTATGTATGTATAACTTTATTTATAAAGCGCCACAAGGGTACGCAGCGCTGTACAGTCTTACAGAATACAAAATTACACACAGGGAGGACAAGTGATATAATAAATAAATACAATAAATACATATATGTATATATATATATATAGTATAACAAAGACCAGCAACTCCGGGATTTCTTGTGAAAAATCAAAACATGTATTCAAAGTAGCATAAACAGCCGACGTAACGTTTCGGTCCCCATTGGGACCTTTCTCAGGGCATCCATGCCTTGTAACACACATCTTTAAATCACCAAAAACCAGTAAATCAATAGGAAGTGACATCACAGTGTGCTGCCATAAAGTGGCTGAAGCCATAAAGCAAGTGAAAGTGCTGAAAAGTGCTGTAAAGTGTTCAGAGCTAGGCAACATCAGCCTAATAAAGTGTTAAGCAGCATTAACATAATAAAGTGACTTAGTGAAGATTGTTAGTCCAATAATTACAGGTATGCATAATATCATATAAACCTTCATATAAAATTCCATGCAGTAAACATTTACAGCGAGAGGTTAATGTGCAACATAAAGTACTTTTTCAACCATACATCGACATATATACAGAAAGTGCACGTGCAAAACAGGTTTTGTCACTTCCTATTGATTTACTGGTTTTTGGTGATTTAAAGATGTGTGTTACAAGGCATGGATGCCCTGAGAAAGGTCCCAATGGGGACCGAAACGTTACGTCGGCTGTTTATGAATACATGTTTTGATTTTTCACAAGAAATCCCGGAGTTGCTGGTCTTTGTTATATATATATATATATATCAGATTGTAAGCTCTACGGGGCAGGGACCTCCTTCCTACTGTGTCTCATACCACATGGCACTTATATATATATATATATATATATATATATATATATATATATATATATATATTGCTTGAAATGTGTAATTGGAAATGTAATATCAGTTTCCTCTGTTTAGCAAAATTAAACATTTGTATTCTCCTTTCAAAACCAGCACAACGTTCTGCTCAGGAGTTACCACAAGTTGAAAAATATAGTATAAACAGCTGCTCAGTGAATGGAGGATTGGAGTTGGTAATAACAGGATCCAATTTCATGCCAGATTCAAAGGTGATCTTCCTTGAGAAAGGACAAGGTAAGTAAATATGCAACATTTATATATGACATGAACATCCCCTTTTAAAGAAAAAATATTACTGGCTCTTTGGAAAAAGAATGTATAATGTCAGTACTTTTCTAGAAATCTTTTGTAAAGTTTTGATGCTTTTGCTCCTGTTGCAGCAGCCATGTCCAACATCATGAAAATGCAGTAGAGCAATCGCACCAATCCCTGCCAATAAAAATCTTCTAAATAGTATCCACTCCCACAAAGCATTATGCCCTCGAGATTACAGGGGAGTTGTGCAAGACATATAGAAACTTGCCGAACTGAAACTTTAGTGTTTAGTGCCTGCACCACATGGTTTAATTTAATTTCTCAAGCTTCTATGTGTATTATTATTCCAAGGTATCTAAATTAATTCACCTCCTGGAGTTGTCGTATGGCACGTGGGGTTCCTGGGGGAGAGGGTCTATATGGAAAATAACTGCCTTGTCATGATTTATCTTTAATCCTGAGTACTGTCAGAGAGTACAAAATCAGAGACTACTGTCAGGAGACTTTCTTAATATACCAATACACAGACCTTTAATTTCTTATTTGCTGTGATACAAATGGCTAGGGTGTTAGTGCCAGCACTTGAGAGGGTGAACACCCCTGATGGGTGCCTCTCTCAAGCTTAATACCAGCAGATAGCCTTCAGATCACCAAAACCTTAGCATGTGTGTGAGCATAAAGTGCCCATATCCAATTGCTAAATCTGGGGCTAAAATGTCCTATAGATAATGCCTCTGGACTGTGTTAAAAGGTTTGCAGAGTCTAAAGACACTACAATTCTACTTACCAGATTATCAGATCCCTTATGCACCTCCGTAAAACTGCATTGGCAAGTGCAGCTTCCACATCTGCTTGGCTACATGAAGCAGAATCAAGCAGGGATTGGCCTGAAAATGCACACTGTCGTGTGTTTGTGGGCTGATCCCAACTTGGCTTTGCTTCATTTAGCCCAGAAGAGGCGGATATTGTACTTGTCAGTGCAGTTTTACTGAGGTGGGTAAGGGAGCAGATCTGCATCTCAACAGCCCTATGACATTGCCCTATATCATTATAGGTGGGCTAATACTGGTATTTTTTTAGTCAGATTGAGACAACTGATGCTGTTGGATACGGGGAGGTGAATACATTGGTGTGCATAAATGTGTATAGTGGGTGATTTATATAATTCACTCTGAGCTCTCCCTGTGTCCCAGCGCCTCTCCATGCTGGCTCCAATTCACCTCAACCCCCCCACGTTCAATCCTACACCTCCGCTTGCCCACCTAGTCCCACATCAATTTTATATAATATTTAATATTTTTAGCTTTAGTGCCTGATGCAAGTTGCGCATTTGATATTGGGACAAAGCCCGTCCCATATCCAACAGTGTTGGCTGTCTTAATCTGGCTAAATCATACCAGTATTACCCCACTTATACGCAATACCGATTTAGGGCAGTGTCATAGAGCTGATATCTCATCTTTTTGAAGAGCAGGCACACACTGAGCAAATCTTCAGGCAGAATTCTTGGTTAAAAAATAGCTTTATTAGGGCAGTGGCACACAGGGAGATTAGTCGCCCGTGATAAATCTTCACTGTCGCGGGCAACTAATCTCCCCGATATGCCATCCCACCAGCAAGAATGTAAATTGCCAGTGGGATTGCATATGCATCGCTTTGGTCGCCCGAAGTTGCCTCGCAAGGAAACTTTGGGCGATTTTGGAAACCGAAGCGATGCATATGCCATCACACTGGCAATTTACATTCTTGCCGGTGGGATGGCATATCGGGGAGATTAGTCGCCTGCAGTAGTGAAGATTTATCCCAGGCGCCTAACCTCCCAGTGTGCCACTACCCTTGGAGTACTTTATTACGCGTTTCGTGTTCACAAACAGTCACAATCTTAGGCCTTTGACAAAGTGTTTGTGAACACAAAACACTGTCCCCATGTGTACTTCTATTAATTAATTTACTTCAAAGTTCCTGCTTGTTCCTGATAGATATCACTTGCGCTGTAAGTTAATTGGTTGTGCTTTTTTACAGAGCTTTACAGCCTTTATGGTGTAGGTCAAGTCTTTGAAGTGCATAACCCAGACCATCCTAAGATGGACTTAACAATGCTGACGAACTCTGTTCTCTGATAGGGTGGAGGAGGGGGTTGCAATGCCCCTGTTTTTCCACTGTGCACACTGCGTTTGTCTGTTCCAAAATTTCAAAACAGAGATCCACAGCTTCCTGCGTTCTTCAGCACAAATAGGCATTCCCCTTCCCCAATATTGCTTGTCATCAAGCGTAAGTTAGGGAGCTCCTGTGCATTCAGTTACACTAAACCTAGTTGAGTAGATGCATTCTCAAAGTATTCATGTTAAACACAGATAAATCTAGTATATCCACATTTATGCAGGTAGTGCTGCTGCTGTATTACACAGGCAAGATATCTATTGACATTATTCACTTTAGTTATGATGTTGATCTTGCTTTTTTCTAGACGGATGCACACATTGGGAAGCAGAAGGAAAGACTGTATTTAAAAAATGTCAGATGGTAAGAATTTTGAAATTCTTATTTGTTAACAATAGTTAGAGCTATTTGTTAACAATATGTTGTTTTATAGATACAGTGCAATGCATGCATACAGCGGATATAAAAAGTCTACACACCCCTGATAAAATGTCAGGTTCCTGTGCTGTACAAAAATGAGATAAAGATAAATGCCTTTAATGTGACCTATAAACTGTACCACTCAATTGAAAAACAAACAAAACTTTTAGGGCAGGGGTGGGCAAACTACGGCCCGCGGGCCACATCCCGCCTCTTGGCCTTTTTCATCCGGCCCGCCGACGACGCCAAGTCTCATCACGCGAGACTTGGTGTCATTGGCGGGCCGGAATTAAAGAGACGAAGGGGGCGTAACGCTGGCCTGGCCCTGCCCGCCCTGGCCCGGTCCGGCCCGGCCCGGGGGTGAGTAAATGTGGCCCGTGAGCCAAAAACTTTGCCCACCCCTGTTTTAGGGGGAGGGAAGAAAACCAAATAAACTAAAAATAATGTGGCTGCATAAGTGTGCACACCCTTAAACTAATACTTTGTTGAAGCACCTTTTGATTTTATTACAGCACTCAGTCTTTTTGGGTATGAGTCTATCAGCATGGCACATTTTGACTTTGCAAGATTTGCCCACTCTTCTTTACATTGCGAGGACATTTCCTGTGCACAGCCCTCTTCAGATCACCCCACAGATTTTCAATTGGATTCAGGTCTGGGCTCTGGCTGGGCCATTCCAAAACTTTAATCTTCTTCCGGTGAAGCCATTCCTTTGTTGATTTGGATGTATGCTTTGGGTCGTTGTCCTCCTCATGTTCAGCTTTCTAGCAGAAGCCTGAAGGTTTTTTGCCAATATTGACTGGTATTTGAAACTGTTCATAATTCCCTCTATCTTAACTAAGGCCCCAGTTCCAACTGAAGAAAAACAGCCCCAAAGCATAATGCTGCCACCACCATGCTTCACTGTGGGTATGGTGTTCTTTTGGTGATGTGTAGTATTGTTTTTGCGCCAAACATATTTTTTGGAATTACGGCCAAAAAGTTCAACCTTGGTTTCATCAGACCATAACATCTTTTCCCACATGCTTTTGGGAGGCTTCAGATGTGTTTTTCTTCGTAAGAAAAGGATTTCGTCTTGCCACTCAACCAGTACTTGCCAGATATTCTGCAGCTTCTTTAATGTTGCTGTAGGCCTCTTGGTAGCCTTCTTGACCAGTTTTCTTTTTGTCTTTTCATCAATTTTGGAGGGACGTCCAGTTCTTGGTAATGTCACTGTTGTGCCATATTTTCTCCACTTGATGATGACTGTCTTCACTGTGTTTCATGGTATATCTAATGCCTTGGAAATTCTTTTGTACCCTTCTCCTGACTGATATCTTTTAACAATGAGATCCCTCTGATGCTTTGGAAGCTCTCTGTGAACCATGGCTTTTGCTGTGGGATACGACTATAAAAATGTCAGGAAAGACCAACTAGAGCAGCTGAACTTTATTTGGGGTTAGAGGCACTGTAAATGATGGCAGGTGTATGCCTATTTAACATGATTTTGAATGTGATTGCTTAATTCTGAACACAGCTACATCCCCAGTTAGTAGAGGGTGTGCACACTTATGCAACCACATTATTTTAGTTTTTTTGCTTTTCTTCCCTCAACCTAAAAGATTTCAGTTTGTTTTTCAATTGAGTGGTACAGTTTATAGGTCACATTAAAGGTGGAAAAAGTTCTGAAATGATTTATCTTTGCCTCATTTTTGTACAGCACAGGAACCTGAAATTTTACCAGGGGTGTGTAGACTTTTTATATCAACTGTACATACATACTATTAATTTCAGTAGTAAATCACTGGTTACTCCTCCTTTAGCTTCATGTAGATTTGACCAAAACCTCAAACCTATGTAAGCTGTAAATAGTGGTGGTGGGGGAAGATGTGCAATGTACAGGGATTATAGAACCATATTTACTACCTGGCCAGAATACAAATGTGGCCATATACCTTATCTGAGCATAGAAATCTGTGCCATTTCTAAAGTGCTAAAATTATTTCTCATTCTGAACATCATTGTGCACATAATTAGCAGTGCTTTAAATAGGATCTTTTTTTGTATCATTGTAGTTGTTATTCATTCATGGTTGGTACAGAAATGGTCTGTAGCAGTAATATCATTTAAGCTTTATACACATACTGTAAATATTTGTTATGTGTATGTTGAGCTGGCCATCCTGACAGTTGCCTTTGTGCCATATATATCTGTTAATTCTTTGATCACCAGGTTTGAAAATTTTACCTGTCGATGCACTGCATTCATTTGTGCTAAAAATAACTTTATTGGATTAGTCTCAGCTACCTGAATGGAATTACCTTTTATGCTATACTTGATAATGCAACAAAGGACCTGGTACATATCATCCTTCTTTATATAAAAGGTGGTGATCTCTCCATCACACAGTGGGTGCTCACCATAAGGCAATGTTTGAAAGTCTCTATCTTTTTTAACAAGTTGTATATTGATTTCCATAAATTATCACCCTGTGGGGGTATTTAGTGATCTATTCATTGTAGAGTGAGCACTTACCATGGGGCAGGATTAAGACAAAATAGTGCATTTGCTGTTTTGTTCACTTACCTTTCTCTGAGGTTATATTTGAGTCCTCTTTTCAGATTTAATTGCAGCTGATCATTAATGTTTTCAAATATTAAAGGCCTCACTTTATAAAAGACAAAGCAAAAAAAATGGTCTTTGCGTGTGATTAAGTAAACGCTAGTCAAAGTCCAACATTTCGTTCACTGCAGCATGACCTCAAGGACCTGTGTATCCACAAACAAGCTGTGAGAAACTGAAACAAACAAAAAGGTTTCTCACTGTTTGTGGATACACAGGTAAAGGTTATTCTGCAGTGACCAAAATGACTTTTCAAATGATTAAACAAACATTCTTATTTATTTGGCAAAAACAGAATGCAGATTTTTTTCCTTCCCCTTATATCTTATGTTTGGTGAATAAAAACTATTTACAGTTGGGCAAATTAAGGACCCTTGTTATGGATTTTCATTTTACACCCCTTACAAAAATGGGTATTGATGCAAATTCACCCATCTGCAAAGGGGGTTTCATGTTGGTGGCATTTTCAAGTTTTAATAGCAGATACTGGTGAATGAGTAGGACAGGTAAGATATATAGAAATGAATCAACAGTAATAAAATCCTAGAGAGCAACCAAGATCTTCACCTGTACAGATCTGCTGTTTTCCTAAAAAACATTAACAACATTACATTACCTGAGAGTAATTCAAAGGATGTAGTTTATTATGTGGTGCCAGCGTCTCTTTTAATAGTAAATCTTAATTTATCAAAGTTAGAAAAAGGTTATTGTCAACAACATTGGCAAAATAAATAAGGTGTAAATCTTCAGCACTGATGTAAAGATACAAAATGATGCTGTTTTTCAGAATAATATAGTTGTGGAAATACCAGCATATCACAACAAGACTATAGCAGCAGACGTCCAAGTGCAGTTTTACGTGTGTAACGGAAAAAGAAAAAGAAGTCAGTCTCAGAGATTCAACTACACTCCAGGTCTGTTACCAAAAATGTGTTTTTTATTAGCGATTTATTGGTGTTAAATTGTATGAAAAGAAAGAGGTTTCAGTATGCTTCCTTATCCCTTTAACAAGCTATGCACCCTCTCTTTGCTCCTTTATTACAGAATCACCTAGCCAATTTGGGTTGGAAACAGACAACTGTTTATTTACATTTACTCTTAGGGCTGTGACACATGGGGAGATCGCTGGTGGGATGGCATACACAGTGCCACGATTTGCTGAAGTCGTTGAAGTTTTGTGCCGATGTGTATGCCATCCCACTGGTGATTTACATTGTAGTCGGTGGGATGGCATTTCGGGGAGATTAGTCGCCCGCGACAAGGGAGATTAGTCCCAGCGCAACTAATCTCCCTGTGTGTCACAGCCCTTAAAGGAACAGTAACACCAAAAAATGAAAGCTTTAAAGTAATAAAAATATAATGCACTGTTGCCCTGCACTGGTAAAACTGGTGTGTTTGCTACAGTAACACTACTATAATTTATATAATAAGCTGCTGTGTAGCCACGGGGGCAGCCATTCAAGCTGGAAAAAAGGAGAAAAGGCACAGGTTACATAGCAGATAACAGATAAGTTCTGTAGAATACAATAGTGTTTTATCTGTTATCTGCTATGTGCCTGTGCCTTTTCTCCTTTGAATGGCTGCCTCCATGGCTACATAGCAGCTTATTTATATAAATTATAGTAGACTTTCTGAAGTAAACGCACAACTTTTACCAGTGCAGGGCAGCAGCACATTATATTTTAGTTACTTTTATACACTTTCATTTTTTGGTGTTACTTGTTCCTTTAAGAGCAAGTCTTTATTTTAGGGGTGAAATGATGGAACATAGAAGGAAGTGTTGACTTTATGTATGTGAAGTGTTGAGAGCCAGATCGTTAGATTATGAATGGTTAGTGACTGCTCTTAGGTAATTGCAGAGATGTTGGGTGGGGTAAAGTTGTAAACTGCTTTTAATGTCAAACTCAATAGTTAAAAATGTCGCTAAAGATAGTTTACAGATTGAACTGGCAGAGGAAGAGCAGTTGGTGAGATGTGTTGAGAATTTAATTTTGAATTGTAAGGAATAGGACTGAGAGGGCAAATATACAATGAAATAGAGGTTTGGCAATTTCCCCTTCAGTCACTGGGGGAAGATGAGCACAGAACAGCCTGAAAAATGGCAGAGCAGGGAGCACAGCCAGTGGATTGAAAACTTGGGAGAGTAAGTCTAGTTTTGTCAGACCATGGACATAGACTGGATTTGATTCTAGATACTGATTATTCCCTAAAACATCTGGTGTCAGCTACCATCAGATCAGCATTTTCCATCTCAGAAACATTGCAAGAACATCTAATTCCAGCAGATGATATGCCTTCTAGTTTTTGTATCATGAAGACTGGATTACTGCAGTGCTCCGAGGCATTGTCTCTGGATGCTTTTAAAAGCAGACTTAGGACATATCAGTTTACCCAGGCTTTTTGAGTACAGTAAGAATTATCAATGAGTAATGTACTAAGTGCTTTAAGTTCCATGAGAAACATGCTTTAACAATATCATCAACATTCTTTATCTGCAAGTTGAAATAGTATATTTATAGCCAATGTTCTTAAATTTAATTAGTAACCTTCTGTGGGGTACTGTATCAGAAATACGGGTATGGGATCTATCATCCAGAATTCTTTGGACCTGGACTCTTTTCTACTACATCTGCTAAAAAACATTTAGAAACTAAATAAGCCCAGTGGGATTGCTTTTTATATCAATATGGATTCATGTAGCTTAGGTACCTACACCACAGGGCGGAAAATGTGACAACTGATACAGAGTCCAAGGACAAGGAATGTAAACATCTCAGAGGAGCACTGAAAGCTTGTGGCTACCCAGACTGGGCCTTTGTCAAAACAAGAGCAACTAAGCCCAACAGGAACACCAAAAGGAATAACCATCCTGAGGCAGAGAGAAGGCGCAATATAGTCATCCCATATGCAGCAGGAGTGTCAGAGAAACTCAGGAGAATTTTCAACAAACACCACATCCCTGTGTTTTTCAAACCTAGCAACACACTGAGACAAAAACTTGTACACCCAAAGGATCCAACACCAAAGGAAAAACAAAGCAATGTTGTATACGCAGTCCAGTGTAGCGAGGAGTGCACAGACCTGTACATTTGGTGAAACAAAGCAACTGCTCTCCAAGCGAATGGCTCAGCATAGGAGGGCGAACACTACAGGCCAGGACTCTGCTGTATTTCTACACCTAAAAGACAAGGGACACTCCTTTGAAAATAGCAACGTCCAAATTTTGGACAAAGAAGACCGCTGGTTTGAAAGAGGTGTAAAAGAGGCCATTCATGTCAAAGTGGAGAAACCATACCTTAACAGAGGCGGGGGACTTCGACACCATCTGTCTGCTACATACAATGCTGTTCTAACATCTGTACCCCGGCAGTTTCAGAACTCTTCACACATCCATTCATGCAACTCTAACAAGTAACACCTGTTTGAAGAGTTACATGATACTTTGGTAATCCTTTCAAAGTAACTCCACAGCATTCACACCTCTGTGAGTTTCAGATGTCACCTTTCTGAAGAGTTACATAGTGCCATTGTGATTGGATTAGTGGAAGAGTATATATGCTGAGGACTTCCCATACCAGTCAGTTGAACTGAAGAAGCTGCTCGGATGAGTAGTGAAACGTCTTCAATGATTACTTAACAAGTCCAGTTGCTTTAAATTTATTTATACTAGATATACCATGACCTGGATGAATGAAAATCTTCATAGACATTTTGAATATGATTACTGGATAAGGGATACCATAACTGTATTTTAAATCTACAGTCTAGGTAGATAACATCCACTTCAACTCGTAGGTCTAGGATTTTGGCCCTTCTCATAGCAGCCAATAACATTTTTCACACAAAATGTATTGAACATAAACCCATGCTGGCACTTACTAATAAATTTCAAATTCATTTCAATATCTTCCCTCGATACCCCCCTATTAAGGGAAGATATTGAGCCACTGCCTGCAATTTATGTGTAGTAAAAGACACGAATATCACTCACCCTAGAAAACTAATATATACAGGTATGGGATCCCTTATCCGGAAACCCGTTATCCAGAAAGTTCCGAATTATGAAAAGGCCATCTCCCATAGACTCCATTATAAGCAAATAATTCTAATTTAAAAAAAATAATAATCTGTAATAATAAAACAGTACCTTGTACTTGATCCCAACTAAGATATAATTAATCTTTATTGGAGGCAAAACAATCCTATTGGTTTTATTCATTATTGAAATGACTTTTAGTAGACTTAAGTTATAGAGATCCAAATTACGGAAAGATCCCTTATCCAGAAAACCCCAGGTCCCGAGCATTCTGGATAACAGGTCCCATACCGTATATATATTTTTTATTTTTTGTAAATACTGATTGGGTAGAAAGTCTTACTTCTCCAAAACTGCTAAACTTTGCTAACCCCACAGTTTTTTGTTTTTTTTTTTCTTTTTAATTTCTGAAAATCACCTGAAAAATCAGGTTGCACTTAACATCTAAAGCTGTGACTGGGTAGGGATGGGCAATTCAATTTGTCTGGCAGTATCTATTGTGCATACAGTTATCCTGGCACACGTTTTTGGGGCCAGTTTATTAATATTTGAATTCATATTTCTCCTGCATCTGAAACTCATGAATTTGAATTAGGGTTTGCACTGATGTCTGCACTGTGCCAGACATAAAAAAAAAAATCCTAGAAAATTAAGTGGTTTGCTGAGCATATAAGTACCAGGCCAATACCATCAGGTCCAGGACCTTTGTTTACTTTAACATGTTCTAGTCTTTTTTTAAATTTCATCGAGTCAACCAGCAATCAATATTTAAATTATGGCGCTATAAAAAGGAAGCTTTCATTAAATGGCTCCTTAGCTGTGTAAGGTTGGTCTCTGGAAACATGGTATTAGCATAGTTAATGTTTAAGATATTAGCACTGGTTGAGGAATAAGAAAGGGATAGCAATCCACCTTAAGAAAGTTGACAAAAAAAATAAACTTTTCCAAAATATGTGACTTATAATGGTTGAAGTGTTTCCATATAAACCTTGTTCTGTCTCCACAGTTTTACTGAAGCAGGAGAACTTAGAAGATGGAGATCTGCAAGAAGCTACAGCAGTTTCTCTTGCTAAGGGGAGAGGCATTTCTGATCTTCGTATGATCCATACCAGCCTACTTTTCCAAGACCAAAGATCCATTTGTAAAACTCTTAAATCTTCATCTCCACCTGGTGTAGAATGCCCTACACAACCAACATTTACTTCTTCTCTAAAACATGAGATTCCCCAAATATCAAAAATTCAAGGTAGGTATGTTTACTTAGGAAGTAACTTTCACCCTCTAATTTTACAGCAGCCAAATGATGCTACATTTTCTGCTTCTGGTTTTATGAGCTGATTTAATCTACTTATAATTTGGTCAAGGGTTCATGGCAGTTATATATGTCAGCAAGATGTAAGTGGTTCCACACTGGACCAACATAGGATATCACTCATCCAGCTCTAGTTCAGTGTCTTCATCTACTACATTTGCTAATACACCTGGCAGTGAAGTACAATATGTTTATGACAAGAACTTGGACGACCAGTGTCATAATGCCAAGCAAAATATCATGCCTTCACTTTTAAGTCTGTGTACAGAGATTCCACTTACTCCTTTTCAATCTTTCTTTCATATCATACTTCAGAACCATGCACCAGCTCTTCCCCATCCACTGCTGATCCTGAAACCATGGAAAACTATCCAGTCTCCATCTATTCATCTCCGCAGAAGCAGTCCATGCCTTACCAGTGTTTCAGTCCAGATATACCGGTCTTACCGTCATCATCTCTTACTGCCATGCCTCACACTGGTCAACCATCTTCTCACACACATGATTGCAGGCTAAGGGGTATTTCCCTATCTCCTACCATTACTCACCCCAGACAGAACTCTGCTTCATCCCATCCCACTGACATGTCTCTGGGCATTAAAGCTGAGCTTGTGGACCATGATATAAACTTTCAGACTAAAGACCTTGAGGACATCACATTGGATGATGGTAAGACAGGCAGTATGTTGTAAAAAGTACATATGCAACAAATCTTAATATGGCTACTTTTGGTTATCAGTGGATATTTCAGTGCATACATTGAATGTATCATTCAGTGTATAAGCAGCAAAACTTTACAGAATTGGGGCATATGCAGAATATGTTGGCACTATATAAATAATTACATTAGTAATATATAAAGTTGTGTCAGCAATTTATGCATCCCAGCACAATTAGCAAGTAAAACTCTTGTTTTAATGGGACCATTCATTAAAAGGAAAAGTAATTCTAAGCAAAAATTCAATATACATCAAATAAACTTTTTCAGTTTTTATTTAAAAAAAAAAGCAGCATCTGTCTGGCTGTTTTACATTTGCTGCACTCCCGGGTCTGAGCAC
Organism: Xenopus tropicalis; assembly: GCF_000004195.4. Classification (NCBI taxonomy): domain Eukaryota; kingdom Metazoa; phylum Chordata; class Amphibia; order Anura; family Pipidae; genus Xenopus; species Xenopus tropicalis. The sequence continues at coordinate 41,481,520 of NC_030680.2, forward strand.
ACCCCTTTTAGTGTTTATTTGTTCACAATATTCACAAATTTAACAGTTCACATTAAAGGAATTGTTCACCTTCAGGTTAACTTTTTTTAGTATGTTATAGAATGGCCTGTTCTTAGCAAGTTTTCAATTGGTCTTCATTTTTTTTGTTATAGTTTTTGAGTTATTTTTCTTCCTCTACTGAGGAGCTACTGAACAAAAAGCTAAATAACTCAAAACTCACAAATAAAAAAAAAATAATGACTAATTGCAAATTGTCTCAGAATAGCAGTCTTTTACGTCATACTAAAAGTTAATTTCAAGGTGAACAACCCCTTTAAGGACCAATCTTCACTTCTGCATAGACCCTGTGCTGGGGGAGAGGGGGGGGGGGGGTGTCAGTGAGATTTGTGATATGCTGAGTCTGTTTGCCTGTGCCATTGCAAAGGAGAAATTAACCAATGACCTTTCAATTTATGCAACTCGTTAGAGTGCACAGGCAACCAATGAATTGATCCAATAGGAAAAAAGTAAGGGCAAAGCCTGTATGTGATGCTGTAAGTAAATAGAAAGTTCTCAGTGTGTTCCAAATAGGCCACTCCCATCCCCTCAGAAAACCGATCAGAGACACAGAAGGACTGATTTAACAGGTAAATAACATTTCCTGTAGATCTTTTAGAGTCCAACCCAGATAATATATAGGTATAAACAAATATTTTTACCTGCAACTACATTTGTAAATAAATTTAAAACCACTGAAAATATTTTATGAGTATAAATTGGAAAGTTTAGGTTTTGCTTAGATTTACATTTTTCATTGTGTAAACAACTCATTTGGGGTGGAGGACCCCTTTAATTTAAAATACCCTCACTGAAAGTCTGTTTATTAAGATGACTACTGATTGAATTAATAAATTAATTGAATTAATAAATGCTGTTCTTTCTCTTTTGTAGTGGCTGAGATTATAAGACGTGACATGTCTCATTGATGCCAGGGATATGCCAAAAGCCCTTGGAACACAGCATATCTGAATCTGATCACGCTGTCTGGATGGAGAGAACTTGTGAAGATAAATTCCTCTCTATATTTCTGAACATTTATTTATGAACCACAGATTTGTATGCTTCTGGCTTTTATGTCCCACAAAATTCAGAGAAATGGTAAATTGGAAATCATGATAGAACATCAGGTGCTACATGCACTAATGTGCGCCATTTGCACCAGCATCAGCATGCAGTACACTTGGCATTTTTGCCTGGTGTTGGGGCAGAGATACTACACTCTGTACCCTTGTGCTAGTTTTGTCTTCAGTGATGCATTTTGTACAGAGCTTGTGTCCCTAGGCACTACTTTTTCACATAACAAATCACAAGCAAGTAAGATGTGTGTGAGGGAATGTCTAGGTCCTGCCCCTGTACTCCTCTCATCTATGCATAATTGCCAGGCACAAGAAGACCTAATACAGAAACAGGTGCAACTATTTGCACTCCATTCTGAGAGCACAATCCGTTGCATCTGTGGCAGGCAAGTGCATTGTAGGGTGATGTAAGGCTGATGCCACACACGGCGTAGGGCTGATTTTTTCGGCAAGCAGAAAAACGCTTGCCGAAAACTCAGCCCTACGCCTGCTACTTGTGCCTGCACCTGAATGAATGGAATACGCTCGGGTGCAGGCACATGTAGCCAATATACGCATGAAAACGCGAGACTTTGCATTCTCTCGCATTTTCATGCGTATATCGGCTACATGTGCCTGCACCCGAGCGTATCTCATTCATTCGGGTGCAGGCACAAGTAGCAGACGTAGGGCTGAATTTTCGGCAAGCGTTTTTCCGCTTGCCGAAAAAATCAGCCCTACGCCGTGTGTGGCATCAGCCTAAGTTTGCCTAGATTTAGTAAGTCATAGCAACTAACCAGGTGTTTGCTTTGAATCAGCTGGCCAGTAAATCCTACCTGCTAATTAGTTTCTATGGGTTACTAGACAAGTAGCAAACTTAAGAACATTTACTACATTACCACCTTAGGGGCAGCTTTATCAAAGTTCGAAATTAAAGCTTAGCGCAGTAAAATTCCACCACTTTTGATTTTTCCTGAGATTTCTATGGCCTTTTTTTACAGAATGTACAATTTGATGAATATACTGCTACAAATCCCATAGGAATAAATAGAGAATGGTAGAATTTTAATGCGATAAGCTCTAATTTACACTTTAATAAATCTTCCCCTTAGTGCTTTAGGCTTGTTTTTTGCACTTTGAGTCTTGCCTCATTTATAATGATCCCTAACAGGCTCTTGTGTTGGATCAATTTAAACCAGTGTTAAATGTTCTCTGACTATTCAAAATACAGGGTGTAACTAAAATAAATAATTGTCGGAAATCACAATTCATGTTTCATGGCTACATAAATATTTAGAATATTGGAGTATTTTGTATGAATATGATGTTAAATGAAAAGCATCGCACACACTAAAAATCTCCTCCTTAGTGTGAAGAGTAATTTGGTGAAAAAATATTGGATCATTATCCATCTCATGACATGAGATTATTTGACATTTCTTCATGGAATATAGAGAAGCACACAAGTAGATGCCTAGACTAAAAGCTGTAATGCTTAATAGGAAAGAAGCTCTATTAACACAGCAAAATAAATTAACACTAACAGATTCAACAGAAATCCAAATACAGCAGACTCTATTTACTTCTCTTTCCCTTCAAGACTCATGGTAGTAACACCTGTAAAAGAAGATGGGAAAATCAAATCACATTACAAAGGTTTACCAACCAATCAAAGGGTCGATGTTCTCTTTTGGGTAACACCTATAATAATTCTTCTCTAGTGAAGGAGACTGGTGATCTATCCAAACAGGTTATTATAATGCTTTATTCACTTCTGTCAGACTTAAAGGGATTCTTTCTTTATGTGAAACCATTGTTTGGGACTAAATAGGTGGGAGATGTAGGCAGGGTCAGACTGGGCCGGCGGAGCACTAGGAAAAAAAATCTGTCAGGCCCCGGTGGGCCCAAGTAAGATCCCTGATGTGCTTTCCCAGGCCACTGATCTCCCCCCCCCCCCCTCAATGTGTCCGAAGGTAACAATTTTGTATGCAAGTTCGGGGGAGGGTGGTGGGCACCACAGCAGGCGCCCCTTGGGGGGGGGGAATGTAGGTGCAACAAGGCTTTCAGACAATTGTAGTTTTATGCAAACCCAATATAAACACTACAATCCACCACTGGGTAACTGCACAGAGCTGTTATTTGCTAGGCCCTCAGTATTTTCCTACCAGTTGCCAATACTTAGCTGCTACAAGATTCTAAGCTCTCCTCCCCTGATATTCAACTTACAATTTCTGACATTGTTACTAAGATCTGGCTTCAACAAGTCTAAATAAGACCTACGATTGTGGCCCATGAGTAACATTGAAGGTGTACACCTTATAGTGGCATGAACTGAATTTTGAAATGATAAAAAAAGTCTTGAAAGTTTGTGCTTCAGTGGTCAACTATTGTGCCATGGAGCCACAGTGACTGTTAAGTTTCAGACCTTCCAGCTAAACTATTTGTTGCAGTGTAGTATACATTTATAGTGTTTGATTACATTGCCCATTATCATAAACAATTCTGGAATTCCTGTTTTTGCAGTTCAATTTCTCATGCTATGTATGACATACTAGCAGATTTCACACAGAAAACCTCTAGCTATTAACAATAATCTAAAATGACTAAGAGCAACATTCCTCAGAAATGGTGCAAAGTCTACTCATTCCAGGGAGAAGAGGACTGTTTCCATTTATAAACTAGAGTTGGTTGAGGCACAGCACTTAATTTTTACTAATGCCAAATTGCTTTATGAGCTCATCCACTGCTCTCAATTGCAACTTTCTGTGTATAGTAACTAAAACTACTTTTTTTCCCATGGTGTCTTCATCTGGTAATGACAATTATCTGTGTTTGAGATGGTATTGCTTTTTCAAAAGGTTTTTGAAACGCATATTGAAACAAATCAACAGACATGTTTTTTTCCGCAAAATGCGTTGAAGTCAGGGGCCATTTTTTATGGCATTTTTTGCACACAAAATACATTGGTCAATGCATTGAATCGGTGGACTTTTGTCATGCAGGGTGTTTTTTTGCATGGTTTTTTTCATCACAAAATTTTGCTGTGGTGACCAAAAGAATCTGAAATCCTGTTTTTTAAGAAATAAATCAAAAATAATTGGTTGCTGTGGGTAACTGCACAGTTGCAATGTAGCACTTATAGTAGTAAAGTAGTAGTTTGTGTTCCTCTTCAATTTTAGCCTTTTTCAAATTCTTGTTTATGCATTGAAATACACAGTCTCATATATATTTCCGCAATATAAAACATGCAAAAAATGCAGACAAATTTAGGCAAATTTACATGTAACTTCTATTTTTTTTGTGTGTGCATGCAATGATACATTTATTTTATTCAATGAATAAAGTGAGCATTAACTGTCAGTTAATACTGACCAAATTATCTATATAGCATTCAAAACCACACGCAAATTAATTTACAATAGGGATTTTTTGCAACATGCCCAGTGTTTCAACACCACTTGTTCAATGATAACCGGTCATTCATTTGTGTACAAATAATCACTAAGTATCTTAAAGGAACAGTAACACCAAAAAATGAAAGTGTATAAAAGTAACTAAAATATAATGTGCTGCTGCCCTGCACTGGTAAAAGTTGTGTGTTTACTTCAGAAAGTCTACTATAATTTATATAAATAAGCTGCTATGTAGCCATGGAGGCAGCCATTCAAAGGAGAAAAGGCACAGGCACATAGCAGATAACAGATAAAACACTACTGTATTCTACAGAACTTATCTGTTATCTGCTATGTAACCTGTGCCTTTTCTCCTTTTTTCCAGCTTGAATGGCTGCCCCCGTGGCTACACAGCAGCTTATTATATAAATTATAGTAGTGCTACTGTAGCAAACACACCAGTTTTACCAGTGCAGGGCAACAGTGCATTATATTTTTATTACTTTAAAGCTCTTTCATTTTTTAGTGTTACTGTTCCTTTAATGCATTTACAAATGTAAGGTGAACCTGCGGATATAATATATGAAAGCAAACAAAGATCAAGGGCTAATGGAATTTGCCCTGTGATACTAAAAGAGCTTAGTTCTGTGGCTGCCAACTACTTTAAGGGTACCTGTCACCCATATATTTTTCCCCCCACCAGAGGTGCAGGTCAATAGAGCCACACCATCAATACTAATTGTAGATTTATAGCTTTGGACACTATGCTTGTACAAGACTTCATCCAGGCCCCTCTTAAAGGCATTAACAGAATCTGCCATTACAAGATCACTAGGAAGGGCATTCCCCCAACCTCACTGCCCTCACCATGGTAGCAAAGCCATTGGAAGATGTATTATTTGATAAGATAAAGAAAGAAATTATCGGTGTTCTGTCTAATCCATGCTGTAACACTGACCAGCGACTAGAAGCACACATATGAAAGCACTCGGTCTATGCTAGGTAAGGAATACCATGACTGTTAAACTAAATTGCATTGGTGGACTCTTTAAAGAAGAAGGAAAGGCTAAGTCACTTGGGGGTAACAAAATGTTAGGCACCCCCAAGTGACTTAGATCGCTTACCTTCTACCCCGGGCTGGTGCCCCTGTATGGAGAAAACAGCACCAGCCCGGGGTAGCAGCGATCGCTTCCTCCTTCCTCTTTCGCTGCGCGCGCATGCGCAGTAGAGTGAAAAGCCGGACTTTAACAGAGAAGCCGGCTTTTTCACTCTACTGCGCATGCGCCGGACTCGGAGTCCAGGGGAAAGGGAGGCAGAAGGAGGAAGCGAATCGCCCCAGGTGCCCCGGGCTGGTGCGGTTTTCTCCTAATAGGGGCACCAGCCGGGGTACGAGGTAAGCGATTCAAGCCACTTGGGGGGTGCTTAACATTTTAGCACCCCCAAGTGACTTAGCCTTTCCTTACCCTTTAATTGAGACAGCTTGTGGGATTATTGTGGATAACAGGCTTTAAAACTTTAGGAAGTGCAATTTAGATTCCATGCAGTTCACAATTATGCCTACCCATTGACAAGGCTATTCATGAACTCGGATAGAAGGCCTTGTCCCCAGTCCATGATCACAAAATAATTGTTTTATCTTTGTAATCCCCTTATTAGTTTTCTGCCTTGGGTTTCTGTGAGAAATACAGATACTTAAACGATAAACTACAAACTAAGAAATGGTAGTAACCTAAACTTAGAAATGGCTCAATTAATTTAACCTAAATGTCTCAAATGTCAGGAAAAATAAATAAAACGTACCAAATACAAAAGAGAGATCCGGGTGTATAAACCCCGGATCTGTCTCTCACAGTTGATCTAGGTCAAATTCCCAACACCATCATATCAGCTCTCACAATGTGAAATCCTAAATACCAAAGAACTCACCGTTGTTCAGAAGTGGTTCAGGTGCTCAGAGCCCCGAACCTGTAGCTGGGGAAGGCGAAATCACGCATATGCAAAAGGGCTCCAAATGCACCGGACACAGTGGCTTGCTTAAAACTCGATTTTTATTACTCCATTTAAAAACAATACGCCTGACGCGTTTCGTGTAAATGTACACTTAATCATAGGCATAGGTTTCTGTACCTATTACTTTACACAGCAGCCTTATGGAGTATTTTCTTTGTCTCTCTGGTAGGGCTTTCTTCGTAATATTCACTTGGGGACAAAATGAGGGCATGCTCAAGGTGGTGACTGCACAAGAGGAATCTATGCTAAACTATTAAGCTAAACTGTGGTCTGTAAAAATCTTCATAACAACTGTAGGCATGATGTATATTTTCTATGAGCCTTTAATTACCCTCTGAAATGTTTAGATTGTAATATACTGTACCTCGGCTGTAATTAGATAAGTGATATGACACCATCATTAGATGAGAATTCGGCCAGTTCAAAGTCATCTAAAAATAAGTAAAGGTCATTCCCAAATGGAAAACTGCATTTGGTGCATCTCAGATAAAGATTATGTGCATACATTATAAGTGTTTATATGTAAAATCTGTCATATTAATTGCTACATTACATGAGCAAGAGATACATGTAAATTAAAAGTAAAAATCTATATGTGAACTTTCACATATATAAAACAAAATGGATGTTTATGACAACAAAATCTAAATCATTGTGAGTCTGGAGGCAACTGTAGTCTACCAAGCGATTATGTTACAAGAACTCCCCAAAATATTTTATAAAGTAACAATAATTATAGTAATTCCCCCTTTGTTATATTTTTGTGCACAATTCAGTGGAAGCTAGATACTGCTTTTTAAATAGGTACATTCACGTTTTAATCACTTCAAAGTGAGTATCTCAAGGAAACATATCGAGCCAACATAATTTTACAAATGGTACAATGACTTTTTGGACCTTTGTGTGGCATCCAGCACATCATGAAACCACACACAGCAAACATAAGCATGTTGTAAAGCATTACACATGGCATCTGTTAATATAGCCTTGGCACAATCTTAAAAAAAATACTGAATTGAAAAAACTGAAAAACAGAAAATTGCCAACTAAAGGCTGACAGACAAATTCAGGTTCTAGACATTTTATAATATAGTTGCAGTACAATAATGCCTCCTCCCTGAAATATTTGGTACATTCTTTGTAGAATCTCAAGGAAACATATTGGTTCAAATTATACAACCACTTCTTGGACATTTGGATGGCATCCAGTGCATTGTAGAAATACACACAGCAAATATGTAGGTTTGTAAGGCATTATCCATGGTATCTGTGTACAATATATTCTTGGCATTATCCTGAAAAATATTACATTGATAAAAATTCACAAAAATTGCCAACTAAAAGCTGATATAGAATTTGATTATCTACCAAATACAAAGGCTTTAGCTGTCTATACACGTTATGGCAATTAAATAGGTTCCTGATTAAGAAGGCTTTCTGCAGCTAAACAGTTGTAACAATCTACAGTTATAAAAATAAATACTGAACATAAAATGTGTAGTATATTTACAAATTCCCTTTCATTAAGCTTAGATACAGTATGTACAGTATGCACTCCATACTGTTAATGAGAACTACTACTACTTTTTTATCCAGCTCTCGTTTGGTGACTTTTTGTTATCTGTATTACTCATTACAGTAAATAACTGAATCTGGAAGTCAGCCACTGTTTGACTAAATTCCAGATTCACATATTTACTGTAAACACACACAGTTATACAGTATATTTGAGTTTACTGTATAAGTAAATGCATAACACAGAGTAATTTAATATTTTTATCATTCTATTTACAATTATTTGACATATGACTGCAGGACAATATTTCAACAGTTTACTCTCCAAAAAGTACAAATACTTTACTTAGAGATGGTACAGGCTATAATGGCACAATATGGCTCAACATAGACCAACACAGAAAGCTGAACATAGTGCGCTGTGTTACATCCTTTTCCATACGTAAATGCTCACAGGAATAGAAACCAAAAGCATTTCCTAAATTCTACCAAACACAAGAGAATTTACACAATTACTTACCCACAATAGAAGATTCACACTTGATACTTAACATTCTTCTCTTTGTAACCTGTGAATATTTGTAAAGAACAAAATTATCTCTACCCAGGAGAAATTATTTGGTTATAAAGGATACAGAAAATGCAAATGTTTAAAGGAGAAGGAAAGGCTAGTAAAGAGTTAATCTCAGTTCTCTCAAAAATGCCCTTAAAGGAGAAGGAAAGGCTCAGTCACTTGGGGATGCCAAAATGTTAGGCACCCCCAAGTGACATTAATTGCTTACCTTTTACCTGGGCTGGTGCCCCTGTTTGGAGAGAACAGCACCAGCCTGGGGTACCTGCAGCGAGTATTTTCTCTTCCGTATGTCTTCTGTCTTTGGAATCCCTGGGCCGGCGCATAAGCCAACTTTTTTGTTAAAAAAAAAAAGTTGCGCAAAGACAGAAGCAGGAAGAGGAGACACTTGCTGCAGGTACACCGAGCTGGTGCGGTTTCTCTCCACCTGACTGGTAAGCGATTGAAGTCACTTAGGGGTGCCTAAGATTTTGGCACCCCCAAGTGACCTAGCCTGTCCTTCTCTCCTTCTCCCCATATTTCTCCCGTTCAGATGATCAGAAGCCTTATAAGAAAAAAAAAAAAACGCTGAGCTCTGTAAAGAAAATTCCCATAATGTCTCGCTCCTGCACCAAGACCAAGACAAGTGACATGCACAGTTATACAGGCTATGAGGAAGCACATGCACATTTCTAAAGCAGGAGCACTTGCCCCCCGTCACACTCGCGTCTAGGGGGAGGAAGGAGGTTCGTGGTTAAATGGCGCCATGTTGGACTAATTTAAATATCCAACATGGCGGGCACAATAGGCGATATATAGGGGCTGATTTACTAACCCACGAATCCGACCCGAATTGGAAAAGTTCCGACTTGAAAACGAACATTTTGCGACTTTTTCGTATTTGTTGCGATTTTTTCGGCTTCTTTACGAATTTTTCGTTACCAATACGATTTTTGCGTAAAAACGCGAGTTTTTCGTAGCCATTACGAAAGTTGCGTAAAATCTGGCGATTTTTCGTAGCGTTAAAACTTACGCGAAACTTTGCACCTTTTAAGTTTTAACGCTACGAAAAAGGCGCAACTTTTCGCGTAAGTTTTAACGCTACGAAAAATCGCAACTTTTTACGCAACTTTCGTAATGGCTACGAAAAACTCGCGTTTTTACGCAAAAATCATATTGGTAACGAAAAATTCGTAAAGAAGCCGAAAAAATCGCAACAAATACGAAAAAATCGCAAAATACCAATCATTACGAAAAAAACGCAATCGGACTCATTTCGACCCGTTCGTGGGTTAGTAAATGTGCCCCATAGTGTTTACTAAAGTCGGAGAGTGCAGACAATATACAGGCTACGAAAGTAAAAAAAATGTAGCGATCAGCTACAGGGACATAAGGCCTTCGCATTTATGGGGTCGCGATTTTAACCCTTTCCTTCTTCTTTAGTTCTTTTCTTCAGTGTATACAGTAGAGGAGTCTGAGTTTTAAGACCCACTCAGGGGGTCCCAACAGGGGAAAAGATGACTCCGCTGACAATGTGGCTGAAACAGGATATGGTACATCATTCTTTACGCAAAGTTAATGTAAGAAAGGCACCAGGGCCAGATGGAATACACCCTCTGTTACTTAGTTCCGATATAGCCAGGCCTCTTCTGATTTTCTCATCTGGTATGGTACCCATGACTGGAAAAGCTGTGTAATTCCAATATTTAAAAGGTGTGGTGGGCAAGTTATTTGAAGGTTTGTTAAGAAATCACATTAATTATGTTTTGGACAGTGGCATTATGAAGGCTAGGTAGGTCAAGTCTGACAAATCTGATTGTTTTTATGTTGAAGTGAGCAGGTTCATTTGTTTATGAATTACTTGGTGAGGGCATGACACTCTCTAAGAATCTCTCTTAATGCTTTGTTTACCAGTCCATCCAGCAGACATGAGGGCATCCATTGAGATTAGAAGAATGAAGTCTCCATCTTAATATTTCAAAAGGGTTTTTATAATGTGACGATCGAGCCTCTCTGTATAGGAAGGAGTCAGGCTAGGCTCGATCAATCGATCACCGCATAGTGGATGCAGCTCCTTCCTTCGCCTTATCGCTGTAGTTCAATTGATAGGAAGCCAAGTTTTAGCAGGTATTTTCTATTAAAGCATTTAAAATACTAAGTGGTTTGCAGGATAGGGCAGTTATTGGAGCAGGGTAGAATACATTTTTTACTTAAAAAATTTTAGTGTTACTTTTCCTGTAAGGTCCTTCTCCATTACAAAGTTGCTTCACAAAGTCCCATTAAGGGTGTAAGTGGCTTGCATATTTGTAGATCCCAGGTATCCCATTATCTTATATTTATTGACAGTGAATCTCATCAGCCCCTTATGTGCCTAGTTTGCTGCAAGCATGCCACATTCTGCATGGAAATAATTCAGCTGCATTGCTTTGTGATTATAATGTTTTTTACACTAGCCCTTTTTGTAGTAAAAAGAATGCTGTGGTGCTTAGACTTTGGACGTGTGGTGAAGTCCCAGTGTAGATAAAAGAACAGGCAGAGATCACACATACCTGCCAAACTGCAGGTGTGTGTAGTCTCTACTCCTTCTGCATAGGGTTGTGTTTCCTAACCTAACTATGAACAAAAACATTAAAATCAGACCTTAGTTTAGAAAGCAATTATTTATGCAGCACTGTATCACATGCTTAGGCAAAATCCGAATGTCTACTGCAAACACACTGTCCAACTTACTTCATCATAAAAAGCAATTACATTTGTCTGCCATGAGCTATCTTTTATAAAGCCATGCTGATTACTGCTCTAAATTCCATTCTTCAAAGCATAATCTTGAACGTAATCACTTAGCAAACCTTCAAGTAACTTGCCCACCACAGATGTCAAACTTACATGTCTATAATTGCCAGGCTGAGATCGTTATACCTTTTAAATATAGGAATTACATCAGCTTTCCTCCAATGCATAGGTACCATACCTGATGAAAGCAAGTATGAGTAAATCAGAAAAAGAGGCCTGGCTAAAACTAAACTAAGGTCACTGGCCCTGGTGCATTGTTCACATTAATTTTTAGTAAACATTTATGTACCATATCCTGTGTCAACCACTGACTTAATTGAGCTATATGTACCCCTAGCAAAATGTTGGTGTGCTTGCCTCTTGAGGAGAGAGACACTGGTGTCCCATCTCAGACGCTAACCTTGCATTTACAGTACCGTATATACTCGAGTATAAGCCGATCCGAATATAAGCCGAGGTACCTAATTTTACCTAAGAAAACTGGAAAAACTTATTGGCTCGAGTATAAGCCTAGGGTGGGAAATGCAGCAGCTACTGCTAAGTTTTAATAATCAAAATAAATACCAATAAAATTACATTAATTGAGGCATCAGTGGGGTATATGTTTTTCAATATTTATTTAAAAAAAAAAAAACAGTAAACTAGCTCTGTAAGCGGAGAAGAGGGTCAACAAAAACAATAAGAGTACTACCCCACGCTCATTGCACATTGGCAAACTGGCAGCAGACCCGGTCCCGGAGGAGATGTAAGGGGAAATAAGTATTGCTAGTGGGAGCCTAGGCCAGGGCACTGGAGGGTCTGGTTGCAGGTGGACTAATTTGCACACAAAGGAGAGAGGGTGCTAATCTAGAGGGACCCATGGCACCCGATTCGAGTATAAGCCGAGGGTGACTTTTTTCAGCACATTTTGGGTGCTGAAAAACTAGGCTTATACTCGAGTATATACAGTAATTTATAATTCCCAGCAGGCACAATGCTACAATTGCAGTGTAGCGGCACATGCAAATTACTCACATAGTGCTTATGTCTGGTATTATTAAACAAGCCCTAAAGCAACTTTGTAGAAAACATAACCGTTGTATAAACAGTAAGAAGTAAGTAGAAGTCCAGAGTAGTGGGTTAGTAAACTAGATTACTAAAATGTAGGTGCAGCAGAGCTAGGCCAAGTGAAAACTCACAGAATATTGTGACAAAGATGAACAGGCACAAGGTCAAGATGATTATGGGGACACAGACTTTTAAAATAATATAGGTCTCCTTTTCACGCCCCCATGAAGTTATAAGACGTGATATGTTAATGAGATGTCTTGCGCCTTGGTCTTCTGTTGACTTTTCCGGTTCCTTGTTACTGGCTTCATCTGAACACAGAAGAAAAGTTACAGAACTTAAAAAAATAATAGTTGCATCTATGTTTTATTTAATTCAGTCGGATATATGAATTTCCAATTGGGAGGGAGCCTAATGAAGAACTTGCAATCTTTTCCATTACGTTAAGGGAAACTATCATGAATGTAAAAATGTTATTCAAGCTGCCCAAGAAACTTTTTAAATATAATCAATTTTAATTAATGTACCGTTTTCAAGTCACATTGAGTGGAATAGTGAAAAGTAATTTGATTATTTCAGAAACGGTACAGAACTTTTACTGATTAAAGTTAGTTCCATGTTTTCAATGGATTAACCTCTCATTTAATTTGCATTTTTTGCTATAGTTCCCATGTAGGGCTCTGGCACACGGGGAAATTAGTCGCCCGCAACAAAACTCCCTGTTCTACCGGCGAACATGTAAGTCGCCGGCGGGATGGCACACGCGGCGGCGCGATTTCCCGAAATCGCAGAAAAAGACTCATTCACGTCAAAACGTATGACTCGCGTCATAACGCACGATTCACTAAAAGCATACTTGTGTTAATTTACGCGCGATACTGCTTGGGTTATTTTAGTCGCAAAGACTATTTTCGTGCAGTATTTGACGGAACGAGCGCTAATCAATGCACCACATATAAATAGTTGCCGCGTGCGAAAAAACGCACGCCATATTAGCCATACATGACAATACTTACGGAAAATTACTGTACTGAAAATGACTATTTCCCTGCAAACTGGAGGCTACATCACTCTAGGGCCAACACATACTTGAATAAATCCCACTGCAAAGTCCATATTGTGTTGCCAAAAGCTCATTAACTGTACTTTTCTGTAATTACCGCCTGCCTCAAGTAGGTGTAAATTTTCGCATAGACTAATGCGATATTTGGCGCTTCTAAGGGGCACATTTACTAACCCACGAACGGGCCGAATGCGCCCGATTGCGTTTTTTTCGTAATGATCAGTATTTTGTGATTTTTCGGAAAATTGTTGCGACTTTTTCGTAGCCATTCCGAAAGTTGCGCAAAATGTTGCGATTTTTTCGTAGTGGTGACTTTTCTTGGGCCAGGTTGGAGCTGCAGGGTGCCATTGAGTCCAATGGGAGGCTTCCAAAATCATGCTAAGTCTGAAAGTTTCGCCCGCCGCTTACGAGCGCTCAATACGAAAAAGTCGCGACAAGATACGAGTGAATCGTAATGGCTACGAAAAACTCACGTTTTTTCGCGCAAGTCATAATGGCTTCGAAAAACTCGCGTTTTTTCGCACAAATCGTATTGGTAACGAAAAAGTCGCGACAATTTCCGAAAAGTCGCAAAAAATACGAAAAAGTCGCAAAATGTTCGTTTTCCAATCAGAATTTTTCCAGTTCGGATTCGGATTCGTGGGTTAGTAAATGTGCCCCTAAGTGTTTGTGAATCATGTGTTAGTGTTATTTCGGCGCAAAAATTAACGCATGCGGTAGTGCGAAATTTAACGCATGCGGTGTGCGACTTAACGCACGCGGTAATACTATAGTGAATCGCGCGTTAATTTCGTGTCTATTTTAATGCAAAAAAGCGTGCGATAAAAATTAACACACTTTAGTGAATCAGCCCTCATGTCTGCTGTTCTCATTGACTGGGGTAATTGTGTCCCATTTTTAGTAGATTGCAGTAGTCCAGGCAGGATAGGATAAGGCCTGATGAACTTGAGAATTAAAGGGAACCCAGGCCAAAAACTGCTTTTTATGTAATGAAATAAAATTTCATAAAAACTTTCCAATATACATTGAAAAATATCAGTGTTTTTAAAACTATTTGTAAATGTAGTTGCCATTTGGCAAGCCGAAAAAATGCTTGCCAATAATATGCTCCATAAGCTTGAAACTCCCCCTACCTGTGCCTGCACCCGAATGAAATGAATACGCTTGGGTGCAGGCACATGTAGCCGATATCTGCATAAAAATGCAAGAAAATGCAACGTCTGGTCTCCCTTCAATAAGAATACATTATATTATAGTTAGGATCAGGTACGTGGTATTCTTTTATTATTACAGAGACAAAGGAAATCTAAATTTATTTGTTTATAATGGAGTCTTGGGAAGATGGTCTTCCTGTAATTTGGAGCTTTCTGGACAATGGGTTTCCAGATAACAGATCCCATATCTGTACCAAAAACAAGTGGCTAAATCAAGTACGAATCAAGCAGTGCCTTAGCAATTTGAAGACTGTTGATATAAACAAACATTCAAATTGTAGTATATTATTAATTATTTTTTACAAATAGGGTTTAATTTTTTCTTATAGTTTTTGATTTCTAAATGGTTTATTAGTGTGTTTCTCAGCCTAACCTTCTCCTTCTACTAACTAAACCTGTCACATATGAACTACAAATTTGTAACTAGTTGGGGCAAGTCAGATGTCAGCGAGTCGCAACATGTATACTGCAAAAAAAAATGTTATGTTGAGTAATAACTGGAGGAGAAAATTATAACAAGTGTTTGTGTAACATTTATCAAATATCCAGTACATTTTAATGGATTTCTTATAAGCACGAGTTCCCCATTAGATGATAAATATTTACATGTATGCTGTTTTTACACTTTCTACTCACTATGCATATTATTTATAATATATATATATATATATATATATATATATATATATATATATATATATATATATATATATATATATAATGGTAGAAAACACAGGCCGCTCCACACAGGACTTATCGTAATCAAAAAAACTTATTACAACAAAATAACAGAGACTGACGTTTCGGCTGGTACACCAGCCTTTCTCAAAGTGGGAACGTTGAGAAAGGCTGGTGTATCAGCCGAAACGTCAGTCTCTGTTATTTTGCTGTAATAAATTTTTTTGATCACAATAAGTCCTGTGTGGAGCGGCCCGTGTTTTCTACCATTATCTACACATTAGTTTAAGGAAGGGATCCCCAACCTTTCTTACTCGTGAGCCACAGTCAAATGTAAAAAGACTTGGAGAGCAACACAAGCACCATAAAAGTTCATGGAGGAGCCAAATAAGGGCTGTGATTGGCTATTAGGTAGCCTCTATACAGACTATCAGCTTACAGGGGGCTTTATTTGGTAGTAAATCTTATTTTTATTTAACCAAAACTTGCCCCCAAGTCAGGAATTCAAAAATAACTACCTGGTTTGGGGGCACTGAGAGCAACATCCAAGGGGTTGGGGAGCAACATGTTGCCCCTGAGCGACTGGTTGGGGATCACTGGTTTAAGGACTGCACCCAGGCAAAGGATTTTCTTTTTTTCGTGAGTGCCTACCTGTTAGGACTAACTATATATATATATATATATAAATAATATTTAGAAGGATATACTTGTTACTGTACCTTCACATATCAGCAGTGGGTCACTGTACTTTGTAACAGAACCTTTCTGTGCTTTGCAAAGGAGTTCAACCTTGCTGCCAGATGTTAGAGGAATCAGAATCTTCTCAGGCATCGCACCTTGTTGGTTTACTGTGTTATAACTTATATTATTCCGCAGCACATTATATGTAATGGGTGGAGTAACAGACACTGACAAACAAATTATTTCCACCCATGTGTTGTTCACTCTTTGGCACTTTATTGTTGGCTTGGATAATTCAGCTGTAAAACAAGAAGACAGTAAAGTAGTAGATTATCAAAGACAAGCTTTTACCATTATATATAGAAGATTTTTCAAGATTCTCCAGTCTTCCTTAATCTAATTTTACTTTCCTCCACCTTTGTAAACACCCCCCCCCCCCCATCCTTGTAGCATGTCAGTCCTAGGGGCCCATTCATTAAACCACAAATTTTCACCAATTAAAAGCACGATTGGAAAAAATTCAGGGCAACCTCGATAATTTCTGATGTGCGAAAATTCTTTTCTTGGTTGTCTGAAAATATTGTGGTTGTGATCCCAAAGTCACAAAATGTTCATGTCCGAACAATTGTAAACGTCGATGCATGATTTTGGAAGCCTCCCATAGGACTCAATGGCACTCTGCAGCTCCAACATGGCCAAAAGAAAGTCACAATACCAAAGCTTGAATGAATTCCGAAATGGTCATAGTCTTTGCGAAAAATACAACTTTTTTGTGGAAGTTAACGAAAACCACTAAAAAGTTGTACTATTTTAACAATATTATCGTGGTTAGAAAATGTATGATTTTTTCTGAATAAAAAAATTGTGGTATAATGAATGAGCCCCTTAGAGTATCAGTTTGATAGAGTATGCTCCAAAACAACTCTTGACTATAATTAGTACTATGTAAGAGCTCACCAGTGGCTGATGTGACACCACCCTGAAATATCGGAGAAGTTCTAGGGTGCTCAGTGGTAAGAGAAGCTATAGTCACTTGAACATGCTGTGTAGTTGCAGCTGTCAAAAATTAAACATAGCATTTTTTCATGGCAAGTAGACAACATAACATGAATAAAGGCATCTCATACAAAGAACATTTAGGAGCTGTGAGATTCTGAAAACATCTGGTACAGTGAGTAATGGGACTGGGCCCTGGGAATAAGATTTTGTCAGTCTTCTGCCTTTTCTGTTGCACTGCAAGGCAAGAGAAGGGAATGCTGGAAGCTCTTGCAATAATATCTTCAAAGATCCAAAAAATGAATTGATATAAGGGTGGTATACTTGGCTTAATAATAGAAGTGAATTTGAAATTCTTTTTACTGCAGTTTTACACCAATAATCTTTCTTCTAAATTGTAAGTTCTTTTGGGTAGGGGCCAATTTACCTCTTGTATTGGTTATTGGTTGTTTTGTATGTTTTCTTGTATGTTTAATGTGTACACACATTTATTATACAGTGCTACAATCACTATGTTCCCTCTAAGCTGTGCACACAAATTTTGAGGACAGCGCACACAACAAATTGAGGTACGCACAAAGAATTTTGTATGAAAACACAAAATTGTGGTGTGCACAAAAGAATGAAAGGCAAGAAGGAATATATGTGTTTTATAAATCTGTGTTGTTAATAATAAGAATATTTTAATTTGTTTACTCCAGTTTTCATCTTTGTGAACAACTCCTCTAGTTTCCACTAACTAAGGTTTCTTACCACATCTAATGGAAAATGCTGTAAAGTGCACAGATTCTGGCAATGGACCAAATACGCACATAGACATAACACATAAAAGGAAATGTTATCCTCTGCATTTTTGTACTATAACAGGATTGAGTATGGAGTCTAGTAATTATTACTACAGGTATTGGATCCCTTATCTGGAAACCCGTTATCCAGAAAGTTCCAAACTACGGAAAGACCATCTCCCATAGACTCCATTATAGGCAAATAATTCTAATTTAATTTTGATTCTAAATGAGATATAATTAATCCTTATTGGTGGCAAAAAAGCCTATTGGGTTTATTATTTAAATTATTTTTAGCAGACTTAAATTTTGGAGATCCAATTTACAGAAAGATCCCTTATCCGGAAACCCCACATCCTGAGCATTCCGGATAACAGGTCCCATACCTATACTACAAGAGCTCACCAGTGGATGATGTGATCTCACCGTGCAGAGAAGTTTTATGCTCAGCAGTAAAAGAAGCTGTAGCCACGTGACCATGGTGTGTAGATGCAGCTGTTAAAAAATTAAAGAATACAATGCAAATACAATAAATAGCAACTCCATGCAGGCATGAATCGGAAGCTGTGAGATACTGAAAGCTCCTGGTACTACTGTAAAATATAGATTCAATTAGTAAATTTAATTTATTAATTAAGTGTAATTAATTAAGTAAATGTGGATCATGTTTGACATTCCTAATCACTTGTATGTGTTCAACTACAAGTCTCCCATTATCTGCAACGTTGGTGTATTCTCGCTAATTTGATTTACTACTAAAGTCATTTGCACCCCCGTGGCACACCACGTTACAATAAGGCTGAGCCCTGGGGATCTGCAAGGTAGGGAAACCTGCTAACTCTGCTGCGCAACAAATCTCCCTTGTCGCGGGCGACTAATCTCCCCGTGTGCCACAGCCCTAAGCAGGATCATGTTTGAAGCTTGACTATCATAGAACATTCAGTTAAATACAGTGTGCTCTGAAATGACCCTAGAGCCTAGGCTACAGTTATCTATACAAGGGCTCACCAATGGATGTAGTGATATCACCATGCGTTACCAGAGAAGTTGTAGAGGGCTCAGGTGTAAAAGGAGTTGTAACCACGTGACCTTGGTGTGTAGGTGCAGCTGTTAAAAATTAAAGAAAGCATCTTTATACAAGGTAAGTACACACAATAGCAAATTAATGCATCTCAAACAAAACATATAGGGAGCTGTACTTGTTCTGTGAGTAATGGGACTGAGCCCTGGGATGTGTTTTTGTCATTGTCCTGCCTATTATGTTGCACTGCAAGGCAAGATAAGGTAATGCCAGAAGCCCATATTTTCTAGCAATAATCTCTGCACAGACCCAATAAAGTTGATGATGATAATTATTAATATGCTTTTGATATGACTGTATTATGTTATTCTATGATTACATGATATTAGGTGATTGGGGAGTTAGTTATAGTCATAATAATTAGGAGTAAATTTGAAAATCTTTTACTTTATTTGGAGTAATCTTTCTTACTCCAAATTTACCTTAATATTCCTTGTTTCCACAAATGAAGATTTCTTAGAACATCTAATTTAAAGTGCTTGGCATAGGCAGAGGGTGAATTTTTTTGTTTGGGGAGGCTAAAGATGGGCCATACATAGACTGACCAAAAGCTAATGTGAGACTTAGTGGATTTGCTGCTGGCGTAAAAATGAACTTCTCAACTACCTCTTGTGGTTCCCACTGACTTCCAGGGATACTGTGCAAAAGTGCAGGCGGGAGGGATTTTTTTTACCCTAAAATGCTTAGGATGTAAAAGTATTTATACATGCACTTCTGTGAGGGGTTCTCCATCCATTAGTGTGTGATCTGTTAGCTTAAATGTGTTTTAGTTAGTTTTATAGTGAGAAAGGCAGTGGGTACTGACATCCCAGGCACATTATATACAGTAAGATGCAGTCTATATTTACAAAACCAGAATATTATATGCAGTTAGATGCAGTGGGTACTGATGCCAGATATTCAGCCAAGCCCTCGCACTATAACACTGGCACTGAAACACAACATTGTTTTGTTTCCTAGCCATGCACTCATTAGAGTGCCACTATAACTAACGTGAAATGATGAAAGTAAAAAAAAAAATTATAAGAACAATTAGCTTTTTAAACAAAAAAGAGTTAAATTATGACTAGAGGAAGGGTAAAAGGAATATTAAATATGCTAGGTTACAAAAAATTATTTAATTTAGCTAGTGAGTCAGCTTTTAGAACCAGGGTGCAGGGCCCATGGGGGTGGCACTTCCCCTGCATACGCCACAGTGGCCTGCACCCCACCGCCCGACATCCTCCCTTGTAAGAAAAACATACTTTCACATATCAGAGGAGGGACAACTGCAGCTGGGGGAGTGGCAACAGGGATTGGGTCTGGGCCTCCGGGGCCCAGGGTTTTTTTTCCCTGTGCCCGACCCTGTTTAAAACATATATGATATAGTACCTGTGAAAGTGGGATAAAATCTGAAGCAAATGTACAGAGCTAGTGAGGGTCTTAGGTAAAGTTTATAGCCTGCAGAACCTTCATATCCACAACCTTCATTTTTAGGCTGATGCCACACGTGGCGTTTTTACACTGCGTATTTTCTAATTCTCTCAGTGGCTGAGAAACGCCTGATATCATCATCCATAGAAATAACTTGAAAAGACTCGAAGCAAACCACACAATGCGGAAATACGCTAAAAAACGCCTCAGCACGGATTTTTCAAGCGTTGGCTGAAACACGCCAATATTTGCAAAGCAACCTATTCCTATGTATACACAAAGGCAGCTGCCAGACCTAGCTGAAATACTCGGCATTTTTTGCTATTTCGCACTATTAGCACCATGGAAATGGGATTTGCTACGTCACCAGTACTAGGCTGAAAAACGCCATAGTCAGGGGCTGTGTGGCTTGTGCAGTGTTTTTAGGCTGAGAAAAAACGCAGCGTATAAACGCCACGTGTAAGGCATCAGCCTTACAGTGTCCTTCTCTCCCCAGTCCTGCCTATACCTGTGGCTTGATTGGTCAATTTCACTGCCTGTCAAGACAGCTGCACTTTGATTGGAAAAGCTACAAAAAGAAAGATCCAATCAAAGTGCAGCTGATTACAGCAGAACCAAAGCTTGCAAGATTGCAAGAACCCACTCACGATGTTAAAGTATCAGCCCAGAGAAAGTCAAGTACAGAGTGAGGTTTTTTTTTTTTTAAATGTGCGGGTTTGGGAAAATCCTTATTGAAGATCTGCCTATGCTTTGAGGTGCACATCTTCTGGCTATGGACCATACTAACAAATTAGAGGCACATAAAAGTAGGCATGAAAAGGAAATATAATTCTGTGCATTTCTGTGTCAGGATCATGTTTGAAGCCTGACAGTTGCAGAACATTCAGTTAAATACAGTGTGCTCTGAAATGACCCTCACCAGTGGATAAAGTGGTATCACCCTGCGTTATCAGAGAAATTGTAGAGGGCTCAGGTGTAAAAGGAGTTGTAACCACTTGACCATGGTGTGTAGATGCAGCTGTTAAAAAATGAAAGAAAGCATCTTTTTACAATGCAAGTACACAGCAAATGAATGCATCTCAGACGAAACATATATGATATTCCCATCCAAGTCTCCACCCCCATTTTCCCTTACTATACCCAGGTTCTCATACAACCTTCCCACAAAACTAATCACTGCTCCCTCTCCCACATGCCAGGTTTATAATCTCCTCCAACCTTCTAGCTATTTTCTAGCCCAAAACAGCTGTACATTCCTTAATTTTTTTACCAATTAGTTTTTTTGTATTTATTAGTTTGGTACTAGTTAGGGATCAAATTATAGTTAGTGTTACATCAGTCAGGTTTACATAGAGATTCTTAATTTACCCCACATCTGCTGATACAGAAACCAAAGTAAACAGCAGTTTCCAGGACAGAGCATAGTATGACATATTTCACAGTAACAATAAATTTTAGATTAAACAATATTTAGAGAGTGGTTGGAAGGGAAGGTGTTCCAGTACTATTTTAACCCTAGATCCATCCATGGGGTCCAGATCAGTTTGGCTGCACATGGTTTCTGAGGTGATCTCAATATTTGGTAGGGTTGCACCCATATAGTGCACAGCAATAGGAAGGACTGGTACCAGTAGTTGGGAACAACATCATTCAAAATACCCAGATGTTCACCAGAATATTTATAATATTTTGCCAGAAGGCAGGACCAAATCTTATGGAAGAAGTAAGTTTGTAAATCTGCAACAAGTCATTTGTTTTTTTCCCCATTTTAAAGAGTCTAATAGGGATAATATATATTTGATTCAGTAATTCATATTGAACATGTCTGCTAATGGAAATGAAGAAGTTCGGGTCTCCGTTGTCTCCCCCCAGTCCTTTTGGGTCTTATCTGGTATTGCCTGGAACCATCTGTCTTTCATAAGGTCAAACTGCTGTGGGAGTCCTGGAAATCATTTGTTAGGTTATAGGTGAGTGTATGGCTTCTTCTATGGGCGTGGTGCTTACTGTGGGTTGGAGTAAAGAGAATTGGGGAGATATTGATAGAATGGAATATGGTTTTGGGTGGGATTGACTCTAAACAATAGATACTCCCCCATCTCTGAAGCTGAAGATATATCTTCTACTCCCACCTCTTCTTTTTCTTTCTCTCAAAGAAGGAGATTATTGCAGCCTACTTGAATTTTGCCAAAGCTTTTGATACAATGCCACATAGTGGTTTGCTTTTTAAGCTAAGGTCTGTTAGCATTAGTAATGCTATTTGTAAGTACAGGTCTGTATAAAAATATATTACATAAAACAACCCCTATGTAAAACACTACTTTATCTAAATAAAGCATTTTCATTCAAATGTACTGTTCTGTAGTGTGTATAATTTGATATTCCCAAATAGAAAAACTGCCATTGTAAGTACTTAAGGCTGCCCCTGGCTCATCCAATTCACTGTGCTCACACATAAACCAAGGGTAGGTAACAGATCAGCAAATCAATGGACAAAGCCGTCTTTATAACTGCAGAGACCTTGTGGTTGCAGATTGGCCCAGGAGTGTAGGGAGATCCTCTGCATTCACCCATTATCAATATATAAATATAGGCCATTAAAACATTCTGTGCATTAAGCTACCAAGATTTGCAATCCCCTTTAAACAAAACAGGGATTGTTTGTCCATATATTGCAATATAGCTTTCCAACAACATCAAAGTCATGCCCGGCCCGGCCAGTTCTACACTCATTTTTATCTGGTTCAATAAGAATCCTATTGCTTTGATATACATTTAACAAAGGGAAAACAAGAGTTTTACCTGCAACTTATTTGCTTTCAAGGTTAAAACCCCCAAATGGTTGCCCTTTTATTGGCCCATTGGGATCACCTGACTGTTGCCAGGAGTGTAGGGCCCTCTAATTAATGAGCAATTTTAATCTTGTTATATTAACTTACCAATGTTTTGGAGCCCTAAATTGAATTTGCTGTGGGCTCAGTAACATCTAGTGACGCCACAGGCAATACTCACTGATATTTACATACCAAATTGGCAAGATTCCTTAAAGGAGAAGGAAAGGTAAAAACTAAGTAAGCTTTATCAGAAAGGTCTATGTAAATACAGCCATAAGCACTTACAGAAACGCTGCACTGACTTCTCTTTCAAAAGAAACAGGATTTCTTGACCCTGTGTTTTCTTGTGCCAGAGACATGCAACTCTCTCCTCTCTCCCCTCTCCTGCTCCCCCCCTTAGGAATGTGGATCTGAGCCAATCAGCAGGAAACTTTCTTATAGTCTTACTAACTGCACATGTACACTGGTCTTGGTGCAGGAGCGTGGAATTATGGGAATTTTCTTTACAGAGCTCAGTGTTATTTTTTCCTATGAGGTTTCTGATCATCTTAACGGGAGTAATATGGGGAGACTTAAGAGCACTATTGTATGCCTGCAGCTTGAGATTAACTCTTTACTAGCCTTTCCTTCTCCTTTAATAGGTCACTTATTATGATATAGATTATCTGTCAGCTAAGTATTCTGAAGTTATAGTTTTTCCTTAATGGGACAGTATACACCCGTTTTCAACATAAACTAAATAAATAGGGCTTGTGCTGACCATACTTTTTAATAAAGAAATTCACTGAAGCACTGCGAAGGGCTTTCCACGGATGACTTTTATTGCTTCTGGTGGAAAGCCTTTTCGGATCGGTTACTGGCCCGCGATAGCAGAGATCTATCGTGGGTGAGTAACTTGCTCCGTGGCAATAAATTATGCAATTTATTGAAAAAAAATGCAAGCCACTTAACCCTAACCCTTAATGGGATTAAGTCAGAAACATTCTTGATGGAGAAGAATGTGGGGGACTTGTGGATAATAATCTTAGCTATAGCAAGCAGTGTTAGTAGCTTGTTCTGTATTACAATGGGTATAGATTCATTGGAGCAGAGGGTCATACTTACTCGTAATCCTCTATATACCAAGAATATAGAGGATTACCAAAGTAGCTGTGTGTTTGATGTAGAGTATACATAGGATTACACAATGTGTCATGTATAAAACCCCAATATGTACCTTATGGATACAAATTTTAAGGCTTAGAACTACTGCAAAGATATACTGCTTGTTTATGTGTGGTAAAGTCTGCAAAAAGTACACAAAGGTCATTCAAAACCGAAATGGGTAAATACTTTCTCCTCCAAACTGCAAAGCTATGCTAAAGTAAAAGGGTTTTTATGAAATATCAAATCACCTCAAAGCTTGCATTTTACAGCATCCTATCTCTTAATAGTGCATATTAATTTTCATGACTTAAAGTGGTTGGAAAATGCACACCCTCCGTGTGTTCTTGTGTCAAAGCCTAACATTAAGAAAACCCTCAAAAAACCATATATTTTTGGAAAATACACATTTTGCCATATCCAAAATGGCTAAATATATCTTTCTTTTCCAAACTGCCTAAAAGTTATGCCAGTGCCCAGAATGCACAGTTTCCAAGGTTTGTGCTATTTAAGGACCCCAATATAAAAACAGTACATAGAAAATTTTATGGATTACAGTTTGGCAACTGAAAAATAAGTCCCCTACATGTGTTTTGTGTTGTGAGACACCCTCAGTAAAACTACTACATATACTTTTGAAATGTAGACATTTTGCTCAATCCAAAATGGCCAAATAGGTCTATCTACACTGAACTTCCACAGTGGCGTGGGGGAATTCCTTTTCTGGCAGTAGCTGCAGAACTTTGTGTATTTATTTCACACAGAAGGGCACATAGAAGAAATTAAAAGTTCATGTGTCTGCTTCCCTAGTAAAGCAAACAGAAACAAAAGTTCTATTCATACAACAAAACACATACAGGTGTTCCTACTGACTTCCAAGTAGACTCAGAAACTTGCAGTTCTTATAAATCATGAACATTTCTCCTGGGAATGGCACCATCCAATGCATTGGCTATCAAACGTTTAACAGAAACAACAGTGTTAAGTGCACTCACAGTTCTTTGGGATTACCTCTGCTTTGTTTGCACCTCACTTCCAATTCTTTTGGTAGCAGTTAGAGTTTTTCAGCTGCTTCTTTTTTTTCTGTAGAACGTAGAACATAATAAACAGTACCTTACACCTGATACTTACTTGAAATGGAATTTGGTGTATGATTTGAATCAGGAGAGGTCTGATCTGAAACCACTGAAAGCAAATAACATAAAAAGACAAGTCAGCCTTTAACCTTTATAAAAGAGCTTGATGCAGAATTTCAAATGGGTGCAAGTTCAGGAAAAGGCTAGTCCAGGTCCCTGCACAGAGAATATCTCAAGCTACAGGATACATGATATGCATGCACCCAGCATCTAAAGCTGGCCATACACGTGGCGATCTGATGATGTTTCGTGCGACCATCGGTCGCACGAAACATCGTCAGATGTGCCACACACCATTCAGGGCTGAATCGGCAGGTAAGGAGGTAGAAACAATAGGATTTCTACCTCCTTCTGCCGATTCAGCTCTGAAGGGAGATTTTGATCAGGCGCCCGATCAAAATTTTCCAACTGGTCCGATCGGCGAGTCGGCCGATATCAGAAGCTTCCTGCGATATCGGTCGACTCGCCGACATACCATACACGCACCGAATATCGTACGAAACGAGGTTTCGTACGATATTATCGGTGCGTGTATGGCCACCTTAAATGTGTAAAGGTGGCCATACACGCACCGATATTATCGTACGAAACCTCGTTTCGTACGATAATCGGTGCGTGTATGGCATGTCAGCGAGCCGACCGATATCGCAGGAAGCTGCTGATATCGGTCGACTCGCCGATCGGCCTGGTTAGAAAATTTTGATCGGGCGCCATAGAAGGCGCCTGACCAAAATTCTCCCTTCAGAGCTGAATCGGCAGAAGGAGGTAGAAATCCTATTGTTTCTACCTCCTTACCTGCCGATTCAGCCCTGAATGGTGTGTGGCGGATCTGACGATGTTTCGTGCGACCGACGGTCGTACGAAACATCGTGAGATCGCCACGTGTATGGCCAGCTTAAGTCCAAGTCTTGGAAGTCTTGGAAAAAGAAGACCAGGTTGGCAATGGGTTGCTAGGTATGGAATGTTTCACTGCAGCCATATTTTGAAAGTTATCAACTAGCCCTAATTCATTCCGATTTTTTTAAAGCAAATTTCTCTGCAAATCAAAAAGTAACATAAAATAAGGTCTTAAAAATGCCCAGATCATTCTGACCCTAATGACATGGCAGCAGTTGACATCTCAGCTGTAGGCAATGTTATTATGAACCACAAATAAAGTTTTCACCACTTCTCTTTTAAGCTCACCACTATATGCTGCATTGCTTATTATTAATAGGCATAACTACATGCATCAGACTAAGGTGATTTCTGAATTGATCTCTAACAATTTCGTTGTCTGGAGACTTTATATTTTGTGGCTAACCATAGTCAAGGGCTGGGGTCCATAGCTTTTGAAATTAAAGCAAAAACAGTGACATCAAGGAAGATCCAGAATATGTAAAGTAAGAACTGAAAAGCATGACCCTGGCCAGCATGGCTCTGTCAATATGCTCATCAATCCTAAGAAAGCAGATATTTTAAAAGGAAGAGGGGGAACAAAGATTACAATAGTCACAATCAGTCTCACCAAAATAAAGTGTGTTCCCCAGAATCAGGAACAATAGCAAAGCCATGCTCTCTCCTTGGGTATTCCAGCTTTCCTGTCTGCATTAGCAATGGCTATGATGTATTGTCAGAAGTGTTCACTGTGACCACACCCAAGCCTAGCTGCCTTACAGTGATAAGATAAGAACTAACTAATCATAACAGACCCACATGGCTGCATCTAGCCACAGTCACAAACAGAAACCCTGCAAAATACAGTGGGGGGTGGGGGGGGGGGGGGTAAGGACAGTTTTATTAGGAAACACTTGGGTGATAAATGCTTAGAAACCAAAGTGTCATCTAACAGCAAAACAAATATTTACCTAACCTTTAAGTTATTTTTTAATGTTTATATATAAAGTAGCAATTGCACATTGTGTGCACAGAAGAATCACAAGGGTTTTATAAATAAAAAAATGGAAATGACCATGTTGGTTGCATTACAGTATAAAAAGCTTGTTTGTGCTGATAAATGGTGATGATGAACACAAATTGTGCTGCAGGTACTTTCTCGGGCTTCAGTCAATATGGAATGCTCATGGCAGAAAAACAGGCAGAGAAAAATTATTCTGTGCTTGCGGCCAGACATTACTAGGTGGCTGGCTGATTTAAAAAGGGTATATTTTAAAGGGCATGTATCTATTAAAGGACATGTAAAACCACAAAAACAGGTGCTGCAAAACAAGTTGCAATAGACTTTTTCTCTGGTTTAAAACTGCTAACATAAGTTAGAATCTACCCAGCAAGTGTTACATGTAAAGATATGTGCATTACAAAACCAAAATTTGATTCTACAGTCAGTGTGCCATCTGTGAGTAAAAACTGCCCCCAAATTACCATTACAGTAACTGTAGCTTTTTATTCTTGCTAAAATTAATTTAGTAGGGGAAATAACTGAATCCATCAGGGTGCATTAACTTGTATTACCTGGTTATTTTGGGAGGCTGTAACTAACAAACATTTTTATTTTCTCCTCCTGGACAGGACAGTTCTGTGAGGGTATTTGGTAATATAGTAGTTGTGTGAGAAATTTCTGAGAGACACTTTTCAAGACACCAGAGTGATACCAACGCTTTAGGTTACATATAGAAAAAGAATCAGCTTATGCTAATATGAATTAGAAAGATAATAATCAGTATAAGTTACACAGTCTGCATAAAATCAGAGTGGGTCTGATCATCCACTGCATCCCCTTTCTGCTGCATTCCATGATTATTTACACACTACCCACCTGTCTTGCAAGGGAAATGTGGAACAAGAGGGCATACTTCATTTGGAGTGCCCCTTTACTATTTTTTGGGTAGAGGTTTTTGCTTCCCAAAATCTTCTTTGCTTGATTTATATAACTTTGCTGCCCTCTAGTGAGCAAGTGCAAGCCGCCTTTTAGCATCAGTTTTAATACTTACTGATATTTTTGTGACAGCAAGAACCTACCCCATAGTCAGGGCCACATTTATAGATTATATTTATAGGTTGGGGTGGTGCTTGTGTGCCTATATAACAGATTTTAAAAAAAAAAAAAAAATCCCCCCAGCCGCCCCCAGCAATTGTGCTGGGTTGGTGAGGTTTTTGCAGTGCAGAAGTGATGTCACTCACACAGGTGTGACATCAATCTCAAAAGTCGCAAACTGGCGGAGCACATTTAGGTCAGGTGCCTAGGGTGACGCTGGACCTAAATACACTGCTGCCTATAGTTGCTGCTTCATCTCCTTCTGATGATCTTTACTTCCTCCATGACACTGCTTTAATGCCACAACAGTCATGGAGGAGAACAGGAAAAATTGTATCATTGTCACATGTATTTTCCTGATCAGAAAATACCCCTCCCTCTCTCTAACTGGAGAACCCACCAAACCAGGGAACTTTTTTACCCATGAGCCACATTCAAGAATGAAAAAAAGTTGGAGAGCAACACAAGCATGCAAAATGTTCCTGGGGTATCCACAGAGTTTCTAGCATTGCTTTTAGACATGTGTCTGAGCCCTTGGAATTTAGCAGAAATGAAGTCTATTAGTGAGCTGCTGGTGATTGTGTGAATACTGGACCAGACTGGTGAGACCAGAAAGTCCATTTCATTGTTCTTTTAGGGTTTCCTTGTTCTTTCATTTTAATTTGCTTTGAATCCTCAAAGCTTTATTGACTTTGTATAAACTCAAGAAGGTTTCTGAACTAGGAAGAAGACTGACTTTTGCCTTTTAAAGCCTTGGATATTAAGATAAGTTACAGAGGACCGACTTTGAGGCTACATCTGCCTCCCATGACCTAAGTCATAAAGCTCTCAATGCAGGGACTTACCTACTGAATTATCTGACAGGAGCCACTGTGCTGAATAACCACTGCATAACTAGTAGCAAACTGTGAGAGTCTTGACAAAAAGTAAGATAAAACAAAAAAATGTAATAAAAAACTTAACAACACAGACCTCAGCAGAGAATGTAAAGCAGGCAGAAAGCAGGTTTAGACACAGGGTCAAGGCAGGCAGCAAACATATAGACACAAGGCAGGGCGGACAGCAGGTAAGCTAAATCCAGGCCAAGGGTCAAAAACCAAAAGACAAATGGAGTCCAGGATACAGAATGGACTTCAGGATACAGAATACAAGACACATGGGCTCATTTATAAAGTTTGTGAAATGTCCATTTCACAGCGATTCGCAAAAATGGAAAGACGGACACAACAATGCAAAATGTAATTTTTAGGGTAAAACATGCGCAAAACAACAATATGGGAATAAAATGTGTGCTATGCAGCACCCAAAGAGTGCCATCCTGAGGTTCAACAAGAAGGTATAGTCAGTCAGTAAATAGCAGGTCCAAGGCTCTAAAGCAGAGAGTTCCTAATAATAGGAAAATCTGATCCGAATCTACTTTTTTGTTCTTTATTAAACGATTCATTTACAGCAAAAAAAAAATAAGGCCCCAAAGAAGGACAAAAAAACTACCAGAGGGAAAAATGAATTTCAGTTCAATGATAGACTGGACAAGCTGGAATTGTTTACTTTGTGTAAGGAGCAGTATCATGACTATGTATACAATAAGGACGTTGGTATCCTTTATAGGGTAACAAAACCCATCCTTCCAACCCAGGCCCCCTCCAATGACCTCCTTCTTTGCACCACCAATTATTCTCAAAAAGTCTATGTGGTCCTGCTCAGAATATGCTGAGTTGAATGCTGAGGGACATATTGTGCCACTTTGGGTCCTCTTCTGTGCACTCACCGACACAAAGCATGCACAACTGCATCCTGATTCTAACTGCGTGTGCTCCTGTGGGGTTAGGGGGGTGTGGCCGGTGGGGCACCTTGGGGGGTGTGGGTCACTGGGGTGGTAGCCCCAGTGGGCCCTGCACCCCCAGTCCAACCCTGCTGCAGGGTTTTCTCAATTTATACTTTTAGACTGTATAAAGCAGGCATATCAAGCTTCAGTGACATGTAGTCCACTATCCAACAGAAGCCACATGCACAATTGTTTCAAACAAACTACATTCTGCATTCAGGAAAACAACTTCACAGCTCTCACTGTAAATACGGTGGAATATTAAAGTACCTCAGTGACAGATGCCCTTGTGTCTGCTGAAAGGACCTACTTCTAAATAAAGTATCAAAGAGTTTATTGTATATGGTTTCCTTATATATTTATACATAGTTATCATATCTCCCCTTAAGGCACCCTCCAGTGTAAACAAACCCAACTTGGCTGGCATTCTTTATAACGGAGACTTTCCATACCTTTAACCAGCTTAGTTGTCCTTCTATGGACTCTTTTTAATATTCCATTTGAAAGCTGGAATCCAAAACTGCACAGCATATTCTAGACTGGGCCTTAGCAGTGTTTTGAAAAGGGCAGGAATTGCCTTTTGTAAATCTATCCCCCCTTTTAATACAGCTGCTGAATGGTATTGCTTGTTACAGTCATGTGTATTATATAAAAGTACCCCTAGGCCCTTCTCCATCAAGGATTTGTCTAAAGTATCCACATTAAGGTAGCATTCTACCCAGTTGTATACCTTACATTAATTAACACTGAATCACATCTGCCACTTAGCTGCCCAGATTGCCAGGTTATAAAGTTCCTGCTGCAAGGATGCCACATCCTGGAGGGAATTATTTGGGCAGCGATTTTTATTCAAATTTGTTTAAATGCATGTGAAGTAACTGGGGGTGACATGTGTCGCCAAAAACATCAGACTGATGTGTAATAAAAAGAGGAAGCCTAATTAGAAATCTATAGTATTAATAGTATTAATCTATAGTGTTAATTTAGCATTAATTTAGGATTTTTTTGGAAAAACACAAAAAAGGCATATGGCAAAGCCAAGGCTTGTTGAAAGGGGTTTGCAGGTGAATATTTAGTGAGTCTCTAGCCCTTTTAACAAAAGTCATTTTGTTACAGAATAACTTAGCTAAAGGGCATATATCTTGGGAAATAAAAAATAGGTCAAAATAGCCTAAAATTGCAAGAAATTAAATTGCACATCATCTGCAATCAAAACATCCCATTCCAATGCATCTTGTTGACAATAAAGTGGCCTTGTTAATAACTGATAAAAAAGGAGGGGGGGGGGGGGGTAGCGGTCAGACCTAGTCAGACATAACAGAGACCTGTGCTGGGGTAAATCAGCATATTGTTAGAATGTTAGGGAATTAACCCATGGGAAAGCAGCCCTGCATAAATCAATAAGGGAGTCATTAAAGCTGTCATATGATGCAACAAGGAACTTTGTGAATCTTCTAGAAAAATAAGCCCTTACAGAAAGGTGACCAATAGATTGAATTCTCTAATGTCCTACCTAACTTATGCCTAATAAACAACCTTCTTGATATTCAACCACTTTTGAAAAGAATGCAGCTGTGCATTGCCACCAATGTGTTTCTGTGTTTGAAGTGAGGTACCCATACTGGCCAGAGATAAGCTATGCAAAATGCCTGTAATGAGATCTGCCCATTGTGCTGTCAAGAGAAAGAACTTTTTTTTATTGTTTTCATTGTTCATGAATTATGGAGCAGCTGATACAGGAGGATTACAGGGATCAAATATTATTATCTCAGAATAAAATTTAATTTGTTACACTTTGTTGCACCCCTTTTAATACTTTGCTCTGGTGCCTGACTTCAGCAGTTGTACGTAGAACTCTCGAGAGCCCCGTGGCCATCGTTCCACGCGATGGCACCCAGCAATATCCGGAACAATACCTTTCTAAGCTATTTTTCTAAAAAGAAAAGAAATTGTTTGGTAAAACCTGCAAACTTATTGTTACAGTTTATAATTGCATAGTTTATTTATTTTTATTACTGTTTATTAGCAGTCTGATAGCTGTAAGGGTTTTACAAAGGTCAGTGTGCAAAGTGACACGCCAGCCTATTCATAGCCGAAAGCTTTTTGCATGGAAATAGGACAAGCACCTGATAAACTGACAGACCTCCACAAGATCCTTAATGCAGCGGCGCAATATTCATAAATTCAATTTTATAACAGGCAGAATTCTTTTCTTTTATTGGTTTCTGTGTTATTAAATGAGACTGTTCCTCACTAATATACTTCTACTCCTAAACCAGCGCTCCGAGCTGTTATTCAAATCAAATAACATGCCCCTTTAACTGATGCCTGGGACCAATAACTGCCAGACCATGATACATCTCCTCTCTACTGTCACAAATATTAAAGAAGGCAATAATGCTACTAATGTGTCATAACTAAGTTGATTTCTAAATAACTTAGATCTGTCATCCTGTATAAGGAAGAAAAAAATTCAGGTTTAAAGCCTGCAGCAATTGTGTTAACTTAGCTCTATGTTATTACTGTTGAGTGAAAGTCTGAGATGGAATTGCAGGAAATTGACTTAGGAGATGGGCATCCAAAAAAGACTTCATATCTAAAAATGTGTTTAGTGATATTAATTATTGACTCTAACAGTAATACAGTTATGATAATAGCATATCCATCTGTCCTGGGGAAAACAAACGTTCATTGTATTCTTGCTGTAATAATATTTGTATGTTTTTAACCCTTTGAGGATAAACTTGCTGCTTTATTGGAAGAAATATATACATAATATAAATGTCAGAATATCCAGTGGAAATGATGTGTCATTTTTAGCATATATAATGTAAAGACAAGTAGCTCCTTCTTTAACGCTAAACTCATAACGGATTAATGGATATACATAGATACAATATACACACTCATACACAATATTTGCTTGCTAATTCAGGTAAATTGTTGTATTATTATTATTATTATTAAATTGTTGTTTAGCATTACTAAAGTGTGTCTGTGTATATACAGTAAATATAAATACAGGTATGGGACCTGTTATCCAGATTTTAATGAAATAATTCAAAACATTTTTGCTTTTTCTCTGTAATAAGAAAACAGTACCTTGTATTTGACCCCAGCTACAATTCTTGTATTTGACCCCAGTAATTCATCTTTATTTAAGGATAATCTTATTGGGTTAATTTAATGTTTAAATGATCTTTGGTAGACTTAAAGTATGGTGATCCAAATTACAGAAAGATCCCTTATTCGAAAAACCCCAGGTCCCAAGCATTTTGCATAACAGGTTCCAAACCTCTCTATATATTTTATTATATTTAAAACCAACAAGACCAAAGCAGTTCCTCCCACTGCCATAGCATGCAAACCTAACTCTGTACCATTGAGATTGTACTGTTTCTGCAAATACCAATCAATCTATATTAATAATCTAATCACAATGGAAAAATAACTAGTAAATGGTAGTTGTCATTTTTATTTTATAGATTAAAAAAACACAATTTTGTTATTTAATGCAACCTAAACCATTAATTAGGATATGGAAGACAACAAAACATTTCAGGGTTCATTCTCACATCCATAACAAGGTCAACAACTACTTTTTGTACACAAAGCATCAGTTGGTCAAGCTACAATGGGCCACCATTCTAACTGACCAATCAGATTTGACCATTATGCAATGTACAACCACAAGCAACGAACAATATAACTAGGGGTTCTCTAAGGTTCTAAACTTTAGTTAGCCATCTGTTTAGCCCATTCAGTACTACCATTCCACAGTATTAGGAAGCTAGCCAGCATTGTTGCTAAGGATATAAAATCATATGCCTCCCACCTGTTCATATTACACCCTTTCAGAGAATTACAGAAATGCTCTGCAGGACAAACATTTACCAGTGCAGGGACGATCCTGCCATGAGGCAAGGTGAGAACCTCAGGCGGCAGGGAGGGGCCAGTTACCAGGAGTGGCAAAAAAATGAAAATGTGGCTCTGCTAGTGCAGAGAGCTCAAATGTACTCTCTACACTAGCAATATGGTCCCCTCTGAACACGTTACGACGATAAAGTTGTAAGAATGGAGTGAGAGAGAGGGGAGGCAGTAGCCCCATCTGACCAACAGTAACATAGTAATATAGTAAGTTAGGTTGAAAAAAGAAACATTGAGTTTTTCAGCAGGCATGGATTTGGGATGAATTTTTGCGCTTTGCCATTGTTAGATTGTTTCGTGAAATGGGCAGCAAAAAAAATATAGAGCACTTCATTTTTAAGACGCACACAACATTTTTTTTGACGCACGTCATGTTAAACCATTGTAAATTTTTCGCTAAAGTGAAACTCTAACTGTATAAAATCCTTTCTGCATGTTTAGACGAAACCTCCTTTCTACCAATCGGAATGGGTACCCTTGTATCTGTTGGAAGGACCTACTGGTAAATAAAACATTAGACAGTCCAATGACATTACACCACTACATTGTATCTCATCAAAGCTTTGTGGCAAAGGACAAGACATGTACTAAGGGGTTTCCAAAAGTGCTAAGCTTTAATATGTGATCTATTTACCCAAAACTACATGCAAGCACATCTGACCAATCATATTGAACTTAAAGTATTAGATGATGCTTGATGCAATTCAAGGCACTAAGCACGCTCCCTGCACATTGCCTATATTTATAACAAGTGCTGCTGTGCGTTCTGATTAATCACATGCAAGTGGGTCTATTGACGTAGGGAAACCCTATGCATGGGCATTTCAAGCTCTTATGGGATTGCTTTATGGTGCATTTCTTCACACAGAAACTCAGTGGTTAATAGAGCCTATTGCACTTATAGGGCTCCGTGGAATACAAGTGAAGTGCATTTCATCTGTGTTTGGGGGTTCAGTGTGGCAGCGTCAGTACAACCTACATAGAAATAATGGACTCCTTTATTCAGCTGTGAAGGAAAGTATTAAAAAGCAACAGCATGTACACACATCCTGATATGCCTGTATGTATTGGCCCTTACAGTAGAAGCCCTGGGATAAAGTAAAGAATACCATATGGAACCTTTGTAGGCCTCTGTTGGTACCCAGGGGCTGTGCAATGTAAACACTTGCTCTCCACAATCTTAATATCTCCTTCCTGCATCCTGCTCTGGTTGTTCTTTACCTCATCTTTGTGACATCCCATGTTCATACAAGGAAGGAATAAAGCATAATGAACAGAACATGACAGTATAAAGCAAAATTTATAGAAATAGCCATTTTATATGTTAAAAATTAACATTTGACAAAAATATCTGCATGAAAATACATATTTTGAATGAATTTCAATTCTTTGAGAAATCTGTGTTCTCTGTACAATAGCTTTTATTCTATATACACTATTGGCACATGGATAGATTAGAAATTTTCCCCTCAGGGTTTGCAGGTATCGAAAAAGTTAAACTGTAACAAGCTATAGTCTGTCTGTATTTAATCTTTGTCTGATAAACATTATCTAATTTAACTTATTGTTTCTTATTGAGACAGCCCCTCATTGTAAATGAAGCATATTAATTGGTTGATAACGCGTTCATACATAAAATATGAATCAACAAATCAGAATGTATGGACTGTTTATAAATGTAGCATTGCTTAATGGTTAGTGTATAGCAGGTCGTATGATAAAACAATCTGCTCAGTCTGACAGCAGGGGGCGGCTTTGGTCCATGTACAACTGTGCAGCAATCTACAATGCAAGGTTTTGTTTTAAAAGCTTTCTGCAGTTTTCATATATCCAGGAGAAACAAATAGGGATCAAAAATGTAACTAAAGGTTTGTCTTTGCTACATGGTCTGTTCCTCCATGTTTTTACCAGTGCTTTGATGGATTAATGACTGTTCTAAATGAGCAATCAATGTATCTGATCCAATGATAGAGTGGAAATAACTGGAGAAATTCACAAAAGAAAATTAGGTTTGCAGTTCTAGTTCCTCTGAAACTGTCATGTGTTGAGAATGCTGACACAGCTTAGACCAACGTCAAACATTACTTTGGCACTTGTTTCCCACCCCTATTTGTTTCTATCTATCTCCTCTTAATAGATTGTAAGCACTTTGGGCATCAAAATGAAGCATTAATTGACTTATTCTCGTTGTGTAATTTAGTATGACTGTACCCCTGTTTGTATCTGTGCCTTGTAAATAAATACATACAAAATTAGCTGCCATTGTACAGAACTGCAAGTGTGTATCCTAGCTAAAATCACATACACCCAAAAAGATTCCCACAAAAGGCACAACAAAGAAAACTAGAAAAACACACAAAAGTGATGAGAATCCTTATATTACTATTTTTGTCATTTCTATGTCAGTGCATATTGAAATACAACTGCAACTGTCCACATAAGCACATCATGATAGGTTAAACTTTAACTACAATATAAATTTTAAAGGGTAACTATCACATAAATGTAATATAAGCTTTATCACACTGAATTAAGAAATCTTCAAATATAATCAATTACAAATTCTGTACCATTTCTGAAATAATCAAGTTACTCTTCACTATCCCCCTCTCATCATATATCTCTCTTCATTCTCTCTTCATACATGTGCTGGGAGTTTAATTTTGAATGACAGGTAGGTCTAATATAGCCTTTGGGGGGTGCTCCTTTTGCGTAGAACATGTATTAGAACTCACTCTTTTAACATCATCAGAAATCATGTCTCTCTACATGCAGGATTTGTGCCAAAGTCAATTATTTTGTTAGGTTTTGTCTGTGCTGATCAGTTATTTGAGTGAACTCTAATTCATCTGCTAGGAAAGGGACCCCCTAAAAGATATATTGGATCTGTCAATAAATATCTGACACTGACCTCCTGCATGAAGAGACAGTGAAGACAAATAGATGATGAGAGGGGAATAGTGAAGAGTAAACTGATTATTTCAGAAATGGTACATCATTTTTGATTTTCGAAAGTTTCTTATTTCAGTATGATGAAGCTTATATTACATTTTCGTGATAGTTACCCTTTAAACTTTATATTGTAACTAGAGTTTACATTTTCCTTTTTGTAATAGTTCCACTTTAATGTAATATTTTTGAAACAATGACCAGCTTCACCTCTCCGGTTTGCTTGTAAACCTGACAATGTTAGAGTTGATACTTAGCTACCCATATATAGTAATAGCTAAGCATACCTAAAAGTAACGACACACATAGGGGTATATTTATCATTCTGTGTATAAAGTGGAGTGAAGCATTACCGGTGATGTAGCCCAGGGCAACTAATCAGCAATTAGATTTCAACAGTTAGAAAAGCAAAGCATCAGATTGGCTGCTATTAGCAACATCACCGGTGATGTTTTACACCACTTTTTACACAGCATGATAAATATACCCCTAAGCTACAAGTAGCAGCTACTTTTTCAGAGCTACTAAACTCCAGAAAATACCCTGCCATAGACAATACTGAGAATTGCCTCTGCTAAAGCACACATAGAGACAATTATCAGTAAAAGATCAGCATTGTCTATTTCAGTAGCTGCTACTAGTAACTCTGTGTGTGTCTTAACCTTAAAGTGGTATGCAACAGTACATTTAGTTGTATTGTTTATGCCATTTTCTGCTGAGGCAATGAAAATGTATAATGACCTGGTATTTATGTTTTGGCCCCAGTGTTTACTATATATTAGAACTGTGCGTATTTTTTGCAACTTTTTCGTACTTTGCGACAATTTGCGAGACAAAATCATATTTGTCACAACCAGTACGAAAGTTTCGGATTCATTCAAGCTTCGGTATCGTGACTTTCCTTGGGCCAGGTTGGAGCTGCAGAGTGCCATTGAGCCCTATGGGAGACTTTCCTTGGGCCGGGTTGGAGCTACAGAGTGCCACTGAGCCCTATGGGAGACTTTCCTTGGGCCAGGTTGGAGCTGCAGAGTGCCATTGAGTCCTATGGGAGGCTTTCCTTGGGCCTGGTTGGAGCTGCAGAGTGCCACTGAGTCCTATGGGAGGCTTTCCTTGGGCCGGGTTGGAGCTGCAGAGTGCCATTGAGTCCTATGGGAGACTTTCCTTGGGCCGGGTTGGAGCTGCAGAGTGCCATTGAGCCCTATGGGAGACTTTCCTTGGGCCGGGTTGGAGCTGCAGAGTGCCATTGAGTCCTATGGGAGGCTTTCCTTGGGCCTGGTTGGAGCTGCAGAGTGCCACCGAGTCCTATGGGAGGCTTTCCTTGGGCCGGGTTGGAGCTGCAGAGTGCCATTGAGTCCTATGGGAGACTTTCCTTGGGCCAGGTTGGAGCTGCAGAGTGCCATTGAGCCCTATGGGAGACTTTCCTTGGGCCGGGTTGGAGCTGCAGAGTGCCATTGAGTCCTATGGGAGACTTTCCTTGGGCCGGGTTGGAGCTGCAGAGTGCCATTGAGCCCTATGGGAGACTTTCCTTGGGCCGGGTTGGAGCTGCAGAGTGCCATTGAGCCCTATGGGAGACTTTCCTTGGGCCGGGTTGGAGCTGCAGAGTGCCACTGAGTCCTATGGGAGACTTTCCTTGGGCCGGGTTGGAGCTGCAGAGTGCCACTGAGTCCTATGGGAGACTTTCCTTGGGCCAGGTTGGAGCTGCAGAGTGCCATTGAGCCCTATGGGAGACTTTCCTTGGGCCAGGTTGGAGCTGCAGAGTGCCATTGAGTTCTATGGGAGGCTTCCAAAATCATGCACTGAAGGTCCAAAGACAGAAAAGTTTTTGCACCGTTTACAATCGTTCAGATACAAAAATTTGGTGACTATTGCAAACGATCGTTTCAATACAAAAATTTTGAATCGTAAGTATGAAATTTTCGTATTCAAATGGGAAAAAATGTTGTGACATTTGCGATCATCAGAAATTATCGGATTTTGTGATTTGGATTGGCGATCCAACCGACTGATTGTAAGCAGCGGGAAAACCTTTCCGACTTTGATCCTTCTGTGCATGACTTTGGAAGCCTCCCATAGAACTCAATGGCACTCTGCAGCTCCAACCTGGCCCAAGGAAAGCCTCCCATAGGGCTCAATGGCACTCTGCAGCTCCAACCTGGCCCAAGGAAAGTCTCCCATAGAACTCAATGGCACTCTGCAGCTCCAACCTGGGCCAAGGAAAGTCTCCCATAGGGCTCAATGGCACTCTGCAGCTCCAACCTGGGCCAAGGAAAGTCTCCCATAGGGCTCAATGGCACTCTGCAGCTCCAACCTGGCCCAAGGAAAGTCTCCCATAGGGCTCAATGGCACTCTGCAGCTCCAACCTGGCCCAAGGAAAGTCACGATAACGAAGCTTGAATGAATCAGAAACTTTCGTACTTGACGTGACAATACGATTTTGTCGCCCAAATTTTGTTGCAAAGTACGAAAAAGTCACAGAAAATACACTCGGACCTTTCGTGTATTAATAAATGTCCCCCTAGATGTGTGCTGGCTACAAGTATAATAAGTATCTGAGGCCTTGGGAGGAAAAAGGGAGAATTTGTTGTACTAGATTCACAGAGAATATTTCAGCAAAGGAAATTGTGATTTGTAACAATGCAATGGTAGATTAAGCAGATAAAGGTAACAATGAACTTGGCAATATTTAAAGACACTTATGGTTTCTATTAATAAAGATAAATTTATGGTCAATGATCCACAGGGATCCAATTGTCTAGTTGTTAACTGTACATTTTCTTTATCTCCCAGCCTAGTTGGTATCAGACTGTTTTCAATCTTCATCTCCCTGGAGAGTAAACTGGGATATGCTTTAATGCTTCTTGTTTTTTTTTTTTTTAACTTTGTATTATTTATTGCCTTCCTTGTGGTTAATATGTATGTGATTTATGTATGGATGAATAGTCTATTGTCTGTTTTCAGCTTCAAAGAATATGTAAGTAAACCAAGGGTGTACTGAGGGAGATCCTTACACTTAAATAGTAGCAGAGAAATAGCTGCATCAAGGGGAAGACCTTGTGAGCCTTCCTCAAGTTAAACTTGGTTATCTTTATATTAGTATTAGTGTGACAAGTCGTATGGGGCACATTTATTTAAGTACGACAGGTACAAAATACAAAAAAATTGTATTTGGTCGTACTGTGCATATTTTCTGTGACATTTTCGTACAAAATCGTATTGTCACGCCGAGTACGAAAATTACGGATTCATTCAAGCTTCGTTATCGTGACTTTCCTTGGGCCAGGTTGGAGCTGCAGAGTGCCATTGAGTCCTATGGGAGGCTTCCAAAATCATGTACTGAAGGTTCAAAGTCAGAAATGATCATATTTAATCTGAATTTTACCCATTTCGGGATTCGAACTCGTACTTTGATGAATGTGCCCCATAGTGTATGATATTTTTTTGAAGGTTGAGAAAGATGCAGTACTATTATCTATATTTCTGGGAGAAAATCCTGTGACATCTAATTATATAAATTTGAACATGTCCATTTGGCCACTCTGTATCATTTGCTATCAAAGGTTTTGTCTGATTAACAATATGGTTACAAAGAAAGCATGAAACACAGGGTTAAAATAAGAATGGGAGCAAGGAGCAGGAACAACAGGA
The DNA here is from genome assembly GCF_000004195.4 of Xenopus tropicalis. Lineage (NCBI taxonomy): Eukaryota > Metazoa > Chordata > Amphibia > Anura > Pipidae > Xenopus > Xenopus tropicalis. The sequence continues at coordinate 41,522,262 of NC_030680.2, forward strand.
ATGCATGGGTACAGATACGCTGTTTATCATTAGTGGAAAGATATTTTTAAAATCTACATTTATGTTGCAGTATATTTAATATAACATGTTCACATTTATTCTGTAAGCAATAATAACAGACAGAGGGCCACTTTAAAAACAATACAGCTGAAGTGATCATGATTATTGGGCATATTATCTATGGTGGGGTTACTTCAATATGTTGCCTTGGGACAGCTGACACACTCTAAAATTGCTTTGCACATTAGGCAACTTTCTTTTGCTCCTTTCCACTTCAACATGAAGATAATTGAAGAGGTAAAAAAACGCATATGGAAGATAAAAGGGGAGAAAAGATTGCTGGGAGAGAAGTAAAATAGGAGATGGAGAAGTGTTATACAGACAAAGAAGGTGGAAGCATCAGAGAGGCTTATAGTCAACAGAAGAGAAGAAGAAGATAGGGGAAACAAAAACATAAAAGAAAGGCAGAGAACACTAGCAGACTGAGGGGTGAGAGGATGATATATATATATTTAATAACATGGGGGTAATACACCGACAGGGGGCTAAATTTGTAGAAGCTGAATTGCCAGTCAAGAAAATGCATATACATTATTTTCATTTTGGGATCAGTACACTCCTTGGCTATGCATGCTGCACAACAAACTATTCACTAGATGGGAATAACAAAGAGGTTTTTCTTTAAAGTAGGTGAAAGCAGGAAGTGTTGAGGGCGAGGCTTCTAACAGTGGGTGGGGCTGCTATGTGGAGGGATGCTGTGTGTGACATACAGTAGCATCCCTCCACTTTTTTCCCTCCAATTTAAGCAACGGTTGTGGGCAAACTATTTGAAGGTTTGTTAAGGGATCACATTCAAGATTATGTTCTAGAAAACAGCATTATAAGTGATAATCAGCATGGCTTTATTAAAGATAGACAATGTTAGATAAATTGAATAGCTTTTTCATAGGAGGTGATCAGGAACATGAACAGTTAGGTTGCAGTAATTGCGGTCTAATTCAATTTTGCAAAAGCTTTTGATACAAATCCGCATAAATGTTTGCATTTTAAGCTAAGGTCTGTCAGTCTTAATAAAGTTGTTTGCATAGAAAACTGGCTTACGGCTTGTGTGAATAGAGTGGTCAGCAATGGAGCATTTTCTACCTGGAAAAGGTTTCTTAGTGGGGTGCCAAAGGGTTTTATTGGGCCCAATTTTATTTGCTTGTTAATGACTTGGCTCCAGGCGAAGGTCCCTGTGGGGTCCGAAACATAGATCCTCTAATGTTTTTTTTATTTTTTTAATAAAGTGTAATTTTTGTGAACATTGTTAAAACCTGTGTTTGCTGACACTCGCCTGCTATATTATATATATATATACATGCACAGTCATGAAACATGTCCCTTTCTCTGGTGTGAATTACATTTATATTTGCTGTTCATCCTTAAAGGGACTTGTCACCACTAAACTGAAATGAATCCTATCAACTATGTCTTCATTATTCCATTAAACAGCTTGGATCTACACAAACAGGAGCAAAGAACTAATTTGCCATCACAAAACTGTGCATTGAAGCAAGCTACCAGTTCTCTAAATGTAATGGTTTGTGACCATTCAAGCAAATATTTAATATATCATGGCAGTTACACTGAAACTTTATCTATGTGAATGCTTTACACATGTGTATATGTGAATGAAAACTAACTAGGAACAAAAATAATCGTCATAACAATAATGATTAAAATCATTAAGAGAAATTCTTAGTCAAATAAGAACTTCATATGCACTTATATGTTGTAATTTTTTGTCATAATTCCGAGTTTATACTGTTTGTGTCTTTTTAAAATTGCATGGTGAATGTAATCGCCAACTTCTACCCGGGGCTGGTGAATTTTTGGATTCTATGCTACTGCGTACGTGCAAGGTCAAGTCTGTGCTAAGTCTGCCACCCTAGGCAGTGGACCTAAATACGCCCCTCCTACGACGTACAAGTGACACGCGACTACATTGCGTTAGTGATGTCATGCACAATTCTGCTGTACTCCCTGCCACTCACACCCCCAGCTCCGTTGCAGGGGTGGAATACTTTATTTTTATTTTTTTTAATAAAAAAAAAACAATATATAGGCACCTGAGTGCTGCCCCCCAAATCCTGCTGCCCTAGGTACAGGCCCTCAGGTGCCTATTTGGGTTTGCTGCTCAGAACACACCGAGCATGTGAGTGTAGCAGTCACTTTCTACGATGGGGAGCTAAAGACCTGGATTATTGCTGCTATAGAGATGCTGACACTTGAGGCTGGTGCAGTAAATAAAGTGTATAAAATATATCACTATTTACCTTTTAGGCTGGTCCCTGGAAACTTTTTTTGCATTCTGTGTTCAACTGGCTGATTTATGGTAACACTGAATAACATTGCTAGTGGAGGCCCAAGATACAGTGTCTTCACACATGGGGAACTAAAGCTTTTTTTGTTGTTGTTAAAGGAACAGTAACACCAAAAAATGAAAGTGTTTTAAAGTAATTAAAATATAATGTACAGTTGCCCTGCGCTGGTAAAACAGGTAAGTTTGCAACAGAAACGCTAATATAGTTTATATAAATGAGCTGCTATGTCAACACGGGGGCAGCCATTGAAGGTGGGAAAAAGGAGAAAAGGCACAGGCACATAGCAGATAACAGATAAGCTTTGTAGAATATAATGGGGTTTTATCTGTTATCTGCTAAGTAACCTGTGCCTTTTCTCCTGTAAATGGCTGCCCCCATGGCTACACAGAAGCTTTATTTATATAAACTATAGTAGTCTTTCTAAGGAAAACACACCAGTTGTACCAGTACAGGGCAGCATTACATTACATAGTAATTACTTTTATACACTTTCATTTTTTGGTGTTACTGTCCCTTTAAATAAAAAGTATTGCTGACTTCCTCCTGGAGGAAAGACTGCCCCCAACGGCATGAAGAACAAACTAACAAACAATAAAACAAACAAAGCCAAAAACAGACAATCTTTTTGTATTTATATATAAGATAATATACATAAAAAATAAATATTTTACTATGCAGCTTTTTTACATTTGTACACAGTCATTCAATTTATAACATGTATTTAAACAAAAGTTAAATATACAAGAACACATCACTCAATGGTAAAACAAATCATCCTTAAATTTGTTCACTCATTCGTTAACCGCATTACAATGTCTGCAAAGAGCGCAAGCAAGTTGTGTTAAAATGCCTAGTGAAAATGGTCAGATAGTTGAGTTCTCTATAAAACATCAAATGACTGAATTTAAAACACATGTTCCTTTTCAAGCTTTTTTCCAAGGATTCCATGAGGAAAGATTTTATGGTTTGTCAAACATTTACAGTAGATATTGGAACATATTCTCTATAATAAAGTCAGTGTAATTATTTTAAAACACAAATACTATGTATGTGCTCAAAATAAAACTGCAAGTAGATATTGGGGCAAATATTTACCTTCAAGTAACTTTTAGTAAAATGACCTATGCTTAGAAAGTTTTACATTTTTAATTATTTGCCTTTCTTTCCGGCTTCTTAACAGCTTTCAGGTTACTACAGTTTTATTGATTATGTTACTATTTATTACTTCTGTTGATTCAGGTTCTCTCCTAATGACCTTTTAGTCAGTCTTTTTTACTACTGGTTGTTAGGATAACTTGGACCCTAGCAACCAGGTAGCTTCTGAAACTGGAGTGCTGCAAATTGTCTCAGAATATTACTGTTTAAATCATACTAAATTAATTTAAAGGTGAACCTTTAAAGCATGGGAAATAGTGCTAAAACACTTTTTCCAACAATTATATGTAGACTGTGCTGTTTATAACAAAGTAAAGGACACTGTCAATAAACAACTAAACCCAAACTTATCCCAGAACCTGTAACCAGGAACCTGTTATCCAGAAAGCTCCGAATTACAGGAAACCCGTCTCCCATAGACTCAATTTTAATCAAATAATTTAGAATTTTAAAACGGATTCCCATTTTTTCTGTAGAAATAAAACAGTACCTTGTAATTGATCCCAACAAAATATAAATAATCCTTATTGGATGCAAAAAATCCTATTGGGTTTAATGAATGTTTTATAGTTTTTTTTAGTAGACTTAAGGTATGGAGATCCAAATTACAGAAAGACCCCTTATCAGGAATACCCTACACTTATCTTGCCAAACAAGAAGCAGGGGTGTATGCAAGTTAGTAAATGTTTAATGGATTTCATACATGCACCTTTAAGAGGCATATGTAAAGCACACATTTCATGAATTATAAAGGAGGCTAAGCAAACCTTATAAAGATTGCAATAAATATATTTCTGCTTGAAGGGGTAGTTCACCTTTCAAATGGACTTTTAGCAGACCATGTGACACTACCATGTGACCCATTAACCCCATCTCGGCTGCAATGCCAAACAGGTTTTTAAATATGATACTTTGTATTTATGGTTATATGTTTTACAGATTATGAAGTGTAAAGGACTTCTATGAAGGGGATTGTTGATTCACATAATTGAATGGCTGCTTGGGACTGTTTGGCATTGCAGCCGAGATGGGGTTAATGGGTCACATGGTAGTGTCACATGGTCTGTTAAGGTATTTAATGAGTAAATTGTTCACTTGTGTGTATTGCACCTGAATAAGGGGTCACCCCCGAAAGCTTGTGCTGTTTGTACATTTCTGCAGATAAATGGTTTAAAGGCATTGCCGACACACTGGAGTGCTTCTTCCCCTTTGCAAAGATACAAAAACGACCCAAAGCATAAATCCAAATCAACAAAGAAATGGCTTCACCGGAAGAAGATTATGTGAAAATGTGCCATGCTGATAGACTCATACCCAAAAAGGCTGAGTGCTGTAATAAAATCAAAAGGTGCTTCAACAAAGTATTCGTTTAAGGGTGTGCACACTTATGCAACCACATTATTTTAGTTTTTTTTGTTTAATTCCCTCTGCCTGAAAGATTTCAGTTTGTTTTTCAATTGAGTGGTACAGTTTATAGGTCACATTAAAGGTGGAAAAAGTTTACCAGGGGTGCGTAGACTTTTTATATCCACAGAGAGCAAAGCAAGTGTGCATTATGAGAATGCCATTTATATTTGTACCGTACTGGTTCCTTTCTATACACTGCAGCTTTCATTATAAATAGTGTGGCATTATGTGTGAAGACCATTTCACTTTCTGTTGTTACAGTATTGATCTTTTTTTTTAATTTTTTTTATGCATGTATGTGTACATGCATAAATGGGCCCCAGACTATTAATGCCAGTATCGGTCTTTTAAGCATGAACAGGCACTAGGTAATTGTAGTTCTGGAACTGTAAATGTTGCCAAAGTCAATTTTAGTGTCAGCACAATCAGCTGTTTGGGCACAGCAGGTGTACTCCCTAAAATTCATACTTAGTATCAAACTTGTATAGTCTTTATAAAATATAATGCATTTGCAGTAATGTGCTTTCCACAGTTAAAATAAAGGATAATACAATGTCTAGCAACAAGTCAGACTAGTACATTAATACACATAACAAGCTATACTCAGTGGGGCTAGATTTAAAATGGTCAAAGAAACACTTTGCATCGTGTGGGTTGCACCTCTTCATTGTGCCAACAGACCAATGGGACCATATATAAGCATATAATGACCCCAACTGTATTTTGCCCTGCATCTCTACTAAAATACAAGGAAATGACAGTATGCAGTACTAAGTGATTATCACAGTAGCACAGATAAATCTCTCCTCCATTGGTGCTTGGATTATGCTCAAGGCACTATGATTTTAATTTCACATAAAAAACAACGTTTAGTCTAAGCATTAAAGGAATAGTAAACGTCCACTGAGAAATAGGGTATACATTATGTTTGGGCTTTTGTGCCAGCCAAAAGCCACCATACCCCATTAACATGAACAATGTGTGCAGGGAAATTACTTCTCTCAGTAAGTTCCCATCTTCTATTCTGCTGATTCAGAGCACATATTTTGTGCTGAAATGATGGGCATTAAAAAAAACCCAATAGTTTTTATTTAAAACTTTATAAGGGGGGGGGGCTGCAGTGGACAGAAGGCATGTGTTATTACTGTTAAAGGGTTGCTGAACCTCTGGGCTTGGACAGAAGGTTAAAGGAAAAGTAACACCAAAAATGGAAAATGTGTTAGAGCGAATAAAATGCAGTGTACTGTCGCCCTGGGCTGGTTAAAGTTTTGTGTTTTCTTTAGAAACCCTACTATAGTTTATATAAATGACCTCCAGTGTAGCCATGGGGGCAGCCATTCAAACTAGAAAAAAAAAAGAAAAGGCACAGGTTACATAGCAGATAACAGATAAGGTCTGTAGACTACAATAGTGTTTTATCTGTTATCTGCTATGTTACTTGTGACTTTTCTCCTTTTTTCTATCTTAAATGGCTGCCCCCATGGCTGTGCTGGAGCTTAATTATATAAACTATAGTAGGGTTTTTGAAGCAATCAAACCAGTTTTACCAATGTAGGGGAACAGTACATTATATATTAAATACTTTGATACACTTTCATTTTTTGGTGTTACTTTTACTTTAAGTATATAAAATAAAGCATTTCTAGCAATTTGTTTTTGCTTTAGTTGTTTTTAGGTTTGTACCTTTATTAAAAAAAAATTAGTAACAGCCCTTGATAACAAAATCATGAATTTTCAAAGAGAAATCCTGTTCTATACAGCATCTCAATCCCGCAGTACTGATTGTAGAGCTTCCAGGGCTTCCACTGTCACAGTTAGCATACCAATTGCTTCCCCGCCAGAGGGTGAGCTATAAACTGAGAAAAAAAAAAAGTTACAAACATGACATCCATCTTAAAGGGGTTATTCGCCATTCAAACACTTTGGATGTTTTCAGATCACCAGAAATAAAACTATTAAGATTTTCATTCATTCATGTCATGGTATATCTAGTATAAGTAAATCTGAAGCAACTTGACTTGCTGAATAATCACTGAAGAGGTTTCACTACTCATCCGTGCAGCGTCTTCAGTTCAAATGACTTCAGCATATATACTCTTCCACTCATCCAATCACAATGGCACATTGTAACTCCTGAGAGAGGTGACACCTGAATCTCACAGAGGTGTGAATGCTGTTGAGTTACATTGATAGGATTACCAAAGTATCATGCAACTCATAGAGACAGGTGTTACTTGTTATAGTTGCATGAATGGATGTGTGAAGAGTTTTGAAAGTGCCGGGGTACAGATGTTAGAACAGCATTGTATGTAGCAGACAGATGGTGCTGAAGGCCTCTGTCAGGCCCTCTGTTTAGGGATGGTTTCTCCACTTTAAGATGAATTGAAGAAGCTGCTCATATGAGTAGTGAAATGTCTTCACTGATTACTTAGCAAGTCCAGTTGCTTTAGATACTAGCTAAGCCAGAAATACAATTTTTCTAATACTGAAGTTTAAAGTTGATTTTGTCCATTCTTGTGTCTTCCTAGAGCAGATCTGTGAGTGGGGTCACCAACTCTTTAAACCTTTCTAATTTCATGCATTAGTTGGTGCATAATCCCTGAGTTTTATTGCAGTCAGCAGTTGTAACTGATACAATAGTTGCAAAATGTTAGTTGATACATTGCTGAGAAATGTATCAACTAATGTATGAAATTAACAGTTCAGAATCTGAACATGCATTACTGAGCTGCCCGATTCAAAACACCAGAGAAAAGAACACAAAAGTTTAAACTTCAATTTTAGAAAAATGGTTGGTAACAAATAGAAAATAATAGAAAAATGTTTGGAACAGGAACAACATATTTAAATATGAAAACATGACATTTTATCACACTGAGCACGACACAAAACTACTGCGAGTTGACATTTTTCCAAGCTCTACTCTTGATTTTTTTTTTACACAACCGTGCCACATTTTGACACGCGGCAAATTTTCCTGTGGTGAATTTTCACAGAAGTTTCACAGAACATTTCACCAATGCCGAAATGCGGAAATTCACTGTGAATGCATGCCTGGAGAAAAAAATCGCTTATCACTAAATACAAGTTGTGTGCTATTTAAATAGAGCTTTGTTAGACCCTTTAGAATGTAAAAGGAAGCCAGTACTCAGCTGCCCTAGAGCTAAAGCTGGGGCATCACAAGGCTTTTACTCCTCCAGTGTTGAAGCAGCTGATCTTCTACTTCTAATATCTGCACTGACAAGACCCTGCTTTGGCCTGTGTGGTGCAAAAATGCAAACTGTGTTTCTGCACCAAAACTTCCCTCTGTGTGATTGCACACAGGCCAACGCCAGTCAGTACAGACACAGGAATGAGCAGATGGCAGCATATTGCCTGTTTTTCAGCCTTGTGGCAGTAGCCTAAGGGAATTTTGCACAATACAAAAGAGAAAGCTAGATTAAACCCATTAATTATACCAGATATACATATCATACAGGGCTGGAACTAGGAGTAGCCAAAATGTGTGTCCAAATCCATGTACATTTTATACACTTAGCAAATTACATGTTTAGTTAAATCTGTAAATGAAGAGTATTAAACAATTTCTGCAGGAATCAGTGTAATAAAACAAAACATATTTGCAAATGTTAATGCATCTGCATTTATACCAACTTTAAAACATGGGAACAAAGAAAATGTGGCATGTGCAAAGGTTTGGACAGTCTAGTACATCAGTATTTGGTATTTGGCACAGATCTTCAGGTGGGCTGAGGGCCAAACGATCAGATCACACTAATGAGATGCAGGCCATTGGAGTATGAACCACATCAACAAACTGATGTACTCCTCACCCTGACAGGATTTTTATACTTGCCGGATTTTTGGTCAGATATCAGTCAGACAGGCCCACCTGAGGGCCCCATACAGGGGCTGAAAAGCTGTCAACCATTGGTAGCTTTTATCTGTCTTTTATCTATCTTGAGTCATCTTCAATGTGTTTAAAACATACTCATAGATTATCAGCGATGTTTGTGTCAAAAGACTGAGTGCCATTCCAAAGTCTTCAGCTTGCTTTTCTTTAAGTAGCTTATGGTGGCTTTTGTGGTATGTTTAGGATCATTATCTTGTAGGTGCCATCCACTTTTCAGCTTCAACTTGAAATTCAATGTGAAATCGGAAACCATTCTGATCTCTACATGTACAATATTTCCTGTACTGGCTGCTACACAACCGTTAACAGGTGTCAATGTGTTTTTCCTTAAATAAATGCTGCCCCTTTTTGTCCAAACATTGTTGTTTCTAGCCAAAGAGTTTACATTTGACTTTATCAGTCCACACCATTTTTTTAGCATCTTTTTTACATGCTGTTTTGCATACCACATGTTTGCACAAGCAACACTGCACCGTTGAATGGTGCAATACAACTCCTATGTTAGCTAAACCTTCCTGCAGGTTCTTTCCAGTCACAAAAGGATTTGCCTTTGTCTTTAAGGCCCTGCATACTAGCAGTTCTCCCTGAAAGTTTTTTTGGCTTTCCAGGTCTTGCCTTCAGTTTCACAGTGCCCCTTACCAGCAACTTCTTGATGACATTATGGACAGTGAAAATTGCAAGCTGGAAGAAGTTGGCAATATCTTTATAGCCTTTCCTTCCTTTGTAGAAATTGATTACTATACTTTTCAGTTCCTCTTTCAGTTGCTTAGAGGGACCCATGGTTGTTGAGTAACAGCCAAACGTTTGGGTTGTCAGATTTTATTAAGCTCTGCAATTGTCAACAGGTATCTCCTAATGGCTATTAAGGCCTAATAAGCTACTTAGGGTCAAAAACAGTGCTTATCATTGGACGAGTGGAAGAGCGTCCACACGGTTGCACATGCCTCATTACATTACATTTTAACCATGTGCTATTTACTATGTGTGACTAAATAAAGGCTGGCCAAGATATTACATTAATTATTTAGACTAGTGAAACATACTCTCAATACTCCTGTTAATAACATCTTTGCCACTTTGCAAGATCTCACTGAGGTTGATGCTGGCAAACCCAATGTCGTCACAATCCAGATCTTGTTCATCTTCAGGTGGGTCACTTACTACTGTAAATTTCACACTAAGAAATAAAAAATAAAATCAGAAACAGTACACAATCCAAATCTTTGGGCTCCTCATCTAGCATGAAAATTTCATAGAGAGTGTAAATACATAAAAATACTAACTGAAGTCACAGAAATTTTTGTGCAATTTCCTTTCTGGTTCTGAATAAGGCAGATTAGTACAGTCACTAGACCAAACCATAAATAGCAAATGAGATTTCTATTATCACAAGAGCAAAGTAAGGCAAAGTATTTTAGTACTTTAGTTAAAGGGGACCCTGTCACCCAGACATAAAAAGCTGTAAAATAAAAGAGCATTTTAAATTATACATGAAACCAAAATTTCTTTCACTATTAACACATCCATACCAATTATAAAGGCATTTAAAAATCCCAGCTGTCAATCATATATTGCCTGTCCTGCCTTAATGCTTTAGGCATAGAGGCAGGGTAGACAATTACTTTTTCTTTCCATTCAGCGATTCTTAGATATCAATGCACTCCTCACTTTTCCCCTCCCTCCTCAACATCTAATTGTGTAACCAATGCATGCGTATAGGCAACAGGTCCTCTTTAAGGTCATGGAGTTCCATGTCCATATAATTGTATGAAATCCAAGGGTAGGTGATTTTATTTAGGTCATGGGACTTAAAGGTAACAAGGGATATTATATATTTTATAATACACAAGTTTTAATGACAAAAATTACTAAGCACAGATTATAACTGATGACGTCACTATTTATAAGGATATAATTTTAGGTACAGAGACCAAAATTGCACTGTAATTTAGATGGGGGCCTTACCAGTGTTTTGTAAAGTGAAATAATTACCCTTCCATACAATATTTGTGTCTTCTACAAAAACTGATACATGGCTTGCTATGCCCTCCCCCACATTGTCAATAAACAAATTGAGAGTGGACCTAAAGGTGACCATACACGCTATAAATATGATCTTCCCCATGACCATAAGTCACAGCAAAGATCATTCGTCCACTCAACTAAAGTTAAGAGCTGGATTGTCAGCTATGCAGGTAAAAACAAAGGGATTCCTTATTCCTTGCCTTTATACAGATATTGGAACTCAAAATCTTTTAAAACCATACCCACATTAATGGTGGTAGCGCAGCAAAAACCCAAATCGTTGGTGCTCACTGTAGAGATATCACCCTTAATTGAAATATTAAAGAATTATATTATGTCATATTAAGACACACCCTTAAATCCGTATGCCTCCTCCTCCCCTGTGGATAGCACAGCAACCCCCACCACATAATTACACACCTTTAGGGACCATATAATGACTATTTCCAAATGCTAACAAACTCCCAGAACAAACCCCTGCCAGGTTCACCTCCCACAGGCAGCATAGGGCAGACAGAATATGGCACACACAGGCAGCGTATGGCACACATAGGCAGGGTAGGGCAGGCAGAGTATGGCACATACAGGCAGCGTAGGGCAGGCAGAGTATCGCACACACAGGCAGGGTAGGGCAGGCAGAGTATCGCGCACACAGGCAGGGTAGGGCAGGCAGAGTATGGCACACACAGGCAGGGTAGGGCAGGCAGAGTATGGCACACACAGGCAGCACAGGGCAGGCATAGTATGGCACACACAGGCAGCATAGGACAGGCAGAGTATTGTACACACAGGCAGTACTCTGCCTGCCCTACCCTGCCTGTGTGTGCCATACTATGCCTGCCCTACCCTGCCTGTGTGTGCCATACTCTGCCTGCCCTACCCTGCCTGTGTGTGCCATACTCTGCCTGCCCTATGCTGCCTGTGTGTGCCATAATCTGCCTGCCCTACCCTGCCTGTGTGTGCCATACTATGCCTGCCCTACCCTGCCTGTGTGTGCCATACTATGCCTGTCCTATGCTGCCTGTGCGTACCATACTATGCCTGCCCTATGCTGCCTGTGCGTGCCATACTCTGCCTGCCCTATGCTGGGTGTGTGTGCCATACTCTTCCTGCCCTGCTGCCATATATAGGCAATTCTACATGAAGATTCTGAACACGTGATTTGTCTACAGGTGTCTTTAAGAAAAAATATCACAACTTTTGGTTAACTAAAAGAAATCAATATACAAGGAATCTGCTCTACAAACCCCTCAATGACCCAAATCTGGATTACAACAAAGCACAATAAAATAAAGTTTCCGCTATAAAATGGGAACGCACACCCATGGTAGCTTATGAAATTTAAGATCAGCTTTTAAGACTAGGGAAAATGCATATGTTTTAAAAAGAATATTTTACTATTCATCTTTTGTAGCAATATTTTATTGTTTCTTTAAAATGCTTAATTGCAAGGCAGTGCACAATGTGCTTTGAATTTGTGGGTTATATACCAGTCAACCTCATTTTAAATTGCCTTTTTAAATAAGAATATATGACACGGATTGTATTTATGTTTTTTGGCAACAACAATTTCGCCAAGATCTAAAAGCAAAAAGTAGTAAGGCTCTGAAAACAAAATTTGCAAAGGTTCCCATGTATGTTACATATACCTTTTAGGAATAACAAACTATACTTCTTTCTCTTTGAGTGTGCCACTATCTTGCTTTAAGTAGTTGAACAAATGTTACCAATAAAACATTTTATTAAAAAAATAAATACAATTTAACAAAATTATTAAATAAATATTAATTGCTTGGTCAATTGATTAGCCAATCAAACATGTTATGATTTTTTAAGTAGATATATCCACTTCACTCAGGTTTTCTTTATGGATCCATAATAGTCTCTGTATTATAGGTGTAAGCATTCCATGGGGTTCCTTACCTTCCATTGCTGGTATTAGGATCATTAAGCAAAGATCGTAGAAGGTCTCTGTTTGCCTGGTTATTTTCTTTATCCACATGAATTACTGGAAGGGGAGAAAAAAAGATCTAATTTTCAAAAATTCTCACTCAAAGTCACATAGTAAACAAATACAGTATGTAAATGCCACCGATTGTTTGTCAAATGTGAAAACGCTTTTGCTATTTATGACCCTCCACTGGAATCCAAAACCCATTAAAGGATTTTAGTTCTAATTTATACAGTTCAGGTTACAAGGAACCTACATTTTTATAGAAAAAAAAAAACCTTAGAAACAACTAATGCAAGGATAATCCCAAGAGTGAATGGATTATTGTGTCCATGGCTTTTTTCTAGACTGGGGCTGAACTCCTCCATGCCTTAATGGGGCAATATTTCAACAAACTACTACTTCCAGTTGAAATCATCAACACTAAAACACTAATTTCTCACAAAAGTCACAAAAGGCTGGTCAAAATTACTATTAACTATTTTACTGTCATACAGATCAAGCAACTGGAATAGGACTGACTTTATGCAAACCTAGAAACATAGAGAAACAGAGATTTCACACCTAAATGCAGAGCTACATGAAATCAAACACCTGAATGCAACATATGTATATTTCTCATATTTAGTTTTCCACCCCACATTCATCTTCTGCAAGTTGTACCATTGCTGTAATTGTAGTATATCTGCAGCCCACTGGCAGGTTTTTGAAGAGACACTGGTGTTTCCTCGGTGACAATGTTGCAGAATCTGTATTCGACAAACAGTTTCTGGATTGTATCATTCTGTGCAACATCTGATGTTGAGTTGAGGCTAAGAGAGATGATCTCTATACGGATTTTTTCAAATTGCTAAATGGGGACAAGAAAAAGAATGTTATATAAACATAGTTTTGCTGATTGATTTCATTGGAACAAGGCAGAGCTAAAACACATTCTAACTTACATACTTCTTCTTTAAGTATGTGTCCCACTTATTAATGGGGCCTAAGTGATAATAATTTGTATAGTACATGGTAAAATGTATATGCTGGGAACCAAAAATTTACAAGTTAGGTACACTTGTGACAATAACAGGTGGTATGGGGACCAATGGAAGGGGCTTGGATTTGGGTTGGTTCATTGTCCTATAATTAGTTGCTTTCTTCAGTGTATACAATAGAGGAATTAGAATTGCAGAATTCAATATGAAGTGAAACATATGACTCAGCTCAAACAAGTCAGTGGCTTAGACAGGATATGGCACTTAAATGTTTAAGCACAATTAGGCTAATGGCAAAAGAGTCATTTACAAGCCAGAGGAGAAAATTCAATCCACTGCCTTCCTCTCCCTGAGTGTATATGCACTGATAGGCACTGATAGTATGGTGCATTAGGTCCACCTTTCTTGAATTTGTTCATTAATTATAGGCAATGTATCTGTTTGTCAATGATGCACAGGCTAGTTAATTCCATCCAGGGTTTGTCATCCTTGCAGGGGGATTTGGACAAACTGGCAATATAACCAGCTAAGTTGCAGATTTAATGTAATTTACAGTTATACACCTGGGATTTAAAAATATGTAAGCAACAAGTACCCTTAATGGGAATAAGTTAGATACAGCCTTAATGGAGAATAACATGGGTACTTGTAGATAATAAACTTAGCTGTAGCAAATAATGCTTGTCAACAGCAAGGTATGGTCCTGAATTAAAAGATGTATAGCTTTACAGAAGGAGAGGGTAGTAATTAGTACTCAAGATCTCAAGATAATTGTCCTAATTAATATCAATATCAATTATGATTGTTCCCTTTTACAAAGCTCTGATAAGGACCTTGTTAGAATAAGCAGTGCTCAAAATGTATATTATTAAAATAGAGAAAGTAAAAACAAAAGTGACTAAGCTGATAAAGCGCATGGAAGGCCTAAGTGGAAAAAAAGCTGGCCAAGTTGGGATTGTTTACACTGGAGCAGAAGCCCTTAAAGGACAAGGAAAGGCAAAGTCACTTGGGGGTGCCAAAATGTTAGGCACCCCCAAGTGACTTAAATCGCCTACCTTTTACTCCGGGCTGGTGCCCCTGTTCTGAGAGAAAAGCACCAGCCCGGTGTAGCTGCCAGCGCTTCCTCCTTCCTGCTTCACATGCGCAGTAGAGTGAAAAACCCGAACTTTAACAGAGGAGTCGGCTTTTCACTCTACTGCGCATGCGGCGGTCCTGGGGTCCCGGCAAAACAAAGCAGGAAGCGCTCGCTGCAGGTACCCCGGATTGGTGCTGTTTTCTCCTAACAGGGGCACCAGCCCGGAGTACAAGGTAAGCGATTTAAGTCACTTGGGGGTGCCTAACATTTTGGCACCCCCAAATGACTTTCATTGTTCTTTAAAGGAGGGAGGTGGCAACTACTGCATGTATAAATACATAATGGGAGCATAAAATAAACTCTTATGCTTTATTTACCAGTAAAGGCTTCCTGCAGACACAAGGGCATCTACTAAAATTAAAGAAACAGATTCTGTCATGATTGTTATGGTGTAGTTTTTTTTACTAAATTTCACTGGGTACATTGCAAATAATTCACTATACCTTTTAAATAGTATTCTTGGACCAATAAATGTATTTTTTTAGATGTAATACTGGTGTGTAGGCAGCCATTTCAGAAAGATCCAGCACTTCACAATGCAACTGCTTTAAGATAAGCTATTTTTTCTCCTACACACTAGTGGAACAGGGTAGTCATGGCCAGACTTGGGTATTAACTTTCAAGCGTTTTAAAGCCAGGAACACAAAGATTTTTTGTAGGCAAAATTGTTGCGTGTCTGTTTATGTGGATGTTCCTTATCTTGTCTCTTTGAACTGGAAATCTCTCTTCTTTGTAACTTTGTTGTAATTCATCCTTGCACCACCCAGATGCAGTGGGGGCATACCAGATAATGCTCAAAAAGTTGAATAGTGCAAATGGTCATATTTATTATTTTTTTTTAAAAAATACAGGCATGCTGAAATTAACTTTATTAGAAGTTGATCCTAGGACTCATGTGATTGGGAATCAGGAAGGAATATTTTCTGCTCTTTGAGGTAGGCAGGTTACAGGATACTCTGTTGTAGCTCTACTTGTTAAAGCCTTGCTGGGAACACTCCCTACACATACAGCAATACACACAAAGACACAGGGGCTGATTTACTAACCCACGAATCCGACCCGAATTGGAAAAGTTCCGACTTGAAAACGAACATTTTGCGACTTTTTCGTATGTTTTGCGATTTTTTCGGATTCTGTACGAATTTTTCGGATCCAATACGATTTTTGCGTAAAAACGCGAGTTTTTCGTATCCATTACGTAAGTTGCGTAAAAAGTTGCGCATTTTGCGTAGCGTTAAAACTTACGCGAAAAATGCGCAACTTTTCGCGTAAGTTTTAACGCTACGCAAAATGCGCAACTTTTTACGCAACTTTCGTAATGGATAGGAAAACTCGCGTTTTTACGCAAAAATCGTATTGGATCCGAAAAATTCGTAAAGAATCCGAAAAAATCGCAAAACATACGAAAAAATCGCAAAGTACCGATCATTACGAAAAAAACGCAATCGGACTCCATTCGACCCGTTCGTGGGTAAGTAAATCAGCCCCACAGTCTCAGTATTTTACCGGTGAATGGGTTGGGGATCTTCCCTGCTGCAGAAGTGAATGTAGAACTTGGGGTTCTATCCTGCCTAATGAGGCTGCTAGAGAGCAGCAACTATTAATATGGTGACTAGTGTCTGATGTAGTGGCAGTTGACTAAGAAAGGAGCTAATATTGAACCAGGGGTTAAGGATACTTTTTAAAAAAGTTGAATGGAAAGGGGCAACTGTGAGTATAGGTCTGAATTCTGCTGCAGTTGAAGAGAAAGCACCTGCTCTTATTGTTTCAGCCTCAATGTAGCTCCCTTTATCGTCCTCCTTTATTCAGTAGATATGTGCTCAATAACTTGCTGTAGCATTTCCTGGCTCTTTTCTTTTCCCTTCCTCAACAAACACACACACACACACACACACACTTGTACATAATATATATAAAAGCATAGTACAACAATCCAGTTGTGCGGTACTGTGCCTATATATATATATATATATATATATATATATATATATATATATATAGACAGGGACACCACTTCTTCAGGCAAAAAAAAAAAACAAGTTTATTTGGGGCAAACTCTTCCCACCATAAACATCACAGTTCATCAAACTTATTCATGACTTCCCTCCTTTGTGGCTCTCACCTTCCAGGGTAACTCTCACACTAGAACTTTTTTCCCGGGCTTCTCACCATCCCCAATGACCTTCACACACTCGGGCTACTCACCCTGTCCTGCTGTCTCTCCCCTCCTGGGGATGCCAGCTCACCAGCTTCTGGCAGACTTTGGCTTCTCACTAAGCCTTGACGTTCTGGCACTCATACACGTCGTCACGGATCCCTCTGCTCCTTGCAGTGGCAGGCAGCATCCCCAGCCCCTTTGGGTGTTCCTCACAAAGGCAGACTTCCTACCCTGTGCCCTACTCTGAGTGAACATCTTGCTGTGTAATCCCTCTTTTATTTGCTGCTCACCTGCAACCTAATCAGGCAGCTGAAAATACTAACTGTATACTAGGTGAAAATACTAACTGTAGTACAGAATGGACTCCATTTACTCCTGGGACTCATTTATCCGGCTATATAGAGATCATAATGGTGCACGACAATAATAAAAAATACAACCTGGGTGCAAGAGCCATATAAACTAAAATATTGCAAGAGTAATGCCAGCACACACAGGGTTTCATACAAATGTATATAAAATGATATTTACTGAGAAAAAAAAAAAAAGAAAAATAAACATAGCAAGCCTCAACGTTTCAGTCCCAGTCCGTTTCATCAGGAGGCAACAACTGAAGCACCATATATATATATATATATATATATATATATATATATATATATATAGCCAACCTATTGGTGAAGTCCCACAAGTTTTCATGGTGCAAGACTATTTTAAGACGTGGTAGAATGCAATACTTGAAAAGAAAAAAATGTTAACGAAACAGAAATGTGTTCACACTATTACAGTCATTATAGAGGCTTCAGGGCTCCCTTAGACAAAGGCAGATGTCAACTTTTACTTAAGCTGATCCCAAATACGGTATTTATTTGCAATTAATAATTATACACAAGTTTTTGCTTCTCTGGTGTTAATAAATAAACACATTTTTATTAATATTACTCCATAGAAATACTGGCATACAGCCAACACCAGAGAGAAAAGGGTGAATAAGCTGTGATTATATACTTAAAAATGCCCTTCCACTTTTTTCTTCTGAGAATAATGATAACAATGGAAATAAGCTTTAAGAATATTTATTTGAAAATGTATTTATAACATGGAAAGGAGTGCGTACCCATTTAAAATGACAATTTTCACAGCTGTCAAGCTGGCTGAATATTTGATGTGTGCAGGTTTCTCTTCTCCTATAAGAGAGACATTTCCTTTCATCTTGTACCCTAATGTGCGTTATCTAAACCCCCCCAAATCTGAATATTTCAATAAGCTTCTTTCATTATTCACTAGGTTCATGGAAATTTTACTAGGGCAACCACATTTCTGTGTCGTTATGCATACAGGTACAAGCCTTCAGCTGGCAATATTACTGTGATTAGCATAGTTTGATGAAATATTTAAAAGGTTTTCTTTTTTTATTATTTTACTACTCTAAAACCTAATAAATCAAATGACTGCCAAATGCCATTAAGGTGACACTGTCTGACTGAAATGTGCTTTTCATATTCAAATTTAAAAACCGGTCTATGAAACCAATGCAATTCCCAATAATAGCCGCCTGCAGCTCAAGTTATCACGCACACATATATCTATATATATATAAATATAAAATATGAATGCATATTATTTGTGTTAAGAAGTGATCTATAATGAACAAGTTCAGAAACTGGGTAACTACTGTAACTACTGTACTATTTGCAATTATTCTTGTGCTGCTGGAATCCATAAATTGTATTTCCAACTGTATGATGTACAACTCTGCATATCCTTTTAGTAAGATTACAGAATAAAATGTAGTGACACACAGAATAAAATTTGTATTCTTCTATCACAGCAGAAAATATGTCTTCAATTTACAAATGTAAAGTAGTATGTTAAAAATGTAGAACTGTTATCTACAAGAGGATTGATCATGGGCTAGTGACCAGTAGATAACAGCAAACCAAACGTGACCACGTACAGACTCTGTGGACCATTCTCCTGGGTAGTCTGATTGCAAATTTTTAAAGCTGTACCTGTTATTGTGGTTTTTTCAGCTGAACCCCTGGCCATCATGATAAAGGGCTGTCCAACCATTAAACAACTTAAATATAAAAAGTCATGGAGAAGTTGTCTCTTTTCAAGGATGAAATACTGATCTATTTATCAGACCCTGTAGACTCCCTCTCCACTCTCTCACAATAGTTAGGACTTTGCAAGGTACTCCAGAGTTAAAATTACCTGGAAAAAGTCACAACAGTATAGCATTGGCTTCAAGCCCCCCACACAGCTACCCCCAGGCCTATGGCTGAAGAGGGGTACATCACTTAAGTACTTTAAGTCCAGATACACAAAGACCCACACTCCTTTGGTCAGTTTAATTTAGACACCATATTTGACTCCCTTTCTCTAACCCTTAAGAACTAGGCTAAATTACTGCTGAATTTATGGGGTAAGATGGTTAAGATGGTGTACTTATCCAAACTTCTCTACATATTCTGTAATACTCCATTAATTATAATGTGCACCTTCTTTAATAAATAAAAAAAAATAAAAATATATATATAATTCTATTTATTTGGGCGAACAAGGCTCCTCATATCTCTTGTAAGAGACTAACTGCAGCCATTAGCAAAGGGAGAATAGCCTTCCCCCATTTAGCCTTCCAAATGTATTACTTACACTGGTGCTTCTCACCTAAAATTATTTTTTAATTATGTGAATAGTAAAAAAATGAAGCAAGAAGGGGTGGGAACTTTATTATCACGGGGGGGTACGTTGGTTGATGAGAACGGGGAAAAAGCAGAAATTTTGAACTCTTATTTTTCATCTGTCTATACATCTGAGGAGCCACCTAATGAAGGCTTCCCTTTTAATATACCCAGTGCTAGTAATTTAGCTACTGACGCATGGGTCACTCAGGAGGAAATTCAAAAGAGACTTGAACATGTAAAGGTAAACAAAGGTCCAGGACCGGATGGGATTCATCCCAGGGTATTAAATGAGCTGAGCGCTGTGATTGCCAAGCCTCTTCACATAATTTTTCAGGATTCGTTGAGGTTTGGCATGGTGCCGAGAGACTGGCGAATTGCTAATGTGGTGCCATTATTTAAAAAGGGATCTCGTTCTCAGCCTGAAAACTATAGGCCTGTTAGTCTGACATCAGTAGTAGGAAAGCTTCTGGAAGGGGTAATAAGGGATAGGATAGTTGAATACATTGCAGTTCACAATACTATTAGTTTGTGCCAGCATGGTTTTATGCGTAACAGATCTTGCCAGACTAATTTAGTTGCCTTTTATGAGGAGGTGAGCAGGAACCTTGATGCTGGAATGGCAGTTGATGTCATCTACTTAGATTTTGCTAAAGCCTTTGATACAGTACCTCACAGAAGGTTAATGATCAAATTGAGGAATATTGGCCTAGAACATAATATTTGTAATTGGATAGAGAACTGGCTGAAGGATAGAGTACAAAGAGTGGTGGTAAATGGAACATTTTCTAATTGGGCCAGTGTGGTTAGTGGAGTACCGCAGGGGTCAGTCCTTGGTCCTTTGCTTTTTAACTTGTTTATTAATGACCTGGAGGTGGGCATAGAGAGTACTGTTTCTATTTTTGCTGATGACACTAAATTGTGCAAAACTATAAGTTCCATGCAGGATGCTGCCGCTTTGCAGAGCGATTTGACAAAATTGGAAAACTGGGCAGCAAACTGGAAAATGAGGTTCAATGTTGACAAGTGCAAAGTTATGCACTTTGGTAGAAATAATATAAACGCGAACTATCTACTGAATGGTAGTGTGTTGGGGGCATCCTTAATGGAGAAGGATCTAGGGGTTTTTGTAGATCACAAGTTGTCTAATTCCAGGCAGTGTCATTCTGTGGCTACTACAGCAAATAAAGTGCTGTCTTGTATAAAAAAGGGCATTGACTCAAGGGATGAGAACATATTTTTGCCTCTTTATAGGTCCCTGGTAAGGCCTCAACTTGAGTATGCGGTGCAGTTTTGGGCTCCAGTCCTTAAGAAGGATATTAATGAGCTAGAGAGAGTGCAGAGACGTGCAACTAAACTGGTAAAGGGGATGGAAGATTTAAACTATGAGGTTAGACTGTCGAGGTTGGGGTTGTTTTCTCTGGAAAAGAGGCGCTTGCGAGGGGACATGATTACTCTGTACAAGTACATTAGAGGGGATTATAGGCAGTTGGGGGATGTTCTTTTTTCCCATAAAAACAATCAGCGCACCAGAGGTCATCCCTATAGATTAGAGGAACAGAGCTTCCATTTGAAGCAGCGTAGGTTGTTTTACACGGTGAGGGCAGTGAGGTTGGGGAATGCCCTTCCTAGTGATGTGGTAATGGCAGACTCTGTTAATGCCTTTAAGAGGGGCCTGGATGAGTTTTTGAACAAGCAGAATATCCAAGGCTATTGTGATACTAATATCTACAGTTAGTATTACTGGTTGTATATATAGTTTGTATGTGAGTGTATAGATTGGTTAGTATAGGTTGTGTGCTGGGTTTACTCGGATGGGTTGAACTTGATGGACAATGGTCTTTTTTCAACCCTATGTAACTATGTAACTAACCCCTACAACACCAATATAGCCCTTCGAGCCTCCATTCTTCAACTGAAGGCCTGGTACCTACCCCTATAGACAATCGGGAACAGTGGAAGGAATTTCGCTAAAGACAGACTTATACCGAACAAATTTCTCCATCAGTTATACATAACCCCGCTAAAACTGAAAAGATTTGGCAAAAGACAAAACGACTTCTGCCCCTGATGTAAATCCCCATGTGCTCACTTTATCCACATGATCTGGCCCTGCCTCACATAAAGGAATTATGGACTACCATTAGTGCAAGAATTAGGAGTTTACCGTCTTTTCTGCAACTTTTTCCCACATCAACTTTTTCAGTTCAGACTTTCATTTAAATGAAAATGCCAGACATTAAATGAGTTTATTCGAATTGATTGAATATGCCACTCCATCAATCCATCAGTTTTATGTAACTGATTTTTTTCTACTAGCTGAGGGAGCTGGCCCAATAAAGTATATCTGAACCAAAAACTCAGAAAACCTCTCTTTTATTGTTCTACTAAACCCCATTTTTATTAACCTGCTGTCTATTACATAAAGTTTTGAATACAGAATTCTCTCTCTCTGCACTATCCCAGCTATGTAAAGCGGGTAAAGTTTTTCAGAAGTATTTCATCTTTATTTTAAAATAGATGGTCAAAGTTGAAGAATTAATATATAATATGTAATTACATACATTGTTTACTTGTAATATGTTTAGAATCAATGTCCATTACTACCTCAGACACATTCTACTTTAGTTACAATAAGAATACATTATACATGCATACCCAATGAACTGCAGTAAAGAAAACAATACATCCTTCTTAAATCCCATGAGTTGGATATATGTCATTATTCTGATTTATGGATATCTGGCATAATTAGAGTGAAAATGCTGCCCTATCTTGATGAATTTTCCTTTTCTACAATTGTAAAAGATTCACAGTTCAAGTATTTAAAAATTTAATGATGCTGAGAAGGCTTGTTATAGTATAGCAGAATTATAGGAGTGTTTTATGAACAAAACGGTCAAAATGGTTTTAAATCAACCTGACAAAGTCAACTGGGACCCTGATGCCCCTTTCTGAATGAATTAATTATCAAGTGTTTAAAGATTCGAGGAGCTGAACAGAATTTTGAACTTCGACTATCCTCTCATAACTGATAAAGGTGAGCATGGGTATAATACAAATAGAAAAGCCTGTTGTGTTGAATATTAACACATCACTAGGGTGTAACTTATCTTTCCTCTTCGATTTTCTCTAGCTGGTAATAGTATCATTTGTGATTTTTTTTTTTTAGTTAGCAAAGGCAAACAAGTGGGTACTTATTACAGAAGTGCAGTCATACTTTTTCTTTTAATTAGCTTATAACATTATAGTGCACAGGGTTAATTACACATAAGTTGAAGTGCATTAAATTTAACAATAATTTTCAGATAATGATTTATAAGGGGGTACCTAGTGTTAAATTGTAAGATTATGTGCAAGCCATAAGTTTCACATCTTTATATATCTGCAGGACAACTTCTGTTTAGGTATGTGATTTTTCTATATGGTGGTATATGGTTTACAAGGTTTATCTATCCATTAATAGGGGCATATTTATTATAGTGTAAACCAACATCACCTGTGATGTGGCCCATAGCAACCAATCAAATTTTTGCTTTTGTTTTCTAACTTGTAGGCGACGATTCAAATCGAGCTAATTGGTTGCTATGGGCAACCACTGCTGCGGTGATGTTGGCTTACACACTATAAGCCACCGTGGGATCTGTATATATCTGTTAATAAATCTGTTAATATAAATTTAATAATTTGTTTCCAGCAGTTAACAAGTGACTAGGGCAACTAGACACCTTGGTGGAAGTATTAGAGGACAGACTGATGTAAGTTTTGTATAATGTGCTCTTTTGTTTATGGAGAGACATTTCATGGAGCCTTGCACTCCACTCCACTTCTCTTGCCAAAGTAATCCTTAAATAGCATATTAAAATAATTCTAAAAAAAAACACATCATGAAATCATAATGGCAGGAGAAATGCATATTTGAAAATTGCTATTTCAGATTCAACATATTCAACAAATCAAATTCAATATATTTGTGCACCTATTTTCTTCACAAACATCTAAGCAACATGAATTTGATAGTCAACTCGTTTAATTTACAGTGGTTACTTTATTTGTAGAAAAAAAACAAACCAAAATGAGAGGCAAGGTTCGATGTTGCCCATGTGCCTATTTGGTCTATATTTCTTGCCCATTCACACACTACTCAGAAATCTGGTGCAACTACTTCTTCCCAGAAAATTAACCTTACACGTAAGGGCAAGAAAACTGACCAATTGTTTCACAGAAATTTTTCGCCTCCATGCATGGATTAGAGTCTCAAAATGGCAGACACTGATGCTACAGATATGGAGTCATATCTGCACTACACTGAAGCACATAATCCTACCACCTGTGCCAATAACCTGGACCTCCAAAGCTTGATCTCCGCTCTTCCACCAAAAGAGAACCACAGCTGCTGTCAGACATTAAGGAGAGTCAGCAACAAGAGATTTGGATTCTTAAAACAAAATACAGGTACAAACCAGAAAGCTCCACTATCTAGAGAACTGATATTGTAATCTCAGGCCGTTACCCTGAATTAAACCTGACTCACCATGCAAGCATGGCATTTAATCTACTTTATTCCATTGCTGGAAGATGCTAAAAATAAAAACCGATGCTGTAATCTTTGTATCTGTGGTGTCATCTAACACAGAACTGTGAAAATCTATTTAACCAGCTGCTAGACCAGGACAAAGGCACAGAACTGCTGATCGACAGGTTACATAAAGTGACATAAAGTGTGCACTTTACAACTTTACCACAAAGGAGAGGATACTCCACAAAGCCCGAGTAATTAAAGCTGTCCAACATATGACAAAACTGAAAATCTTGAGAAAGCTTGAGAAAGGGTCCGGAGGGTCCCGAAACGTTGCTCTTTGCTTGTTTAAATGTACTTGGGCAAATAAAATACAATTTTTTCACGGCTTGCATCTTCAGTGTGCTACTGGATTTTTTTGCTGTTGGATATTGACCCCCATGCAAGGTGAGGTTCTTCCAGTATTTGCACCTGATACCCGTTTGGGTAAGTTAACAGAGGGTTGAGCTCCCCAATACTGCTATTGTTAAACTGAAAATCAGGACATGGCCGGTTCAACAGTGCTTCAATGCAGACTTCAATGTAGTGCAACCCTTATGGCCTTATTTATCAGTTTTTGAGTTTGTTTTTCTAAATCGAATAAACTCGCATATTGAGAGTTTTAGAATATGGCTTGACTTTGTCTATGACAACTCCCCTTGACTATAGATTTCTATAGAAACTCGCAAACTTTTAAATTACGAATTTTTACATTTGAGTTTTCT
Organism: Xenopus tropicalis; assembly: GCF_000004195.4. Lineage (NCBI taxonomy): Eukaryota > Metazoa > Chordata > Amphibia > Anura > Pipidae > Xenopus > Xenopus tropicalis. The sequence goes on from NC_030680.2 coordinate 41,547,319, forward strand.
TGTTTTTTGCACTTAATAAATACCAACCATAACTCAAAGTCAAGTTTTTTTAAGAGCAAAAAAACTTGAATCATTATTCTAATGGGCCTCCCAGAACAACATGCCCAAGGATTAAGACTGCCCAGCTCCACTTGCAGACCCAGATACACGTAGATCTACATCCACAGACCCTGCCTGAAAAATGGCAAGGTGACAACTATATCATCCTGAATTCTACATTGCTCTTTTCTGCACACTTTCATGCATTTGTGGAGGGTTCAAGTAGCACTGACTGTGCCTCACTGAACATGCTCATTCTATAAAGTTTGAAGTCATTTAACTCTTTTAGATGCCTTGCTTTTCAGGCCTCTCCTTGCGGCCTGCACTATTTCTAGTTGGTTACCCATATTTTTCTTCCTTTTTTTCCCTCACTGTCTTTTTTTTTTTGAAACCTCAATTTTAAGTTTAAATCTTGTTCAGATTATTGCATTATTGTCCCAGGCAGGACTTATACACCTGTCCTATGCATTTCTTGCACTTCATTATTCAAATTTTGAGGTCACCATTGAAAGTGGATATTTCTACTGTAAACATTACCTGAACTTTATTATTATTTCAGTTTCCCAATATAGCCACTGATTACAAATAATCAAAGTTTTTCATAACCTGTGACCACTTTATTTAACGCGCTCCAGAGGTCATTACCGGTGTATACTTTGGACTGGATTCATACCATCACCCAATGTTGCATCATAGCCCTGGTGAGCCCTCTCCAATCCTAATGGTTATTACTAGGCTGTATCTGACCAACTCGTTCTAATATTTTGTTACATATCAAACTTTTCTTTTTTGGGGGATTTTTATATATTTTGATTGTATAGCTGTGCATTGAGCTTTCTAACTATTGCTAGGTTCCAGATGCTTTTCCCAGAATATGTTTTACAAACTATTTGGCATTTAATTGTCAGTGACATTATTGGTCCTCCTCTCTATCAAGAAAGCAACTTCCTAATCACTACATATATATTACTTACTTTAACTTATTAAACTTTAATATGCCTCGACAATTTCATTGCAGAAAGCTGCTCCCTAAATGCGATGCTACAACCAGAGTTTTTGTATTAATAGTCTTATTGCTTCTTCACAGAAGGTCATCACCTAAATGCTGTCTTAAGCTGGCCATACATGCACCGATAATTGCAGGAAGCTGCTGATATCAGTCGACTCACCGATCGGGCCAGGTTAAAAGATTTTGATCGGTCGCCATAGAAGGCGCCTCTCCAAAATCTGCCTTCAGTGCTGAATCGGCAGAAGGAGGTAGAAATCCTATTGTTTCTACCTCCTTATCTGCCGTTTCAGCCCTGAACGGTTTGTGGCTGATTGTACGATCTTTTTTGCGACCGATGGTCGCCACGTCGCCACGTGTGTGGCCACCTTTAGAACCAAGTTATTTTAGGATAAGGTTTTACGATAAAACTCTGACTGCCTTTTTATAGAAGGTTGTTTTTATATGATGGTTCACAACCAAAAATGTTTACAATACTTTATGTTAAAGTTGTATCTGGTTATTGTATAGGCTAATGGGCTATAAGATTATATTTCTGTGTGATATATTTACTCCACCTGCTGCTTACAATATATTGTCTTAGGCCCCAAGGCATTACTACAAGGAAACCTACTTTTTTTTATTACTCACTCTATTCCTGTTCTCAACAGTCTAATAACCCAATCTAGCTAAAGTTATTAAAATTGACAGCCCTTAATATATAGCTATCACCTCAAATAATGCAAGCATCCTCAAAAATGTTCCCTATAAATGGTATCCACATTACTTAACATACCTGGGAGTGAAGATCTCTAAAGATTAAGAGGAATGGACATCCAAGTTAAAAGATTTTCAAATCAATATAAAGAAAGATCTTGAATGCTGGCTTCAAATACACAGTATGAAGGTAATCAAGACAAAAGTCCTTCTCTGTATATATTTTTCAGACTCTCCCCTACAAAGTCTTTATTAGTTTCTCTCTATCTAGAATTGCACGATTTATATGGCAAGGCAAAAAATCTAGACGGAGCTATAAAATTCTAATAAGAGATAAGACACATGGAAGAGTCACCTTACCCAACTGCCATACAGATGGATCAGATTTTTAGACCACTCACTTCTCACCCATACATTCTCAATCTGGGAAAATGCCATTTACAATATAAACTCATTCATTACACTTCTTCCCTCCTGCAACTGATAAATAATCCTGCCTTACCTGCAGGTATGACCAAACACTACCTTTTTCATTGGCTGCTTGAAGGTAACTTGCACCTGATCCACTTAACAGAAAAAGTAAACTTTATTGATATACACAAAATCCAATCACTTAAACCTTTTTCACACATGGATCATTTCAAGTTTGCTCAAATGTAACATTCCACAGACTGGGAGGACCTTCTATCCTAGGCCATGCATTGACTTTCTTTGAAATTCTATGCGCACTGGAACTTCATTCCACTGGAACTGTCATTTTCTGCATATATAAGTCACTACGCCAAATCCACGTATACAACATACCTTCATACACTGAATCATGATCCAAAGACCTGGATATTCAGCTCCAGAAGGAACAGACTGGCAAACTGCTAAAGAAACTCCATAAAAGTTCCAGATGCTGCAGAGTGCAAGAATTAAACGATATAAAATAGTCTCAGGTTGGTATTACACCCCTTCTAAATGAAACTAAAGCATTTAAGTTACCCGAGACAGCTGAAACTTTCATCATGTACAAAAAAGCCTATAAAGTATGGAAAAAGCTATTAGGCAAGCTAAAATAGAAATAGGAAAGGGTATTCAGCAAGGAGTAAAAGGAATCCAGTTATTTTTAAAAATGTTAACAGAAAAAAAAAATGATGCAAGAAGGGGTGGGACCCTAATTATTACAGGGGGTCGGCTGATAAAAAACAGGGAAAAAAAACAGAAATTCTGCTATTTTTCATCTGTCTATATAACTGAGAAACCAGCTAATAAAAGCTTCATTTTTAATAGACCCAATTCTAGTAATACAACTACTGACACATGAGTCACTTAGGAGGAAATTCAAAAGATACTTGAATATGTAAAGGTAAAGAAAGGTCTGGAACCAAATGTATTCATCCCAGGGTACTAAACGAGCTTAGCTGTGTGACTGCCAACCCTCTTTACTTATTGTTTCAGGATTCATTGAGGTCTGGCCTGGTGCTGGGAGACTGGCAAATTGCTAATGTGGTGCCGCTATTCAAAAAGGGATTCTGTATTCAGCCTAAAAACAATAGGCCTGTTAGTCTGAAATAAGTGTTAGGAAAGCTTTTGGAAGGGATAATAAGGATACTTGAATACATTTCAGATCACAATACTATGAGTTTGTGACAGCATAGTTTTATGTGTAATAGATCTTGTCAGACTAATTTAATTGCCTTTTATGAGGAGGTGAGCAAGAACCTTGACTACTACTTGGGATGGCAGTCATCTACTTGGACTTTACTAAATCATTTGATACAGTACAGTACAAAAATTAATAATAAAATTGAGGAATATTGGCCTAGAACATAAGATTTGTACTTAGATAGAGAACTGGCTGAAGGATAGAGTACAAAGAGTGGTGGTAAATGAAACATTTTCTAATTGGACCAGTGTTGTTAGTGGAGTACCGCAGGGGTCAGTCCTTGGTCCTTTGCTTTATAACTTGTTTAAAATAGTAATGTTTCTAATTATGCAATACTATAAGTTCCATGAAGGATGCTGCCACTTTTAAGAGAAATTTGACAAAATTGGAAAACAGGGCAGCAAAAAGGAAAATTAGGTTTAACGTTGAAAAAAGCAAATTTATGCATTTTGGTACAACTAAAATAAATGGTAGGGATGCCCCAAATCCAGGATTCAGCCAAGAGCCTTTTTCAGCAGAATTCGGGCAAATCTAATCAGAATCCTTCACATGACTTTTCTTCACATAAACACGGAAGGTGAACATTTTTTTCTCTTTGAACCTTCTGTATTCTGATTTGGTTCGGTATTTGGACAAATATTTCACATTCCTATTCCTAGTTTAATTCCAGGCATTCTATGGCTACTACATCAAACAGAGTACTGTCCTGCATAAAAAGGGAATTAACTCAAGGGATGAAAACATACTTTTGCCTCTTTGTAGGTTTCTGGTAAGACCTCATATTGAGTATGCAGTGCAGTTTTGGGCTTTAGTTCTCAAGAAGGATATTAATGATCTGAAGACGTGTATGTGTATGTGAGTGTATAGATTGGTTAGTGTGGGTTGTGTGCTGGGTTTGCTCGGATGGGTTGAACTTGATGGACAATGGTCTTTTTTCAACCCTATGTAACTATGTAACTATGTAACTAAACTAGTAAAGGCGATGGAAGATTGAAATCAGGTTAGACTGTCAAGGTTGGGGTTGTTTTTATTAGAAAAAAAAGGCAATTGCAGACGGACATGATTAACCTGTACAAGTACATTAGAGGGGATTATAAACAGATAAAAGATGTTTTTTTTCCCCATAAAAACAATCAGTACACCAGAAGCCACTCCTTTAGATAAGAGAAACAGAACTTTCATTTGAAACAGTGTAGGTAGTTATTCACAGGTGAAATGCCCTTCCAAGTGACGTTGTGATGGCAGATTCTGTTAATACCTTTAAAAATGGTTCTTGAACAAGCATAATATCCAAGGCTATTGTGATACGAAAATCTACAATTATTATTTATGTTGGAATAAATAGTTTATATATGTGAATGCATAGATAGGTTGGTATTGGTCTGTGTGTGTGTGCTGGGGTTCACTTAGAAGGGTTGAACTATATGGACTTTGGTACCACTGGCTTTCTTTCAAAGAAACAATTATTATAAGCAAACAAAGTTGTAAAGAGGGCAAAATTGTACCCCCCAGCCCTATTCTCCCCTTCACCACTCCCCTTCCTCTCAGTCTACTATTTAGTAGTCACAGTTGGAATATATGTTTATGATAATATTTTAGGATGCTTTTTGGAAATTTATATTGCACTGTAAACTTTGTAAATTGTATAAAAAGTATAAGAATTATCAAAAATAATATAATAATAAAAAATCAGATCATGTAATGTAAATAAAAGGTAATAAAAGTGCACCTACTAATAGAAAACAAATTGATTGGAACAGTACACTACAACTTAGGCAATTAATGCAAACATCTGACTGGTTGCTTCTGGTAACTGCACAGCTATAACTTACTACCTATAACTGTAAACCAGCCTCACAATATTTATAAAATTTGCACCAGCTCTTATACTCTATAACACATAATCAGGGGGTAGCATTTGCTGGACAGCTGTATGAAAGGGAAGAAAACATCTGATTGCTTTGTGTTTTTAGATCTGGTAGACTTTTTTAACATCTTAACTCTTAAGTAGGTTTTTTTTAAGTTCACAGTACCAAATAAACACTTCTCCTTGTAGTAGCAGCATACATTATAAGTAGCAAACTTTTACCACACTTACCGGTTTTAAATCTTTTCTGACAGGTATGATGCAGTCATCGCTGTCGGATTCTGTGGATTCATTTCCATCAGTTGTCTGTTTTCCATCGTGATCGGATGTATCTGACAAAAAGGAGAAAACTGTACTAAATCCTACTTAACTTTTAGTTCTTCTAGAGAAAGATAAAATCCCCTCATCTGAAGCCATCGCCAGTTTTCCTTAAAGGGGGGAAAAAGTGCTTTGGCAGTTCACCAGATGCAGAACCAATTTTATACTACAGGTATGGAGTTCCTTATCCTGTTATTCTAAAACCTGAATTCTGGTGTCCGAAAAAGCTCTAAATGATTTTAAAAATGATTTCCTTTCTCTCTGTAGTAATATAACATCGTATACCGCCCTTAAAGGTAACTTAACTGCTTGAATCCATATCGGAAACAAAACAAACCTACTGTGTTTATATCATGTTTAAATGTTGTACGCAGAATTAATTAAAGGTATGGTTATTGAAATTATGGAAAGATCCATTATCCAGAAAACCCCAAGGTCCCAAGCTTTCACATAATAAGTCTATAAATTCTTTTTTTGTTAACTTTGTATTTTATTACTTGCAGGAAATGCATAAAGCATCTTAAACAAATGCCTGAGACAGTAGACCTGATACTACCTCCTCACTGCATTTACATGCAATGTGTATATCCTTCAGAATGATCTACTACTTACCTAAAAAAGTGCCTTTTCTTGAGTGTAAACCAATCACAGCTAGGGCTTCTTTTTTTCTAACTGACTGACTGTCTATCTCATGCTTACCCCATCTCAAAGTTATGGATGTATTCTAAATTGTTATTACATTTCTTCATTCTCAAGTTGTTGGATCCCTGGATAAGGTACTTTCAAATTCAACATTTCATAAAGGGGCAGGACCCCGTTTATAGGCAACAGGCCAGGCAAAACCATGTTTTGGAAATCTGTGTCTGCCTTTGTTAGGGACTATTATTAGATATACCATTACCCAAGGTCACTTGCAGAGGAACATTGGTACTTATTTAAGAAAGCTGGACAGATTTGCATCTGCCCAGAAACATGTTGCAATTAATAAGATTAGCTTTGTTCAGCCAGTTAGTAGAACAATAAACGTAAAACTGATGATTGGTCATCATGGGTTATTACTTAGGCCAAAAGTACCCACTGTTAGTAAATTAGCCCAACTGTGTTTCTAACAACAACAACCGTCGCACATCCCCTGTATTATTTCTGCACCTGAAGCCAGAATTCTATAAATTAATAGAAAGTCCTACCTTCTCCATCCAAATCTTCAGTTACATCTTCAGAGGAGTCATAATTTTGTGATTCAACCTGTCCTTCTGAAAGTTGTGATAACTCTTCATTTTCTGCCAGACTTTCATTTACTGCTCTTTCATGCTGAACATCATCTTCTAATTTAACCTGGGCTACCTTTAAGAAAATAAGGAAGAAGTAAATACATGTTATGTAAATACATAATGCTTGAAGTATTAGTAAGGAAACACAATATTTGTTGTTATTTTTTTTTTTTTTTCAGTTTAAAAGGGACAAAATTGGAATGTTTAAAGTATGGTAGCACTATGAAAAAAGCATAACTCTTATATTTAGAATGCTGGTATTTTCAAACTGAAATTTACAGTTTTATTTGAATATGGTTGTGCATTTTAAACCATTGGGATATACAGCCATAAAAACTAATTAGGAAGGATTTGTATCACTGGAACACCAACATTCAAGTGTGTAAAATGTGTGTAATATATACAGTATACGTGGATTATCCATGCATCTGTCTTCTGCCTCTTGCATTTGAACCTTGGATTTGCTGGTCATTAGTTTAACTACTAATTCTGCTCTAGGAAGACAAGCTTCTGATTTTCGAGCAATCCTAACATATAACTTAAATGAAGCACTGATCCATCCTGGTTCCACACAGCTATTAGTATTTACAGTAGTTGTTCATCCAGTGCTGATGAAGTAATGAAAACCTTATATAGTTATTCAGGAGGGAACTCACATTAAACCCACTGACATGAAAAACTAAAATAACCACAGTTTCTTCCCAAAAAGCCTCATGTGTTTTTTGCCCATAGGCACTTAACCGTAGGCTCAAGGTGAAAACATCAGTGGACCCATAGCAGATAATGACAACCACCAATATATGTTTTGTATTAAGGATTTGAGATTTGCATATGCAGTTGATAATGCCCTGCATCAAATGGCTTTATTTTGTAGAGCAGGCGAACAGTTAAAATGCTGATAATTAGAATTTGGATGGGCAACTAACTAGGCAATGAGCAGAGGCAGGGATCGAGTGGCCTCTGGGGCGCGATTGTCCAGGGGCCCCATAGGAAGCACCAGGCATATGACCCGCATCTGAGCAGAGCTGTGTGCATATTCTACAAGCAAGCCTTCCTCCTTTAGATGGATTTTCAGGTTAGTGTCAAATACACACACAAACACACACTTACTGCACTAATAAACACATACATTTACACTTACACACACATGTACAGTTTTGGGGGATCAGGGGGCTTACACACACATGCACATAACATGCATTTTAGTGCCATTGCGAATGGCATATTCGCTAACCGCATTGTGGAATACCTTTTGTATGGAATTTCAGAGATTATATCACAATTTTGGTGATTTTGGTGCATATTTATTGCATTTTTAGTTCTGCATACGTGTGGTTTGCTTGTTCCGGTCTGTAAAACTCATGCGGCTAAGCTAAAATATTCAAACTGTCTGACTAAATGACTAAATGAATTTTTGTGATATAATTGCATTCTGCATTATTTTTTGTTACTTCTTTGTGCCCATGGAAATTTTGTCTGCTATATATCGATTTGGGTGCCTCTGCATGACAAACAGTTCAGGAAATCTATGCATACTGGGCATCAAATTGTTTAGTAGACCCCAGGCATTCATATTTAGAATGTTTTATGTTGGTACGTTACAAAATGTGGGCTATATAATGGGGTAAAATGCAAGCTTTGTGATGATTTTCAGAAATTTCATAAAAACCATTATGTTTAGTATAGCTTTATAGTTTGGTAGCTTGGAAAAGAAAGATGTATTTACCCATTTTTTTTGTCCAATTGTATAAGACAAGAAGCTGGACAGTGGGGATGCAGTAAATATAATCTATTTGGATTTTGCCAAAGCATTTGATACCGTTCCCCACAAACGACTGCTTTCTAAGCTAAGGTCTACTGGTCTTAGTGAAGTCGTTTGCACATGGATAGAAAACTGGCTACAGGATCGGGTACAGAGGGTGGTTGTTAATGGCACATTCTCTACTTGGAGTAAGGTTCTCAGTGGGGTCCCTCAGGGTTCTGTACTGGGTCCACTTTTGTTTAATTTGTTCATAAATGACTTAGGGGAGGGTATTACAAGTAATGTATCAGTGTTTGCAGATGACACAAAACTCTGCAGACCAGTCAATTCTATCCAGGATGTGACATCCCTGCAGCAGGATCTTGACCAACTGGCAATCTGGGCAGCTAAGTGGCAGATGAGATTTAATGTGGATAAATGTAAGGTCATGCACCTGGGATGTAAAAATATGCAAGCCCCGTATACCCTTAATGGGACTGCACTAGGCAAATCCATAATGGAGAAGGACCTTGGAGTCCTTGTAGATAATAAACTTGGCTGTAGCAAGCAATGCCAGGCAGCAGCTGCAAGGGCAAACAAGGTTTTGAGCTGTATTAAAAGGGGTATAGATTCACGGGAGGAGGGGGTTATTCTTCCCCTTTACAGAGCGCTGGTAAGGCCCCATCTAGAATATGCTGTTCAGTTTTGGTCTCCAGTGCTCAAACGGGACATTATTGAGTTAGAGAGGGTCCAGAGAAGGGCAACTAAGCTGGTAAAGGGTATGGAAGGCTCAGTTATGAAGAAATACTGGCCAAGTTGGGTCTGTTTACACTGGAGAAGAGGCGCTTAAGAGGTGACATGATAACTATGTATAAATATATAAAGGGATCATATAATAACCTTTCTAATGCTTTATTTACCAGTAGGTCCTTCCAACGGACACAAGGGCACCCACTTCGTTTAGAAGAAGGGAGGTTCCATTTAAATATTCGGAAAGGATTTTTTACAGTGAGAGCTGTGAAGTTGTGGAATTCCCTCCCGAATCAGTCGTGCTGGCTGATACATTATATAGCTTTAAGAAGGGGCTGGATGGATTCTTAGCAAGTGAGGGAATACAGGGTTATGGGAGATAGCTCTTAGTACTAGTTGATCCAGGGACTGGTCCGATTGCCATCTTGGAGTCAGGAAGGAATTTTTTCCCCTCTGCGGCAAATTAGAGAGGCTTCAGATGGGGTTTTTTGCCTTCCTCTGGATCAACTAGTAGTTAGGAAGGTTATATATAGGCATTATGGTTGAACTTGATGGACGTATGTCTTTTTTCAACCCAACTTACTATGTTACTATGTTACTATACTTTTGGAAAATATATGGGTTTCTAGGGTGTCCGTACTCTTAGGGGATCTTATGGCACATACTATATTGCAGCAGCCAGTGTGCTAGATGTGAAAATTATTATTATGTACTATATGTATACCACATAGTTTAGTAAATCTATACATACCAGGCATCAAACTATTCAGTAGGCCTGTGGCGTTACTATTTAGCATGTTTTATGTTGGTATATTATGAGGGTATAGAATGGGGTTTTTCAGAAATTACATAAGAATTGCTACATAGATATATTTACCAATTTTACATTCGGTAGATGTGTATTTTTTTTGAAAATATGAGGTTTTCAGGGGTCAACTTACTTATTTATTTCACACTTTTACCACACATAAACCAAGTGGTGCATATTTTTGTAGTAGAAATTTATGAAATGAAATATGTATGTACTAATTTCATTTTTGGAACGGACACAGATCTAGGGCCCCGGTTACACAGCACTGGTTTAATCACAATAACCAACACCATCAAAATAAAGCATAAAAAATTTTTTTTTTAAAGTGTAATTATCCAGCAACACCAACGTGTGCAGAAATAAATGTCTAGAACTGTATCACTGATCCTATTTGTGCACATATACATAGTACGTACCTCTGAAATATTTAGGATATTGATATGGCTTTTCTGACTTCTTGAGCTTTCTTCCTGAACTGTCTGGTCAATAAGATTCTGAAACCAAACATTTAATAGTGCCAACAGTCATTCATTTGTACTTGAAAGTATATTTAAAATAAATTAAGATGGATAAAAGTACAGATAATAGTAACAATATAGAACAGGGCCCCCAACCATTTTTAACTGTGAGCAACATTTAACTATAACAAAAAGTTGGTGAGCAACACAAGCATGGAAAAAATGCCCAATAAGGGCTATGATTGGTTATATGGTAGCCCAATATGGACTGGCAGACTACAGGAGGCTCTGTTTTGGCAGTATACATGGCCTTTATGCCTCCAAAACAGAAAAAAGAGAACCTGTTTTGAGTCCACTGGCACCAATTCAAAACTGTATGACCAGGAGACCTAAGACTACGAGTGGACTGAAATCATACATTTCCACTCTACAGGGCAGATCAAAAGATGCCCTTCTAGAGTCATATACCTCATAGTGCCTTCTACTCCCTCAGGGTGCCATGTAGGTGGAACAAACTGAGGCAATTGAAGTGAAGTAATAGTGGATGTGGTGACAATAATGGAATGTGTATGACACTATCACCGCATATTTCAAGCTGTCCTGTAAAGTAGAAATGTATGCTTTTAGTCAACTTGAAGCCCACATTCTTCAGGCCATATGGGCTTGCTTTAGTGCCAGTAAAACACATAATTTATTGCTTGATTTGAACTAAGGGGATCCCAGTTAGCCTAAAGGTCAATGGTTAGATGGATATAACATCTGAAGGAAGAAACTCTTAATAATTGAAAGTTATTGGATGTATCAACCTCCCAAGGGGTTAAACAAATGTATACAGGCACACACTTTTTAAAATCTCAGTTGGTTATATTTACATTTATGATGCATTTGGGCAGCATTGTAGTGCAGTGGGAAATATTTGTACTTTGCAGTGCTGATGTCCTAAGTTTTATTTCAAAAATAGGATTGAAGACATTACCACAGCAAGGAATTATTTTTGTATGCCTTCATTGTCTGCTTTCCTCTGATGCATATATTCCATTGTTAATAGCAATGTAATATATCTGGATAGCTTTGGCTCACATTTCAAAAACTGCAGGAATACGTTTCTGGAACAGACATGCACTTACCAAAAATAAATTAATTCATAAACTTCAGTCATCAATGTGACAAGCCTTCTTAAAACACAAAAAATCTAAGTCACAGATCTATGGGACTTGTGGGGGGGAAGAACTGATGGTGAGTTAGGTCCTATTTGCTCTGCTATATATACCTGACCAGTTTTAAGGTCATTTAGAGTGAGATTTGAAAAACTTATTTGAAGCCAAAACATTTTATGGAACTATAGCTGAATGAACACTACATAGATGTTTTTTCTATTTCTGTGTGGTTGTTATTAGCTACAGGGTGGCCCTGACTAAAGGCTACACCTGCAACGTTGGAGGAGTGAAAAGAAGTCCAACACCAGTGCACCAAGCCCTCACCTATTTTGCTGCTGTGGGTGTACTTTTTTCATACGACTGAATATTTTCAATTGCAACAACATTACTTAATTCAATCGCAACTTACCAGGCTTTCTGAATTGGTATCAACAAATGAAACTTTTTTGTCTGCAATGCCTTTTTGCCTTGGTTTTGGCTTGGGTACCTATAAAGACAGCAAAATCAATACTACTTCATAAAAGTCCCTCTGTTTATGTAAACGTAAATTGAACTATATATTCAGTAAAAATAAAAAATTACTATACATGAATTGATTAGAACAAAAAGACAACCACAGCCTTTAACAGGGGCATACAGAACAAGAATTGTACTACTTAAGGAAGGGCATTTGAAACAGCAACAGCAAAGTCTCAATTATGACATGGTGGTGGCTAATTTAAACCCTCAGATGCTTCATGCACTGGCTTTTTCCGCTTTTGTGTCAATATCCACCACGCGTGAGGGTTAGAAATTATTTAAATACCCAATAGGTATAAAAGGGTCCCGTATATGTACTGTTAAGTAAACATGTAGTAAGTCTACTGTGTAAACCAGGTACATTTGGATGGACATTTTGATGGACTTTTTTTTCAACCCAACTTTACTATGTACCTATGGGAAAGTAGAATCAAATCATGAATAATGCTATATATTTAGTTACCTATTTGTTGAATGAAAATTATGGCTTTAAAATACTACCCTACTTTGATTTCTGTCTTTTTTCCAGCCTTCCCGTTATTGCTTTCACATTTTTTGTTTATGTCCTGATCTTTTTATATTGTATTTATCTCTTTCAGTGCAAAAGTGAAAATGAGTATGTGCAATTCAACACTGGAAAATTCAAACTTAAAGTCTGTAATATTTTTTATGTTAAACAAAATACATGTAATGTGTCTTGATCTGGCCCAGTGACCCCTGTGTGTCCACATGGGTGCCGTTGTAACCCTGTGAATTGTGATGTCACTGAATTCAAATATTAAGAGGCCCTACTGACACCAAAGTGTTGCTCAGTTGTAAGTCGGCCTTGTATTTATTTCCAGGGTGCATTTCTACTTCTTTGCCCTTAATAGTCCAGCCACACACTAGCATAAAAAAGAATCTTCTAAACTTGGAAAACTTGTATTGGTTGCACATACAGATGATTAGAAGGCGCAGAATGCTCACTTCAGACATGTAACTTGCTTGCCATATTTTTTTCCAGGACTTGAGCCTCTGGCTAATGCTCAAGATCCTTTGCCACCCCCACATTACTGCCATAGGAACCTTAGACGCCACCATTTTCCTTCTATTGTCATGACCCTCAGGTGTCATCTACCAAGTGCCTCTTTGAAATCAAACTCTAGCAGTCATTGCTGTGTGTTCCAAGGTAACTTACATAATATTTTTTGGCCTTTGCATTTCCTCTCTGGAAAAACACTGATCTTCTTGTTTGCAATGCCAATACCTTACTTGACATGTTTTGCACACTTTTCACAACCCATATGATTGTCCCATAGGTGTAGACAAGCAAGCCATCTACGAAAATTTTAAAGGGGACATAATCTCTCATGACTAACTGCAGTACCAAGCTGCCTTAAAGTTAGTATGGATAAGCAAGAGCCTTCCATAAGAAACCACTCAGTGAATACCACATTCTTCCCTTAAGGGTTTTATGATTATTTAGTACAAATACCAGCTTCAAGTTAGATCAGGAGTACCCAATCCATCTGACAGAGAGACACATAAAATCCTGCTGTACAGGATGGAAAGAGCTCCATTCTTCTGACAGTTAGAAAAGCCACAAAATGTCAAAAGTTGTACTTTAAATATTTTCTTTAATTTGTCTGAAGCATTAATGTCTCCTTTAAAAAATAATATCCCTCATGATTTGTAAGGTATACTATCACTTTGCCCTAAATTAGGGATGCCCGGAATCCAAGATTCGGTCTTTCTCAGCAGGATTTCAACACTGAGATTTAGCCCTTCCAAAACCCAGTTAGGATTCGTTGTAATCCTTTACAAATGATTCAGGGGTTCGGCTGAATCCAAAAAAGTGGATTTGGTGCATCCATACTCTAAATCTAACTATTCTGTTTTCCACATTTTCATTTATTTCAGAGTGCTGATCTAGTCTGGTTATTTCACTGCATCTTGGAGCAATGAGATAAATCTGTTTCTGGGCATGTGTCCTGGATTATCAGTTTCCTGCCAACAGTATATTTAAAAAATATTTTTGCTGAATGCTGCAAAAACATGAGGATATGCTCGTTTAGAATTGAAAGTAAAGAAAGAACAATGTGTAGGACATATGTGGCAATATCCTCCAAAATAACACTCTGTGAGTTCCATTTGCTGACAATAACTCTTTACATCACAGTAGAAACTGATTGCACATGCGTTTACTCAGGTATATTTCATTATTCTAAAAGCAGCACTGACCTAATGGGACAGCCTGCAGGCCAAATCTTGTGTTGCTAAATATGGGCACTGTGTCCTTCTGAAATGTTTTGGAAACACCTTACTGTACATATGATATGTACTGACTGTCTGTGCTCCTAAGCAAGCGTTATTTGTAAGTCCTGTTCCCATTTTATCATATATGGGTGTTTGTAGTTCTGCGGCATTGTAAGTAAAAAGCGGTACCCTTTTACCTTTTATCCTTCCTTCCAAGCTACATTATTGTTCCACTTTAGTTTTTTGCTGCAATGTTTTGTATTATGGTATGTGTTTGCTTAAAAAATGCATGAGTTGCATATTAGTAAAATGTCCTTTATCTGAGATTTGAAATTTCCCCTGAACTTCTGGGAATGTCCTGTAGGTGTTGATTCAGTACAGATCTCATATTTTAATAATGCCACTATCAGTCCAATTTTGCAGCGGGGAGCCTTTAATCAACTGTGCTATACAGGCAATTGGTGTCATTCAGGAAGGAAATTTTCCAAGCTCTTCCTTTTTGTTCAAATTGTCCCAATTTGTAAGTGTAGTTTTAGTCACTGGAAGTATTTGTGGTGTCCGAGGCCTTTTTGTCTTTGAAAGCCATAGTAATTGGAGAAGAGTTGTATTTGGAAGAACACCTGTTCCAATGTCTACCCATTTTTTTAGATATACTATGTATTGTAACTGCTGTGTTAAGTAGTGCAGCTCTATAGTAATATTAAAGATTAAGTACCCTGAGACCTCCATTTGTAAGTAAGGCTCATATTTTACTTGAATTTATTTTACACCAAGAAGTTTGATAAAAATGCTCCAACTCAATCATGTTGGGAACTTATATGTGAGGGTTACTAAGTGAAAGTATTGTCATCTGCAAAAAATCCTATGGTCTGAGGGCCAACTTGATTTGGTATTCCTGTAATTTGCACAGGCTAATGGTTCAGCCATAAGAGCAAAGATAAGTGGAGATAAGGGGCAACCCTGTCTAGTTCCATTTGTAATGTAGAAGGTATTCA
Organism: Xenopus tropicalis; assembly: GCF_000004195.4. Classification (NCBI taxonomy): domain Eukaryota; kingdom Metazoa; phylum Chordata; class Amphibia; order Anura; family Pipidae; genus Xenopus; species Xenopus tropicalis. The sequence continues at coordinate 41,562,833 of NC_030680.2, forward strand.
ACAGGATCCCTGATGCATTAACCTTGGCTGAGTTGACGGTGAGTATAGAGTTAATACTGCTTTAATGAATTTGGTCCCTAATTTAAATTTCTTGAGGGTTTGCGCCATTTATCCCCACTGAATCCTGTCAAAAGCCTTTTCCTTGTCTAAAGACAACTGCAAGGCTGCACATTTTTGCTGTTTTATGATGTATGTATGTATGTATATGAGGGATATGAAATTTTCTAGTATTGTCTGGAGCCTGATGTCCAGGCATGAATCCAACCTGGTCTCTATTTATCAATGAGCGCAAAACTGTGTCTTTGTGCTAGAAGTTTTAAATCAGTGTTTAGTAAAGCTATGGGCCTAAAGTTCTGACATATGTCTAGTGCCTTTTCCGGTTTAGGTATAGTTGAAATATGGGCTTGCAAAAATTCCCTACCATCTCTCTATCTGCTTCTAGTTTGTGACTGTGTTTTGAGTTCTTTCTATTAGAATAAAAAGAATTTCTTAAAGGAGACGGAAAGGTAAAAACTAAGTAAGCTTTATCAGAAAGGTCTATGTAAATACAGCCATAAGCACAGTAATGCTGCACTGAGTCCTCTATCAAAAGAAACACAGGATTTCTTGTCTCTTTTTTTGTAAACTTGTTCCAGTGTCTGACTTCATCTCTCAGACGCATCCTTAATTCCCATGGCCAGAGTCTGCACAGTTCTCTCCTCTCTTCTGCTCCCCCCTCCCACCAGAATGATAAGAACTCCCTCCCCCCTCCCATAGGAATGTGTGATCTGAACTATGGCTAGACAGCAGGCAGGAAGCTACCTACAATGGCAGCTGCTATCTTAAGCAAACGGAGAAAGTTTCTAAAGCCGTTTACTCAGGTATGAGTACAATGGTTTCTGCAGAATAAATATATTGTTCTAGGTGGCAGTAATGTGGCACATCTATTGGCAGTAAAATGCCAAAATGAATTTCCTTCTCCTTTTAAGATTCAGTGCCAGTCAGTACTTACTACAGAATCTGGAAGTGATGCTTGTTGTTGAGGAATTTGTAATTCCTCCTCTTTGAGCAAACGGACTGGGATAGTTTTTTCTTTTGCCATTTCATCCACCACCAAGCCTGTTAAGATGGACGTCTTTGGAGGAAGATAAGTAGCATTCCACTTAAGTGTCACTTTTATTGTACCTGTGGAATGGCCATTTTTATCTGTCAGCTCAAACGTTCCTGAAAAAAGTTGAAGAAGTCAATTAGCAGCACATGTTAATCTCCCACAGACTAATATGGGATTCAAAAAACAATTTTAAGAACAACCATGCTACAAAGTGCATTAACAATGGTACACAAATTAGCTAATACATCTTTTTTTTGTTGACTGAGCTTTTGAGAAGTCCTACCTGAGATGCACCTGTCTTGAGCAAGGGAAAGTAGTGGCACCTGGGCTTTTCCAATATATTTATTAATTGAGTCATTGTCATCAAAGACAAAAAACACAAGGACTTCAGATTTCAGATACTGGTCTAGGCTAGAAGACATTGGCACTGGGAAGCACATGCAGTCTTCAAATTGTGGGCTATCGCTGTTCTGTATGATAGATGTGAAGTGGTCGGCAAAGCTGAAAAAAGTGTAGCCAACATAGGCACTTGGTTCTTGTGGACTCGATCTTGACTTCAGGTTGCTACAGCTTTTTATGGTGATGTATAACTTATTAAGGTTGTCATCTGCTGAAGTATAGAGGTGAGGCTCTGTAATAATGATTGACTAAGGAAGCCGCAATAAAAGACAAAACAGAAAAAATATATTTAAAATACAATATAATGAAATATGAAGTACAATTAAAGTATTCAACCACCATAAATGAAAGTAACTTATACATAGAGCTCACTCTAACGGTCCTGACAAACATAAAAATAACTTTTAGCTTTATAAAAACACATTTGATTTACAAAGGTTTGTCCCCTTGTATTCCAGTATGTTCCAACACACAATGGGATGATTATCCTACAGGGCTAAAGCCTAACAAAGATGTAGGCTAAGGCAAACATAGCCCTATAGTAGTAAATATCTGTGCCTCTGTAGATGCCCCCATAGTAACTCCCCAAAATCTCACAACAAAATGCATATAGAGAAAATGAAAAGTCACAATATAAACCTGATTAGTTATAAAATCAAACTCTCATTACACGGCAGCTCAGATAATAATAATAAATGAATAATAATTGAATACTAAATTACCGTATATATATCAATAATCATCGTTTCGATGATTTGCGATGGTCCCTAAGTTTAGCTTCTCAACAGCTGCTCAGACTGCTTTAAGCATGTAAGTGTCAATGATACACTCAACAAAAGCTGGTGACCCCCTGTGCAGAACTTGATCGTTACTGTTATATAGATTCTGGAACTTTAGACTGGTGCAGTAGTTTAGCCTATGAAATATGTAATTTCTATCCATAATATTGTTTAGGGTTTAGTTCTTCTTTAACCACATGTTATGGATCAATAATGTTATTAAAATGTTTATATCACACAACATAGTCTATAAGATTGTTAAATGTTAAAAAAAAATGTCCTGTACGAGTTTGGACAAACTGCAGTACGTGCTTGACCATATACATATGAATTTTTGTGCATATTAATATGTTGCATTATTGTCATTTGAAATTCATTGGCACTGTCAATGCAAACAACAAGACAAACACGCAATGGTACTCAGTATTTCTGAAGATCTACATTTCTTAATTAAGCAAACCTATTTAGAGCAGGAGTCTTGAAGAACAAAACTGAAAAAGTGAACTAGCCATTTAACTAAAATCATTTTACAGAAGTGTAGTAAAGAGTTAATAGTGATTTTCATTATATTAGTATATTTCAGATTTTTCTCTGTAAATACTTAAGCCTAATATAACCAGTAAAACGGAATAATCATCTTTTATTTATAAAGTACCAGCAAGAGTTACAACAGGATCAGAGGGCAAATCAAATTGCTAAATTCAGAAAAAAATCACTAGTGCACAGATATTTTTAGGGGTAAACTGTACAAATAAAATATTTACCTGATTGTTTCCTTTTGGTTCTCTAACATTAGATGTGATAAAGCCCAGGGCCTTGGCTCTCTCCTGATAGAGGCGTATTGCTTGCTCCATGGGTACACACAACCGGAACCAATAATCTACTGTTCCATAACTTTCAGTGTCACCTTGAACACCTAAAATTACAAGCATTAGATCTGTTAACTGCATTCTAGAGGCTTCTTCTATTGTGAAGGCATTTAGAATGTAAATAAATTTACTACTGACCAACCAACATTGATGTTGAAAATATACGGCCACTCTTTTCAAGGATTTCATGGAACCTCAGCTGACACAATGCCACAGTTTTGTAGTCAGTGCCCAAAGCAATATGTACTTCCAGTGATGCTGTGCTTTTCTGGATGTATTGCAGGAAAAGGTCATCTACTCGTATCCGATATTGAGAAGTGAAATCATAGACAGGTCGAAGACCTCGCACCACAGGTGTTGTTTGGAGCTCAAAGTCATAGAAAGCATATGTGCAAAAGGTAGCAGGTTCCTGGTCACCAAAAGTTTCTATTGCAGTTGGAGAAAATGCTATTTTGGAGATATGAATCTCTAACATATTCTCACCCCGTTCAAGGTGCACAGTCTCATCAAACTCATCTACTTCATCATCCTGTGTAATGTCAGTAGTAAGTTTGTATTGTTTTGTGCCATAAGCAATGTCCTTCAGCTGGGCTGAAAAAACAGACAAATACAACTGTATAAAGATGTCAATAAATATACAATAAAGGTAGACTTGAGAGGCAAATGCATTTTTTAATCAGAAATTTTAGCAATTTTGTTTAACGGACTTAAGGTGGCCATACACAGGCAGATTTAAGCTGCGATTTGGCCCCTTTAGGGCGAAGACACACGGGGCGATTAGTCTACGTGACTTTTTGAAAAGTCGCGGTGACTAATTGGGCACATAATTTGCTGCGGTGACGCAATTGTACTGTATGGGTGGAAAGACACCACAATTAGTCGCCGTGTTTAAGTTAATTAAAAGTCCTGGCAGCTAATTGCTCCATGTGTCTTCACCCTTAGACAGATAAGCTGCCAAATCAATCTATGTATGGGTCCCTCCCGTGGGCAAACCCAACTGATACCTGGACAAAACTCAGCCAGATGTCGATAGTGCAGGTTTGATTTTCGATCCAACTGCCTGCATATCAGCAATTACGGTCCAATCCTTGTCACAAAGGCCAAATGACTGAATCAGCCCAATATTTCCCACATCAAGGCTGACATATCAGTGCAAGATCTGCTCATTTGGCACCTTTGCTTAAAGAGCAGATCTTCATATGTATGGCCAGCTTCACATGGGAAGTTTACAAAAATGATCTTAGAATATGACTTAGGTAGAAGCAATTTTTGCATTTGATGTTATTGAGTTGCAAGTTGAGCCAGCAACTGCAAAGCAGACTGATAACAAGACAAGATTTAAATTTCGTTACTTATATTTCATATCAAGCCTTCTGTTCCTCAACATTAATCAAATGAATGCCTACTTGCTAGGACTAATGACACTAAATCAAATAGAAATCAGAAGGTGCTAAAATACTAAAAGCTCCTCTGCCTCAGGTTATCTTTGAAGGGATTCTGTCATGATTTGTATGGTGCACTTTTTATTTCTCAATTACACTCTTTACATAGCAAATAGTTCACTCTATTATTTAAAATTCTGTTCTTGAACCAACAAAGGTATTATTTTTAGTTGTAATATTGGTGTGTAGGCACCATCTTAGTGCATTGTGCCTGAGTCTGAGCTTTCAAAAGGAGCCAGAGCTACACATTACAACTGCTTTCATGTAAACTATTGTTTCTCCTCCTCCCATGTAACTGGAGGAGCCCCAAGCTGGACTTGGATGTCTTACTATTGAGTGCTATTCTGATATCCATTGGGAGCTTCTATCTTGCTACCTTCCCATTGGCTTAACTCCTGGTTATGACTTTTTAAACTATGTTGCAAAAGCTAGTCTGCTGCAGTAAGACAGGTCTGTCAATCTGCTGGCTTGTGTTACATTGTTTCAAAAGTCAGAGCCACCAGGCAAAGAACAGTAAAGGACAAACAAACTACTTTTAATAGCAATAAGATATACAGATTACTATTCCAAATTTATAATGAATGTACATTGCAAAGTTGCTTAGAATTATGTTTTTATGTCTTTAATTAGGCAAAAAAAATTTGGGGGGGGTTGACATTTCATTTAAGAATTGATTATATCCAAATGACATAGATGGGTTACGTTAAAAACAACATAGTCTATATTTTCCATGTCTCTGTTACTGAAAATAACAATTCCATGGTATTCACAAAATTACTAAAACCTTATTTTATTGCACACAAATTCAAGCAGGTGATTCTCCTTTACTATTAAAGTAAGCTCACCAAAAGTGAGTTCCAGCCTGCATTATAAGAAGTAAATATAACATTATATGACTAAACATGCACTAAATACAGCAAAATCACAAAATGAAAGCAAAGTCAAATTCTTCTTCCTGTCCCTAAGAGAAAGGTAAAAATGGTAGACTGCAGATTAGTTTTGATATTGTTTGTTGGGACCTAAAGTCATTTGTGACTTTTATTTTCAGATTTTGCCCTGTTAAGTGCAAGTAATTGAAACAATAGTCAAAAAGTTTGTTCAGCGCATGCCCAAGTCACTGAACTAATGTTGAAAGGGGTATGAAAAGGGGGGTATATATCTTCTAATACTATGCTCTACAATCTGTACCTGCTTCAGTAAAATGTCATTGTTTGTAGGTATAAATTTGTTATGTCTTGTGTTTATATCCCTAACTCTGCAAAGCACTGGTGCTATGTAAATTATAACAATAATAATATTATTATATAATGTCTGGGAGTTCTCTGACCAATGAATTGTATGGTACTTTGATGGTAACTGATAGTAGTTGCAAGGGGATTAACTTTCCTAACTGCTACTTGGTAAAAAAAACAAATCCATCTGAAATCTCTCTAATTTGCCACAGAGGGGGAAAATACTTCCTGACTTGATGGCAATTGGACCAATCCCTGGATCTACCTGTACTATGAGCTATCTCCCATAACCCTGTATTTCCTCCCTTGCTAAAAAGCCATCCAACTCCTTCTTGAAACTATCTAATGTATTTGCCAGTAAAGCTGATTCAGGGAGATAATTCCACAACTTCACAGCTCTCACAGTTTGAGAAAATCAGAAATAGAGGCTTGGCTAAAACTGAACTACTGAACTGAGGTACCTGAGGGTATATTCCATCTGGACCTGGTGCCTTCTTCACATTAATTTTGAGTAAACCTTTAGGTACCATGTCCTGCATCAACCACTGACTAGACAGAGATGAGCAAACAGTGAAGCTATTGGGTGGGTCTTGGGAATCTGGCTCCTTTATTGTACACACTGAAGAAAAGACCTGATTTAGCACATTTGCCTTTTCTGTATGTGTTATAACCATATTGTTACCATAATTTAAAAAAGTCACACTCTCCACCCACAAATTATAACTATTATTATAATTAATCATGATTTGTGGTTTCTTGTCTTTCAGCTCACACTCATAATATACTCCTAGGAACTCCTGATTCCACAGACCAATAGCCCCACTCTGCTCTCTGGCAGCCCCCTAAGGGCTCTTACATGTGTTTAAATTCATTATGAACATGGCAAAATGCAATAATTACATGTATATGCCTCGGCGAGTTTAAAATACTCTTCTTTGTTTAATTATATTTTAAACGTATGTCAAAGACACAAGAATGTGTATGTTGCAGGGTAAACCCCCCCCCCCCCAAAACTGGAATATGACTATGCTAAAACAAAGTTGTTTTTCTTTGTCACATGTCTTTAATGAAGTATCAATCACATTTACAAATAAGGGCCCATTTATATCCATAAGGGCAGTGGGCAAATTGCGATTCTCCCCACTTTCATTGAAAGTCAAAATGCACTCCTTGAGCTTTAAATTGTTGTACTTAGTGCTGTTAAGTCCTTCCTGCCTTTTGTTCTGAATCAGGAGCTGCTGCACCATGGCCATGGCCATTTGCAACAAAATGCAGTTGTGTCTATTTTGGCAAACTGGAAGCAACTGCAGTAGATGCAGTGAAAATGTGCCAAGGGAATTGCACGTTTGTATCTACAATGATGCCAAAATTCTGGGGGAAAAATGGTGCATTGCAGAAAAAAACCACGGCAAATGCACTTGAAATTGTACTTAGCTAACTGCACTTTTAACTGGACAGCTGTCACATTTAAAATCTTTGTGCCCCCTAGGCCAGGCCACCCCTCATCAAACACTTGCTACAACCCACCACTGCTGGCACCACCTCAGGAGCAGTGTTGCTACTTTACGTAAAAACAACATTGGTTATTTACACTGGTTCTGGTGGAGTGTGACACACACATATAATGGCACATCCACATCTGTTTAAAGTTTTACATATGCATGTGCACAGACTTACAGCCACAGGCATATAAACATGCAGTTGAGTTATAGTCTATATAAATATGGTATATACTTTCTTTGTATTGACTAGATAAAGTATTATTTCTTACATATTTTGGAGTATTGGTGTTTTATTCCCTAGTTTTTATACATGCTTGCAAACACACCTGACGTAGTCTGTCCTTAGACTGAGACTACCAGTAGAAAGGGGACTGAAATCAGAAGTGAGGCAGGTGAGGGGGATCCAGCATGAAATCTGGTTATTCTCTTTCCCTAAACTGACCAATCTGGATGAAAGCAAGAACAATGTACATCATAAGCTTAGTAAGGGTGGCATGGTATGTTCAGTTTTCCCTTTAGAGGTGACCAGTTAAGCTGAAATGCCAAAAGTTTTCTTGTGAACAGCATAGAGAGAGTAAGAGTTGGGATGTTTGGCCTGTCATTGGCTGATGCTAAACAAATTTGTTTAGAAATTGCAAACTAGTGCCCCAATGGAACCAAATATATTGTACAGAAATGTAATAGGTGGGCCAAGGACAAATGCTGCTTTCCCCATTTATTAATGCAGCTATGGTGCTGGCAGTATTATTGTTCCAATAAATATCTGGGTAACTGAAATTCCCCATTATTAAGATTTGCTCCAAACTTGCAGTCTCTTCATCTTACTTACATAAGGAGGTCTGTAGCATACTTCTACAATTAGGAGTCTTAAAACCTGTGAAAATTTCAGTCCATCAGGTTTCAGTCTATACATTTGCCTTTATAACTTTTTCCTTATAAACATGCTTTATATACAGACATATCCCTCCTCCTTTTCTATTTCCCCATGCCACTGAAACAAGGAATAGTCCTCTACATTTACTACCTAGTTGTGTGACTTCAGCCATATTTCAGAAATTACAATATGTTTTTTTATCCAGTGGTATTACCTCCAGCTTTCCTATTCTACCTGCCAAGTTTCTTGTATTAGTACACATACATTTCATAACGGTATGAGTTTTTATATTGTGGCTATAAACTTCTGGATCTCCCTGTCATGTAAGATATTCCTAACCAGCTCAAGTTCCCCTACTAGGCTTATATCTTTATCTAATGTATCTTCCACAGAATTTTTAATGCACCCTCACTGGGTTACACCCATCCTCCCACCCAAAACAGCAGACCGGTTCTCTTAAGACACAAACCCTCCTTATTACAACAATCACTTAGCTACGTATTGATCTCCATTAGTTCCCCTTGCCTCCCTAATGTAACATGTAACATAAGTAACCCCTCTTTTAATGTTTTTAAGGACTTCTTTTTCATTAACTTTATAATTGGTACAGATGTGAACCATGATTGCTGGGCAATTTTCAGACCCTTCCAAGAATCTGTTCACTTGCTCCATCACATGCTGAACCCTAGCATGAGGCTAGGATTGTGACATATTACCACACACCTTTCTAGTAAATAAATCCCCTACTTATCTGCCTTACCTTTCTAACACTCCTTCCCCTACCTTATCTAGATCAACTTTCCCCTAGGATTCTCTAAACGTAAACTTGCTACATACCTACCAATTCAGAGCTGTCATCTCCAACACCTTTAACTAAAATGGCAAGTCTGTTGTTGTGAAATAGGTTTGGACCAGCCACCCTGTTCTTCCAAGTATGGATTACCCCTATTAAACTTTGTTATAACGATCATCCTCTTTTACCTCAACTGTTCTATCTCCATCCTTCACTGGAGTGGTTCACAAACCCCTGCCAGTGGTTCTTTATCCTGTGTATGAGGATTTAATACACCATAACATATATTAAAATTAGTAACACATTACTTAGAAAAATTAACTTATGCTCATGCTCTTAATCAGTAAATGTTAAATAAGTGTATAACAAAAAGATTTTTATATGACAATCATCAAAATATACCTTCCAGTTTGCGAATTCGAGCAGCTCTAACATCCAAGGCATGAGCGTATTGCTCTAACTTGATTTCATAATCATGTTGGATACTTTCCACCTTCTTGGTTATCACTTCCACCTCAGTCTAAGAATGCAACATCATTAACAGATTATGCATTTTCCTGGTGTTCTTCTCTGCTTCAAAACTGGATACAATTTCACTATAAAAAATCTAACAGGTTTCTACTATGTACATTATGACTTGACATTCTATTGCAAAACTTTAAAGAGCAATAGCATATGACACAATTTTTCTGGTATTTAACCTGCTGCATCAAAATATTTTTCACCGTTGACATGTTAAAACATAGATAATATGAAACTCTTCATGCTTCATATATGTTTTTGATATTTAACTAGTGCACACTCTGCAGCTGTCTGCTTCCACATTGCTCAAAGAGTGCAGGGCACTCAAGATGTGATTAAATATAGGATACTACCCTATCATTTTTGTTGGCATCAGTGATTGGTGTCACCAGCTACTAAAGTTCAGTTGTGTGCTCAGATGTGCAATCACTGATGCCAACAAAAATGATAGGGTGGTATCCTATCTTTAATCACATTTTGAGTGCCCATAACATAAGCAAGTGCTTAAACAGGATTTCAGAATTTCAGAATTTTCAAGGGTACTTTTGTGTTTTGCAACCATGTTTATCGGTGTTGAAAAAATGCAGCATCAAAACAAACACAATTTGCCAATGTAATTGGAGAGTAATTCAGTGTGTTTTCAGGTGCTGAAATACAAATCATACAAAACACACGACACATAGGCCTAACATGTATTCTGATAGATGGGTGTTATTTACACCACATGTCTCTATAATTGTCCAAACCTGATAGTCCTTGTTGATTTTGTGCTGAGTAATCAGCATGTTCCGGGTCTTCTCCAGCTCCTGAACTGTCTCTGCATGATTTGCTAGTAACTCTTTAGTTGACTTCTCTGAAGCTTTGCTAAAATCATCTTCTATGCTACCCAAAAACATAAGATTCTTATTCTTTTGCTGATTTCGTGTCTAAAAAAAAAAAATGGTGTAAACATTATACACAAATTAATCATATGTATTACTTCTTGCAGGAAGTATCTCTAGTAAAAGAGTTATAAATACAAAACATGGGTGTGATTCAGGAATTTGTAGCACAAAGTTATTCAATCTATAACAAATCTGTACTAGACTCCAACTAATTATATAGCGTTAGCATATCCTAGCCTGTCCTAAAGGTCCAATCATTGTTCAAGATTAAGCCCTAGTTGTGTTTAAGACAACCAATTACTCAGAATAATAACACATGCCTACTATACAGAGCTTTATAAAAGATGAGCAAATCTCATTAAACAAGTAGCTGAAGCATATAAATGAATATATAATATATACTTGATTTAAGGCAAGGGCCATAAAGTGCAATTATCCCTGTAACGCTCACAAGCTTCACTTAGGAAATAATGAATGCCATTCTGGCAAAACATTAAGTTGGGGGTTGGGGTTTACCCCCAGGTGACACTAACTATGTCCTGATCCAGTGCATTTGGGAGCTTGCTAATCACAGCAAGCCTGACCTGGGCCTGTAGCCTTCTGCAAATGCACAATGTATTGTCTGAATGGGTATTGAGTGCAACCAGTTACCGCCTGCTTACTGAAAGTCTTCTTACTCAGCAAGCACTGCAATAATTAATTTGCAATTTATAATTAAATGCACAAGAAAAATAAAATCATCAAAATGTTTACAACAGAATATTTCCACATGGCAAGCAACAGTGCAAAATGGCGAAATGTGGGTTCTATAATTCACAGAAGAATGGAAGATTAACTTTCCAGTCTACCTGCAAAAATATGTTACAGTGCAAGATATATAAGGCACTTTATAGGTAATACTGTTAAGTATTTTCTGTTGGTTGGGAGAAGTTGTCACGTTAATTCACTTTTGATGTAATGATAAAAAATGCAAAGGAATTTAAGTATGTCTTTGCAGTAAACCAAGTTTCACTCTGGTTTTACATCTGTAAGAGGCATCGTGCAGCTGACAGGTCAGTTGAAAACACAAGAAAAAACAAAGCATAAGAGTTACCTTTATTAGCAATAGAGCCTCACTTAGTTCAGCCATGTCCACATCATTCTCCTGAAGTGGAAACATATAGATATGAAATCAGATAAGCAGAAGTGTATCTAATTTACATTCTTAGTAACAAGGGAATCTTTGGTCAAGCATAGGCCTCTACTGAGTGGTTTTAAATAATACAAACTGTCGTGTATTCTGATGCACTGACTGATTTTGCTAGAATTTTAATGAAAAAGAGTTCATTTTTGCTATTTACGAATAAGATCAGGATATAGAACAGGAGTTAACTGACTTTTTCCACTCTCATACATTTTGTATGAGTGTGGGTGATGAAAAAATAACCAAAAAGAAAAAAAATTTGATTTATTATTATTCATTGTGTTTTTGATTTATTTACGTTTTTAACTATGAAGCTCCCAGGATTGGTATTCAAATAGGCTTTTTACCATAGCTGCCACAGAGCTGTATGAAAAACAATATGGAAGATTAATACAGGCATGGGAACTGTTATCCAGAATGCTGGAAATCTAGGGTTTTCCGAATAAGGGATCTTCACCGTATTTTAAGTCTTCTGAAAATAATTTAAACATTAAATAACCCCAATAGGATTATTTCACCCCCAATAAGGATTATTCATATCTTAGTTGGAATCAAGTACAAGGTACTGTTTTATTATCACAGAGAAAAATGTTCTCTTATCTTTTCAAAAAAATCTAAATTATTTGTTGTTAAAGTTTTCCAGATAAGAGATCCCATACCGTACACCAGTGATCCACAACCAGTGGTTTGTGAGCAATATGTTGCTCCCCAACCCCTTTGATGTTGCTCCCAATGGCCTCAAAGCAGGTCTTTATTTTTGAATTTCTGACTTGAAGACAAGATTTGGAGGCATAAAGACCATGTGTCTGCCAGTCATCACTGCACCCTTATTGGTCATCCCCTAGGAAATTTTTTAATGCTTGCGTTGCTCCCCAACATTTTTTAAATTTAATGTTGCTCACGGGAAAAAAAAGGTTGGGGACCCCTGTCGTACACAGTTCCCCCTTAATGTATAACATGGACACACAAGATGTAGTATATGACGTGAAAATAAACAAGAGCTAAAAAGTATTCATAGCAATAAAACTGATCACCTAGAACAGTGCTGTCCAACTTCTGTGGTACCGAGGGCTGGAATTTTTCCGGCCTACGTGGTGGAGGGCCGATAATTTAAGCCAGTTTTGACCACTCCCCCTTTTAAACCACACCCACTTGAAACCAAACCCCTGTTATCACATGACCATACCCATATTAATGGTTGCAGTACAGCAAAAACCTGCCATACTCTGCCTTCCCTACCCTGCCTGTGTGTGCCATACTCTGCCTTTCCTACCCTGCCTGTGTGTGCCATACTCTGCCTGCCCTACCCTGCCTGTGTGTGCCATACTCTGCCTGTCCTATGTTGCCTGTGTGTGCCATACTCTGCCTGCCCTATGCTACCTGTGTGTGCCATACTCTATGGCCCACACAGGCAGGGTAGGGCAGGCAGAGTATGGCACACACAGGTAGCATAGGGCAGGCAGAGTATGGCCCACACAGGCAGGGTAGGGCAGGCACTCTGCCTGCCCTATGCTGCCTGTGTGTGCCATACTCTGCCTGCCATATGCTGCCTGTGTGCCATACTCTGCCTGTCCTATGTTGCCTGTGTGTGCCATACTCTGCCTGCCCTATGTTTGGCACACACAGGCAGCATACAGTGACACAATGCTGGCACTGCTCCTACAGTCAGCACAATAACTGTATATTAAAAAACTTTTTAATTGCAGTATCACCTCAGTATATGTTCTTTTTGTAGTGTGCAGGGTGTATTTGTGGGTTTCTACTGTTCCTACAATCTGTCAGAGGTGTGAACAGGTGAACAATGTGGATGATTACAGCCTGAGCCTGAGGTGTGAACACTGCAGGGGGTGAACAATGTAGGGATTAAAAGGTGTGAACAACACAAGGGATTATATTTTTAAACAATACAGGGGGTTTACAGCCTGAGCCTGAATCTGAGGTGTGAACCATGCGGGGGGGGCAGTTAATCACAGTACTGATACCATTTAAAGCTTACACAAGAGTAAGCCTTCAAAGCAGCCAGACAGGTGGGGGGCCACACAGAGGGGGGTCGAGGGCCGCATGCGGCCTGCGGGCCGCCAGTTGGACAGCACTGACCTAGAACCAATAACTGATTGTTTAAAAAAGAAAAAAATTATACCTACAGGCAAGGGCGCTGCTGCCATGAGGCAAAATTGAGCACGTTACCAGAGGCAGCAAAAAGCTGATCTTGGTAACTTGTAAGAGTCAAAATAGTGATGCAACCCTCCCCCCCTTGACCCGTACTTAGTTCCTATTGTTGGGTGCGTGAAACAGGGCAGTGTTGGGACTTTCACTCTAAGCTGGTCATATGAAGCACAACCAGGTCAGCCAACTTTCATCTTTTGGTTGATGTTTGGCCTTTCACAAAAATTAGTTGAAATAAAGACCAAAGTGATTGCTCTGAACTATGCATACCTTAAAAGGCAAATGCCACCCTAAGAAATAATTCTAATATCATATAAGTTAATCAAAAGAAACTTTATTTTCTTTACTTAGTTACTGCATGTTGTAAGAGATAAACAAGAAGAAAATAAACCATATAACATCTGTGGCTCATACAGAACCTCATTATTACTGCAGTTATGGTAATAACCTGACATTTTGAATTCACATTTAGAGAGGTTATGAGTTAAAAACATTAAATTTTTTTTTACCTTTGTGAAAAATCGAAACCTGCTGTGAAATTCTTCGAGCTGTTGTTTTTGTTCCAAAACTTGCAACCTAAGCTTCCTATTTTCTTCATCAAGCTTTTCGTTTTGTTCTTTAAAGAAAAGAGACAAGTAATGTTAAAGCAAATCTGTTACTAATTATAAATAAGCATAAATATCTGTCTGAAGAGTATATCAATCCTTTTTTTTTCTTCTTTTACAAAGATGTAAGTCTACGTTAGCCTATGTTGTAACAAAAATGAACAGAATAAATTAGTTCATGGGATAAGAAAACATTCGGCCACTTACTGTTGTATGCTAAATACATTCTACATGGAAACTTGAGGGTTCATTAAGTTCATCCTTTTCAGTATAATTTATGTGTTTCCAAATGACATTTAACAGATAAGCACTGTCAGCTAAAATGTTCTGAAAGCTAAGCACATCTGTAAAAGTCCTGAAAGATAAATACAGGCAAGATTGTTATTGCCAATATCCATGTACCTTTTTCTTGTCTAATTTTGTCAAGCATCTCATTTTTGTCTGAAAGGTCCGATTTAAGAGCTGTCTCTAGTTGGGCAATTTGGAGCATCAGTTGCTGTTCCCTTAGCTTCCTCTGCTGTTCTTGACTATTGTTCACATCAAAAGCACTACAGGAGAAGAAGATGCATGCAATCTTTTAATGTGGTCAAAATTTGTAAATACTTTTCAAAAGCCATGGCAGTGATATTGCTTTTCAGGTCTGGAGGTAGCTGGCATACAATCATATCAGCATCTAGTGGTACATTGTGTTAAGAAATATAAATTACTGAAAATCTTTTGTCCCGTTAGATCCTAGTTCATGGTTATTATTTCCTTAAAAAAGGAAATTTTGCTAGATTCACAGGGTCCGTAAGATATATATTGAATCAAGTCACTGATTTCTCTGAAATAATAATTTTGCATTCTAAAAATCATATTACAGATTTCTCCAAAGCCAAATATAGTTGAAGAATTTCACAACCTCAATTAAGATGTAAAAGAAAAAACATATTGAAAACAGGCCCAATACTGTGGACAAATCTAAAAATGCAAAGGAATCTAAGCTTGCAAGGAATCTTAAAATGAAGACAGCTTGAAAGAGAAAGTATAGTGGCAGAAAGATCACTAATGTTTTAGGAATTAGGTAAACATATTCTGTTATGCTGTTGCTTAAACCAAAGGCGCCTTGCACAGCCTGTGGTTGGAGTAAGATCAAAGACTCTGTGGGATGAGCAGGGAACTGGCCTTAATTTAGAGTCTCAGCTATGTAGAGAGAGAGAAAAAAATTGGCTCATGATTTGCTATTTGTGGGACTGAAGAAGGAAATTAGATGTATAAAAAAAATCCAAAACCTAGTAACTGACAAGACCACAGTCAGTTAAATATGCAATAGTCTTTACCTAGTTCTAACCATTAATGCTACACCAGAGAAAATATGCTTTAAAATTGGATTGCAGTGTAATAGCACAATTTCCATATATTTATAGATGTATAAATACAGTGGCTTGCAAAAGTATTCGGCCCCCTTGAACTTTTCCACATTTTGTCACATTACATCCACAAACATGAATCAATTTTATTGGAATTCCACGTGAAAGACCAATACAAAATGGTGTACATGTGAGAAGTGGAACGAAAATCATACATGATTCCAAACATTTTTTACAAATAAATAACTGCAAAGTGGGGTGTGCGTAATTATTCAAGCCCCCTTTGGTCTGAGTGCAGTCAGTTGCCCATAGACATTGCCTGATGAGTGCTAATGACTAAATAGAATGCACCTGTGTGTAATCTAATGTCAGTACAAATACAGCTGCTCTGTGACGGCCTCAGAGGTTGTCTAAGAGAATATTGGGAGCAACAACACCATGAAGTCCAAAGAACACACCAGACAGGTCAGGGATAAAGTTATTGAGAAATTTAAAGCAGGCTTAGGCTACAAAAAGATTTCCAAAGCCTTGAACATCCCACGGAGCACTGTTCAAGCAATCATTTAGAAATGGAAGGAGAATGGCACAACTGTAAACCTACCAAGACAAGGCCGTCCACCTAAACTCACAGGCCGAACAAGGAGAGCGCTGATCAGAAATGCAGCCAAGAGGCCCATGGTGACTCTGGACGAGCTGCAGAGATCTACAGCTCAGGTGAGGGAATCTGTCCATAGGACAACTATTAGTCGTGCACCGCACAAAGTTGGGCTTTATGGAAGAGTGGCAAGAAGAAAGCCATTGTTAACAGAAAACCATAAGAAGTCCCGTTTGCAGTTTGCCACAAGCCATGTGGGGGACACAGCAAACATGTGGAAGAAGGTGCTCTGGTCAGATGAGACCAAAATTGAACTTTTTGGCCAAAATGCAAAACGCTATGTGTGGCGGAAAACTAACACTGCACATCACTCTGAACACACCATCCCCACTGTCAAATATGGTGGTGGCAGCATCATGCTCTGGGGGTGCTTCTCTTCAGCAGGGACAGGGAAGCTGGTCAGAGTTGAAGGGAAGATGGATGGAGCCAAATACAGGGCAATCTTGGAAGAAAACCTCTTGGAGTCTGCAAAAGACTTGAGACTGGGGCGGAGGTTCACCTTCCAGCAGGACAACGACCCTAAACATATAAACATACACATTCTAGCCAGCACTGTTGGAAAATTCCAAATATATAATATAATAATGCTGCCCAGAGTAACAAACTCTGTTATCCAGAACAGAGAATATAGTACTTTAAAATAATAAAAAAGTCAGTGACTCAAGGCATAAACTTGGAAAGCATTAAAAAGGGCTAGGTGTGGTTGTCAAGTATCAATTCAGGCACTGGTCTCCACAACTGGCTCCTCAGTCCACCCTGAGCAACCCACACCCATCAACACTCCACCACTTCCCCCCTCTCAAAAACCATCAACACCCTCGGTGCATCAAACACCTGCCTACCCAAAACTAAAAGCATGTGCCTAAGTTTGCATGCATACATATACACTTTGTTTTTTTTGACCTAACAGTTTCACTATGTAACTAATAGTTTCAATATCGAAGGCAATAAAACATGAAACCCAGTTTCCAGCCTGAACGTCTGGCTGTCTCCTGCCCATATTTTCCAAAGCATTATTTTTACACATTAGTAGTAGGGTTTTTAAAACAATGAGGTGACATTTTGATATGAATACCTGCTATATATTTTATCATAGTTTTCCTTCAACAGATCCCTTTCTTTTTCAAGATCACTGATTCGATCAAGTAGCTAGAAAAGAAAGTAACAGAAAGTGTTAAAAACAAACATTGCTGGGATGAATGCTTCATATATATAGTGCCTTGTAAACGTATTCAGACCCTTCAGCAATTCTATAAATTTATTGAATTACAAATCTCCAATGAAATGTTATTAATACTTTTATTTCAAAGCAATGAATTATGCTGCTTTGTAGAGCTGTCTTTTTGGAGCAAGCATTTGCCAGTTTTTGCACAGTTTTTACACTGTTCTCAGGGCCAAGCTGTAATAGTAGGACAGTACTTGACAATTGCTAAGATAAGCTTAGTTTCACGTTGATGCGGAAAAAAACACTTTGTCCAGTTATAATTTTTAAATGTTATTTGGCAGCCTTAAGAAGCCATGCCCCATATTATAGAAAGATCTCATATCCAGAAAGCACAGGGCCTAAGCATTATGGATACTAGAACCATAACTGTACTCGAAAAGCTATGAAGCTAATCTAGAAAACGAATGCAATAGTAATCTACAGCAAACCAAAGACCGGTGTTGCACAAAAATATAGATGTTTTGTAATTGTATTGTGTTTTGAATTGCACTGGTTTCTGAGCTGCCACATAATATGTATCTAAATTAATTAGCAATTAGACTCGTATCATGACTTTTCTAGACAACATCTGCATTAAGCTTTATCTCTTCTTTAGTATTATCACAGGTTTTGCAGACATTTTAAAATTCAATTTCTAAAAGTGATCAATAACTATTCTATCACACTTTTGAGTAACCATACCTCTTTACAGTTAACTAACCGCTAGCTCAGTTATTTGAACTTAATTATTGGCAAAGCTAGGTTTTAACTACTCAAATCTTTTTCATGCCTTGACCACTTCAAATTCACCCCAAAAATAATTTTTACCACAGTCTGGGAGGTGCTACCACTTTAGGTTGCATATTTGTTCCTTTTGAGATGGTATATGTGCTGGAACTGCCCCTAAGACACTCACTTTCTCAAATTTAAAAATTTCTCCATAAAAACTTAACCCAACCCTCATGAATCATGTACCAGAGACCTAGGCATACAATTGCAGGAGGTACAAGTTGGTAATATGCTGGCATGCTTTTGCTCCGATGGTTCTCGTTTAAAGGAGAAGGAAAGGCTAATAAAGCGTTAATCTCAAGCTGCAGGCATACCTTTAGTTGTCTCAATAGTGCCCTTAAGTCTCCCCATATTTCACCGTGTTCAGATGATCAAATGCCAAACAGGAAGAAAAAACGCTGAGCTTAGTAAAGAAAGTTCCCACAATGCCTCGCTCCTGCACCGAGACCAAGTGAACATGCTTAGTTAGACTATGAGTCAGCTTCCTGCTGATTGGCTCAGATCCACATTCCTAAGGGGGAGGAGTGAGCTCTTAGCATTCGTGAGGGAGGGGGTGCAGGAGAGCTGCGTGTCTCTGGCACAGGAATTACAGACACAACAAATCTTTTGACACAGAAATCAGTGCAGCGTTTCTGTGAGTGCTTATGGCTGTATTTACATAGACCTTTTTGATAAATCTTACTTTGCCTTTCTTTTTCCTT
Organism: Xenopus tropicalis; assembly: GCF_000004195.4. Classification (NCBI taxonomy): domain Eukaryota; kingdom Metazoa; phylum Chordata; class Amphibia; order Anura; family Pipidae; genus Xenopus; species Xenopus tropicalis. The sequence continues at coordinate 41,581,871 of NC_030680.2, forward strand.
TAAGGAATTATTACAAGCGAACCTTTTATTAGATTGCTAATGCAACCCTCTGCCCTTAGCTTCTATTCTCTCTTTCACCTCTAAGCCCGTCTTTCTTCTCTTTTCCATGTTAGTTAAGTTTGGTTGATCTACTGATGATGTGAAAGCTTTAATTTTTTTTTATCTTGTGGTACTCATAATGACTTGTATTGTATTGTAAACTCTATAAAAATCATAATAAAAAAAAAAACTTGCTGCATTTTTCCCTCCAAGTTCAAAAATCACTAATAGTCTCTAAACCGAATCGGTTCAAAATATGCTAAAAAAGAAAAAGGCAAAAATAAATCTAATCACATTGTTGACAGAAGAAATTAAGTTTTGAAATATCTGTAACAGTTGGCTGTACTAAACTGATTGAACGTGAACATTTTAATTATTAGATTTGAAAAGACCCAAAGAGAAGTACTGGTAAATCAGAAAAACTGGCATAGCTTGTAGGCAGAACAAAGATGTCTCATTTTATATGATTTCATTTCATTGAACTGTGACACGTGCTGAAATGCAGAGTGGTTGGTTTATTAAATTGATGTAGCATGTACAATAATGCTTTTACAAGTGTGGAATTAAAAAATGTGCTGTAACTAAACCCAGCTAAGTGGCAAATTGGTATTAAAAGGGGAAAATTATGAATATAGTAGGATTAAATGTTTAAAATGGAGGAGAAATAGGTCAGGCTCTTTTTGCCTATACCCAATCTTAGGTAATACTTTTTTTTCAGCTTAGAAACTATTAATCACTTACATTTAAAGCATCCACTGAACATCATGTATATGTTTTGTAAGTATTATTGTTTATGCTTTAAAATATTTTATGTTTGCATTCCATTTTACCCCAGAGAGTACAAACCTCTTCCGTTCTTCTTTGTGATAATGTACTAGATTGCAAACGTTTTTCCAGATTAAAGCTTTTTAAGCGCTCTTCTTTTAACTGGTTGTTGAGATCATCCACTTGACTTAAGAAAGCCTCCTGACTGGTCTTCATTGACTTTAGATCCTAGAAACCAATAAAGGGTAAAACGTTATATTGGGTATTTTTATCACTATTTTAATGGCACAATGAAAACAGTGGCCAGTTTAAATTTAAAAATAATACATGTGCCTAGATCCCAATAATGTTCATATTTTGACCACCTACTGTGTTCCTGTATCAATCAGAAATATTACAAGTCTTCAAAAAAAACCCTTTTAACAAATTCATTTTTTATGTCTATACCTTAATACCCACTATTTTATTTTTAGCGACATGTCAGTATTGGTAATGTTAAATATTAGATGCAAAGAGCCGAATATCCCCATGTTATATGTCACACATGGTCACCAAACAGATTTGCCTTGACAGGACTGGTAAGCTTAAAGGGATACTGTTATTACAAACATACCCATTTTACTATACAGGTAGAAGATCTATTATGCACAACACTTGGGAACTGGGGTTTTCGGTATAAGAGTTTTTTTTTCTAGAATTTGAACAACCATACCTTAAGTCTACTAAATAACTTTTAATCTTTACACAAGCCTTAATACATAGTAAGTTAGGTTGATGACAATCAGACCAGTCCCTGGATCAGCTTGTACTATGAACTATCTTCCATAACCATGTATTTCCTCACTTGCTAAAAGCAGTCCAACCCCTTCTTAAAGCTGTCTAATCTATCTGCCAGTACAACTGATTCAGGGAGAGAAATCCACAGCTTCACAGCTCTCACAGTAAAAAACCCTTTCCTAATATTTAGATGGAACATTCTTTCTTCTAATTGGAGAGGGTCCCTTTGGGTCTGCTGGAATGACCTACTGATAAATAAATCATTAAAGAGATTATTGTGATTACCTTAGTATACATTTATACATAGTTATCATATGACCCCTCTTAAGCACCTCTTCTCCACTGTAAACAACCCTAACTTGGCCAGTCTTCCCCCATAACAGACTTGCCCTACCTCTTGCCCTCTCTAATAATATCCTGTTTGAGCACTGGAGACCAAAATTGCATGATTCTAGATAGGGCCTTGCCAACAGTAGAGGATTACCCCCCACCTCCCACAAATCTATGCCCCTTTTAATAAAGCTCAAAAACTTTGTTTGCCCTTGCATCTGCTGTCTGGCATTGTTTATTACAGCCAAGATTATTATCTACAAGAACTCAAAGGCCCTTCTCCATTATGGATTTACATAGTGTGATCCCATTATAGATATAAGTGGCTTGCATCACAGGTGCATGACCTTACATTTATTGACAATAAACCTCATATGATACTTAGCTGCCAAGATTGCCTTATTCTGGATAGAATTAATTGTGCTGCAGAGCTTTGTGTCAACTGAAAAATCCCTCTCTTGATCCCTCCAATCTTAATAACCTCCGACCTACCTCTGCTCTCGTTCATCTCTAAACTACTCAAGCGCCTAGTTTACAACCGACTGACGCTATTCCTCTCTGACAATAACCTGCTGGATCCCCTACAATCTGGTTTTAGACAACAACACTCCACAGAAACTGTTCTAACCCGACTAACTAATGACCTCTTATCGGCTAAAGCCAAAAACCACTACTCACTACTAATACTTCTTTTGACACTGTGGATCACCCGCTTTTCCTCCAGTCTCTCCGCTCTCTTGGCCTTTGTGACACTGCCTTATCCTGGTTTTCATCTTATATCCCAATCTATCTTTCAGTGTCTCTTACAATGAAGCATCATCTTCTCCCTTGCCTCTTTCCATCGGGGTTCCTCAAGGCTCTGTCCTGGGCCCCTTTCTATTTTCTCTTCTATGTCTTTCCCCACAACAGAGACTTGCCATACCTCTTACCCTCTCTAATAATATCCCGTTTGAGCACTGGAGACCAAAATTGCATGGCATATTCTAGATAGGGCCTTACCAGCACTCTGTAAAGTAAAAGGATAACCCCCTCCTCCCACAAATCTATGCCCCTTGTAATATGGCTCAAAACCTTGTTTGCCCTTGCAAACATTGTTTTGAGCCAGTGTGGCATTGTTTATTACAGCCATGATTATTATCTACAAGGACTCAAAGGCCTTGTAGATATAATAATACCAGACTAATCTCTAGTATTCGCATGGGTGAGCATTTAGGGAACATGACTATGAAGGCTTTTATTCATCCAGGCAAAACAACATTCTGGCAATACAACTACCCGATATAACTCTGGAAAAGGTGGTTCATTTTATTGAACAGGTGCAGCTGGCTCAACACGAGGTGTAAAAGAGGGATTTTTGTCTTACCTGTAAAATCCTTTTCTCTCTTCATTGAAAGGGGGACACAGGCACTGATGGGTTAATTCCACCTTCCGGGAGGAAAGGACACTAAAAGAACTGTGACAGCCCTCCCAGGGGGCCCGGCTGCCTCTCCCAGCAGGCTACACCCCCCTGTGGGGGCTGGAACTTCCCAAAAGTAGTAGAACAGTAGAAGAAGAACCAAGAAGTATAACGGTGGGCCAAGGTATCTGAACTGTGTCTTGGCAACTATGTACACCGAACCCTGCGGGGACAGAGTTTTCTGGAGTCGGGGAGTGGGAGACTCCCTCCCAGGAGGGCCGAGGAAGACTGAGACACCGGTCACGTTCCAAGAAATCGTTAGCTTGGCAGGCAGAGACTAGAATGGGGGACGTGCCTGTGTCCCCCTTTCAATGAAGAGAGAAAAGGATTTTACAGGTAAGACAAAAATCCCTCTTCCTCTTTCATTTCAGGGGGACACAGGTACTGATGGGACGTCTAAAAGCAGTCCCGAGATAGATAGGGTGGGAATCGAAATTATGTCTGAGCCTGTACTGCTGCCTGGAGTACCTTTCTGCCGAAGGCGGCCTCCGCTGAGGATGCTACATGCACCTGGTAGGAGCGTGTGAAGGTGTGGATAGAGGACCAGGTGGCGGCCTTGCAAATCTGATCCACAGAGGCAAGGTTCTTTGCTGCCCATGAGGCGGCTAGGGATCTGGTCGAGTGGGCTGTGACTCTGAGCGGAGAGGGCTTGCCTGCGATCTGGTAGGCTCTGGTGATGGTGCCTCTGATCCACCTCGCCAGGGTGGTTTTGGTGGCCCGTAAGCCCTTGCGGGGGCCTAAGGGGATGATGAGGAGGGCATCCGACCTCCTGAAGGTTGCTGATCTTTGGATGTAGAACTTGAGGGCCCTGACTACATCCAGGGAATGGAGCGCTGTCTCCTTGGAATTTTTGGGGTGAGGACAGAAGGACGGAACAACAATGTCCTGGTTTAGATGGAAGGCCGAGACCACCTTAGGCAGGAACGCGGGGGTGGGCCTAAGGACGGCCTTGTCCTGGTGAAATACAAGGAACGGGGATTGGCAGGACAGAGCTGAGAGCTCTGAGACTCTTCTGGCCGAGGTGATGGCAAGAAGGAAGGCGGTCTTCCATGTAAGAAGAGTCTCAGATGTCGTGGCAAGGGGCTCAAAGGGGGGCCCCTGGAGGACAGACCAGATTGAGGTCCCACCCTGGAATGGGTGGACGGATGGGGGGGGCTACATGAGCCACACCCTGAAGGAAGGTCCTGATGTGGGGATTTAATGCGATCTGGCGTTGGAATAGTAAAGAAAGGGCCGAGACTTGGGTCCTTAGGGACGCCAGGCGGAGGCCCTTGTCAAGACCCTGTTGGAGGAAGCCCAGGATGTGGGCTATGTTGAAGCGCTGGGGAGGAGATCCTGGGCTGAGCACCAGGAGATGTAGGTTCGCCAGGTACGATAGTAGATCCTTGAGGAGGATGGTTTTCTGGCCGCGATCATGGTGGTGATAACGTTGTCCCCGAACCCTTGCTGGCGTAGAACTAGGGTTTCAAGAGCCAGGCCATTAAACGGAACAGCTGAGAATTCTGGTGGAACACTGGACCCTGGCTTAGGAGGTCTGGCCGGTCTGGCAGACGAATGGTGCGATGAGGATGGTCTTGACCCTCTCCCTCTTGACCCTTTTGAGGATCTTGGGGAGGAGTGGAAGAGGAGGGAAGATGTAAACAAACTGGTAGGGCCAGGGGGCTGTGATCGCATCTACTCCTACGGCGACTGGGTCCCTGGGCCGAGAGATGAAGCGAGGGAGCTTGGAGTTGTGGCGGGAAGCCATAAGATCGACCTCTGGGGTCCCCCAAATTGAGGTCAGATTCTGGAAGACCTGTGGGTGAAGTGCCCACTCCCCTTGGTCTAGGGTCTCTCTGCTGAGAAAGTCCGCTGTCCAATTGTCCACTCCTGGGATGTGTATTGCAGATATGGCTGGGACATTCTCCTCTGCCCAGGCAAGGATGTGGGCAAACTCCTGCATTGCCCCCTTGCTGCGAGTGCCCCCTTGATGATTGACATATGCCACCGCAGTGGCATTGTCTGTCTGAATTCTGATGGGCTTGCCCCTGAGAAGATTGGTCCAATGAAGTAGAGCCAGGCGAATGGCTCGTAGCTCTAGGATATTTATTGGAAGAGATGATTCCTGTGGAAGCCACCTGCCCTGGGACACCTGTTCCTGGCAGACCGCACCCCAACCCCGAAGACTGGCATCCGTGGTGAGGATGGTCCAGTTGTGCGAGGGGAAGGGCTTGCCCTGTGAGAGTCGTGTTGGCTGGATCCACCAGGACAAGGATTTCCTCGCCGAGAGGGGGAGGACTATCTGGGAGTCCAGGTCTGGGTGTTCGGGATCCCACTGGCTGAGGATGGCCCGTTGTAGGGGTCGGGTGTGAAATTGGGCAAATGGGACCATGTCTATGGCTGAAACCATGGAGCCCAGAACTTGCATGCAGGTCCTGAGGGAAACCCTGGGAGCGGTGGTGAGAGATTGTGCTCGGAGGAGAAGGGCCTGGACCTTGTCCGGCGGGAGCAGGGTGAGGCATCGCTGGGTGTTGAACACCGTGCCCAGAAAGGTCATTTCCTGAGAGGGTGTCAGAGATGACTTCTTGAGGTTGATGATCCATCCGTGGGACTGCAGAGTCTGGATCACCTGGTTGAGAGCGGAAAGGTTCTGGTGAAAGGTGGGGGCCTTGATGAGCAGGTTGTCCAGATAGGGAGTGATCGAGATTCCCTGAGACCGATGGAGTGCCATGATTGGGGCCAGCACTTTAGTAAATACCCGGGGAGCTGTCGCAAGACCGAAGGGCAGGGCTACGAACAACGGGCGCAAGCAAGGATGGTAACCCGCGCTGTAGCAGGGTTCTTGGAAGTTGCCTGTGCAGAGCGCAACCTGGGGCCCTCCTTGGAAGGATCTGCCATAATGAAATTATGATAGCAGAATAGTGTGCAGTAAGAGCTGAGCACCTGAGCTGACACAAACAACGTGTGTGTGAGCAGGTATAATTGCCAAGAAGCAGTGCTGACCTGGCTATGCAGCAGAGCAGATAGAGAATCTGTAATCTGGAGAGGAGTGTAGCCTGGAGGGAGACTCGGGACCTGGTGTGCAGGGCAGCAGGTTCAAGTCGCGCTGGAGTGAAAGTGGGCGGTGCAGTTGGGGAGCGCAGTCGGAAGAAGGAAGAGAGAAGGCGCGAAGATAGAGAGGGGGCGGGTGCTAGCGGCGCCTACTTCCAGGTAGAGAGAGCGTGCTGTTGTATGTTATAAGGTAAATGCGGGACGTGGTAGTTGTTTAAATCCCGCGGTGTCTGTGCGCCGCCATGGTGAGCGAGTGAAGCGCTCCCCCTTATCTCTCAAGGTGCAGGGGTCGCACCTCCGTAAGCGCAGCCACAGAAGCTGGCTTACCTTACCGGTATCTGCAGCTGTAGGGGCCATCCGTGGATGGAGACCGGCAGTCTGACAGAGGGGCTAATTGGCCCCTGTACTCCTCTCCCCAAAGGGGAGAGTCGTGTGGGACAGGAGCTTAAGGGACTGAGCCGAAGCTCCTGCCCTTTTCCAGAGCTCCACACACGTCTGGGGACTGAACCGTAGTTCCTGCCCCATTGTCCTGTAGGGAAAGGAAAATAATAAAATACGTAATAAATGTTAATTAAATCAATAAATAAATAGTATAAGGAACTCCCAAAGGGGAGTTGTGTCCTCCTCCCATGAGGACACTAAAAGAACTGGGAAGTTCCAGCCCCCACAGGGGGGTGTAGCCTGCTGGGAGAGGCAGCCGGGCCCCCTGGGAGGGCTGTCACAGTTCTTTTAGTGTCCTTTCCTCCCGGAAGGTGGAATTAACCCATCAGTGCCTGTGTCCCCCTGAAATGAAAGAGGAAGAAGCTATTCTTGTTAAGGTGAATAAATCATCCCTAAACAGAGGCCTTGGACACCATCTGTCTGCTACATACAATGCTGTTTTAACATCTGTTCCCCAGCGGTTTAAGAACACTTCAGACATCCATTCATGCAACTTTCACAAGTAACACTGTTTCTATGAGTTGGATGAAACCTTGGTAACCCTATCACAGTAACACACACAGCAGTTAAGTGAATTCAAAAGTATTTCTTAAATACGCAACTAGTAAAAAAAAATAAGCAAGAGGGGGTGAGATCCTATTTTTCAAAAGGGTCTGGCATGCTGCAGAGAGACTGGCGAATTGCTAATGTGGTGCATCTACTTTAAAGGGAATCCCGTTCTGAACATAAAAACTATAGGCCTTTTAGTCTGACATCAGTGGTAGAAAAGCTTTTGAAAGGAGTATAAGGGATAAGATACATGACTACATTACAAATCATAATACTATGAGTTTGTGCCAGCATGGTTCTATGCACAACAGATCTTGCCAAACTAATTTATTTGGCTTTTATGAGGAGGTAAGCAGGATCCTTGACTCTGGGATGGCAGTGGATGCGATCTACGTAGACTTTGCTAAAGCATTTGATACAGTACTGCACAGACAGTTAATGATAAAATTAAGGAATACTGGTACCAAAATCCTAAAATAACCTAAATGTGTTGGAAATGAATGCCTTAACAGAAAGTTCTTTTTAGGCAACTAATTCTTATTTAATGATTTCCTGTTTGTCTTTTATAAACAGTGCCTTCTACTTATATAAATGTTGGTAGCAAAAAAAAATACTACTTGGTATTGTTTATGTTTACATGTTTTTTGGTATATAAGGCACATTAGGGGAAGACCCCTTATCTCCTAAATTTAGGTCCCAAAAATTCTAGGTACAGTTATCTGATCCCTTACCCGGAAGCCCATTATACAGAAAGTTCAAATTACAAAAAGGCCATCTCCCATAGACACCATTTTAATTAAATAATTCACATGTTTAAACATGGTTTCCCTTTTCTCTGTAATAATAAAACAGTACCTTGTACTTGATCCCAACTAAGATATAATAAATCCTTATTGCAGCCAAAACAATCCTATTGGGTTTAACCACTCTTTGAATAATTTTTAAGCAGACTTAAGGTAGGAGATCCAAATTATGGAAAGACCCCTTATCTGGAAAACTCCAGGTCCGGAGCATTCTGAATAATGGGTCCCATGCCTGTAATATACTGCATACATGTAATAAAAAGGAGACTTAGATCACCTGTTGAAGTTGTTGAAATCTGCCATCCATCTCAGTGAAAGCATGTGTTTTATCTGCCAGCTGTTTTTGCAGCTTTATCATAACAACATTCTCCTTGATTGCGGTCCTGTAAGCATATGCACAAAAGATCCAAACAACTATATCAGTATTTAAATTTACTAAGAAGTAGGTAATTCTTTGTTTCTTAATTATTTCCTTGTCAATTAATTAATTACAGTATACGTGTGTACAGAAATATCAAGTATTATGCAGTACAGAAAAAATTTCTAATGTTTGAAGTTTGCAGTAGTGCAAACTTGAAAATTTTACTCATGCATATGCAAGTCTAAGAGGCAGATTTATTTTATTGCCAAGTTCTAAATTCTTATGAAAATGTTTAATTTTGGTTCCCTACTTACAACAAACGTATGACAGGCATCAAACCCCTAATGTTCATATTTTTGTTAGTACCTAATTACATGCAAAAGGTAGTATGTTGTAAATTGCAAGCTTTAGTCATTTTAATAAAGCTTTGCAGTTCAGTAGTTTGGAGTAGAAAAATATTTGTGCATTTCGGATATGTCAGAAGTTTTTTCCAAAAATATATAGGTTTTCTAATGTGAATTTTCCATTTACAGCTTTCACCACACATAAAATGTTGATTTTGCAGTAACTAAAGTGACAGCCATGACAATTTGTATGCGCTACTTATTTTGGGGTGTCTACATGGCACATAGCCTGGTGATCCAATGCATGTTAGGCATCATACTGTTCATAATGCCCTGGCTTTCATATTGAAGATGTTTAATATTTCTATCAAAATAAATGTGGGAGATAGGATGCTAAACAGAAAGACACATTTTTGGAATGGTTTGTGAAGATTCTCATTCACCCTGGTCATGGTATATCTGTAGTAATCAGTAAAATCAACTGGACTTGCTGTGTTTTATTTTGAAGATGTTTCACCAGTCATCCAACTGGCTTTCTGAATTGAGAAAGCCAGTTGAATGACTGGCAAAACGTCTTCAAGAAAAAACACAGCAAGTCTAGTTGATTTGACTTATTACTACCGATAATGTTTGGAATGGTGCCTAGAAAATCTTGTAGTGTGTTGCTTGAAGTTTTTGATCTATGCATATCAGGAATATCCATAAAACTAGCCATTTTTGGACATGTGTACTTAAGAGATATGGGGATTTCCAAAGATGCAGTGTCATGTATATAATAAAATATATTTCTAATATGTGACTACTATGAAAAATATGACATGTTGCATTTTTAGGTACAAGAGTCCTAGATCTTGTTACAGTAGTGAAATCAAACAAAAGAAAATCAAGCTGATTTAGAAAGCTTATATGTGCCACATACTAACTCGGCTTACAATACCATAACCATTTGGTCATTTGAGTCATTCTTTGGTAGCCAAATAGAGTTGTGATATCAATCAGCATACATAATAGTTGTTAAATGCCTACTTCCTGGGAGGATGGCTAGACAGTCCCGCCTAAACCAATAACAGTTTTAATGTACATTTTAATTTGTTTATTTTTGAACACATCCTTAATTTCAATTTCTTTTTGTGGATTTCAATAAAGGTTAAGTCAATTAGACTAATTTATTATGTGCTAAAAGAGGGGGGGGGGGTGCAACATTGTAGGTCATGCTTTTCCTTTTCTCTTTTTCCATTTGAGTTATTTGACCCTGCACACCCTCATGGGTTTCACTCTGTTCGATGGTAGGTGCTCCCTATTTTCTTAATATTGTCACAAACATGATAACACTGCCTCTCTTTTTATGGATTAGGGTCAGATTTTATCATTTTTCAATGAATTAAATTGATTTTTATTATTAATTTATTAATAAAAAACAATTTTGGTATTCCAAAAATCACAGAGTATTAATTATTCATTTGGGTTTCATAACTGCTTACCTTTAATTGGGTTTATGTGCTGTTTGTTTATAGAGTATGGAACATTCTCAAACCAGTGCATTAGCCACACACATATGCTTATTCAACCCATTCCAAATTAGATCATGTAACTATTTATTGTATTTTGTTGTTTTTGAGTCAAACTTATGATTCTTACCTCTTCTCTGTGGCTTGTTGTTCTCTAAACTGTAAGAAACTCTCCTCATACTCTTTTTCCTTACTTTGTAGTTCATGCCTAAGGATATCTGTTGAATGCTCCAGTTCTTCAATGCGACTTCGTTGTGCCTCAACCACATTTTCTCTGCAGAAAGAATTTCAGCTTTGAAAGTCTTAAATTAACCAGGAAAAATCCTACTACTTAAATCACATTAAATATTTAGCATTCTTAATTTTTTATGTGGAAGTCTTTTGAGGCAGAAGGTTTCATATTTTATACTATAGGCCTAAGTGGGTTAATCAATACAATTTTACTGTAAGTAGACAACAAGTAACCACCTCTAGCATCACATCAGTGTGTAACAATATCAAAATTGACATTAGTCATTATAAGCAGATGCAAAAGCTGTGCAGTGTTTGGGAAGTTTAGCTTAATTTATTTACTGTAATCAGTATTTAATCTTCAAAAAAAGGCAAGATACTGCTAGGCAAAATAATGCCACACACATATTGGTTGTATGTAAATTCTCCTGATTTTAACGCTAATGTGTCAGAACTAGTAGGTAAAGTGCCATACCAGGCATAAAGTACATGGCTCCCTTTATATACTAATTTATATACTTACTGCATGCAACTAAAGTGTAAGTAAATATATTTTTATCCCAATCCCTAGCATCTAGGCTTGTAAATATTATCAGCAACCACTGTAATGAACGTATACACCCTGTTGTTCTTAATCTCAAAATCTCATGGTGTATCAATTTACTTTAACTTGTGTGAAATTGCTTCATATAGCGAAAACAGGACTGACCACATTGGAAGCATAGAAGTGTTGGGATTTCTAAAAACAATTTTTATATAAAAAAAGAAGACATTAGTATTAACACATTTGTGATGTTAATTCAGGTAAATCCAGTAATTGCATTAAAAATACATAGACATTTATGATCGCTGACAATCTTGGCCTTCAAAAGACAGCTGTGGAGACAAAGCCTGCCTAATAGTATAAAACTGTCCACCTGCTAAAATCTTAGAAACCAGTAAAAATAGACAATTAGTGTAAATTGCAAAAGTTTGCAGAGAGGTGTTGTAAGTTTACAGTTTTGAGTTTAAATCTCATTTAAGAAGAATCACTAGGTATAAATAAAAATATATCTTAAAACTTCAAAAAGATGTCTCTAATTTTGTCCAGTTCATAGGACAAAATAACGCTAACATTTTTTACAAGTAACGCTAACATTTTTTAAGTAAAAAAACTATTCTATCCTGCTCCAATAATTGCCCTATCATGCAAACCATTTAGCATTTTAACTGCTTTATTAGAAAAAACTTATTAGCTAAAACTTGGCTTCCGGTCATTTGAAATAAGGCGATATGGCGAAGGAAGGAGCAGCATCCACTATGTGACGATCTGTATAGGAAGGAGGCAGGCTAGACTCGATCAATTGATCGTTGCATAGTGGATGCTGCTCCTTCCTTCACCGTATCGTCTTATTTCAAATGACCGGAAGCCAAGTTTTAGCAGGTATTTTCTAATAAAGCATTCAAAATACTAAATGGTTTGCAGGATAGGGCAGTTATTGGTGCAGGGTAGAATAGATTTTTTTACTTAAAAAATGTTAGTGTTACTTTTCCTTTAAGAATTTCTGTGTGGAATGAGATAAGTTTTTACTTATCTTCCTGCCCACAAGGGTTAATCACTAAGCTCATAGCCTAACAAGGAGACGTGAGACACGAGCCACAAGTTTAAATGTAATATAAAGAATATATATTTAGAATATTTCTCTCAGCTAGAAAATGCCAAGTCTCTACTTCACTATTTATTTATACTTACGAAACTGAAATTTCATTTGAAGCAGCTTAAACTGTTCTTCATGACAAGTGCTGTGAGGTTTTTGATGTTATTTATACTTTAGAGGAAAACTATACCCCCGAACGCTATGGGGCTCTACAAAATATATTGTATAAAACGGCTCATATATAAAAACCCGGCTTTATCTAAATAAACCATTTTCATAAAAGTATACTTTTTTTTTGTATGCTCTATTGGTTATTCCAATAGAAAATTGCTATTTTAAGTTCTAAGTGCCGCCCCCTGGTATCATACGATTCATGGTAGACACAAACAAAGTACTTTTAGGGCACATCAGCCAATCAATGGACAAAGTTTTGACTTTTACTCCCACACTTCTTCCTGTTACAGTAAGATCTGCATTATTTCTGGTCAGGTGATTGCTAAGGAAGCACACAGACCATCACAAAATGGGCAATATTTACCGATATATATTCCAGTTTGGTAAGATTGTATAACAGGCCACTTAATATGATAAAAACTGTGTAAGTATTCATTTTCCTTTAAGAGTGGTTTGGATGCTTTCATAAACATGCAAAATATCAAGCATAATATCAAAGGCTACATTGATTTCAAGATCTACAATTAGTTCAGTATAGGTATTCATATATATATTTTTATATATATGAGTGTATATGAGTGTTGGTCTATATAGGTTGTGTGTATATGTGCACTGGAGGGCATTTGGAAGGGTTGCACTTGTCTTCTTTTACCCAAATTAACTATGTAACTATTATGGTTATGACATATCGATAAGAACATAAAAAAGGGCACCTATCACTTCAATAATACTTTCTCCACTGTAAATTTGGCTTAACAAAGCACAGCCTTGGTATCTGGGTGCATCTGATTTTATAAATATAATCTAATAAAAACCTGTGTCCTCCTGTGAAGACGTCTCTCGCACTCCACTGATTGCACCTGCTACATCAGACATAAGTTTTCTGGAAGATGCAAGGAGGAGCGAGGGCATGGAGACCTTCAAGCAATGACAAGATGATTTTCAGTACTTGCCTTGGCCAGAAGCAGAGCAGGATGGAGTTGTACAGTGGGAGAGGGAGACTCTGCAATAGCAGAAGGAAAAACTGGGCTGGTTGCAATCTTTAGGCTACTGCCACACATGGGGGATTCTCTGTCTGTGTATAGATTCAGGCCGAGAACCTGCCCCTATGCTGCTAAAAGTTGCTTGATGTGCCAGCACCCATAGGCAATGTGTTGGCCCGGGTGCAGGCATATGGAGAGGATTGCAGCCAGAACTGCATACTCAAGCCTGGTGCGAAACTGCTTGAGCATGCAGTTCCATACCTACAGTCACTCTATATGCCTTTAGATTATTTTGAAAATAGTTCCCCTTTAATTTAGGAACACATGGAGCAAGTGGGTAAGAAATATTAACCTCCCTGATGTAAAGCAGACAAAAAGAATGTTAACAACTTAACGCATAAAAATTTAAAGGCAATTTCATAAGAATAACATACAAGTTTCTTATCTCTGCCCTGGCATCTTCCAGCAAACTGTGTCCATATCTCGGAAGAATGACTTGGGTAGACTTGGAAGTCATTTCTGGATCTTGTATTTGCATTCCTAAAAAAATGAATACAGTATTGATTGATTGTTAATTTTAGATTTGTATAGTGAAAATCTGCATGTCAAGATAATTGACTGTATAGCTTTTGAGTCATTAGGGGTCATTAACCAGCGCAAGTACAGTGAGCAAATTGCAATTTTTAGTGCAATCACCATGTTTTTCCCTCCTGCAAAGCAGTGTTTCCTAGGATTCCAGCATCTTTGCAGTTGGTAGGGGGCGTTGTGCTTGAAGCAATTATGGCTTATTGTCAATGTGCTAGTGTAAAAAGTGACAAGCGTGCTTGATCATTTCAACGCAGGTACACTGTGCCTATTGACTTTTTAAAATGACTTGTATCTCTTTGCAGTGGGTCTATATGCTGCGATGTTAGTTTTAGTTAGTATTATTTATTTTAGTTATTTTATTTTGTTTCTTATGACCGTTAATGCCACTCTTAGTTTTAGCTATGTCAAGCCATGGAGCAATGACTTTAATAAAATATAATCTGGGGCATGCAGTTTGTTCTCAATGTACATGCAAGTAGAGCACTGTGGGAATGCTGGAGATACCCCTGGCTGGAGGTGGCGGTAACTCCATTTTAATGGAATATATAAAAAATATTTATTCCTATTATGTTGTATATTATTATAATAGTCTATAGTTGTATAGTATTATTTGCAAATAAAAATCCAACTTTTAGCAACAGCTGTAAAGAAAGGTTGGACAGAGGGGGTATGAAGGGGCAGTATTCATGTAGATTCCAAGGCTAAAGTAGAAAACATAAGATTTAGTACATATGGCAGCTTCTTAACACTGTTAGATTCAAGAAATAACCTGCTAATAAACAATGCAAACGATATAAAACAAGATTAGCAGTTTCTGAACAAGTGGAAATTTACACACGTTTCCCAGTTTCCTACAATACTTCCCCACAGAAAAAAAAACATACCTTTGCGGATGCTCTCATGCATTAGAACTCCTTCTGCCACTTTGCGCAGTCCAGAGTTGACACGAGATTGTACATAATTGTAAGGGGAGTGACGGTGGCCCTGGGTTTGAAGCTGCTGTTTAGCTGCTATCAGTCTGTGCTGAAGACTCTCTTTTTGCTTCTCCAGTTCACGGACTCTCTCTTGAAGCTGTTCAATAATCTCTTCTAACTCCACATCTCTTCCTGACCTTCTTGAGGTTCCAGACCCTTGTTCAGCTTTCTTCCTGTCTTGCACTAAGCGTATCAGTTTTGTTGCCATTCTGGGTTAATTATAAAATATACAGTTAAACAGGATGTATAGTCATTACATTAAGTACCAAGATTCGGTTAGAAACGCAACAAAAGTTTTCAATATACATACATTATCTTTATCTTACTGTTGCAAAGATAAAGGATCCAGTCTTCTCTGTTTCAAAAGGTAGCCTTGGCCAGCCTCTGCTTGATTTTGAAGGAGTGTGATTGGCATACTAGTGCACAGTCATTTGTGCAGTAGGAGCCAATCAGAAGCAAGTGTGCTCTCCACTGGCTGTGTTTTCTCTGATCCTACAGGGTCCCGCTGCACTGAGAGAACAGGACGGCCAGCGGCTGCTAAAGCTGCCCGCACACACCCAACCAAGTTGCACTGGCGGCCCAATACTACAGCAGTTTATTAAAATGGTTCACTGTAAAGACTGAATATTATCAAACATATTTATAATAATGGGGATTCGTAATTTAATCTCTTAAGGTACCCAGGAGAAGTCAGGAAATTAGCTCAAAAATTGAGACAAGTCACTCTTAAAGGGGACCTGTCACCCAAAGAAATAACTCCAAATTATTTTCTATATTGTTAGTTGAGCAAAATGAACTTTACTTACCCTATATAAATAATATAAATCTTGTTTCCTTCCGACTTGGAATTACTCAAAGCAAGCAGGTAGGCACCATTTTATAGACAATGTTATGAAGGCAAGCTTTGTATCATGCCAAAATCTTGTGTATGTGCCAGAATGGGGGACCAGATGCCCATGCACTGGCTACACAATTAGATGGTGAGGGAGGGGGAAAGTGAGATGTGCAGTGACATCTAGGTAGTGCTGAACGGAAAGCTAAAGATATTGTCTGCCCCGCCTCTATGCCTAAGTCATAGGCATAGGCCTAAGGCATAAGGGCGGGGCAAGCAATATAAGATTGGCAGCTGGGATTTTTAATTGCCTTTATAAAGGGTTTGGATGTGTTAATATAAAAATGAATTTGGGTTTCATGTTTAATTTGAAAAGGACTTTTATTATACAGCTTTTTATGTCAGTGACAGGTTTACTTTAACAGCAACGGGACCCATTTTTGTGACAACCCACTGGAAAAAAAAACATGGTACAGTACAATAAATTGTGGCTTGAAAATTTAACATACTAACGTACCCTGGCTATACAAATTTAATACTGATTTGCTTTAAAAAAATACTAAATCCCTTTAAAATAGTTTAAATTTAAAGGTAAGCATTTAACATATTGAGGCTACATTTTAAATCAGTGCAGGCTGAACAAAACCACAAGGGCACTCCTTCTCTGCAATTAACAAAAAGATGAAAAGGAATTTAAGAGTCAGCAAAAGAATCAAATAGTTGAAGAGTCCAATACCAAGACCAATAATGCTTTGCAGATTTTGATAGAACTGTTACTGGCTATGAAAGAACCCTTTGAAGATAATTGAAACCACTGGTTAGCAATCTGCTTTATAGCACTGACAAATAACAGTTTCCTTAGGCTTATCATTTTAGTGTGGTTTAAAGAAAAAAATAACATATTTAGTCCACATGTCCTAAAGAGCTCTTAGAGCACGACTGGCCATGCATGGCAAATTGTGTGATAGGGGACACATTTGAAGTATATGTAAAACGAACTAGCCATATAATTTAAAAATACCACAAAGAAATTACTCTTGAACAGGAGTGTTAGTAGGATCCTGGCCATTTCCACCTTGTGATGTGTAAATGGAGGTTTTTAAAGAGATGGGAAACAGATTTCATGTGGTGTTGGAGTAAAACAGCCTTCTTAGCAACAGAAACTGAGTTATTCTCATACATGTACAGACTAATTTAATGTGGAAAACTATACAAAAAAAAGAAAAGCAAATTCCATTTTTCAGTATTAAATAAAAAGAGAGCACGCATTTAAGAGAAAATCTGACAAAATTAAATCTAAATGCTAGACAAAACCGACAGAAAATGGCTAAAATCAACCAAAATGCGAGTTATATAAAAAGTGGGTGTATGCCATTTGGAGCAGGTAATTTATTCACACTGATTCTGTACTACAGTAAGATAGTAAGTTAGGTTGAAAAAAGACAAACATAAATTATTTTATTTTGGAATATGTTTTACACCAGGGCCAATACGTCGATTGTGGCCCACCAGTCGATCCCCTGAGGATTCCTGGTGGACCGCGATCAAGCCAGGGATGCAGGAGTGCTGCGTGAATGCATACGTACGCTGCGTCGTGTACTTACGCATTCACGCCTCACTTCCACATTCCCGCGTCGTCAGTCGATCGCGGAGGAAGGAAGTCTCGCCACCCCTGTTTTACACCAGTCAATGACATCTAGAAGGTGCTAACCCGTCCACATGTAACAAGCATTTCTACTTCCATTGTTACACACTGATAACTGGACCTGGAGCATGCAGTACAGGTACCTGTAATCTTACAGCTGTTCTACTGATTAAAGCATCAGGGTGCTGTGTCTCACTCAGGTCAGCTCTAGATCTTTTTCCCAATCAGGGAAAGGTAATGGGAAATTACAGAAATGTTACATTGTGCTTATTAAAGGCCATGTAACACCAGTGAGTCAACGTGCCCTTAATGCGCATAATTTTGAGCTTTAAAGAAAACTAAAGCTTAACTAAAGAAATAGACTAGAAATGCTGTACATTGTGCTTTGGGCTTCCATACCAGCCCAAGGCAACTACAGACCTTTAGCAGGGAAGATCTGTGCCCACAAATATGCCCCAGTAGCCCCCCATCTTCTTTTCTGCTGACCCACTGCACATGCTCTGTGCTGCTATCTGTTACTGCGCATAGGGACCGACGCACAATATACTGAAAATATAGAAAATAAATGTAACAGTATAAGGCTGATTGGTAATTCATTTGGATTCACATTATATGGAAGCTCTGAAACCAGTGCTATTAGCATGAGAATTTAATAATCAGACCTGTAGCATCAGTTTATATGACAAACAAACCTTATTTTCTGCTTGATAATTTGTGACGACCCATAAGCTTAGCTTCTCAACAGCTGCCTAGAGCCCATTAAGCATGTGCTATGTCCCAGACGGTTCTAACAGAATCCAAGATGAGAAGCTCCCGTTACAACTGTAAAGACCTATATTATTACTATTATCGAGATGCTGGAACTTTAGGTTAGTACAGTCAGTTTAGTATATAAAATGTGGCAATTTACGGATATAATAGTCATAATAAAGTAAGAATAAAGCCCAGTGTGTAGTTATTTCACTAGTGTGCAGTCCAGTTCAGCTATTATAACCTTATTGTTTTAATTTTTTTGTCTTTGGTTTAAATTTTACATATGTTTGTAGTTTCTTTAGTAAATAAAATACAAAGTCACAATGACACAGGCTTGAGGTGGCCATACACGGGCCAATTGTAGCTGCCGACATCGGGCCCTTGGACCGTTTCGGCAGCTTATCAGCCCGTGTAAAGAAAACAACGACTGGCCTGCCCGACCGATATCTGGCCTGAAATCGGGCAGATATCGATTGGGCAGGTTAAAAAATCAGTAGGATCGGGGACTGCATCGGCTCGTTCATGCGGTCCCCGAACCGACTTCGCCTACTCCAGCCATTATAATTCAATATTAGCCTAAATTCCCCCGATATTGCCCGACCGTAGGTGAGGATATCGGGAGAAGATCTGCTCGCTTGGCGACCTGATCTTTATGTGTATGGCACCTTTAGTTATAGATTTAGACCCAAACTTGAACAGTATCCTAATTTAGCATATTCACTGCATTGCGCAATACCTTTTGTATGTTATTTTGGTGCTCATATTACATTTTTAGTAATTTAATTGCATTTTAGCTATTTTATTCATTTACATTTCTGCATAGGTGATGTTCACTTGATTTTATCCAAGCCAAAATATTCAAACAGTTATTCTGCATTTGCCCATGGAAATTCTGTCTGCTATAAATTGATTTAGGTACCTCACAAAGTTTGGTAAATCTATGCATTCTCGGCATAAAACTGATCAGCTGACCCCTTGAATTCATATTTAGAATGTTTTATCTTGATACTTTACAAAATGTGGGGTATATAATGGGGTAAAATGCAAGCTTTGTGAAGATTTTCAAACATTTAATAAAAAAACAATACTTTTAGCATAGCTTTGTAGTTTGCAGTAGAAAGATGTATTTTGGTTTCGTCAGAATGTGTATTTTTGGAAAATATATTATTTTCTACGGTGTCTGTTCTGTTATGGGGTCCCCCCCCCTCCTTTAAGACAAAACTCTGCAAAAGTGCTGTGTAAATGTGTTGGTGATGTATAATTAAGAGATAAATAGTAGCTCGAACATGCCTCTACCAAAAAAAAGTCCCTAGCATTCTAGATATTCAATCCCCTACCTGTAGCCTGTTTTTAAAACATAATGCTACAGCTCCAGAGTTCACATTTTTATATTATGATCATCAATAAGTGAACCAAGCATAGGCACCACTTAGCCAAATCATGTAAACTTAAAGTTTCATAATAACAATGATGTTTTAATAATTATATATAACATTATACAAAAAAGCATTAATAGGTTTGCTCAAAACCCCTTCAAACTATCCCCACCCATCTTCACTACAATCTCCTGTCACTGTCACCTCGGCCAAGCTGCATTGCTATTTGTTGCTCTGGTTGAGGGACAAATGCTGCAAACTTGCCATATGCCATTACCCTTAATTATACAGCACCAACAAGTTACCGATAAGATTTTTATCATCATGTATGGAAACATATTTTAAAGCACCATACAAAAGAAAAGAAAGTACTTACAAACATACAAATTACCTGCTTGAGATTGAGCACTATATTAAAAAAAAAAAAGATAAAGATACAACAATTAATGTAACTTCATCCTGACCTCTTTATTTTTTCCTCTTGTTTGCGGGCATGCTGCTTTAGTAATAGATTTTCATCATGGATGCGCAAATATCTGTCCTCCAGCTCTTCTCTGCTAATACGCGATAAAGCTTGCCTTTCCTTAACAGACTGCAAAGAAGTGGCATCTAACATTTTATAAAAAGATGTAAAAAGAAAAAAGTTTATTATGAAAAAAGGAAAATGTAATTTCTTACAAGTGAAGTCATAACACCAATTTTGAAGGCCCACTATACCATCACAACAACCATGACATTGATTTATGGTTAGCTGTAATGTTTAATTTGCAGTGCTAGTTGGCTAGAATGTTGCTATTGAGAAAGTGTGCATAAAAAAGGAGGAGGTGCTGCTGTGGGGCGGAAAATTCTTTTGCCAGAGGACTCGTGCCCACAATCTTACGCCCTTGATTACAATATACGATTACAATATATCTGATTCAGAATTATTGACACCATAGATTTAATATTTTGTATCACACCATTTAGAAAGAATAACTGAAATCATGAGCTTCCTATAGCCATGCTACACTTTCTATTGGAAGGACCACTATTTCTATGTTTCACATAGAAAACACACTTTAGGGTTGGTGTTCTTTTCCTTGAAAGGGGATATATACCATAAATTTTTACAATGCACTAAACCATGTAAAATAATGTAAAATAGAAGTAAGTGCTTTTCTTTTAATACCTTTGGGTTCAAATATGCCCATAACTGCTTGAAAACTGTGCTCTACCCAGACCCTTTGCCAGCTTCCAGTTTAGACTCTTCAGTATGTGGCTCTGAGCTGCTGGCCCTGATAGACTTCAGTGACACATCTGAGGTACTTAAAGTACAGTGAATATGCATAGGGTGGGCGGGGCTTTGCGATGTCAAAGGCAGTCCATTCCTGCTCTGCTTGCTCCTCCCCCCCCCCCCCCCCCCGCAGCAGCACAAGGAGAGACACAGAAGGAGGGGTTTTCCCTGCTACTGTTAAGTAAAGCCTGTCAGCCAGTGCTGTGACCACTTCCTGTGGGAGACTGAAGCGACACTCCCATATAAGTGGGTTATATATGGTTATAAGTCTATTTAAATATATAGTCCTGTTTGAATGAATGAATTTCTTTAAAGACCATTTTAAAGATGTTGTTGAAACAAAAAGTCATTCATATTTTCCTTTAATATGCTGTAAACAAAATTCAAGGAAAAGTTGTTGAAGTTGTAGATATTGTTCAGAAAATTTATTTCCACATGTCTTTAATCTTTTCCATCACTCCACTGCCAGTGCCTGGCACTGGCCATATTCGTATTAGGCTTGTGAGCAGCTACTGGAACATTTAAACTCATGTTTCCTATTAAGATGCCATCTAACAGTAACTATGCTGACACAGCTTCCAGAGACAATTTGTAACTCAGAAACAAATGTTTGAGGATGTTTTCATGCACTAAAAGATGCAGCATTCCATATGCCCTTTTCTATGAGTTTGTGTTTTCTGCAACTCTCATACATTTCTACTACACTATTACATCATATACAGATGGCAGAGGCAGCCATAGAATGGCATAAATCTAGCAAATTTGAAAAGGTGTTATCTTATAATGGTGTTGTGTTAAATGTCATTTGGCTTTTGAAGAAAGATATTGTCTACTGCCAATATTTGTTGGAATTTACATGGGTCTGTGCTTAATGATATACTTGTGTCAGTAATGGTGTTGAATAAATAAACAAACAATTTCACTAACTAGAAAGTGTGTTTAGATACTTTATAGTGTACAATGTTTTTTTTAGACAGTAAAGTAATGATAGCTTAATATGGCACATGCAACATTCCTCATTATGCAATGATATACCCGACTTTACAATATTTTGAAAAGGGCAAAAAAAACAACCTTGTATTGCAGCATTTCCTGTAGCAACTGGTCCTAGGTCCCTTACAGGTAGATCTGCTGCAGTCTCATCAGATAGAAGAGCCATTGTAGATCTATTAGGGGATAAAGACATACTGTTATAAATACATCTGTCATTGCTATGTCAGAGACACAATATTTGACAGTTATGACATCCACAGCAGCTGCTAATCAGGCTGAAAAAAATATATTGATAAACTATATTAAATATGAAAAAAAGATCATCTCTGTACTAAGAGCTGTTTTCCATAACCCTGCTTTTTTTAGTTGATAAAATGCCATCCAGCAATGCCAGTAACAATGCTTCAGGAAGAGAATTTAAGAACTTCACAGCTCTCACTGTATAAAAAAATCTTTCCGAATATTAGGATGGTTCCATCTTTCTTCTAATCTAAATGGATGCCCTTGTGTCTGCTGGAAGGATCTACTAGTAGAGAGAGAATTATATGGTCCCCTTATTATATATTTATACATAGTATAATAGTTCTTTTGACTCTCTTTAATTTAATAATATCAAGTTTGAGCATCGGAGACCAAAGCTTGTTTGCCCTTGCAGCTGCTGACTATCATTGTTTGCTACAGTCAAGTGTATTACCTACAACTACTCCCAGGTCCTTCTTCATAAAGGATTTCCCTTACACAGTCCCTTTAAGTGACTTGCATATTTTTACAGTTCATGTGCAATAACCTTACATTTATCAACAATAAATCTCATTTACCATTTATCTTCCCAGATGGGCAGTTTGTAAAGATCCTGCTGCAAGGATGCCACATCCTGGATAGAATATATTTGGCCCCATGACATTAATAAACTAAATAACATTGGTGCCAATACAGAACCCTGCAGGACCCCCATAAGAACTCTGCTCTAAGGAGAGAATGTATCATCGACAACCACCCTCTGTACATAATCATTTAGCCAGTTTCCTGTCTATGTAAAAACAACAATACTAACCAACTGACTTTAGTTCAAATGCTTTATCAAAATCAAAATATAGACCACATCTGCTACTACCCCACTGCCCAACACTTCTTACTAACTTCATACCAAAACCATTGCAATTTGTCGCATTTGTGAGATTATACATTATTGCAAAAATAAATAAACAGGAAGCAGGCACTGGTAGGGTTGGCCTGGGTAGGGAAGACAAGGTATATGGTATGGTGTACTGCAGGACTGGTAATAAGGCAAGACAGGATGAATGTCCTTATATATACCAGATAAAAGAGAGGGTTAAGGCCAGGGCACAGATCAGCAGGGGTTAAAGGAGAAGGAAAGTCATTTTGGCATTTTACTGCCAACAGATTTGCCACATAGTACCACCTAGTACAATATATTTATTCTGCAGAAACCATTACCATACCTTAGTAAACAGCTTTAGAAGCTTTCTCAGTTTGCTTAAGACAGCAGCTGCCATTTTAATTAGCTTCTTGTCTGTAGTCTAGCCGTTATAGCTCAGATCACACATTCCTAAGGGAGGGGGGAGGGAGTTCTTATCATTCTCAAGGGAGAGGGGAGAGAGGAGAGAACTGCACAGACTCTGGCCACCGGAATTAAAGATGTTTCTGAGAGGGGAAGTCAGACACTGGAACATCATGTTTACAAAAAAAGAGACAATAAATCCGGTTTCTTTTGATAGAGGACTTACTGTAAGTGCTTATGGCTGTATTTTTATAGACCTCTGATAAAGCTTACTTAGTTTTTGCCTTTCCTTCTCCTTTAACTAGGCTCAAAGTCCATGATCTGGGCAACAGGTCATGGCAGGTAGTGTGCAGGCTGAGGGAACAGAGTCAGGTTGAAGCCTTTAACCAGGGGTACAGAGTCAGGCTGAAGCCCCCGACCATAGGACAAAGAGTCAGGTTGAAACCCCTCACAACAGGGCAAAAAGTCATGCTAAAGCCCCTCACCAAGAGCAAAGAATCAGGCTGAAGCACCTGACAAGGGGATATTGGATCGAAGTCAAAGACTACCAACTAGGGACACTGGATCATAAAAAAAACTTACAATAACTATGGATATAAACTTGAATTTTACATTGTCTATTTAACAGTTATTACTGGTAGGAGTAGTTACTTAAGTGTGGCTTTTTTCTTTTGATACAGTATAGCTTTTCCAGTAGAATGAGCAATAAAATATAGTTTGTTTCAATAGAGCATGCACTACTTTGCATTCTTGGCAAAAGTTAATATGGGCCTAACAAAAGTATGTAAAACTATTTTTTGGTACATGTACTATGTAACCAAATTGGCCTTTGTGTTTTTTTAAATACCACACCAACAATTTTGTGGTGAAGAAAGATGATCGTCCCACTCCCTAATTATCCATTTAGGAAGTTTATTTTTCAGGAACTTAACAAATGTTATTTCTACATTTCATGGTAATATCCGTTTGCCCAGCACCTAAAATAAAATACTACTAAATACCAAGCCAAGAATAACATTTGACCCATTTACCGTCAACTTTTTACAGAAACAGGTGTATTCTAAAGTTTATCTGTTATTTGCAAAGCAGATGCCAATGGGATTGAGAGAGGAATTTACCTGCTAGCAATGTTCCCTCTAATTTCTTCTCAGCAATGCACCCAGTTGTGAGTACATTTTCAAATACTGCTCAGGTCAGAATAAATGCAACATTTTGGGGCTGATTTACTTACCCACGAACGGGTCGAATGGAGTCCGATTGCGTTTTTTTCGTAATGATCGGTATTTTGCGATTTTTTTGGATTCTTTACGAATTTTTCGTTACCAATACGATTTTTGCGTAAAAACGCGAGTTTTCCTATCCATTACGAAAGTTGCGTAAAAAGTTGCGCATTTTGCGTAGCGTTCAAACTTCCGCGAAAAGTTGCGCATTTTTCGCGTAAGTTTTAACGCTACGAAAAATGCGCAACTTTTCGCGTAAGTTTTAACGCTACGAAAAATGCGCAACTTTTTACGCAACTTTCGTAATGGATACGAAAAACTCGCGTTTTTACGCAAAAATCGTATTGGTAACGAAAAATTCGTACAGAATCCGAAAAAATCGCAAAACATACGAAAAAGTCGCAAAATGTTCGTTTTCAAGTCGGAACTTTTCCAATTCGGGTCGGATTCGTGGGTTAGTAAATCAGCCCCTTTGTGTTTTCACACAAAAAACTCTTTGCGTATACCATAATTTGTTGTGTACACTGGCTTCAAAATATATGCATATATGAGCGCAAAGCTTAGAGAGAACATTACCAGCTAGAGCCAGTATATTGGCAAAAGCAATAAAAAAAAAAAAGTACTTTATTTTGCCAAAAGGAAGATTATAGGAAGGTAATCACTAAAGGGAAACCTGTCGGGGGCTCAACATGGCATTGCTTTAACCTGAATTACAAACAACAATCAAATGTTTATAGGCAACAGAAACAGCCATTACTTTTCAAATATTAAATTACCCCTTATCCGGAAACCCATATTCCAGAAAGTTCCGAATTACAGAAAGGCCATCTCCCATAGACTCCATTTTAAGCAAATTATTTTAATTTTTAAAAATGATTTCCTTTTTCTCTGTTATAATAAAACAGTACCTTGTACTTGATCCCAACTAAGGCTTATGTCACAATGAGCGCATGGCGTATATTTTCGGCAAGCCGAAAATCACTTGCTGAAAATACTGCCATACGCTCCTACCTGCATGAAATTCGCTCAGGTGCAGGCACATATAGCCGATATCCGCCGAAGATATGAAGTCTCGCATTTTTTGGCGGATATCGGCTACACGTGCCTGCACCCGAGCGTATTTCATTCATTCAAGTGCAAGCACAAGGCAGGGGAAGTGTACAGTAGCGGGGCGTATTCTCAGCAAGCCTTTTTTGGCTTGCTGAGAATACGCCTGTGTGGCATCAGCCTAAGATAATATTAATCTTTATTGAAGGCAAAACAATCCTATTGGGTTTATTAAACATTTATATGATTTTTAGTAGACTAAAGATGTGGAGAGCTAAATTACGGAAAGATCCATTATCAGGAAAACCCCAGGTTCCGAGCATTCTGGATAACAGGTCCCATACCTGTACAAGGACAGTATGATAAAAATATATATGCTCACACCGAAAAGCAATTATCAATACATATTAAAGTCAAAATTTAGTGGGGGGAATTGTCACGCAATCTTCTAGACACTATCCCAGTTAAATAAATGTATACCCTAATATGCACTGGTCTAGGGTTCTTTCCGTTCGGGCACTGCACCACTAGCCTTCCACTGTTTTCTCAGGTATTCCTTTCGCATTCACCAGACGCCACTGCCTTGGGGGGGAAATGGGAAGATTGTGCCGCGGTGCTTATACAGAATACAACTTCCCATGCAAAAATAAGACATTTCTGTTTATAAGAGAGATAGAAAACCATACAGAAAGCGCAACTACATTTAATTTGCACATATACTCTATATAGCACGGCAGCATATAACCAAAGGGTCAGAACGTATCATTTCGTTCCCGTGATGTGTATTAGGTGGGCTCCACAGCCGCTTTTATTAAATGTCCTGCTACAACACACGGAAATTTAACACAATGATTTAAATCAATTAGGGTCGCAAACACCCGGAGGAGTTATAGCCACTCTAGATCACCTAAAATAATTCTTCTCTAGATTTTACAAGCCACAGTTACCTCTAGGCCCTCCACTTTTGCACAGCGTTCCCTTCTCCGCTTCCCAGCAACTGTTGCTATAGGCTTGCGAATTCGGACGTCACTTCCCGTCTGCGGACGACAGAGAAATGCAGCATGTTCTTGAGGAGAGGAAATGACGTTCTGTAAGACTTACGGTCCGCCTGTAGCTTCTGAATTCGGAGCGATATTTGGTTTTTGGTGGGCGGAGAAAAAGTTGTCAACAGTATGATGAAACGCGGGGTACTGTGTGAAGAGGAGAAAGAAGCAAAGGTATTGGGGGAAAGGGTAGTTTTTCAACACGTAAGTGTTATAGGAGGAAGTAAGCGAGACACGTTTTAATAGTGTATTAAAATGTAAGGGTTGATTTACTACTTTGCAGCAAATAGGGTCTAAGCATCAGTTTTCTAAATTGGTAACTGTGGATGTCTGCATATTTGCACCCGTGTAAATATATTTTCTCCTTAATAAGTAGACAGCAGACTGATTGCATTATATTCCTTTATACAAATTACACATTTATCGATGGTTGGTGTTGTTGTGGTACTTAAAAGGGACCTGTAACCCAGACAAAAAAGCTGTATAAGCGGGGACATATTTATATATAGGCACCTGAGCGCATGGCTGCAGCATTCGAGGGGTGGCCCTCTGGCGATGCCACTGGAGGGTCCCTATATAAATCTGACAGAGCTGGGAGTGGTGAGGGGTATGTAATATGGAAGTGATTACATTTCTGCAAACTGGGGGACACATATAGATCTGGTGTCTACAGTGGCCCCAGACATAAATACAGGGCTGTGCATAAGAAATGCCCTTTATAAATTAAAAGTGAAACTAAACACATTTAAAATCTCACCTGCTAATCATATATTGCTGCCCATGCTTCTATGCCTCGGGCACAGCAATCACTTTCATTTTCTTTTCTGCAATTTCTAGGTGTCACTGCCCTGCACACATGCTTCCTTAGCCTGTACATGCAGGCCCGGATTTGTGGAAAGGCCACAAAGGCCCGGGCCTAGGGCAGCAGAAGTTTAGGGGTGGCATGCCGCCCCGCCGCAAGAACATTTTAAAATTTTGCTCCCATACGGAGCAGTCGGGACCTCTCCCCACTGCTCCGTATGGGAGTTAAAAGGAGCATGCGCAATGGGGAGATGGCGTTGCGCATGCGCACTGGGGGGGAGCGCGTTCGCGCATGCGCACGGGGGACACCCACAGGGGCGGCCTCGGGGGCACGGGATAGAAATCCGGCCCTGTGTACATGGGTATGTACATTAGGTCCCCATTTCTGGCAAAGTACCCATACCAAATAGACCATGCTTACATTTTGGAAGCACACACACTGCAGATCTCTAAGTTGCCATTTCTACATCACTGGTTTAAAAAAGTGACTCAAATCATTCATCATGATATTTTATAATCCTGGCTAAAAATATTGTCCCCTTTGTTCTTTTTCCTTTACTTTGTTGAAGCTCTACTACATCTTTTCCAATAGCTTAGTACCTGACATCTTCCATTTCAGTGTTTTATTTTTAAACTTTAAGGGCCCATTTATCAAAGTACGATCGGTAATGAATAGAAAAAAATTGTATTTTTTCTAACTTTTAGAACTGTGCATATTTTCAGAGACTTTTTCGTTAATTTCCACAATTTTTTCATACTTTGCGACAATTCGCGCAACAATTTGTGCAACAAAATTGTATTTGTCGCAACGAGTACGAAAGTTTTGGAATCCATATTAAACACCTGGGAATTTGGACCGATTTTCAGCCAGAGGTCGGTTGGGGAGGCCTGTCAGAGGGCCCCATACACTGGCAGATAAGATGCTTATAGATGGGAAAATCCTCCCCTGACCTAAACCTGTGCAAGTCTAGACCACAGCTGGAGGGAATCATTAAAAGCATTTGATTACTTTAGGGCGGTGATCCGAAACCAGTGGTTTGTGAGCAACATGTTGCTCACCAACCCCTTGGATGTTGCTCTCATTGCCCCTAAACCAAGTAGTTATTTTTAAATTCCTGACTTGGGGGCAAGTTTTGGTTAAATAAAAATAAGATTTACTACCAAATAAAGCCTCCTGTAAGCTGATAGTGTGCATAGAGGTACCTAAGGCCAATCTTAGGCCTTATTTGGCACCCAAATGATACAATGGCACTTTTATGATGCTTGTGTTGCTCTCCAAGTCTTTTTACATTTGACGGTGGCTCACGAAAGGTTGGGGACCCCAGCTTTAGGGAATGACAAAGCCTAAATATTATATGATCCTGGCCAAAAATATTGTCACCTTTGCTCTTTTTTTTTTTTTTTTTAAATAATTCTTCTTCTCTGCCAGAAAATTGTTGAAAATAACAATGTCATGTTATTCACTTATATTTTTTTTGTTTGCAGTGGACCAGCACAAAAAAATGGAATAAAATTAATAAATCTTATCTTATTTCATACAGAAATCCTAAAATGGATTGGACAAAATTAGTGGCACCATATAGAAGTTATAATGAATATTTTGATGCCATGCAGGTGATTCTTCTTTTAATTTATAAATCGACCTGTTGTAGATGACTGAAGTATAAGTACACATTGAACACATACACGTGAACATGAAGAACAAACAAACAAAAAAAAGAATAAAACAGGGTACGTCTGAGGATCTGAGACAGAAAATTGTGAGAAAGCACATACAATCTCAAGGCCAAGGCTACAAGTCCAATCTAAATGTTGTGATATTGTGGTGTTCGTTGAATGCAATGTTATCAAGAAGTTTGAGGCCACTATCCAATCATCCTGGATGTGGAAATAAGAACAATTAATAAAAGACTACAGTGCAGGATTGTTCGAATTGTGGTGAAAGAACCTTGATTAACTACCAGCCAGTTTCAGCTTGTACAATCTGTTGCCAGCTTAAAAATGAGACAAATTAAGAGCTTTTCTTAAAGCATTTGTTTACAGGAAAAAAAATGGATGGTTTAAAAAAAAAACATCAAACGTGGAGGCTATTCACTGATGTTTTGCTGTTGCCTTGCTGCCATTGGAACTGATTTCTCTGTTACTATATGCACTGATCTATTTTAGTATTTTGTGATGTCATGTGCAACTGGGAGACTGTGAGAAGATTGGGAAGAAAAAAATAATCCAGAGAGACTAACATTCCCAAAATACTTCTTGTGCCATTGGAACTGGGTGTGTATATCATTGTGAAATCAGAGGCATCGTGAATGCAGAGGTATTTTGTGCAAGTTTAAACCTAGTGTCGGAAAGCTGGGTCTCCATTCCAGTTCATAGATTTTGCAGCAGGACAGTGTCGCTAAGCAAACTTCACAGCACATTACCCAGGAATGGATAAATACCAAATATTAAACTGTTCCAAAGTGAAACAATTCAAAGCTTGCGTGTGTAAACCTCTCTACAGTTAGAAGAAGGCATCCTTAAAATCTAGAAGAACTGAACCTGTATGCAAAAGAAGAGTGGTCCAAATTGTCAGTAGAGAAATTTAGGAAGTTCACTCATGGCTGTAGGAAGCACTTAATTTCATTTATTCTTTCCAAATGGTGTGCTACCAAATATTAAACCTACAGTGTTCATTTTTTTCAACTGTTTTTTAATTTTCAGAAATGAAAGAATAAGGTGCAAAGGTGTCAGTGTATTTAGCCATGATTGTGTATGTGTATATGCCAGTTGTTCTCCTTATATCCTCATACAGCAAGCTAGGTAGCAGGATACTAACTGGCCACTTATATTCTAGATGTGTATATGTATGGAAGAAACCATTTTAAGTGCTGCTATACATCATAAAATAAGAAAGGAACTGGTCAAAACATATTTCCCATATTTGGCTAACCACTATAAGCCACGTCTTTATAGTGCTCTTGTGGAAGGGCATCTGTTTCTCCTGTAGAGCAATGCTAAGCTACCCATATAAAGATAGTTTATCTGTCTCTGTATGGGTTGTTCTTGCCAGATATCGACCTGAAAATCATCCAGATATCTATTGGGCAGGTTTGAAAATTCCATCAGGATTTGGCCAAAATGGACAAAGATCTGCTTATTTGGCGACCACGCCAAGTGCATCTTAATGTGTATGGCCAGCTTTAGAAAGGCATTTGTCATAGTAGCATACTCTTTTCAAAAATGCTTTATTTTGTTTCTTAGTAATTCTTTGGAGACAGCTCTGTGTTTCCTTAACTTTATTTGAAGCTGTACTACATCTTTTCCAATTGCATAGCCTAGTACCTAGCCTTTTCCTTGCCAGTTGTACACTTTTCAATGTGACACTCCTATACACAAGCAGATTTAGGCTGCCAATTTGGGTCCTTCAGACAGATTTAGCAACTTATCTGCCTGTGCATGGGGCCTCCGGCAGGCCTCACCGACGAACATCGAACATTGCTTGATCATTGACCTGAGGACCCAAGGTGGGCATATTGGGGGAAAGATTCGTCAAATAAGTAAATCTTACCATATCACATTTTGACTCCCATGTTGCTTAAATATCAAACAAAGACCGCCTATCTCTGTGCCTCAGCTGTGTGGCTTAACTTTCACAATAGGATCAGTAAACTGATCATGCTTGATGACAGAAGTGCAGATACGAAGATCAGAAAAGACATTCCTATTTCTCTTCAAGCATTTGTTTATCTTGAATGGCCCTTGGTACTTGTTTTTATACAAGGGTCACCTGATCCCTCTATAGTTTCAGTGCTGCACCTTACTTCACATTTCCCTTCCTTAACCTTTTTTAATTGCTTCATAGGGACCCTGACTTTTACTTTCAACTGTGGGGATTGGCCATAGCTTTGGCACCAGAATGAGAGATTCTAACTGTTGTTGATTTATTATATATTCTACGTTAAGCCTCCTGAACTTGAGCCATGTGTTTTCTTACTATAGGTAACACAGGCTAAGATTTGTATTCTTTTTTAAATAAAGGAATTACATCAGCCTTCCTCTTCTCTATAGAAACCATACCCACAGAAAGTAAATCTAAAGAGTAAATGATAAAAAATGGCCTGGCAAAGTAAAATAAAAGGTGTAATTCACCTTCAAATGAACGTTTAGTATGTTATAGAATGAGCCATTCTTGGCAACTTTTCAACTGGTCTTCATTTTTTTTCATTATTTTTATCATTTTTGAACACTCTTCAGTTTTTAAATGGGGGTCACTAACCCCAGAAGCCAAAACTATGTTGTTCTGTGAGGCTACAATTTTATTGTTATTGTTATATTTTATTAATTATCTTTCTAGTCAGGCCTCTCCTATTTATATTCCAATTTTTCACTTACACCCCTACTTGGTTGCTAGGGTAGTTTGGACCCTAGCAACCAGATAGCTGTTAAAATTCTAAACTAGAGAGCTGCTGAACAAAAAGCTTAATCATTCAATAACCAAACATAATAAGAAATGAAGACCAATTGCAAAGTGTCTCAGAATATCACTCTCTATATCTTGGTGAAACAACTCCTTTAAGTTCCCTAATTCCCCAAAGGTGTATTCCATCAGGCCCAGGGGCCTTGTTTACATTCTTTTTCTTAAAGGGTTTTTCAAAAGTACACCAGAAATAATGACTTTTTTCAGTTGTTTTTCTTATTTTTATTTTGAAAAAAAGTTTGAACTGTTGTGTATCTCTACCTCAACATGCTGTTTCAGGCTAGCAGCTTGGTAATCAAGGAGCAGACTCCAGATTGTTACAATTGCCCATATTAGTTGATACATTTCTCAGCAGCATCTGTGGAACTTGCAACTATTGTATAAATTATTTGTATAGAGCAGCCCTAGGGAGACATGAGAAGGTGAAACATGCAACCATAGACTACTATAAGTTTAAAAATAAATTAAATAAATAAAAGAAAGCAGCGAAGAAGTGGTAATGTAAATTAGGGATGCACCATATTTTTGGATTCGGCCGAATCCTTCATGAAAGATTCAGCCAAATACCAAACTGAATACTAATTTCAATATGCAAATTAGGATACGGGAGGGTGAAAGAGAACCGTGCGCGCACCACCCGGCAAAAAAATTTCAACTTATGTGTTTGTGACAAAAGATTCACATGATTTTAAAGGCGAAAGAAAGGTAAAAACTAAGCTAAGCTTTATCAGAAAGGACTATGTAAATACAGCCATAAGCACTCACAGAAACGCTGCACTCTGTCAAAAGATTTGTTGTGTCTTTTTTCCTCTGCCAGAGACACATAGCTCTCTTCCCTCTCCTGCTCCCCCCTCCCTCAAGAATGCTACAGATCTCCCTCCCCCCTTAGGAATGTGGATCAGAGCCAATCAGCAGGAAGCTTCCTCATAGTCTTACAAACTGAGCATGTACACTGGTTTTGGTCTTGGTGCAGGAGCGAGGCATTATGGGAACTTTCTTTACACAGCTTAGCGTTTTTTCTTCCTGTTTGTCTTTTGATCATCTGAACGGGAGAAATATGGGGAGACTTAAGGGCACTATTGAGAGAACTGAAGGTATGCCTGCAGCTTGAGATTAACACTTTATTAGCCTTTCCTTCCCCTTTAAGGATTTGTTTAAGCCAGAAGTGCGGATTAGGCTGAATCCTACCGAAAAAGGCTGAATCTTGGCAGAATCCTGAACTGAATCCTGGATTCAGTGCATCCCTAATGTAAATAGCAATAAAGTATGATGGATAGTGGGCATGCACAATGTCCCTTTTTCAAGGGTAATAAGGTCTTCAGCCCCAAAATCTTAATCACCATGCAGAAGATCCAAAAGAAAAAAACCTGAGAATAAATGATTTCTAGAGGACAGAACTGACCAAAATAAGAGGAGGGAAAAGCACCACTGGGCCCAGACTGACAATCTGGCAGTGAAAGACGGGCTGCTAAAAGCTGCCATAAACCAATGTTTTATACTGGGCCTTAGGCCTATGTGGCACTGATTGAACCTATGTATACTTAAAAAAATAATTTCTAAAAATTCGATTAATTTGTTTAAAATGGAGTCTATGGGAGATGGCCTTTCCTTAATTCGGAACTTTGATAACGGATAACGGATCCTATACCTGTTTGAGCTTTATCTTTATCAAATAATAAACATTCTATATATAATCCTTTAAAAACTATGTACAGTTTCTGAAATAATAGCGTTACTTTTCACTATATCCCCTCTAAGCAATCTGTCTGTCTTAATTCTCTCTTCATACTGTAGTCAAGGTCAGATTTTGATTGACATTTATAATATAATATATATAGATATAATTCACCCTTTGTGGAGTGCTCACTCTTCGAAATAACCAGAAATCCTATCTGTTAGAAAAGAATGATCCCCTAAAAGATGTATTAGACCTACCTGTCAATCAATATTGACCCTGACTACTGCATGAAAAGAGAGTATAGAGAGAGAAATTGCAGAGAAGGGAGTAGTAATGGTTGAATCTGTCTGTATCTGGAAAAATTCGAGAAACAGTGAAAAATTTGCAAAATGTGGGTACTGTGTGACTTTTGTTGATGCTTGCACCTTTTTTGACATGAGCGTGCCCTCTTTTTTAACTACACCCTTTTTTGAAGCGACCATGGTTTTTTTTGCCAGAACTGCAGAAGTTTTGCAAACCAATTTGCCAATGGGGAATTGCAAAATTTGGCTGTGAATCCATGCCTGGTGAAAAAAATGGGCTCATCACTAGTAAAGAGTAACTTGATTATTTTAGAAATGCTACAGAATTAATAGGTTACATTTAGAAACATTCTTATTTCCCTGAAATTAAGCTTATATTAAGTTTTCCTTTTCACTCTAGTTACCCTTTAATTAGGGGTCACAATAGAATGCACGTGTGACCCTTGAAGAATCATACATGCTGCACCCAAGGCCCTATTCTTGAGTGACCGAAAATACTCTTTTGCTGTTCTGCATGAAATGGCAGAGGGGATAATTCAGAATAGTGGCCACAGGACATATACTGACATCATCCTTACAAAATCCTGAACCTGTAAAGGAATCACATTCTTACCAGGCCAATAGCTTGGTTAGAAGGTCCGAAACTGAAACACATGGCTATTTTTTTTTTAGGGAAAGAGTGTGGTGGTTGGCATGCTAAAAACAATTTTAAAAGTTTCTCATAAAATAACATTAGTTTATTGGTAAATGTATAAAATGACACATGATTCTTGGTAATTGTGATCTTCCTGTGCTTTTGACTGCTTGGTTTCATGATTACAATAAATAAGACATATTCTTATAATTTTGCAGTGCCAGAAAAAGTCTAGTAATACAAGTGGTATTTATTCAGTGGTTACTAGGCTAGTGATTTAGCATTGTGGATTACATCTATAATTGCTAACTGAGCAGTATCTTACTTGCTGCCAGTTTCATTTACACCCTGTTCCAAATTATAATGCAAATTATATTTTTCTCATTTACCAAAATAATTGATGTAAATAACAGTCAGCATAATTCTCTTGTTATCAACTATTAAGAGTACAATTCAGATTTTACTGAACAAACCTCCTAATGATAACTATTTTTTTTAAGAATAAAAAACTTACAATGCACTGTTCCAAATTATTATGCAAATTCTATTTAAGTGTCACAAAGATTAGATTTTTTGGTTTTCAATTAAAATCATGGATGGCATTGTGTCTCAATGCCTTTTACGAGGTATGAAAACAGATATTTCAAGAAAACTTAAGCGTCATCATTGCATTATGGATGGTTGGTGGAAGGCTGCAACGTCAGCAAGGAGGTGGTGAAGTCATGTTTTGGGCCGGAATCATGGGAAGAGAGCTGGTTGGCCCCTTTAGGGTCCCCGAAGGTGTAAAGATGACCTCTGCAAAGCATGTGGAAGGTGTAAAGATGACCTCTGCAAAGCATGTGGAGTTTCTGACTGACCACTTTCTTCCCTGGTACAGAAGGAACAACTAGAAGGACATCTTGCAAACAAATTCAAGCAGAAACTGTCCAAAAACTAACAAGTTTAATGGATACAAGACTTGTGAAGCTGCTATCAAATAAGAGGTCCTATGTTAAAATGTAATGTGACCTGTTAAAATGTTTAAAAAGTTAAAATGTTGTTAAAAGTTTGATTGAAATAGCTTTTGATTTCAGTAAATATACTGCAAACACAACAAATGACAATTTTCAGTTCTTTACAACCTATAAAGTGTTTTGAAACTTACTGTGCGTAATAATTTGGAACAATGCATTGTAAGTTTTTTTATTCTTAAAAAAAATACTGTTATCATTAGGAGGTTTGTTCAATAAAATTTGAATTGTACTCTTATTAGTTGATAACATGAGAATTATGCTGACTGTTATTTCCATCAATTATTTTGTAAATGAGAAAAATATAATTTGCATAATAATTTGGAACAGGGTGAATAGGTAAGTAAGATAGAAGGGTGGCGAACCAACTTGCATTTTTTTCATCATATAGGAATTTCAGCCATGTAGTTAGCAGCCTTAGTAATACATGGAACAGCCTTCTTAAAGTTAAAATTGTTTCCAATTGTAATTTAACCTCTAGGTGTCCTTATGCATCTGCTGAATAGTTTCGGGTGTCTAAACAGTTCTGCGTGTTTGCCCCTCTCTGTTCTTTTTTGTTACAAAGTTTGTTTTATTGAGCAAAGTGCATATAGTAATATATGCATCCCTGTTAAGAAAGAAGTTTAAGGAACATGCCCTTCTCACAGTCACTGGCCTGTTAGCATTGTTGATTTTGTGTAATAATTAGCAAATGAATACCATTAACCTCAGTACTTAAAAACACCCTAGCTGTAGATGTTCGTGACAAGTTCCACATTCTCTGACATAAGGTGTCAGTAGGTGAAAGATTCAGTTAAGTTTGTTTTACTTACTCATTTCTTTCTGCTGTTTAGAAGATGAGAAACCCAGTTGTTTATATTGGCTAAAATTTTAATTTTAGTTAGATTTTGTCTGCTGAATAATTCTTGCCAAATTAACTTTTCATTGACTCCTTCCCTGCTGCTCAGTACTATAATAAAAATCACCAATGTTACATATATTTACAGTCAAATCATTAAAATACCATGTTGCTTACGTTACGTTAATTGTAATGAGACATGTAAATGTGTATTGACTACCGCCAATATGTACAGTGGAGGAAATAATTATTTGACCCCTCACTGATTTTGTAAGTTTGTCCAATGACAAAGAAATGAAAAGTCTCAGAACAGTATCATTTCAATGGTAGGTTTATTTTAACAGTGGCAGATAGCACATCAAAAGGAAAATCGAAAAAATAACTTTAAATAAAAGATAGCAACTGATTTGCATTTCATTGAGTGAAATAAGTTTTTGAACCCCTACCAACCATTAAGAGTTCTGGCTCCCACAGAGGAGGTTAGACACTTCTACTCAATTAGTCAACCTCATTAAGGACACCTGTCTTAACTAGTCACCTGTATAAAAGACACCTGTCCACAGAATCAATCAATCAAGCAGACTCCAAACTCTCCAACATGGGAAAGACCAAAGAGCTGTCCAAGGATGTCAGAAACAAAATTGTAGACCTGCACAAGGCTGGAATGGGCTACAAAACCATTAGCAAGAAGCTGGGAGAGAAGGTGACAACTGTTGGTGAGATTGTTCGAAAATGGAAGGAGCACAAAATGACCATCAATCGACCTCGCTCTGGGGCTCCACGCAAGATCTCACCTCGTGGGGTGTCAATGATTCTGAGAAAGGTTCAAAAGCATCCTAGAACTACACGGGAGGAGTTAGTTAATGACCTCAAATTAGCAGGGACCACAGTCACCAAGAAAACCATTGGAAACACATTACACCGCAATGGATTAAAATCCTGCAGGGCTCGCAAGGTCCCCCTGCTCAAGAAGGCACATGTGCAGGCCCGTCTGAAGTTTGCCAATGAACACCTGAATGATTCTGTGAGTGACTGGGAGAAGGTGCTTTGGTCTGATGAGACCAAAATAGAGCTCTTTGGCATTAACTCAACTCGCTGTGTTTGGAGAAAGAAAAATGCTGCCTATGACCCCCAAAACACCGTCCCCACCGTCAAGCATGGGGGTGGAAACATTTTGCTTTGGGGGTGTTTTTCTGCTAAGGGCACAGGACAACTTATTCGCATTAACGGGAAAATGGACGGAGCCATGTATCGTGAAATCCTGAACGACAACCTCCTTCCCTCTGCCAGGAAACTGAAAATGGGTCGTGGATGGGTGTTCCAGCACGACAATGACCCAAAACATACAGCAAAGGCAACAAAGGAGTGGCTCAAGAAGAAGCACATTAAGGTCATGGAGTGGCCTAGTCATTCTCCGGACCTTAATCCAATAGAAAACCTATGGAGGGAGCTCAAGCTCAGAGTTGCACAGAGACAGCCTCGAAACCTTAGGGATTTAGAGATGATCTGCAAAGAGGAGTGGACCAACATTCCTCCTAAAATGTGCGCAAACTTGGTCATCAATTACAAGAAACGTTTGACCTCTGTGCTTGCAAACAAGGGTTTTTCCACTAAGTATTAAGTCTTTTTTAGTTAGAGGGTTCAAAAACTTATTTCACTCAATGAAATGCAAATCAGTTGCTATCTTTTATTTAAAGTTAATTTTTCGATTTTCCTTTTGATGTGCTATCTGCCACTGTTAAAATAAACCTACCATTGAAATGATACTGTTCTGAGACTTTTCATTTCTTTGTCATTGGACAAAATCAGTGAGGGGTCAAATAATTATTTCCTCCACTGTATATATTTCTATGAGGAGGATTTATCAATATGTGAGATTAAACTTCACCACACAAAAACTTACCCTATATCTATTTATTCATATGGGATTTTTAGAAGTGTATTTATCAAATAGTGAATTCTAACTTTCACGCATTGATAAATATGAACAGAAAGTGGCTGAGTTTTCCTGTGGTGAGCTTTAATCTCACATCTTGATACCTTATGGGGCCTATTAATTAAAGTCTGAATGAGTACGAATGAGGAAAATTAAAAAATTTTTCGCTTTGAGAACGCATATTTTCTAAGATATTTTCGTTAAATTGCGCAACTTTTTTGCTCTTTGCGTCAATTTGTGCAACAAAATCTTATTTGTGGCAACAACTGCGAACATTTCGGAATTCATTCAAGTTTCCATATCGTGACTTTTGTTTGGTCAGGTTGGAGCTGCAGAGTGGCATTGAGTCCTATGGAAACCTTCCAAAATCATGCATTGAAAGTCAGAAAGGTTTTTGCGGCGCTTACGATCGTTCGGACACATTCGTAATTTTGTAACTTTCGGATCGCACCACAATTATTTTTGTGCGACCACGACACTAATTTTTGCGCAATTAACGCACATCATACATTATCGTGGGTAGTCCGAATTTTTTCCAGTCGTGCTTTTAATTGGCGAAAATTCATACTTTGATAAATGTGCCCCTATGTGTTTAAATAAACATTGAGGGCAAAATATTTAATGTTTTAAATAATTTGATACTAGTACAGATTTTCATTTACAGAGCTTAAAAAAAAAAATTGGAAATTCTACTGTTTTTCTATGGAAATAGGTGAACAATGAGAGAGGCTGATTTACAAAAATTAAAATATTGTTCACGTTCAAGTAAACAACATATTCTCCCCCTTACTCAAAATCTTTTTCTGTGTATTCAAATTTAGTTCAGCATGAAAATCTTTTGTTTCTTTTTACCAAGCCCAATTAGTACCCTTGCAATATACTAAAGCATTTTTTTCAAAACACGGCTCATATAATAACAGGTTGCTAGCAGTATACAAGTTGGTCTTGGTATCATCTGCATAAAGATATATTGGAATCCAAATGACTGAATCAGTTTTTAGTTGTGATGTAAAAGGAGAGGAGATCAGGGGGCATAAGATCTAGTTTTAAGAAATACCAGCAGCAAGGGGGAGTGAGAAGTAAAAATGGAAAAGCAACTCAGAAGGCTCAGAAAGATTGGCTGTAAATCAGGAAAAAGCAGAGAGAAGAAGCTGAAAACATGGTTCAAGGCAGCATGTTGTATGGTTAGTGCAATCCAGAATAGTGCTGCTAGGTATATACATTTTCTGTTGACATTTTTTTTTTAACTTTATTTTTATTATATTTTTTCAGCAAGAATAACATTGATACATATTGTCATAGACAATGGCCAATAACATAGATACAACAGAAGCAGATAAAGAGGAAAGAATAAATAAGATGGATTAAAATAAAATGGAGTAATGGCATCAAGAATCAGTATAAGTCTTTCAAATCTCACAAGCTTTGTGTTTTTTTTTTTTCTGCTTCATTCTAATGGAAGTGCTGACTTAAAATTCAAGTTTGAAGATACTTTATGACCTGTTAACGAGCTGGTATCTGTTGGTGTTTCCACAGTCTAGCTAATGCAAGTTTACTAGGTTTTAAAATTATTGCATTTCACATTATAAGTGGTTTGTTTCTTAAAGGTGAACCATTTGGAAGGTCCTGCCATTCTTTCTGGGTGACATCAGAAAGAAGTTGTATTATTGCAACATTTTAGATAACTTTAACGGTGTTAAGTACTAATTATATAACAGCTTGTAAAAGTTTTCTTGATGTGTAATACTTTTAGGTAGTTTTTGTTTCCTGGAAATAGCATATAACCAATCTTCATTAGAGAGTTTTTCACTAGAATTTGTTCCGATATAACACTTGGCAAACCTTTATTGGTATCTGATTTAGAAGACGTAACAGTCAAATATAGTAAGAGGGCACAGTTTTTTCTTTGGCTGGGAATTCAAAATGTCCCTTAGTTGTAAATATTTGTGAAATTCTGAGATATTTCCAGAGATATTTCTTGTTTTAGAATTTCAAATGGATTCTAATGATCCAACGAAAAATGTCAATAGGTAAACAACGGAATATATATAAAATTTTTAGTGACAAGTGACAACATTTTTAAAGCAGCTATCATGCCTATCCATGTGTGTATAATGATTTCCAGTTATTTATTTATTCCTTTATGTTTTGTACAAAGGGAAGATAATTAAATTGATATAATTTAGTAGGATCTTTTGTAAATTTTATCCCAAGAAAATTAATGTAGTCATTATGCCATTGAAATTTGAATCGTTGTTTAAGTTTCTTTAGTATGGTAGGAGAAATATTTAACGCTAGGCTTTATTTTTATTTATTTTGCAGTACAGGTATGGGATCCCTTATCCAGAAACCCATTATCCAGAAAGCTCCAAATTACAGAAAGCCCATCTCCCATAGACTGCATTTTAATCAAATAATTCAGAATTTTAAAACTGATTTAGTTTTTCTCTGTAGAAATAAAACAGTACCTTGTAATTGATCCCAACTAAGATATAAATAATCCCATTACCCATTCTGGATAATGGGTCCTATACTTGTATAATTTCCCCAAAATCTTTCATTAGTTCCATTGGTTTAGGAAGAGAGTTTACAGGATAGGATAATGTTTTCACGATAAAAAAAAAAAAGACTGGCTGATGCGGGGTGTAAACATATACTACAGAACTGATGTCCGAGTTCATGATAAACAATGAGAACTTTAATTAACAATGTTACAACAGTGATAACAAGCAGCGAAGCACATTATTGATATACAGACTTGAATAGTTGAAATCGCACAATCCACAATCAGATCAAAAGTCGAAGCTGGCAGCAACAAACTAAGTGGTGGACAGGCCAAGGGTCAGTACCGGGGAATCCAAAGAACAGGACAAGGAGGGACTGGGAGCAGAAACGTCTGAAGGCAGAGACCAGGAACAGAACCTCAGAAGGCAGGAATCAAGGACCAGAACAGGATACCAGAGGCCAGATCACAGAAAGAAACTCAATGACCAAGCAAGGTGCAATGGTCAGGGACAAGGTTATAAAGGGTCATGATTGCAAGATGGAAGACACATGAGAATAATGAGATAGGCAGAGGAAAGGTACCAAGGAGAAAGAATACAAGGAGAGTGACAGGAGAATTGGTCAGGACTAGCCCAAAGCACCTCCAGTGGCTCAGGAGGTAAATGCACACCGCTAAAAATACACATACCAGGATTCGAATCCTGGATGATCCTGACAAGCAAATTCTTTACATCTTGCTAAAGTTGAAGCGGATAAATCAGCAAAAGTGTTAATCATTTTAAATTGACCCGAAAAACCTGAAACCTCTGAGAAATTAGTCTTTTATGTAGAAATGGTACCTCACTATTACATCCCTTGAGGCTGGAGTCGGTGGATTATGTGCTTTAGGTAAGCGATATACAGGGAAATGTTCAGGAACTTGTGTCACTACTGCAATTATTAGATTTATGAGGAACTTTGAGAAACTTTTGACCTTGAATCTCCTTGATCTGTCTTCTATGTCTGTGACTATTCTTCAGAAAAGATATGTCTTCCTCTACTCTGGTGCAAATATCTACAGTTTTATTATGTGCAGAAACCATTTGCTCTACTTTATTCTCCTGGTGTGCTGTTCTGTCACCTGTTCCTCTCACTTCATTTTTTATATCTGATAGTATTTGTCTCAAGTCAGTTTGAAGTGTTATAATGAATTTAACAGCTCATTTAATTTGCTTTCAGTAATGGATTGGTTTGTCTCACCATTTGTATCTATCTCTGTTTGTATTTCATTGGAGTGAATTACAGTCAGTAGTGACAGACTTGCTACACCATTTTGTGAATGCTGCTCTTCTTGAACTGTGTCATGAAGTGCTGTTATTCTGAGAGGTCAAGCATTCTTTTTTGATTTGCCCATGTTGTAGAGGTATGTTGAGCTCTCTGGAGTATTAGTATCTGAGCTATTTGAGCATAGCTACCTATTTGTTTATTTTGTATTTAGAAGGGGGCCTATGTCGCATACTTTTCCCCCCTTTTATCATTAGTATTTTACTTATTCACATTGTATGTGGACTGCCAGAGTCTGATGCCCACAGTATTTTTAAGTAATGCAAAGTTCAAAGAGGTTTAAATATTTGTAAGTATTCAAATACAATTTTACAGTATCAATGGCAACAAGCCTGCTGAAGGGATTACTAACTACTTTAGAATCGTACCTGAGAACACATTGCTTACCCTTTCTGCTTTTGTAAGACTTAATTAAGTTTAAGTGTGTGTTAAATGCCCTTGCGCATGAATGACTTCCATCAAATTAACAAATGCACATAGTAATGTGGGAACCAAGAGAATAGGTTATTGGTTATTTATAAGGTTTGTTTATTTTGGGGGTATGGGAGCTGTGTGAACCTGCATTTGAATGCACATTGTATTGATTCATGTTTGACAACTTTTCATGAAAGAGAATGCTGCTAAGTTGGTCTGTGTTTTTTATCCATGGGATTTACATTTTATGACTTTAACTATAACCAATATGTTTTATGTCAACGTGTAACTAAAACATATGTTGAATAGAATGTATGCCCCAGTTGCTAAGTTGTGTCTAACCTTTATTTTCCTCAACAGTGTGTATAGTATGTGAATAGTAGTAACCTGAAACATAATTTTCCTCATGTAACAAATCTA
The DNA here is from genome assembly GCF_000004195.4 of Xenopus tropicalis. NCBI lineage: Eukaryota > Metazoa > Chordata > Amphibia > Anura > Pipidae > Xenopus > Xenopus tropicalis. Next base: position 41,624,885 of record NC_030680.2, read on the forward strand.
AAACGAAATGCATAAGAACACTAAGGGGGTGATTTATCAATGGTCAAGTTTTTTCTCAATTTGAGCTTATTTGAGTTATGGTTTGAGAACTCAAATGTCTGGAATGCAAAAAACCCAAAAACTCGATGTTAGAATTTGCCATCTAAAAGCTTGCAAGTTTCTACAGAAGTCAAGGGAGCTGTCATAGGCAAAGTGAAGCCATATTCTCAAACTCAAATTTTTTGAGTTTTTAGAGCTTTTGAGATATTTGAATTTTTTATTTGAACAGGTTTTCTTTATTAATGAATAAGCGACCATTTGATATGCAAGTTTATTTGTTTTAGAAAAACAAACTCGTAAATTAATAAGTAAAGCACCTAAAGCAGACATTTACTAATGTTCATATTTTTTTCCGCGATTCAAGGTTTTTTGTGCTAAAGCTTTCATATTAAAAAAAATACTTTTTTTCCACTCATTTTGTGTCAAAACCACAAAAAATGAGAAAGTAAAAATACGCCATCTATGATCTTTATTTAATCTGTGGCCTCTGGGTTTTTCTGTTTTAAGTCCACAAAAATTGTATGAAACTTAATAACCATAAAAAATGTGCCATTTCATGTTCTTTTCATTTCGTTGATGAATCTACCTTTAATGTTAAGTTCCTTAACAAAATTACCTCTCCTTTTATAAAGAATAGAGGGATTATATGCTGAACGTGGAGGCAAATTTATTGACATTTGTATTTTTGTGCTATTAGAGTTACAAACTAATTTCCACTAAACCCACAAATATCTAGTCATTTGTTAAGAGATCCAACTTGAAAAAGCATTAACTTATTAAAATGCAGAACAAATACATGGATGTCCAGTCATTTATTAAAAGATAAGAATATAAAAAGCACAAATTAAACAAATTAAAATGTGGAACAAAAATGACAAGGTGGTGTTTTGGTTTGGTTTTTACATTTCCATACACATTTTTGTAGACTTACATAGTTACATCGTTAAGTGGCTTGAAAAAAAGACCAAAGTCCATCAAGTTCAAAGTCCATCAGTTCAGTGCAAACATAATGACCTATCTATATAGAGGCAGATTTATCAATGTTTGATTTTTTTCACATTTCTAGTTTTTTACACTAAAAAAAACTTGAATTGGAATTGTGGTTCAAAAATTTGAATGCCTAATATTTATTTTATGCAAAAAAAAACCTGAAAATTCAAATATAAAAATTTGCAATGTAAAATTTTGTGATTTTCTATAGAAGTCAATGGGAGTTGTCCTAGGCAAAGTCAAGCCATATTTTCTATTTGAGATATTTGAGTTTTTCGACAATGTAAACATTCTGAGTGTGTGTAAGGGGTCCATTCCTGAAACCACAAATTTTTTTTGCATTTTTTCTAATTTATAGAACTTTCCGTTATCTCCACAATATTTTTGTTAAAACTCCACAACTTTTTCGTGGTTTTCATTAACTTCCACGAAAAAGTCGTATTTTTCTAAACAACTACAAACATTTTGGAATTCATTCAAGCTTTGGTATCGTGACCATCTTTTGGGCAGGTTGGATCTTTAGAGTGCCATTGAGTCCTGTGGAAGGCTCCAAAATCATGTATTGAAGGTTTCAAAGCCTTAAACCTTTTCACCCCGTTTACGATCGTTCGTATCCGAAAATTTGGTGACTTTCGTACAATATTCGCACAATATTTTCGTATGACCGACAAATGAATTTTCATGACATTTTCGAACATCGTAAATTATCATGCTTACTCCAAATTTTTTCCAAATATGATTTTAAACACCCAAAAAAATAGTCGTCGTTCTGATTTAAAAAAACACCACTAACTAACTTGTAACAAAGTTAGCTTTCACTACTTATCACCAGCTTATAGCCAAGCATTATGTTTTATCTTCTATATGCTCTTGAGTGCAAATATAAAATTCCCAAATATAGATATCTATCTAAATAGATACATTTTAAGTAAGTTGATAACCACATATGTATAGGCTTCCAAAAACATGTAGTTTCTAGAGACTCCAAAATAGTGTTCAGAATAATAGCAGTGTGTTTAAAGGAGACATTTTATATAAAGTTCATATTCAGTTATAATATTCATTCTCCCTCAAAATGTTAAATTATGCAGAAAGAAAGATGTTTTGAAAGCATTTTACCACCTAAAACTGCCATTATATGAGAGCTGCCTACACAACTTCACTGATCAGAAGTCAGAGCCAAATGAGACATGGGAGTGTCCTTCAGTCTCCCACAGGTACTGGTCACAGCACTGACTGACAGGCTTTACTCAGCAGCAGCAGGGAAAACCCCTCCCTCCTTCTGTGTCTCTCTGCTTGTGCTGCTGCGGGGGGGGGGGGAGAGGAGTGAGTAGAGCAGGAAGGGACTGCCTGTGACATCTCTAAGCCCCGCCCCTCTATGAATATTCACTTCACTTTAAGTAGGTGAGGGTGTCATAGAAGTCTATGAGGGCCAGCGGGCTCTGAGGGATATACTAAAGCAGGGATCCCCAACCTTTTATACCCACGAGTCACATTCAAATGTAAAGTGAGTCGGGGAGCAACACAAGCATAAACTAAAGTTCCTGGGGGTGCCAAATAAGGGTTGTGATTGGCTATTTTGTCAGTACAATTGGTTTTTATGCAAACAAAACTTGCCTCCAAGCCAGGAATTCATAAATAAGCAGCTGCTTTGAGGCCACTGAGAGCAACATCTAAAGGGTTGGGGAGCAACATGTTGCCCCTGAGCCACTGGTTGGGGACCCCTGTACTAAAGAAGGAAGCTGGCATAAGGTCTGGGTAGAGCACAATTTTCAAGCAGTTATGGACATATTTTAACCCAAAGGTATTAAAATAAAAGCACTTCCTTCTAGTTTATATTATTTGACATGGTTTAGTGCATTGTAAAAATTTATGGTATATATCCCCTTTAAAAAAGTGAATAAACTCAAAATCCTTATAATAGCTTTTATTTCCACACACACAAAAACATTGGGAACACTGCACATTCTATTTCAAATCAAAACACCTGTTTTTTTCATAGAATGAAGGACCTCTCAATAATTAAACTCCAAACTACTGTTATTTTGAACAATAATCTGTATAACTGAATCAATTAATGATTCAATTACACAGAATCAGCAGCATACATGTCATTTCTGTAGGTACTCTACTATACCTACTAATAAATTATTTGCCATGTAAAAAAATTATTGCTACCAAAAACAGTAATTGATCAGGTTAGTGATGTCAGACTGCTAATATTCGGAACACATTTGTTGTATATATGTATATATGTGTGAATTTTTTATTGCATTTATCAACATTGAATCTTATCTGACATTTAGCTGTCCAATCTACCCAAGCCTCATACCGTATATACTCGAGTATAAGCCGATCCGAATATAAGCCGAGGTATCTAATTTTACCTAAGAAAACTGGAAAAACTTATTTACTCGAGTATAAGCCTAGGGTGGGAAATGCAGCAGCTACTGCTAAGTTTTAACAATCAAAATAAATACCAATAAAATTACATTAATTGAGGCATCAGTGGGGTATATGTTTTTTAATATTTATTTCAAAGAAAAACAGTAAACTAGCTCTGTAAGCAGAGAAGAGGGTCAACAAAAACAATATGAGTACTACCCCAGGCTCATTGCACATTGGCAAACTGGCAGCAGACCCAGTCCCGGAGGAGATGTAAGGGGAAATAAGTATTGCTAGTGGGAGCCTAGGCCAGGGCACTAGAGGGTCTGGTTGCAGGTGGCCTAACTTGCACACAAAGGAGAGAGGGTGCTAGTCTAGAGGGACCCATGGCACCCGACTCGAGTATAAGCTGAGGGTGACTTTTTCAGCACATTTTGGGTGCTGAAAAACTAGGCTTATACCCGAGTATATACAGTAATTGCAAAACAGTTTTCTCCTGCTTGGATGCTTTTCTCATGTCTACCACTAGGGGCATGTGAGCATGGTTAGCAAACTATCAATGTTAAGGATCCTTGTTTTTTTTACTCTCTCTATAATACTTAAATCCAGCCCTCAGTAACTTTTTGAAAGGGTATGTGGGGTGTCAGAAATCACTGCCTTTCATTGTATTTAGTATAAGTAAACCTTTTTTTTTCTATCAGTAAAATTACTCTAAACAACCTCCAGAATTACCTACCTTTGTCCCAGCATTCTCTCTGACCTGGTTCCTCAGTTAGAAGTTAATTGTTTTTCTTTGCTTTCTTGTGCAGAGTGAAGCCCTGCCCCCAGTTCCTGTTCAGTTCTCTCTTCAATTCGACTACCTGTTGTCGACCAGGAGAGCCTTCTGGGCATGCCTGGAGGCAGCAGGAGCTAGTCTCTGCATTAGCAGGGTTTTTTTCATGAGAGAACTGAACAGGAAGTGGGTGCGGGGCTTCACTCTGCACAAGGAAGCAAAGAAAATGATTAACTTCTAACTGAGGGACCAGGTCAGAGAGAATGCTGACCTTTTTCTCCATAATAACAAAACCTTTGTTACCTGAAGTACCTTATACTTCATCCCAACTAAGAGGGATCCTTCCTTACTTTTTTGAATCCATTGCATTACATACAAAAAATACCAAAATACCTTTTTACACAAAATGCAATGTGTATCATACTAACATTAGAACAAATTATTATGGTCTGTGTTACATTCTACTGCGTGTTAAACTTTCCCATCTCCTAGGTAAAAGAGGAAATTACTGAATGAGTGGATATTATTTCTTACTCTACTGTTACAAATAGTTGGCCGTATCCCACTAGTTTATTAATTATTCAACCAATCTTTTCATATTGCTTTGAATTTCCCCAGTTGGCCTCCCTCCTCATATGATCTTTTATACAAAGGTAATGCCTTTCCTGACAACATTAGCCATTGTAGTGTGTCCAGAGGCGATGCTCACATCCAGTTCAATACAAGATTCTTGTGAGAATAAAATAAAACTGGCTTTAATAGAATTCCCCTATATTTCAACAGGGTATCAGAATGCACTGCCCCCATTTGCCAAACTTCAGGGGCCAGCCTGACTGGAACTTTCTTTATTTCAGAATATGACTAATTACCTCCCCAATATATTGTAACTTTATAGTAGTCACAGACTAAATGTTAAATTTCTGCGTTACATATGCTACACATAGGGCAGGCAATGCTTAGACCAGTATGTCTTAGTCAGCAAAGTCAGGCAAATAGTAATACTGATGTATAAATTTTAAACTAATGATGCTGCCTGAAATTGTATCATGACATATAGCTTATTGGCTTCTTTAAATGGGCTGTTCCACTTTAAATCAAATTTCAGCAGATGTCTGGTTGTTGGGGTCTTGCTTAACTTAGCAACCACACAGAGGTTTGAATGAGAGACTGGAATATGAATAGGAAAGGGACTAAATAAAAATATACGGAATAAAAAGTAACAATAAAACTGGAAGTTCTGCAGGGGTCAATGACCCCCATTTTAAATCTGGACAGAGGCAAACTTTCAAAAAACACCAGGGTCATAAGTGGAGGGTGACTTTTTTGTTTGGGGAGGAAAATTATATGCAGTGAAATGCAGTGGTTACTGATTCCAGATTTTCAGCCATGCCCTTGTACTATAACACTGTCACTGAAACACACCCTAACTAACTAGAAATGAGCAAAAAAAGACAAAAGTAAGAAAAAGGGGGAAAGAGTTAATTTAGGGCTCGACAAGGGTTATATGGATATTTTAGATGTCAGGCGCAAAAACTATTTAATTTCAGCTAGTGATTCAGCCTTTAGAACATATACAGTATAGTACCTGTGGGAGTGGGATGAAATCTGCCGCAAAAGTTCAGAGTTGGTGAGGTTCTTAGGTAAAGTTACAGCCAGCAGATCCTTCTTATCACTCTTAATTTCTGCAGTGCCTTTAGTTTGTAATATCTCCCCAGCCCTGCCTACAGCTGTTCCTTGATTGGCCAGTTTTACTGTCTGTTAAGAGAGCTGTGCTCTGATTGGAGAAGGCACAAGAAGAAAGATCCCGTCAGAGCACAGCTGATTACAACAGAACCGGAGCTTGCACAAATGCAAGATTTCCCCATTGTTAAAGGTTCCATGGCGCCAAGCAGGTTTGGGGACACTCAAATATTATTTGAGTGTCTTTTATAGTTTTGTATAAATGATGATATAAACAGTTCTTTGGTAAAGGGAACTGAGACTTTTGGGTTTTGCTGTATGTATTTATAGAATTTTAACTAGTTTTACACTCCAATGGGGTTATGTTAAATAATTACATTGGTTTGAAAAAAGGGTCCATCAAGTTCAACCCTTCCAAGTAAACCCAGCACACACAAACCTATACTGACCTACCTATACACTCACATACATAAACTATATATACCAACATCAATATTTACTGTAGATTTTAGTATCACAATGCTTGTTCAAGAACTCATCCAAGCCCCTCTCAAAGACATTGAGAATCTGCCATCACAACATCACTAAGAAGTGCATTCCACAATCTCACTGCCCTTACTGTGAAAAATCACTTACGCTGCTTTAAATGAAAGTTCCGTTCCTCCAATCTAAAGGGGTGGCCTCTGGTGCATTGGTCGTTTTTATGGAAAAAAAAAAAAACATCCCCTACCTGCCTATAATCCCCTCTAATGTACTTGTACAGAGTAATCATGTCCCCTTGCAAGCGCCTCTTTTCCAGAGAAAACAACCCCAACCTTGACAGTCTAACCTCATAGTTTAAATCTTCCATCCCCTTTACCAGTTTAGTTGCACGTCTCTGTACTCTCTCCAGCTCATTAATATCCTTCTTAAGGACTGGAGCAAACTTTAGCAAAATCTAAGTAGATGACATCCACTGCCATTCCAGCATTGATCTTCCTGCTCATCTCCTCATAAAAGGCAATTCAGTTAGTTTGGCAAGATCTGTTACACATAAAACCATGCTGGCACAAACTTATAGTATTGTTATTTGCAATGTATTCAAGTACCCTATCCCTTATTACCCCTTCCAAATGCTTTCCTACTACTGATGCCAGACTAACAGGCCTTTAGTTTTCAGGAGGAGAATGGGATCCCTTTTTAAATAACTGCACCACATAAGCTATTCGCTTCTCAACTCTTTTATTTGCTTCTAACACTTTTATTCCACCATAAAGGTTTTGCTTTGCAATGCCTATCCTTGCTTACAAGGGGAATATAATAAAATAGTAAGTTAGGTTGAAAAAAGATAAGCGTTCATCAAGTTCAACCATAATGCCTATATAAAACTGCTAGTTGATCCAGAGGAAGGCAATATACTGACCTTGTATACTTGCTAAGCAATGTTTTGAAGATATTCCATTTTCCTTCCATGTTCAGCCCTGTGAAAAGCCTTTCCCAGTTGACACATTGGAGAGATGTCCTTGCGAACTTGCAAAATCTACACGTCTAAAATTGAGTGTTTTAGTTACTCCCTTGAAGAGCTGTCTCTGCAGCATTATCTCAAAGGAGACCATGTTGTGATCACTGTTCCCTAAATGCTCACCCACACAAATGTTAGAGATGTAGTAAAAGGAGCTAAGTTTGGCCAGGAGCAGTTACCCATAGCAACCAATTAGCAGGTAGCATTTACATTGTATGTAATTTGTATGCTGAACAAAACAAAGAAATCATAAATGTGTAATTTTTGTTACAATATGCAGGCTGTTATCTATTTGTTAGCTGGATTTCCTATAGCTTAAATTTCCCAATAATCTGAACATGAAGGCAAAAGTGTGTTTTGTACTGATATTTGCTTCCTATCTTCCTAGAAACAGAAACTTCTTGACCAAATTGGAGATGGACATCTTCCATATCTTTCTCCAAAAGACGACACGTTTTATGACTTGGTAGGTAGCAAGTGGTAATAAAAAAAGAACATTATATATGTATGTAACTAAATATGGATTTGCATATAAAATAACATTCATTTTATATTTTTTGAAAAAAATGTATGAATATAAACAAAAATATTTGAGTGCCACTGCATTTCCATGGTTCTAACAGGAGTCTTGTTCCATTTTTTTTAACTCAAATCCTGCACTGTTACTATAGTTCCTGTCTTTGTTTTGTTATATTAGGTTCAGCAAAAGTGTTATCATAAACTGTGAGACGTAACTCAATCCTCTTTCCCAATGATATGTCCAGGGAGCTGCTAGAATTTCTTCTGGCATTTTTTTTGCTCAGGTTTTCATATGTAGTGCTCCAGATTTGGTTTTAAAGAGAACTAAACACTAGAAACAAATATATATATAGAAATGCCATATTTTATATACTAAAATTACTGCACCTGATCAAAGGGGTGGTTCTCCTTTACATTTTAGTGTAATATAGTCCATCTTGGATTTGTTAGGAGTGACATCACTCTGTGTGCCCTGTGCTGCTTATGAGAAGCTAGGTTTGACTGTTTAATAGAACCTGATGCTAGTTGGCTGAATACTATGTTATAATGCTTAATGAGCTGTTTTCTGAACTGCCATGTAATGTGTCAGTCTGTTGGTCCCTAAATTCAGCTAACTGACAGTAGCTCAGACCATGTGTTCATAATTAGCAGAAGAGAAAATGGTTAACTTTTTGGAGCATATCTGGAGGCAGACACCTTCACTGATAAATGGCTGTGGTTCCTTTGGACTGGTGCAGAAGCCCAAAACATAAAGCACAGCATTTCTACTTTAATTCTTTGTTAAGCTTTATATATTTACCTTTTTAAAACAATGAAATGAACATTACTTTTTTATGATGTGATAATGATTAAAAAAACATATGGAAAATATGAGTTGTAAACAGTGTACCCACTTTGTGGTTTCTTTTTTCTTCCTTGTTATTGGAAGTATGGAAATGGTCAGTGGGTACAGCATTTTAGAACTGGATCTAGTTGGGGAGGCAGATTTATACTTTTATGAGTTTGAGAAAAAAAATCATGAAAAATGTTGTTAGAAAAAGCATTATAATCCATATTAACATACCAAACAAGAGAGGTTCTCCACTGACCCATGGCTCCTTCCACCAAATCTTTTTACTCCATTGGGTGCTTTACCAGAGGACGACTCCTCTGACAAAGCGCATTGAACTGTTTTGTGTTTGTTACTATGTATCTACAGTGGAGGAAATAATTATTTGACCCCTCACTGATTTTGTAAGTTTGTCCAATGACAAAGAAATGAAAAGTCTCAGAACAGTATCATTTCAATGGTAGGTTTATTTTAACAGTGGCAGATAGCACATCAAAAGGAAAATCGAAAAAATAACTTTAAATAAAAGATAGCAACTGATTTGCATTTCATTGAGTGAAATAAGTTTTTGAACCCCTACCAACCATTAAGAGTTCTGGCTCCCACAGAGTGGTTAGACACTTCTACTCAAATTAGTCAACCTCATTAAGGACACCTGTCTTAACTAGTCACCTGTATAAAAGACACCTGTCCACAGAATCAATCAATCAAGCAGACTCCAAACTCTCCAACATGGGAAAGACCAAAGAGCTGTCCAAGGATGTCAGAAACAAAATTGTAGACCTGCACAAGGCTGGAATGGGCTACAAAACCATTAGCAAGAAGCTGGGAGAGAAGGTGACAACTGTTGGTGCGATTGTTCGAAAATGGAAGGAGCACAAAATGACCATCAATCGACCTCCCTCTGGGGCTCCACGCAAGATCTCACCTCGTGGGGTGTCAATGATTCTGAGAAAGGTGAAAAAGCATCCTAGAACTACACGGGAGGAGTTAGTTAATGACCTCAAATTAGCAGGGACCACAGTCACCAAGAAAACCATTGGAAACACATTACACCGCAATGGATTAAAATCCTGCAGGGCTCGCAAGGTCCCCCTGCTCAAGAAGGCACATGTGCAGGCCCGTCTGAAGTTTGCCAATGAACACCTGAATGATTCTGTGAGTGACTGGGAGAAGGTGCTGTGGTCTGATGAGACCAAAATAGAGCTCTTTGGCATTAACTCAACTCGCTGTGTTTGGAGGAAGAAAAATGCTGCCTATGACCCCCAAAACACCGTCCCCACCGTCAAGCATGGGGGTGGAAACATTTTGCTTTGGGGGTGTTTTTCTGCTAAGGGCACAGGACAACTTATTCGCATTAACGGGAAAATGGACGGAGCCATGTATCGTGAAATCCTGAACGACAACCTCCTTCCCTCTGCCAGGAAACTGAAAATGGGTCGTGGATGGGTGTTCCAGCACGACAATGACCCAAAACATACAGCAAAGGCAACAAAGGAGTGGCTCAAGAAGAAGCACATTAAGGTCATGGAGTGGCCTAGTCAGTCTCCGGACCTTAATCCAATAGAAAACCTATGGAGGGAGCTCAAGCTCAGAGTTGCACAGAGACAGCCTCGAAACCTTAGGGATTTAGAGATGATCTGCAAAGAGGAGTGGACCAACATTCCTCCTAAAATGTGCGCAAACTTGGTCATCAATTACAAGAAACGTTTGACCTCTGTGCTTGCAAACAAGGGTTTTTCCACTAAGTATTAAGTCTTTTTTTGTTAGAGGGTTCAAAAACTTATTTCACTCAATGAAATGCAAATCAGTTGCTATCTTTTATTTAAAGTTATTTTTTCGATTTTCCTTTTGATGTGCTATCTGCCACTGTTAAAATAAACCTACCATTGAAATGATACTGTTCTGAGACTTTTCATTTCTTTGTCATTGGACAAACTTACAAAATCAGTGAGGGGTCAAATAATTATTTCCTCCACTGTATCTGTTTAGAACCTCTAGCATTAATCCTCGCCGGTAAACCGCTATATACTGTAGGAATGTCTTTTAGTTTATTTAATGTATTTAAGTGTTTTTATTAGACAATATATGGTAGCTAATGGTAATCCTAATAGCATTAATCCAATGTTTACCCAAGGTTTAAAAATTACTGACATTGTTGATTATGGAGTGACTGATTCCTGATTGTACTTGCCTCTGTTCCTTTTTCAGTGGAGAACTTGTTACTCAAAACTTACCCTTCTTCAAGCAAAGCACATTAATGCAGACCTGCACCACACAGTCCAGAATGCATTTTTATCCTTACTTGATAATGGTTGTCTCTTTCAAGACCTTGTGCGTCTGAAAGGTAAAGATATTCTTACTCCAGTTTCTCGGATTCTAATAGGTCGCCCAGGATATACCTATAAATACTTAAACACAAGATTATTTGCTGTACCGTGGATTAACGATGAACTCAATACTCAGTACTGTACAAGGAATTTATTGGACACATATAAAGCTTTTTCTGACTTAAATAAATTCCTTTATTCCCAGACAGTCAATGAATTACAAAAACTTCGAAAGGCCCATAAAAATGATTGTTTTCAACATTTTGATTATAAAGAGCAAGTAAAATCAGACAAAAGGCCCTGTACTTTGAATAATGAAAATAAAGAACTCCACAGCCTGGAACCATTTAACGTAACACTGATAAATTACATGGATCCACGGGATATGCCGTGTCTAAAAGAAGAGCCATATTTTGGCATGGGGAAGATGGCAGTAAGCTGGCACCATGATGAGAATTTAGTGGAGCAGTCCACAGTTGCAGTCTACAACTTCAGTTATCAAGGTAACTAATTAGTTGTCTGTTTAAAGAGTTTACACGGTTTGATATCTTTGTACAGCTCAATAAAACTATTGAAAAGAATAATGACATCAGTGTACTCAAATATGAGAGGTGCACATTAAATCAAAACAAAACTCTTTTAACCTCATTTTATTACTTCCCGTATGCCTGAGGTGTAACTACCATAGGTAGTTTTTTGTATCACTATATTCTGTAACTTCTCAATGATGTCTGAATGACTGGTTTAGGAAATTCAAAAGAGATTAGAACATGTGAAAGTATACAAGACCAGGGCTAGATGGTATTCATCCCATGGTACATAAGGAGCACAACTCTGTGATTGCCAACCCACTTTATTTAATTTTCCAGGCTTATTTGATGTGTAGCATGGTGCCTGAGAGATTGGCAGATTGCTGATGTAGTGCTAATATTCAAAAAGGGAAAGCCTGAAAACTATAGGCCTGTTAGTAACATGGTTTTATGCATAAAAAATGTAATTGCCTTCTGTGAGGAGTCCTCATCTTGAGTATGCAGTACTTTTTTGGGCCCCAATCCTTCAGAAGGAAATAGTAAAGGGAAGTGCAACTACATGAGTAATAGTAAAGGAACAATTAAACTATTAGAAAAGATTGGCATGGTTGGGTTTATTTTCTGTAGAAAAAAAGGCATGATTAGAGGACAATATAGGGTTTTGTTTCTTTCTTACGAAAGAAAGTGTGGGATCAGATATGGAGTAGGGTGGAATATATTTAAGAACTTGGGAAAGAAAATAATTTTCACTAGGTGATGTGGTCCTAGAGTGTTAGAGGAAGTTTTGCCCATGTGTTTAGGTTCTGGGTTAGCTGGTCCACCAATGGGTCATGGTTAAACTTAGTAAATTGTGTGCGATCATAATGAACCAAGATTCCCAAGTATTTAAAGTATTGGAGTGGGACCATTAGTGTGGGGTTGAGGGCACACCAGCCAGAATATTTGCAAAAGCTTTGAACTTCTTGGAGGAGAGCCAGGAGGGATTTAGCAGGATTGAACAAATACAACAGGATGTCATCCACAAATAGTGATACCTTCTCGAGGTTCAATAACAAGGGCAAAGAGGGTGGGGGAGAGGTGGCAGCCTTGTCAAGTACCCCTGCAGAGACCAAAGGAATATATGGGGTAGAGGTAGTGCCACTGACCATAACTTTTGCAGTAGGGTTCTGATGTAACAGTTGGACCCACTTAATACTTGTGTCCCAGCACAAACCTTCTGAGGACTTCCTATAATTAGGGTCAAAAGCATTTTTTGAGTTCCAGATTACTCATGGGAGATTTGCAGATTGATTTGCGATGGAGATTGATGTCCTTCTCTATACCTGGCATAAAGCCAGACTGATCCGGGTGCACCAAATCTTCCAACACTTTTACCAGTCTGCTTGCTAGGATTTTCGCTATAATTTTGGCATCCGAGAATTTTGGCAGAGAGATCCACATAGCGTGGGTTACCTACCTGGTTTGGGGATGATGACAATCAGGGCCTTGGTGAAGGATGGGGGTAGGGCGCCAGAATCCCAGGCATCTTTGAAGGTGGAGAGTAAGTGGGGGGGGGGGGGTGATATTATGTCTGCCATCCCTATATACCAGTCGGGAGGTAACCCATCAAGGCTAGGTGTGCTGTTTGCGGTTAGGGTCTCTATGGCAATTTCTACCTTCTCTAAGATTATGAGGAGGTTTAGCCAGGCTCTCTCTGAAGGAGACAGGGAAGGAATGGGAATATGGTCGAGAAATTGCAGAAGTTGGGGATTTGCGTATGAGGCCGTAGAATCATATAGCTTTTGTTATAATTTAGCAAACGTAGAGGCAATTTCCCGGGGGTGACTTGATAATCCCCTCCCTCTAGGGTTTGTATTCTGGGTATAGCTGTAGCGGCCTACTGGTGCTTAGCTAGAAAGGCAAATGGCTTGCTGTTCTTATCCCCTTGCTCAAATACACACTGTGAGCTGTATAGAATGACTTTTCTGGTTGTGGCAGTGTATTCCCGGTCTAGTGTTATAGGTAAGTAGGGATGGATTGGCAAAGTGTTGTTCCTGGGACAGGTGACAGGTGATTTTTGGCTGCTTTAACCGATTCCCATGCAGTGTTCCTTGGCAAGGCAATCGCCCGAGAGAACAACCTACTCATGACTGCCTTGGAGGGGCATATAGATTAGTGATGGTTGTGGGCTTGTTGGCTATGAGACAAGTTAATATAATGAACCTTCCATATTGGTCAATAGCAACTAAATCATATCAAAGGGGGTATTCTTCCTGATAAGACTAGGGACCCCTCCCAAGTGGGAGGTGAAGGGACATAAAATGCCCATCCTACCCATCCACCAAACCTAGGCCTAGGAGGGGCTCCCGGCGGGGGTAGACTGGGGTGAACCTGATGAGCTCTTTCCACACCAAAGTGTGGGGAGAATGTGTCTCTGCTCCCAAATTATCTACCAGACATTTGACAATGCAGGCCTTTGGCTGTTGCCCCTCCACTCTTTCTGGGAGACATTACTTTTCCTTAGCCTGTTTTCAGGTCCTCTGTTTTTTTTCAAATAGTTCTTGAATTTGTAGCTGCACAGATGCATTTCATTATGCAGAGGACTAATTGTGTCTTCCAGGTTTGGAATCCTGGTTTCTGTAGCAGCAGTGCTGTCTTTCAGATTCTTGAGGTCTGGGCAAAGGAGAAAAAGATCCACCTTTATCCCTTCCAACTGTGAGATGGTTGCTGTCCTTCTTTCTTTAATTGCCTCCATTTGGTCCCCTAAGTTTGGCTCACTGGGGTCCAGGGAGTGTAAGGAGCTGAGTAGTTCTGATAGGGAGAACTGACTGGAGCTCTTGTCCGGAGGGGGCTGGTGGGAGTGCACAAACCTTTCCAGCCCGGCTGCAGCTTGTGAACGTGCTGTGAGTGCTTGCCTATTTTAAGTTAGTGCTTGGTGGAGGCGAGATGGGTTGATGGCTAGTATGGGGTATGGCATGTGAAGCCAGCAGAGGGACTGCAGGCACATATAGCTCACAAGGAGCTTGGCCGATTAGGTCACCATTTTGAGAAGGCCCCTCTCTATGGGATTTTTAGAAGTTTACCCATTGATAAGTGAGTGAGTTTTATTGAGGTAAGTTTTAATCAAACGTTTTGTGAAATCTACCCCTGACACTCCATCCTTGGTTTATTTATAAGTTTTTGTATAACACCTGCCCATAACCTAATAACTAATAAGAAGATCATTTTTGATCTGAACTTTCTGACTTTGCCCAGAGTTTTTCCTACTGTGATCACTGCAAAAGGAGACTATTTTGATGTTGATTTTGAGTCCAAGATTTTACCTATATTTGTTTACAAAGGCGATGTTTGTTATTTGTTTTAGAAATGAATGACCAGTTTACAACATTCTGAATATTAGTTGTCTCCTAAACACTATCGCACACTATCTCCTGTCTTCAAAACATATTGTTGCACATATGAGAGTGTAATATGGGAAGGGGTAAATGTGAAAAAATATTGCATTTATTTAAAAAAAAAAAAAAAAAAAAGCAGGTAAATAGGGCTATTGGGATAAATAAAATGAGCACACTGTGTTTTGTTTACAGGGGCAAGAAGGTCAGTTATGTAAAATGTATTGCAACCTTTACAATTTGGAGTATGTGCCATGTTGTTTTGTAATCATATGTGTTTTAAACATAGACCCAAACGTAGATCCATGGGAGATGCCAAAAAAATACCAGCGTTGAATTGATTTTAGTAGAGAACTATAAAAAATTAAAAAAAATGTCTTTTACAATGACATATTGATTAATTTTAAATTATTTTCAGATGTATTTTTCCATAAAAAGACAGACAATGTGTTCATTCAATAGGATCAAATTTGCATTTAGAACAATAAAAGAAAACAACTCATTGGTTTCTATGGGTGGTTAAAAAATTGTTGGTTGGCTCCATGAATTACTGTTTAGTTTTGGTAAATGAGCCTCAGTATTTTTGTTTGCAGTGGCAAACATTTCAGACATGATGAAAATGTGGGTCATATTTTGGCGTCTGAAATTGATTAAGAGACTCTCTAAACCCTTCGGAAGCCCTGTTTGTGCTAAGTGTTGCCTGCCAGTACTCCACTTTCTCCTTGGTTCTGAGTTCAATCTGTAAGATGCCAAGCGGGCCCTGAAAATTGGACCTGTTATCCAGAATGCTTGTGACCTGGGATTTTCCAGATTGTAATGATTTCCTGTCTGTTTTATTCATTAATCTGCTATATAGTGCTGTGTACATAAATAGTGCTATATAAATAAAAATACACATACCTACATACATACAAGGGGTCTCTATGTATTTTGGATCTCTATACTTTTAGGGGCCCATTCATTAAACCACAAATTTTCGCCAATTAAAAGCACGATTTGAAAAAATTCGGAGTAAGCACGATAATTTCTGATGTGTGAAAATTGATCGGAAATTATTTTCTTGGTTGTATGAAAATATTGTGGTTGCGAATCGAAAGTCACAAAATTTTTATATCCGTACAGTCATATAATGCATTGTTTTGGAAGCCTTCCATAGGACTCAGTGGCACTCAACAGCTCCAACCTGGCCAAAAGAAAGTCTCAATACCAAAGCTTGAATGAATTCTGAAATGGTTCATTGATAGAAAGTCCTACATGGATTGTGCCCTGTAACAGTTAAACTGAACATAAGACAGGAGTTTAGGAGAGAAAACTTATTTCTAAAACATATTTCTCCAGCAGAGTACACAGCTAGAACAGATTTTTTATCGAAACTAGCAGTACCATCTCTTCATTGGCTATAGACTGGAGGGTGTATTTGGTAAACTAAGTTGATATTGAGCATGCTCAGTTAGCCAAGAGCCAAAGCAAACCTCCCAACGGTCCTGATCTTTGCAGGACAGTCCCGATTTTTAGTACACAGCCCACAGTCTCTCATTTCTCTTTGATCTCCTATACTGAATGATAAAAAGGATACACTGTTTCTCAAACTTAATTAAATAAGTAGGCTTTTGGCAGAAAGCTCAGAAAACTTAACAAGCAACACCTGCACTTAGATACAGTTGTATCTTGGGGGGACTGAGACTTGCAGTTTAAAGAGCAAAACTGTAATAACACATAAAACAACCCCAAAACCCCAAGAAATGTGTTTGAATTTGAAATAACCTGCCAAATTTAGTAAAACTGGTAGAGGTCAAACAATTTTTGCTGCACTATTCGCTAAATTTCTTTTTGTCCCTCTTTACATTTTATAAATGTTGGGAGGTATGGCCAAAGTAAGCCCCTTAGGGAGGGGGCCAAGGGGGTTAGAGGAGGAGAAGAAATACTGTGATTAAGGGGATGCAGAAACCTTACTATTAACCTTTCACCAACCAGAGGGGCAGGTACTTATAGATTTCAAAGAGACTGTTCGCTGAATAATTTTTTTTGTGGGAGTGTTACTTGTCCTTTAATTACATCTTGGGATCAAGTACATAATACTGGTTTATTGTTAGAGAGAAAAAGGAAATGATTTTCAAAAATTCATTCAAATGGTGTCTATGGGAGATTATCATTTGTGATAAATTATATTTCAATAATTTTAGCATTTTGTACAAGTGTATTGTAAAAAGATTAAGTTGACAATAGTAAAACAACTTCCCTTAGTTAATGGCAAGGGCTGATCTTTGATGGATGAATGGGAAGACTACTACACACTTACACAGTGATTTATAAAAGTATATTGACCCTTAAATCCACTCTCTCATTTTATTATGCCACTATCCATCCACATTTTCCAAACAAGAGCCCTGGAAATTACTCTAGCAGTATATTGGGCAAGTTAAAGATAAACTTTAGGTATAGCATATATACCCCTTTAGTCAAATGAATTTTCCTTAAATTGCAGGACAGGGAAATATACTAGATAAATAAGATAGAGGCCTAGAACCTTAAAGGACATGTAAAGCCTACATTTTCCTACAATGTATAACAATTGGGCATGCCTCCCCCACCCAAATGGCATTATTTGTACAGCATATATCCCCTCCGTTTGCCAGCACTATCACATTTTCCTAAAGCAAATAGTAGCTTTCACCCGGTGGCCATTTTTCCTCTGATACATAATCAGTTACATTTAAATCTGCAAACAGCATACACACACACAGACCCTTATTTAGCATACATTTCTTCAAGAATGCAGTCTCACACAGGCAGAACTGTCTATGATAATGCTGAGCTCAGGAGAGATGGTTGGGAGAAAAAAAATTGAAGCAGCCAGCTAGAGCTGAGTTTCTATGGGAACCAGCAATGCCATCTCTTCACTGGCTGCTAGACTGGGGGGAGTGATTAGTAATCTGAGCTTAGAACAACTGAGCATGCCGACAAGCCTACAGCCAAAGCAAATTCCTGAGGGAGGGGGCCGGGTGGGTTACGGAAGGAGAAGGAAATCTAAGTGATTAAGGGGATGTTGCAGCCTTACAATTAACTTCTGGACTTCTAGATTTCAGGTCCTAACAGTGTTCCACTCCATGCGTCATATTTTTCAGAACGTTTAAAGGGGGCCTGTCACCCAGACATAAAAAGCTGAATAATTATAATAAAAGTCATTTTCAAGTTAAACATGAAACCCAAATTCCTCTTTTTAATAACACATCCATACTTATTATAAAGAGATTTAAAAATCCCAGCTGTCAATCATATATTGCCTGTCCCGCCTCTATGCCTTAGGTATAGAGGCGGGGCAGACAATACCTTTAGCTTTCCATTCAGCACTTCCTAGATTTCACTGCACTTCTCACTTTTCCCCTCCCTCCTCATCACCTATCGATATAGCCAGTGCATGGGTAGGGGCATCTGGTCCTCCAGCAAGATTTTGCGGTGATGCAAAGCTTGCCTTACTAACAGTGTCCACAAAATGGCAGCTGCCTGCTTGCTGTTTTTGAATAGTTCCAAGACTGAGGAAACAAGATTTATACTATCTATATAGTGTAAGTGAAGTTTATTTTGCTCAACTAACATAATAGAAAATAATTTGGAGTTATTTCTTAGGGTGACAGGTCCCCTTTAAGATATAACTCGTCTGCAAGGAGGCAGTATTCCTTTGAGTAAATTATTTTCAAGCACCATTTGTGAATTACTTTTCTTCCTGATTGTTTTGTCTGCAACTAATAATCTCTGTGTTTTAAGGGTTTTAGTTGAATAAAAGTATCTAAAAATGATAAAGCTAAAAGCAATCTAAAGCAACTGGACTTTCTGGGTAGCCTTGAAAACATTTCACCATCCTCAATAAGTTCAGCTGAATCATTGTGAGTTCGTTACCGCTCTGAGTTTCAGGTAATACCTACTTGATTAAGTTAAAGAGTAATTGTGATTGAATAAATTAAATTGAATGATTGTGATTGGATCCTGGTGACTGTGTTGTTACCCTTAAGGCAGAGATCCCCAACCAATGGCTCGGGGGCAACATGTTGCTCCCCAACCCCTTGGATGTTGCTCTCAAACCAGGTAGTTATTTTTGAATTCCTGACTTGGTAGAAAGTTTTGGTTGAATAAAAACAAGATTTACTACCAAATAAAGCCCCCTGTAAGCTGATAGGGTGCATAGAGGCTGCCTAATAGCCAATCTTAGCCTTTATTTGGCACCTCTGTGAACTTTTATGGTGCTTGTGTTGCTCCCCAAGTCTTTTTACATTTGACTGTGGCTCACGAGTTAGAAAGGTTGGGGATCCCTGCCTTAAGGGTTTAAATGAGGGGGAATAAAAACACTTGTATAAAGGTAATTATGCAGTGTGATTAGCACTCATGCTTGTTAAAATGGGTAATAAAACAATATATATGTAGTGCAAAAAACACTTGATAGATAAAAATGTTTTATTTGTGTGTATACTTGATAAGCTGCGTGCTTTTGTGCATTGTGTAAGTGTGTGTGCAGAGGATGATGGAGGCCCACCATGTGGGCAAATATGCTGGGGCAAGAAAGCAATTATAACGCATATGTACAAACGAAAGAGTTGATATTTATAGGAAAACAAACACACTTTGTAGAGCAGATTACTTTCAGTATATAATAATCTTCTTTTTACTGCTTTCAGAGAGTGCTCATGACATAAATGGAGACGATAAAGATCCTGCCACGTGGAATGTAGGTCTAAAGATTGCTTGGGACATAGAGACCCCAGGTCTTTGTATACCTTTGAACACAGGGGATTGTTACCTAATGCTAGGTAAGAGTAATTCTTCAATTAATGGTACCATATCTTTTTATTTTTAAAATTATATTTATTACCACCTATTTATTAACAATAAAAGTAGTCCTGAGGACAAAGTATTAAACATAAGAACATTATTAGTTTGTTTTCTTTACCCTTCTGTTAGTATTTTTCTAATGGAAGTATTAAAGTTAAATAAAAGCTTAAGAGTGGAGTGCACAAAAAATAAAAATGGCTGGTTGTGAAATGTGTTAAAGTCACAGGACTTGTTCTTTAATGCAAACATTTTAACATATACAGGATACAGGTAACTTGTAGAAATGAATTTATGCTAAACAAAGAAAACTACCCTGGGGCTGCATTTTAATGTATTATCTTAGTAAAATGCTGCAGAATATGTTTGAGCTACAAAAATGTATCTACTGGCATTTGCTGTTGCAGACTGGTTCTGGCTCAGTTTATTATCCAAAAGTACTGCTAGGTCATATTCCATCAAGGATTTGCTTATCTTAGTTCCATTTATATAACCTTATATTTATCAACGTTCAATCTCATCTGCCCAGCTCTCCATTCAGGAATGGCACTTCCTGGATGTATAGTTATGTGTTTTTGTAATTCAAATCAGTTTCTTTAAATTAGAAATGCACCAAACCCATAGCATTTGGATTTGACACCAAATCCTTCACAGAAGATTTGTCCATTTACCGAACCATACTGATCCCTAAATTGCATATTCAAAACTCATTTTAACCCTTCCTTGTGCTAATTTTAATATTCACTTTGCATATGCAAATTAGGGTGGCACATTGGGTTCGGAATTCAGCTGAATCCTTCTTGAAAGGTTTGGGATTTAGCTGAAACCCAAAAGTGTAGACTCCCTAATAAAAATATTTTCATAAGATCTTTTCTTCATAAAGCCATGCTAATTACTACTTATAATGCCATTCTGTAGGGCATAATCTTGAATTATCTGAAATATCCAACCTACAGTCTTTTAGGTGCTAAACTGTAAATATTACTATCCACAGATAGCTAAAAGCAAGGTGCGTATGTTAAAATTTTATTTGGAAAAATTGCCAAACTTTAACGGATCTTAAAATAATTTGAAACTGAGGCATTGTAGGCTAGAATCTTACATTTTATTTGTAAAATACTATTTGTCTGAATTTAACTTTTATATCATTGTCTATTGAAATTTTCTGATCGGCTATAGATGTGTTTAGCAGTTTGATTGACAGAAGTGTTGCCAGGGTAACAAGTTTCATCAGGCACCCTGCGTTTAAACGAACTCACAAACATTTGTCCCCCCGGCCATTCATTTTAAGACGGCATCTCTTATTTTGTCCCTGTGTCAAAAGTCGCTTTGCAGGAATAAATAATGCCCCACAGCTATTCTCTCAAAGCCTTGTATATGCAGCAAGATAGATTGGTTCTCTCCAACAAATCAAGTATAAATCAAGATAAATTGGTGCATGGTTTCACATTTTTACCTCACTTGGCCTTTACACTGGATTCTGTAACAAACAAAAAAAAAAAAGACCTGAATGCAGCTCATATACAATATTTTCAAGATAATAGTTTGGAGTTTAAAGGTTGTTTATAAATAATTATATCCAAAATTGATAGTAACGATGATCTCTGCCGCACTTGACTATAAAATACACGAGGTGTAGTGAAATGCTAATGTTTTGCAAGGAATAATGAAATATTTAAATGCAAATGTTGGGTGTTTATTTTTGAAGATCTATTTCTATCAATATGCTATACTACCTGTGATCTTTCCTTAAGTAAGGTCTATTGTAAGTCCTAATATAGTAACATAAACACATTATGTGCAGTATTATTGCTTCACTTAATATCTGGGTAATTCAAATCTCTTATTAAAACTTACCCTGATATCCATTTATATTCAGCAACAGGAGCTGAACCTCTTCTTTATTTAAATGCGATGATCTTTAGTAAACTACAGTTAATTTGCCTTTACCTTGTAACTTGTGAAAATGTCAAGCAAGGTGTTATGTACGCCGAGGGGGAGAAAACTCTAATCCGCTTTAGTCAGCAGCGTGAACTGACAGGCATAGAATAGGCCTGTTTTGGCTGATTTTGTCACAAAATATATACTTTTGCATTTCTGTGTTAAAGGAGAAGGAAAGCCTAAGTCACTTGGGGGTGCCAAAATGTTAGGCACCCCCAAGTGACTTTAATCGCTTACCTTGTACCCCGGGCTGGTGCCCCTGTTAAGAGAGAACAGCACCAGCCTGGGGTAGCTGCGAGCGCCTCCTTCTTCCGCTTGTGCATGCGCATTAGAGTGAAAAGCCGAACTTTAACAAGAAAGTCGGCTTTTTAGCTCTAATGCGCATGCGCCGGCCCAGGGATTTCGCCGCAGAAGTAACACGGAAGAAGGAAGCACTCGCTACAGTTCCCCGGGCTGGTTCAGTTTCCTCCTAAAGGGCACCAGCCCGGGGTACAAGGTAAGCGATTTAAGTCACTTGGGGGTGCCTAACATTTTGGCACCCCCAAGTGACTTAGCCTTTCCGTCTCCTTTAAAATCCACCCAGTATGTGCATTATTATGCTGATGCCATGTCAGTGCTGATGCCGTCAGTGGACAGTGATGTTAGGGTGGAAAAAATTGCATTAGAGTTTTTACTCTGGTGTAGCTATGCTGGCAGAGAAAACACAAGTGTATCAACATAACGGTTCTATTTTTTTAATTTCCTCTGTCCCTTGAAAATAAAGTATAGGTATGGAATCCCTTATCCGGAAACCTTATGTATGTTTGTATGTATGTATGTATAACTTTATTTATAAAGCGCCACAAGGGTACGCAGCGCTGTACAGTCTTACAGAATACAAAATTACACACAGGGAGGACAAGTGATATAATAAATAAATACAATAAATACATATATGTATATATATATATATATATATATATGTGCCATGTGGTATGAGACACAGTAGGAAGGAGGTCCCTGCCCCGTAGAGCTTACAATCTGAGTGGTTGGGTAACATACCGGCACAAACTGGAAGGTAAGAGTGCATCAGGTATGGGCATTTGCCCTTAAGCGCAGGACTGGGCAAAATAATGTGTTAGTGCTCCAGAAAGCTCTTAATTATGGAAAGCCTGTCTCCCATAGACTCCATTTTAATCAAATAATTCAGAATTTTAAAACTGAATTCCTTTTTCTCTGTAGTAATAACAGTATCTTGTAATTAATCCTGTTAGATATAAATAATCCTTATTGGATGCAAAACAATCCTATTGGGTTTAATTAATGTTTTATTGATTTTTTAGTAGACTTAAGGTATGGAGATCCAAATTACGGAAAGACCCCTTATACAGAATACCCTTGGTCCCGAGTATTCTAGATAACAGGTCCTATACCTGTATATTGCTCTATAGTTTTTGACTTAATTGCAAGATTTATACTGCCGTTTTTCATCAATGTCAATTATGTCATGTTTGTCAGGAAGTGCCATTATCTTAAGCTTTCCAATTTTACCAGGCAACATTTTTGCTTAAACATACATTTAATATGGGTGCCAGTTTACAAATATGCATTACTACAACATGCCTTGCCTTCCTGGCACTCTACCCACACTCCTGTACCTGAGCTTCTTTTTCGCTAGTTGCTTTGAAGTCAGACTTCTCCATACATGACAGGTCAGAGCTCTCATCATCAGCATCTTCACTTAAAGGACATGTCAACCCCAAAAATAACATTTTGCCAAATTAAAAGAAAACGTTATTCCAAGCAATTTTCCATTGTGAATTTATTGAACTTTTTAGTGCTTTAAAAGTTGTTTGTAAATGTAATTGCTATTGAAAGCAGCATTTGCTGAACTCCTGGTTGTTACTTTTTAAAAAATATTGCAATGTTCAGTTTCCTCCAGCAAGACAGGTCTGTCAATCTGCTGGCTTGTGTTATATTGTTTCAAACACCAGAGCCACCAGGGCAGAGAATAGAAAAGGACAGGGAAACACTACATCTAATAGCGATTATATACCGTAATGAATGCATATTACAAAGTTGCTTAGAATTATGTTGTCTTCTATTAGGCAATAATTTTATTTTGGGTTGACTTGTCATTTAAACTAGTGAACTGGTTGATGTGGACCAGCCACCCAACTCTTTTATCCTTACTTCCTTATTTAAAGGGCATCTCCACCCAAAAACTATTTTTGCAAAATGAAAGGAGTTTTAATTTAAACTAATTTTATTATATGTTAATTAAAAATTAATATTGATTTAAAGCTGGTATGTTCATGTATTTGCAGCTGAAACCAGTATTTCTTTATCCCTTTCTGTAGTCCAGTGCTTCTTGCTCTGAAACAACATGGCATTTTTGCCCTTTTCTGATCTGTTCACTAATGTCTTTTTTTCAGTACTGGAAGCCAAGATTGCACTGTTTATTTTAAAGGAGACATAACCTTCTCCCTTGACTTTGAATACAAGAAAAAACCTTGCTGGCCTTCACTGTAGATATCTGCATTGCTTAATGTAGCTAAATTTACTGCTACAAAATACTGCTGGGTCCTTCTACATCAAGTTCTCATTAAGATTGTAGATAACCTGAATATTTCTAAATCCAAAGTGCATAACCTTACACTTTGCCACCCAGATTGCCATGTTCTGCAGATCCGCCTGCAAGGACGAGACATTATGGATGAAATCAGTTGTTCTGCATAGTTTTCGTGTATTCAACACACCAAAGATATATTGCTTTATATGCCCTCCTCCAAGTAATAAACAGATGATACAAAAGAGGACCCAACAGAAATCATTATCATTGTATCATTAGAACAGTATTGGAACCATTTTTGCTAGGTTCTTAAATTAAGGAATCTGTTGGTTCCCACAGAGCAATAAAAAGACAAAAGAAAGTATTTCACCACAGTAAAAAAACCTTGGAAATGACCAGCAGTACACGCAAACAAGAAAGTAACACACCTATTTAAATACATACTGACCAATAGAGATAACATTAGCCCCCATATGTAATAAAGGCACTAAGATTACCCAGGACCAGTAACCAATAGCTGCCAATAAGATTTTTGCTTTTACACAGGGAGCCAGTAAATGCTACCTGCTGATTGGTTGCTATAAGGGATAAGAAGTGTAGTAAACTTTGCACTTGATATTGCCTAACCCCACTAGCATACAATTTATATAAAGAGAATGTAGGAGCTTCACTAAAATAAGACTGTGTTAAAACTAATAAAACTGCATCTTGCAGCAGTCCGGAGCATCGCAAATGTTGAGTAAATCAATTTGTATCCACTCCAGTTGTAGTCTGGCCACGTCTGGAGCAAAGCAAAAGCCTTGGGATTACACTCCTTCCTTAAAAACCAAGAGTGTTATCTTCATCAGAAAATCTGTTTTATTATGGGGATGGTAAAACTGTGATATTTGTGGGAGGTAACTTTGAAAAATAACGTAGCCATGTTCTGCCTACACAAAAAGTCATACCACTATGACTTTAATGGGGAATAGATGGAAATTAGTACCCATTTTTAAATAGGGTATATTTTACTATAAAGCCTTTTGCCTAGTTAGATTAGAAATTCCTTTTCTTAAATTTTGCTATCAAATTATAAATCTTTTTAAACAGGTTATTTCTTAAAGATATGGAAGTTTATAAAAGGCATTGGTGTATGCTATAAACCACCCCGTATAGATGAGGGGGATGAGGCCCAGCTATTGTTGCAAATGGAGGAGGCTTCAAAACTGGGTCAAGTTGTTGTTATGGGGGACTTTAATTATCCGGACATTGACTGGAGTAATGGGGTGGCTAAGTCAGAAAAAGCTAGTAGGTTTGTAAATATGCTAAATGACAACTTTTTATTTCAGGCGGTTCAAGAACCCACTAGGAATGACGCTATTTTGGACCTGGTGATTTCTAATAATAATGAACTCATCTCTAACATTTGTGTGGGTGAGCATTTGGGGAACAGTGATCACAACATGGTCTCCTTTGAGATAATGCTGCAGAGACAGCGCTATAAGGGAGTAACTAATACGCTTAATTTTAGATGTGCAGACTTTGCCAGTATAAGGGCATCTCTGCAATGTGTCAACTGGGAAAGGCTTTTCATGGGGTTAGACACAGAAGGAAAATGGAACATCTTTAAAACATTGCTTTGTAGGTATACACAACAGTATATCCCCCTTGTAAGCAAGGAGAGGCATCGCAAAGCAAAACCTTTATGGCTGAATAAAAGTGTTATTGTAGAGGTTGGTAAGAAAAAACGTGCTTTTAGGGCATTCAAGTTAGCTGGGACAGCGGAAACTTTCATCAGGTACAAGGAAGCAAATAAAGCATGCAAAAAAGCTATCAAGCAAGCTAAAATAGAAATGGAAAGGGATATTGCTGCTAGGAGTAAAAAGAATCCTAAATTATTTTTTAATTATGTGAATAGTAAAAAAATGAAGCAAGAAGGGGTGGGAACTTTATTATCACGGGGGGGTAAGTTGGTTGATGAGAACGGGGAAAAAGCTGAAATTTTGAACTCTTATTTTTCATCTGTCTATACATCTGAGGAGCCAGATAATGAAGGCTTCCCTTGTAATATGCCCAGTTCTAGTAATTTAGCTACTGGCGCATGGGTCACTCGGGAGGAAATTCAAAAGAGACTTGAACATGTAAAGGTAAACAAAGGTCCAGGGCCGGATGGGATTCATCCCAGGGTATTATATGAGCTGAGCGCTGTGATTGCCAAACCTCTTCACATAATTTTTCAGGATTCATTGAGGTCTGGCATGGTGCCAAGAGACTGGCGGATTGCTAATGTGGTGCCGTTATTTAAAAAGGGATCCCGTTCTCAGCCTGAAAACTATAGGCCTGTTAGTCTGACATCAGTAGTAGGAAAACTTTTGGAAGGGGTAATAAGGGATAGGGTACTTGAATACATTGCAGTTCACAATACTATTAGTTTGTGCCAGCATGGTTTTATGCGTAACAGATCTTGCCAGACTAATTTAGTCGCCTTTTATGAGGAGGTGAGCAGGAACCTTGATGCTGGAATGGCAGTTGATGTCATCTACTTGGACTTTGCTGAAGCGTTTGATACAGTACCTCACAGAAGGTTAATGATCAAATTAAGGAATATTGGCCTAGAACATAATATTTGTAATTGGATAGAGAACTGGCTGAAGGATAGAGTACAAAGAGTGGTTGTAAATGGAACATTTTCTAATTGGACCAGTGTGGTTAGTGGAGTACCGCAGGGGTCAGTCCTTGGGCCTTTGCTTTTTAACTTGTTTATTAATGACCTGGAGGTGGGCATAGACAGTACTGTTTCTATTTTTGCTGATGACACTAAATTGTGCAAAACTATAAGTTCCATGCAGGATGCTGCCGCTTTGCAGAGCGATTTGACAAAATTAGATAACTGGGCAGCAAACTGGAAAATGAGGTTCAATGTTGATAAGTGCAAAGTTATGCACTTTGGTAGAAATAATATAAACGCAAACTATCTACTGAATGGTAGTGTGTTGGGGGTTTTCTTAATGGAGAAGGATCTAGGGGTTTTTGTTGATAACAAGTTGTCTAATGCCAGGCAGTGTCATTCTGTGGCTACTAAAGCAAATAAAGTGCTGTCTTGTATAAAAAAGGGCATTGACTCAAGGGATGAGAACATAATTTTGCCCCTTTATAGGTCCCTGGTAAGGCCTCACCTTGAGTATGCGGTGCAGTTTTGGGCTCCAGTCCTTAAGAAGGATATTAATGAGCTGGAGAAAGTGCAAAGACGTGCAACTAAACTGGTTAAGGGGATGGAAGATTTAAGCTATGAGGTTAGACTGTCGAGGTTGGGGTTGTTTTCTCTGGAAAAGAGGCGCTTGCGAGGGGACATGATTACTCTGTACAAGTACATTAGAGGGGATTATAGGCAGTTGGGGGATGTTCTTTTTTCCCATAAAAACAATCAACGCACCAGAGGTCACCCCTTTAGATTAGAGGAAAGGAGCTTCCATTTGAAGCAGCGTAGGTGGTTTTTCACGGTGAGGGCAGTGAGGTTATGGAATGCCCTTCCTAGAGATGTGGTAATGGCAGATTCTGTTAATGCCTTTAAGAGGGGCCTGGATGAGTTCTTGATCAATCAGAATATCCAAGGCTATTGTGATACTAATATCTACAGTTAGTACTAGTGGTTGTATTTATAGTTTATGTATGTGAGTGTATAGATTGGTAGGTGTGGGTTGTGTGTGCTGGGTTTACTTGGATGGGTTGAACTTGATGGACACTGGTCTTTTTTCAACCCTATGTAACTATGTAACTATGTAACTATGCATTACTACTGAGTTTTTGCCCCCTTTCCTTCAGATGACCTCAACAAAACTCATCAACATTGTGTGATTGCTGGGTGCCAGCCTCGGTTCAGTTCCACACACAGAGTAGCAGAGGTATGATTTTTTTTATTATTTTTGATTATCTGCAATTCATAACCATTACTTTATATAGTTTATGCATTTATGTGTGCAGCTATTAAGGGCAACTAAAGCCTGCAATATGAATTAATTGTTTCCAGTGTGCTTCTATCATATAGCTGCTGTAAAAACTCCATGTACAGTTATAGCATGGGATCTTTTATTTGGATTACAGGTGCGCAATATCATACCTGTAATCATGATTTCCAGAAAGCTCTAAGTTACAGAAAGGCAGTCTTCAGTTTAAACCAAATAATTCAGATTTTTAAAAATGATTATCTTTTTTTCTCTGTTATTCAAACAGTACCTTGTACTTGATCCTAACTAAGCTGCATAAATCTATATTGGTGGCAAAACAATCCTGTTGGGTCTATTTCATGTTTAAATGATACAAAATGTATTGATACAAAATAACCGAAGAACCCCTTGAACTTATCTTAAACAAAGGGGTATATTGCCCCTTTAAATTACTGTATTTATAAGCTATCTAGATAGTTGAACCCTTACTTGTACAGGTTTATCACCGATACCTTGTGCTACACTGATTACTATTACAGGCACCAGGAAAATTAAGAATGTTGTAACTAGGAGAAAACACTAGACTTTGCAAAGGATATTAGCCTATGTGTTAATTTTATATTGGTGTTTTTTTTACAGAGCTCTAGGGATACTTTTCAGTATATAAAGTCACAATGCAACTCTGCTCTGCAAAATCTTCACATGGATCCTGACACTGGGGCAGCTGCTTTGAAGAGCCTAGAGCCCAGGGTCTTAGGTCAAACAGAAGAGATTCACAATGAGGTGAGAGAGATTTTTTTTTTTTTACATAGGTCACAGGGATATATTCTTAAAAGTAAATATAGCTTGAGCCCATTTAGTAGCAAACATTGTAGAATCATTGATCTGTGGGTAAAAGGACCTTAGTGCAACAGATCATAGATTCTAACATATACATCAGCAAATCAAGGAGCCCCTTATTCTGCTTTCATTCCCCCTGCCCTATGCAATAATCAGAAAGGGGATCCAGTGGAACCTTGGTGCACAATCACCCCTGGGACTGCAGACCACAGAAGGCATATGGAAACTATTTATTTGCTGTTGTCTCTGCTTCTTGTCCCTGCCAGCACTCCCTATCTACAATCTCTGGCTACACTTACATAAATTTACATTTTTTTTGACAAGCTAAGAGGGCTTTGCACACTTGCTCACAAGACGCTGTGTTCACACAGATACACGCCCAATATTTTTTTGTTGACTGCTTGCTCACCCACCTATCGTCACCCCAAGGCCCCCCGCACACCTTTCTGCTTACTTTGCTGTGATCAGTGGATCACAAAATGCAGGCAATGTGTTTAGCATTGTCAACCATAAAATATTTATTAAGTGTATTGTGTATTAACATTCTTGGGTTTACTACATGCCACATACTTTGGTAATCCTATGTATGCTGGGTATAATACCGGTTAGAAGATACCCGAAACTCATATTTAGAATGTGTTATCTTTTGTTATCCTAATTTTAGTATACATTTTCAGTAGTGCTTAGTGCAGGCCCACTTCACAGCTCTCGCTGCAAAAACCCTTTTTACACCTTAAAATGGAACCTCATTTTTTTCTATTCTAAGTGGATGTCCTTGTGTCTGCTGAAAGGACCTGCTAGTAAATAATGCATTAAGAACACTGGGCATATGGAGCTCTTCAGATCAGTTGTAAGTTTGTGCACTTGATATATTTCTGAGATACACAAATTAAGGCAGATTTAGAATTCTTGGTTTCTACTGGAAAAAAAAACAAATATATAGATTTTATAGGTAAACAAAATTTCCTGGATAGCTATGTTCCAGAAGAGAAAGAGCACAACATTTTCAAAAATATCTGTTACCAAATGCAAATTAGATGCAAAATGCATCTGACACTGATAGATAAAACAATTTATAAAAAATACACATTAAAAAAAATCAAATTTTTTTGACTGTGCTTTTTATAATCAACCTGACTATTTGGCAAAGCTTGCATCCCTGTTTCTGCTTGGAAACTGTTTTATCCCTTTTTTATGAAGTCTTTACATTGACTGTATAAGCAGTAAAGCAGCCCTGTCGTATATAGCTGTCAATGACTGTAAATTATGGACATTTAATAGTTTCTTCTTGTCCCAGATACATATATGTGCCTTATATGACAAATTAGGTCATCCAAATATATAGTGTAAATTACGTAAGAAAAATATATACAAATTCAAGACATTCATGAAGTTCATAAAATTTAAATAAAACAATAAATAATTTAATAATTCAATGAATTAATAAATGGATTGTACTGGTATCCTCTGTCACTTCACGGGGTATGAGTGATGGATAATGTACAACATAATGACACACAGTACAGAAAATTGCAGAGGTCAGAGGTGTCCAGTATGTTAACCAGAAGTCACCAACCTTTTTACCAGTGAGACATATTTAAATGTAAAAAGAGTCAGGGAGTGACATAAGCATGAAAAATGTTCTCGGGTGCCAAATAAGGGCTGTGATTGGTAGCCCCAATGTGTACTGGGAGCCTACAGGAGACTCTGTTTGGCAGTACATCTGGTTTCTACCTCCTTTAAAGGAGAAGGAAAGGGTAAGAAAGAGTTAATCTCAAGCTGCAGGCATACCTTCCAGGGGCGCTTCTGCCATTAGGCGAGTTGAGAAACTCGCCTCAGGCGGCAGAAACGCCCCAGTTACCAGGGGCGGCAAAAAGACGCTCCTGGTAACTTTAAGAGCCGAATTTCCGGTTTTTAAACCAGAAATTGGGCTCTTCTAGTGCAGAGAGCGCAATTGCTAGCAATCTCACCGCCCCCGGACCCGCTCCTGCGCTCAGAAGGTAAGCGCTGGGGAGCGCGGGGGGGGGCGGCATCCAGGAGCCGCCTCAGGCGGCGATATGTCCAGAATCGCCCCTGATACCTTCGGTTGTCTCAATAGTACCCTTAAGTCTCCCCATATTTCTCCCGTTCAGATGATCAGAAGCCAAACAGGTAGAAAAAATGCTGAACTGTGTAAAGAAAGTTCCTATAATGCCTTACTCCTGCACCAAAAGCAAGACCGGTGTACATGCTCAGTGTGTAAGACTATGAGTAAGCTTCCTGCTGATTGGCTCAGATCCACATTCCTAAGGGGGGGAGTGAGTTCTTAGCATTCTTGAGGGATGGGGGAGCAGGAGAGAGCAGAAAGCAGAGAGCTGCGTGTCTCTGGCACAGGAAAACAGACACAACTAATCTTTTGAAAGAGAACTCAGTGCAGCGTTTCTGTAAGTGCTTATGGCTGTATTTACATAGACCTTTCTGATAAAGCTTACTTACTTTTTACCTTTCTTTCGCCTTTAAGGCCACTGGGAGTAATATCCAAAAGGTTGGTGAGCAACATGTTACTCACAAACCACTAGTTGGGGATCACTGATGTAAACCATTCAAAATGCAGCCCTTGCTGCTCCTCTCAGAAACATTTGGGTACACACTAATGTTAAATCCAGTGTGTACAAAAAATCGTGGTGCACAAAAAGAATTTTGTGTGGAAACACAATTAGTATTATTTATATAGCGCCATCAATTTACACAGCACTTTACAGAATACAATAGTACTTATTTTAGGCTACCCCACTGTGTCCGCCTTGTACCTCAGGATGCTAAATACAGTATCTGGATAGGATTTCAGGGATGAAGTTAATGCTAGGGAAATCTACCATCTATGCATTAAAGGGGTCTCTTGCTGTAGTATCCCAGTGCCCCAAAAATTGTATTGATTGGTTCACTTAGGGGTGTGCTTTGAAATTGAGGAGAATGTGTGCCTCTCGGTCTTCCAAATGCTATTCGTCTAGCTTGTGTGTAAAGGGAATCACCTCCTGCTGAGAGATCGCAAGTACAGAGATAATAATTTAAGCAATGATATAATATTTTTCAACACTAAAAAATGTACTTAATAATAAATAAATAATAGGAAGATATTTGTCAAGAATTAACATAAAATTCAACAAAAGTGAACTAAACAGTGTCTTAGATGTGTCATTTATCTTTTTTTGGGAAATATTTATTAATATTTTTATTTTTTTCATAGGTAGAGTTTGAATGGCTCCGACAGTTCTGGTTTCAAGGAAAGCGGTATAACAAATGCACTACCTTCTGGAAGGAGGCAATGACTGAACTGGAAAATCATTGGAAGCAGATGGAGACCATGGTGAGTTATGAAACAATCAGGACAGTATGCAAAAAAGCTTACTATACCAACTCATCACATGCATTAAAACATTTAGAACATGCAGTTCATGTTATAGTGTATTTTTGTACTTTACAATACTGTAAGCAGAGGACAAGCACTCCCAGTGAAACTTTCCCTTCTTATAGTAATTGTTGTTCTATGTAGACTACCAATTTGTATCTGATTTGGAGCAACAGGGCTAAACTAGTATCTTCCTGACTAACCAGAAGAATGTGCAGATATGCCATAGGGTCACATTTATCCAATTTAATATTATGTTACTCCTTGTAAATAGTGGTGTATCTTTGTCTTATAAACTGCTATTTACACAGCATATATAAGGTTAAATTGACAAAGTGCTAAAAGCTCATGCACAGAGCACTTGCTTCCATGGAAATAGTTGGTGCACACTGCACTCTATACCTTGCGTCAGATTAAAATTCTGTCATAAATTGCAGGATACAGCACTGTCAGACACAAGCCTGCCCTATTGCTAGTGTCTGTGGCACACCATTGCTCTTTATGCTCAATTTTAGGATCACCTACTGTAACAAGGTGCAAGGTATGTTAGGTGTGTGAAAAAAGTTATGATCACTTAAAATTTAACAAGATCGTTTACTTGCTAGAATGGTTTGTAAATTTCATGCAATGCTTGTAAATTTTCTGGTTTTTAATGATTCACTGAGGTGTTAGAACTATTACACCCCATAGAAATGAATGATGTTTGCTTGCTCAGTCTAACATGTTATTATGAATTGACACATTGATTTGCTTTAATAAAATGTGTCTTTTCATTAAAAAAAAAAACCTTCCTAAGTGTTATAAATAATGTTGAAAATGTGATAATGTTCAAACTTTTGAGAATCCTTGAGGATTTCCTAGTTTGAATTTTCATGAATCAGCCCCTTACTCTTTTCCAACCTTTTTTTTCTTTCTGGTTTCCCTAATGATATCTCCAGCAGAGGGTGCAATTACCCTGCAAATTATAAATATTACGCTTCAAAATGTAGTTTTAACTGCTGGAAATTAACTCTTGCTTTAAGTTGGACTGTATAACATAGAATTCAGTTCTTAACAGAACTTTTGTCAGCTTGGTATTTTTCACTGACCATGTTATCATGTGATAGCAATGTAGCTTTTGGGCTGTCTGTTTTATAGAAGGAAAAAAAATATTTTGTTCATTTTCAATAATATCAATGGGGTTAACTTTACTCAGAGGGTACATATATGTACTAATTATAGATTTTTTATAAAAATGTTTTGATAAATGAAATAATTAAAAAATGACTATAAAACATCCATATGAATTCTTACAGATACAAAATAAAATACATAAATAACACATAAATAAACATGAAAAGACTTCAGCATTTTGCAGGTTCTTGTCTTAACACAATATAAATCAGCTACAGCCTCTAAATTATAGCAGTTCCTGAAATGTCAATTCTATCTGTTCCTTGACCTTTAAACCATAGCAATAAGTAATCATGGGAGCAGCTTGTGATTCTGCTAGTGCAGAGCGTTATCTTACATTAAACAATATGCAGAAGGGCCTTTAATTTGATGGAGTTCTAAAGTACAGCAGTAAGGCAGAATTCTGCTTCTGATGAATAACTCTGTGTCCATAAATATATGCCACATTGGTGAATATATCCTTAATTTAAATGATTAGCATCTTACTGAAGGGTGATTCAGTTCATGCATGGGATTATCAGAGAAAACAGTTTCTTAATATTTCTTAAAGGTACATTTAATGCCAGACACCTACATTACAATTCATTAGTGACTAATCAGTTCAAATATATGCCATCTTCATAATAATGCAATTTTCTATTCTAACAGTTTATTTAAGACCTCTTCAAAGTTTTCATGCATATATTCTTTGATTGGTACTGACACAGGCTAATATTTTATGCCTTATTGCTCCTACTGTTTTTTGTTAATCCATAGGGCCAGATTCATTAAAGTACGAATTACGAGTACGATTTGCGACAATTCACATTAAATACAAATATTTCTGATGTGTGTTAATTTTGTAAAAAAGTTGCATTGTGCTTGTGCGAAAATATTGTGGTACAATCTGAAAGTTACAAAATTTTTGTATCCAAACAATCGTAAACGGTGTGAAAACCTTTTTGACTTTGAACCTTCAGTGCATGATTTTGGAAGCCTCCCATAGGACTCAATGCACTATGCAGCTCCAACCTGGCCAAAGGAAAGTCACGATAGATACGGAAGCTTGAATGAATTCCAAATCTTTCTTACTCGTTGCAACAAATAAGGTTTTGTCGCACAAATTGTCGCAAAGTACAAAGAAGTTCTGGAAATTAACGATAAAGTTGCAGAAAATACGCAAGGTTCTATACATATATACAAAAAATACGAATTTTTCTTAATCGTAACCTATCGTACATTGATAAATGGGTCCCTATGTTTGCTGTGTATATTGTAGCCAGTATAGCCTTCTTCTATATGACTTTATATTTACATTTATGGGTTTCATTCACTGGTTTTACCTAAAATTTCCCTTGTTGTACACAGATTTTATTCTCTGTTAAAAGTATTTTGAAAAACTCCACAAAAATGATTATTTTTTTTTTTTTTGCTATGCTTACTTAGCTCACATTCATGAATCTATGCACAGCACTGTGTAAAATAGTGCAATAATGCTGGCCGGATTTATAATATCAATACATTAAGATGGCATATCAGGGAGATTTGTTGCGCGCTGACTTATCTCCCCGTCTGTCACGCCCCTTAAAGTATGTGAATGCTGAAAAAGCGAAGACTGCAAACCATTATTGTCGGTAGGGTTCTGTAAGGTTGGTTGCTGATGAACACTTTGTGGGAGATTTATTAACATTTGAGTTTGATCTTTTTACCATTTTGAGATTTCTCGAGCTAAAAAAAACTCAAATTCAAATTTTGTTTCAAAAACTCAAATGTCTGGTATTTATTATCGTATATACTCGATTATTAGCCGATCCGAATATAAGCCGAGGTGCCTAATTTTACTTAAGAAAACTGGAAAAACTTATTGACTCAAGTATAAGCCTAGGGTGGGAAATGCAGCAGCTACTGCTAAGTTTTAACAATCAAAATAAATACCAATAAAATTACATTAATTGAGGCATCAGTGGGGTATATGTTTTTAAATATTTATTTCAAAGAAAAACAGTAAACTAGCTCTGTAAGCGGAGAAGAGGGTCAACAAAAACAATATGAGTACTACCCCACGCTCATTGCACATTGGCAAACTGGCAGCAGACCCAGTCCCGGAGGAGATATAAGGGGAAATAAGTATTGCTAGTGGGAGCCTAGGCCAGGGCACTGGAGGGTCTGGTTGCAGGTGGCCTAATTTGCACACAAAGGAGAGAGGGTGCTAGTCTAGAGGGACCCATGGCACCCGACTTGAGTATAACTTTG
This sequence comes from Xenopus tropicalis, assembly GCF_000004195.4. Classification (NCBI taxonomy): domain Eukaryota; kingdom Metazoa; phylum Chordata; class Amphibia; order Anura; family Pipidae; genus Xenopus; species Xenopus tropicalis. The sequence continues at coordinate 41,660,700 of NC_030680.2, forward strand.
GGGTGCACATTTTGGGTGCTGAAAAACTAGGCTTATACTCGAGTATATACAGTAAGTGCAAAAAACCCAAAAACTTGAATGTAAAAATTAACCATCTAAAAGCTTGTGAGTTTCTATAGCAGTCAAAGGGAGTTGTCCTAGGCAAAGTCAAGCTATATTTTCAAACTCACATTTTTCGAAATCTTGAAAGATTCGAGGTATTCAGGGTTTTTATGCGAACGACTTTTCCTTATTAATAAATAAGAAAACATTCAATATGCCAAGTTTATTTGATTTAGAAAAACATCAACATCACAGATGGGCTATTGACTACATTAACCTACCACCAAAGATATGCCGGGCCAAGCCGACCGGGTGGCCTAGGCAACCTGGTCAGCTTGGCCCGCCCCAACCAGCCCCTCCACAAGACTGATAATCCTCAGTGCACTATCATTGTAGGATACCCAACTGAATGCCTTCCCCCAAAACTTGCATACATACCCGATAGTGGTGTAGCATGATTAAAACCATTTTAACTGTAAAATAAAAAATTATATATCAGGACCACCATAGAGAAAAGCATTCCATTGAAAATGTGTCAGAGCCTGATTACCTATGGTAATCAAAAATGTTCTATTTTATCCATCCATTTTAAACCATAACTTAAAGACAATTTATAGTCTCTTTTGTTTTTTGTCTCTAGAGTACATATTTTGCCAGGCGTCCCTCCTGTAATGTAAATGTTGGACCTTTTTATTTAAATAACAAGCTGCTGGAAAATATTTTTTTTTTTATATATTCTACCATGAATATAAAATGTGAAATCAGAATCTGCTTCATTTACATTACCACTCCCTGTTGGGTAGAATAAATGTATGTATTTTGTTTTTAAAAGTCCATGATTTCAATGCCTTTTGACGCTTTACATCAAGATAAACTAAATTCAAAGTGTGTTCATTTAAAAGGCATGATTCAAGAGTGGGATTCTGTGTAGAGATGCAGATAAAAAGCTTATGTCTCTAGTGATATAAGTCACTTATGTGCTGTCTGATTTTTCTACTGAGTACAAGGCACTGTTTAGCCAGGCACATGCAAATAGCGACATTATATTCTACTCAGAGCCAGTTGCAGGAATAAACTATTTAATAAAATATTAGGGGTCCCTACACAACTACACAAATGTAACATGTTTTGCAAACCCCTTTATAATATTGTACTGATATTGATGATATTTGTCAACAATACAATATGGCAAATTTAAATGCTTTAAAGCACCAGTTGTGTAGGTCTTTGCTTTATTTTTTTCTTTCAATCGTTTTTATTTGCATTTTTATCTTTTACAGATTGGATATCAAGGTTAAACTTTTCTGTAATATACAGTTTTTATCCTGAAAAGGTAGAAAAGGAGAGAAGAAGAAAGGATAAGGAGGGGTCCCATTTTGATAATCAATGGGCCAAAGAATAGATGGAGAGAAAGACAGCTTAATAAACTTGTAACCAAAACAATAAAATGACGGTTTTAAACATTAAGTCCAGTTTTCTTTATATAATCGTGCCTATGAGGTCCCAAATTATAGGAAAAAAATTAGAAAGATTATAAAAAGAGGGATTAGCGTCCGTGGGAATATGGTTCATGTAAACCTCTAGACGACTTGTTTTCCATTCTTATATGCCTGTCATATTGTTTCATCATATAACTTAGGAAGTAAACGAGAATAGGTCATTGGCGTGCGGGAAAGCATAGGTGTACCAAGGTTCCCATGTTTTCAGGAATTTATCATGCTTATCTACAAGTACACTCGTTAATCGTTCATTAACCATAACCCAGTTCATTTTGCTTTTAAAATGAGAAATAGGAATTTGGGTTGTTTTCCAAAATTTAGCAATGGTTATTTTGGCTGTTAGAAAGATAAAACTTATCAGGGACCTAGTATATCTATTGAGGTTGGGTATTTTGCCGTTCAGTCTTTGCTTTATTTTAAATGTTCTGCACTTTAAATTTAATAACAGCAAGGTAATATTTTCTATTATGGAGCCAGTATATTATTTATATACAGGTGTTTAACTGCTCTTTCCAAAATATTTTTGTATGTATTTCTGTATTACAAAAATAAAGGAATAATGGTTGCCCAATTCAAAATATTACCTTGTGTACCTGTGTTGTTATAATCTTCATAGAAAAAAAAAGGGTCCTAGACTCTGCAACACATCTAACTAATGGAAAGAAAACAGATGTACTTGAATTGAATTAGCAGTCTTATATGGGCAAAGCTAAAATCACAATACAACAATACTAGGATTACCCTCTTGCAACCTATCTGAAAGATAAACTAATCCTTATAATTTATACAGCACATGTAAGTGGAGGAAAAAAAGCTATGTGTAAAAAGATCTGTGATAACCTGGCATGATCTGAAAACACTTTAGGTGGAAAGCAGTTTTGCTCCCCCTGTATGGTGTACATATAATGATGTACTCCTGTTTATTATAATATATTGGCAATGGTTTCTCCACTCTCCTGTTGCTACACCCATCCCACCCGCATGAGTATGCCAGTTAAGGTAGTGAATTTTACACAAACAATTAGTGCTCAGTAGAGAAACATGTTCAATTACTGTCATCTCCCAGAGGGCTAAGACTCTATATAGGAGAATCTATAGGGAGAGGATGTTAAACCACAGGGTCAGGTCCCTGTATTCACTCATTCATTCATCTATACATTTTCCTTTATAAAACCAATTTAATAAGAGCCCTGCCAATTTATCAAGTACTTTCTTATACATCTTCTGTTGGAGAAGTCTTTCTTAATTCTTTCTTAAGCAACTGAACTCTTTTGTATATTAACCTACAACCATTTAAGTTTTGTCCACTCCCATTTCACGTGCTGTAATGTGTTTAATTTTCTAATAAAATGTAAGCTCTATAAATATATATGTAAACAAATAATGGAATTATTCAGTGGTGTAACTATATGCAGGTGGGCCCTCCTGAAAAAAAATCCTCTGAAAGGCATGGCACACATATCCACACATAGCTGGCCCCTCACATCCACTGCTCTTTCCCAGCTCTAAGGTAAGATAGTGGAGAGGTGGAATTTCTATAGAATAATGCTATCCAACTTCTGTGGTACCGAGGGCTGGAATTTTTCTGGCCTACATGGTGGAGGGCTCATAATGGAAGCCAGTTTTAACCACTGCCCTTTTTAAACCACACCCATGTTATCACAAAGAGCTCTTTAAAGACCATACCCACATTAAATGTGTTAGCACACACACACACAAAAAATAAGAAAACAAAAACAAATAATTGGTAGTCACCCATTAATCATATGTGAAAGAAGTGTATTATATTAAGACCCTTAACTCCATACTCCCCTGTGTATAGCACAGCAACCCTACAAATGCTGACAAACTCCCCGAACCAACCCCTGCCAGGTTCACCTCCCACAGGCAGTATAGGGCAGGCAGAGTATGGCACACACAGGCAGGGTAGAGCAGGGCAGGCAGAGTAGGAAAGGTGTCAGGGAATCCTGTCATGTCTATGAACAGTTTATACTGCTTACATACAGTTCCAGCACTGCTTCCACAATGTGCGGTGTGAACAGGAAAACATGTGTGAGCCTACAGTCTGAAGTCTTCCAGGGGTGAACAATACAGGGGCTTACAGATGTGAACAACACCAGGGCTTACAGGTGTCAATAATAAAATGGTTTACAGCCTAAATCTGAGGTGTGAACAATGCAGGGGGTGGTATTTAATCTCAATACTGATACCATTTATAGCTTACACAAAGGTAAGCAGTGACAGCAGCCAGACAGATGGGGGGGGGGGGGGCACACAAAAGGGGGACCATGGGCCACCAGTTGGACAGCACTTCTAAAGAGGAAGCAGACCCTGCTTCTTCTATAGTCAGGTTTTAGAATGTAGAGCATAGTTACTTTATAGAGCATAGAGCGTAATAACTGCAGTCATATAATTACATAGTACATCATTGTTGAAGGTGAAAAAAGATGCTAAATTATACCTTATAGTTAGGAGGGTAAAAAAACTCATCTAAGCTATTTTCAGTCTTTCTCAGAAGTGGGGAAATTTATCCTGAGTCCAAAAGGGCAACTGAACCACACCCCGTTTCAATTTTGTACTGCAAAATTATTTCATTATTAATTTCTATAGCCTTTTTTTTTACTAAAAAGATAAGGCACTCTTGCTGGTGCTTGTTGCCATGAAAAGGCATTGCTTTCTACAGCTAAGTTCTTTATCCACAAATAAACTTTGGCCCATCTCTGTCAAGTGTTCATCTATCTTAATTCATTTTAAAGGTGTATACAGCCTGTATAATTTAAAATTCCTAGTGTATAACTTTACGGTAATGAAAATCAAATATGCCACTTAGCTGCCCAGGTCACCAGTTTGTCAAAATCCCACCCAGGTGACACATCAGGGATAGAGTGCAGACATACAGTACACATGCTGCTTGTTTTTTAAAGTTATTTTTATTGAATTTTAATTGTCACCCAACTACAAAAGAAAAAGAAACAAGTTCCATACAAAGTACAAAACATGGTATTTGTAGAACAGGAGTTTCGCAGATTTTTGGGCGTTTCACGAGTTTTATGGCAAAGCGAAACGGGACAGATTCGCTCATCACTAGTATTCACTTTATACAGTAAGATATATGGCAATCACCACTGGAATAAAAGGGCGTAGAGGAACTTAATTTTAACAATAAAGTAACACATTTTACCTGACCTATTCAAGATACCTGTCGTTTCTTTGGGGAAGGGAGGAAGGTTAAGTTGAAATGGGGGTGGCTGTTTACATATTTGTTTCAGTTTTAGGTAATAGTGACAAAAGGTGTTCGGAGATCCATGGAGACCATATTTTGCTGAACTCTTTGGAGCAACCCCTTCATAGGAAAGTAAGCTGAGTAGTGGTATATCCTGGGTCCACATCTCGTATAGTTACACATTCTACTTTTAATGCTCTCCAACAAGATAATTAAATTAAATAATATCAATTCAAACCCTTATCTACAGGGGCACTGTTGCCATGAGGCAAGCCGCACCTGAAATTCCGATTAATATACCAGAATTTTGGCTCAAAGAGCAGGGTGACAAGTGGGTGGTGGCATCGACTTAGCAACTTCAGGATAGCAAGGAGCCGTGAGACGGCGATGCTTATTTTGAAAGGAAATATAAAAGTGTCAGTTGCTCTAATCCTTTAGTCAGTTCTCTATCAATGTGCAGTTTGCAGCACAAAGACCAAACCAATTTTTGTTTAAAAAGCAAATGTTTATGTAGACCTGTCCAGGTATTAAAACCAATAACATCACTGTCCATCTTCCCACTGAAATCGTATATGCCCATATAATGAGTCAAAAGGTTAAATTTTTTTCATGATTTTTATAGTGCACTTTTTATTTCTAAATTACACACTATGCATTGCACATAATTCACTCTACCATTTAAATTGTATTCTTAAACCAACAAATGTGTTTTATATTTTGCTTTAATATTGGTGTGAGGGAGCCATCACAGGTTATGGAGCCTGATCCTGAGATTTCTGAAGGAGCTAGCACTACACATTAGAAGTGCTTTCAAATAAGCTTTTGTTTCTCTTACTCAGTGTAACTGAAGGAGTCATGAATTGGCTGAGCCAGGCTTGGAATTTTAACATTGAGTGCTGTTATCATATTATTTGGTGGGGCATAGGAGCAATTTTAGCAATACAGGTGTCAGATAGCTGCTTGCTATCTTCCGATTGTTCTACTGATCAGCTGCTGGGAGGGGGGGGTGACATCACTCCAACTGGTGGTGCAGCAGTAAAGAGTGACTGAAGTTTATCAGAGCACAAGCACATGACTGAGGGCCCCTGTCTAGCCCCATGTTAAATTTCAGAATTAAATATAAAAAAATCTGTTTTCTCTTTTAAAACGCTGAGTTCTGTCAAAGCAGCACTATTAACTGATTCATTTTCTTATGACTGTATCCCTTTAAGTACATTTGGAAAACACAAGAAGTGCAAAGTATACTGTTCTCTTAAATGCAGTAATATAGCTTATTCTTAAGTACAAGCATCAAATGGGTTAACAGCTCCTGGCATGTACCATTACTTCCAGATGTGTGTTCAAGTATTTAATGTTAACTTCATTAGTTCCCCGTTAACACCATTCTGTTAATAATTATGCAGGAAAGGTTGTAGCTTCAGGGCTAAAATCTTGAATCATTTGCAAGATCATGGACATTGCACCTGTAACATATTCTTAAAGACATACTTGGTCTGTGTTGGGATGACAGGTTCTGTCTTGTGAATTTCTTCTTTATTTTGCCTGTGGCTATTGTGATTATATGGAAAAGAATCTAACAAGTTAAAAATTTACTTAGCTGGACTTTAACAGCACTCACTGATTACAATGCTGCTGGTAACTCTTGCATCCTCATAAATATTGTTTACAAATGCTAAATTTTGTTACAATTATGCGTTTCCATGAAAAAGTAAAAAAATAGATTGTACAGAATTCTACTTTGCCATTTTTGCCAGGAAATAAATACAGGTCAGTTCCTTTTAGCAATGTTAATATATATATTGCTGCTCCAAAATACATAACTTATTTAATGATGTTGCATAATAACTGAAACAGGTTGCAGGCATCAATTAGTGGCTGAATGTACGTTCATGGTATATATTCAGTGGTAGAAGGTTATTATTAATATATTAAGCATGGCTGATTAATGTCTCTGCAAACCAGGGCTGCTCCTGCCATGAGGCAAGGTGAGAATCTTGCCTCAGGTGCCATGGAGTGGGCAATTACCAGACAAAAAAGCCGCCTCTGGTAACTTTAAGAGCCACATTTCCCTTGTTTAAAGTGGAAATTTGGCTCTTCTAGTGCAGCAAGTGCAATGGGTCTTTCTGCACAATGAGTCCCCCCTGTACCCTGATGAAGTTGTAAGCTCAGAGTGGGAGAGGGGGCACCATAAGGCCTGCTGCCTCAGGGGGCGGCTCCAGAGTTAACACTGCTGCAAATTAAGTATAATTTGATGACATTTGCTCCAATGTTTTAGGAACTATTATAGACATGTCATGCCATTTTTGCTATTACAGAATTTAACACAGTTTTGCATTTAGATATTAAGGCTCTTTTACAAGCGCAATTGCAGTCATAAGGATGTTTGCAGTAGTAGTTCCATGAAAAAATGCCATTCATTACTTGTGTTTGAAGCCATTGCTTGTGATTCCACATAATTGCTCTCAGCTCCAGTTTTTCTGTCCCACCTCCAATTTTGAATTTAGTGCAGTGTGATGCAGGTGAACCCTGTAGCTACTGCCACCTCCGAAGGTGCTGGCTCAAGGGTTTCCACAGAGGCCTTTAATTGGTGTAACAAACTTGTGCCTTAAAAATCAGTAGCAGACATAATTTTAATACTAAGCGACAAACATGACATTGGAATCAAAATATTTTTTAATTAAACCAGTAAAATTCAATAGCTGAAATTTGATTGGTTGTTGGTGGCTCTTCCCACTTTTTCAAACCTAAAACTGCTGTTCTCTAGTGATCAACTGTGAAGAATTTGGGGACACTGATGTTAAACGTGTGAGAATGGCAGCAGTTAAAGTTTCCCCACTGAAATCAAAGAAAGAAATGTGATTGGCTGTTTGCGTCTCCGTTCACTTTTTCTAACCTTGAATATGTAGTCAACCAGTGACTGACTGTGCAAAGTTTGGGAACCCTGGCATAAATAGTATGAGAATGGGAGTGTTCTAAATATAAAACAATGAAACACAATTGATAAAATCATATTGGCTGTTAGTGGCTCCGTCCACTTTTACTAACTTTGACTTGCAGTCCAACAGTGACCAGCCGTGAAAAGTTTGGGGACCCTTGTGTAAATACTGTGAGAATGTCAGCAGGTTACATTCCCCTGTTTAAAGTTAATGGGTGAAATCTGATTGGCTGTTCATATCTCTGCCTACTTTTGATCATCCAACAAATATTACCTTTTATTCAGGTTGACTCCATGACTATATGATTTAAGTTTGGTGAGTGTAGCCTCTAAGCTATTAGTGTGGCAGCAATTTAAATTTCTTCATTGAAAGTCAACGGGTGAAATTGGATTGGCTGTTGTTGGCTCCTTCCACTTTGGGTTGTCCAACAAATGTCGCTGTTTCATTCAGGGTGGCCCCATGATTATGTTGTTTAAGTTTGGTGAGCGTAGTTTCAAAGCAGTAAGAGTGGCAGCAGTTTGAAAATCTTCCCTGTCAAAGTTTTGGAGAAATTGGGGTGCTTGGAGTGACACCACAAAAAGACAGGGGTTTGAAAAGCACAAGCAACCTTCTCCACTATAGAATGAAGAAGTGTGGAGAGTTTGGGTGTTGTACCCCTAAACCTGTAGGAGGAATAGCGTTAGAAAATGGGGTTCTAAAAATAAGAAAAAGAAGAAGAATAAGCTGAAGTCGAAGAATAATATATTGGTTTTTCAAACCAACATGATGATAGTAGTAATGAGTAGAAAGGGAAGTTTCAGAACAAACTTTATGTTGGTTTGAAAAATATGAGAAGTCACTGAATAAAATCTGATTGGCTGTTGTTGGCTCCACCCAGTATTTCTAACCTTGGACCACAGTCATATAGTGAAAAACACTGCAAAATTTGGGGACCCTGGTTTTAATAGTGTCAGATTGACAGCAATTTAAATCTACTCGCTGAAAGTCAATAAATGACATCCGTTTGGCAGTTGGTGTCTGTGCCCACTTTTTCTAACCTTGAACTGCAGTTACCCAGTGACTAACTCTGCAAAGTTTAGGGACCCTGGCATTAATATTTAAAGAATGGCAGATGTTTAAATTTAAACCAATAAAAGTCAATACGTGAATTGTGATTGGTGGCTATGCCCACTTTTCGAAGTCACCCAGTGTCAAGTTGTGCAAAGTTTGGGAACCCTGACATAAATAGTGTGAGAATTGCAGCATTTTAAATTATACAGCATTTTAAAATAAAATTCAATGGGTAAAATATGATTCGCTGTTGGTGGCTTTGCACACTTTTACTAAACTTGAACTGCAGTCCACCAGTGACTAACTCTGCAAAGTGTGGAGACTCTTGCATTAATGCTGTGAAAAGTTTGGGGACACTGGTGTTAAATGTGTGAGAATTGCAGCAGTTTAAATTTCCTGATTAAAATCAATTAGATAAATCTGATTGGCCGTTGATGGCTCCACACACTTTTTTAAACCTAAAACTGTGAGAAGGAGGAGAAGCGTTGGGGGTGGCGCTAAGAATAAGAAGAAGCAGAAGAATAACATGTTGGTTTTTCAAACCAACATAATACAAAAACAAGACACTTTGCACACTGCAGTTGTAAATTTCAATTTCAATTCAATTGTTTTGCTCAACAGAAATAACTCATATCTTACTGAGTATATGTCCCAATATAGCTGTAGTGATTAAAATACAGTATTTATACTTTCATCTGGCCAAAAGAAAAAATTTGCTTTGCATGCAAATAGTGACGCATGACATTTCTGCATAATGTATTTCAGTTTGCTTCTTTCTAGCAAATTTATGGTAGGGAGGGTCTTGAATCAGGCATAAGTTTAAATGTGAAATAAATGTTGTGCTTAGGTATTTTGTTGTGCTTAGGTACTTTAATTTAATGTGTCTGGTTAGATATGTTTTTGTGCAGAATGCAAACCACTAGTGTTGCTAACTAAAACTCTCAAACAGCACCAAGGGCTTGGTATAATGACGTGCAAGGACAAAATGCTCAGGATAGCAAACTTAAAGGAACAGTAACACCAAAAAATGTATATATTTTAAAGAAATTAAACTATAATGTACTGCTGCCCTGCACTGATAAAAATTGTGTGTTTGCTTCAGAAACATTACTAGAGTTTATATAAACCCTGGTGTGTAGCCATGAGGGCAGCCATTCAAAAGAAGAAAAGGCACAAGTTATATAGCAGCTAACCGATAAACCCTGTAGAATACAATGGTGTGTTATCTGCTATGTAACCTGTGCCCTTTCTCCTTTTTTCCAGCTTGAATGGCTGCCCCCATGGCTACAAAACAGCATATTTATATAAATTATAGTAGTCTTCCTGAAGCAAACACCTCAGTTTTACCATTGCAGGACAACAGTACGTTATATTTCAATTAGTTTAAAACACTTTTTTGGTGTTACTGTTCCTTTAAAGACATGTCAACCCCCAAAAAAAATTCTGTCTAATAAAAGAAAAAGTAATTCTAAGCAGCTTTGTAATATACATTTCTTACACATTTGTAATGGTTTTTCAAGTTATCTGTGTATATTATTGCTATTAAAAGCAGTGTTTGTTTGTCCCTTTCTTTTCTGTGCCTTGGTGGCTCTGGCTTTTGAAATAATGTAACATAGACCAGCAGACTGACATACCTGTCTTGCTGGAGGAGACATTTGCAACATTGTTTAAAAAATCATAACCATGAGTTATGCAAATGCTGCTTCCAATAGCAATTACATTTACAAATAACTTTGAAAGTACTCAATATATTTAACAAATTCAAATTGGAAAATTGCTTGGAATTACGTTTTCTTTTAATAGGCAAAAAAATATTTTTGGGGTTGATGCCCTATAGGCTGATCATACATTGACAGATCTGCTCTCTGTTGAGATCACCAAACAAGCACATCATCCATGGTGTGCATTCCTTTGTCACCCTGTGTATGGCCACCTTTAGCCAGACATCAAGCATAGATTAAAAGTGCTTGACACCAGGGTTTACCTGAGAAAAGGGGTAGTCTTTAAACTGCAGTTTTATTGCAGCCCGGCCACCTTTCACAATTAAAAAATATATTGTCTTTACTGATTTTTACTGAATACTAATTTGTTATAATTCTTGTTACCTTATGGAATATATAGAATAACTGCATACATTTAAATGCCAAGCCCAGAAAACAGGATGTAAAAATATTACAAGAACATATGCAAGAAAATTGAAACCCAATCTTAAACCCCCCGGGAGATGTAGTTTGTTATCCAGAATATCTGGGCAGCCTTTTTATACACATCAAAGCTTTGTGACTGTAAGTTTTGAAACATGTTTTTAATCTTCCATTCTGATGAGCAAGACTCTTTTAGTGGTATTTATTATAAGATCCTGCTGGTCATGCCTCTTCCTTTTGTCCTGTTTATATGGCACTTCCTATGCACTGCTTTAGGAAGTATCACTTTCACAAAGCACATTGCTATCAGTGTTTCATTTGGGACCTATCTATAAAAACATATGGCCAGAAATAAGGAATAAATAATTCTATTCTGTATTGTACTGGGCACTGTAATACTGGCTACCAACTTGCAGACAGATGTGTGCTTAACTTGAACATAATACACAATGACAATGTATATGTGTTTTTGTAACTAGCAAAAATAATTTTTACATTGCACTTAATTGTAAAGCACCAGCATATTCTACAGTGCTGTGCAATAATTGGGTGTATACCTCATTCAGTTTACATACAAAAAACTACAACTGATACAAGAGGTAAAGAGAAGGCACTGGCCAAAAGAGATTACAAGAGTTTACAAGACTTTGACCTTAAGGATTGTCTTAACACATTGCTTGTCACTTTTTTTTCATGCACTCATCCTGAGTCATATACCTCAGTTTCTATTAGCTCAGTTCCTACTAATGACTTTTACTGTGGATATTAAAAAACATAAATAGGGGAATGTAATAAAAAAGCAAAAAATAAAATGCACACAAATAAAAATTCACATTTCACAATGAAATACTGTTCTTTTGACAATTTTACTGTCAATAGATTTGCCACATTAGTGCCACCTAAAACAATATATTTATTCTGCAGAAACCATTAACATACCTGAGTCAACAGCTTTAGAACCTTTCTCATTTTGCTTAAGATAGCAGCTGCCATTTTAGGTATCTTCCTTCCTGCAGTCTCTAGCCATTTTAGCTGAGATCACACATTCCGAAGGGAGGGGGGTGGGAGTTCTTGGCATTCTGGTGGGAGGGAGGAGTAGGAGAGGGGAGAGAACTGCACAGACTCTGGCTCCAGGGATTAAGGCCGTTTCTAAGAGAGGAAGTCAGACACTGGAACATCATGTTTACCAAAAAAGAGACAAGAAATCCTGTGTTTCTTTTGATAGCGGACTCAGTGCAGCATTACTTTCCTTCTCCTTTAACAACTTTTATTTTTTACATAATATTTTTATTACATAACTGCACAGAGGCATACATTTTCGCATTGCAAAGAATTTTTCCATTACTGACTTTTATTACATTCCCCCCAAAGAGCTGTCCTTCCTAAAGAGAGTTAAAATGATGACTCTGTTTTCCATGTCCCTATTAATGGGAAACCTTGTTGCCTTGGATCACTAGGCCATGCCATCTTCCTGCTAGGGGTTTATAATACAATTGGCAGGCCAAGGAAATAAGTAAGACTGTAACCACAAAACTTACACTGAAGCACAGAAAGGTTTTAAACTAGAATTATACACATAGGGGCCCATTCATGAAGCCACAAATTTTTGCGAGTCAAAAGCACGATTGGAAAAAATTCGGAGTAACCACAATAATTTCTGGTGTGAAAAAATTATTTTCTTGGTCGTACGAAAATATTGTGGTTGCGTTCCGAAAGTCACAACATTTTCAGATCTGTATGATCGGAAACAGCACGAAAACCTTTTGGCATTGAAACTTCAATGCATGATTTTGGAAGCCTTCCATGGGACTCAATGGCACTCTACAGCTCCAACCTGGCCAAAAGGTAGTCTTGATACCAAAGCTTGAATGAATTCCGAAATGGTTGTACTCTGCAAAAAATACAACTTTTTCGTGGAAGTTAATGAAAACCACGAAAAAGTCATGCAATTTTAACAATATTATTGTGGTCATTACAAAAAGTTCTAAAAATTAGAAAAAATATGCTTTTTTCTAAAAAAATAAATAAATTGTGGTTTCATGAATGGGCCCCTTAGTGTTCAGTAATCCCATTAGTCAGATACAGGGGATATTTTGAAAATAAAGGTTATATGTCTTTTAGTTTTTGCATCAAAAGTAAAACTTTATTTCTTGCACAGTGGAATTTTATCAGAAAAGGGTAGAAATGCAAAGGGTGGAAGACAACTGTTTCAAATCAAAGCAAAAGTGCAACTGGACCTTGATGTAATGAGGAACCTTCAACAGCTGTTCAACAAGCAATCTGTATTGTTTTTAATTGTCTGTTCCCTTTTGGAACAGCAATAATTCTTGTTTATACTGTCACAAACTTTTCAGTGCAACACAAGTGCTGTGTCCTCGGGGGTCACATGCTTAACCTCTGCACTTGGTTACAATGCTAATGCCCTCCCTTTGTTTTGCTTAATGTGCATTAAAACAATGCAGTGAAGCCACAAAGGCCGAGGACTTCAACATGCATAGATAACTTGTTGTTGAGTTACAAAAGAATATAGTTTTTTCTGTTACCACTGCTGTTCAGTGCTTTAGTGTAGTTCAGCCAACTGTAAACAATGGTTTTCTTCCATCAATGGAAAAGGGAAATTATGTTTAGCCGGTGTACTTTTTATGTTCTTATGCAGAGCATCCTTTTTATGTTCTTTTTATGATCTTTCACAATTGGAAGTGTAAAGTTGTGTTCCAGGTTTATTATTTCATTTGTATCTCCAGAATAATAACTTGTTTCACACTGGTGGTTTGGTTTATGGTGTATTTTTATATCTTGTACCTTCCTTCTATCTTTTTAAAAAAACTTTCATAATAAACAAAATTTGCTTTACTGGAACAAAGAACCACATGTTTTTTTTTTAGAATAAAATCACAGCAGCACCTCAGAATTATAGGTTGAACAACTTCACAATAGTGGTCATTTGCTATTTCCCAGATTGCAGTATTATTGCCCCCTTAGTGTCTTGCATCCAGGGAAATGGCTAGACCTTGCACCTTGCGCCTGATTCTAGGAGTAAAGGGTTCACTACTAACTTTGAGAAAGGACATGTGATGTTATTTAAATGATTTGTGATTGAATGTGATTTGTTGTCTGGACCGGGACCTGCTGTATCACACTGGCAAAACACAACTGTTGCAGGGTGATTGACAGTCCAAACTCTGTCCAAATGACAATTTATTGTTGGCCACCAATGGGATCACCTGACTGTAGAGGATGATGGGAGATACAACATGGAGCTAGCCACTGCTACCCTATAAAGTTTAGCAATGTTTGAAATTGTTTGGTGGTGAGCACAACTTTCCTTTTTTACTATATATCCTATCAATCATTAAATCTCATTGATGCATAGATTTCTTTGTCAGCCCTTTAGAAATTAAGTGTCTGTTTCAATCCTGTGTTTAGAGACAATCCAAAGAAGGTCAAGGAGAAGAGGGGGGGGGGGGTCCACAAAAAAAGAAAACAAAGAGCATTTTCTGCTCCACTTTGTGTGTAGAAAACATATGTTCATCCAAGCAGGCAGTGGCTGGTGTATAGAGCATCAAACAAAAGCCATATTATTCTCTTGCTTTCAGAGTGTTTTCAAATATATTCCCAACTGGGCACCATCCTGTCATAGGTTTTTTTGCTAGCAAGTCTATCTTTGCCTTTGTATGTTTCCCCCTTCAGTAGCCCCCCACCCCCTGACATCATTTAGCTCCAAAAATAAGATGTGACCACAACTGTATGCTTGTGTTTAGTATAAGAAATGTAGTCTATAATGAGTACTCATTCTAATAGTTTAAGCTAACACTTCAGAATTTTGGGTTGGCTCAATGTTTCACTCCATGAAACTAAAATAATCTCTTTGTAATTGTTTACGACAAGTACATTCATACAGTGCTATAGGTCATTGGTGCTTGACATAATATCATTGTCTCTATGTTACATTTGAAATAATCTATTTGAGGGTTTAAACAGGAACAGGGTTTATTTTTCACCTCCTCCTGTATCAGCTAGCAGTTAGGACTATGTCACACTGGACATTTTCTCCTCTGGTATATTTGCTTTATGCCAGGGGAGAAAAGGCCAATTTAGTCCCTTCAACTCTGGCATTAGTGTACACTTACAGGCATGGTGTCCCCTTGTAAGTATGCATTTTTGTCCTGAAATGGCCATCACTGTCTGTGCACTGGCAGGCTGTGAGTGTACACTGATGCTGGGCGGAAAGGTGCGGATCTGCATTTTCTCCAACCAGTGTAGATTTGGCAGAAAAAAAACATCTAGTGTAATAGCCCTTAGGCATTTTGCACTAGGACAAAAAGACTGACCGTGATGGACATGTTCACCTACTTGTTAAAAATTTATAGGAGAAGGAAAGGCAAAGTCACTTGGGGGTGCCAAAATGTTAGGTACCCCCAAGTGACTTTAATCGCCTACCTTTTACCCCAGGCTGGTGCCCCTGCTAGGAGAGAACAGCACCAGCCCAGGGTACCTGGCACCCCCAAGTGACTTTGCCTTTCCTTGTCCTTTATGTAATTTGAAACCTGTAAATTAGAATTACAAGCAAGCTATCACTTAATGATATATGATAAAAGATTGCCTCATTTTCCCAAAATATTAAACTGTGGAAATAATAGGTTTATGTACTCAAAGAAATCTAACTAAATCAAGGGGCTATCATACAACTAAAATTGTCATTAAATAGTTTTTTAAATGCAGAACAGGTATTGGTTCCGTTACATAGAGACCCTTTATAAAGAAAGCTCAGGAATTAGCTATTGCTGTTTCCTACTTAAAGGAATACTGACATGTTCCTATTAAAATTCATAGAAACATGTCAGTATTATTAAACTGCTGCATTTTTCTCTACACATATATGAGATACTGGTATGGTGTATTCTGATGCTTCTATTTTACTTAATTACCATTTTACTAAATTACAAATCCTACACCGAAATGTTGTTTTCGAAATGTTGATTTCAAAACACTAAACTTAAAGATTGTCCATGTCACACCGTGTGTCCGGGCTGCCTCTCAGAACAAAATGTTTAGCCCAAAGAGTATTTCTAAGGTAAGGCACAGTTGCAGGCCAATCAGGTTGTTCCACTTAGCAAAATGTCATTGTATCATCATACAGAAACAGAAAAAGGCCTTCTCCGAACTTTGTAATTAAACTATGTAGGTTTTCTATGCCATCCAAGGATTCAAGCTCAAATCGAGGAAATTATCCCCAGACCACTATTCCTCCACCACCAAACATTATGGCCTTATGCATTTAGGCATGTAGCAGTTCACCTGGAATACACCAAACCCTAACCCATCTGTTAGACTGCCAGATGCATGATTTATGACTTTAGAGATCACATTTCCAATTAAATCCCAGCCGAATGGTATAGATCTTGGCTGTTGGTCTCCTAATACAGTAGAAGTGGATAAATGATGTAGCTTAAGCTCCCAGTGTTACAGGCCACCTTAAATGTATATATAAACAATGAAAAGGACAAGCGCCATAGTGTGTTGAAAATTAAGGAACAATATACAGTTATAGTCAAATTCAAACATTCAAAAACTAAATGCAGAAAGAATGAATCATTGCCCCTCTGGCATTCTGGCTCTTTTAGGGTCATGGCCCACCTAGACATTAGTCGCCTGTGGTAAATCTCGGCTACTGCAGACGACTAATCTTCCCAAAACACCTTCCCACCAGTAATTCACTTTATTGCTGGTGGGAAGGCATTTTACAGAGATTATCCAAAGTCCTTCCAATTCCAGTATTCCAGTTCAGCTGACTCCTTTGGACAGGCTATCACTCCTGTTGTAGCACTATTATATATTAACATCATATAAAACAATAGAGGACACCTGACACTGCAGAGCTTTGCTGCAATTAATATTTATTGGTGCATTACTGCATGTTTCGGGCAAAGCCCTTTTTCAAGTGAACCCACTTGAAAAAGGTTCACTTGATAAAGGGTTCACTTGAAAAAGGGCTTTGCCTGAAACATGTAGTAACACACCAATAAATATTAATTGCAGCAAAGTTCTGCAGTGTCAGGTGTCCTACATTGTTCTATATGATGTTAATTTTACAGAGATTAGTCACTTTGTTTTCCAAAGTCACACAATGTTTTCTCCTACACCAACAAATATATTATGGCAGCCACCTCCAAGTTATGATTATTAGGATAAAGGGTCCCAAGTGCAGTTGCAGTCACCACACTTTCCCCTGCACTCAGTTGTGCATAAAACCACTTTCACTTGGGTCAAAATGCATTTCTTGGACTTCCAATTTGATGAGCTTGCTGGACAGCCATTCCTGCCTTTTGTTCGAATTAAGCAATGCTGTGCCTATTTTATGCGCCCTTACATCTATGGTGACAAATTAGACTTCTTACAATAACTCAAGCAGGTGCTATAAGTTTCTCACATATGATGGTAACAACAGTGCTATTAGCTGCCATGCGTAATCCGTATAACTACAGAAGTTACAATTTCAATACTTACAATTACAGGACTTTCTGGGAGGGTGAAAAAATATTGTAATGCATCCTCTTAACTATCCTAATAATACTGCAGCAAACTTAATTATGCTCTGGACCTTCTCTTGATGGTGGGTTATTCCTATTGGTAATTATTGATGTCAGTCATATATTTCTTTTCTATTCCCCTTTATATCTGGTTTTATGTTATTACAGTTTGCCCAAGCTTGCGTCTGGTTTAAAGAGAAAGAAAGATTGCCAGCGCTTAGTTTGCCTTTAAAAATAATTTTTACAAAAAATGAGGTATTAGTACCACACTTTGGCCAAAATATGTAAGCTCACGTGCCACGTCAAGGCCCCTCATTGTACGTGAGTCCTACACTGTCTAATGACTTTGAGTCTGTGATGCAATTAAAATAAAGTCCCCCAGCAAACAATGTGACTGAGTAGTAAGACCCTGTTGCACCTACCTTTAGCTCTGGTTTAGTCAGAACCTGCTTAAAGGACATGTAAACCCCACACACAAAAACAGCCTCTTTGAAATCTTTCAATACCTGCCACACTAGTTATCCAGAGGTTAATAGTAAGTCTGCAACATCCCCTTAATCACTTAGATTTGCTTCTCCTCCTGTAACCCACTCAGTCCCCACCCTCGGGAATTTGCTTTGGCTGTTGGCTTGTGGGCATGCTCAGTTGTTCTAAGCTCAGATTACTAAACACGCCCTCCAGTCTTGCAGCCAGTGAAGAGATGGCATTGCTGGTCCCCATAGAAACTCAGCTCTAGCTGTCTGCTTCAATTTTTTCCTCCCAACCATCTCTCCTGAGCTCAGCTCAAACAAAGCAGAACTTTTATCAGAAACAATTCTGCCTGTGTGAGCCTGTATTCTTGATGAAATGTATGCTGAATAAGGGTCTGTGTGTGTGTATGCTGTTTGCAGATTTAAATGCATCCAGTTATGTATCAGAGTAAAAATGGCCAGCAGGTGAAAGCTTCTATTTGCTTTAGGAAATTGTGATGGTGCTAGCAAATGAACGGGATATAAGCTGTACAAATGATGCCATTTGGGTGGGGGAGGCATGCCCAACTGATATACATTGTAGGCAAATGTAGGCTTTACATGTCCTTTAACCCTGGTACAGTTTGAGTGTTACTAATTTTTGACTCCTGCTTGTTTTTTTACTTTGATTTTTGCCAACTTACCTACCCTTTTTGCCCCGTACCCACAACCATATTGCCCCAAAGGAGTGTTAGTAAAGTACTAACTTGTCTACTCAGAGTTCTAGCACTGCTTTTTAAATAAAAATGCGTGTCCTTGGAAAATTAATCTACAGGGCGTGTTTTTCATACATATATATTAATAAATGCTCTGCAAGTTCTTGTGCTAAACTCCGATATGTCCCCTGAACTCCCAAAATATTCAAGATTTCCTATAATATAATCCCTAATATTTAAACTATTTCCCCTTACTTTGTCTGCAGGCTTTATAATTTCTGAGTGATGAATCAACTTTTGTAAAGCTTGCCTTTCACCACAAGTAAAGTTATTATTGATTTGTGCACGTCCTAAATTATATTTATTTCAGCGTATAGCCTATAGCTCTTTCTTGGCTCGATGATAGCATTAATCTATATTTGACCTTTGGTTTGGGATAAAATTATTATTTGCAGTTAATAGGTTTATGATGAACCATACATTTTAGGCTTTTTGGCCAAAATTTTAAAAAGCCATGTTACTAATGCAGATCTATCACTGTCCACATCTCAAAAACCCATATCCATAGTTTAGTATGGGAGTGGTACAGATATGGGATCCCTTATCTAAAAATCCATTATCCAGAAAGCTTCAAATTAAGGGAAGGCCATTTCCCATAGATTCTTTTTCAATCAAATAATTAAAATTTTAAACAATGGTTTTCTTATTCTCTGTACTAATAAAACAGTGCCATGTACTTGATTCAAACTAAGATATAGTTAAACCTTAAGCTGTTGGATAAATGTAGTGTTTATATTATTTTTTTAGTAGTCTTAAAGTATGGAGATCCAACTTATGGAAAGACCCTTTATCCGGAGAAGCACAGGTCCCAATATTTAGGATAACATATCCTAAGTATCATCATGATTTTCAGCATAGTCTGACCTTTTTAAAATAAAAGGAAAAAAGAATACACAACACAGGGAAATACTGCAAAAGAACCTGTTTGGTCTGCTAAAAACTCTGATCTCGATCCAATTGATTAGCAGAGTCTTTTTTAGATGAGTACAGGTTTCATCTGAATTAGCTTAAGGGTGGTGGCACACAAGGATTTTGTCACCTGTGGTAAATGTGGGTAACAACTCTTCAAAAAATGGCTACCCCTTCACCTACCTTTGGATCACCACAAATAAAACACATGACTCACAATGATCACGGTTAATTGCGGGAAATTGATTTTTCAAGTGATATTTCACTTTTTACATTTCTTCACAGAAAACAAACATTTAAAAACACTCAAATATTAAAAGGAATAAAGTAACTATATGTTTGTTATTCAGGGTCTGAAAACTTTTACAGGAAACTAACTTAATAACATTGTTACAAAGATGAATACATGTATCATAATATACTTATTAGCTACTTGCAGAAATGAAAAAAAAATTAATAATTGTATTCTCCCCGTTTTGATTAATAGTTGTAAGAATGAAGTTTTATTATCCAGAAACATTAAATGGAGTGGGGGAATTTCAAGTTATCACTGACAAGCCAAGAAGCTTTATACATTTCTGTATAGGTAACAATTAGACTACATGCAACACCAACACTGTACAAAATGTATCTTTATATAAGACACCGTACACATTTTAAACTTATTTTAACAAATATGCAAGTGAAACTAAGTCTCAATTTCCTACCAGGCAGAAAAGGCACTTGTTTTACCAGCTAATGTTAAGGTACTGTACATGAAAGATTTAAGACTTGCTGGAAAGATTTGCTTCTGTTTTATTAGGGCTGCCACTGAGAAAGAAAGAGCAGAACTTGAGAGAGGTGCTTCTAGATTTCTTAATGGGCTGTCAGGGGCAAGTCACCCGGTCTGGGTTTCACCAGCGTTCTTCCTGTGCATTAAAAGCAACAGGGGCCAAGTAAGCACATACAGAAGTATGAATTACTTGATGCCTTCACTGTTCCATCTGCTTAGCCCTGTCTTAAACAATTAATCACTTACAAAATCTTTACACTGGATTCAACATTTTACTTGTACCCATGCCAGGAGAGAGCAATGGGGCGGGTGGCCTAGTAAGCATAAAATAACTATTTTAGTAACATTGGGAGCTAAATTCAAAGCAGCTGGCCCCTAAGGACAGCAGTCATACCTCTACCTTCACAATAAGATTTTCACAATGACTTCTTTTAGAATGCCTGTATAAAATTTAGATGTTTTTTAGTGTAAATATATTCTAACCTAACTTAGTGTCAGAAATACAATATATATATTCTGCGGGGTGCATAGCCAAAATTATGTCTGTATAGAAAATAATTATCTGTGGCCAGCACACCCTTCAATGTTTCATCAAAAATTTTTTTTATTGTAGATATATTGTTAAAACCAACGTTTTGGTCCTTATTAGGACCTTTCTCAAGGATCTATATATATATATATATATATAATATATATATATATATATATATATATATATATTAAGGCAAATGATGAGTTGTATCATTTAGATTGGAAATTTCATTTAATGCAAGGATCTAGACATAAGCAGGACAAAAAAAAGTTGAAGCCGAGACTATGCCAAAATCTTATGGTAGTAGGTATAGTGAAAATGTAGATTACTGTTTTACAATACCATTTGCAATTAGCACCTTCTCACCTGCCAGTATACCAGTCCCCAGAGCTGTGTGCATCCTGACATTTCCTTGTGCACGATTTGATGCACACCTGTACAAAGCGACTCTCATTCTGGTTTGTGATGGCAGTGCTGTTGCTGCCAAATTTTCAAATAAAGTGTTTCCCTGGTCCCGTTTCATTACCAAAGCTAGCTCCATGCCTATACAGTTCTGCTGAAGCCTTTGTTTCCGTTTGCTTCCTGGTTCTTTGCTTGCTCCCTGATTCTGATTTTTTGCTTCCTGAACTGACTCCTCACCTGCCTGACTATTATTTTGTTTAACTCTTGTATGTATCATGTTTTAGATCAAACTTTGCTGAGTTGATCAGCGCCTTAGGTGGCAGTAGCCCCGATGATGTTCCCCCCCCTTCACCTGGTCCATGCCTACCTCTTTGGCATCAAAGAAGGTGACGGGGGGGGGGGTTGCATGGAGCTGTGTGTGCATGCATGCTCACTCTGTGGTCAGATGGTGTCTACATCTGACAGTCAATGTATATCAGTGAGAGGAAAAAGTCATTAAAGGAGAAAGAAAGGTAAAAACTAATTAAGCTTTATCAGAAAGGTCTATGTAAACACAGCCATAAGGACTCACAGAAACACTGCACTGGCTTCTCTGTCAAAAGATTAGTTGCGTCTGTTTTCCTGTGCCAGAGACATGCAGCTCTCTGCTCTCTCCTGCTCCCCTTCCCTCAAGAATGCTAAGAACTCACTACCCCTCCCAGGAATGTGGATCTGAACCAATCAGCAGGAAGCTGACTCATAGGGGCCGATTCATTAAAACACGAGTTCGAATCCCGAATGGGAAAAATTCGGATTGGATACGATAATTTCTGAAGATCGCAAATATCACGAAAATGCTTACGAAAAAATCATATTAGTCACGATAATAACGTAATTGGCAATCCAAAAGTCACGAAATTTTAGTACCCAACTATTGTAAACAGCGGCAGAACCTTTATGAATTTTTCGCGTAAGCGTACGAAAAAGTCGCGCAAGTGTGAAAAAATTGGCAAAAATACGCTCGGAGCATAATAACAAATCTCCCCCATAGAACTGAGCATGTTCACTTGGTCTGGGTGTCTGTGCAGGAGTAAGGCATTATGGGAACTTTCTTTACACAGCTCAGCGTTTTTTCTTCCTGTTTGGCTTCTGATCATCTGAACGGGAGAAATATGGGGAGACTTAAGGGCACTATTGAGACAACTGAAGGTATGCCTGCAGCTTGAGACACCATCAGATTTTATCTTGTGGGGTGCAGACGCAGCATGCAGTGTTCTCTTCCAACAGGCACGTTGCCCCAGAGGAAAAATATTTACACATCAGATGAATCCCATTATATTTTGACCCATGTGACTACATCCAACTTCTAGGATGTGTTCTCGTGATCTGATACCATCCAAGCAAAACTACCTTGGATTTTAGCCCTTACTCCGATTGTTTGTCTGTGCAGTGCCTTTTCTGTGCTGTGTTTTGGATGAAACTCCACTGTGTTCAGGTTCTTTCTTTTGGTCCACAGCAGAAAGTTTTGGGGTTCCAAAAAGGCGCACCTGACATTTTACCGGGGTGTGTAGACTTTTTATATCCACTGTATCTGGACTTGGCTTGCAGCATATTCCATTTTTTTCTTTTTTTAAATCTCTAGTGTGACCAGAATATCTACCCACACAGCCCCCAGAAATATTTTTTTTTCAATTATCTTTTTCCAAACCAGTTCTTTTTTTATTAATCAAACAATTCACAAAAAATTGTCAAATCTCCTGTTTCTTCCAGTCTTTTAGAATCCACAGTTGTTCAAATATCTTTTAGCAGAAACGTTTTATCAGTGGAGCAATCTATTTCATTGGTGTTCTGACTAATGCATTTGCTGCTGGTCCCTCGCCTAAAAGTGTCTATGGTGTCAGTGTTTATGTACTGCACTTCTAAAATGTGTTTTCTTTTAAAAGTACCGTATACACCTATATATTTTTTTAAGTAACAATTGTTTTGCTTTCACACTTACTAAGTCCTCTGTAATTAGAGGAGTTACTATCATCCCTTGACTGTTTTGGTTTTTGGTTGCATAATGCAGGAGATTTATCCCTGCATTGGTAATTTAATTATCTACCTTGCAAGAACCAGGAAGTTAGAAACATGGCTTTTAATTAAATCAGTATGCAAAAAGTATGTTTATCACAAGCCCTATTTATTGAACACAATAAAAAAGAAGTTTACTTTATTGAAAGAGAAGGGGCTTCTGCCATTGACTTCTACATGATCTTGACAAGTTTTAACTGGCAAATTGTCGGCTTCAGATTTTAAGCAGTTTTGTTGCATAGTTTTTGGGTCCCAGACATATTCATGAATAGCAGTAAATAGCATATGTCTATATTTTTTATGTAAAAAATAAATTGCGCCCATAAAGTTAAAACTTGGGCCAAGATGTAGAGTTATAGAGATCTAGAGTAGTGGGTGAAAAAAATAACTAAAGCCTTATCTAGTTTGCCTTAACCCTTAACCTACCAAGAAAGTATTACCTACATTCTTTGTAGTAAAGGCTTTCTCTCTGCACTGGCGACTTTTGCTCCCTTTGCAGAGTCAGATGTGCCCCCAACCCCCTTGGCAATGACCCAAGTCGGTCCTGTGACACGATAGTCACAGGACCTAATTTCTAACAGCAGACACAATTGCACACGTGACTGCTCTTTGCTGTTAGTGCTTCCTCCTGCAGCACCTGCCCGTGCACTTCCTGCTGCAAAGGCTCTGCAACCCTGGGACCGCCATTGCTGATAAGGATGAAAATGTGTTGATTTTGCAGAAGCTGAAATGACAGAAATTATCTATTATGTAGGATATCTTCACCTTGGGGCCCCTAAAATCCACATGCTTAGATAAACCTATGCGAATTTGGCATCAAACTGTTCAGTGGTCCCCTGGTGTTATTTAGGATGTTTCATCTTAGTACCTGATAATATGTAGGAGAGAAGATACTGCAAGGTAGAAGCTTTTGGGTGATTTTCAGAAATATCATCAAAACCACCAATTTTAGTAAAGTTTTGCAGCTTGGTACTTTGGAGTACAAAGACATGGGTACCCATTTTGGACTTGGGGGAAATATATACTTGCAGAAAATATATGGTTTTCTGGGGTGAACTTACATAAAATGATGTAAATGTGTTAACTTTGCAGTAGTGACAGAAATGATAGATCATATGGGGTGTTTTCATTGTGTGGCCACTACATTCCGCATACTTATGTAAACCTATGCACATTGGGCATCAAACTGTTCAGTGGACCCCTGGCTTTCATATTTAGGACTTTTTATCTGGTTGCCTTATGACCTGCAGGAGATAAGATGCTATAGAATGGAAGAGTTGAAGCGATTTTTAAAAAACTTAACATATTTTTATCAAATCTGAGTTTTAGGAAAGCATTGCAACTTGGTAGTTTAGAGTAGATAGACAGTTGTACCTATTCTGAATTTGTCAGAAACTGTTTTTTCCAGAAATGTATGTTTCTGGGATAAACCTTCTGTAAGTGGAATTTTTGGCCTTGGAATCAAAAGTATGCATCTTTTTGGAGTAGTGCTTTGGAAATTTGGTACCATATTGCTGGGTGTTTTTGATTTATACAAGTGAAAAATCACCATAAAACTATATATATTTGGTATTGACACATTCAGGAGACATGGGACTTTCCAAATCAGTTGTAATTACATGAATTAAATAATTTATGTTTCTCATATGTGTGTTTATATTATGGAAAATATTATTTTTTTTCATTTTTTAGACATTTTTAGAAGTCTATATATTGTTAAGTGTAATTACACACACAATCCAACCATATTTTGAAAGCTTAGATTGTCTTGGGTAAACGTAAGGTCCCTCCAAGGAGAGGCTCCTAAATGGAAAGAGCGCAAAATGTTCAAAAACTGTTTGGCAATAAAAGTTCCAGAAGTGCCAAATTGGATGGCAGTGAAAGGGTTAAAAGGAAAAACACCCTGCCTGATTCTACAAGGGCAAGCATACTAGTCTTCTGATCAACAGTATACTTTTTCCTAACCTCAAGGGATGCCCTTGGGTCATCTAGAAAGATCTACTGGAAAATAAGCTTCCGCACAGATGCTTGTATAGTTCACTTAAATATTTATAAGCCATAATTATTTTATGTGTGACTTCATTACATATAATGATGATGGCAATTATAATAAAATATCTGGTCCACACACCGATTTTCTGGTGCTGTGAGTACCATACATAGCTTATAATTCATTCTTTTTTTTCTTGCTTACCTTATCTTTTAAAGGTCACTGGCAAGTCAATCTGTTTAGGAAACTGTGGAGAAAAAAAAGAGTGGTGCTGGTGTGCAAATACTGAAAAATGTACACGTGCCCTCTTAACATCCATGCTTGATAAGGTAAAGGGAAATGCCAGCCTAGAGAAGTACATGTTATCTGCTGTAGTGACCTCTAAACCTTGCTTACAGATGAACTCCATTAGTTCAAGATAATAGATAAGGGTTTCACTCAACTCTAAGGGGAAGGTAGTGGTCAAAGGACCATTGTCTGTCATCAAAATCATTATCCTTTTTGTGATACATATAACCAGCAACACAACAGTCTAGCTGTTAAGTTGTTACAAACACATTTTACAAATTTGTGAGATTTTGTTCTTCATTAAATACATTTTATCAACAATATAATTATTTATATATATATATATATATATATATATATATAAATATATATATATATATATATATATGCACGGCAATCAATACTTAATAAAGAAGTTTAAAAAGTCCTTGGAGTGCCACTTATTTTTGAATATAATATACAGTCCAAGTGGTACACGCCAGTGCCATTAGTGATTAACTGGGTACTTAATTGATTTATCCTCTTTTTACATATTCATGATATGTTTAGGTTTAGGTTGTATTTGCTATATATTGTATATTGACCTAATTCTAAATATATGATACCCCATTTTCTAACATAATTTTGCATATTGATTAACTGGCAAATTTACAATAATAATAATGAAAATATATTGATTTAATGTCTATTTGCCTATTAGCCTTTTTATTAATTTTACAGACTTTGCCTGTTGTCTCATTGATTTAATTACTTTGCAGACTAGTCTTGTACTAAAAGCGATTGAAAATGAAAATCTTACAGTGGATGAAAAATGCAACATTCTGAAGAATATTTTGCCCTGTCTAGTAGAACGCCAGAATCTGCGTCAGGAATGGAGAGAAAGGTGGGAAATATACATATATGTGCTTTGAAAAAATTATTCTTTTCCTTTATTATTTCTTTGCCATACTATATTAAGGCAATAATATAAATTTGCACTTTTAAGTTTACCTAGTTTCATTTCATAATTTTTGAAAGGGGATACATTATAGGCATATCAATTCTTTATGCTTTCTAGTAGAGGTTTGGGATCTGTTATCCTATTAACGAGAAAGCTCTGAATTATAATAGGGCCATCTCCCTATTTCAATCAAATAATTCACATTTAAAAAAAATTATTTCCTTTTTCTTTGTAATAATAAAACAGTAGCTTTTACTTGATCCTAAGATATAATTAATCCTTATTGAATGCAACATAATACTATTGGGTTTATTTCATAATTAAATGATACATTCGTAGACTTCATGAGTGGTGATACAAATTAAGGAAAGACACCCCAAATCTTTCCCTTACTGATATTTCATCTGAGCTCCCCTTGCTACAACTTCAGGCCCCCCAGCCCCACAGTTTGGGAGCTGCACTATACCTTTTTTTTAATTCAGGTTGTTTTTATTGAATATACAATAGGCATTACAGTTGAGCTATACAGTTTTCAAACATGGAATAAATGGCCATTTTACATTGTCAATAAGAGACTGGTTGCAGTTGCTTGTATGTGGGTGAGACCATATAACTGTGTGTACTTTATTAGTCATTTTCTACAGTGAGGAGAGGATGTTTACTGCACTATACCTTTACTTGTACTACCCAACAGAAATTTCATTTTTTCCATAGCTTCTATGAGGGTGTTTAGAATCTGTTTTACAGTTTTATCAGTGATCACTGATCTACTGATCAGTAGAGCAATGTAAAAAGTTCCTTCATTGCTACAGAAATTACTTTATTTCAGTTATGTAATTTTTTAAATCAGATTTTGCCGTAGGTACATGGATGGCCATAGACATGGGAATGTACAGTAAATATTTAGTTCAGCAGATGCATCCTATTTCTCTTAATCCTATTTACTTAATCCTATTTGTTTACACAGTTCAAGAGTTTTTAAGTCATCACTGTTTTTCAACTTTTAGTGTCATGAAAACACAAAAACCAGATGAAAGAATGATAAGTGGGTGAGTGTTTTTAGTGGACATAAGAGATTAGGTGATTGGAACATGTTGCAAAGAACAAAGCAGATCTAAAGACAAGTGTCTGAGAGCTTTAAAAGGTTTAGGGGTAAAGCAAACTAGTTATGCTTGTATTGTTAATTTCCTAAGTGGCCTTAGTCTACAACCATACCAGACTGATTCTTGGCCTGCACATAACTGCACAGAATCAGCTCCTGTGCTCCGCTCCTTTTGCCTGTACCTGGGCTAATGCAGGGGCTCCGGGTAAATCTCGTCTAGCAGATAAATCATCCTGGTGTGTCATTAGCCTTAGGATATTATACTGCAAGGAAATGGGGCCATTTGTTAATGGTGGGACTTTTTTTTTCCAATTCGCTAAGAGTTGGGACTTTTTCAAGATTTACTATGCAACAAAACTTTGACAATTCCAAATCCAACAATTCACCGTCTAAAACTTATCGACATCATGTAGTCAGTGGCAATCATTCCTTCCATGGAAGATTTTTCTTTGCTTCAAAACTTTGGAGGTTTTGGATTTTTGACACTGGATTTTGTCCAACAATTAAAAAAAAGTCGCAGTTATTGTGCGACAAGTCGAAAAATTTTCTGTGAGTTTTCTGTGACTTTTTTTTGATAAATGTCAAGACACTCATGGAAATGAGTTTCATCGGATTTTTAAAAAGGAAAAAAGAAAAGTTAGAGTTTTAGTAAATCTTCCTCTCAAACAGAGTCAAACAGGGAGCTTTTCATTCAATTACAGTCATTGACAGATAGACAGGGACATGCCTTCTGAACAGGCACACCCATCACACTGAACACCTGAGCAGTTACATCCATTTTGGTGAATCGGAATGAATTAGGGTAGATGCAGTGCTATAACATCAAGAGTAATGCCTGTTTTGTCCGCATTACACCAGAATTCTGGGGGAAAAAAAGGTGCATTGTGGAAAAAAACATCCAGATTATGCTTGAAATTGTACTTTGCTCATTGCACTTGTGGACGTAAATAAGCCCTTGTGGCTCTAAACCAATGAAACCAGATGAATGCCCAACATAAATTTGGCCCATTTATTACCAGTTTTGAATTGTGAGGAAAGTGTTAATGTTTAACAGCAGCAAACTGCAAGCCAGTATAAAGATTTAGACAATTTTGTTCACACTGAAAACAAATGGTTAAATGTGAAATTCACATTTCTTTGTTAAATTATTCGCTTGTTTGATGGAATCATGGTGTTGGCATAAACAAATAACACGAGATACATGCAGAGAAAATCACAGAATGTAAACACTATCAAAAGCATGAAATTTAAACATATAACGAAAGCTGCATTTACATATAAACAGTCACAAATATATTCATCTTATTTAATATCCGATGTTCAAATATTTATCCACATATTTAAATGTCGCGGTTTAGTCCACATACTTCTATTTTTGGCTTTTAAAAGTGGTTTTTGTTAACACGTGCAGCCACAACTTCTGAATAAATGTTTTCCAGACAAAAATGTGTGTGCTCAATGTAATTTTTGATGAAAATGCATTTTAAGTCCATTTATTCTATCCATTTATTTTTAACAGATTTGGGCTATGTTCTAATGATTACATGTTTTCTGCAATATTTTTCAATTCAAATTATTTGAGACATGTTCCTTTTTTTAGGGCCTTATACCATGCAATGTTTGAGTTAACAGATATAGCATTGGTTATTTGGTTCCAGCTGTTTGTTGCTTGAGAAAAGTAGAAATTATAGTCACTTGTCCACGAATTCTAACTTGTATTTTGCACTTTTTTTTTTTTTTTTTTTTTAGAAATGTGATCTTTTGATTGTGTGCAAATGAGCACCCAAAAATATTTAAAAAACCACACAAAATGAATATAAAAATGACCCACTCTGTGACATTATGTATGAGTCCTTTCCCTGTTTGATGTACCCTTTGCCAAATATTTTTTTAACCTTTTGTTCTTCCTAAAGCTGTCTTTAAGGGGTGATATACACCTTTAGTTTAACTTTAAGTATGTTATAAAATAGACAGTTCTCTCCAACTGGTCTTCAATTTTTTGACACATTTTATTTGCCTTCTTTTTTTGACTTTCAAATGGGATCACTGACTCCAACAGCCAAAAAACTATTGCTCCTTGATGCTTAAATTGTATTATTTTTACTTTTTATGATGTATCGTTCTATTTAGACCTCTCCTATTTTTATTCCAGTCTCATATTTAAACCACTGCCTGGTTTTTGTAAATACAAAAATTATTTTAAGGTGTATTACTCCTTTAAAAATAAAAATATGTCTTTTTTTTTTTTTTACACATACATACCTGATACTGCATATTGAAAGAAAAAACATGTTAGTCACTCTATTTCACATTTGTTCAATTATGAAGTTATGGATTCTGGGACTTGAAGTTCCCTCTTCTTTCCAGTGAATCTGGTGAATCCAGTGAAGATGGAACGAGTTGAGCGAGTGGTTGCATTACACTATAAGCCTAAGGGAAATTTGGAAGGAGTAGCATGGCTTCTTTTTAATCTATATAATCAGTCATGTCTGTGTAAAAAAAAAAAATGATATATATAAATAATATACAGTTAGGTCCATAAATATTTGGACAACTTTTTTCTGATTTTGGTTCTGTACATTACCACAATGAATTGTAAATGAAAGAACTTTCAGCTTTAATTTAGTGAGGTAAACAAAACGATTGCATAAAAATGTGAGACCACTAAAGCATTTTTTTAAACACAATCCCTTCATTCCAAGGGCTCAAAAGTAATTGGACAATTGACTCAAAGGCTATTTCATGGGCAGGTGTTGGGAAGTCCGTTATTATGTCATTATCAATTTAGCAGATAAAAGGTCTTGATTTGAGGTGTGGTGCTTGCATGTGGAAGATTTTGCTGTTAACAGACAACAAGCAGTCAAAGGAGCTCTCCATGCAGGTGAAAGAAGCCATCCTTAAGCTGCGAAAACAGAAAAAAAAATCAGAGAAATTGCTACAATATTAGGAGTGGCAAAATCTACAGTTTGGTACATCCTGAGAAAGAAAGCAAGCACTTGTGAACTCAGCAACACAAAAAGACCTGGACATCCACGCAAAACAACAGTGGTGGATGATCGTAGAATCATTTCCATGGTGAAGAGAAACCCCTTCACAACAGCCAACCAAGTGAACAACACTCTCCAGGGGGTAGGCGTATCAATATCCAAGTCTACCATAAAGAGAAGACTGCATGAAAGTAAATACAGAGGGTGCACTGCAAGGTCCAAGCCTCTCGAATATAAGCCTCAAGAATAGAAAGGCTAGATTGGACTTTGCTAAAGAACAGCTAAAAAAGCCAGCACAGTTCTGGAAAAACATTCTTTGGACAGATGAAACCAAGATCAACCTATACTAGAATGATGGCAAGAAAAAAGTATGAAGGCGTGGAACAGCTCATTAGCCAAAGCATACCACATCATCTGTAAAACACGGTGGAGGCAGTGTGATGGCTTAGGCGTGCATGGCTGCCAATGGCACTGGGACACTAGTGTTTATTGTTGATGTGACACAGGACAGAAGCAGCCAAATTAATTCTAAGGTGTTCAGACATACTGTCTGCTCAAGTCCAGCTAAATGCAGTCAAATTGATTGGGCATTGTTTCATGATACAGATGGACAATGACCCAAAACACACAGCCAAAGCAACCCAGGAGTTTATTAAAGCAAAGAAGTGGAAAATTCTTGAATGGCCAAGTCAGTCACTTGATTTTATCCCAATTGAGCATGCATTTCACTTGTTGAAGACTAAACTTCGGACAGAAAGGCCCACAAACAAGCAGCAACCGAAAGCCGCTGCAGTAAAAGCCTGGCAGAGTATTAAAAAGGAGGAAACCCAGGCTGTTATTGCCAGCAAATTGTTTTCAACCAAGTATTAGAAATAAACATTTTATTTCCAGTTATTTAATTTGTCCAATTACTTTTAAACCCCCGAAATGAAGGAATCGTGTTAAAAAAATGCTTTAGTGGTCTCACATTTTTATGCAATCGTTTTGTTCACCCCACTGAATTAAAGCTGAAGTCTGCACTTCAACTGCATTTGAGTTGCTTCATTTATGTACCAAAATTAGAAAAAAGTTGTCTATGTCCAAATATTTATGAACCTAACTGTATATCTATGAGTGGAACAGTGTATAATTGCACTGGCATTTACTTTGTTGCCCCCAACACTCAATGCAAACACGTGCAATAAAAAAGCAGTTTTACTTACAAACGGTAGTAAAAACATGCAATATTGCAGGGCTCCCATACCTTTATCAAGCAAGTTCACAGCAATGTCAAGCAGTATTTAAAGCTCTGTCAAACCCACCTACCAACATTCCCCAAGTACTGGTGCTTACAAGGTACAAACTTCAAGCATATCATTATGGCTAAACTATACACAATAGAATCCTGTGCTAACATTATGTTCTATACACATTCCAAGTTATACATGCAAGTCATGCTTGTAATTTAACCCTTAGGGGTACATAATCTGCAATATGTGTATCCAACACTTCTCCCTCTGCTAGGGTTATATGAATCCAATCAGTGTCGGACTGGCCCACCAGGATACCAGGAAAACTCCCGGTGGGCCCAGGTGTCAGTGGGCCCTCCTACTCCTGATCATTTGGCCTGTTTCATGATCATTCCCTATTACTGAATAGGAAGAAAGAAGAGAAATAGATGGAAGGTTAGATGCTAGAATGTAAATAAAAGAGACTAGGAGAATAAAGAGGTTGGGTGAGGAAAGGAGAAAAAATAGTTTGAAGAGTGGGCCTAGGGTCTAAGGTTTTCTGGTGGTCCCCTGTGTTCCCAGTCCGACACTGAATCGGACTGAATCAATTTGTATATCATGCACATTTCAAGTAATAATCACGCTGATGCAAGTATATATCATCTTCGGTTGGGTGAATAATACTACTACCAGCTCAACTACAGAACCAATTAACTGTACCCACGATTTAACTCCTTGGGGGTGCAAAGTTTGTAGAGTTTGTAGGAGGCTGTTGCCCCCTCCATCATGGAGTAAAAACAGAACCCACTATTGGATAGCCCAGTTGGTGGTGTAGATTTTTGTATACCTTTGCTAAAGTGTAAAATACCAAAATACAGTGGCTTGCAAAAGTATTCGGCCCCCTTGAACTTTTCCACATTTTGTCACATTACAGCCACAAACATGAATCAATTTTATTGGAATTCCACATGAAAGACCAATACAAAGTGGTGTACACGTGAGAAGTGGAACGAAAATCATACATGATTCCAAAAATTTTTTACAAATAAATAACTGCAAAGTGGGGTGTGCGTAATTATTCAAGCCCCCTTTGGTCTGAGTGCAGTCAGTTGCCCATAGACATTACCTGATGAGTGCTAATGACTAAATAGAATGCACCTGTGTGTAATCTAATGTCAGTACAAATACAGCTGCTCTGTGACGGCCTCAGAGGTTGTCTAAGAGAATATTGGGAGCAACAACACCATGAAGTCCAAAAAACACACGACAGACAGGTCAGGGATAAAGTTATTGAGAAATTTAAAGCAGGCTTAGACTACAAAAAGATTTCCAAAGCCTTGAACATCCCACGGAGCACTGTTCAAGCGATCATTCAGAAATGGAAGGAGTATGGCACAACTGTAAACCTACCAAGACAAGGCCGTCCACCTAAACTCACAGGCCGAACAAGGAGAGTGCTGATCAGAAATGCAGCCAAGAGGCCCATGGTGACTCTGGACGAGCTGCAGAGATCTACAGCTCAGGTGGGGGAATCTGTCCATAGGACAACTATTAGTCGTGCACTGCACAAAGTTGGCCTTTATGGAAGAGTGGCAAGAAGAAAGCCATTGTTAACAGAAAACCATAAGAAGTCCCGTTTGCAGTTTGCCACAAGCCATGTGGGGGACACAGCAAACATGTGGAAGAAGGTGCTCTGGTCAGATGAGACCAAAATGGAACTTTTTGGCCAAAATGCTATGTGTGGCGGAAAACTAACACTGCACATCACTCTGAACACACCATCCCCTGTCAAATATGGTGGTGGCAGCATCATGCTCTGGGGGTGCTTCTCTTCAGCAGGGACAGGGAAGCTGGTCAGAGTTGATGGGAAGATGGATGAAGTCAAATACAGGGCAATCTTGGAAGAAAACCTCTTGGAGTCTGCAAAAGACTTGAGACTGGGGGGAGGGGCGGAGGTTCACCTTCCAGCAGGACACCAACCCTAAACATAAAGCCAGGGCAACAATGGAATGGTTTAAAACAAAACATATTCATGTGTTAGAATGGCCCAGTCAAAGTCCAGATCTAAATCCAATCGAGAATCTGTGGCAAGATCTGAAAACTGCTGTTCACAAACGCTGTCCATCTAATCTGACTGAGCTGGAGCTGTTTTGCAAAGAAGAATGGGCAAGGATTTCAGTCTCTAGATGTGCAAAGCTGGTAGAGACATACCCTAGAAGCCTGGCAGCTGTAATTGCAGCAAAAGGTGGTTCTACAAAGTATTGACTCAGGGGGCTGAATAATTACGCACACCCCACTTTGCAGTTATTTACTTGTAAAAAATGTTTGGAATCATGTATGATTTTCGTTCCACTTCTCACGTGTACACCACTTTGTATTGGTCTTTCACGTGGAATTCCAATAAAATTCATGTTTGTGGCTGTAATGTGACAAAATGTGGAAAAGTTCAAGGGGGCCGAATTCTTTTGCAAGCCACTGTATGTGGATATTCTTGGACAAGATACTTGGACAAGCTCCTCCATGATAACAACCGTCTCCAGCCTTGTCAATGTATTAGCAATCGTTTGAGATATGTGTGGAGTTGGGTCACTGTAGAACTTACAGTAGTCGCATCATAATCTCTTTGTCTGCAGGCTTATAAACAATATATATATATATATATATATATTGACCAGCAACGCAGAGAAGCAGAGAAATCTTGTGAAAAAAAAAAAAAGTTTATTGAAAAAGCATGACATTTTTAACAAGATTTCTAGGTATCCACAAATGCTGTAGCCATTCAGGATTTTATATATATATATATATATATATATATATATATATATATATATATATATATATATATATATATATATATATATATATATATATACATATACATATATATATATATATATATATATATATATACATATACATATACATATACATATACACATACAATACATAGATTTTCAGCACACCAACAGACCAAATGACCTGGGTGCTACCAGATTATGCAAGGTTATCCGAAAAAACAGGTACACTTCAGGAACCTTTAAAAATACATATATATATTTATATACAACATATGTTTAACTTTAATGAAGACCTTTAACGATAACTCAGTTTTTTTCCCCAAAACTGGGTTTAGAAAATAGATTATTAAAGGTTTATGAAATTGACAAATAATCAAACAAGATAAATCTTAGTTTATGATAAATAGGTAAATGAATTTTAAAAAGGCCAACACAGGGGTTTGATAGAATAATTTTCAGGACCAAAATAGCAAAAATTAATCTCTTCCACTTTCTGTACAACATATATTCGTTTTTTAAATCCGTATCAGCTTCTATTTGTGGTAACATCTGTTCACCTGGAGATTCATGTTGGGCAGTTGCAAGAAATATGGCTGTTAGCCAAATGCCATGTATTGTGTATTTGGATTATCTTACAACATAAAATGGAAGTGGTCCATCAAAAGGGATCTGTAATTAACTTTAAACTATGTTTTTACTGACGTGTTCATTCATTAACAAAAATGGCATTCCCCCTTCATTTTCCAGCTTTCAACATCAATTAATCCACATGCCCCTGCCTCCCTCCTAGTGTTAATTATAACCCTACAAGCCGGTTACAGTTAATTTTATGGCCAAGCATATTGTCTCTCCAAGGCACCCAAACTGTTCATAAATTATCTTTGAAGGTAAATATAACTCAGGGAGCTGGTTATGAAAATTCAATCCATCTCGCTTAGTTGCTGCAGCTGCTGCTGTCAGCCACACTGATGGGGCGTGATGAAGAAATGATAGGTCAGATTTACACTGTGTATGAAGAGATGATTTAGCCCCATCTGAAAAATGCCCTCCTATCTACTCCCCTTGGCTTTAGTAGGAAAATTGATCACTTGAGTCCGCTTTAAATTATTTAAGTAAAAAAAAAAACCCTCCATCTGAAAATTAGATTTTGCACATAATAATGCGCATCTAGTAAGTATTGTAGGTTTGTGCTATTACATATATATAAACATATACATATAATATTAACACCATGTATTTGGTGGCAGTAATGTTTTTTTGACCTGTTGTAACTTGGTGCCTAAGTAATGTCTTCTGGGAGCAGCATCCTTTAAGCTGTTTTGTGCCTGGGTCAGTGACCCCATCAGCAGGCTTCTGCATTGTTCCCACACACCCCCATCAAATATGTATTAATACTATACAAAGTAATAATGTCATTATGCAGGAAGTTTGTTGTATATACTAGGCCTGTCTGCTAGATGTGATAGGCAGTACCATGCAAATTAGACCCAAAGTCCTTCTTTTTTCTCTGTACATCATAATAATTCTTAGTCTTATGAGCCATATAATGCTGGAAGTCTTTGTTTCCCATTTGGTTATGTTTTTGCTGTATGCAGAAGTAATCTGTCTTTATCAGCGACAAACATGTCTTATCTGAGGTGCTCTCTTCTCTGTCAAATATGACTATATTACAGCTTCTTCGTGGTTGCTGAGTTTCAGAAGAGAATAATATATGATGGTAGTCATACAGTTGTTTTACTTTGCTTGAAGGATGCACATTAAAATCTTAATATTTAGAAGATAGCACCCCATGGACAACAAAAGCAAGTAAAAATTTAACCAATTTGGGATATCATAAATTTATATATATGCTGTATGTTGCTTATGTTGGTAAAAAGCTGGAGTTGGTGCCTTCAGTGCAGTGTACAGCCAACCCATGTGTTTTGTTTGGAAGTTTGTTTGAAAGTGCCTTTTTCTTTCTTAACAATGAAATTGTAATAAAACTTTGACGTTGATATTGCCATCCTTTATAAACAACCTGTATCTAGACACTACCTATAATGTGTACCGTATATACTCGAGTATAAGCCGACCCGAATATAAGCCGAGGTACCTAATTTTACCTAAGAAAACTGGAAAAACCTATTGACTTGAGTATAAGCCTAGGGTGTCACCAGTAGGGCTGGTGCGAGCGAGCCAGAACACGAAGCACAAGAAGTACAGCAAGGATAATCTTGTTACACGATATTGCTTGAGAACTGATAATAAATAACTGACATAGATCCCCCCATTCTCAGCAGAAAGCATATTGACATTAACCTATTGCTGCTGAATATATATACCCGAGTTTTCACAAAGTCCACACTTAAATAGAGATGACCCAGTTGTTACCATATACTCAAAAGTCCAGTCCAACCCTGGAACTCATTTGCACTTTATACATACTATATATAGATATAAATCCTTATGGCAAGTACCTTGTTTGGAACATGCTGTGTGCCTGCTACTATTTACAGTTATTATCCTTAATAATAGGGCAGCTATTATTTATATTATTATTATGTATATTTCCATTTACAGCCCTGACTTTGGATATTCAAACCCCAAAGATGCAGCCTCCTCCTGATACCATCTTGCCTCAGGATACACAAGTTATAGTTACAGCCCATCCCTCTAATACCATCTTGCCTTACTCTAAAGCCCCACACTGCACGGACAAAAACTGAACGGGGCGCGTGACGTCACTGGCGCGACTGCGGCGCCCAGCACAGTAGAAGAGCTCACAGTTAGCAGGATGGCGGTTCTGGGAAGCTGGCATAGGTAGAGAGCGGGACTGAGGGAACTTTAAGTCGCAGGTGCCGGTAAGTAATACTGCGACTTTTGCAGGAGTTTTTGTCCGTGCAGTGTGGGGCTTTAGAGTTGGTTGAGGGTAGGCTGTCATGTTGGCGGGGGCAGCGGGAATCACCAGCAAGGGGTCAGGAGGGTCCGTGACTCGAGTATAAGCCGAGGGTTAATTTTTCAGCACATTTTGCATGCTGAAAAACTCGGCTTATACTCGAGTATATACGGTATATGCTTTCTGACACTGGTACAATAGTCATGTAAACCTTTTTTAGGTAATGGCTGATTTTTGACATGAACTGATGCTGGTTGCAAAGCCAGTATAAATGTTGTACTTTTCATCTTCCTAGAAAATTATAATTTTTCTTATATACATTTGTGTATATTCCAGCTACTGGAGCATTAAAAACATGGGATTCGAAAGAGTAAACTAATGTGGTTTCTGGAGACATACAAATATATGTATATGTACATATAAATCAAGGATGACATTATGGCCCTTGCAATCAAAATTTAATGCTTCACATGGCAGGTTCACACTGAGGAAATGCCAGGACAGTCTCTTAAAGAAAATTATTATATTATTATATATTTAGCCAGCAGCAATATATGACAAAACAGTTAAAAAAAGAAAGGACAGCTTACATCGGCAGAAGATTTACAGACCTGGTTTGGTTTACAGACCTCTCTCTCTGCCTCTCTCACTTAGAGTTCCCTGTATACTGGCTAGCCAGGCTTTAAGGCCTCTTGGTTAGCCAGCTGAGGCTAATCAGACCCAGCTGGTCAGTCAATTACTTTGCTACATACCTACCCTGTTTGCGGGAGGCCCTGACTTCTGTGACTGAAGCCTAAATTGCCAACCTTTGTCTGGAAAGAAAATCTGAATCCTGATTTGCCTTCCCAGGATTGTGTTAGACGCTAAGGCTGATGTCAGATGTGGCATAGGGCGGATATTTTCGGCAAGCAAAAATTCCGCCCTATGCCTCCCACTTGTGCCTTCAACCCGAATGAATAGAATACGCCCGGGTGCAGGCACATGTAGCGGAAATATGCGTAAAAACGTGAGAGTTTGAAAGTCTTGCGTTTTTATGCGTATTTCGGCTACATGTGCCTGCACCTGAACATATTCCATTCATTCAGTTGCAGGCACATGTAGGAGGCGTAGGGCGGATATTTTCGGCAAGCAGAAAAGCATTAGCGTAAAGGAAAAGGGTTGGAGAACCATGTACCACCTCATGAGCCTGAGGTTGGTGTCCTTCAATGAGTGCAACCACTAAGGAAGTTACCAGGACAAATTTGTTGTCCTGCTAGGTAGTACGGTATGGGACCTGTTATCCAAAATGCTTTCTGTAATTTGCCCTTTGACACTCTTGTAACCAGACTACCTTTGTTGTAGATAATAACCATCGAATCCCAAAAAGAACAGGGCTCACCTGCCCATTACCAACTACATATCCCAAATATTTTGTCTCCATTTAACCCAATGCACGTCTTGGGTATTTGCTGTGAAGCTGGCTTCTCTTAAGGAGCACAAGAAAGCCTTTAGGCGGTCCAGATGACCTTGCCAAGTTTTACTGTCAAACCACATCATCCAGATAGTCAGCAGGATAACCAGCATGAGGGTGCAACACCTTATCTATGATTGTCTGGGGGGTAGCAGGGGCTCCATGTAGGCCAAATGGCATCATGGTAAATTGTAATAAACCATAGGGAGCTGCAATGGGTTTTGGGTTTAGACTTTTCCTCAAGGGGAATCTGCCAATAACCCTTTGTTAAGTCTAAAGTAAAAAATATAAACTGCCTCCCCAAGGGGTCTATTAGTTCAGCCACTTGGGGCATTGTGTAGGAATCAAACTTGGACACTGCATTGACCTTGTGCAAGTCTACACAAAACCTTATTGACCCATCTGGTTTAGGGAACAGGACTTCTTAATAACCCACAATTTAAGAATTTCTACCAGCTCCTGCCTCACAAGATCTTTTCTACTATAAGGAAGGCGATAAGGGTGAGATGTGACTTTCAATCCTGGGTCTGTTTTTACTTTATGTGAGATAAGATGTGTCTTACCAGCAAGTTCTTAGAACATATCTGTAAATTGTAATATACGAGTAAGCAGATCATCTTTCTGTGTTAATGGGAGATACTTGACCATAGGTACGTGGGGACTTTTCTCACTAATACTGGTGGGAAGGTGTGGTCCCAAATCTGTGTAATCAGGGACAGGATGAATTAACATGGTGCCCTCAGTTTTCCCAGGACTTTTTAGATTTGTTTACCTCTTCTGGAATCCGGGCATGCAGTTTCCTAATTTACTTCATCTGTCCTTTGCAATACCTCAAAGGGACCCAGCCATTTAGCTAAGAGTTTGCTTTTTGAGGAATCACAAAACAAAAACTGTAGTACCGTGTTAGCCAATGTCAAAAATAAAAAAAAACACAAGCGTATTGTAGAAATGATACCTGTATTGGCTAACGATAAATTGCAAGCTTTTAGAGCTCTAAGGCCCCTCCATCAGGCAAATTCCTTTTTGTGGAAGGGAGGAGTAACAGCACGTAATCACCTGGCTAAAATTTCTGAAGACGAGCTTTTCTATTGCTCCTGACTTTGTTGTACCTTCCTCAAATTCTCTTTGGCAAACTGATCCTGCTGACCTAACTGGTCTCTTAGATCTATAGTGAGCAGTATTTTTAGCAGAAGAAGGCTGCTCTTCCCAAGACTTCTTTAACTAATCAAGGACCCCACATAGCTGTATCCCATATAATAGCTAAAAGACCTTTAAAGTCTGGTTGAACCCCTTAACCAACCAGTTTGTGGGTAATACACGGAAGTTTTTATTAATTGTAAAATGCTCCAACACCTCTTTCATGAGTTTAGACATGAAATTGGTTCCTTAATCAGTAAGCATTACCTTAAAGATATACTGTCATAGGAAAATGTGTTTTTTTCAAAATGCATCAGTTTATAGAGCTTCTCCAGCAGAATCCTGCATTAAAATCCATTTTTGAAAAATACAGCAAGATTTTTTTTTATATTTAATTTTAGAATTTCACATGGAGCTAGCCATATTCTTTATTTCCCAGAGTGCCACAACCATGTGACTTGTACGCACAGTCACACTTAATATCACCTTCCTCCCAGCAGCCAATCTGCAGAACAATGGGAAGGGAGCAAGATAGCAGCTCCCAGTAGATATCATAATAGCACTCAATAGTAAGAAATCCAAGTTCCGGCTTGGGACTCCTCCAGTTACATGGGAGTAGGAGCACTGAGATGGCTGCCTACACACCAATATTACAACTAACAAAAAATACATTGTTGGTTCAAGAATAAAAGTAGAGAGGTAGAGTGGATTCTTTTCTATGTAAACAGTGTAATTTAGAAATAAAACGTATTACATAAAAATTATGACAGTATCCCTTTAAGAATGCCCACCCTTGAGAACAGCTCAAAAAGTTTAGCAGCAACTGGTTTAGCTGTGGCTTTTCTTAAAGGGAATAACTCTGGGTACTGAGTAGCATAGTCAACAATTAGTAAGATGAACTTGTGACCTTTTGCAGAAGGTTCCAAAGTGCCAACAAGATCCACACCCACCCTCTTAAAGTAAACATCTATTCAAGACAAAGGTATTAAAGGGTCAGGTTTTAGACTTACTGGACAAAGGGGGTGTAGAATGGCAAACATAAACTGGTAAGTTCAGAGAACTGAAAACAAAGTATTATCTATGTTTAAAAAATGGATTTCTCCCTAGAAATTATGGATCATAGCTAATATCGAATAAACATTTACAAGGTTATACAACGAGAAAATAAATGTCTATAAAAAGAATGATAGGATGGATGGTGGAGTGCAAAAACAGGTTCTCCTCTAGAAAATAAGGGGGAATATTTTTAATTTTAGTCTTCAGTAATAATTGGTACAGCTACTAGAACAACCTCCATTTTTGAGTCGTGGATGAATTATTTGCCTATTAAGGATACATTTCTACATCACCTGCTAAAGGTTTTGTCTATCTTTCTCTGAATTGATTTATGGAATATTTTGCAAAGGTTAAACTGGGTAACCAAATGTTGTCAGCTGTTAGTATTTGTTACCTTTCAGAGGCGGGCCAAGTCGGCTGGCGCCATAAGCGACCCGGCCGGCCACCTTGCCCCCACCGATTTGCTTCCCCCTCTACCCCCCATCCTGCATGTGCATGAACGGACACACACACCGGGATGCCGTAGAGAGGGGAAGCACAGCGCACAGACCCAATGCAGGTGGAGAGTGCTGGTAAATCTGCTGTTGGTGTACAAGATCCGGCACTAAGGGGTTGCAGCAGAGGTACCTGCCTAGTGCCCCGTCACTGCTGCGCCCTAGGCAGGTGCCTCTTCTGCCTACCCCTGGTTCCGGCCCTGTTACATTTAAAATACATAACTGAAAAAGGTGCATGTAAAGGTTTAAAAAAAAGCTGTTTTTCGTTGTTTTTATTTTCAAGGTAACAATAGTTTTGCAGTCTCTTATTTCAACTAAATCAATGCAATAAATGCTGTCTAACATAAATGTCAGCTGACATGCTTACATATTCTCTTAGAGCCTTTTCATAAACTCCAAGTAATTTGTCTTCTGGAAAGTGGCTGCCCAGATTTGCACTGTCAAGAGAGTCTCCTGTTGTACTCTGTATTCTAAAATGAGAATCCCCTAACAATCAGAGCACTGGTTAGGGCAGCCACTTGTCAGAAGGCCTATTAAAGGAAGATACCATGAAACTTCTGCCACATGCCTGCATGTCAGTCGGCACATTCCCTTAGCAATTCTTTTAATAATTGCTTAGGTATTGCTTTCTCACAAGGGGCTTTCCCAATTTTTGCATCTCCAAAATTTAGGTTTTTAAAATAATTGTAATTATTTTACTATTGCAACAAAAATACTAATGTAAAAATGTAGAAAAAGTGCAGTCATATTTTTGCATCTGCATTTATGCTCTGGTTACCTAGCACCCCTGTAGAGATTGATGAACGACTGATGACTCTACATGCAGGTTTACTTTGCTGTTGTTAAATAAACCTTCTGACAAGCATCCCCATCTCATCCATATCATGAAATACTGGGACAACACAATATTAGGGAAATATTTAGTAGAGCAGAAATTTATGTTAACTTCTGGCAATGCTGGACCTCATTAGAAACAAGGCATTGTGAATAGAAGGGGCCAGGTGGTGTTGGAAAAGTGTCTGTCAAAAAATGTAATATATAAGCAAGAAACAAAAAAAGTAAACATAATTTGAATCTTTTCCTGGCCTTGCATAATGTCATTGCCATAACGTGTTTGAAATGCTAAATGTCTCCTTTAATCCCTTATATAAAACACTATTTGTGGAAAAACGAATGCAGAAGTGGTTGTATATGGCTAAGATGATTTTATGCCTTGTAATCCCTGAATTGTTTATATACAACCATCTATATCAAATTACTTACTAAGATGGCCACTGACACACAGATAAAATCATATGAAACAAAAGTTTGTATTATTACCTATTCGTATATGCTGGCCCACTGATAATAACCAATATCCAGATTTCAGGGATCAGGTATGTTTGAAAATTTCATTTGCCAATGCACCATGCTGGCCAGTGCATGTTGTATCAAAGAGTAAGAAGTGAAAAGGGGCCACTGCACCTGTAGTTCAGTGTGCTTTGCGCAAACTATTGGAACAATAGATTGATGTCCAAACCATGTGAGGCCCTCCATACGCTCTCCATCCGTTGGGCCTGAGTATTGCCACCTTTAGGTTCTCTGTGACTTTCCTAACACTTCAATTGTTTTTTCAACATAACTTTGTTCAGTTACTTGATTGTGGTTTAAAAATAATTTGTGACAAAAACTGTTTATAAGCAATAAAGAATATATGGGTTGTGAACCAGTAAGTCTCTGTATGGTTTCAAAAGAGAAACTAAACATCAGCACTGATTAATCATAGGAGGGGTTTGTATCCTGATATTGACAATGTTTTCTGGAGACTTTTAAGCATAGCAAGCACCTCAACTTGAAATGAAATGAAAATGAAAATTACCAATGTGGCCCTCTAATGTGCAGTTGAGCCCTACAAATTCCAGCTTGGGAGGGAAACAAATCTTCTGCATTCTTTGGATTTAATTAAAGATATCAGCTTTCTAGACTGCAATGCAACTGTTGGGTCAGCCGTAGATAATGGCTGTCAGATTAGGTTACTCTATATAATTTTGTTTTAGTATATTGAAATGTGCTGATTGCATTACTTTCAACAGCAAGGAGGTTTACAAAATGTGAAGCTTAAATTTTTTGGCTCTGCAAAACAGCAAATTGACTTTAATAAGCCAATGTGTGATATACACTTAAATACAAACTGGTCACACATACAGAGAAGTCTGCAAATTTGTATAAAAATTAATAATAACTGACAGTATATATTATTATTATTGTTGTTGTTTTTCTTGCAGTGTTCAGCCATCTTTTATCAGATGTCTAAACAAAGCCTCCCAATGTATTCTGTTCAAATAAATGTTTTAGAATAAATATTTATAACCTGGTCCCCAAACCACTGTAAAAAGAAAATACAGGTATTAAAAGGATTCTGTCATGATTTGTGTAGTTTTTAATACTATTATATTGTGTG
Source organism: Xenopus tropicalis (assembly GCF_000004195.4). Classification (NCBI taxonomy): domain Eukaryota; kingdom Metazoa; phylum Chordata; class Amphibia; order Anura; family Pipidae; genus Xenopus; species Xenopus tropicalis. Next base: position 41,704,781 of record NC_030680.2, read on the forward strand.
CTTTACAAATAATTAATTTTACCATTTCATTCAATTTTGTTCTTGGGAGCATAAATTTATTTTTTTAGCTTCAATATTGGCTGGAGTGGAGAGATTGTTAGCAATGCAGAACATGTCAGAGTTAATTTTAATCTCTATACCAGTGATCCCCAAATAGTGGTTCATGACCAACATGTTGCTCCCCAATCCCTTGAATGTTGCTCCCAGTGGCCTCAATGCACATGCTTATTTTTGAATTCCTGGCTTGAGGCTTGTTTTGGTTGGATAAAAACCAGTAGTACTGCCAAACAGAGCCTCATTTGGGCTGCCAGTCCACACACCAAATAGCCAATCTCAGCCCTTATTTGGCACTCTCATGAACATTTTTCATGCTTGTGTTGCTTCCCAACTCTTTTTACATTTGAGTGTGGGTCGGGGGGAAAAATGGTTTGGGATCTCTGCTCTATACATTGCTGAAACCTTCTTCAACCTGCTTTTATGGAAGGGTAAGTCCAGTGGTCTGGAGTGTCAGGATCCATTGCCTTTCACTGTATATAATATATTTTGGGCTAAAGTTCCCATTGCCTCTTACTGAATTTACAGTATTCAGGATGTAACAGCCCTTACTCTATATGTAAATTAAATTCATCCAAAGAATGATCACAGTAGGGCATTTTAATAACCACCTGTGCTATCAATGTTAGCCATTAGGGTTGGGGCACACAGGGCATTTTTCTGTCAGTGGTAAGGGCAGCTAAAATACCCATTATGACCCCTGATAATATTAGATAAAAAGCAACTTGAGTGACAAACATGGAGCAGTAAAAGGCATCAGGTGCAATGCATTTCATATTCTCAGAAGTTGTGACAGGTAGACAGGGCCATTTTAGCCCCAACTGGTTTTCCCTGACAACAGCAGCTGTTACTGAAATGGCAGATGGGGTGCTTTATCCTTGACAGAAAATCACACTCCCTGTGGGCAACAAAGTACCCAAGAAACCTTTGAATTGCTCCATATATAAATCAGTAATTCTACCTTTTATTATAATTTCAAGGAGAAGGAAAGGCTAATAAAGTGTTAATCTCAAGCTACAGGCATACCTTCAGTTCTCTCAATAGTGCCCTTAAGTCTTGCCATATTTCACCTGTTCAGATGATCAGAAGCCTCATAGGAAAAAAAACCTGCTGAGCTCTGTAAACAAACTTCCCATAATGCCACGCTCCTGCACCAAGACCAAGACCCCTGTACATGTGCAGTTTGTAAGAATATAAGGAAGCTTTCTGCTGTATGGCTCAGATCACACAATCCTAAGGGAGGGGGAGGGAGTTCTTAGCATTCTTATGGGAGGGAGAGCTGCACAGACTCTGGCACAGGAAAAAAGGAGACAAGAAATCCTGTGTTTCTATTGATAGAGGACTCATGGTGTTTTTGTGAGTGCTTATGGCTGTATTTACATAGACCTTTCTGATAAAGCTTACTTAGTTTTTACTTTTCCTTCTCCTTTAAAGGACAATGAAAGGTTAATATAAAATAAAAGTAAGTCTAAAGGCATTCTTTTTAAGTACTTACTGCATATCTAAATTCCCAGATCCCTGCTTGCTTCTCTGAGATATGGTGCTGGCAGCCTACAGCAGTGTGAAGACTACAGTGACATCACTGAAATCTCTCTGTCCTTCCTGTAGGTGCCAGCGGCAGCCTTCCTATTCTCTGAGCATGTGTGTAACTTGATCCTGTCTCCTGTTCTGAGATACACGTACCCACCAGCCAATCAGAAGCGGATCTGCCAGAGGGGAGGGGGGGAGGGAATGAAACACATGTGCAGTATGAAGCAAGGAGGGAAAGGAAGGGAGAATACCTTTTTAGAGATGGCTGCCTGTTCTAGAAAATGTGAAGTAAGTGTGACTAAATATTTGATTAGGTGAGACAAAAGTGTGGCGTTTTTACTAAACAATAGGAGAAAGAAATCTGTTCCAAGTACTTTCAAATGTTGATTGTTAGTATAGTGACTATACTGTATTGTATTTAGTCACCCAGTCTGAACTGCCATATTTGCACTCCATAGTAATGTTTAATTGCTATTTTTAGCTTTGTAAAGTAGACTACATGCTTCTTCTCTCCACCATTTTGATCATGCTTGACAGTGTAACACACTGCGCATATCTATGTCTGCGATCAGACTTGGTGAAGGAGAGTGATCATGTCACTTGGGCACTTAGGAAAAGTGAGTTACAGATTTTTGTTACAGCACAAGGTACATGTGTGAAAAATGCTAAAAGTCCTTTTGTGTGTTGACTAGGGATGCACCGAACCCACATTTTTTGGGACGTATTCGGCCGAGTAAGAAACAAATCCTAATCAGCATATGCTAATTAGGATTGGGTAGGGTTAAAAATCCCCCCTAACATTTAATCCTTCTGAATGCTAATTAGCATATGCTAATTTTTTGTTAATTAGGATTCGGTTCGGTGCAGAGCAAGGATTCGGCAGAAACCGAATACTTTGAAAAAAGCCTGGGTTCGGCCTGAATCCTGAACCTAATCTGGGATTCAGTGCATCCCTAGTGTTGACCTTTTTACTGTTAAAGGCTTTTGTTTTTCTTTAATTCTTTAATTAACGTCTGATTAAATGTATTTTTATATGTGTAATTAGAAAAACATCTGTCTACCATGTTTAGGAACTTTTATGCATGACAGATGGAGATAGCCAAGACAACTGCTGTCTTTGCGAATGGCAAGCATCAGCTGACTAAAGCACAAGCAGAGAATCATGGTTTTTCATACTAGGTTGAACATTACATTTATATATGTAGCCAGGACTTGGATTTAAATAATTCACCATGAGTGTAAAGAGAACATCCAAACAGAAGAGATACCGAAGGCCAAATCCACCATAACAAGTTGGAGATTGTTTCAGTAGGGCAAGCCACTTAAATCAGCTGGATTAAACAACTGTCTTAAATCATAGGCACAGAAATCTTATATATTTATAAAAGAAATATAATTTTAAAGGGGATGTAAATTCATCCCATTAAGTTACGGGATTCTAATAGAATCCCTAAAAACAAGCACCTTTCCAATATACATGCTTACATTTTTCTTACTGTTGTTGAAATATTGAACCTGGTTTCCTCTGCTGCCAAATACATCCTCAGTCAGCCCCTTGCTTCATTTCTGCTGAAATCTGATCCCTCTTCTACCACAAAGTCCTCTGTGTGCAGCAGGAGCCAATCAGATGTAAGTATGCTCATTTACTGGATGTATATTCTATGTCCCGACAGGGTCTGGCTGCACTGAGAAATAAGGACAGCCGGCGACAGGCTAATTTTCTTGTACAGTTGAGAAAGGGCTGCGTGAGGCCGTCTGTTAAAGCTAAAGACACCGCTTTGTTTTCTTCCCAACTGTAAGAATAAAATAAAGCATGTATATGGGAAAGTTGCTTGTTTTTAGGGATCCTATCAGAATCCCTTAACTTAATGGAATGACTTTGCATCCCTTTTAAGTGTAATCACAAGTGAAAACAGAATTACTTTGTCCATTACAGAACACTGCTGGTTCTAACTCTTTAAACAATGTAGCAGAATACAGAACTTTTTCAGCATAGACTACAATTTCCCACAGTGCCTTTCATGCATCTTCACATTAACTCCAAACCACCTGTCTTATTGGTGTTCCAGTACTAGCAGCATGTAGACATTATCCCCCACAAAATCAATCTTATAGTTACTCTTAGGGAATAGGGTCTAAATTGCAAGGAATTCATATAGGCAAAAGACAACCCAGTGGCATAAACAGTACTATATTATTAACAGTTTGCATATCCTGCAAACTAAAGTAAGGCATTTTATATTTTAAATGACCATCCATATCGTCCACAATAAATTATACATACCTGTAATACATTATATTTAAGATGCACTAGAGTGTTGTGTCATGTCATTGTCATCCAATTAATTCTTGCACTTGCAATTAAATCTAAAGATTTGCCCATTCCAGTTTATATATAAGAATATAACTAGTTTCCCCTGAGAGAGGGATACACTGTCTAAAAGTAATCTTGCTATTGAGGTGTTTTATTTCTTTCTTTAAATTGTTCATTATTTGGAAAGTATCATATTTACCACTTCTCCAACCTCTTTCTCTCTGTGTCCACTAGAATAGAAATATTGTGGTTACTGAGGACTCCGGAAAAGCAAATGTGCTTACCGTAATTGCTTATTTTGCTTAATATTTACAATAGAGAAGTCATAGTTGCAGGACTGGAACATTACAGAACTTTTAGCTATAAGGCTGATACCACACAGGGTTGATTCTTGGCCTGCATGCGAGGGTGCAGGCACACGCAGGGTATGTTGGCTCAAAATGTGAACCTTTGCATTTTTTGGCTGATATCCACTGTGTGTGCCTGCACCATGCCCTTAATTTAGTTTTTGCTATGCCATTATTTGAATTTTTTCTCTGACTCCCTTTGATCTAGAATGTTACCAATGGATTGGAGAAATGCTGATGTCAATCAATGACTTTGCAATAATTGAAATTACATCTTGGCATTTATAAACTTCTAAATTTGATAATTGTTGTGGGTGGTTTGTAAAGAGATCACATTCAAGATTTAAGGGCCGATTTATCATTGCTTGTAAAATTTTACTTAGCGGTAACCATGGTCTGAATATGATAAATAACTGAAATACTTTGGGATTTCCAGATTTCATATTTGGTAATTCAAGTTCTGGAGAATGGCGGTATAAGCAGTAGGGATGCACCGAAACCATTTTTTCAGATTTGGACGAACCCCTGAATTTGTAAATGAATACCGAACTGAATCCTAATTAGCATACGCTAATTGGGTTTTGGAAGGATTAAATGTAGGCATGTGCAAAGCCGCCAGAACCATGGATCCTTCTGGGTCCTGCTGAATACCGAACCGAATCCTGGATTTGGTGCATCCCTAATAAGTAGTAATCAGCATGGCTTTACAAGATCATGTAAAAGCTTTTTATGATATAGTAAGTAAGAAGTTGGAATGTTGTAGTAGATGAAATCTGCATGGACTTGATTAATATGGTAGAGCATAAACATTTAATTTTAAAACTTTGTTGGTCTTGGTAATGGTTTTTATATAGAGTTGGATATTGATAGAAGTGTAGTCTGTTTGCTGATGATACAAAGCTTTAGGCTAATGCCAGATGAGGCGTAGGGCGGATATTTTCGGCAAGCAGAAAAGCTCGTGCTGAAAATACCGCCCTATGCCTCCTACATGTGCCTGCACCCGAATGAATGAGATTTCACACTGGCTAGGTGATGGTCCAACTCTTTATAGGCTGGAATACAAATGTAAACTGCCTACAGAAGGATCATGCTTCCAATGTGAGTGACAATGCTTTCTTACTGTATTTAGCATATGCATAAACGTATTAGTGTGGTTTGGCAGTTCCCCCCTCCATTACGAGTGATAGCGAGACAGGTCTTTATATGATTTACACAAACCTGCTAGTATGAAAACTGTTTATAAATATTTATACCTGTGGCTAAATATACAATGGAGGAAATAATTATTTGACCCCTCACTGATTTTGTAAGTTTGTCCAATGACAAAGAAATGAAAAGTCTCAGAACAGTATCATTTCAATGGTAGGTTTATTTTAACAGTGGCAGATAGCACATCAAAAGGAAAATCGAAAAAATAACTAAATAAAAGATAGCAACTGATTTGCATTTCATTGAGTGAAATAAGTTTTTGAACCCCTACCAACCATTAAGAGTTCTGGCTCCCACAGAGTGGTTAGACACTTCTACTCAATTAGTCAACCTCATTAAGGACACCTATCTTAACTAGTCACCTGTATAAAAGACACCTGTCCACAGAATCAATCAATCAAGCAGACTCCAAACTCTCCAACATGGGAAAGACCAAAGAGCTGTCCAAGGATGTCAGAGACAAAATTGTAGACCTGCACAAGGCTGGAATGGGCTACAAAACCATTAGCAAGAAGCTGGGAGAGAAGGTGACAACTGTTTGTGCGGTTGTTCGAAAATGGAAAGAGCACAAAATGACCATCAATCGACCTCGCTCTGGGGCTCCACGCAAGATCTCACCTTGTGGGGTGTCAATGATTCTGAGAAAGGTGAAAAAGCATCCTAGAACTACACGGGAGGAGTTAGTTAATGACCTCAAATTAGCAGGGACCACAGTCACCAAGAAAACCATTGGAAACACATTACACCGCAATGGATTAAAATCCTGCAGGGCTCGCAAGGTCCCCCTGCTCAAGAAGGCACATGTGCAGGCCCGTCTGAAGTTTGCCAATGAACACCTGAATGATTCTGTGAGTGACTGGGAGAAGGTGCTGTGGTCTGATGAGACCAAAATAGAGCTCTTTGGCATTAACTCAACTCGCTGTGTTTGGAGGAAGAAAAATGCTGCCTATGACCCCCAAAACACCGTCCCCACCGTCAAGCATGGGGGTGGAAACATTTTGCTTTGGGGGTGTTTTTCTGCTAAGGGCACAGGACAACTTATTCGCATTAACGGGAAAATGGACGGAGCCATGTATCGTGAAATCCTGAACGACAACCACCTTCCCTCTGCCAGGAAACTGAAAATGGGTCGTGGATGGGTGTTCCAGCACGACAGTGACCCAAAACATACAGCAAAGGCAACAAAGGAGTGGCTCAAGAAGAAGCACATTAAGGTCATGGAGTGGCCTAGTCATTCTCCGGACCTTAATCCAATAGAAAACCTATGGAGGGAGCTCAAGCTCAGAGTTGCACAGAGACAGCCTCGAAACCTTAGGGATTTAGAGATGATCTGCAAAGAGGAGTGGACCAACATTCCTCCTAAAATGTGCGCAAACTTGGTCATCAATTACAAGAAACGTTTGACCTCTGTGCTTGCAAACAAGGGTTTTTCCACTAAGTATTAAGTCTTTTTTTGTTAGAGGGTTCAAAAACTTATTTCACTCAATGAAATGCAAATCAGTTGCTATCTTTTATTTAAAGTTATTTTTTCGATTTTCCTTTTGATGTGCTATCTGCCACTGTTAAAATAAACCTACCATTGAAATGATACTGTTCTGAGACTTTTCATTTCTTTGTCATTGGACAAACTTACAAAATCAGTGAGGGGTCAAATAATTATTTCCTCCACTGTATTTGCATTTTTGCACTTTTTTTTTTCAAATAATGCACCAGTTTTGCCAATTGGTAAAAGTAACAGTTCCATGATAATCCAATATGTACTGCTTTTGTTTGGACTGGTTCAACATAGAATAGTGACAAACAGAAACTTAATTTTAATGTTATAGACATAAATAATGGTAGCTTTTAGAAATTCTAAGAAATATTTTGAATTTCAAACAGGTATGTCTCCTTTAATTTGAGATGAGTTGCAGGTGCCTGCAATATAATAAGCACACAATCTACCAGTTTGAATTGTATGTGAGCGCCCCACTGAACATATAGAAAAGAAATAAAAACAGGGGGACTATCTGAGGAGATTAAGAACATTTTAAGAAAAAATAGACAATCTCAAGTCCACTGTACCCAATGTTATAAAACAGAGGTCACCTCTGAAGAAGTGCCAGATAGAGTCAAGAAACATGTCAGGTGACTGCACACATCATTAAAGCTTTTTTGAATTTTAATGCTTTGATTTGGAGACCCATTCTATTTTTGGACAACTCACACAATCTGACACCTCAACTCAATACTAGTTTGCAAACTGCATTCCAAATTAGTCTGCATTTAGTTAGGTTGAGCTCAGGGATCTGTGCTGGCCAGTCAAGCTCTTCTACTGTGTCTTGGCAAACTCTTTCTGTCCTTGATTTACGAATTGGTGCATTATTATCCTGAAACACAGGTAGAGCCTTCCCCAAACTGTTGCCACTAAGTAGAAAGCATTGGATTATCATATTTCATTGTATGCTTTAATATTTGGTTTTGCTTTTAGTGGAACCAGTGACTCTAGCCCAAACTATTGAAAACAGACTCAGGCCATTATTCTTCCTTTACAAAACTTTCCACTGCACCATAGTTATTTACACCACTCCAGCCAATATGTGCCTTTGTAGAGCTGGTTTAAACACACCAGATTACTGAGAAGCCTTACATCTAAACAATACCCTTTCCCCAGCTGCAGCATTTTTTGGCTTTGAGTTAAGGAGCATATTGTTAAACAAAGAGCATCTCAGTGGGGTGGTGATTAGTTTTAAGAAACAGAAAGTTGGATTGACTTTCAGTTTCAGTACTTGTCCTGTTTAGTACAAGAAATAAATAAGATAATATCTTAAAAAAAACATTAAGAAGCATATGTTAATATTTGTAAAGGGTTTTTTTTTACAGCAAAAGCTTGGATAGTTGTGGAATTCTCTTCCTAAAGCAGTTGTTTTGGCAGATACATTAGATAGCTTTAAGAAGGGGGTTAGTTGCTTTTTTGGAAGTGAGGAAATACAGGTTTATTGAAAATAGCTATTGGTTGATCCAGGAATTGGTCCAATTGCAATCTTGGAGTCTGGTAAGTTGAAGAGGCTTCAGATGTTAGGGTGTTTTTCCCTTCCCCTAATTCAACTAGCAGTTAGACATAAAAGGCTGATCTCAAGTGTCTTTCCTCAACCTATGTTACTTTGTAAAATAGGGAGTTTACTGCCAATTTATGCAAAAAGGTGCAAGTTTATAATTATCACAGGTACATTTAATATGATTTTCTCAGCATTACTTAGCAGTGACTGTGGCAAACTGTGGATACTGGCAAATAACAGAGGGACTATTGTACGATACCATAAACAATCACTATTTCTTGAACCCGTGGAGGCTGTTTGGACTTCTCTGCATTTGATATGCCAGGGCTTATTTTGAAACCCTGTCCAGACCAGGTTACATGTATTATGGGAAAAAACTTATAGCATGCTTTTTTAAAACAACATCTTTCCAAAGGGGAAAATATTGAAGGGGTGCCTTGTGTAATAGCCTATTGCAGAAGGTAGAGCTATCAGTCTTCTAAGCAAAGACTTAGAAAAAATTAATGTGTGAAGATCATTAAAGTCAATATTGAGTTAAAATTAGTCTGTTTTAGAATGATGTATTTCTTGCTCATCCTGGTTCTTTCACTCAAAACTGCAAAACTTCACTCTAGGATATCAACAGTTAAAAAGTAAGAAAATTGTACTTCCAATATCTGTGAAACTAGTACTCATTAATTTTATTAACAATATTAATGTCATAAATTGTACAGCATCCGCCAACTTGTATTTTTCAAAATGTTTTAGTTTTGTGATTTTACATGAACATTGAACTAACTTGTTGTAAGTTGCTTGTAAAAACTAGATGCTTAGTAACAAGTTACAGTTGTAGTAGAATAATGCTGATACAGCAGTAGTTGTATATTTTGGTGTTTGTCATTAGTGGTTTGTACAGTTAATTGTCAGTATGTTAATGGAATTGTGTAGTAGCATTGTATATTTCATGATGCAAGCTTTTTGACATTTGGATCCATAGAACTCTTCACTTTTCACCTTCACAGTTCTCAGCATCCCATGGTACTCAGTTACAATTGAATATTCAAAATAATTTGGTCTTTCATCAGACTGGCCACAGTCTCCTCTTTTAGCCTAATAATATGTTGTAACGTTATATGCTGTATGTAACGTTGTGATGTTTTTTGAGTTAGAATATCTGTTCTTTGAAGTACTGATCCATTTAAACACATTTTCAACTTCTACTTGTTTTAAAATATGATAGGATTTATTATGTTCACATACAGTCTATCAGTTTTACAGATTAATTTTTTTCCCACAATTTTTCTCATTACATATGTGCATGTTTTGTATTTTGACAGATTGCAAATTCACTTTATATATTAATCTTTCTGTCCCTTTTTTATTTGAGTGTTATTTCTCTTGCTTTCCCTTTGCAGACGATTGTAAGATACTGACATAGCCTGCAGTGCACCAACATTTCATATACTTTGTCACTAGGGCACAAACAGGTTAAGCGTTACCAGACTTAGATCTTATCTTTTTGGTGCCTTAAACTATGGGGACACCTTTCCCATCACTCCACCAGTGTAATACAACAGTAAGAATTTCTCCCTAATAACGGACATTGGATACGAACATCAGAAACTTTGACCAAAAGGGATAGACTCAATTACCAGTGGCGGTGGGCTGGGGGCTCCCTTGGATTCAGCCAAATGGACCAATTGTGTTCCTAGTTGACCTCTTGACAGCGAAAGAAAAAAATGGCTGATTAATTCTCTTCTCCCTGTAACTCCTCTCCCGCCTCACCACCTCGATAAACTTGTTTAGATTTCCCAGTCTGCAAAGAATGTTAAGTGAGGGTTTTTTTTGGTGGGGAGGAGGAGAAATTTGATAGGAAAACAATGATGTCCTGGTCCCCCTACAGACACAAAGCCGAAAGCTGTCATTCAATCTGTAGCCACGGTGTGCAGAATCCAATATAAGATAAATGATTTCTACCTACACTTCACCTTTCTGCCATAGTGGTTCTCCCACTCACCTGCAGCCAGTCTGACGCCAGGCTAAATGAGCAATCCTGCAATCAAAAGTATCTTCTTTTTTCCCTTAGTTTCAAATTCAGCTTTCCACTCATTTCTAGTTCACTGCCTTCAGTCCCTCAAGATACATTTCTTACAGAGCTGCCTAATTAAACTGTCTGTGTCTGGCCGAAAATCAGTAATTGGACCAGCAGACATTCTACAGTTTGAAAAGGTGCATTCATTCTTTACATGCATAAACACGAAATGACAGTGCTAAACAATTTTGTTTATATAACATATATTTGAATCTTGTCACAAACTATACATTAGTTTTTACTAAATATTATTTATTATGGAAGTCATGTTAAGAAAAAAACTATCCTAGAAGCATTTCAAATTTAGAAAGTTATTTAAATATCATAAATGTTACATTTTTAAAGGATACACATTTTAGCATTAAAACAACAACTATTATATTCCTAATTTTGAGATTATATTTTGGTTTTACTTGAAAACTGGTACAGTATAGCCTATAGAAATGAGGTTTGAAACATCATTATGTTTCTGTTAGTTTGTACATGCTGGTCCTAGACAGTTTATTCATATTAAGACACTGTGGTTGATTGTTAGTGCTCTGGGGAGTAGTTAGTAGACATAAGTCAAAGTTTTCTTTTACCTTATTGGAAATTATGTAGAAAGAGTAATGTGAAAAAAAATATTTGGCACATACCACTAGTTCTTGAACTAACAAAATGGTTCCTGAACTTTTGCCCTGCCCTAATTACCTGATCTGTTATTACATCTAATAAATTGTAAAAACAACTGCTTTCTAGAGCCTCAACTTGATTTATCACTGGGAGGATCTTGTACTCATGTAGCTAAGAATCATAATTATTTTGCAAACCGCTGTCAGAAAATTCAGTTTGATAACTGCATTAGAAACTGAGTGTTATGTCGCAAAATTAAATCCTTGTATTATAAATACAATTTACAATTAGGGTGATAAAAGAGTTTAACAACACTGGTTAAAGATCTGTTAGAAAAATTCAGATAAATAACAACTGAAAATAAAACACCATAATTCATCTATGTGGGGTAGTTTTTCAGTATATTATTTTGAGAAAAATTGATGGTCAAATTGGGTTAAAAAATGTCACTATCCAAATTTTGCTCTAGCCTTTTAATGCATGAAGTCATATAATAAAAGACACTGAATTTGGCCAGGTGCAGTAACCCTTAGCAACCCTTAGCAACTACTCAGCAGATAGCATTTACTAATCTTATTGGTTGCTATGGTTACTGCACCTGGCCAAACTTAGTACCTTTTATTAAAACCAAGTTTAAATTAGAAAATATGTATTACTCTATACATATTTTGGACTCTAATTTGAAATTCTGGATAGCTGTTGGAGTGTATAAATTGGTATTAATTATAACTCAGTATTTTATTAATACACATTTACATAGTGCTGATATGTTTATGGAGTGCTTGTAGGCCTATGGCACATGGGTTTTTTTTTTCATGGAGCAGAGAAGCACCAGTGCTACCTGTCGTTAAATGGGAGTGCCATTTTATAGTATAATCTGCTTTCACCTTTAGTGACAGGTGGATTCCATTTAACTAAATTACAGGCTGCACATTTACTTATCCACTTGCTGAGAAACAACAGTGGATAATAAACCCTGTGTTCTAAAGGGGTAGTTAATCATTCACACCTGTTCCCAGCCCCGTGGAGCATACAATCTTAATTCCCTATCTCATTCATACAGAACAATACACACTGGCCATATTCTGCAAGAGTTAATTAAAGTGCTTGTATGGTTTTGAAGTGTACAGAATAGAGCACCCTGCTAAAACTCACACAGACACAGGGAGAACACACAAAGTTCTTTCTGATCATGCCTATGTCGCAATTGAACTCAGGACCCCAGACATGCAAGGCAGCAATGCTCTATGTTTAGACTGCTTAAAATTGAGGTTTCACTGTAAATGTCGTATGGCTTAATGACATAGTAAAAATCTGTGAGTTGGTTCACTGGATGACTATAGTGTACAGCAACTCAACAGCAACAAATGGATGCGTCTCTCAGTCACTCAGTGGTAAGATGAAGGTAATTTATTTTACATCCTTTGCACTCCCAAGTGAAACCTACATAATTTCTAGCTTAAATTGAGGGCTTAAAAATGAGCCCTCTTTCTTTTATTGCTGGAATGATGACCCAATATACACATGTTGTCGGTAAGTCCAAAGATGTGTGATAGGCAGGAAATATCACCCTGCCCCTCTATTACTCCTAGCCCCCTAAACTGGAACATCTTGTATTTTCTCGTGTTACTTGCTACAGCCATAATCTGCTGGGCCCTATGCAGACTGAATTCAACCTGTACACTCCACTGAGATGACCTTATATAGAGTTACAAATAATCTCCAAACTATAAAGGCCAAAGGATACTGCTTTATTCTTATTCTCCTGGATTTACCATCTGCTATTGATAGAGTTGACCATTCCATTCTAATTTTACAAATTTTATATTCTCTTGGTATCCACGATCAAGCTGCTTCTTGTTTTTGTCCTACCTTTCTAACCATTTATAACTGTTCAGTTAGTTTGCATTTCAGTCTGACCTGCGTGCTCACAAACTAACTGAACAGTTATGTGCCATATGGCACCCCTTAAAGTCACTGAATAACTAAGAGGTTAAAGAGCTGAAAGCAGGAAGTAGTGTTATGGCTTTTATGTTAGACATCTGATCACTCCAGCCTTTATAGATTTCATTTTTGCCTATATTAGAAATATTTTTTATTTTGCATAATCTTTTTTACCCAGTTTCATATTTACTGTTGCTTTAACAATTAAATGAATTGGTTGATTAAAGGGGTTGTTCACCGTTGAGTTAACTTTTAGTATGATGTAGAGCAGTGATCCCCAACCAGTTGCCCATGAGCAACTTGTTTCTCCCCAACCCCTTTGATGTTGCCCCCAGTGGGCTCAAAGTAGGTGCTTATTTTTAAATTTCTGACTTGGAGGCATAAAACAATGTGTCCCGCCAAACAGAGACTCTTTTAGACTGCCAGTCCACATTGGGCTACCAAATAACCAATCACAGCCCTTACTGGGAACTCCTTAGGAACTTTTTCCATGCTTGTGTTGCTCCCCAACTTTTTTGATACTTAAATGTTGCTCACGGGAAAAAAGGGTGGGGACCCCTGATGTAGAGAGTGCTTTTCTGAGACAATTTGCAATTAATCTTCATTTTTTATAATTGGCAGTTTTTTAGTTATTTTACTTTTTGTTCGCAGCTCTCCAGTTTAGATTTTTAGTTTCAGTTATCTGGTGGCTAGGGTCCAATTTACCTTGGTAACCAGGGAGTGGTTTGAGAAAGTGACTGATATATGAATAGTAGAGGGGCTGAATAGAAAGATAAGTAATAAAAAGTTGTAGCCTCAAAGAACAATAATTTTTGGCTGCTAGGGTCAGTGATCCCCATTTGAAATCTGGAAAGAGTCAGAAGAAGAGGACAAAAAAATTCAAAAACTATAAAAAAATAAATAATGAAGACAAATTGAAAAGCTGCTTAGAACTGACCATTCTAGGACATTAAAAGTTAAGTTAAAAGTGAACCACCCCTTTAAGGCTACAGTTCAACACCAAGATACATAAATATGCATTCTGGCGAGGAAATCTGCTCTGTGTGCCTGCCTGGGCTGAAGCATTGGCATTAGGTGCAAGCACAGGGATAGGCTGTTTGAAGCATAGTGGCTGATTCTTGGCCTGCTCTTATCTGCCTGGTCTAGCTGTAGCCCAACATACATGCCAGAGATTAAATCCTGACAGGAAAATATATATATATAATAGATCTGTGGCAGGTTAAAGGATGTCTTGACTTTGAAGACTGTTACGTGCCAACATTTATGGGTTCCTTTCTAGATTATGGAAAATTGCATTGCATAGCAACAATAAGTAAAAATATCACCAAAGTATAATTAAATTAAAATAATACTGTGCTGCGTATTTACAATATAACTTGTTAAAGTGGATCTAATCTCAAAAAAAGATCTGATGTAAACATACTAAGAATACTTCTCTGAGCACTTTGGCGATATATATGAAATATATTAATTTTCTATTATTAGCTTTTTCTGAGAAATTAGCAGCTTCACCTCAACAGCTCTTTTGAAGGCCCAGAATTTCAGCCACCCTAAAGGTGGCCATATACAAGCACATTTAAGCTGCTGATTCGGATTTAGGTAGCTTTTGATCGCTTATCTGTCCATGTAGGTATGGGGCCCTCCGAAGGGACTCCCCAACCAATATCTTGCCAAAAATGGACCATATTTCCATTGGGCAGACTTGATTTTCCCATTGGATCGAGGCCTATATTGACTCATTGATGTGGTTTGCTCCAACGGCTCCTGTCCCTGTTGTTGTAATTCAGTTGTTGGGCCCTAGGGCCAAATGATCAAATTAGCCTGATATAGCCGATGTTAGGTGGGCATATTGGGAGAAAGATCTGCTCATTTTGCAACTTTGCCAAACAAGCAAATCTTATGGTGTATGATCTATGTGCAGAGAGCATAATGGCTTTGTACTTTATATACGTGCTGCCCTGTTTTCACTAAGCTTATAGCATTAAATGTATGAATTGTTAATCATTTGGGGATTTGATCTGTGATAAGGTCTCATTGAACATTAATGAAAGAACATCAAGATAAACCTTTGTACATGTACTCTAATAATAAATCGTGCTTTTGGCAACCATAATTATCTGTAAATGGACACTTTAAAGCACATGTGTCAAACACAAGGCCCGTGAGCTGAATACAGCCCTTCTGGCTGTTTTATGTGGCCCCTGGTGACTGCACTGACAGTACAGTATCTTAATAAGAAATTTGGCATCTTAGCCTGTGTTTTAGGTTTTGGCCCCATTATGTGATTGGGTTTGACACCCCTGGTGTAAATAGACACTATGGGGTAGATTTATCAAAATCTAAAATCTGGTAATGTTTTTTAAAACCTTTTTTATAAAAGAAGCAAAAATGTAAAAAGTCACCTTAAAAGCTCAGCTAAGTGGACAGTTTCTATAGAAGTCAATGGCAATGTATTTATTTTACAGTTACCTCTTTGAAAATAAATGGAACAATGTGATATTCAGAAGTGTTGTTTTATTTTTAAAGAAGGTAATGCTGGAGGAAAAAGATGCATAAAAAAAGGTTTGTTTTTTTTTATATACAACCCCACCCTATATGTGACCTTACTAGGTATCCTTTTTGATGTATACAAATAAATGTGAACATTCAACATGCTTATAGCAATAGTAATGGTTGTGAACAATGTCTATGAAGATTTTCATTAATCCAGGTCATGGTATATCTAGTATAAATAATTCTAAAGCAAATGGACTTGTTACCTAACAAGTCCAGTTGCTTTAGAATTATTTATGGTTGTGAACAATATTTTAGCAGGAGACTTTAACTCAATAGCTAATATAGTAACTAATAGGTTGTAAAAAGACATTTCTATTAAGTTCAGATTTGTATGTCTAAATGAAAGCTACCTTTCTAACTGATTTAGAAGAAAGGCCAATCATACCTGTTCCTGGCTCAACTTAGTACTAAGTGCAATTAAAATAAAGTCAAAATCATCTTATATAACTTGCAGTCCTAAAACTAATATTCTTAAACTATACTTAATGGTTAGTGTCCGGTTAGTGACTCAGTAACAATTGGTGTTTCTTTCATCTTACTTTCTAGCTTGCCTAGGGTATTAAAGGAACAGTAACACCAAAAAATGAAAGTGTATAAAAGTAACTAAAATATAATGTGCTGCTGCCCTGCACTGGTAAAACTTGTGTGTTTACTTCAGGAAGTCTACTATAATTTATATAAATAAGCTGCTATGTAGCCATGGAGGCAGCCATTCAAAGGAGAAAAGGCACAGGTACATAGTAGATAACAGATAAAACACTATTGTATTCTACAGAACTTATCTGTTATCTGCTATGTAACCTGTGCCTTTTCTCCTTTTTCCCAGCTTGAATGGCTGCCCCCAGGGCTACACAGCAGCTTATTATATAAATTATAGTAGTGTTACTGTAGCAAACACACCAGTTTTACCAGTGCAGGGCAACAGTGCATTATATTTTTATTACTTAAAAGCCGTTTCATTTTTTGGTGTTACTGTTCCTTTAAAGGATAATGCAAGTCAAAATTTAAAAAGCATACTGCCCAATAGTCCTCCTATTGTTTAGTAAAAACGCCACACTTTTGGCTCACCTAATCAAATATTTACTCAGTCACACTTACTTCACATTTTCTAGAACAGGCAGCCATCTCTAAAAAGGTATTCTCTCTTCCTTTCCCTCCTTGCTTCATACTGCACATGTGTTTCATTCCCTCCCCCCCTCCCCTCTGCCAGATCCACTTCTGATTGGCTGGTGCGCATGTGTAGCTCAGAACAGGAGACAGGATCAAGTTACACACATGCTCAGAGAATAGGAAGGCTGCCGCTGGCACCTACAGGAAGGACAGAGAGATTTCAGTGATGTCACTGGAGTCTTCACACTGCTGTAGGCTGCCAGCACCATATCTCAGAGAAGCAAGCAGGGATCTGGGAATTTAGATATGCAGTAAGTACTTAAAAAGAATGCCTTTAGACTTACTTTTAATTTATATTAACCTTTCCTTATCCTTTAAAGAGGACACACACATGCACAACACCTTATTTACCTTTTCTACACCAGCCACCTCTCCAGCCTGTGTAAGCATCAATGTTAGCACCCAGAATCTGCACCTCACTAAAAAATAGATTTGTAATCTCTGTGTTAACCTTTTGAGTAGATAGATGTTAGTCATATCATAGAATATTATGTCAGACACAGAGGATGTCGATTTCTGCTTTTGAACTCAAAGGGCTGCATTGGTAACCCCACTATAAATATGCCTTAACATTACTGTAGTGCAATTAATCTGTCCAATAAAAAATATCTAAGCATAAATACAAAGCAAAAAATATCAAGTAATTTTCATAATTACTTATTAGTTTCCAAGCAATATAAATGCAGACTTGTTTGAATACTTGGTTTTGAGTGGAAAGCTGGCCAGCTTCTCTTTGGTTTAAGCACTCTATCCTGAAAAGCCAACGGATTTGAACAGTAAAAAAATCTCTGTGAAACGTGATTGCAGATATTAATAGAAGCTTGTAAATTATGACATTATGAGAATTTTTTTTCCTTTGCTTTTGTCTCCTTAAAACCCAGTCGATTCTGCTACTGTCAGATAGTAGTGGCTATAAAACATTCATGATCCTTACAAACTAATTCTTTTATTATGACAAGTCTTTCTGCAAAATCAAGATCAATTTTACAGAAATGAGTAGCAGATATTAAATTGCCATGTGACATGATAAAATGTTATATTTTTGCCTCCTCAGAACAAAAGTCTGTTAAGCTACTGATAGCAATAGTAATTTTTTAAAATCACTTAGGTACATTTTTTAAACTCGCAATTTATTAATTGCATTATAATATATATATATATATATATATATATATATATATATATATATATATATATTTATTTTTATATGTTTATATATGAGATTGTATAGATGAGTCAGTATGAACGTGCTTATATATGTGCTCTTTGTTTGGAGGGACTTTGATGGACTTTGGTCTTTTTTCAACTCAACTATGTAACTAAAGCTTAACTAAAAAATGACAGCAGAAATGTTGCACATTATCTTTTGGACCAGCCCAAGGCAACCACAGCACTTTAGCAGGGAAGATCTGTGCATCCAAAGATGCCCCCAGTAGTTCCCCATCTTCTTTTCTGCAGATTCCCTGCACATGCTCTGTGCTTCTGTCATTTACTGAGCTTAGGGGCCCGCTCACTATATACAGTATACTGTATATATAGAATATAAATGTCACAATTTAAGGCTGATTAGTGATTAATTCAGATTATTAATACATGGAAGCTCAGAAACCGGTGCTATTAAATTAGAAGTTGAGCTTATATGACAGGCCATCCTTATTTTCTGCTTCTCGACAACTTAATTTCTCAACGGCTGCCCAGAGTATACTGAGTATGTGAGAGTCACTGACATAAAATCCAAAATCGGAAGGTGCAGTAGGTTCAGTATATAAAACGTAGTATTAAAATGTGGCCATTTCAATTTTTAGGACTATTACCAAAATTGGATGTGTAAACTACATGTATTTTTTTCCATCTGACACAACGTGACTGTTGGATGTGAACATGGCATGCCGAATCTTGAGTGATATTGTCACATCCAGTAGGAGCAACTTTTTTTCACATTGGCTGTTGAGTGTAAACGCAAGCTCAAAACACTACATTCGGCTTTATCTGATCCGACATTACATTAGAGCCTAAGGAGATCAGATTATGTGGCAACCTACAAAACCTTGTGCAATTACATGGTGTGGAGTTTAGCCCTCAGTGTTAAGAATGTAACATCAGAGGCCTACACACATGCAAGCTCGTTTTGGAATTGGGGATGGCACCAGGCCCAAACTGGCAATCTGTAGGGACTGGCAAATGCCAAAGGGGCTGCTGTAAGATGCCATAGACAGTCACTATTTAGTGGGCTGGTGGGGGGATGTTTGGGCCTCTGTGTACTGGAAATGCCAGGGCCTATTTTGTATCCCAGTCCAAGGCTGTATGGCACACAGGTCAATGTAGTAGCCCAGTCAGTATCCCTGACCTCATT
Organism: Xenopus tropicalis; assembly: GCF_000004195.4. Taxonomy (NCBI): domain Eukaryota; kingdom Metazoa; phylum Chordata; class Amphibia; order Anura; family Pipidae; genus Xenopus; species Xenopus tropicalis. The sequence continues at coordinate 41,723,979 of NC_030680.2, forward strand.
CAGCCCACCCCTCTCTCTGCTACAAGCCATAGAATGCCAAGACACTCTGTGTCAGAGGGGAATTCACAATGATCAGGAGTTTGGAGGATGAGTTCTTGTATAGTTAAGTTTGTATTTAGGTCCAGTGCCACCTTAGGCACCGGACCTAACTGTGCCCCCCAGCTTGCGGAAGTTATGTCACGCACATGGCAATGCGACACCACTTCCACTGCATGTGATGTCACTTCTACTATGAGTGGAAGCTGCACTGCTGGATTTGTTCCAGTAGTCTCTTGTGATGGTTGGGAAGTATTTTTAATTCTCTTTAAAAAAATGATCTATTATATAGGCACTTGTGAGCTGCCCCCCTAGGTACAGGCCCTTGAGACCCTATATATAAATATGACCCTGTGATTAGTGGGTGCTGCCCTTTTATGCTGAGAGAATGTTTTTCATTACCATGCATCATAAATATGCCATACTGTGGTTGCTATATTAGCATTTGTAGAGGGTAGTTGGGTACTATGCATACTCAAAATATTGCCTCAAAGTTTGAATTCTTCTGTAGTCTAAAACAGTGCTGTCCAACTTCAGTGGTAACGAGGGCTGGAATTTTTATGGCCTACATGGTGGAGGGCCAATAATGGAAGCCAGTTTTGACCACTCGCCTTTTTTTAAAGGATAAGGAAAGGCTAAGTCACTTGGGGGTGCCAAAATGTTAGGAACCCCCAAGTGACTTTAATTGCTTACCTCTTACCCCGGGCTGGTGCCCCTGTTAGGAGAAAACAGCACCAGACTGGCACACAGGCAGCATAGGGCAGGCAGAGAATGGCACACCCAAGCAGCATAGGGCAGGTAGAGTATGTCACACACAGGTAGCATAAGGCAGAAAGAGTATGGCAGACACAGGCAGCATAGGGCAGGCAGAATATGGCAGACACAGGCAGCATTAGGCAGGCAATACATACAGTGATACAATGCTGTGAACAGTGCAGGGGATTACAGGTATGAGTACTACAGGGGTTTACAGTCTGATTCTTAGGTGTGAACAATGCAGGGGGCAGTTAATCTCAAAGGTAAGCAGTCACAGCAGCCAGACAGGTGGGGGCCACTGATCTATTTGTTCTAGATCAGTGCTGTCCAACTGGTGGCCCGTGGCTGCCATTTGGACAGCACTGATCTAGAACAAATAACCATGGAACCCTCGATAAACCAGTAACGGACGTTCCAGTGACAACTGTATTTTGCTAGACCATATTAATAAAAATCAAGATGTACTGTATATCAGCAAAACTGGAATAGCACTGTTTGAGTATGAAAATGTATGAATGAATTCTGTTTGGCATGATTCTTTCTTAACATGGTTTTGTTAATTTTGTTAACTGCTCTGAAAAACCTTGTCTGTATCTCTTAACACTTAAAAAAAGTGTTATAGTTAGCTTCTAAAATAGGGCTTTCCTGTTGCTGTGTTCATAATCCCAGCCTTGCAATGCTGGGTTTCTGAGTCCAGCCAGGGCACTGTCCCCAAGGAGTTCATAAATTCTGCATGGGATTTCTCAGAGTACTCTGATTCCCTTCTACACCCCAAAAACGTACAGGCAAACTAACTGACTTCTGATGAAAATGGCCCTAGTGAGTGTAAAGCTCTGTTTAGGCATTGACTGATGTGAATGATGATCAGTCTCTGCAAAGTGATGTGTTATAATATTGGCACAATATAAATGACATACAACAAATAAACAATTACCTATGGCATTTAACAAGTTTTTTATTGTTAGTCCTTTCTAGTAGACTTCTTTACCGTACCACAAGCACAATATATTTTGCCTCAATGCAGTTAAATTTTTGCAGTCTGTAACCTTGTCTAGCCTGCATCCAAACCGCAGTATATGGAATGGATATCTGAAACTTATTTTAAAAAACTTTTTTATTTTACCATCTTTTACTGTGTCCTTTTGCAAACTAATATGTCTATTTCCTTTTTTTTTAGCTTCTTGTTTCTCTGCAGGTCCCTCTGGCAACACAAGTATTGCAAACCCTCAGTAGATCTTTTATTCTCACCTCCACATTGCTTGTCCCTTATGATCCCATCTTAACACAAAACCTCCTTTTTGCAGTTTGTCTTCAGACCATATTGCTTGATTTTGCCAGGGCCTGCAGGTCAGCTGGGATGTAATTAAGACTCTAAGAACAGGCTGTCTTCACCACGGGAAGCCCATGTTAAATGTAGCTGGGATTTAGGCCTGTCAGTTTGGCCAGAGCTCAAGACTGAAAGCCGGGGGGCAGCACCACTTCCTTTTCATATATAATCCCATTACACACAGCACATTGCACTTGGCAACATTTGCACATTACCTAGTGACTCAGGCTTACAAGACACTGCTGCTCAATTAGCATATGTTACATGTATATTTTAGAGATATTTTAAAGACTGCATCAAATTTACAAAGTAAATTATGCATGTCTAATGGATCCGGAAGTCTGATATTGCCCCACTGTCAACTCCCACAACTTTTTGTACATGCTTCTAGTTTTACATTAAAAAGGCAGAGAAACTAAACGAAATAAAAACAGTTTTAATTTTTAACAGTTTGGCCCAACCCAGCGAGGCATCTGCTGACAGCTGTCATTGGCATTTGAATAATTGGATTAATTTAACAGAGGGCAAGCAGCACAGTGATGATCCCACACCAACACATACATATAATTTACAATGCTTTCCTTCTCTTTCACATAATGTTTTAGTGCAGATGGCGTGAGTGTTGCTTTCAATAGTTTTCCAAATATTATACTTGAAGAAAACTACATGTACAATCATGCTGTTTGAGGCATATAGTAAATATCCAAGTGAATAAATTGCAGTGATCTGAAACAAGAATGTAATCACAGATTTGTCTAAAAGAATAACCACTGAAATGAAATCTAAAAATAAATGCATTTAAGAGATGGATTAACATTTAGCAGGTACCTCTTTTAAAACAGATCCCTTAAAGGGTTTTTGTTTTGTTTTGTCAATTTAGTTATTTTTTTCTTACAGTAAAACAATTTTAGGCCCCATTAACAGTGACCTTGGAGCAGTGTGTATGTATAAACTTGTGTGTGTGTGTAATATATCAATCCAAATGGTGTCCGCACTCCAAGGCTCAATATTCTGCGGGGTGCATAGCCAAAATTATGTCTGTATAGAAAATAATCATCTGTGGCCAGCACACCCTTCAATGTTTCATCAAAAGTTTTTATTGTAGATATATTGTTTTAACAATATATCTACAATAAAAAAATTTTGATGAAACATTGAAGGGTGTGCTGGCCACAGATTATTATTTTCTATATATATATATATATATATATATATATATATATATATATATATATATATCCTCCTTCAGAAAGCACTCACGGTATTAAGAAAAAAGAAAATATTTATTTACACAAAAATGTCATAAATATATATAATGTACAAAGTAGAAGTAACCTCGCACTACAGTGGTATTTATTAGGGTGCTCAGTATCAAGAAATTTACGAATGTGGTGTGTCGTGTTATAGACACGGAAAAGACAGGAATTTACGAATGTGGTGTGTCGTGTTATAGACACGGAAAAGACAGGAAATATATATAATAGCGCAAGAAATACCGAAGAAAAAGATTTGTTTAACCAGTATTATAAAGAATATACCTAAATATATGCACACCAGGGGGGTTCTTTTTAAAGGAGAAGGAAAGGTAAGGCACCCCCCAGCAATTGTATTTACTTACCCATTACCCCGGGCTGGTGCTCCTGTTAGCAGAAAACTGCACTGGCCAGGGGTACATGCAGGCAAGTGATCCTCTTCCTTCTTTTGCCTTCATGGCGCAGGCGCAGTAGAGCGAAAAGCCGAAGTTAAACAAAAGAAACCAGCTTTTTTACTCTATTGGGCATGTGCCGGCCCTGGAATCGCATTTGGCACCCCCAGTGATTTTCAGTTTCCTTCTCCTTTAATTAAACAATATAACTTTTATTATCCATATTTAAAAGGAAAACCACGTAGTGTGTATGTATGTGTATATATATATGTATATATATATGCAATGGGGAACATATTGGGGGATTGACTACTAGTTACATAGTTCATTTTGGTAGAAAAACGCTATGTAAAATATAGCTGATATAAAACTAATTAAATACATTGTCTTAGATATTCTCTGACCAGGTAGTCTGCTTTGCATTGTATGCTTAATGAAGCTCAGCCAAAGTTAGGATTGGTAAACTATTCTTGGCTACACTTCAGTGCTGCGCTCTGAAACCTTCTACATCCGTGACATTTTTTTTTCTGTGGGTCACTCAGAAAACCCCCTGAGTCCCTGTGCCATCTGTGTCCATATTACCAGTATATTCTGTCTTCAAAACCTGATGTTCTAGTCCCCAAGATAAATGTTCTTAATTAGAGGACACCAGTTGTCCTTTACTTTCATATGGGGAGGACATTTAATCTATTTACATTTTAGAGGAGTGTATGTCTGTCACTTTTAGATTTTTGTTATATATTCCCTTCCCCTAAAAAAATTAAATGTGGTGGATTGACTTTAGCAGGAGTTGAATGCTTTAATTTAATTTGAAACGTTATGGAATGCACTTATGCATTCACTTCATATACATATACATATTTATAAATAAAGATATACATACATATACATACATACATTTATATACATTGTATGCATGTGAATTACAGCATGGTAGAAGAATGAAACACAAAATATCAGAGTTTGACTTCCAGAATGTGACATGGCCTTAAAAGGTTTCTGCACACTGAAATCTTCTGATATGCATTGGTAAAACATTTTTTAGTAATTTAAATTTTATTTGAAAATGTAATTGCTTATAAAAGCAATATATGCTTAAGGGTTTACTGTAAAACTGGGCTGTTTCTCGGCCTGCAAAACATCCAGGCCGCTTGCCTCAGCCCGTTTGGATGTCTGCATTAACAAGCACTACATTGGGCTTTAGACATTTTGGAGTGCTAATACATGCGTACGCATTTCAGGACTGAAATCCACTCCATGTCTGCACACAGGCCAATGCGATGCATGTTAGTGCACACACCAGAGTGGGCTAAGTTGAGCAGTTTGGCTGTTTCTTGGCCTGTGTTTTTTTATATGTTGGATGAATAATAGCCCAGTATGGCTTTAGCCCTACGTTTCCTGTACTACTGGCTCTGGCCACTGAAAAATTGTCAGCTGATTAAAAGTTAGGTATAAACATACATTCTTTTATTAGCCGTTATTTAAAGGGCATGTCAACCCCAAAAATAATGTTTTGCATAATGAAAGAAAACATAATTCTATGCAACTTTCCAATATGAAATAATTAAAAATTTGTAGCACTTTAAACGTTATTTGTAAATGTAATTGCTATTGAAAGCAGCATTTGCTGAACTCCTGGTTGTTACATTTTAAACAGTGTTGCAAAGGTCTTGCTTCTCCAGCAATACAGGTCTGTCAGTCTGCTGCCTTGTGTTACATTGTTTCAACAGTCTGAGCCCCCAGGGCAGCGAATAGAAAAGGACAGGCAAGCACTGCTTGTAATAGCAATTATATATACAAATAACTCAAAAACCATTACAAACTTGTAATAAATGTATATTGCAAAGCTGCTTAGAATTTTGGTTTCTTTTATTAGGCAAAAAATTATATTTTGAGTTGCCTTGTCCTTTATGTTAAACTTTAAATAACAAGTAAAACCCAGTGAATTGCTAGGTTTTTGGAAACTTAAACATACGCATGCACAATAGTTTAAAAGTTGAGAAGAAGAAGGATATTTTCTTTTATTATGCTAAAAAAAAGTGTATGTTTTCCATATCTCTTTCCTCCGTTTAGAATATTGGTGTTTTAATAGCAGATAGCAATATGACAATCTATTCTCATTCGTTCAAACATATCTGCATATCTACTGTATTTTGGTTTGCCAAGTCTCAGAGGCTTACAGCAGTATGCAAAATTAAAGGGCTCATTTACTATCCGCCAAAAATATGGGATGCAACGTGTTGACACATTGACACCATTCATTAAAGGTATTAACATCCAGAGGCAGTTTTTTCTCTGTGTGAGAGAGTCCAGCCAACCCCTCTTCAGAATCATGTACAAGTGCAGGGGAACCCTGAAACCAGAGCCGCCTCCAAGTTAGTTGTAATAACAGGGCTGCGTTAGTATGTAAAACAGACTTGAAATGAATTCCGTTAAGACATCATAATAAGGCCAAGAAATGGAAATCCTTGGTTGCATTTATTTTGATGCATCTGACACAATTGTGGTGAAGGCCACACAGTTTTGCTTTTATTGGAACAAATAAATCCTAAACAGGGCTACTTTAACTAACTATGGTAATGCCACAGTTTCTGTGACCAGACAAGTTAGGGGACAATGGTGGATCAGTCCCAGAAGACAAAAGGAGGAATGTTGCTAGATATACTACTAGGGTATTATTGTTATTTTTTTTTCATTATTTTTATTTTTATTTTGAGTAATCCAAAATTTAGTACAGCAAATAACTTGTCTGCTGAGCTATTATTGACAGGAAAGAAAGAGGTCTCTAAAGAAATAAAATAGAGTATGTACCACAGCTGAACTTTTTTTTATCCAGAAATATTCCTTCAAACAAAGCACACTCTATTTATTTTAGTTTGTTTGTTTTGTTAAATGCTGTATCCTGGGATTTGGCAGTAGGATTTGTGGCCTGTTCATTCCATATAATTATGCAGCAGATTTATTGCAATTCAGTTATGCCGTACCACAACAGTCAGACAAGGCCTATCAGTCTAATGGGGTCATATCTTGAATTCCTTACCCCTCTACCTATTGCATCCTTTTAAGGGGTTAGGCTGTATATTTTCTACATAACACATGTTCTAAAACAAAACTTCTCTTCATTATTCTGCCAAAAAAGTACTCGAGTATAAGCCGATCCGAGTATAAGCCTTGGTACCTAATTTTATCTAAGCAAACTGGAAAAATGTATTGACTCGAGTAGAAGCCTAGGGTGGGAAATGCAGCTGCTACTGCTAAGTCTCAATAATCAAATATTTAATGAAAGGACCCCCCCCCCCGTGCCTCGGCGCACCCCCCGTGCCTGTGTGTGCCGAACCTGCATGTAACAAGTGACTGCTGGTACTCCCTAAATGCATCTAAATGACACACAAGATAGGGAACTGGAGGGGGAATCACTTCAAATTCAGGAGGACTGTATTTATGGGGCAAACACAGGTTGCTGTGATCCATTTTTCTACCTGTACCTGGCCCTGCAGGCTCTAAATAACTCCCAACTATCTCTTTTTTTCTGGTAATTAATACAATTAAACCTTACTGGATGCAGAACACTATTGGGTTTATTTAGTTTTTAAATTACAGAAATGTATCCAAATTACAGAAAGACCCTTTATCCGGAAAATCCCAGGTCCCAAGCATTCTGGATAAGTAAACCTCACTTGTTTAATAGGAATTGGTACTCCTGATGGAATTATGTTCCGTGAGTAGCAAACTAGCAATCTGCATGTAATGGTTTTGGTAGTCTTTCAAGTAACAGAACACAGAATTAAAATACATGAACTTTTATGTAATGTTTATACTTTTGTTGAAATCTGATACAGTTAAGAATAGAGATTGTGCTACAGTTGAAGTATATCCCTTTCAGTAACGTAACTAGGACCTACTGGGCCCCGGTGCAGGATGTGCAACTGGGCCCCCACTCTACCCCAGATGTGCATTTTCTCTCTTCTGGAAGATGTGAGGGGCCTGCGGTGGGCCACAAAGGGGTGCAGGCCTGGGTGCTATCCCCCTTGTAGTTATGCCCCTGACCTCTTTTGGGGAATTAGGCAAAATCATCGCTGCTACTTCACATAGGTCAATGCCTTACCCTATACAGCAAGATCTTATTCATATCAGTTTGCTTTCTTCTCTACAAATATGACTGCTAGGCTTGGTCCTATATACAATTAGATCAGACATGAACTGGTCGGAATGGACAAAGTGGTTCAATAAGGCAAGTTCTAGAGATAAAGCGAGACCAGAAAAAAATAACCGTGAGCAAAAATTAAACAGACCGAGTATATTTCATGTTTGGAAAAGCAAAAAACTTAAAGCAAAGGCATTTGAAACAGCAGGAACCTCTGATGGTACACACAGTTAGTGCATACAGTTAGCCAGTAATGTGTCCGGCCTTCTTCAGTTTCTTTATGAATTATCTTGTAAGTCAGAGGGTCATGTGTCCAAAGATGCCATTAACTTGTGTAAGTAATAAATCAGACCAGGTCATTTCCTTGCTGCAAAAAGGCAGATAAATTTCAACGTATCAAGCTTGCTAATTAAAAAGGGGATCTAAACCCAAAAAATAAACCCTCTTACATTGATTCTTTGAGCATTTTTACAGTCTACATTAATATTCTAGTTTTATGAGTTTTTGATATTAATTCTGCAGTTTTAAAATGCCAATTACAGCCTGTTGGCAAACCAGAAAGTCAGCAACCCTAGGGTTAAATGACTATACAGAAAGTGCATAGTGGGTAATGAGACATAGAGCACTTCCCAATGGGTGAAAAACTCCCAAAATACCTCTTCCTTGCAGGGCACAGGAATCACAAAGTCCATACCACTTGAAGTACGCAAAATGTAGAAGACGACTTTTTAGCTCAGTCAAGTGGCTTGAAATATTCCCATGCACTGCAAGGAAAGGTATTTAGTTGACTGCATTGAACTTTCGGAGGTGACAATTCACTAATTTAATGCTATTTTGGGTGTGTTTGTGTGTCCGTGTAAAAATTAGTTAATTCTAAAAAAAATTTAATTCTAATCACAAATCTAGTGGACTACATTATTTCCTTTGATTTGATGTTACATTAACTTGTTTGTATGTTATGCTAGTTTTTAGCTTAGATGGCTTTTTAGCAATTTAAATTATTAAATGGGACTACATCTGTTTTGCATGCCTATAACAACATGCAGATGGAAAGTACTATGAAAGCCAGATTTATGCAAAATCATTTTTATGGTCACATGTGTACATAAGGATTTGGGTGCTGGAATATATGCACACCGTATATACATTATGTTTTTCTGTAAAGATCAATGCAGATGTAATGTATATTATTTAAAGGGAATGTTCACTATAAAATTATGATGTAGTCGCATAACAACATATTAGGGGGATTCTTATAAGACTGAGAGCATAAGGAGTTTGGAAATGATATGTGATATTTAAAAAAAAAAATTGGGCCTCATTTTTTATTTTCTTTAGTTTTCTATCTTTCTGTTTTTTTCCGGTCTGAAATTGAAAATGCTACCTGCTTCCTGAAATCATTGACCATTAAGCAGAAAGCATATAAATGTTGAGATAAGATTCATCCAATTCCAGTTTGCCAAACAACTGCTTAGTTACTATGGAAAGGGGGGCACTAGCAACCAAACAGCAGTTTAAATTCTATTCATTTTTGCTGCAAAACCAGATTATATTGGGTCAGTTAATTGATAGTTGATACTCTAAGCCAAATTAGTCGGTCATAATAATGTTTGTGGTTTAATGAGTTAACTATAAGTGTTGCCTCTCTAAAACATGGAATTGAAACTGTTATCTGACCTTTTGGGTTCTGCTTATCATAGCAAACAGCCAATGATTTGCATGACATATGGAAAATGAATAGGAGAGGTTCTCAACAAAAAGTGACAACTTATATCAATAAACACAACAATTAAGATTCAGGATTAATATGCCTTCTGCATACCCGGGTCAATGACCTCTATGACCTAATAGCTTTTTACATACTAGAGAAAGGCAGAAGAGAAAAGCAATAAAAAAAGATTACTATAAAATTCAATTGGAATATTGGAAATTGAATATATCTGTACACTATACTATCACTTTATTTACTTTTTTTTTTTCCCCAGTATTCCAGCTTCACTACATCCACTGGGGATTTTGTGCTTGGCGCAATAGAATCAGATGTTACAACACAGGCTGGGGTGTCATCATTTCCAGTGCTTAATGTCAAAATTACATCTGCATGTGATTCTTATGTGCAAGAGTGCTGCATTTATTGATGAAGGCCGCTGAGGTCACCCTGGAGCTGCCACCAGTGTTGAGGTGGCAATAAATTCAGGCTTCCCCTGCATCAGTTCATCTGATCAGATTGTTGGGGCGTATTGCTACAAGTCAAAGAAGTGGCTTTAGAAGCAGTTTTTTATTTGCGCAAGAACTGTGGACATGATTGCGCACGCACAAGTGTGCCCTGCACTACTTTACTTTATATAGGTAAGCTGCTCTGTAGCCATGGGGGCGGCCATTCGAGTTGAAATAAGGCTAAATGGTGCAGGTTAAAAAGCAGATAAACTCTGTAGAATAAAATAGTTTTTAATGATTTTAAAAATGTCTATAGAGTCTAATGGCAGCAAAAAAAACCAAAAAAAGTTGTACAGTAAAAAAATGTTGAGCAGTAGCTTAAAAAAAAATGCTCATTGACTTTATAGCATTATGTGATTTTTTTCAGTTTCATTTTCCGGCGAATCGAAATGGGACAGTTTCACTCATACTCTACCTTTTTCTGGGTAGGGTGCTAAACAGTTACAGGTCCTATAATATATCTGAGAAACAAGGTTCACTGTAGCAAAAAAACAGAATTAGTGCTGTAAAAGTGCTTGAGGTACAGGTATGGGATCCCTTATCCGTAAACCTGTTATCCAGAAATCTCCGAATTACAGAAATCCTGTCTCCCATAGACTCCATATCAATCAAATAATTCAGAATTTTAAAACTGATTTCCTTTTTCTCTGTAAAAATAAAACAGTATGGTGTACTTGATCCCAACTAAGATATAAATAATCCTTATTGAATGCAAAACAATCCTATTGGGTTTAATTAATGTTTTATTGATTTTTAGTAGCTTTAAGGTACCCTTGGTCCCGAGCATTCTGGGTAAGGGGTCTTATACCTGTACAAACAAGGTAAGATTTTGGGCCTCAAGGCTTTATAAAGGCTTAATAAAGTTCCCAGTGAGGCATTGTCTAGTTTGTGTCTTCAAGTGGAGCCATTAAAGCACTTCTGAAGCATTAATTTTATTTTTGTGGTGTGCTACAGTGAACTTTGTTTCTCCCACAATAATTTTCAAAGGGAAATAAATGAAGTGTAAAATCATTGCCAATTTGCTAGACCCCCCAGTAATTCTGGTCACTTACCTGCCTAACAACTTGGCACTTCCCAGTGAGTTTACCATTCCCTCTCCATTACTTGGAATACATAGCAATGGATGCTCTGTAAATTAAAAGGCTTCCAAACAGTTACAGAAAATTTTTGCAAATCTCCAATTAGGTTGGTGTTCTACTTATATAAGAAGGTGATGATCCCCTCCCTTGGCAAAACAAATTGGGTTTTTACCTGCTTGGTGATAAAAGTGATGCTTGGGGCTGATATATCAAAGTCTGAATTTCGTATGTTTAAGAAAAAATCGTAGCAAATACAAAAATTTCGGATCGCATTGTGGTCGTACGAAAATATTGTGGTACGACCCAAAAGTTACCATCATAAAAGGCGCAGGAAAACTTTCTTACTTTGAACCTTCTGTACATGTTTTTGGAAGCCTCCTATAGATCTTAATGGCAGCTCCAACCTGGCCAAAGGAAAGTCACAATACCAAAGCTTGAATGAATCCAAAACCTTTTATACTTGTTGTGACAAATACGATTTTGGTGCACAGATTGTCGCAATGTTCGAAAAAGTTGCGGAAATTAACGAAAATTTCGTACAAAATATGCACAGTTGTAAAAGTCAGAAAAAATACAAATTTTTTTCCATTCAAACTAATTCATACTTTGATAAATGTGCCCCTTGATGTTATTAATAGGGAAGAAATAAAATATAGGAAGGCCAGTATTTTGCAGAAGAGGTAGCAACCCTAAAATTAAGACGACCGTTTCTTGTTTCATTCCTTGTTCCACAAGTATCAGTAGCTTCTTTAAACCTTTCTGTGCCATGGGTGCTGCCTGTAAAAAAAACAGTTCAGCAAATCATAACCCAGAACCGCAGAATCTACTGTTTGGCACAGTGGTGGTGCCATAGATTCTATTGTGTGCGGCATGTAAAGGGTTAAAACCAGTCTTTCAAGGTAACTCTTAACAGCTGCCTAATATTACACATGATCCTGTACTGTAAGGGAGTGTTCATGGCAAAATGTACTTTTTTTTGGCACTTAGCACAGTGGTTTTCAGCATTTTCATAGAGGTTTATTTTATCCATGTGTGAAGTAGTGACAAAAGCAAAAGTTGAAATGATCCAAAAATTATTATTTTCATGTATATTTGAAGTAGAAGAAACAAGCTTATTTTCTAAAATGGTACAGACCTCCTGTATAAGACTAGGATACAAAATACCCACTGACTGAGAAACTAGAATGTAGCACACTGACCAAAACTTATAGATACCTTCTGCATCTAACCAATAATTATGACTCCTGGTGTCTGATCATAGATAAGGGGTATTAGAGTTATAGTTCTGCAACTGCTGAATATCCAGCTTAAGCCACGATACCTTGTCTAAATCTGGGATAGGTGGAGATCTTTTTTTTTTCATTTAAACTTTGTGTCAAAATTGTGTAGAGTTGTTCTGCTTTAAATCCTATTTTACACATGTTATCCAGTTCCTTCTCTTCTAAATATACAAGTACAAACAGCTTTTACACATTTCTCTACCTAGAAAGTCGCCTGGGGCCTTCGCCAGATACTTTTAACATATGAAAATTGAGCTGCTTTGAACTTGTATGTTTTTGATAAGTGCTCAGAAAGCTTCCTACAGGATCACCTGTGGGCCTTTCTCTCAAATCCTCCTGCCTTTGATTGAATGCCAACTCCAAAATAATCCGGCACCAGAATCCTGTCTGTGTTCTAAGGGCAAATCTTGTCATTTTTTTAACCCCTTCGCTGCTTTAAGGCAAAATGTATAATTACGTTAATTTACTTTAAATTAAAATTTCTAAAAAAAAAAAAATTCTGAAATTAAAATGCAAAAATCTGTTTTAAAATAAGACTCTGCCACGTGTTTCATTTTAAAAGTGAAAACAATCACCCTGATGCTGCAATTAGTCTGTATGCCAATGTAAAGCACTTTGTGCCAAATGTGCCAGTGTAAAGCCTTGTAACAAGTACCTTTTAACTGGAAAAGGTCTCTGCTTAATAACCACTGGCATCCACAGTGCCCAACAACATGCCCCACTGATACTTACACAACAACTAAACAATCTGCTTTTGAATGCAGTCATATTTAAACCCCACTGTTTCTATAAAGGTAGCATGCTGCAAAATGAAAACTTAACACTTATAACATGCCTGTACCCAAAGTAATACAATAATGTAAAATAAACACTTGACTTTGACACTTGTTCTCTGAATACACATTTCATTTTCCACTGTGGCATGATAACATGTTCAGTATTTATAATAATCTGATAATGGGAAGTTTGAAACAACTACATTAGAAAGTATTGTAATAAATCTTAAAAATGTCTTTATGGGTTTAGCACTAAGCAGCTTTCAGATACTAAATGGATCTTACCACAAGCTGAAAAGGCATTCCACACTCCACACACATACCAGATGAGCAGACAAGGCTGTGGAAAATTGTTTTATTGTAAGTACAAAAGTAGCAATAATTGCCTGAGAGCAATATTCAGCCAGGTAAATTCAGAAAGATCTTTTCAAAGTCAATTAATTTTCGGCACTGGGGACATTTCCCCAAGGAACCCACCGAAAGTGCTGTGGTTTAGCTAAGACAGTTCAGCACTTTTAGATGAAATACAGTAAAGATTTTCTGCAGCTCACAGTAACCAACTAGAGGTCATTGCATAGCTTGTCTTATTTAGATGCTATGTATTATTTTACCATTGGAGACAATCCAAGAAACTATTTGTACTGTGGTTTTTTTGATGATATATATATATATAGTATGAAATCAGTAGACATAAAGTAATTTTTGTGTGTATATATTTGTTCAGTCTTTCTTTCTACCTCACTTTGCACTGATATTTTCCAGGCTTCAATTGTTTCAGGTTTATTTCAACACAGGTGATCCTGAGCCCCCTGGCAAAATTTGCACTGGGGCCCCTCTTCCCACTCCATGCTTTTAACTTTTAACTGGGCTTCTGTGGATTTTGGCTGTAGCAAAGCTTGACTCCCAGTGAACCCCAGGGCAGTGGCACCCCCCCACACACCCTTCCCTGGTAGTTATGCCACCGGACAGTGCCAGTTGAAACGTATTTATGAGAATCATATCTATCCATTCCGTGTGGGTTAGGTAGGGGTTGTGATGCTGATAAAGCCGATAGCCAGATAGTTATTTAAGCATTAACCAAGGGGGAAACAAAACTTTTTTGCAGAATCTATTATCATCAAACTGCTATTTGAAGCAGTTTCTGCCTTCTATCAGCTTTCTATCTCTCCTTCTCTGTTATATGCACTGCTGATAAACACTGCTGATTACCTGTGAACAGTCATTGTGGAAATTAAGGGGCTTTTATATAAATGTTCGGATATGAATTTTGCAGTGATTCTAAATGCTTTGTGCTAAAACTCGAATTAGGGCTACCTAAACTTGAATGTTTGATATAAGGTAACCATACACTGTTAGATCCGCTCGTTTGGCGAGGTCACCAAATGAGCAGATCCTTCCCCCTATATGCCCACCCTAGGGCCAAACCATAGAATTACAATTAGGAAAGCACCAAATCCACAATTTTCATGTTTGGCTGAACCCCGAATCCTGCGTAAAGCATTTGGCTGAATACCAAACCAAATCCTAATTTACATATGTAAATTAGGATACAAAGGGGTTAAAGGGCAGCATGGCGAAAAAATTGTAACTTCTGTATTTATGTGACAAAAAGTTACGTGATTTTAAGGATTCGGTTTGGCCATAAGCATGAAGTCGGCCGAGTCCTTCTAAAGAGGCAGAATCTTGGCCGAATCCCAAACCTGGATTCCGTGCATTACAATGATGTGAATAGGAGCCATCAATGAGCCGTTGCGGTCCTTTATATGACAGGAAAAATCAACCTGTTTTGTCCAGGTATTGGTCAGCTAGGCCCATTGGGAGGGCTCCATATATGGGAAGATAAGCTGCCAAATCTGTCTGAAGGACCCAATCAGCAGCTTAAATCTGCCCATGTATGGCCACCTTTATTAAGCACAAAAAACTCAAAAAGCTTGAATGAATAAGTTTGTATAAAAGTCAGTGGGAATTGCCCCATTGCAATTTTTTTTTTAATTTTTAACCCATTGACCCATTGAAAATGATGAGTATATGAACCCAGTGCTTCAAAGTTTTTTCTAGTTTTTTAGATTTGAATTTTTTTTAAAAATAAGCAAACATTTGAGTTTTTTTCGAGTTTAATCGAACTGAATAAAAACTAAAATTGACAAATTAGAATTTTGATAAATAAGCCTCCCCATCATGAAAGAGAGCTGGCTTTTGCTACATTGTTTTAAGAGTCAGAATCAACAGTGCAATACAAATAACTACACACATTAATATTTTTTAATTGATGTATTGGACAGCTGCTTACAGTTACACTGTATTTCATTAATATGGAGTTCACCTTAAGACTATTTCAAGTTGCTAGATATCAGGAATACATTATTTTCAAAACAAAATAGTCATAGTTATTGGCATATAATACACAAGAACCAGGGCCGGATTTCTCTTCTGGGCGCCCCGAGGCCGCCCCTGTTGGTGCCCCCCCCCCCGTGCGCATGCGCAAACGCTCGCCCCCCCCAGTGCGCTCTTTAAACTCCCATAGGGAGCAGTGGGGAGAGGTCCCGACTGCTCCGTATGGGAGCCAAACTTAAAAATTTTCTTGCGACGGGGCGGCATGCTGCCCCTAAGCTTCTGCCGCCCTAGGCCCGGGCCTTTGTGGCCTCTCCACAAATCCGGGCCTGACAAGAACCATCAGTCTCAGCTTTTCTATGGTCATGGAACTCCTTGGTGATTTATAATATCCTTATATTTAATAATAGGGGATGCATTATTCACTGTTAATTTTTCAAGATATTAATCTTTAGTATTTCTTTAACCCAAAACATTCCGCTAGGCCACTGATTAGTGCAGGGCTGTCCAACTGGAGGCCCGCGGGCTGTATGTTACCCTCCAAAGGATTTTTATGGTGCCTAGTCTGCTCAAAGGCTCCATAGACTTCACTGTATGACATAATCATTTTGATTTAATCTGGCCCTCAAACATGTTATATCAAGAATAATTGGCCCACTTCATGTGATAAGTTGGACAGCACTGTTTTAGAGCATCGCATTAACCTCAGACATGACAGTAAATCCTTTGTAGGAAATAGATTTAGACCATTACATTAACCTTAGACAGTGCAAGCTGTTTTATGGTAGAAAAAGTAATGAGCATTTCATTAACCCCAGACATGCCAGTAAAACCGCATTTCTTGGGAAAAGCTTGTCTGTATGGGCAGAGGGTTCCATTAGGTTAAAATGGCCATAGGTCGACCCTTCTCAGAGAGAATAAAAATTCCTTTTCTTACAGTAAAAGGGCAATGAAGTCCCTGGATCATAACTGAATTGATTATGGACTTTAATATCAATAGCCTTGTTTACTCACTTGCTAAAATGGTAACAAACTGTAATGTATCTGCCAAACATAATGCTTCATGGCGATAATTCCACAACATTACAACTCTAAGGGGCACATTTACAAAAGCACGAACGCTCGAGCGTTAATGCGACCGCTCCAGGCGTATTTTCGCCGTTTTTTTCGGGCGTTCACACGACTTTTTCGGACGTTTGCACGAAAAAATCTGAAAGGTTTTACCGCTGTTTACAATTGTTCGGTACGAAAATTTCGTGACTTTCGGATCGCCAATACGATATCGTGACTAATACATAGTTACATAGGGTTGAAAAAAGACCAGTGTCCATCAAGTTCAACCCATCCAAGTAAACCCAGCACACCCAACCCACACCTACCAATCTATACACTCACATACATACACTATAAATACAACCACTAGTACTAACTGTAGATATTAGTATCACAATAGCCTTGGATATTCTGATTGATCAAGAACTCATCCAGGCCCCTCTTAAAGGCATTAACAGAATCTGCCATTACCACATCACTAGGAAGGGCATTCCATAACCTCACTGCCCACGATTTTTTCGTAAGCATTTTCGTGATATTTGCGATCTTCCGAAATTTTCGTATCCAATACAATTTTTTCCCATTCGTGATTTGGATTTGTGGATTAGTAAATGTGCCCCTAAGTATAAATTAAAAAATGCCTTACCTTAAGATGGATGCAAAACAGAGCCCTGCAGCACATCACTTACAACCATAGTCCTTTGAGAGAATGTAATTTGCTCTAATAATTATTGTTTAAATTATATAATTAATCCCCAAGAATATGCCCTTGAATGTATTCATTTAGTCTTAGCTACACCTGTTTGAGTGAAGAGTTTAAGCACATTGACAGGATTAGTATGTTGAATATAAATGTTTATTACATCGAAGAATCTATTAAATGGCAGTTAAAGCCTCGTGATTGTGTCTTTTCGATTGTGAGCTCTATGGGGCAGGGATCTCCTTCTTGTTGCTTTGACACTAAACTCTTAATCTTTACTGTAACTGTATTTTGTATTAGTTGCATTTATTCGACTCCGTTTAGAAGAAGGGAGGTTCCGTTTAAATATTCGAAAAGGATTTTATACTGTGAGAGCTGTGAAGTTGTGGAATTCCCTCCCCGAATCAGTCGTGCTGGCTGATACATTATATAACTTTAAGAAGGGGCTGGATGGGTTCTTAGCAAGTGAGGGAATACAGGGTTATGGGAGATAGCTCTTAGTACAAGTGAGGGAATACAGGGTTATGGGAGATAGCTCTTAGTACAAGTGAGGGAATACAGGGGTATGGGAGATAGCTCTCAGTACAAGTGAGGGAATACAGGGGTATGGGAGATAGCTCTCAGTACAAGTGAGGGAATACAGGGTATGGGAGATAGCTCTCAGTACAAGTGAGGGAATAAAGGGTTATGGGAGATAGCTCTTAGTACAAGTTGATCCAGGGACTGGTCCGATTGCCATCTTGGAGTCAGGAAGGATTTTTTCCCCTCTACAGCAAATTAGAGAGGCTTCAGATGTTTTTTTTTGCCTTCCTCTGGATCAACTAGAAGTTAGGCAGGTTATATATAGGCATTATGGTTGAACGTGTTGTCAACATCTTTTTTCAACCTAACTTACTATGTTAAATTGTTCTGAGACCCACCCCATACCTTCTTGTAAATTTCATGCAAATTCCCTTAGTCTACCAGATGTCCATGTATCACATAGAGGATACATGTTAAAATACCTAAGAGGCTTTAGGTTTATTAAAGGAGAAGGAAAGGCTGATAAAGAGTTAATCTCAAGCTGCAGGCATACCTTCATTTCTCTCAATAGTGCCCTTAAGTCTCCCCATTTTCTCCCATTCAGATGATCAGAAGCCTCATAGGAAAAAAAAATCGCTGAGCTCTGTAAAGAAAGTTTCCATAATGCCTCGCTCCTGCACCAAGACCAGAGTACAAGCGCAGTTTGTAAGACTATGAGGAAACTTGCTGCTGATTGGCTCAGATCACACATTCCTAAGTGGGGGGGGTACTTCTTAGCATTCTTGAGGGAGGGGGGAGCAGGAGAGAGGAGAGAGCTGCGTGTCTCTGTCACAGGAGTTTCTGTAAGTGCTTATGGCTGTATTTACATTTACCTTTCTAAAGGTCACTTAGTTTTTACCTTTCCTTCTCCTTTAAAAGTATACTTCTACATTGTGGCCATGGATATAATTTCTCACTGAGAGCATTTTCTCTAGATCTCAGAAACATGGGGGCATGTAATTTAAAGTGGTAATGGCTACAACATTATTTAGATTCTAATAACTTGGTGATTTGGAAAATTATGGAGTATTACTTGCTCTACTAATTGACTACTCCCAACAAATAAGATAGACTGCTCAGCCCAGATCAATAGATGCCTGATGCATTAAGTATTGCTATTTTGGGTTTTATGCTATATCATACAAGCCAAGAGTGCTTCTAGCAGCACAGAGACAGTGGAGGCCCAATACTGAAGCACTAGGATCTATGTTCAAAGGTGAGGGATTTATTTATTTACAAAAATAAAAAAATTTGGTGAACTTTGTATAAAATACTCATGAAAAAAGCTTTAGCTCCTAGTTGTTGCTCTGTGCTGCAACCAAATACAATTGTAGAAATCCAAAAAATAGGAAAAAAGCTTCAGCAGGTTTACTGCAAAACATTTATTGTGGGTAGTGGTAACACGTGTGGGTGTTACCACTACTCACAATAATGTTTCGCAGTAAACCTGCTGAAGCTTTTTTCCTATTTTTTGGATTTCTACAATAGGATTTATTTATTTATGGCTGCACTACCTTTGGAGTTTTTACAGCACTTCTATAATACAGAAAAAATACAGCTAAATCCATTTAGCATAATTATTGCAGGCTTTAGCTATTATATTAGGAGAAAGTTCTCCTGGTATTTTTTTTACAACTTTTGTAGAAAAGGAATTTAAACAACTTTGATTGTGTTTTCGATGTGAATTATAATTTTTTCTATTTGTATGTATTACTTCTTATTGAGACAGATAAGCTTCTTCTTTTTCATTAAAACTATGGTCCCTTCTTCACACCTTAAGTCTGCTAAAAAAAAAACATTTAAACCCAAAAGGGTTATTTTGCCTGCAATAAGATTACTTATATCTTTTTTTTTTTTAACTAAAGATTTTTATTCGTTTTTCTTTACATGTAATGTACAACAAAGAAAACAATGGGGTTAAAGATTTGAGAGAGGTGATAGAGGTAGGTGGGGGAGGGGGGGGAAAGGGAGGGGGGGGTTCCGTGCCTGGTAATAATGTCTCTTTATTGCTGAGTTGGTTCTTGCTCTTCTTTTCTTTTTCCTTTTTTGGTTAGTGAGGGGAGGTTGTTGTGGGTACAGTCCGTTGTGTGTGGTTCCATGACTTTTGTTTATTTTGGTTGTTGGGTTAAATGATGCTCATGTGTGTTTTGGTCCAAGTTCACCAGATATGATGAGTGGTCTTATCTTTGTTTGTTGTTTTCTCAGAGTGTTGTGATGCTTGTTGCTCATAGGTGAGGTTGGAGTCCGTGAGGTAGATTAAGTCTTCTTTGGTTGGAATAGTGCTTAAGATTACTTATATCTTATTTGTGATCAAGTACAAGGTACAGTACAAGGTATTACCAAAGAAAAAGGAAATCATTTTTAAAAATTTTAATTATTTAATTAAAATGGAGACTATGGGAAGATGGTTCATCTGATCCCATATCTGTACCATAAAAGAACAAACAGGAGGGACAAACAGAAATAAATGAATAGAAATATTGTAATAAATAAATCTAAAGCTTATTAATGACTTCGGGGAGGGCATTGGCAAGAAGATATTTATGTTTACAGATGATATAAAACTAAGCAGCCCAATTAATTCCAGCAAGGATGTGGTACCTTGCATCGAGACCTGGGTGGGTAACGGACAAATGAGATTCAACTTGCCACTTACAATAACTGTAACGTTATGTACCCAGGATTTAAAAATATGCCGCTTATGATTAAGGGGCTTATTTCAGGTTTCCTGAGAAAAGTTCTACTTTTTTTTCATGTTTCATATTTTTCAAGATTTACAAATGTGTTTTTGGCAGTATACGATTGTTTCGTTTTTTCTCGAAAAATTTAAGATTTTTTTTAAAAACCACAAACGTTCGAGATTTATAGAACTTTGTGTGACTTTTTTTGACTGACAAAAAGTACGCCAGGTTTGAGCTGGTAAGAACCATTGAGTTCTATAGAGGCTTAGAATAGCAGAGGAATAGAATAGTCAGTGACAGCCTGTCCTTGGCACATATTCAAGGGGAAGTTAATTATTTTTTTCTATTTCACACACATGCAAGAGGAAGTTAATTGCATCATTGTTTTCTATTTCACCCAGTTTCAAGGGGAAGTTAATCCCATCATTGTTTTCTATTTCACCCTGTTTCAAGGGGAAATTAATCCCAACATTGTTTTCTATTTCGCCCTGTTTCAAGGGGAAATTAATCCCAACATTGTTTTCTATTTCACACATTTTCAAGGGAAAGTTAATCCCATCATTGTTTTCTATTTCACCCAGTTTCAAGGGGAAATTAAACACATTATTGTTTTCCAAGAATGAGCGCCAATGTTCCAAATGGAGCAATTCCTGTTTAGGAAAAATAAAGAGGATTTATGGAAATAAACTCCCATTTAAATTGTGATAGAAAGAATCATGATTTCACACAATAAACATTATATTTTAGTTTGATGCTACCAACATTCTTGTGAAATTTAAGAAATTCAAGAATTATTGTGTTTTATTAAAAAAAATACCAAGTAGAGTTTATACAAGTTTCAAGGCTAGATAAATTCTAGTTTTAGTAAAGTTTGGCAAAGCCTTGAGAAAGACCTTGAGGTAGTTATGGCTAATACATTTAGCAAACATTTGGGAACTGGAATGACCAGCACGGTATTGCTCTGTATTTAAAGGGTCATTCTTCAGATAAGCATATTTCACTAGGGGGTACCAAACCATGAAATAGATTACTAAGTTATCTTGCAGTCATCCATGCTTGGGCAATAATGTAAGCACAGTAGAGTAAAACATTCCTGTTTACTGCCTAACATTTTGGCAAATCCAAATGAATTGGGTCTGTTATCCAGACAGAAAGCTGTATAATAAGTCATTTTCAAATTCAACATGAGGCCTAAATTTTTTTAATTAAAACTTCCATATAACTTCTGTTATAAAGGTATTTAAAAATCTCAGCTGTCAATTCTATATTTCCTGCCCCACCTTTATGCCTCAGACATACAGTCAGGACAGGCAATTACTTTCACTTATCATTCTGCACTTTCTAGATGTTACTGCACTCATCTCATCCCCCCCCCCCCCCCCTCTGTCTATAATTGTGTATCATGGGCATCAGATCCAACATTCTGGCACATACAAAAGATTTTGGGATGATGCAAAGCTTGTCTTCAGCCCAGGGTAGCAGCGAGCGTTTCCTTCTGTGTTGGCGAGCTTGCGCATGCACATCAAATTGAAAAGCCGAACTTTAACAACAAAGTCGGCTTTTCACTCTAACGCACATGCGCCGGCCCAAGGATTTTGCCGGCAGAAAAACGCACAAGAAGGAATCGCACGCTCGTAACAGGGGCACCAGCCTGGGGTACAAGGTAAGCGATTAAAGTCACTTGGGGGTGCCTAACATTTTGATAACTGACAAAGCTGCTTATTTTATGTCTGAAGTATCAGCATAATTTTACCTTGTAGCCTAAATGAGTTACTTAACAAATAGTTTCAGAACAGGCTGCTTGTTATGATAAAGAGTGCCTCTTCGCAGTCATTGTGTTCACTATGACAGGCAGTGGGATTGTTTGTATAACTGTGGAATGGTGCTAAGTAGAAGATCACTGTATAAGGAGAGGGCAGGATCTTTATAGGATTCCCTGCAGTTAATAGGTATTCATTACATATGTTTGCTGCATTCAGAAGTATATTTTTTTCCTAACCCCACTTCTGTGAGCTCATTCACTTGAAAAAGTTAAAAAAGTTTAACAATACTTTATTATTACAGCATGTCCTTTGAGAATTATTTGAATTATGGGGGATGGGGTTCATAGGTGCTGATTGTGCACAGCGTGACTCATAGGGGCTGATTTACTAACCCACGAATCCGAATGGGAAAAATTCCGATTGGAAAACGAACATTTTGCGACTTTTTCTTAGTTTTTGTGATTTTTTCGTCACCGTTACAACTTTTCGTAAATTGTCGCGACTTTTTCGTAGCCTTTACGATTTGCTCGTATCTTGTCGCGACTTTTTTGTATTGAGCGCTCGTAAACTGCGGGCAAAACTTTCAGACTTAGCATGATTTTGGAAGCCTCCCATAGGACTCAATGGCACTCTGCAGCTCCAACCTGGCCCAAGAAAAGTCACGATACTGAAGCTTGAATGAATCCGAAACTTTCGTACTCGGCGCGAAGGCTACGAAAAAGTCGCGACAATTCGCGCAAGTCGTAGCGCTACGAAAAAGTCGCGACATTTTGCTAAACAGTCACAGCAGCTACGAAAAAGTCGCGACAATTTACGAAAAAATCGCAAAATACCGATCATTACGACAAAAACACATTCGGACGCCTTCGGACTGTTTGTGGATTAGTAAATCAGCCCCATAGTTTTTTAGGTGAGGCTCTGATTTCATCAGCTGCAAAATACTGCCACCATGCAGGAGAAATATAGGCAGAAAATAACTCATTTCTGGAGGACAAACTGGCTACAATAAGGCATTTACATACCCAAGAGACAGCAGACCATAAAGGTACACTTTAAATAGGGAGTTGGAATGCCAACTTTTTTAAAATTGTTTTTTACTGGCCGGTATCATAAGTATTGTGAGGTAAGGTATTGGGCAGTGACACAAAGGGGCGGGGTAATTATGAATGCTGATGGAGCAATGACTAGATGAAAGTGTGGATGCCAGATAATACAACAATATGCTGAGAAAAAAAGGTAAGATTCTGCTGGATGGGTGGGCCAGGGGCTCAACCTAATTTGCTGGCAACTACCTTGATGGTAAATTCGTAATACTGGCCCTTGCCTTAGCAGGTGTTTTACCTCTTTGTATTTTTATTTTGTTCATGTTTCACTTTGAACGATAATTAGGAGTTCTGTCTATAGCCTTGCCATGGTAGTTCTGTCTATAGCTTTGCCATGCACAAGAGCACACAATGTATGCACATTTCTTTGTTCTGGCCTTTATGGCAACAGAAATGTAATTCTGTTAAAATTCCAGACCACATAATGAACCGGCACTGTTTTATGTATTGTTTTTAATAAGATAAGTATGTTACTTTTACAGCTGGCTTGTATAGAAATTTGACTCTTATAAGCATGTTATCTAGTTCCATTCACAAGATTATGTGGGCAAAGCCGACAGTTCACTGAAGTTTTGAATTATAATTATTTCTAACTTGCTGCAGAATTACCTTTCTCACTTCTGCAATGCCGGTGGAACCTGCTGCAAGGTCAGACTGTGACTGTGATGAGACTTTACTCCAGCCTTCTGCTCATAAAAAGCCCATTACCTTAAGGTGACTACCACTATACTGTATACTGTAACAATATGAAAGTAACTGAGGCAGCATTTTGTTCATAAACACCAACTGCAGATCTCTCTTTTCAAGAACATTTTATTTTGCTTTCCACATAACAGACCAATCCATACAGATCTTTTTCAGTAATCATATATTGATTTTCCTGGAGTATAACTCCATTTGGAGCTTTTAATCTTGAGCTACAGAAGGCCATCAAGGTACAGTAGCTACCACCTACCCCAGGGGGAGTTTATGATTTATTATAAGAGCTAGTTTAGGGGTTGTGAAGAGCAAATTAACATTTCCACTGCAATGAAATATAGCAGTATTTTAAAATGCCAGGCATAGTGCATGTGAGTGTTGAAACCAGTGGTACTAAGATATGCAAATATATATAAACCAAATTCCCTATGAAAAACAAGGTGGGAGCAGTTACTTCCTCACCTGTTCTATTTATAACATAAATTTAGTTTTCTCTTTAAAAATGTACAAAACACAGATAAAAAGCATACATACTTAAAAAATATTAATATATATAGTTTGCCGGAAATGTATTTAGATTCTTAACCAAGCCAATTCATGAAATACTATGTCCTTTTTTTAAAATTATATTCTTTGTAAAATGTTTTTATTTTCAATACTGAACTGATTTTTTTTAACACATGTTTTATGTTAAAATAAAAGATCACCTTTTAGTAGGACAGTAATTAACAGAATTCCAAAATAACACTGGAAAGGCTTAAAAGCAAATAAGTGAATGTTCTAGAATGTCTGAGTTAAAGCCCTTTTTCCAGTTCACTTGGATATCTGTGACATTATGTAAAAAGGAACCCAAGCTTCAATAATAGACAGAGGTAACACTTATGACCTTCATATCAATCTGCAGTTGGTGGAGTTGTGCCAACCATTATTCTATCATTGGTAATTATGAGTACTATTGGGTATATTTGAACCCATACATCTATAACAACTGATTACAGTTGTAATCCATGTATTTCCAAGTCATCTAATGAGTAGTCTTTTCACTCATGCTGTTATTTTGAAAACTGCCCACTCATCAAAAACTTTAAAGCTTAAAAAAAAAAAATACTTTACCGCTTTTGGAAAAAAGACTAGTTTGCCATCTTTCTTACCCCATTTTTAATTACACTTGACACCATAGAGAAACATCTCATATAAATCTGTAATGTGCTCTGATGAGAAACTACACGGTTGGAAGACCATGTAATTTCTCCCCAATTAATTAAAGTTCACTGAGTGTTTTCAGCAGCCAGATGCCACTGTCTGGCTGCAATAACACTGCTGTCAAAGGTAAAAAATTAAGATCCCAGCCACAAGAAAGCAGTTAAATAAAGAAACCAGATGCCAGGATATTTCTGATGCTACACCATGCGCTGAGGCTTTGGAGTGCTAGTGTTTAACATGATGTTCTATTACAGTATGTTGCATTTTAGTTACTGACCACCCCCAACAAAAGCAGATTAGTGTAATAACATGTTTCAGAGATATCCAGCCTAAAACTCACGGGATGTAAGCGAGCATCGTTTGGTTAGAGATTCTGCCTGATTATCATTCTAAATGAAATAATTAGTACTGCCACTTATTAGCATGTAGTGTACCACATTTTATATAGCTGTAAACAGATTGCTTATTGGTCCTACTCACAGCTCACAAAACTGGTGCTGTTTAAATCAGAAGATGAAGGGACCGCCCATTTTATTATAGTGAGATTTGTTGTTCATGGGTATTACAATTTTTTCTGCAATTTTTCACCAAATTATTCAAACATAATTACAGAGTCATACATGCAGTGGTCAAGAGCATGTGTTAAAAGAAAGAAAACTTTATTTAGACAAAATAAATGTAACCAAAAACAGTGGCTTAAAACAACTGCATAAGAGTTAACACAGGTAAGTCGCAAAAATACAGTTGCTGTCCATTTACTCAGTTCATCCTTTTGGGGCTTTAATAGTTTTCTTTATACAGAGAGAGATATCTGTGTAAACAGTTAGCCTACATATCAGCTCTGTCGAGGTACGGCTCTAACAAAATGCAGATCTACAGAGCCAGGGTCTTAATCCTAACAACAAGGTCCTACCCTCCACACCTTCTATGCTGAAAATGACATTTTTTTTTAAAGTGACAATAATAGAAGCTGCACACACTAGTGATGCAGGTACTTAAATCACCTACTCAGCCATAAATCATCTCAATGGTTGAGGGAGTGTCCATTTCCTTTCTTTCAAGTGGGTTAAGCTCCTGCACCACTAATATCTGTTGCGCTCATGTTATTGTTGTTTTGTAGTTGAGAAATGGCCATGTGTGCAGGGAGCTGCACCATGAGAATTTGTGATATATACAAGAAGTGATGGGTAGTGGCTTTTTCTCTTTGTTAAATGGTAACTTTCATAAGAATATGCTTCATCGCATGCAAAATGGAAACTTTGCAAATATAATCAGCTGAAAATCCTGTACCATTTCTGAAATAATGGTACACTTTAGTGTCCCTCTTTAGCATATGTCTTCCTGCATGCAGCTTTTTGTTAGATTTGGTTATTTTAAAAGACAACCAGCTCTAATATATTGTCTAGGCAAAGGGAGCACACACCATTTATGTATTTGACCTAACTGTTCATCAAAATCTGAGAACTCCTGCATTTAGAGAGACAGAATGCTGAGAGTGAAGATTAAAGTTACTATTTTAGAAATGGGACAGAATTTTAATTGATAGCATTGAGTAAATAAGTTCTTTTCCATTTCAAGGATGTTTATATTAAATTAACATTTTCGCAAGAATTCCTATCAATAAAATCATCTTCCCCAGCCCAATACCAAATTTAAAAAAATAAAGAATAAAAAGTAAAAATATTCTTAATATAAGAGCTAGATAATATTGGACTTTGTGGTAGACAGATTTCTATGTTAAAATCCTCTTGACTTACACTTGACCATATCATCTTTGTGGGAGCTTTGGCTTTGGAAGTTTGGGAATGCAGTTCACTTTAGCAATTGTGTTCAAGCAATTGGGCGCACTCCTCAATATTCCTCTGTATGTAAAAAAAAATACTTTAGTAGGTTTACCACATACTGGCTGACCCTTTCTAGAGTTGCAATATCTGATAAATGTGTTAAGTTTTCATCCATATGCATAACCTTGTATTTACTAATTAATGTTGAACATTATTTGCCAGTTGGTTCCCTAGTTCTCCAGTTCCAAGTCTCTCTGAAAATTGAAATATTCTGAATAAACTCTATTTTATTGTATAATTCAGTATCTTTAGCAAACAAGTACCAACCTCAAGGTAATTTATAAACAAGTGAAAAAGCAATTAAACAAGGACAGACTTCTGAGGCACTCTTAATAACAACACAG
This sequence comes from Xenopus tropicalis, assembly GCF_000004195.4. Taxonomy (NCBI): domain Eukaryota; kingdom Metazoa; phylum Chordata; class Amphibia; order Anura; family Pipidae; genus Xenopus; species Xenopus tropicalis. The sequence goes on from NC_030680.2 coordinate 41,751,521, forward strand.
GTCAAATTAGAAAATGTTCCATTTATCAACATTTCTCCATCTCTCATCTAGCTTTCTGCACAAGTACAAAAATATGTTGAGGCCACTACTTTAATTTAATTAGTAACCTTTTGTGCTATAGTGTATCAAACATTTTAGTAAAATCTTAGTAATTCATGTCCACAGCAACCCCAAGGTCTAGGTTTCTGTTCACCTCCTCATAAAAGACAATTAGATTTGTCTGGCAAGATCTATTGTGCACAAAACCAAGCTGGCACATACATACAGTTCTGTCATTTAAATTGTATTCCAGTGTCTTTATATCCCTCTCCACACAGATGTCAAACTAGCAGACTTACAGTATAAAGGATTGTTTTTGATTTCTGAGGTAGAGTTCAACATGCAAAACATAGGTAAAATGCACTGCCTACTGCCATTCCAGAACTGATGCTGGTCTTTACGTTCCATTTCAGAGCACACAGGCCATTTGGCTGCCCCTATTAATCTATATTTATTGCCTGTCTCTGGCAGGGTATATTCATAAGGGGGGAAGGGGTAGGCACATAGGTGCTCACCCCCTCCAACACCCACCTTCCCACCTTTCCCCTAACTTGCACGTCATTTAGATGCCATTGTTTAGATTTAAAAATTTAAGATAGTATTGGACTTTTGTCTTCCTTATTTTCAATAGGGGCCAGTTATCGCTAAGCCACCATTTCATTTCACATGGTATAACTCAACCGTTAAGTGGTTTCAACCTCGGGTAGTGAACATATTTTCCAGCTTAGACAACCAATCTGCCTTAGTCAGGAATTGTATTATCATGTTCCACGAGTTTAAAGAGTGCCCTTCAGGCTTTACTGTTAATGATTATGTCATTAATATATTCTGCTGTTTAGGTACAAGAGTCTCTGGAGCGGTTACTGATTTGTTATATTATGCTGTTCAGTGTACACTGCACCATAGTCAATCATGATGGGGTAGCTAAAGTCATTTTTGAATGAAGATGTTGATCCATTGTTAGCACATAGAAAACATCATGGATATGGGCTTCTATTTAAGGTCTGCTCAAAACAACATGTTTTCCAAAAAATGGGGTTGGTTTCAATTTCTACTAAACATCTTAATCGCCTAGTCAAAGCATTTTGTTAACCTGCTATTGCATCAAAGCGTGACAATCTTAACAATAGTCCAATCTCATGTTCAACAATAAGGGAAGTAAAACCAAAAACTGAGAGAATTTCATGTACAGTTAAATAAAATGCACTTACACAGTTCTTTTAAAATTGTGCATTTGCACGAGAGGCTTTAATATTACTTACACAAATAAAGTCAATAAATGCCTTGGTGGCAGTGAAGACAACATTCTGTGGAGCATTACAGACAAGTTAATTAACATTGGTTTTAGTACTGAGCTAGTGATCAGTAAAGGTCAAATGTCATCCATCACTCCTTTAACATCAATAGGATAAAAAGTAGAATTTCTAAAAGTAGAATTTGTTGTAGCCATGAAATATGCAGTTGCTGGAAAAAACTGCTGTAATATATAATTGTCTATAATTATTTTTTCACATTTCAGTGTTACCAGCTCTTTAGCCCTCACTAGCCCTTTAGACTTATTTTTCTGGTAGTTCTGAAACAAATTAGTTTTAGTAATTGTTCAGGCAACCTGTAAAGGCAGCAGTGTATTTTTGCCCCAGTTATATATATATATATATATATATATATATATATATATATATATATATATATATATACATACATACATTCACCTACATACATTCATAACATTACTGGTCTATTGACTGAACATTTCAAACTTAACTTGTGCAAAAATATACTGCTGCCAAATATCTTATTTTATATGAGAGAGGTCTTCATTGTAAACTTCTGTACAGAATCGTGAATGCTATTTGATATTATTTTCCTTTACCGTGTAAGGCCTGTGTGTGTATTTTCTGTCAGCTGAAAAATGCAGATTTGACCCAAAACGTTCAGCTAATTAAAGTAAATGACAGGCTGGATTGCCAGAGTCCGGTGCTTCTCTGCTGACTGCCCTATGTACCATTGGCTCGAGAACTAAAACCTGTTTTTCTACTCAGCTTATCTGTTATATTTTCACCATATATCTATATAGCAATGGTTCTTTGTTATTTCTTGCACTAAACAAAGCTAAAAATTACATTGAAAGCTTTTTGTCTCACTTTTTTTTTTATTTCCCAGATGAGGAAGTTACAAGAAACTTGGGGATAATTAGAAGTTACTTAATCAAATTTCTAGTCCCCAGATAAATCCTTTGTTTATTGAACACTGCCTGAAAGACTGCAGCAGTAAAAAGGGTTTGGTTATATAGAGTTCATTATTTCTAGTTAAACAAATTACCCTGAGTAATAGGGGATGGAGAGGGGAGGTAAAAACAAAACCATTTTCCGATGATGTTTTATAATAGAAAAAAAATAGGTTAATGTGGATTTTTTTAAGTAGAAGAAAAGAATTGGAATGCATTTTCAAAGCAAGTCCTATGTATTAACCTATACACAAAGCTACATATAGAGTAGACATACTGTATGCTGCTCCTTTAACATTGTTGTTTGTTAGAGCTGATATTAGAGGTGTTGATCATGAGCACTCTGTCTAGGGAATGTATCAAGCCTTTTCTGTGTGTTACTGTTGTTGCCTGCTGTGGCTCTCCTATTTATCACAGAACCTGTGGTTATGGGACTTTTTTCTAGCCAGGAAATATTTTGTGTTTTTTCCTGTTGGTACTGAGCTTTTTCCTGGCCTGTTCACTTGAAAAAAGATTTTAAAGCTCTAGCACAAAATCTATCATTGAACTTGACTTGCACCAGTAGTGGTGGTGTCTAGTTGATGTTAAAGTTGACTGTGGATATCACTTTGCAAAAGATTGGCATAAGTATCTCTGAGAACATGTTTGGTCAATGTTTGCCCCAGATACCACAGGCTTACATGAGAGAGCAGGTAGCCTATGTATCACAGGTAACCTGTGTGTACAGACTCTACTATACTGGGCTCCTTTTAATACACTTGCTTACAGATGAGATGGAGATTCACTACAATATTCTAGCTTATGGACATTCAGAGGACTATGTTTAATACAACTATTAATGACATTGTACCCTTGTAAAACATTTTGATCACGAATAATAGATAGGTAAAGTATACCTTGGGGTGTGTCTTGCTTCCTGAAACAGTGGTTAAACTTAAGTATCAGTGGGTATGATTTAGATTTAACAAAAGGCCTATTAGGCTCAAACTAAGTTGTGGTAAATAAATTGCAGTGAATTTGCAGGTAGTTTTGCGTTATAGCCTTTCTTGTTCCTTTTAACGGTTTTCCATATTGGAATGGCACCTGTGGTGGAGGTGTGATACAAGTACAGGCTTACAGTCATCTCTTTGGTGTTTGGTCAAACTTTTTTTAGCCTAGATATCTGCTCTCATAACCTGATTTAGCAATTAGCAAATTGTCTGTCTACATGCACAGTATCTCTGCATTTATTTGAAATGGATAGGTTAATAGGATAATAAAAACAATGTATACTCTCTGGTACAAGAACACTACAATGAGCATTATGAAGCAACATACATATAGACCTCCCCCTTATAATTGCATTTGTTGCCTATAAGTGCTATCTTTTTAGGCTACTTAAAACATTTCATTCAAAACACCCAAAATGCCTTGTGTGGCATTACCATATGTACTAGTAGTAGTTTACTTGGAAGAATTGAACTTGATGGACTCTATATGTAATTATGTAGTAGTGTGTAGAAGAACTGCATTAGCACTCTGTTATACGGTGTGTAATGGCCTAGGTAAATAGAGGCTTAATTATTATGATGGCATGATAATTAATTTACAGTCTCTTGTTCAGTCTCCTCTCTATTAAAAAGCAACATTGAGAAAGAAAGTACAGATACCCTATGCAATGAAAGATCTGTAGCCTGTACGTTCTCATAAACCTACAGGAAAAAAGTGGTGGCAGGTCTGGTATGTCTTTTAACATAATTTTTTTATTATACTTATTTGAAAATGTGAAAAATTCACAGAAGCTCAATAGTTTTTATAATTTGATCCTTATATTCAGATCCTGAGTGGTATCATTGAGCAGAGATTACGTATCTTTTTGTACTACAAGAAAGACATTTATTAACTCGTTTAGAACCAGACACCCTAATGCATCACTGCCCTTGAAATGTGTTATATAAATGCCATCAATAATCCTCCCCAATTCCTGTTCTTTGTTCTATGGACACTTTTTGGCATTCTGTTATTTGTTGTAATTATCCCATTTCCCAACTGATAGACGTGATTAAGTCTATTTAGGGCCGTGTAATGGGTTTTCTGGCTGGCTGAGTACAGGCTAATAAGAACTCCCTCCGTGTCTTTGCTGACAGCTGCCACGAATACTGGCTCACAGCTTCCACCACATAGTTTTCAGGCTAGACTTTCAGCAATACATTCTTTCTCTCTCTGGGCTAAACACCATGTGCTTACTCAGAATATTATATAAAAGAAATATGGTAAGGCTTTAAATTCATAAGGACATAATATATTGTATTTAGTCATTTATATAAAGCTCCAAATCACATGGTCAGCATGAGGGGTGCATTGCTTACTATTGGATCGCCATTAGTGAATCTGCCCCTGAGTGTTTAGGAAAAGCAGGAGGGCTATACAGCTGGGTCCACTATATAAACTTCAGCATAATTTAGTTAAAGTTCCATTCTTTCACTATTTTCATTAAATGTGGTATAAACGATGTGGCATAGAGGGCTGCGATGAAATCTGTGCTCTCCATGTCGGGTTTACCCCTATATATAATAAAATACACTATGGGGTTATTTATCAATGCATGTTTTTTTTTTCTTTTTTCATGATTCACATGTTTTTGTGGTAATAACCATGAATTTGATCTTTAGCCATTTCGACGCATAGTAAATTGCAAGTCTGGGACTTTTAGCACTGTAAAATCTGAATCGGGAAAGAAAAATCAGAAAGCTAGTAAATGGCCCCCTTAGTCTCTTGTTACATAATTACATTTTTCTTTGCAACCCTGACATAGCTTTGAAGGATAACAAATAAAATGTTTAATGCTGCTTTAAACATTTTTCATACCCAAATTTAAAGGGCGGTGCTAAGGAGCAGGGTTGTCAGATCATCCCTTTAAACCAGACAGCAATGTCAAACATTAGTTTGTGGTTTTCCAAACCTTAAGACATTCAAAAGTTATTGTAGCATTCCTTTAATCAATAATAACAAGTGCAGCAACAAAAAGAAAAAAATATATACTTATGGAGCTTCTAAAGATAGGAATAGAATTTCTGCTGGTGAAAGGATATTTCAGTTTAGCCCTGCTTTATTCCTTTATTCCTGCTCCTTATTCCTGAGTACCAGATTTAATAAAAAGTTGGGGAATTTAGACTGCGGCCTGATAAATAAAATATCTTTTACACACACCTGTGTTTTGAAACTGCATATTACAAAGCCAAAAAGACTGTAGATTGCGCCGATTATTTTTTGATTGTGATATAAAAAAGTATATATATACATTTTGCCTTTACAGTTTTTGTCCTGATAACCACATTATATGTATATCTAGATATATATGTCTACTGCAAAGCCATAATAAACAGCAGGTTTTAGATATTGTGAAAACAAAACAGTGATTAAGAAAAAAACTATTGCAATTTTAATTCTTTCCCCACAAATTGCGGAAAAATTCAAACTTAAATGTTAAAGGAAAAGTAACCCTAAATATTTTCAAGTAAAAAATCTATTCTACCCTGCTCCAATAATTGCCCTATCCTGCACAAAGTTTATTATTTTGAAAGCTTTATTAGAAAACACCTTCGACAACTTTGCTTTCCATCATTTCAAATACAGCGATACAGCGATATTCCCTCTGCACAATCCACAATGTGACGATCAACATCTCCTCCTAGCCTTCCTTCTATACAGGAAAACAATTGACTTCTGGTTTTGGAGTTGGGCAAGGAGGAGATGTTGATCGTCACATAGTGGATTCTGCCCTGCATCGCCGTATCGCCATATTTGAAATGACCGGAAGCAACGTTTTCTAAGGTATTTTCTAATAAAGCAGAAAAAATAATTAACTGTGTGCAGGATAGGGCAATTATTGGAGAGGGTAGAATAGATTTTTTACTTTAATTTAGTGTTACTTTTCCTTTAATAAATCATCCCCCTAATGTGCCTTTGTAGTGCTCATCAGATGCCTCTAGGAGCAGTACAGTAATGCTGGCATAGCTTTGTTTTTGATTCTCAATTTAGGTCTTTGCTCCTGGTATACTTGGAACATTTGCATAGCAATTGGATTTGCACTGAACTTATATATAATGTGTGCGCTGTGATTGGTCGCATCTCCTGTTAAGTTTAGAATGTCCTACAGAATCTCATTGGCACATAAACCGTGTGTATATATGCATTTTTTCCTTTTAATTAAGCATTAAAAAAAGGAGAACTAAACCCTAATAATGAATATGTTTATATTTTTTATACTGAACTTAATGCACAAGACTAAACGTTCAGTGTCCTTATAACAGTAATGATTCGGGCCTTCAGTGTTGTCACAGGAGCTTCCCATCTTCGGTATTCTTCTTCAGTATCAGACTTCCTCTCTCAGTAAAAATCCTTCATTCCCTGGCAGAGTCTGTGCAGCTCTCTCCCTCTCCCTTCTCCTGCTCCCCCTCGCATAAGAATACAGAAGAATTCACCCCCTCTCCCATCAGAATGCGTGATCCATGCTACCAGCCTCTAGAGCTGCAACATGGAAGCTACAGGGAGACCAAGCTAAAATGGCAGCTGCTATCTTAAAGGACAAGGAAAGTCAAAATCTATTAAGCACACTTTTAAATAGTACTACTATTGCTGTGTAAAAATGCTATATATCTGGCTTGCCTAATGAAAGATTAACAGAGATACTATTACTACAAACTACATACTTGTTTCAGTGAACGGCGCCGCCATCTTTAAAAAGGGATGCCCATACCCTTTCCCTCATCGTCTCTACTGCGCATGTGTCCCCAACATCCTGCGACTTTGACCAGCTCAAAAACCAACTGCCCCCCCCTACTCCCCGCACCTGCCGGCACCCACCCACCCAGTGTGCAGAGCCACCAGCACCCCCCCCCCCGTCCAAACCGTTTGCACTGCCCGCTCCCCCCTCCCCCCACCAGCACCCCCCGCTTCCTGGTAAAAATACAAATGTGCTGCCATATCTTAGGCTGACAAGATTAAATTTAGACAACAGTTTGCACTGCCCGCTTCCCCCTCCCCCCACCAGCACTCGCCTGTCCTGCTGCTTCCACTTGAAATGGCCTGGATCGCCACTGAACATGCCATTTATATAGGGCGTCGCCATGGCAACCAGACGCTTGCCGGTCTATCTCGGAAGGGAAGCGCGCCTGCTTGTGCTGCTGAAGAGGGACATGTGCGCATGCGCTGCCAACAGTCCTGGTCACCAAGTGCAGGAGCGAGGCATTATGGGAATCCTCTTTACCCAGCTCAGCGTTTTTCTTTCTTGTTTGGCTTCTGATCATCTGAGCAATCGCAATTTGGGGAGACTTAAGGGCACTATTGAGACAACTGAAGGTAAGCCTGCAGTTTGAGATGAACTCTTTGGTAGCCTTTTCTTCTCCTTTAAACAAACGGAGGGAGTTTCTAGGGGTTTTTTACTTATGTATGGTAAAGCTTTCTGCAGAATAAATATAGCGTTCTAGATTGCACTATATAAAATATAAAAGAAGTGTACTTTGCCAGTAAATTTGTTAGTCCATCCACCCCAGGGCACTTCCAATCCATCCCAGTCTCCCCTTCTAACAGACTTACTCATCAATTACCCTTCTGATTTGACCATCAACATCACAACTCCAGCCCTTTATGCCACAGCCTCACCCTTTAATATCATGACTCCACCCCCTTTCATCACAGCCCTGCCCTTTCGCTAACCCCTCCCAGGCAGTATTATATGTGGAAACAGGTGGCAACTCTACTTATATTTTTCCTGCAGAATAACAAAAATATGCAAAGGGTCAAAGGGTGTTGTGGGAACATAAAAATGTGAGTAAAGTATAAATTGTAGTGTGGCTGATCTAGCTGGACAGTTATACTATAAACAAAAGAGAGGATTGACCAATGCCCATTCCATGTTCCTCTGCTTTTATAGTAATTGAGTACCTGTGCAAATGCAAGCATTTTTAAAAACTGGGGATTTTGTGATAATACCATTTTTTTTAAACTTAGATCATAGATCATCCCACCTGTAGTTTGCAGAGTTTGTCTTTGCTATGTATAGTAACTGCAACAACAGTTTAGAAAAAAATAATGTCTATCCTATATTCCACACAAGATGACAGAAAAGCAATAGCTGCCTAAGGCCACACAGACTGCATGGCAAGCAGCACTTGGCCTATCGTGAGTAAAATATAATATAACTATATGTTATAACAATTATTAAAAATGTGAAATGCTTCATGCACTTTGTGCTGCTGACAGTTTATTTTGTTAAATATCCTTTTAGGGTTTAAAAGGATTCATACAAAAATGGCCCAAGCTTAGGGAATAGAGATGTTGGATGAGCCTAATGACCCAGATCTGCCAGCATGTGCATGGTTCCTTTGGCAAAGATTGTCTGACTCTCAGTTCCATTGGACCCATCCCCAAAGTTTATGTTTTGCATACAGCATGTCTTGGCTGCTTTTGAGATAATTAGTTTTGATGTCAGAAATATCCTTGTCACCTGCAATGTTTTTGTCCTCGGCTGTGCTAGTAAAACCAGCTCTTTATTCATTGTCAGCCAGCCTGGCAGCTATGTTGACAGTTATAAAGTTAATTACATGTGCTAACGAGCATTAGGGATTGGAAGGACATGGCATTTTGAACATTTAAAAGGATAATTAGGCTATTTTCTTTGTTTATTTGTTTGTTTTTGTGTGCTGGCCCACTGCACACATAAGCATAGCACTTGTATATTCAGTGTTCCTGATATCCAGCTTAGGTGTCAAGCAAGATCCTTTGTTGTCATTGTATCACACGATTGAGCCAATGCAAACAATACGTACACATTTTTACCCCTGCAGGCTATTGTTTAACATACAAAATATACACATTTCTGGTAACAATTTTCCTGAAAAACTGTTATTAAAAAAATATATATTTTATTTGTATACATAAAAATTACAATAAAATACAATAAAAATACAAAAAATACCTATATTATATACTGTATATATTTTTTGTAGTAGTAGTATGTGTGTAAGTGGACTACTGAACATAAAATGTGTATGTTGTGTCTAAAAGTCTCACTAATATCCATTGGCAGAGCTATTTAACAGTTGCTAGAAGCAAAATCTGACTCTGTCAAACTGTGTTTAGAAGAAATAATTTCATTGGTTTGGTTAATTTAATTTGCAAATGTTAAAAATGCATACCTCCTGCTATACCTGCACCTAGATAAATTGTTTCTCAAACTTACTTAAATAAGTGGGCTTTTGGCAGAGAGCCCAGAAACTTTAACAAGCTACACCTGCATTATGATATAATTGTATAAGCTACACAGGTCTCTTGGGGGAACTGAGACTTGCAACTTAAAGGGCAATTTCACCTGCATTAGCAAAACTGTACATGCAACGTACAACACATAAAATGATGTGGTTGCAAAATGGGCGTGGTCAAAATAATTTCGCTGCACTATGTGCGCCACTTTTTTTTGTCCCTCTTTCCATTTTTCAAATGTATGAGGTAAATGTGTGAGGTATGAAAATGCACAAACCAAAGTCCAAGCATTTAATGCAAAACTACATGGAACTACATGCTATGCAGCAAGATATTATTATTATTATTATTAACATTTATTTATAAAGTGCCAACATATTTGCAGTGCTGTACAATGAGTGGGTTTATGCACTGGACATACAGAGTAACATATAAAGCAATCAGTAAGTGATAAAAGAGGTGAAGAGAGCCCTACCCAAAAGAGCTTACAATCTCAAGGTAGCTTTTAGGCCCTGTTGTATGGCATAGACAGTCATTATTTGTTGGGTCTGTGTATTGGGTCTGATTTCAGTATAGCCCAGCAGAAGCCTTTTTTCACAAGCCTATCATACCAAGTATTTAAATTTCCACCCATTATGTAGGGCTTAAGTCTAACAATCTGAAAGTATTTACATTTAGCATTATAACAGTTCGCTGCGTGAATGAAACATCAAAAGGCTCCAGTTGCAGTACTTTGCATCTCCTCTGTTGTTAAGGATTACAGACATCTGCACATGTACGCAGCCAATGTGGCAAGGAATGAAAAATAACACTTTTGTGTCAGACCTTTGGTTGCACAGCAGCACAATGCACTGTAAGTCATTCTAGTGCAGAAACAAGAGTTAAACAACAGCTTGCGGACCATGATTTTTTAAAATCTCGCCAAGAGATAAATTTAATGCTTTTTAAATTAACAACCAGTCCCTATCACTTTGCACAGATGCCCATAGACATAAGTAAGGTTCTTCAGCAGAGGTAAATATCCCTAAGAGCTACTTGTGTTCAGTGTCCCATGTATTAATCTGTATATAGAGCAGTGGAATGCAGAGATATTATACATCAATATTCCACTTGAGTTTGTAAAAAGTACATTATCCACTGATTTAGCGTAAAAATATTTGCCGAATAGCATTTAAATATGATCATTTTACTACTAGGAACTTGATTATAGTAAATGTATTTATTTTGTCACTCCCTATTAGCCTATGGATAATATATTCACATTTTTGTTTAGAAAATGTTTAAAAAAATATTAGGGAAATCTACAAAACAGTAGACATGTATTTTTCTTAAAGGGGCAGCATACCCACCTTTTTTATCATTAGTTCAGTAAATGATGTTTTTGCTGAACATACTTTTGCCTTTTGTTAATATCTATCAGTTTTGTTATCTTGTACCAAACAGGGAACACCTGAAATTACACATTATACTTATGGTTCATACCAGCACAATTAAAGGAGAAAGAAAGGCTGATTGTTGTGTTCACACTGATAAAGAGTTAATCTCGAGCTGCAGGCACACCTTTAGTTCTCTAAATAGTGCCCTTAAGTCTCCCCATATTTCGCCTGTTCAGATGTTTAGAAGCCTCATAGGAAAAAGAAACCCTGAGCTCTGTAAAAAAAAATTCCCATAATGCCATGCTCCTGCACCAAGACCCCTGTACATGCGCAGTTTGTAAGACTATGAGGAAGCTTCCTGCTGATTGGCTCAGATCACACATTCCTAAGGGGGGGAGGGGGGAGCAGGTGAGGGGAGAGAAGAGAGAGCTGGCACAGGAAAAAAAGGTTACAGGAAATCCTGTTTCTTTTTATAGAGGACTCAGTGCAGCGTTTCTGTGAGTGCTTATGGCTGACCTTTCTGATAAAGCTTACTTAGTTTTTTTTTCCTTCTCCTTTAAAACAAATATCCACTCCACTGTGAAATACTCTGTATAAAAAAAAACACTCCTTCACACAGTTGCAGCATTTATTAGGGTTTGTTACAAGGAGCAGCTTATAAGGTATAGGATCCTTTAGTCAGAAACCCATTATCCAGAAAGCCCTAAATTACAGATGACTTTGCAGGTGACTATTTGTTTTAATTGTGCTTTATTTATTGTACTAATGCTGAAAAAGAGGGGTATACTGCCCCCCTTTTAATATCAAATTGCATGTCCATCTGCATCCCTTACTGTTCTATAAACTTAGCAGCACTGTTCGCTATACTTTTGGAATGAATAAAATAGAAAATTCATGGATCCTAAAACTGTCTTTTAACACCAGTTCTTAGAATTAAAAAAATAAATATTTGATAATGTTTCCTGCTTCTGCGATGCTGCAATTCGAATATAGTGATCTGCAAATTTTCCTTGAAATTTTCCTTGAATGGTCCATGAATTGGTGTAATGTATCATGTTATGCTGCCTATTTTTTAAAGTGGTAGTTCTTATGAGGTTCGAGCTGCTCGAGAAAGGTGCTTAAGTAGTTAGAATATGTTTAATGGTATTATATAAAGCTTATACATTTTATACAATCCTTTGCCGCAATTGTTTATCATTTGCATCAGTTAGTACCTGCCCCAGGGTTCCCTATTGCATTCATGCAACATACAGTAGGGTCAATTTCATTAGCCACCAATTAACCTGCAACAAAGTTTATTCGCTGCTAAGCGAATTATCCTACACCTCCTTAAATTTTAGTTTAAAAATACATGACATTTAGGCCATGCTCTGACCACGCCCAGTTACAGTTTTTAAAATTAACTTCAAAATTAAAAACTGATGGGTATTTATTAAAACTGTGTTTGTGATGCAGTCTGTGTGTGAGCACAGAAGAAAAGGTCATGGCATGGTTGATTTATTTTAAAATATGCATGCTGCTTTAAACTTGTCATAAATTACCTTAACACTCATATTAAATAGTGATTGATTGTTTAGGACCAGTTTACTAGTTGAGCAGCATGCTTCTATTGACCTGCTCCTCTCCTCCACTGGCACAGATGCAGCAGTAACTCATGCTATTGATCCTAAGGCATTGATCACATGCATTTGGTGACCCAGGGAGCAGAAGCACATGTAAGCACTGATTTCTGCTACCCTCTTCCAGGGCAGTAAACCAATGAGATGTATGAGTGTCAGGTTGTGTACCCTTATTAACCCTCCTGGGTTTGTTGCCATGTTGTGCTGCTGGCAAGGAAGCATTTAGAATAGCTCTTTCCTATAGAGAGAGCATAATGGGATGCTGCTTGTCAAAGCAACCTGATGTGTGATCCTGAGAAAGAAATTAATCATAGGGGCTGCTCATTTATTTCTGAAGTAGGTAATGACAAGCTATTACCATGTCACTGGCCTGAGGCTTGCATTTATGCCCTTGTGCCCAAATCTAAAATGGCAGTTTACACACTATGCACCAGCTATAGTGTATTATTACATTATTGTGTAACATCTTTAAAGATGATCTTAATATCTTGTTTTATAGTCTGTATGAAATTATATATTTCACTTTGAAAAGAAGAACTGTTACTAAGTTATCATTTATAAATACAATTGTTATCATCAGAACAATTAATAATGCTATTCTAGTAACCAGGTGTCACATAGATATTGTTTTCTCACTGTATTTAAAGATATACTGACACCTGAAATTAAATATATCATTTTTTTTTTATTTTTTATTGCCATAAAAGTATTTATCCAATGTGTTTAAATTAACCAGCTGATTCATCATGTTCCTTTATGAGGGAGCTGCCATATTTGTGCAGCAGGAGGCCGTTAGCATTAGAAGCTGTAACTGACAGGTTGAGAAGGGAAAGTCAGGCTGGCAAAACAGTCAGGTTTAGGAACTTCAAGTAACAATTACTTACAAAAGCAGCCCTATCCGTAAAAAATTATCAACATGACCTATAGGTAACTTTTAATGTACATTCATATTTTGAAAACTATTTTTTTTTTGCTATCACATTATTTATCACTTTAATATACACTTGCATTTAGTTTCACAAAACAGTTAAGTGAAAACTTAAATAACAGGTAAAATAACAGTTTAATGGTAGCAAAATGTACAGTTCTGGTGTAAATAAAATAACATAAAAGGAAACATCTCTGAAGTTAATCAAAATACAAATCTCACCAAATATCACCAAGTTTGATCCTGTAATGGATTTTCCTGCCGAAATCAGAAATGGTGATGGACTGTGTGAAATCAAGAGTATGGAGAAACACACAACTTTTGAAATATCACTTTTATTTTAGACCAGTTTTTACGCCTTTGTATTGATTTAAACCTTTTCACTCACAAATAACCCTCTTAGTGGTTTCCCATAATTCCAGTGGCTCTGCCAGCAATCCAACTAGGGGATATTGGACATAATGTACCTTCTCTCACCCCCTCCCATGCTGAAATAGGGAATCTGATGTCCCTTTCTGTCTATAATGACCATATTTATTATTTTTCAATTCTGAAGTTAGTTTGAAAAATATAAAGGAAGCTGGACTTGATATAGTTAGATGGAAGCTCCATTATTATAAAAGGAGGTCAGTTAATATGGATCCACCACTTTCACTGATTTCACCTATAAAAATAAATAAAGATATACATACATTTCACCTGTTTGAATAATAAACATTATATAGGTTGCTAAGGGGTTTCTGAACATGGGCACACTTTGTTCCTCTTCTTAGACATTGTATATTTGAACTAGTATGCATAACTAAATAGGGTTACCCTAATTTACACTTCTTCTATTCTTGTATCCTTTGCCTTACTTCTGTGGAAATGAACTGTAATTGTTGCAGTTTTCTGGCTTAGATGCTGAGTTCTGAATGCTTTTAGATTTATTCTGACATCAGGCTGAAGCTGTTTTAAAGTGTTGCTTGGTGCAGAAGCTTTGGGAGAATCGCTAATATTGACTTAACGTATTTGGCAGAAGACTCACTAAGGGATTGCTCACAATTAATTGCATCCATCAGATGAGGTGTTCATTAATTATTCCAGTTCTCCCACTCGCTGTTTGATATGGGTATTGCCAGACCAGCTCCTTCTGTTACCAAGTAAAATTACAGTCATGTCTCCTGAGTACCTGTCTTTTTCATGTTCTAAATGAATAAATATTTAAAAATACTTGTGTCAAAAACCAGATAATTAATCCAAAACATATCCAAACTGTTTTGAGATGTATTTGTGTATAGTGAAGGATGCTAATTTGCTAAAAAAGGAAACACTGTAAAACACTAAAGAGCAAGTGTACTACAGTTCTAACTGGTGCACCCTGAAGAATTCCCAGCAGTTTAAAGTGCATTCCTAAGCACATTAAAATACTCAAAATGGGTAATGTTATAAAAGTCACACATTGTGCATCAGGTTTAAAATCCACAGCAGCCAATCAGATGTTTGATTTCATACAGAAGCACAGAGGTCTTTCAAACAGTCTGGGGAGACTGCACTCCCTCAAGTTGGTACTAAGCAACAAATAAGGTGCCAGCACTCATAAGCAGATTGCAATGGGAAACTAGTCCCTCGTGTTTAATGTGTCAAGAAGAAACAAACAACATTTCAGGGGGGGTTCCAATTGAGGGGAATGCCCCCAAAACATTGTTTGTTTTTTCTTGACACATTAAAAATGAGGAATTAGTTCCCCATGCCTCTAAGCGCCGGTACCTTTTTTGTTTTTCATTGCATACAGGTGACTAGTAACTTCTTAATGGTTGGTTGATGTACACTGTTGTGTTTTTGGGGTGATAATTGCTAGATTTGCTGACAGTAGAAAGGAACCTGGTTGATTACCATAATCTAATAACCCTTATCCATCATGCTGATAGCAAGCTAAATCTGCATAGTTTCACAGTATTAAAGCCACAGCCATACATGCATCGATTAAATTGTACGAAACCAGGTGCGTGTATGGCTGCTCGAAGAGGCAACCGATATTGCAGAAGGCTGTGGATAGTGGTCAACTCGCGGATCGGCCAGGTTAAAAGATTTTGATCAGGCGCCCAAGCAAAATCTACGTTCGGGGCTGAATCACCAGGTGGAGGTAGAATTTCTATGGTTTCTACCTCCATATCTGACAAATCAGCCGTGAACGTCAGTGGAGGGTGAGAACGATCTTTCGTTCTTTCAATGGTCGCACGAAAGATCGGAATTGCTACGTGTATGGCCACCTTTAGGCTAAAGCCACATGTGGTACATTATCTGCATGCTGAGAATATGCCCCTATGCTGAAACCAGCACTCTTCTATGTCTGCTTCCTGAGCCTCTGTGTCGGCCTGTTGCAGGCACAGAAAGCGGATTTTGGTGTGAAATGCATACTCACGCATTTTGCATCTGGAATCCACTGTGTGTGCCTGCACTTGGGCCTTGGATCTGGGTGCAAACAAAAAGAGCACTGATGTGACATTAGTCTTAATGTTAACAAAGAAAAGAAAACATGTCCAACTTGTTTAACCTTTCGCGCAAGTACATCTTAACCACCTTGTAAAAAAAGTAAAAGATCAGCTAGTCCCTGAATCAATATTATACGAAACTGATTAGTTGTATTTTTTAATTTGCTACAATGACAAACTTTTCTTAAATATATCTAATACATCTTCTACTACAACAGTGTCAGGGAGAGAATTCCTCTTTTAAAGAAAAACCTTTTCATATAAAACGATTAAAAGTTCTTTCTTCTTATATTAAAGGATGCCCTGCAATGTTCTCCAGAAGATCTGTTGCTGTATTGATATGCATTGTAGGCCCCCCAAGGATATCAATATATGCATGCACGGATTTTATTGTTATACGACCAAAATTTTCTAATCCGTCTGATTAACTAAATGACTTATCTCCATGGTATAAAAATTATCAGGACCATAATTTGGAGCCCACACAGTCTAAAAATCGTACAAAACTATGCTTCTTACTATTATATCGGTGTGTGTATAGTTTATGCTCAGTGATCATATGCTCCCATGCAGGCCCATTGTAAACAGTCACAAATTTGACAACTGTTCTTTTTCATCTTTTATTAGCTTAGGGTTTTTTCTGCAGATGTTCTCTCTCTGTTTCAAAAACATCACTTTTAAATGCAGGAGAAACGCATTGCTTTGTATCGGAAAAGCATGCCCCCTTCTCCCTTGAACCTAAATCCCTTTCACTACAGAACAGTATCTTGCTGACCCTTGATGCTGCTGACTGGCATTGCTTAGTTAGTTACCTGCAACTGCTACTGTACATCAAGTATTCATGTACCTTAGTCCCATTAAGGGTTTAAGTAGTAATGAGTGTATGTATCCCATTTCGTTGCTTGCTTTATATGTTACTCTGTATGTCCAATGTATGTAACCCACATATTGTACAGCGCTGCGGAATATGTTGGCGCTTTATAAATAAATGTTAATGTAATGTAATGTTGCGGCGTCACTGCAGAAAATTTCACAAAATGCGGCTACATTTTTTTACACGACTGCGACTTTATTGACATGACTTGACTGTGACTTTTTCCTTATTTTGTGAATTTCCGTCGCCTTTCCTATCAGCCTGCTCCATTGTGTCCTGACCTACACCTGCTTTGTTCTGTTCTGTACCGTTCTATGCCAGCTGTGTCCTGCTCCAGTGAGTCCTATTAGGGGATGAGAGGGAAGTTTTTGCCATGCATGCCAGCTACAGTCTCTCCCACTCTGTTCTGCTGCAGCATGTTCTGTTGTATGCTTTCTCACTTCTGTTCCTTGTCCACTGTTTAGGCATATTCTGTCTTCTATGTAAAAGAGGCGTGCTAATCCTAGTATTAAGGATTTCTACCCAGATAGCACAGTACTGCAACATCACTGTCCAAATTCATATTTTTTCTCCATCCATTAGTACCTAATTTTGATATAGCAGCTTGGCTTCAATCATTTCACATTACTACAATGTAAGCCCTATAAATGCGGTTCCACTATAAGTATATACCAAGGAAAAGAAATCATTAACACCATTTGCTTTTTCAGAGTCTAAATAATATGATCTTGCTCTATCTTACTTGATGCATGGGGTTGAGATTTAGGGATGTTTTCTCTGAATTCGGGAGATGAGGGTAGTTATGGAAAGTTTTTGAGATAAAACCATGAATATACAACAATACATTTCAACTGCTGGATACAAGAATACTGTATAAGTATAACTAGGTAGAGGTGGATTGAGCTCTGTTCCTGAGTGGCCAGTCAAATAATAAGAGTGCAATTGGGGATGGAATCCATGGAGAAATATAATACTTTAAATAGCAACTAATTTTGCCTTTGTTGTATATATGAAAGTATAATTCCAGTGTATTCTTTGAAATAATGATTAAGTGGTGACATTTCCCTTCCTGAAGTAGTGTCTATTCCGCTGACCATACAAAATTGTCCAGGCAATAGCAAAACTTTTAGGATTAACTGGTATAGCAAGGAAATCAAACAAAATGGATCTTTGATTAGACCAAGCCTGATCTTCCACTTACAGCAGAAGTTACAAAACTGAAGCTATCTTATTTTAGAAGAATTATGATAAACCCCGGTTAATTAGAAAAAATAAAATTATGCCTGGAAATGTTGAAGGAATAATTAAAAAAGGAAAGTAAGCAACAAAATGGATAGAATCAATCACATCAGTCATGTCCATGCAAATGAGAATCCTGAAGACCCAAACAGTATACAGGACATTCTGGAGGAACACTGCGTATTGTTACTAGGAGTTTAAACTAACATGACTGCACTTTTTTTTAATAATAAACATATCAAGAACAATAGATCCAACAGTGTTTAATTTCTGTTTGGGTCTAATCTACGACATAAAAGTAATTTGCAGCTCATTAAATACTTAGTGCCCTTTAATGTGTTGCCAGTACCACTTCTCCAATCAATGCACATACTGTAATAGATAATAATACACAAGGTAGCAATAGCTAAAGCATGTAGATTAATAAAACACATTTATGTAGAAAAAATTGAAACAATGCATAATTTAAGTTAACTGAAGTTCCTAAGAAAAAAACAACCTAGAGGGCAACATTCTAATAGGTTATTATTAAGCATATGCCTCAAATTTTCTTCTTTTCTTTAGTCCCATTTTTTCCAGCTGCCTGTTATTGTATGCATATTTACCCTGTAGAGTACAATGTACTTGTATCTGAGCTTAAACAGTATTGTCATAGTGGGAGAAAGGCCTTCCCTCCTCTCATTCCCTCCCTCCTCTGCATACTAACTGTCAATACATTGAAGCTGTCGTTTGTATCTGCGAGTGTTCCCTTAATTAAGACCTCCTAAGAAAGCCTTTTTGTATTGATTCATTCCATTATCCAATTGATTAAGTGCCCTGGCTTCAGGGTCTTTCTCTTTATTGGGAAGCTGAAGCATTCATTCGTTAAGCACAGATGTGAGCAGGAAGTAACATATCAGTGCCTGCCAAACTGGCGTGCGGTTTTAATGATATTCTGGCAGCTATTCCTTGCAAAGCTAGCACTGACAGTTGGTTTTATAGAGTTATATAGTTGTGTTTGCAGTGGGACTGATGTTGTGATCATTGTGTGTAAATAATGAGAGCTATGTAATCAAATGGTCAGATTATCTGATAAGATCGATGACAAAACAGCAGGGTGATGATGCTCACTTACACATACTAATTGTTGCCGTTTAAAGGAACAGTGATGTCAGATTGAAGGTTATTGTTTCTTGAGACTGAAGAATAGGCAGTTATCCTTACTTTTAGAAATTAAATTACTAAAACAAATTTAAGAAATTGTTAATAAATCTCATTTTTCACTACACTACATTGCAGGGCTAAACTCCACGAGTGCTTTTGATCAGATTTAATCTGATCCACCATGCACCACCACACAACAGCATGCAACAACACAAGAATTTGTAGGATCCTACAAAATCTGATCTCCAAAGGCGGTAATGTCAACCAATGTATTCCCTTCCAACAGGCGTGTCATGTCAGATGGCAAAGGTTACATATAGACACCATCCAACAAAAGCACTTGTGAAGTTTAGCCCTAAAGTTGGGCAAACACTTACGGGTGGGAGATATCTGGCTAATTCGATCATTTGGCCCTAGGGCCAAACAATCTAATTAAAAGGCGGCAATAGACACAGTTGGTTCACAGACTGCGTCAACAAGCCGATGCTGTCCCAGATCCAACATAAAAACCAAACATTTGGCATAGAGGTTGTATAACAGTGTGATTAGGATCTATATTTGAGACACTGAGCAAATATTTCTAGTGCCATTTCTAGTGCTGTGTCCTTTACATTACCTGGTCATGTAGCATGTGATTTTCATAAATATATCTCACAATATCTTGAGAGTATCTGATATGAGTTGAAAACAGCATGTATGTCTTTGAATAGCTTATATGTAAATAAGAAGCCACACGTATTAATAACAAAGGCATAAATGCACAGTGCACATGCATAGTCAAATAGTTATTTGGGTCTGTGTATCTATAACTTGTGAGGTGACAAAAAGCTGGGAAGTGGGGGGAAGTGAGAGGGGGTGGCATGCAGACTGGTGTTATCAGTGTGCACCTTGAGCTCCAGTATTAATTGGCCAACGCTGTGCAAATTCCTACTCAGAAGTGGCTGTGATGGCATATACATTAGACTGTTTTAAAACGATTGAATGCTTAATTATAAAGAGAAAAGAATATGTATTTAGAATAGAATACAGGTTTACTGTACTATATTCCTAGTACAATATTGATCGAGTGACTGGCCCAGATGCCATTCTGTATCATCCTTCCAATATCAAGGGGGAAAAGTTGTTTGGTAAAAAACCTGGGGCACTTGCTGAAGAACTGATGCACAGTGCCCTAGGTCTCATAAACCAAAATGCAGCAGTTTTAAGGTGCCCATAGAGGTTATGATCCACTCATTTGGCAACATCGCCAATGAAGGGGTTCTTCTCCTGATGTGCCCACCTAGGTCCAAAAATCAAATTAAAATGGCAGGTGTAGGGCTTGTCAAAGTGAGGACTGCATCAACATGACAGAGTGGTCCCCGATCTGGCGGGAAAATCTAACCTGCTGTTTGAGATCCTGACAATTTTAGGCCAGATATCGGTCGGGTAGGCCTGTCAGGGGTGCCCATACATGGGCAGATAAGCTGCTGAATCAGTCTCAAATCGGACCCAAATCAGCACCTGAAATGTGGTACTGCCACATTTATTTTTCTTTTTTCTTTAAAGATTAGCACTACTTTACCTTAAATCAGGTTGTATGGTGAATTAATCCATTGCTTCAGCTAATAGAGTATCTGCAAACTGGAAATAAAAGAGTGTTCCAAATCCTTTGGCAATGATAATGTTTTCAAATAATGTTTTTTTTTTTTCAAACCACCAAAAACCCCTTCACCGCCATTGTTGCGACATGGCCTTTCAACACTTCAGGAGTTAATATAATGCCACAGAATGCCAGGAGAGACAGACATAAATAGAGCAAAGGAATAAGAACAATAATTACTTTGTCTATCTAATTACCAGCAACAAACAAGACATGCAGGGAAAACAACAAACTTCTTGACAGCATCAATCCCATGGCACCAACTGCTTATTACATTTTGTCTAAGGAAAGGAGCGTGCCGCGCTTTTGATTATTGCAACTGTGCCACAGATCAACTGAGCAATTAACGTTGCTGACAATTGGAGAAAGCTTATTTAAAGAGTATGGACCCATAGAGAGAGAGACTGAGAGGATTTTATTTCTGAGCATTTGTCCCTTTCAACTACTGTTCCTATAATCTCTTGCTTCTGTCAGCCAAACTATTGTATTTATCTAATAAGAAAATATTTATTCTTTTCTTGGTGTGTTCTATACTGTTCTATAC
Organism: Xenopus tropicalis; assembly: GCF_000004195.4. Lineage (NCBI taxonomy): Eukaryota > Metazoa > Chordata > Amphibia > Anura > Pipidae > Xenopus > Xenopus tropicalis. Next base: position 41,772,865 of record NC_030680.2, read on the forward strand.
CTGGAAATCACCTTATTTAAAATAAATATTTCCCTTGAAAGCCTCCATAGTAAAGGGACAGTACACTGACCATTTATTGATTGAAATGAATATAGAATGTTTAAACGTCTTAAACAAAAAGAATTTAACTTTTTTCATGAATTGTGGCCACCGGAGGACACTGTTTGATCAAAGTGTTTTAGTAAGAGTTTTTCTCAAGAGTTCCCAAGGCCAGTATGGCAGCTCCCGTTTACGATTTAAAAAAATATTGCAGCTAAGCATCCCTCTGTATAATACTTATGCCAATGTGCTTTCAGTTGTGAAAGTACCTACTTATAGGGGGTATTTCTCATTTAACACATTTGAATCTGTAAACACACCTCTTTTTCATGCCTTCTACATGAAGTGCTCTGAGGTGGACACAGATGTGCAAGTCAGTCTGGAAGGAGGCAAAGGTCAATGCTGAATTGCTTCAAGAGGCAAAGCGCGGAGAAGGGGGGACTTTTATTGCCCTTAGTAGCTAAGGGCAAGTCCCTTCTTCAGTTAGTCTAAGGTCCCTGCCATTCACACACACTATGGTTATTTTAATCGGGAATCAACCTGCCTGTATGATTTTGTTATGCATGAGTATATTAAAGTATCCAGTACAGTAAGTTACCTTTGGGGCCCCGCCTCTCCACAAATTTTTATTTTGCCCCTCTTGCAATAAATCGTAATAGTTACAACACTGATCCAGTAGAAATCCAATCAAGCACGGGGACAACCTAAAAATTCCATAAGGATACTTCTTAGGCCCAATGTGCAGGGATCAGTTATCTTTTTTTTAATATTGAAAGCAATGCAGCAGAAGCCAGCTAATTAATAGACCTGTGAAGAAGAATGCAGGGCGTTCCCTACCACCCTAATGCATGGATATGGTCCACACTGGAAAAAGAGGCACCTCCAGTCCTGGTGCTGAAGGCCACGGAACATACTCTGAAACTATGGTGAAAACTCAGATTTAAATATAGGCTAATGTCCCATACATCACCATTAGTCTCCCATCTGGGCAATCCCAAATTTGAACCTGCCTTAACATCACAATATCTCCATTGCTGGCTACCCTTTTTTACTGCACACGGGACCTGATAAACCAGACCCAAGGAATGTTTCTAACAAGAGAAAGTATAAATGATAAGGCCCCAGGCCTTTCCTTGCTATGGTACGAATACTTCATCTGAAACACTATTATGCCTCCATACTACAGGCAGCTCAAGGACTTACTTTAAATTCCTTTGAGCATCTAGCTATCAATGGCCTACCACAAAGAGTATTAATATCTAGTATATATAAGCTGCTAAACGGTTCCTTTTGAATCTTAGACTACAAACATAATTATATGTGGAAATGGGATACACATATTGGCAGGGAACTATAAGAAAACGAATGGGCAGCTATATGGGACAACACCAAGCGGGGAATCACCAGCACTAGACTATCTATAAAATCCTTATGTACTGGTATCATACCCCAGTTAAACTTTATGCACTGTTCCCTGAAGAGTTGCAAAATTGCTGGAGGGGCTCTGGACATCTTGGAGACTTGCCTCCTATCTTCTGGTCCTGCCTCCAGATACAGACCTTCTGGGATGAGATCCTAACATTCATACGGCAGGTTACATCTCAGATGCTCAATAAAGATATCCTCATCCTCCTCCTGGGGAACCTTCCATGCAATTCTCAGAATCTACACAAAAACTGCTCAACCAGATAGTCTCAGCCGCCCGCAACTCCATAGCAGCTAAATGGAAGTCCCAATCTATCCCCTCTATCCTGGAAATAAAACAAAACATCAATAATACCATGCAATTTGAATACAGACTGCCCTGTATAAAAACAAAATACCCCAGTTTCTTAAAATCTGGTCTCCCTGGGAACTTCTCGCCAACATGACCTAACTACAAAACAAAACATAGCACTTGGATGCAGCGACCAGTCAACCCCAGTTTCCTCCTTGTACCCTTTCCCCCTATTTCCCCCTCCTCCTATACCTGTCACCCTCTAAAACTTGGTACACATAGTACAACACAAATCTGATGGCACAACTAGTCAGGCATAAACCCTATCTGGGAATGTGCAGATCAACGATAGATGACTACATAAACCGAACCATATTGTCACCTTCCTTTACTATGTTGATTTTCATAAGAATGCCTGTATAAACTGTACATGTACTGCTTTCTTTTTGAAAAAAATAACATAAATTACAAAAAAATAGAATGCAGGGTGTTGTGGGATTGGAGTTTGATCTAGAGAAGTGTTGGCTTCAAGAGTAAGAACCAGTAATACAAAAGGGACAAAAAATATATATTTATATTTTTAATTATATTTTATAACATTATGCAAAATGTCTTTTTTTTATTTTGATTATCTAGGCAGAATTCCCCATTAAGGCAGCCTGACACCATTCAGATTTATACATGAAGATAGGCCTTTTATCATGCATTTAAAATCTAGTAACATTTCATGTGTTATCTGAATAATGCACTGTAATAATTGTCATAAGACAAACTACAAGCAGTCCCCCTATTTAAGAACTGCCAGGATTATTTAAAGACAGTTGTCTTGAAAATAAGCAACTACATGAAGGCACTCACTAGCTGATGTATGGTACAACCCCCGGGAGATTGCTAATTGCTCTTCCATTGATGCAGATTAGGCATTGAGTAAAATAATGAAAATATCAGCATGTTGCATACAAGGAGCCACACATAGCAAGATCATCTTTGTATTGTACCTGTAAAGATCTATGGCTCCTCTTCACTTTCTCATCTGCTGATGTGCTGTATGATGTGATAGGTCAGCAGATGACATTTTTAAACCTGCCCAATTCCCTGGTATCCATGGTACATGGATATTGGTCGGGATTTGCAAGCCACCCTACACCTACCAATAATGGTATTAGACTTCGTGTTGTAGGATATTATTGGTACATGCCCAACTAGTTATTTTTTTTTCAATAGTTTTCTAAAATCTAACTAAATATTTTATCATGTTTAAATTATCTATGCCTTTGTACATATGGGCGGCATAATCCTTCCACAACATCTTTCCATCACATAAGACAAAAAAAAAAATGACAGCCCCTTTAATATAAGTGCACTGAGACATTTTATTTCCTTGCCCAAATCCCATGTCTGTCTCAGTTATCTTCAAACAGAAAATGCACAATCAGGTTGCTTTTTAGAGCGTTAAATTTATCTGGCTAAAAATTGTCATGGAAGTCTTCTGGGGGTCTTCAGGTGTGTGTCAAGCAGAGGAGAAAGGATCCCGCAGGTGACTATCAGACCTTTGTGAGTCTGGTCACAACATGAAGACTCCATTTACATCCCACAGGGTCCTGACCTGCTCAGCTTTTGTCTGAGATTTATACTAGCCTGATAGCATGCAGTACATTCAAGGTGGTAGATAGGAATAACTTGATTCTTTTTTTTCTAAACACCTATGGGACTGTAGCCAAAGCTCTCTGCTTCCCAAGTCATTGTTTCTAGAGCAGACCTACTTTGTGCAAAAACCAGCTTGGTGGGAGAATTATACCTTGGCCTCTTGGGTCTCATACAGAACTATGTTCAAAGGTAATGCATAGTGAAGTGACTTCTTTTAGCTAGAGTGCTTAGAGGGGCCTGTTATGCTTTTAGGCAGAAATATTGTCAATGGTATTGATTAGTTGATCTGAAAAGCTGCTGGGGTCCATGATGTGTTAAATGTCCTCTTTCCACAGACTTGTAAGTGTGCAAGAAGCGTGCATGGCTGCTCCCAGTGGACAGCAATAATGCAGTTTTGACCCTGATTAGATTGCACAGTGAATGCCAATTCCAATTAAGCCCTCGCTGTTCATTTTTAACCCACTGCTTCATTGTCATTGATGTGATCTCTGTGTATTTCATACTTGCTTTTAGGGTGAAGGCGGCTTCTTTGGAAGATATATTCTGTTTTTCAACATGTACATATGATCTTTCCAACAATCTAGTTCACTTGTTTTTAGTCCAACAGCTATGTGTGAAAGAATTAAGTTCACGCATCAGACAGTTGAATCTGTTTATAAAAACATTTTTTCATGAAAGGAGCAATTTATAACTCCCTTGATATTAGTTGTTACAAAGGGGTGAAAGGGAATCTGACTATATATTTGTTTTTGACCAAAGCAATGTTGCAGCTCTGTCAGACTCTGACAGTCTCTCAGTCTGCATCGGCAGGACAGACCGACGCTTCCTAATATTGTGCTACTTTGCATGACTAGCCCGACTGAAAAACCTGCAGTCTGCAATAAAAATGAGGCAAAAACAATCTTTACAAATCAAGGCAGCATTCCCAGTTGGTTATATGAAGAAGTCATTTTTGATATACTACACTGATGATTTAAAGGTTTCATTACAGGCAGAACGAGAAAATGTACAATGCAGTGAAAGCATATTATAGTGCAAAAACTGTATTAATAGACAAGTTACAAAAACTAAACACAAGGTTTCTATATGGATTTGAATTTATATAATATACAGTTACCCAGGGCTACTACTAATTGCATGTTTATAAAAATAGCCTGAATAAATTCAGTGGGAAAACCATAAATCATGGTTTATCTTATGAAAACACCATAGAAGTTTATGGGGAAATTTGGATATAAGTATTTTTAATAATCCATGGGAGCTCCCACCTTGGATCTTGTATCTGCAGGCCTGGACTGGCAATCTGTGGGTTCTAGCAAATGCCAGAGGGGCTGCTGTAAATGCCATCTATAGACAGTCGCTATTTAGTGGAATGGTGGGGGACTGTTTGGGCCTCTGAGTGCTTAAAATGCCAGGGCCTATTTTTAATCTCAGTCCAGACCTGTGTATCTGTACTGAATTGGTGATATATTAAGGTTATGCATATGCAATATGATTACAATATATAGCTTTATAGAAATTTTAGTTAGTTTTTAGCGTTACTAGCCATTAAAAAGTATTCTCAGCTCAAGCCCTAATCATTGAACTAAGGTTGAAAAATGGGCTATATTGCCTCTTCATTACCAAGCACATAGGGGCTACGTTCTAACAAAAAGTGCTCTACACCCTAGGCTTCTGGTTTGTTAGGGGCTTGTAGGGGCAACCTGAGAGCTTTTCTCATGTGCTCAGTTCTCTAGAACTGGTACTTTCTAAAAACTAGAAAACTAGAATTGCCCAGAAAAGTTTAATAGTACAAATGACTATTTTGCTCCTAAGAGCACTAACATTTGTTTGTATTGTTTAGGGGCAAAAACAATGCAAGCATTGTGTTCCTATTGCCAGGAACACTACCGCAGTTAGCTCTGAAACCAAATATACTATAGTAACATATAGCTTTGTTGTGTGTGCGACAGTAGAAACTTATACCAGCTGCTGGTCGCAGCCTTTCCCCAGAGCTACAGAAAGGATTGCAGAACCACCCGCAATAGTGGGCCTACACAATTTCAGCTTCAAATAGGTTGGCAGCTTGTGTGTAAGTCTCAGGTGACTCAGTCATGTGACCCAGGTTAGAGGTCAGCTGCAATGAAGTAATCATTTGTCAGGCCATCCACTATTACATAGTAGGGGCAAGAAAATGTGCTGTCACTGTGTGTAAAGGCAATTCAATCTCCAGAAATAAATACTTGCTAAAGAAAATGGGAATGAGCTTTAATGTTAAGAAACTTATTTTGTATTTAGAGCATTGTTACAATGCGTACCTTTTTGTTTCTACAATGTTCTAATCCTCAGTAGCAGTTTCCTGCTTCAGCTAAGGGTCAGCAATTTGTCACACAGACTTAAAATATTAATCCTTTAACAGTAAAAAAAAAAAAAAATTATATATATATATGTATGCATACATATATAAACTTCCGTTGACTTATCGTCATTTCTGCACTTACACTGAGAAACTCGTCATTGGAATACTTGGCATTTTCTAGATCAATGGCTAGAGCATTACAGTAAAATCTATTGATTAAAAACAGGAGGTATAATGTTGGTCATTTAGAATGTGGAATGAGGCAATGCTGGGGAATAATTTATCTTCTGACTCTGCATTAACCTTTTATTGACTCGCTTGCAGGCTCATAATTAACACGCACTTTAGCTAAAGTAGTTTCTTGCTAACAGTGTGACCAATACCCAGTAATGCAGTTACCACCTTCTGTATAGCTATGAGATGCATAGTGTCCTTTAATCGGTGTGTTCCCAAGATGCTGTGTAGGCTTCATTCCAGTGACTTTTTGGGGAAGATTTATTATGCTGTGTAAAAAAACAGTGAAAAAATATACCACATGTCGTCAGGCTTCAGTAAAAAGCTGCGTAAAATCTGCATAATTTTTTTACGCATTTTTTCTTCCAATGGAAGTTATGTAAAATAATGGTGTAAAATCTGGTGTTTGGGTGGCGTACTTCCCCATTTATTTTACACATCTTTCTACACTGTTTCTTCGTCGAATTTCATTTTACACAGCATAATAAATTGGCCCTTTAGAGCCACTGAGACCTATAAAAGTGTGTAGTGGAAGTTTAATTACATTTCTATTTCCTAGTGCTTCCTGGTTTCTTCCTTGCAGTTACCTATAACTGACCATGCATTTATATAGTTGGTTAATTTGCAGATTAACTTCTGGTTGTGCCTGCAATTGGTAGCATTGAATCTGCCCAGGTAAAGCCACATGCAGCTGGTGTCCGCCAACAAACCCAAGACTTCACGTTTGTTGGCGGATATTGGTTGCATGTGCCCACACACAGCTAGATTCAGTGCTTCAGGGTGCAAGAAGAACAATTTTTAAGGACATGTAAACCGTACATTTTATACCATGTACATTATATAAGTTGGGCACATCTCCCTTTCCCAAACGGCATAATTTTTTTTAAAGGTAAATTTTTTATTTGTTTTACAAAAAATCAAACAAAACAATAAGATAAGACATGAGTATTGCCATACATTTTGTTATAATAAATCAATCAATACAATATATTACAGTGTGTGCATTCTTTCACTTCATGTTAAGGTTATCTACTGCTGGTGGCGAGTCGGTGTACTGATATGGTTGGTGTTAGATTATGGTAGAACTATGGGCCCTCGGGGTCTGGGTTGCACCAGACACTCCACACTTTTCCAAACTTGTCTACCGCTCCCCTGCCAAACGGCATAATTTATACTGCATATATCCCCTCCATTCACCAGCACCATCATATTTTCCTAAAACAAATAGCAGCTTTTCAGTGACCATTTTCCCTCTGATGCATCATCAGTGACATTTACATCTGAAAACAGCAAAGACCCTTATTCGGTGTAAATTTCATCAAGAATGCAGGCTCACACAGGCAGAACTTACAAAGTCCGGCTTGGATTGAGCACTGTAATAATTAAACTGAGCTCAGGAGAGGAGGTTAGGAGAAAAAATAGGAGCAGGCAGCTAGAGCAGAGTTTCTATGGGAACCAGCAATGCCATCTCTTCATTGGCTGCTAGAATGGAAGGCATATTTAGTAATCTGAGTTGAGAAGAACTGAGCATGCTCAGTAGCCAACAGCCAAAGTAAATTTGTGAGGGAGAGGGCTGAGTGGGTTACTGAGTAATTGAAGTGGTGCAGCAGCTGCAACTATTAACCTTTCATCAACCAGAGTGGTGGGTATTAAATATTTTAAATAGCCTGTTCACTGATTAAATATTTTATGGAGTGTTTACATGTGCTTTAATAGGTTTGTTTAAATTACCTCAGAATAATCCTATTTAATCCTATGCAGTTTGACTTGGGACAGATGCACTATATTTTACTTTGCTTTCAAAGTGATTGCTTTTTGGTTGGTGCAACAAGCCGCTCCTTGTAACTTTAGAGCCGAATTTCTGTTTTTTAAAATGGAAATTTGGCTGTGCTAGTGCAGAGAGCACAATTTTGCTCTAGTCTGCTTCTCTTCTAAAAAAGAAAACATTACATTTTTTCTTTGGCTTTCTTCAAGATAAACTAAAAGGTAGGATTTATTTGGGTAGTAGCTGAATTTGATGGAGATATGTTTTTGTTTAACCTTAACTACCATATAATTATTTAAATATGTACATATTTAGCTTCTTCTACCACTGGAACTTCTGATGGAGAGGTCTGATTGTTGCATGTTAAAGGAGAAGGAAAGGCTAATAAAGAGTTAATCTCAAGCTGCAGGCATACCTTCAGTTCTCTCAATAGTGCCCTTAAGTCTCCCCATATTTCACCTGTTCAGATGATCAGAAACCAAATTGGAAAAAAAAAAACGCTGAGCTGTGTAAATAAAGGTCCCACTCCTGCACCAAGACCAAGACCAGGTGAACATGCTCAGTTAGTTAGACTATGAGGAAGCTTCCTGCTGATTGGCTCAGATCCACATTCCTAAGGGGGGGGAGTTCTTAGCATTCTTGAGGGAGGGGGGGAGCAGGAGAGGGGAGAGAGCAGAGAGCTGCGTGTCTCTGGCACACAAATTACAGACACAACTAATCTTTTGACATAGAAGTCAGAGCAGCGTTTCTGTGAGTGCTTATGACTGTATTTACATAGACCTTTCTGATAAAGCTTACTTAGTTTTTACCTTTCTTTCTCCTTTAAGCACCCCCAAGTACTCATAAGTCAGGAGTTACATGACTCTATCTAGACTACTGTCAATTCTCTTTGACTCATGGTAACACCTTATTTTGATTATTTGTCCCTTAAAGAGCCAGTATTCACCCCTTTCCATCATGAGCTCAATAAATAGGGCTTGTGCTAAGCATACTGTTGCCTATTGTTTTGATTAAGAAATATTTATGTTTTCCGTTATTTCTGACACTAATCAGGAATATGAAGCCAGTTTCACTTTTCTTGTCTCTTCCTGTCCCACAGAAGCTCAGAGGAGCTGAAACTAATTGCCAATCCTGCTCCAAGGCTGCTGCTTAAAGAAGGGAGGGGTTTGTTTGTTTGTGCTTTGAACAAATTGCCCTGTTTATACAGGAAAGGAGGGAAGTTCAGTGGAAATAGCCCAATTTTATAATAAATGCTTTATAATAGCAAAAAGTTATTATGAAAATTAAAACTATAGGCAGAATGTAATTTTAAGTCATCCTATTTATCATGCTCCTTAGCTCCTAATGTCAATATTGCCCCTTAAACTGGCCTTTTAAGGGTTCAATTGGCCTTCTCCCTGCTCAGAGTTGTGATTGTAGGTTTGTAGTCATATCAGATTTGAAAAGTCATAGCAGTTTAGTGCAAATTGTGCAAACTCACCTTTTATACATAACTATTTCTATACCTGTTTTAAATAATACAAATGGTATTATAGGTATAGACTATTATACATAATGCTTGGGCCCTGGCATATTCCTGAAGCATGATTTACGGTTAGTTATTTTGCCAACAGCCTAAATGAATGCTGTCTTAAAATGTTTATGACAGATTGTTTAAATGGGGCCCTTTTTGAAATACAATTGTAGTATTAAGGAGATTTCTTCATAAAAGATGAATCAATCCCTGTGCTTGTGACTAATTTTGTAGCTTGCAACCCAACCTTTTAAACTGCCACTATAGAAGAATGTATTTTGCCGTAGCTTTGAAATAGCCTCCGTATTCTTTGGAAAGCATACATGTACTGGACTATTGAATATAGTTATTAGTTAAGTATAGCAGCACAGCTATTAAAATCCCAGTTAAGGACCTCTGTTGCATTGTAGTAAAAGAGTTAAACGCCTCTTGATCTATGTAGAAGAACCTGTACCATGGCCTGCAAATACAACCACTGCAATATTCATGCCAGCAGGCTCACCAGCGATTACCAACTGCCTGTCCCTTTAATCCCTTTGTTTTAAATAACTAATGAGAAGCGTTTAAACTCATTACTCTTCCTGCAGGGGCCCGTAGGTCGGCTAATCTTATTATTTATGAAGTGATGTGCTCTGTGATAGTACTTAGTGCATGTTAACAGATGCTATTATCTCAGTCTGAATCGAGAGTGCTGGAGATATATGAGAATGTTATACTGTGATTCTTCAGCAAGAGCGTTATGCACAGCAACCTGAGTGTACAGGACCAGGAGGGGACCATAAAGCATTCGGTGACACAAGCTCAGGAGGTGCCAAAAGTCATGTTACAAGTACATTTAGAAATCCTATGGGACGGACGCCACTAAAATGAATACATTTTTTATGTTGATTTAAAAAGTTGAAACATTAGAATTTTATTGTGTCCCTTTTAGACTTATCAAACTGTTAGTACACTGTAGCTATGGCATTAGATTGATATAACAATTCCATATTGCATAACACTGACAGATGTTGCCAGTTTAAGGGAAAGTAGTTTTTATGACATACACAGTTCACTAACAACTTCTTTATGGTCAGTGGGAATTGCAATGTTCATATCTGATACAAGCAGCAGCTCTTGGTCAGTGCATCTAACAGTGCAAGAGTATCCTTAAGAAATGACACAAGAACCTTGCATATTCTATAAACTGTATCGTTATAAATGGTGTTAAGTGATGTTATCAGGTCTAATCAGTGCTTAGCGATTTATTTTGTGTAACATGACTGAAAATGGTTCCAAAAACAAAACATTTACACACAGCTGGGCCACTATGCATAGAGTATACCTGTGCCATATACAAAATAATTATCATTCTGTGGATTCTGTATTGCAGTCTATTTATTTTATTTAATTTAAAAAAAAAACAATCACAGACCATGATTTCTAACAATCACAGTAACTGTGAAACCTATACTACAACCCCAAGTTGGACTGATCCAAGCAGGGACCCTGGGGCCGACAATTAGATCATAGAGTTGCGTGCCTGACAAGGACTGTATCAATGTGCCAATGTGGTCCTCGTTTTGGACTTTAAAACCTGTCCGATTGATATCTGCCTGAGTTGGCAGCTTTTATCAGTCCATGAGTGACAAGCTTAACTCTTGTCTGATTGTCCAGCCATCCTTGTCTTTGGGCTTTATTTTCTGTAGCTCGAGGATCACTTTATATAGTAATTTTCTAGAAAATTGGAAAGGATATATCTCTTTGAGTATAGAAAACAATCACCATACAGTCTGCAGTGTATATTCATTGTATTCTGTTTTTTTCCTTATACGCAGATAACTACATTTATTATTGACATGTTGGCTGAAACTTCATCTTTTTCCCACTGTATTGTAAATAAATATATTTATTGGGGCTGTGCTTTTGAGCATGATGGACATTTTTGTGCTTTATTAGTTATAGCAAGACAGTTCGCAAACTTTGTGTCTTCACAATTTGGTAACCTTACATATAATAATATCATAATACTGATGTAGAAGCCAACAGTTGTCAACCTTGTGTGTTTCAATGACACACAGTTCATGATAGATAAGACATATTTAAGTACATGTATGCTTTGTATTTTCTTTATAAATCTGCACACCATATTATGTAATCATTTTGATCTGTTCTTCACTGGCATTGTTTCTGTTTCTTTATAGGTGCAGAAGCAAACTCGCCAAGAAGTTGCCTCCAGATCAGGCCCCATGTTGCTACCCATACTGGAATGATGACAACAAATCTATGCCATTATCTTTTGATCTGCACAGTATCACATTTGCCCTTCAAAACAGGCTTGAAACTTTAGAAGCTTGACATCTCTTTGATTCTTTGATTTTTTTAATTCACTTAAATGTTGCTCCTCTGCTTTTTAGATACAGTTTTTCTTCCTAACGGAATAAAATAACCAGCCTAAACCTTCTAACTGTGCAAAACTAAGAGAACCTATAAAATCTGGGATTTTTTACTTTCTTACAAATAATATTATTATTAGTCTAAAAAGGAAAAGAGAAAAGTGATCAAGAGAAACGCCTTTGCACCTCTCTCTGGTATATACAGTAAGTCCTTAACACTCATGAACAAATAAATAAACTTAACTTTTAATAAATATACATTAGTTAAAAAGTATGTCAAGTGACCTAAAATCAAGGGCATGGCTGAGTTACTGCCCTTGGATACCTGCAGTACCACACTGTGTTTGGGAGCGTTAAGCCAGATGCATACTATGCGCGTGCATACTATATTGCATCGCCATGGCAACCCCATATAACACAAGTGCACCAATGCCAACACATATGTAGCGTTGCATATTAGAAGGGAGAGAACTGCCTAATGCGAATGTCAGAACTCCACACCCATAGATTCACGCTACCATGACAACCACTCATAGCTAGCACCTAGGGGCACATTCATGAAAACACGAGTTTGAATCCCGAATGGAATAAATTCGGATTGGATATGATAATTTCTTAAGATCACAAATATCACGAATATGCTTACGAAAAAATTGTATTAGTCACGATAATATCGTATTGGCGCTCTGAAAGTCACAAAATTTTTGTACGGAACGATCGTAAAATGCAGGAAAACCTTTCTGACTTCTGTGATCCTTCTGTGCATGATTTTGGAAGCCTCCCATAGGACTCAATGGCACTCTGCAGCTCCAACCCGGCCCAAGGAAAGTCTCCCATAGGGCTCAATGGCACTCTGCAGCTCCAACCTGGCCCAAGGAAAGTCTCCCATAGGGCTCAATGGCACTCTGCAAATCCAACCTGGCCCAAGGAAAGTCTCCCATAGGGCTCAATGGCACTCTGCAGCTCCAACCTGGCCCAAGGAAAGTCTCCCATAGGGCTCAATGGCACTCTGCAGCTCCAACCTGGCCCAAGGAAAGTCTCCCATAGGACTCAATGGCACTCTGCAGCTCCAACCTGGCCCAAGGAAAGTCTCCCATAGGACTCAATGGCACTCTGCAGCTCCAACCTGGCCCAAGGAAAGTCTCCCATAGGACTCAATGGCACTCTGCAGCTCCAGCCTGGCCCAAGGAAAGTCTCCCATAGGACTCAATGGCACTCTGCAGCTCCAACCTGGCCCAAGGAAAGTCTCCCATAGGACTCAATGGCACTCTGCAGCTCCAACCTGGCCCAAGGAAAGTCTCCCATAGGACTCAATGGCACTCTGCAGCTCCAACCTGGCCCAAGGAAAGTCTCCCATAGGGCTCAATGGCACTCTGCAGCTCCAACATGGCCCAAGGAAAGTCTCCCATAGGGCTCAATGGCACTCTGCAGCTCCAACCTGACCCAAGGAAAGTCTCCCATAGGACTCAATGGCACTCTGCAGCTCCAACCTGGCCCAAGGAAAGTCTCCCATAGGACTCAATGGCACTCTGCAGCTCCAACCTGGCCCAAGGAAAGTCTCCCATAGGGCTCAATGGCACTCTGCAGCTCCAACCTGGCCCAAGGAAAGTCTCCCATAAGGCTCAATGGCACTCTGCAGCTCGTACCCGGCCCAAGGAAAGTCTCCCATAGGGCTCAATGGCACTCTGCAGCTCCAACCCGGCCCAAGGAAAGTCTCCCATAGGACTCAATGGCACTCTGCAGCTCCAACCCGGCCCAAGGAAAGTCTCCCATAGGGCTCAATGGCACTCTGCAGCTCCAACCTGGCCCAAGGAAAGTCTCCCATAGGGCTCAATGGCACTCTGCAGCTCCAACCTGGCCCAAGGAAAGTCTCCCATAGGACTCAATGGCACTCTGCAGCTCCAACCCGGCCCAAGGAAAGTCTCCCATAGGGCTCAATGGCACTCTGCAGCTCCAACCCGGCCCAAGGAAAGTCTCCCATAGGGCTCAATGGCACGATTGGCACAATACGATTTTGTTGCACAAATTTTGTTGCTAAGTACGAAAAGTCGCGCAAGGTACGAAAAAGTCGCCGAAAATACGCTTGAAGCATTCATGGATTAGTAAAAGTCCCCCTAGTGTTATAAAGGGTATCGTACTGTGTATTCGGGAAAAGAACAAGTATATTATATTGTTATCCTGTGACATAGCACGTCATTATTATTACTACATTACATCTGTACAGCCCCACAAGCCAAAATTGTCAAATAGACCTTCACACCCCTGCCATTTTTTGTGGACAATATTTACATTTTATATATTTCTTTCCAAAAGCAGCAGTTTGTACAAATTTAGTCCTGCAACATTTTTCACTAACTTAGCATTTCTATGGATTGATATAATAAAATGATGGTTATTCTCTAATTTCTTTGTTGGAACATAAAAAAGATTACAATACTCAAGCCTTTAACAGGATACTACAAATGCCAGCCTAAAGGGTAGAGCAGTGGGAAAGTCAAACAGCGATAACCTTCACATGCTGGTAAAATCTCAGTTAGCTAATATACAGTCATTTAAATGTTTTAAAACTACCTAAATACCCAGGTGCGAACTTCACATTCCCTTAAAGGGATACTGTTGTGATTTTTATGGTGTACTTTTTATTTCTAAGTCACAATGTTTACATAGAAAATAATTCACTCTATCATTTAAAATTTTATTCTTAAACCAACAAATTTATGTAAATTTTTTAAATGTAATATTGGTGTGTAGACCTCATCTTAGTGCATTGTGCCTGAGTCTGAGCTTTCAGAAAGAGCCAGCGCTACACTTTAGAACTGCTTTCAGATAACCTATTGTTTCTCCTACTCCCATGTAACTGGAGGAGTCCCAAGTTGGACTTGGATTTCTTACTATTGTGTGCAATTATGATATCTACTGGGAGCTGCTATCTTGCTACCTTTCCATTGTTCTGCTGATCGGCTGCTGGGGGGAAAGAGAGAGGGGTAATATCACTCCAACTTGCAGCTCAGCAGTAAAGTGTGACTGAAGTTTATCAGGTCACATGGCTGTGGTAACCTGGGAAATTAAGAATATGGTGAGCCCCATGTGACCTTTAAAAATTAAATATAAAAAAAAATCTGTGTTTTTGAAAAATTGATTTCAATACAGGATTCTGCTGGAGAAGCTCTATTAACTGATGCATTTTGAAAAAAAACATGTTTTTCCATGACAATATTCCTTTCAATAAATGTGTTTTTATTTTCAAAATAAAACTCCTCTCTTATGCTATTCGCCTTAATTTACATAGTTACATAGTTACATAGGGTTGAAAAAAGACCAGTGTCCATCAAGTTCAACCCATCCAAGTAAACCCAGCACACCTAACCCACACCTACCAATCTATACACTCACATACATAAACTATAAATACAACCACTAGTACTAACTGTAGATATTAGTATCACAATAGCCTTGGATATTCTGATTGATCAAGAACTCATCCAGGCCCCTCTTAAAGGCATTAACAGAATCTGCCATTACCACATCACTAGGAAGGGCATTCCATAACCTCACTGCCCTCACCGTGAAAAACCACCTACGCTGCTTCAAATGGAAGCTCCGTTCCTCTAATCTAAAGGGGTGACCTCTGGTGCGTTGATTGTTTTTATGGGAAAAAAGAACATCCCCCATCTGCCTATAATCCCCTCTAATGTACTTGTACAGAGTAATCATGTCCCCTCGCAAGCGCCTCTTTTCCAGAGAAAACAACCCCAACCTCGACAGTCTCACCTCATAGTTTAAATCTTCCATCCCCTTAACCAGTTTAGTTGCACGTCTCTGCACTTTCTCCAGCTCATTAATATCCTTCTTAAGGACTGGAGCCCAAAACTGCACTGCATACTCAAGGTGAGGCCTTACCAGGGACCTATAAAGGGGCAAAATTATGTTCTCATCCCTTGAGTCAATGCCCTTTTTTATACAAGACAGCACTTTATTTGCTGTAGTAGCCACAGAATGACACTGCCTGGCATTAGACAACTTGTTATCAACAAAAACCCCTAGATCCTTCTCCATTAAGGATACCCCCAACACACTACCATTCAGTAGATAGTTTGCGTTTATATTATTTCTACCAAAGTGCATAACTTTGCACTTATCAACATTGAACCTCATTTTCCAGTTTGCTGCCCAGTTATCTCATTTTGTCAAATCGCTCTGCAAAGCGGCAGCATCCTGCATGGAACTTATAGTTTTGCACAATTTAGTGTCATCAGCAAAAATAGAAACAGTACTGTCTATGCCCACCTCCAGGTCATTAATAAACAAGTTAAAAAGCAAAGGCCCAAGGACTGACCCCTGCGGTACTCCACTAACCACACTGGCCCAATTAGAAAATGTTCCATTTACAACCACTCTTTGTACTCTATCCTTCAGCCAGTTCTCTATCCAATTACAAATATTATGTTCTAGGCCAATATTCCTTAATTTGATCATTAACCTTCTGTGAGGTACTGTATCAAACGCTTTAGCAAAGTCCAAGTAGATGACATCAACTGCCATTCCAGCATCGAGGTTCCTGCTCACCTCCTCATAAAAGGCGACTAAATTAGTCTGGCAAGATCTGTTACGCATAAAACCATGCTGGCACAAACTAATAGTATTGTGAACTGCAATGTATTCAAGTACCCTATCCCTTATTACCCCTTCCAAAAGTTTTCCTACTACTGATGTCAGACTAACAGGCCTATAGTTTTCAGGCTGAGAACGGGATCCCTTTTTAAATAACGGCACCACATTAGCAATCCGCCAGTCTCTTGGCACCATGCCAGACCTCAATGAATCCTGAAAAATTAAGTGAAGAGGTTTGGCAATCACAGCGCTCAGCTCATTTAATACCCTGGGATGAATCCCATCCGGCCCTGGACCTTTGTTTACCTTTACATGTTCAAGTCTCTCTTGAATTTCTTCCCGAGTGACCCATGCGCCAGTAGCTAAATTACTAGAACTGGGCATATTACAAGGGAAGCCTTCATTATCTGGCTCCTCAGATGTATAGACAGATGAAAAATAAGAGTTCAAAATTTCAGCTTTTTCCCCGTTCTCATCAACCAACTTACCCCCCCCGTGATAATAAAGTTCCCACCCCTTCTTGCTTCATTTTTTTACTATTCACATAATTAAAAAATAATTTAGGATTCTTTTTACTCCTAGCAGCAATATCCCTTTCCATTTCTATTTTAGCTTGCTTGATAGCTTTTTTGCATGCTTTATTTGCTTCCTTGTACCTGATGAAAGTTTCTGCTGTCCCAGCTAACTTGAATGCGCTAAAAGCACGTTTTTTCTTACCAACCTCGACAATAACACTTTTATTCAGCCATAAAGGTTTTGCTTTGCGATGCCTCTCCTTGCTTACAAGGGGGATATACTGTTGTGTATACCTACAAAGCAATGTTTTAAAGATGTTCCATTTTCCTTCTGTGTCTAACCCCATGAAAAGCCTTTCCCAGTTGACACATTGCAGAGATGCCCTTATACTGGCAAAGTCTGCACGTCTAAAATTGAGCGTTTTAGTTACTCCCTTATAGCGCTGTCTCTGCAGCATTATCTCAAAGGAGACCATGTTGTGATCACTGTTCCCCAAATGCTCACCCACACAAATGTTAGAGATGAGTTCATTATTATTAGAAATCACCAGGTCCAAAATAGCGTCATTCCTAGTGGGTTCTTGAACTGCCTGAAATAAAAAGTTGTCATTTAGCATATTTACAAACCTACTAGCTTTTTCTGACTTAGCCACCCCATTACTCCAGTCAATGTCCGGATAATTAAAGTCCCCCATAACAACAACTTGACCCAGTTTTGAAGCCTCCTCCATTTGCAACAATAGCTGGGCCTCATCCCCCTCATCTATACGGGGTGGTTTATAGCATACACCAATGATCATTTTCTTTGTGACCTTCAGCCCTACTGAAATTTCTACCCAAAGAGATTCGACGTTTTCATTGGTAATGTCTTTATTACATGGCTTTAAGTCTGACTTTACGTAAAGACAAACCCCTCCACCCTTTTTAATCTCTCTGTCCCTCCTAAAAAGTGTATAACCATTTAAATTCGCAGCCCAGTCGCATTTATCATCCCACCAGGTCTCAGTGATACCTATTAAATCATAATTTTCAATACATGCAATAGCTTGCAGCTCCCCTAATTTACCCGACAAGCTACGCGCATTAGCCAGCATGCAGCGGAGATTATTACTTCTCCCTCTGATGTTTACATTAGCTAAGGGAGAATTAGAGCTAAGGCAATTATGAGACTGCTTTCCTTGTAACGGAAGCTCCTTATCTGATAAACTATATGCCCCCCTCACTCCTCCCCCACAACCCTTTGCTAGTCCCCCTACCCCGTCTACACTAATTTTCCCATGGAATTCTAGCTCACCCACCCCCTCCTTGTCTAGTTTAAACACTCCTCCAACCTCTTAACCATTCTCTCCCCTAGCACAGCAGACCCCCTTCCATTGAGGTGCAATCCGTCAGGGCTGTATAGATTGTACCCCAAGGAAAAGTCAGCCCAGTGCTCTAGGAACCCAAACCCTTCCTTCCTACACCAAGACTTTAGCCACGCATTTAGCTCCCTAAGCTCCCGCTGTCTCCCTAAACTTGCACGTGGCACCGGCAAAATTTACTTGTATTCAGAATATTCCCATTTTAGAATGGAATCACATACTAATAATTAATTCTTGTGTGTGGAGGGGGGGGGGGGTTGCTCGTGAATTGTGCTCTGATACAACTAACCTTGGTGTGTGGTAGGAATGTAGCACAGTCTCATGTGAATGCTTGTAAGTCACTACATAATATATTGGTACTATAGAAATAAAAGATAATAATGTGCTCAAACTCACAGCAATATCCTTGATCTTTAGGAAGATGTGGAAAGTAGTTAGTTGTAGCAAGCAGTGCCAGTCAGTATCAGGAAGGGCCAGGAAATTATTGGGATGTATTAACAGGGTATAGGTTCACTAGGGGGGAGCTATATTTCTTCTTTACAAACCACAAGTAAAGGCCCTTTGAGAATATGCAGCACAGTTTTTGGTCTCTGGTGCTGAACCACTAAATGCTAGGGTTCATTTAAAAATGCTAGCAGAAAATGCAAAAATTTGTGAAATATTGCACACACAGTATTAACTATTAAGTAACTGCACCTTTATATGCGCCTTACAAATTTCTTGTAGTGTTAATGATTCAGTTAAATGCAATGTACAGAGTAAAGGGTGCCCTGGAATTAACATCTGCCTTTAGGAGGTGTTACTAGGGTTACTAGTGTTGCAGCTACACAAGCCACTGACTTGCACACTGTGACTCACAAGCTAATGACATTATTGACGCAGTGCAGCAGAATTGATACCATTCAATCACAAATTGACAAAGAAACTTCCACTGCAAATAGCCCACAGTTTTCCAATGCAAGCACTATATGGATGATTTATTAACATTTAATTATATTTTTTTTTTAAAAAGTTTGATATTTATAAAAGGAAAGGCATTTGGCAATTACTGCCAATAGATTCCCCACATTAGTTTCACCTAGAACACTATATTTATTCTGCAGAATGCTTTACCATACCTCAGGAAAAATCCCTAGAAGCTCTCTCCGTTTGCTTAAGATAGCAGCTGCCATTTTAGCTTGGTCTCAGTAGCTCTAGCCCTTGGTAGCTCAGATTACACATTCTTATAGGAGGGGGAATTAATTCTTTTGGCAGGGGGAGCAAAAAAAGGGAGGGGGAGAGGAGAAAGCTGCGCAAACTTGTGCCCCAAACCTGAAGGAGCCCTAAAGGAGAGGAAGTCTGATACAGAAGAAGATGTTCACAAAAAAGGAGACAAGAAATCCTGTGGGTTTTTTTTGATAGAGAGCTTTTGCGTGAGTGCTTATGGCTGTATTTACATAGACTCTCTTTCTTATAAAGCTTACTTAGTTTTTACCTTTACTTTTCCTTTAAACAAAACATTTTTAAAAAAACTGAATGTAAAACTTTGGTATATGTGGAATTTCAATATAAGTTTTTAGCAGAATACAAATTCCATTCATTCGATTTTTCCTTTTCATGGTTTTATTTTACTAAGGCTTTTATATTAGGATATATTAACAAATAAGCAAATATTTAACTTTAGTAAAATTTCGAGTTTATTCTAATTTAAAAAAAACTAAAAAATGCACAAATTTTAAATTTGCTAAATTGTTCCCATGTTGGTAAATTTTACACGAGTTGTGGCACAAGCTATTTAGCAGATCCTGCCATTTCCACTAGAAATCTGGGAGAGTATGAGGGTAAAAAAATGGTTATTTGCTTTCAAATATTGCACTTAAAGTGGACCTATCACCCAGACACAAAAAACTGTACAATAAAAGTCCTTTTCAAATTAAACATATAACCCAAATTCATTTTATACTAACATATCCAAACCCATTATAAAGGCATTTAAAAATCTCAGCTGTCAATCATATATTGCTTGCCCCGCCTCTATGCCTTAGGCATAGAGGCAGGGCAGACAATAACTTTAGCTTTTCATTCAGCACTACCTAGATGTCACTGCACATCTCACTTTTCCCCTCCTTCCTCCTCATCTAACTGTGTAGCCAGTGCATGGGCATCTGGTCCCCCATTCTGGCACATAAACAAGATTTTGGCATGATACAAAGCTTGTCTTCATAACAGTGCCCACAAAATGGTGCCTACCTGCTTGCTTTGATTAAGTAATTCCAAGACGGAAGGAAACAAGATTTATATTAATTATATAGAGGAAGTAAAGTTCATTTTGCTCAACTAACAGTATAGAAAATAATTTGGAGTTATTTCATAGGGTGACAGGTCCCCTTTAAATCATTAGAGTATTATATGATACCCTTATATATTTATATATAGTTATCTTATTTCCTTTTAGGTAGCTCTTCTTTCCATACCCTTTACCAGCTTAGTTGCCCTTCTCTGGACCTTCTCTAACTCAATAATGTCCCGTTTGAGCACTGGAGACCAGAACTGAACAGCATATTCTAGATGAGGCCTTACCAGCGCTCTGTAAAGGGGAAGAATAACCCCCTCCTCCCGTGAATCTATACCCCTTTTAATACAGCTCAAAACCTTGTTTGCCCTTGCAGCTGCTGCCTGGCATTGCTTGCTACAGCCAAGTTTATTATCTACAAGGACTCCAAGGTCCTTCTCCATTATGGATTTGCCTAGTGCAGTCCCATTAAGGGTATAAGTGACTGCATATATTTACATCCCAGGTGCATGACCTTACATTTATCCACATTAAATCTCATCTGCCACTTAGCTGCCCAGATTGCCAGTTGGTCAAGATCCTTCTGCAAAGATACCACATCCTGAATGGAATTAATTGGAATGTGTAGTTTTGTGGCATCTGAAAACACTGATACATTACTTACAATATCCTCCCTTAGGTCATTACTGCACAAGTTAATCAAATGTGGACCTAATACAGAACTGTCAGGAAGTTTGGCAGATGAGCACGTAGAGGTAGACCTCTCCTACACCTCCCACTATAAACAGCAGAGACTGAAGTAGGTACAGACCTGTGTTTAAGTGGAGGAGTGGCAGGAGTGCCGTAAGTCCAGGTATAGTAACAGAATCGATAGGCAAGGCAGGTCAGGCAGGCAAAGGTTTGTTCGGGCAGCAGGTATCAGGAATCCAAGGAACAGACAAGAAACGAATACCAGAAACGCTCAGTGACACACTAGGAAAGCGACAATCACTTCGCAGTGAGTTGCAGGCCTCAGCGTCCTTTAAACGCAGCGTCCATTTGCACTCACAGCATTGCGACTATTCACACACATGCGTGCTACCGAAGCACCACACCGCTGAAGGTCCTGAACCTGCTGACCCCTTAGTCGGGTAAGATCCTTACAGAAACCCTGCAGGACCCTTTACCAAGTAGAGAATGTACCATTAACAACCACCCTCTGCACACAATCTCGCAGCCAGTTTCCTATACATTTACAAACATCTTTATTAAAAACAAAAGACCTTAACATAGAAAGCAGTTGTTTGTGGGGCACTGTATATTTATACATAGTTATCGTATCTCCTTTTAAGTGCCTTTTCTCCAGCATTTAAGTTTATTTACTTATACAGACTATCAAAGAGTTACATACACTAAACATCCAGTCTACATGAACTGTAATAGCCTCAGGTCAAGATATGTGCACAGACCCTCATATGGAGGACATGTGTATTGGCTGCTTGTATGCTCAGCCAAATGGAACCATATTTATTGCAGTCCTTCTTGATATTACCCAGTCAAAATACTAAGAAGGCAAGTGGACGTGATGTAGAAAAATGATTATGTACACATTGCTTTTCCCTCAGTCTGTATATACCTTCTACACTGAACTGGCACTATGTGAAGTGACTTACTTTGGTTTAGGAACGTTATGCTTTATCCAGAAGCCCAATATATGGATATCTCTGAATTACTGGAAGGCCAACTACCATATAGCCTATTGTAAATAAATAATTCAAAAATGTTTCATGTATTTCCTATGTATACAGCTACCAGTATGAGGAGAAGTGGTAATGTTTTTTTCTTGTTTTTATTGTGTTTTTGTTCTTCTCAATACAACACCCAATAAAATTCTTTGCTAGGCTGAAGTAAAAAGGTCACAAGAAAAGAATGATGGTTTTTCTTTACTTTGGGTTTATATGCTTTTAGAAATTGTCTCTGTGTTGTGTCCAATTATTTTGAATCAAATAGTTAAACTTTGATGCAAGTTGTCCCTTTTGACCTGGGTTTAGAGTTACCTATTTGCTGTGATAGGAATGCCCTAAACAAAACCCCTTGCATTTCTCATGGTCAGGCATAACTTGAAGGCTTTCAGGGGTATAATTTATATTCTGTTTGTGATCATTTGGAATGATTGTCACAAGTGATTACCAACCCTAAGGCAGGAATGGGCTCAAACCCAAACCAGACGATTAATGCAATCCGCTGCTTCCACAGTGCGACTTGTTAAGCTAGCGTTGACAGTAAGTGTGTATGACTTTGGCTCCAAGTCCCGTCTCCAGCCAGTATAGTTATAAGACAGAACCACTAAATGTATTATTTTACCTTGCTTTCTCCATCATCAAATTCACATCAATGGCATTTGCTACATCAGCTGAAAATGGTATATTGGTCTGTATAGCAGATATTAATTTACAGAAACTGAGTGAACCATTATCATATATTATCTAAGATTACAATATGTGAAATGCTTTTGTTTTGAATAAGTTCTTCATTAAAACTTAATGCCAATACATGAAATACTTTGTTGGCTTTTTTCTTTCTCTTGTATATTTACATAGAAAAGTCACCAAGGGCTTCATGACTGTATAAAGCCACAAAGTTGTTGCATATTGGTCATACAACTCCAAGGTGAATTCTATTTATTAAGCATTGTCAATATTTTTTCTTATAATACACTTGTTTTAAAGAATCTTGTGAGATAAATGACATCATTAAGCACTATTTGTTACTGATGACACCACTAAGTTTCATGTATCCTTGCTTTCAAAATGGGAATTTGGGCATCCAGTCCCTGGTTTGACTTTGTACAGTCACTTGGTAAATAAATAGGGTTCACCCAACACTATCTTCATTTGATCTTATATATCACCCACTACACCCACCCCAGGTGGAGATATCAGAGCTTCATAATGCTTACTGTAAATAACCATTTTTTATTCTATTCTTAAGATCTGTGGTGAATAATATAATAGCTTACTATTTTGTTCCCTTACATATTTACACAGTGACCTAGACATTGTATCCACTTTAACTGACACTTCTTCACAATTGAGACCTTTTTAAACATTAGCTTAGTTGCCCTTTTTGGACTTTCTCTATTTGTTTATGACCCTGGATTTAGTTGTGCTGGTATTTTTTATTCAATAGGGCCTGGGTTCATTCATGACCACTGTACTAATGCCTCTGTGAATGATCCCTTACACAACTACTCAGTGTGTAGATCTGCTATAGCAAATGATATTATATATAGAACAGGGGGAAGCTGACCCTACTCCAAAACATACTGATGATTTGGAAACATGTCCTAGGCATCCAGTACAAGTTTTTACAATATTTTAGAGTATAGTAGAACAGCTTAATTATTAAATGGGTGAAGAATTCTGATAGAAATGTAACTAAATAAGTACTGCTGGATTTCAGAGATTATATGTTTGAAAAAAAGCAGAGACACTTTAAATAGTGCCTTTTATTACATACAAGGGAAATTAGGTTTGCCCTTGTACAATAACATAAAGCAACAAATAATATTTCTTTGGTGACCAGTAAATGTTACCTGCTGATTGGCTGCTTTGGGTTTCTGCACCTGAGCAAAATTAGTTCCTTTTATTAAATAAAAGGAACTTAAATTCTTCTTTAATAAATCAATTTCTACTTGAGGTATACAACTCCAAAGGGAACATATACCTATATGAAACAAAAGTCTAAACAAAATTGGCAATTCAGTATAAAGAGTATAAAATTCCTTTCTGAAGCCTTTTAATATGATATCTTCTTTTATATTCCTGGTTTCCATTAAAATTCTTTACATTTTTAGGGTCTAAAAATCTCCCTCTTCTGGGACATCAGTTCTTGACAGTTTTGCTGATATGTTTATTACTTCTGTGCTAAGCTAGAACATGATGGTTTTCAATAAGTAAAGTATCAGATGCAGAGCCAAGCGAGGAGATAATTGGTGTATGTTCAGAAAATTGGGAGGTGATCACGAAGCTGCATTCTGTCCAGCAGCACAGCGCTTGCGGCATTTGTAATGAGTGTGTTGTGCGTTCCAGTCTAAAAGCAATCTAACAGAGTTATTGAAAGCTGAGCAGGGAAGTCTAAATTAGGCTCTTCGATAAGGAATATTGCAGTCTTGCTTCAGAGAATTAAACTGACAGAGAGCCAGTGTTAAGAATCCAGTCATATAATGTGGGTCTTCCGTGGTGTTTACCCAAAGTGTGAAAAGCTGAGTATTTGACCAATGTTTCTAGTAGGTAGTGTTTTTAGAAATGCCATTACAACAGACAAAATTTTTCCATTAACTACCAGCTCCTTGCCAAGGACCTCAGCGGTGATGGTGCAGCTTTTTTGGGGGGAAAGGAAGGCTAGGTTTTTTGAAGGAGATTTTAAACTAGGCATGGGGGATGGCAGCAGTAAGACATTCTGTGGAAGATAGGTTAGGAGAGGATCTGGGCAGGATTGTGGAAAGTGGGATTGGATATTTGGATGGGGGAATCATAAATGAGCCATGTATACACAATTTATAA
This sequence comes from Xenopus tropicalis, assembly GCF_000004195.4. Lineage (NCBI taxonomy): Eukaryota > Metazoa > Chordata > Amphibia > Anura > Pipidae > Xenopus > Xenopus tropicalis. The sequence goes on from NC_030680.2 coordinate 41,797,796, forward strand.
GCTAGTACCAATATGAAATGTATGTTTACAAACAGAAGTGCTTAAGTTAAATAAGGACATCAGAAGCTCTTTGCAACAAAACTGGAACTGAATTTAATTTGTCCAAGACAAATGATCCAAGTCAGGTTTATTCATACTCACAAAGCAGATGTAATCAATACATGTAGGTTCAAATGCAGAGCAAGCAGAATAATGATGCACCACTGTGGAGAGTAGCTTGGGTAGTAAAAGAATATCCTTAGGGTTTCCACCTTAAGTGGTCAGAATCCCATACAGCAGACCTTGGTCAGTGAGAATCAATCTAAGCCTTATACCCTTGCCACTACTACAGTCTCTTCACTAAAGCAGCAGAGCCTGTCATGGAGAATACTCCCAGCTATTTCCCCTGGTTGGAGCAAAGAAGCTGCTTTCACTAGCTATTACTGATCTGACTCATTTTGAACATATATCTATCCTGCACTAAATAAATCCTTGTTCAAGGGGTTCCTGCTCACTGAGATGGATGCTTTACTGGGACCTTGTTGATCCCAGGCTCAAGAGATGCAGGAAGTACCCACCTCCTGCTAAACACTATATTACAGTGCACAGGAAGTGGTCATAAGGCTTTTGGCCAATACTAAACAGATATGTAAATGAAAGCAAAAATACAAAAAAACAAGAAAGCCATAGGGACATACAGGTAATAGCCATATAGGTCATTACAGCTTCTACTGTATATCTTATAATCCTTAATATGTTTTATGGATAGCACAAAATATTTAGACATTCACATATCAAGTCTGTTGTCCTCTTTGAAGTTATCCAACTATATAAAATATATATAATATTAAATCAATGAAAAATGAATATTACATAATATATGAAAATAAATATAAAATAATATTATTTCAGCCATTATTTCCATATATTGGAAAGCACCTCAGTGTCCAAAAGTAAGATGTATGTCATGCTTTATGCAGGGTCAGTGTGGGGCCCAATTGGGACCATTTTGGAAGACAAAGGGTTCTGGGACTGGGTGGGTAAATAGTCCCTGCCTCTTGTTCTGTGACTTATATTGTAACCCTGCCTTTTCACTTCTCTTGTTCCATTTGCCCCGAACATTTCATGGCACAATGTAGTCCCCAAGCACTGGGCACTGACACACCAAGCAGTGATTATTGGCACCTCAAGCACATTATACACACTAAAACACTGTGCATACCCTGGGGTAGCAGTATGAATTTAATTAACAAGTATATGCATCATTTTAGAACTTCATACATTAACTTTAGGTTCGAATTATCTTGTTTGTTGGGTAAATGACCCATATTCCATCTGTTGGAATCTTTTTTTTTTTTTTTTTAATATTGGTAATCCAGGTAAATTAAACTTGTTGTCTTAATGTGAGAAGCAAATAAACACACCGACCCACACGAGGATGAACTGGCAGCTAGAAATCCTTTTGAAGACGGGTGATTTCTCTGTGTTGACAAAGCACTTACAGTTTATGGAACCAAGCTAAATTCCTCAGAAACTAGTCATATTCAGGCAATTCTACACTGCATCTTCTAGGCTGTTGCCTCCTTAAACAAACTCTATGCAATAAAGATGAAATTGAATGTCATCCTCTTCCTATCATCTGAAAAGAATTTTATAAAGGGAAAAAAAACTACTGAAATGTACATAAAAATAAAAATGTATAATTGTACAAATGATAGGCACGCTTTATTACTGACTTTAGTTTTTCATATTTATTATTAAACTTATTTTGAAACTCATGATCTTTAAATTGAATTTTTATTTTATTAAACACTGATGATGTGTTTAAAGTAGAAGGATACAGATTACCTATCCTACAGGAACAATACAGGAGAGTGTATGCAAAAGGTTCAACAATAGCAATATTCTCCTCTTTCAGTCTCTGTGAAAGAATAATAACAATGAACTAATCATACTGAACTTCACAAAATTTAAGGCTACTGACTGACCTTATTTTTTACCTGCAAGTTTCTATTCTAAGGGTTAAGCTCTTTTTATTGGACACCAAAGGGATCACCTGATACAAGCTGACCATGATGGAACCATGAAAAGCTGGCCAATATGGACAAACCCCCCCCCCACAAAATATTGCAATAAATCATACTTCCTACGTGTCCCCATTGGTGTGATGGATTGGTGTCTTAATTCAAGAACTGAAAAGAAATGGGGCTTACCCCAAAGTGGGCAGGGTTTGGAGAATCAATGCATGTCTGGATGTAGGAGTTCTGCCTTACTCTTGGTTATGGGTAAGCTAAATTTGAATTGTTATCATGTATTATTAAAAAGCACCAACATATTTAACAACAGATTACATGCAAAAAATACAACGATCAATAACCCAAAAGGTAAAAAGGGCCCTCACCAAAAGATCATCCATTCTAAAGGAGAAGTGGTATGATACAATAAGGGTGGCCATAAACGTTTGAGGGCGAGGGCGCTAAACAAGCAGATCTTTTGATATTCCCTCCTGAAGGGGGCGAAACTGGCCTAATTTGATTGTTTGGACCTAGGGCCAAACGATCGAATTAAAATGATGGGTATGTGGACCGTCAGCCGGAGGATAGCATTAACAAGCCAATGTGGTCCCCAATCTGAAAATAAAACCTTCCCTTCAGGTAGGCCTGTCAGCACACTGCCGAGTTGGTCTCAAGGAGCCAAATTGGCAGCTGAAATCTGCCAGTGTATGGCCACCTTAAAGTGTGGTAATTCATTACTAAACATGGCATACATGCTTTAGAAAAACATTGTATCACTTTACATCTGAAAAGACTATAGTGACTTTCCCATGCTTACATGGTCCTTTGTATGGCATTTATGCAACTGTGTCTTTCTCCTTCCTTAGGAAATATTTTAGGTACACACTCCAGACCCAGCAAGGGCTGCACAAGACTTTAAACAGAATAAAGCAACAGGGCATCAGACCAGTTTTACATTTTGGCTGATCAGCATAAAATTGCACCCAATGTTGATTGTTTTATGAGGCCACATGTACAGATAACCATGAGAAATTGACTGCATTTTATGAAAAATATGTATGATCAGCAGATTAATACAGTACAAATAAAACTATTGTGCATATTCCAAAAGAAATGTAACTTTAAAAATAGCTGCTTCTTTCAACAAATGCTCCCAGCACTGTCACATTGAGGGTGAGAACTTCTACTCTGTGACAAACTGGGAGCTCATGTTATAAAGAAATCCCATTTTAAATAATACATTTACTTTTATTATACTGTATTTAAGAGAATAGTAGAAGTCTTTCTTCACTTGCTGGACACCCTCTTTTAGTCGGTAACCACACCCCTCAGCAGGCCCGGATTTGTGGCGAGGGCCACAAAGGCCCAGGCATAGGGTGGCATGCCGCACTGGAATATTTTGCCCACATATGGAGCAATGGGGAACGGATGCGCCACTGCTCCGTATGGGGGGGGGTTGCACATGCGCGATCGAGTTAGGTGGGCGGGTGGCCTCAGGGCGCCCTAATCAGAAATCCGGCCCTGCCCTTCAGTTGAGTGTTTTTGTTTGATTCCAGTGATGTTGTAGCAAATAGTAAGTCCTAGTACTTTCATTTTGATGCATAAGATAAATAATGGGAAACAAGGAGGCAGATTTAGCTAGAGAGTTTAGATTTACAATAACTTGCACCGCACAAAACGATTGGATCCGTTATCTGGATATTGAACAGAATATTGTCAGTGCTGTCTACGTGTATGCAAACTGTGCTAAGCAGTACAAGACAGGCTCAACTGTGCAAGGGGGTCTGAGAAATAAACATATAATATTATGGCTATAATGCTGATAAACCACCCATAAGCAAATCGGAATAAGGAAGGATTAAAAAGAACCGCTTGCGCAGTGCTGAAAAAGGCAGAATCTTGGCAGAGTACCGAACTGAATCCTGGATTTGTTGTATCCCTAGTAATCACTCCAACTTGCAGTGCAGCAGTAAAGTGTGACTCAAGTTTATCAGAGCCCAAGTCACATGGCTGAGGGCACCTTGAAAACTAAGAATTTGTCTGGCCCCATGTGAAATTTTAATAATAATAATAATAATAATACAGTACAATGTACTTGATCCTAACCATGCTGTATAATTCCATATTGGTGGCAAAACAATCCTATTGGGTTCATTTAATAATGAAATATTGCTCCCCAACCCCTTGGATGTTGCTCTCAGTGCCCCCAAACCAGGTAGTTATTTTTTGAATAACTAGTTTTGGTTGAATAAAAGGCCATTGTCCATTGACTTTATTTTAATCCAATAATTCAATTTTTTTTCTTTTCCTTGTGATAAAACAGTACCTTGTGCTTGATCCCAAGATATGAATCCTTATTGGAGGCAAAGCAATCATACTGAATTTATTGAATGTTTAAATGAATTTTTATTAGACTTGAAGGGACAGAATACACCCAAAAACACATTTTCTAAAAATGAGCATATTAAATAGGACATCAGTTAAAACTGCATTCTGCCTATAGGTTGAATGTAATAAAACCCCTTATTTTCCTTTTTTTGCCATTATTAAACACTAATTTGAAAGCTGGGCTATATTTACTGAATACCTCCCTCTTCATTTATAAACAGGGCAATTTGTTCCAATTCCCCAGTCTACCATTGAACAAACAAACCCCTCCATTACCTAGAAGTGACAGGAAGTTCTAAAGTGAAAATGGCTTCATATTCTTATTTAGTGCCAGAAATAACAGAAACCATATATATCTCTTAATTGAAACAATAGGCAAAACGTATATTCATTACAAGCCCTAATTATCCAGCTTATGTTAAAAAGGGGTGTATACTGTCCCTTTAAAATATGATGACCCAAATGACAGAAAGGCCCCTTATCCAAAAGCCACATACTTAAATCTATGCATACTGGGTATTAAACTGTTCAGTAGAAGGAAATGGCAAAATGGCTTTGCTTAAAAAGTGGGTTAAACCAAAAAGTGCTGGTGGGTAAGGCTTATCATAGCAGTGGTTGTGGTTTAAAACTGGAAGGGGCTTATTTTGGCATGTCTCATAAAGCTCACCCCCCCCCCCACACACAATTATAAGCCACTTCCATTGTTACAATAAGCCATAGCATCCCTCTACTTCTTTTGCTCCAATTCAAGCACTGGGTTTTGGAACTTTTCTTAGCAGTCTGACTAGGAAGGTAGACATTTGGTGTCAGGTCTGTGTTTGAAAATGATGTCAAGCAGGACAGTATTTGGGGTTTGCATTTCAAGAAGGGAGTGGGAGAACACATGAAAGGTCCTAGGTTTATAAAAATGGTTTTATTCTTCTTTAAAAGCAGTGATCAATGGGCAATACACAATGGACAGTCCAACAAAAGCAAAATTTTACAGTTTGATTTCTACTGTGACCACTGAAAAGACTAAAAGCATGAAGCTAGTGAGCAACACTTAAACGGAAAAATACAATACTTGTAATGCCGAGTTTAGTTTGACTTAAAGGTATTTTATCATAATTTTTATGGTGTACTTTTTATTTTTAAATTACACTGTTTACATAGCAAATAATTCACTCTACCATTTAATATTTTATTTTTGAACCAACAAATGTATTTTTTTAGTTGCAATATTGGTGTGTAGGCACCATCTCAGTGCCTTGTGTCTGAGTTTGAGCTTTCAGAAGGAGCCAGCGCTACACATTAGAACTGCTTTCAGGTAACCTATTGTTTCTCCTACTCCCACGTAACTGGAGGAGTCCCAAGCCGGACTTGGATTTCTTACTATTGAGTGCTATTCTGATACCTACTGGGAGCGGCTATCTTGCTCCCTTCCCATTGTTCTGCTGATTGGCTGTTGGGAGGGGGCTGATATCACTCCAACTTGCAGCTCAGCCGTAAAATGTGACTGAAGTTTATCAGAGCACAGGTCACATGGCTGTAGCTCCCTGGGAAATTTCAAAACAAAATATAAAAAAATCTGTTTGTGTTTTTGAAAAACAGATTTCAATGCTGGATTCTGCTGGAGAAGCTCTATTAACTGATACGTTTTGAAAAAAACATATTTTTCATGACAGTATTCCTTTAATGTATGTATAAATGTTCAGTAAAACATATTTGCACATATATTTACAATATTTTCCATTATAATTAAATGGCAGATTTATAGTAAAAGTAAGAAAGATAAATCTGAATTTTCAGTCATAAAAGTAAAAAAAAAAACCCAAAAGTTATTTTAATATGTCTTTAAGGAAATAATACAATGGCTATACCATTATATAAAATAAATGGCTATGAGAAGGATTACTTTTAATGTACTTATGCTTATTGATCTCATTGTATTTTGATCCGTTCAGATGTGGAATACTTATTCTGTCACCTGGTTGTAGGCACTTTCAATCTTAGGGGAAAGGGCAAAATCTGCCTCCAGAGGGGTTAATATTTCTTTTTCTAGAAGATATGTCAATATCTGCTGACCTTTACAATTCAACTCTTATGATAACAGGCTTTGCATAAGCATCTCTGTCACCCAGCTTTTGAATGCAGCCTAATCCATAGTGCTCATTTCTTGGCTTAAATATCTCAGTGAGGACCTTCCTAATACAGAAATATCTCCTAGTTATTAAGGGAAATTCTTTGCCTTTCTCATCTCTTTAATATTAAATAGGGAAGTCCTGCTGCTTGTTTTATTGCCACCTTCACCTGTACTGGTATGATTTGTATATGTGAGAAATAATTGCTTTTTAACCCCTTTATGTTCATAACCAGATGATGATTCACAATCTACACAAACAATATTTGATTAGACTATCTAATATCATTAATGGCCAGGATGGATTTTTCTGCAAGGGATGAGCCAACTAGGTCTCTAAAATCTCACATCTCAATATGCCATTATTAATCTATAACTCTCACAATACTTTACAGAATTAACTAATACATTTCAGAAACAGGTTTAGGTACCCCAATTAAAATGTATGGACTCCAAAGTCATAGTTTGGAGGTTCTGAGCAATTTATAATCAGAATATGAATCTATGAGACACTGACACTTCTGCAGTTGAGCCATTTGGTGGTTATATAATTTGATAATATCATTAAAGGAGAAGAAAAACTACTGAAGCTGTTTATTTCCAATAGATTAGCCACAATAGTACAAGCTAGAATGCTTAATATTTATTCTTTAGAATGCTTTACCATATTTAATTTAACAGCCCTCTCTGTTTAAGATAGTGGCTGCCATATTAGCTTGGTGTGACATCACTTTCCTTCAGCTTTGTGTCGCTCCTGGCTCTCAGCTTAGATTACAGCAGTGAGGGGAGGAGGGAGAAGGGAGAAGGGAGGGGGAGGGGGAGAGAGGAGCAAGCTGCGCAGACTCATGCCTATGCCTGTTAGGTTTCAGCTGAGAGAAAGGAAATTTGATACTGAAGCCCATGTGTACGCAATAGCAGCAACTGAATATAGTGTTTCTTTTCACAGAGGACTCAGAGTAGCAGTCCTTTAAAGGATGCTGCCGCTATTTTCTTCCTATTTGCAGGGAGGTAACAACAGACTCAGCAGGCACTGTGGCTGCTAAAGATCCTGGTGGGGATCATGACCCACACATAATAAGAAGCTTGAGTGCCCTGGGGAATTTTGAATTTCAGGAATTTAGCTTTGTAGTTCTAGTTATGCCTCTAAACACAAATGGACAGCTGGATCTATGCAGCCTAGAGAGGATCCAGTTGTTAAGAGAGAAAATTTGCCATCACAAGAAACTGGAAACTGTTTAAACACAGTTACAAACTAATCATAAGGCCCTTACATTATCTCGGTAGTTTAGATTCTCAGTTTCTGTAACAGCAAAGTTTATGTGCATGTATGGAACCCATGGTTAGTTTTAACACAGGCTTACTTTATAGATGGCAAAGTTGTCTTCAAAGTACATCCTTAGTGCCAACGACCTGGTTATTTGTTAGTTAACCCAATGATATACTGTATATAACAGTGAAAAATTGGTAAATCAACTTATTTCCCTCACCTCCTCTGAAGTTGATCAAATAGCAATTTTTTGCAAACATAAAAACAAATTCAATTAGAAATAAAGAAGTTAGCACTGTATTGTATATCAGCTATTGCTGTATAAGTCTAGGAGACAATTTGAAGATAATATCAGTAATAACCTTAGCACATACCAGGCAATTCACTATGCCAGATAGTATCATACTAACATAAACAGACAGCCTGAAATGGCAAACACACACAGATCAACTGACAAGAAGTGAAAGCAATCACTGCGTGTGTATTCACATTTGCATGTCTATGGTAGAAAGAAGTACAAACGTTGATTTGCTGGAGACACTATTATTGTGTTTTTGATGGTTGCAAAATATACACTATATCAGAATATACTGTATTAAAATTTTCTTTGAATTAATATTAACATATAAACTTAAAAATTTGTGCTGAATTTGTTGCTTTTATCAAGCATAAGATAACTGGATTGATATTGACATATAAACCTGAAAATCTGTGCTGAATTGGTTGCTACCATCAGGTATAAGTTCATTATAATTCAAATACTTAATTGTTAGAGGGAGCATTGTGCTGTCACTTGTTGGTGTATTTGGTCCCTGCTAACAATATAAGGTGTATAATGTAAAAGCACAAACAAGTGAAGGGCAAAAGGTATGGAAGTGTCCATATGTGCCAAGTCTTGACCAGATATTGTTCTAGTACTCCAGAAAGTATGATCTGAGTTTTCTTTTTGAAAAGCTGAGATATTAATCCTTATGGGGGAATTCAGGGATACAATTCTAGAAGTAAAAAGAAGCAACACAGAAAGGTTTCAACACAAGAGATAGCACTGGATGGTATAAAAAGATGATAGCTCTGAGAGGAAAGAAAAAAAGATGACCAGGAAGATACAGGGAAGTAAAGAAAAATATCAAGGAGTGAAAGGCTTTAAAGGTTAGCCGAAGGATTTTGTATGCTATCCTTTGCATAACAGGCAGTTATGATAAATATTTTAATGGAATAAACAGGTGCCCTCTTAGGAGAAAGCAGAAGGATTCTAGCATTAAAGTTAAAGCCTGAATGCAGGAGAGAGAGGAAAAAATTTGGGAGACTGGTAAGTAGTAAGTTGCAATAAGCCACTAAGCCGGTTTCTATAAGGGCATGAATAAATGTTTTAGCAGTTGCCTGAGAAAGAAAGAGATGTATGTTGGCAATATTATGAAGAAAAAAGCAGCAGGTTTCAACATATGATAATTGAAGCATAGGTACGGTTCACAGAATATTACCAGGCAGTGCTGAATAAACTGGGTTAATGAGCATACAATTAATAGAAACCATAAAATGCAGAGTAGGTTTGGGTGGAAAGTTTAAGGTGCTGTTGGTTGTTGTATAGGGTCCAGTTGATTATGGATGTGGAGACAGTTAGTAATATGGCAAGATATAAAAGGAATCTATTGATGCCAGCGGTAAAAGAGAAACACGCAGGACAGACAGGGGGTCCAATCTAGCTTTTTTAGGAATGGACTCACAGGCATGTTTAAAAAAAGAATTGAAAATAGGAGGGCCAGGGTTCAAAGTCAGAGAAGAACATTACAAAGGATTTGGCAAAAGATGATCTGTAAATAACAGTCTAGATAAAGAGACCGGAATAGCTAAATTGCATGTAATTCAAAAGACTGAAACAAGAAAGAGGGCAGTACAGAAATGTGTAAAAAGCAATGAGAATACAGGTGGATGCCTACTCTCTGCTCCCGTGGCCAGTGAAGTGGGGGTTATCAGAGAAGGAGAGGCTGCCACTAAAAAGCTGCCTTGAAGGCTTTCTGGCAGAGTTTCCATCTAAGATATGTAAAAGCAGGAGAGAAATGGTGAGGATGTTGAAAAAGGACTTGATATGGAAATGCTTCCGTAAAGAAATAGTTGGAGGGGGTAGATTTTTCAGTACATTCGGTAGTGTTTATTAAGAGAAATACATAGAAGAGATCAGGAAGAAAGATATTATGAAACTGCAATGACAGTTAAGTGGTAATGGAAGAAACTTTGGAAGCGCTAAGATGACTAAATAAAAGGAGTAATATAGACTTTTCTTTGCTATTCAAGAGTATCCTAAACTGAGTTTATCTGTTCATTCAACTGTCAGGTAGTAAAATCCCCTGTTGCAACATATAAATATATTATTCACATCAAAAATTCACAAAAAATATTAATACAGGGAATCTATAAAAAATGTGTAGACATTACAAATAGAAATATGCAGGTGTTTCAAATCAAAAACTGATCGGTTTTAGCATGTAAAAACCCTCAGGAACTAAAATTCATAGTGGTTATATCCAGAATGTATTCCCTTGGATAAGGCTTCCTCGTCACATGCCTCCTTCTAATGCTTTACTACATCTATCACCATGAACATAAGTCATTTTGTTTTGCTTTATGGCTTCCAGGAAGTAATCTGTTGATTAGTGGGCATACATTGGATGAATTGCTGAACTGAAAGACTACCAATTTTGCCTAATTAAAGCAGCAATTTCCTAATTGGATATCAACTGGGCCAGGCAAAAAAATCAGTTCTTCAACTGCATCAGCTGTATGCAGTATTTAGTAAAAACATGCTGCCCAGGGTTCAATGTGGAGTGGGGCTGAACAACTGGATCTGCTCAATTTCGATGTATGAGACCAAGGTCCAGCTCATCAGAATTTGGGGGAAAATGAAATGCAAACTGTTGGGTCCCATTATGCAATGCATATCCTGACATCCTAATGTAAAGAGACCAGATTATCATTTGTGATATCTTTAAAAAACACTGCATGGTACATAATAAATACATTCTGTAGCAGCCTGTCAATTTATTTTTTTGGAGCCTGTGGTTAAAGCGATACTTTCATACCTATAAAAATAAGATAATTCCCTGAATCACTGTATAGCAAAAAAACATATCGAAAAAAAACTGCTAATGGGAACAAAAAAGAGTCTCTAGCATCTGTCAGGATCCAGTCTGAGCAGAAAGTGCCTGCCTTATTGCCTGCAGCACTCAATTAACTGGTAAAGGCTGTATTTGTATATAAGGGAGTGTCACTAGAGGAATACTGCATGTGGTGCTCACAAGCAAGTGTATTAGCTGCAGACACAGGTAATTTTGGAGACCTTCCCTCAGTGCTTAAATACTGCCCTGCTAGAAACACTTAAAGTCTTCATCATTTTTTGGTGGAAATGAAATTTCCTCCTAACCCTCATTTTAAACATATCCATGGCCAGTTATTTGTGCATTCTAAGGTCTACCAGCACAGTATGATAATATAGTACGAAATGTAACTCTTGACCCTGTACCCCTTCACTCAGACACCTCTATGGATTGATAAACTCACTGAGCCACCAATGCCCCAAGGTATATACACAGTACTTGTCTGAATGGTAAACAGTTGTATAAACATGTGTAAGAAATGATTTAACAACCATGTCCAATTAAGGATTTATTGCTAGATTGTCCATGCACACACTGTGCAGCACTGAAATTACTTAATAATTGTCAGCTAGTACTCAGCATAATGCTAAGGCGATCCCTTGCTGTTCTGTCTTGCAGGGTTTCATTTGTTGCTGTACCTAGGCTTTCAAGACACCCTCAGTTTTACTGCCGTCAGGACAAGCCTGACAGTATGATTTCAAGGCCCCTGTTTTTAAATCTTAATCATTGAGACATAATTAATGATAGCACACTCAAAGCAAACTTAATTATTCATGGCTATCATATTTAATAGACATTGAAACTGCTTTATAGCCATGGGAAAAATACAGGTTACCTGAGTAGATCCGTTTCTTGCCTTGCAGCTAAGGCTTTTACAAATATATTAACAATTAGCCTTGATTCTTGCAGTGGGATATACAGAAAACTATTTCAAAATATTGATAGTGATATTTTAAAGTTCATTTCAAAGCCTTTTGAACTGTAAAGCAGCACAAAATTTTCTTTATGTACAAGAATTGCACTACAAAAGAAATGTTACTGTTTTTGGTCTGACCCTAATGTATAAATTATTGGGTTGAACATTACACATGAGAAAAGTGGTATGTACATGTACATACATACAAACTTACATACAATCTTTGCTGAAGGCTAGGATATTTTTAAACCTTAGCCGCTATCATGTATGTGCGCAGTAGTAGCAGTTGTCTCCTAGCACTGCTTTTCTTTTCTATACTTTCTGTTTAATTTTCTTTAAAACATACAATTAGCCCTCTTGACCACAGCACTTCAGGTTAATACATTCCCAGTGCTTGAAAATAAGCAGACAAGGCAGTCAATAGATGACTCCAATGAAACATGGTGTTTTTAACTTTACTTTAAATTAAAGTTTCCCTCCACCATATATGTATGAATGGTAGTTCAGAGTACATACAGTACAAATACTGAAAGAAACTTTGAATGATTCATTTAGTCAGGTTATGAATGGAATCGGGTTGGGGCACTACTGACATAATGTTTTGGGGGTGAGGGGAGTAGGAGTTGCGGGGGCCAATCAATGGGAACTTTGCCCTGGGCCCACCTGTGCCTTAAAGCTACCCTGGATGCAGTGTGCATATATCGCCACTGTAAGGTTAATGGCCAGCAATGTATGTTTCACCTATCCACTTCATTCAAAAAGCCTGAAATTGCCGAAATGAAGGTGATAAGGAATAAATTCTATGGGGCTGATTCACTAAAGGTCGATAACGCTTATCGCATGCTTTTTTGCATTAAAAATCATGCGATAATTAAGTCCGGATTCATCAGTCATTCCGCATGCGTTAAGACGCTTATCATATGCGCAAAAAAACACTCATTGCGAGTTAAAGAACATCGCTTATTAATTATAACGCCTGTCCTTTTAGTGAATCGAGCATTAAGTTGCAAAAAAATAAGAAGCGATAAAATTTAGTGAATTTTAGTGAATTGGCCCCTATGTGTGCAGATTCACCCACAGGCGCCCCTGACTTGGATGGATTCTGTTCTCAAGCTAGCCTTCATTACATCAACTATGGCCTTGAAGACAAAGACCTTATTTTCTGTGCTGTGAACAGATATTTCTATGCGCGTACACTGGTAAACTGGTAATGCCAGTGCTCATATGTTTCTTATGATGTATGCTACTATGTCACAGAGTCTATATAAACCGTGTGCTGTCTTTGTTCTGTAGTTCTGACTATCTTTTCCTCAGACACATATGTGTCTGACTATAAGGGGCCCATTTACTTACTCACGAACCGGCCGAATGCGTCCGATTGCGTTTTTTTTGTAATGATCGGTATTTGGCGATTTTTTCGGAAAATTATCGCGACTTTTTCGTTGCCATTCCGAAAGTTGCGCAAAATGTTGCGATTTTTTCGTAGCGTTCGGATTCATTCAAGCTTCAGTATGGTGACTTTTCTTGGGCCAGGTTGGAGCTGCAGGGTGCCATTGAGTCCTATGGGAGGCTTCCAAAATCATGCTAAGTCTGAAAGTTTCGGCCGCCGCTTACGAGCGCTTGATACGAAAAAGTCGCGACAAGATACGAGCGATTAGTAATGGCTACGAAAAACTCACGTTTTTTTCGCGAAAATCTTATTGGTAACGAAAAAGTCGCGACAATTTCCGAAAAGTCGCAAAGGCGCCGAAAAAAATCGCAAAAAATACGAAAAAGACGCAAAATGTTCATTTTCCAATCGGAATTTTTCCAATTCGGATTCGAATTCGTGTCTTAGTAAATCAGCCCCTAAGTGTCTAATAAACCTTACAAAATTACCTCAAATTACTTTCTGTATCTGAAATTTCCATAACAAAGGCTATGTGAATTGCATTAATATCTGTAGTATTTGCTTGTGTAAGTTCCAGAATATCCAGATAAAGTACATTTAAAATAATTAATATATTTTAGCACAAATTGCAGTTCCACAGAACACAGTGCAATATAGTAATCAAGTAATACAATTCATGGATCCACCCAATACATTTAAACAGGTTGAGGATAATACTGTATTTGCTGTCTATTTGCTAATTGTTAACTGAATATTTGTAGCCAATGGTGTACCATACACTGTCCCTCATGTAATATGTATGTAATATCTGTATGTCTGTTGATGAGAGTAGGGGTTTGTGTAATTCAGCAAAATCTTCGGCACTGTGACTTAAAAATGTACTCTATGTCTAAAAATGCACTGTATGTCATAAACTGAGCCTGGGGTTTAACAATGCATTGAATCACTTGTTACATCCTGTAGTTGTGGTTTATGATCAATGAAGTCCCATATCATATATGGTGCCTGGAGTTTGGTAATGGTTGAATTTTTCTCACTTATTGTGGGTGTGGGAATTGAGAGTGATAGTGGCTGGGAGGTTAATAAAATACTCATTTCCATCCCCAGCTGGGGTTTTATAATGTCAACAGTCACTTTTTATAAATTATATTTAGATGCTTTGTAATACACAGTGGGTAGTAATAATTAAATCCCATCTTTTGTACTGTGGTTGGAGTCTAAATACTTATATAGTATATGTGGGCTATGTGATTCACAAAATCTCTGTTAATCAGAAGCATAACCTCAAATTAAATTAGTCATATACAGGCATATGAGGAAATCTCTGTTAATCGGAAGCATAACCTCAAGTTAATTAGTCATATACAGGCATATCAGAAATACTCCATGACTGATGGGCCCAAGAGCATAAATGGTTTCATCATCATCCGCTCATGCTCTATTTACTGTCCAACAGGTCCAGACATCTAACCTATTTGCCTGTAGGCCAGCTGCAACCCACACCACTCAACTATCCTCCTTTGCTGCCCCCTGGCACGCTAGCAGGCATGCACACCTTTCCATTGTTTTTGCTTCCTCTGGGGACTACAGGTGTGGCTGGGTGGCATGTCACCCCAATTCTGTGCTGTCCATAGCTCGAGCCTATTATTATTATTTTTATTAACATTTATTTATAAAGCGCCAACATATTCCGCAGCACTGTACAATAAGTGGGTTTCATACATTGGACATACAGAGTAACATATAAAGCAATCAATAACTGATACAAGAGGTGAAGAGGACCCTGCCCAAAAGAGCTTACAATCTACAAATGTGGCTTACCCAGGAAATCGGGCCTGATCAAATACCACAGTACATGGATACCGCTCATGTAACAATACTCGTACAAGATTGTACAGGTACATGTATGCATTGGCAAAACTACCATACAGCAGACAACACAAGGTGACCCAGACTGTTGTGGGGTATCCTGTATGGTTGCTGTTCCTTGTCCCTTTTGCTGCTTTAATTCCCCTGTTATGACACTGCATGTAAGGCCAGCTCAACTGAGGCCCACAGACTATATATATTAGCATTGCACAACATTAAGGGGCCCAAATGGCTCTCTAAATAACTGCCCACAGGGTTGTACTAATTAGGGCAAGCATATCCTGTGACTTCTGAAAGGCCTAGGAGGTGTGGGGGGCTATATATGACTGATAACCAGTTTAAGTTTATATTTCTGAAAAATCCCTTTTCGAAAGTTAGGAAAGGATTAAAATGATTTAACAGTGGGCAGGGTCGCTACTAGCTATTCCACTGCTTGCTTGGTCTGCTACCTACAATATTTTGTTATACATGGCTATTGAAGGAAATGTAAATACAGCACACTTTTTATAATGTATTGATATACATAAGCTTTAGTGCTTACAGAGTTCACTTTCTCACCAAGTGTAAGACAAGAACAGAATACAACAAAATAAATAAAAATGCACAATCTACAAAATATATGATTTGCTTTCATAGAAGGAATGAATTTGTGGAAAGGCCATCAAAACCAGGGCATAGAGATTTAAGGCAAAGGCAGATTCCCCCTACTGTAATTAAAAAAGATTTACTGATACCTTTGGTTTAAATGTTTACCATCAATGATTGTAGAGTACTGGAAAGAGAGATGGGCTTGTGTTAATAAATTATTCCTTCTAATGTAATTTATGCAAATAAGATGAGGTAGGGGTCATAGTCCATAACACTTTGGAGGTTGGGTAATGTGTCACAAAAAAAAGCATTCCAGAGTGGCAATAATCCTTCTACGCTTACATAAAATAAAGCTACAATGCATTGCTGAAAGCATTTTTTTTTTCAAAATGTGTTTCATTACAATCACCCTTATAATTTTAAAATTATAGGCAAACGATCTGTGACCTGTATATGGTCCTTAAGACGTGTTTCCACCCTATTATGGAAACTCAATGTCACTCTCATTACCATAGCTGACAGTGCAGGTCATTTAAAATGGCATCCCCCCTCCAGATGCCTTTGCTGCTCTGTGGTTGTTTCTGTTATGTCCTTGATGATGTAAATACCAGTATTAAACCTTTACAATTCTCCAGGTTCTCGTTCCTCTTGTATGTGTCTGTGTTAATCTCTCATGTCTCTATGTTTTTAAAGGGCAAGGAAAAATCAATGCATCTCTTCGTCAATATGCATCCTTAACACAGCAATAAATTAAGTGGGATGTATTGATATTTTCTGACTGAGCTTTTAAAAAATTTGCATAGCAAAGATAATTGGGCTCTGGAGACTAGAAATGTCTATTGCCATTTTAATGACCATAACTAGCACTGATTGGTGTTATACTGATCTCTCCTTGGAGAAAAAAGTACCCTGTAACTGAATCTGTGAAGAAATTTCAGCTCACATTTTACTTGTTCTCTCCTACAAATTCACTTTCACTTTCCTGTTGGCAAGCATCCATATTTCTTTTTAATGCATGGAAAAACAGACAGAAATACTCAAGTGCTCAATTGTTTTTGTTTTCCCTCTCTTACAACATGCAATCTGATTCTCAACATATTTATCAAATGTATAGCATGGCAACCTTTAAACATCTATGGGGGATGTAATCAAATCCATGGACAGATAAATATGAGAAATGCTGACAATTTTTCTATTGTGGAAAAAATAGAGATTTGTAATCCCCTTCTTTCAAGGATGTTAATTATAATACATGAAAACATTTTTCAAATATCATACAGTTCTTTGAAAGCTGCCTATATGTTGGGCAATTTATTTAAATATTCATTTTGTCTCATACTTGTGGCAAAAGGAACCGCTTTAGAAAAATCAAGAGATTTAAATTTTACACATTTAGGGATATTTTTAAATAAAATACAAATATAGCTATGCAAATCAATGTAGGATTTATTTAACTTGCTTATACTAAATCAAACCATATATAAGATTAATTAATGAAAAAAAATGTATGTGGTTACTAAAATTGTAATGCTATAGCTTTAAAAGTAGAATATGGCAGAAAAGGGGGAAATAAATTGGCCCCCACAATAGGGGGAACTATGATGGGCCAGGCTTAAGCAAGAGGAAAAGGTATGGGGCAACAGGGTGCAGTGTTAGGTAGACTGGTGGCAGGATTGTGTAGGTTAGGGGTGTGGACAGGTGGGTGTATAGCAGCTCCTACACACCCACGAGCACCCATCAACATGTTTTGACTAAGGTGATATCAAACTCAGAACTTAGAAAGGGATCTGGCCAAATAGCAGCACCTTTTTCAATTCAGATTAGATTTTTTATCTTAGCCAAAACAAATTCAAACCCATAATGCAAGAGCTGGACAACTGAACACAACAAATGTTTAAAGGAACAGTAACACCAAAAAATTAAATCTTTTTAAAGTAAATGAAATATAATGTACTGTTGCCCTACACTGGTAAAAGTTGTGTGTTTGCTTCAGGAACCCTACTATAGTTTATATAAATACCCTGCTGTGTAGCCATGGGGGCAGCCATTCAAGCTGGAAAAAAGGCGAAAAGGCACAGGTTACCTAGCAGATAACGGATAAGCTCTTTAGAATACAGTAGTGTTTTATCTGTTATCTGCTAAGTGCCTGTGCCTTTTCTCCTTTGAATGGCTGCCCCTATGGCTACACAGCTGCATTCTTTATATAAACTATAGTAGTGTTTCTGAGGCAAACTCACCAGTTGTAGCAATGCAGGGCAACAGTACATTATATTGGAATTTCTTTTATTCACTTGAATTTTTTGGTGTTACTGTTCCTTTAATTCAGAGATGTTCAGTTTTGTGACTAGGGTTGCCACCTTTTTCCTCCAAGCTTACTGGCCAGTGTCGAAGGAGGGTGGTGACATGACAGGGGTCGGGGACAGGGAATGGGTTTGTCAGGGGTGGAGAATTTGTGTGCAGGGGGCCGTGGGGAGGTCCTGGACCTGGAAAGTGTGTCAGAGAGCTTATAGTAAGTGCTGCAGTAGGAAAAATTTAGGAAATACATTCCTGGTAAATTTGTAACACCAGTCCCAGCCCTAGGAGGCAATTTACCAGCTGGGTGGCAACCCTATTTGTCACGTGCACTTACATTTTTCACATACTGTTAAGCATTGGAATTGATTTTGTTTTTAACCACATATTTTAAGGGAAAAATTATAGTTTCATTGCATCCTTCATTTTGACCCCCTACCTTACATGCAGTCAGGTAGGAGGAAACAAAAATCTGCAGGAGATTGCCCTTCACCCTACCCTGTCCATTGTGAGGAAGAATAAATGAATAATGTGCATGATTGACTGGGGATCGTTATGAACGGAGATTAGAAACCTTCAACCATTCCCTACTTTTCTGCTGGTGTCCAGTGGTACAGGGGGGGGGGGGGTGGTATAAAGAAATCAAGGTGAGTGCAAATCCTAAAAAAGACCCCAGGTCTGGACTGGAGTTCAAAATAGGCCCTGACATTTCAAGTACATAGAGGCCCAATAGCCCAGGCAGGACCAATAGATAGTGACTTTCTATGACATCTTACAGCAGCCCCTCTGGCATTTGCCAGAATCCACAGATTGCTTCTCCGGGACTTCAAGACCCCTACCCCCATAATGAAAGGGGCAGGGGTCTGTAGCTCGAGGCAGTGAATCACTGACCCTTGGTGTGTAAATGTGTGGGGAAAATGCTGTGGGACCAGGTGCTGAGAGAGCTTAGAAAGTCATTAAAATAGCACGTGAGCCACAGCAGAGCATGTATGTAAAAGTGAGTTATGACAATGGTTTATAAATATAGCTACTCAGCATACTGGCTGACATGGAATATCCAGAATAAAACAGATAATTTAAGTCAGTGTATTAGGATTTTGTGCTTATTCACCAAAAAAGGTAACTTCTGCGCTGTTTTACAGAGGTGCAGCCCCAGGTGATGGCTGATTCAATGACTTTTATAATAGCTAAACGTTTAAGATAGAAGAAATCAAACACAGGGGGGTTTAATCAGAAGCAATCGGCAGATCACTGCAGGCCATGTGAGCTCAGTGGGTGTTGCAGAAATTGCTTTACATCAAGCTTTTTTTGCCGAAAGAGATTCTGATATGATTTGTATCCAGTGAGAATTTTATAATAAATTGTATTTGGTTATATACTTGGTATTTTGGTTTGCCACCTTTTCTGGAAAACAATACCATCTATATTTTTATCTTCTTTTCCCCTTTTTATCTTTTGTTCACCTTTTTTATAAAAAAAAAAAAAAAAAAGGTGGAAAGTGAAAGAGGAGAGAGACAAAATACATTTTCAGTCCCATTCTGTTCCCTTCAGTTGCAGGGTTTAAATCATATTGAAAAAACTGGTATGTAATATAGATATTATACAGATAAGTTATAGACTTTCTAACAGTATTGAATAAGGTAATACTTTGCGCAAGGTCTGATAACCTGTAGCAACAGTTTTGCCTCTTTCCATCAATACCGGCAGGTGGCAACCTTATTCGTATTAACCTGCTGTTCAAAGGCTTCAACCAGAGTGAAATGTCTTCTTAATCGCTTCTGTTATAAATAATACATATATGTAACATATATGTTGTCAAACTTAACTAGTATAAGTATATTTCTATTTCCACACTTCACTTGCTTCTTTACACTTTAAGAATGCCTAAACACCCACTCATACATGTGTACTTATGTGCACGGGAGTGTAGAAAAGCTAGAAATAACGTTTTTTTTTATTCTTCAATACATAACACAAGTCGAAAAATTCAGAATTTCTGCAACTTTTCCTGCATGTGTTTTTTAATTTCAGATTTTTTTGATAAATGTCATACACTGATGGAAATGATGGAAAAGTTAGCGTTTTAGTAAGTCTGCCCCTAACTGATTACTTGAAGCCTTTCCCCAAGATTCAAGCCATATTCAAACCAGAACATTCCTAAATACTGCATATTGTTATGCTACCTTAGTATTTACCATTAACTTAGTAGGTTTGCTACTCCAGTAACATACACTGGGATGTTTGAACACCCATTTGAACCCGAGTGACATCATTGCAATCTGACAGCTTCCTTTTCCACTATCTCAAGAATGCAAAAGGTAATTAGCATTATTCTAGGTGATGAGTGATAAGGAAAGATAAAGCTTAAACAAAACACTGCTGTGAAGGAAGAAATACCTTTTGATTGATGAGTAAGGGGCAGACAGTAACTGTGCATTAATAATCAGTGGTTGGCTCACTCCTGTGCAATGCTGGCCAATAAGGTGCACCAGCTTTTGGTTTCTTGGACACTTGAGACAATACCTAGACAAAGGGAAACACTGGAAGTGTAATGAAACTATTGATTTTAATTTCTTTGCTTTTCCCTGGGTGGACAGATTGAATCAAACCCACCATGTACAAAACAGAAGTGAACTGTTGGTAAAGAATATATCCTCAGGTCTTATAAAGGTACTTTGTTTTAGGCCAAGTAGTGTAATCTAAGAAAAATTGGTAAAAATAATTAAGGAACTTTTCACAAAGCTTTGTTCCACACAAATATGCCATAAGTGTGCCTAAAGCTGCCCATATATGCCCGGATAAGGCTGGGTGGTATAGTTTATTTCATCCATCCTGCCTGACTGTCTGGACATGTATGTCAGCTCAAGGTAGATTTTGACAGACCATCTTATGATACTGTTGGATTGCAGCACATGTGTCCAAACCAAAAATTGCATCTGCAGATTCACCTTGACAGCAGAGCTGGGTGAACTGGCAGTTAAGGAAGTGAAGAAGAGCAGTAACTCCCCCATAATTCCTTCTATTTTGATCATTAAGGCTTTTGGCATAAAAATATGAAACCATAGCATTTGGGTTTCATCCATTTAGCCTGTGAATTGATCAGAGATACCCTGATGGGTTGGCCAATATGGCCACCTTCAGAATAAATTCAGCTATGATGTGTCCATATGATTGGCTATTATCAAGACTGATTTTGTATTGTGTAACCTGACCTTAAGGGGTCAGGGCATAAATGCAACAGCTGGGGGTGGCAGGGCTGTAATGTGCCATTTTATTGTATACTTTGTTATATACATGACATACATATGTATCTGCAATAAGCACACATCTGATACAATGGCAATATATTCTCTGCTTATGACATTCCCAGGAATAAATGAGATCAGAGCACCTATTCTACATTTTGCTCATTAAACTGGCAGGCCATATTTATAAAATCGAGTAAAATATTTACACAAAAGGGTTCAAAAAGTGGTATTAATTAAATCTGCGTAAGAAATAGTGGCACTTTGCAAGAGTTTTTACACCAGATTTTACAACACAGCTTTAAAACTTCACAGAGCATGATGTTAAAGCAGTTAGAGCGCTCTATTCTATGTGCACTCTTTGCACACCTTTTTCTGTATGCCCCCAAGTACGTGTAGCATAAATCAAATGCAAGTTTTCAGCTTGGTAAAGTAAACACATCCACATCATGTACAGGTCTGCTGTACATGATTTGGACAGTTGCACCAAACTTGTAGCCAAAGTGACTGTGTCAGATTTCACACTGAGGATTCAATCAGAGGTACCAGATGTCACTGGATATGAGTGCC
Source organism: Xenopus tropicalis (assembly GCF_000004195.4). NCBI lineage: Eukaryota > Metazoa > Chordata > Amphibia > Anura > Pipidae > Xenopus > Xenopus tropicalis. The sequence continues at coordinate 41,819,586 of NC_030680.2, forward strand.
ACTGTATCAATACATGTACTTATTTTCATTTTCAGACACATTTATTTGCACCTGGACAATAATACATAGCAAGAAATCATTGGTTTGCAGGAAGAATAATGAAAGCAAAACAGTGCCATAGATAATTCCCAAGTGCAGATTGGCCGTGTTTGCCTGCACCCAGGAAGATTCAAAGCTGCCGGGTGCAGGCACAACTAGAAGTATTTTTGATTGTTTATCCGCAGGCCGACAATCAGCCTTGTGTGACCTTGCCCTTATTGCAAGGTTTGTTCTAACTGCATGTGTTGTAATAATGAAAAGGACAAGCAGCACTATGTAAATGGATATACATACATGTTATTGAAATGTTATTGAAATTGGACCTAAGTTTGCAGAGCGTAAATAAATGACCAACTTTGTTTTCCTTTACAAACAGTAACATTATACAGTGATACATTTTTTTAAAGCTTAATAATTCTCTTTTGTCTGTTCGCTGTATCAATGTAAACATTGCAATTTGGGGGCTAAATGACAATACTGGGTGAGTATAAAGGCACAAAATGTATCATCGCAGTGCAGCAGTTCACACTTCTACCTAATATAAGAACTACATTTTTTATGGTCTCTTCAGCTGGATAGCTGTTCTGTTTCTGGATCCAGCTCAGCGGCTTGGAAGCACCTCTGTCATCCACCTTCTTGTAGCCTGCTGATCTCAGGGGCAGAAGGCAGGAACAAAAAACCAAACAGAGCACGCTTCCAATCATTGAGATTTATTGCTCTCGGCCCTGTTGCTGTATCTGTAACATGTTGCTCTGTTATTTTTAAGGATATTGCCGCTTGGCAACAGAAAAGGATCAGATGTCTGTGTGGCTCACGAAGGAACTAAATCACAGAGAAATGAATGCCTGACAGCTCAAGAGTGGAATTATGGGACAGCCAGCTGTAGCAGTTCACCAACTGCATTGCTCATGGCCGCAGAATGATGGTTTGGCTCAGCTTTGTGTGTCTTGTTGGCCATGCAGTAAAAGTGCAGATGAGGGAAATATATTCAGACTCTTCCAACTGTTATTTTGTGAAGCTCAACTCTAAATTATTACATTGTGATATTCTATAAAGTCTGTTAATATATAATCCTGCCTGTGGAGTATGTACTCATTATTTGAGCTGATTTTTTTTTATAATTCACTCTTGTATTTATGTAATGCATGTCACAGTAAACTCAAATTTAAGTAATTTGTTATAAAGTGTATTTTTATGTCCTTTTGCGTACTTTTTGGCCATGCATTTGTGCATGAATTCCCACATATGCAAAGCAAGCTTATGTATTCATCCACTTTTAACTCATTAAAAATGCAAATTTTGATTAGCAGCAGCAACAATACAATGTTAGACAAGAAAAAAGATAGTGAAATAATGGACTAAAGAAAAGGTGATTCTGACTAGGATACAACCATAAACAAATATAATTGTTCTTGTAATGAAGTAAGGAGGAAGTTGGACAGAGGTACAGTAGATGTGATTTAATGGGAGAAATTAAGGGAAAAAGAAAGGAGGTTCCATCACTGTATTGGATGTACTTGCACTGGCAGATACATTAGATACATTTAAGAAAAGGTTGGATAATTTTTATCAAGTAAGAAAATACAGAGTTGCTGAAATTAGCTTTTGGCACAATGTTGATTCAGGGACTGTTCCACTGCCATCTTGATATCAGAAAGGACATTTTTCCTCACCAGCCAAATTGGAAAGGCTTTAGACTGTGGTTTTTACCTTCCTCTGGATCAGTTAGCAGTTAGTCAGCTTTCATTTAGACAAAAATGTTGAACTCGATTGAGGTTTGTATTTTTTATTTATTAAATAAATATGCCCCACCCACCAAGAGGTTAAATTAAAGGGTTATGGGGAGCCTTTCATTAGTTGAGTCTGAACCTGATACTCTATAGAAAATAAACATAAAAGTGGGCATATATAACAATAAACAGAAAATTCACTTGTATTTCTAGGAAGTGGCTGTTAAATCCTAGATTATGAGGTTCACCCCCAGCATCATTACTACAAATAATTTTGTTTCTATTATTAGGTAACTTGGTCATTGTAACCATTTAGCGAATGAGACACAAGTAAGTATTATGGTTTATGATGCTGAGCTATGACCCCTAAATTAAAGCCAGTACTGGGCACGCTTCAAAGACTTTCCCTAGCTTTAATCAACTGGCAAAGAAAACTACAACACTGTTTCTGTGGCGGAATTGTGTAAACTGCAGACGATCTTCACTTTGCATAGCCAAAAATATGAAAAGTTGCAGAAATGTTGCCTTTTTGTTATTTACATATGTCTTCTCTCAACACAGCAAGCTGTGAAGCCTAAGCAAGCAGATGGAGAAGAAATGAAATGAAAAATTAACCCATTGTTCACAACTTTCTTATCTGTTTTTGGGACAAAGAAGCAGTGTGTAAAATGCCTAACTCAGAGAAACTTCTGGGCATAAAAAGAAAATAACACAAAGAAAAAGTTTTTGCCACAACTCTGTATTGGCAACGCTGTTTGTATTTAGTACTTTATTAAACTGCCAATATAATTGTTCCCATCTACCACCTACAGACTACATTCAAATTATCCTTTTGTATCTGTTGTGATGAATCATAAAAACATCTTATAATTGCTTCCAGCCTTTTAGCCAAGGGGGCTGTATGTATAATAACAGACTGTGGTTCTACTCTTTTCAAAATATGGAATTGGGATGTACGATATCAGCATAACAATTACAGGGCTAGACCTCAGTGTATTTTTGAACTGTTGTCCCCTGCTACTCTTAGACTGTGGCTTTGGTTGAATCTTACATGTAACCATTTTGTCAGTCCAAAACAAACATATAAAACAAAAAAAGTCAATTTCACAGTAGTGGTTCACATTTCAGAGAATCCGACTCTCAAAATCATTTAGGTTAATCGTTCAGTTCTGCACATTCCTTCTAACTATAGCATATATCACTTTTAGCACAGAACTTTTTGACATGTTGAGTGCCAGAGTGGCACTCAGCTCAGTGAAAAGCTGTTGTATAGAAAGTATTACTATCAATGCTCATTTGTGAATAACTGGCAGACTGACAGAGAACTGGCTGGTATTAAAAGGTAGCATTTCATTGCTTACAAGATGGATAAAAAAAACCTGAAGCTTCTCTAAGAGTTAATAAAGGCATGGAAGCTGTTATTCAGAATGCTTGGGGTTTCCTGGATAAGGGGTCTTTCTGTAATGTGGAACAGCATGGCTTTAGATTACTAATGTTAAAATGTTTTAACATTTAACCCCCGAAAAACTGATTGCTTCACATAAATTTATGCTTGCTTAGTTAACATTAAGTACAAATCTTACTGCCACAGAGTAAAATCACAGAGTAAAATCAAATAATTAAAAAATGGCAAATTATTTATGGAGCAATACGACAGGAATCGGCAATAACCTATTTTGGTGCTTTGAGTCTAACCGATCCCATGCCCATACAGACAGATTAAATGGCAGCTGCAGATTAAATACACAAAAAATTTTTCTTTGCAGGTTCACATTTAAAGGTGGCCATACATATTGAAATCTGCTTGTTTGCCAAACTAGTGCATCTTCTCCTGATATGCCCACAACAGGTGGGTGATATTGGGCTAATTTAATTGGCCCTTGGGCCAAATGATCGAATTACAAAGGAAGGCATAGGCGTCATCAGACTGAGGACCGCATCAATGAGCCGATGTGGACCCCAATCTGACAGGAAAATAAAACCCAGTTGACACGAGATCGATTTTTTGCCAGATATCAAATGGGGAGGCCCGTCAGGGGTACCCATACATGGCCAGATAAGCTGCCTAATTGGTCTAAAGGACTCGAATCAGCATCTTAAATCTGCCTGTGTATGGCTTTAGTCTCAAATATAAATCTGCTGTATTTTAGGCTTCACTAAGGCATTTCCCACAGACTTTAGTAGAACAATGCATTTTATTTTGACAGCTGGGCAGTATTATAATATTTCCTATTTGGGTTTATAAATGCACACCTGCACAGACAATATTCTGATCACATAATAAACTATGCAGGTGAAAAAAGCCATTTGATTAGTGAAGCAATGTGCAATATAAATGATTATGTTATGAGCAGGATCTGTGGTTTCCATATATGCCTTAAAAAAGCTACTAGCCATGAAAGCCAGAGGCTATGATACAGTACAGTGATCCCCAACTAGTGGCTCGTGAGCAACATGTTGCTCCCCAACCCCTTGGATGTTGATCTCAGTGCCCCCAAACCAGGTAGTTATTTGTGAATTCCGGACTTGGTGGTAAGTTTTGTTTGAAAAAAAAAAAAAAATTACTACCAAATAAAGCCTCCTGTAAGCTGATAGTGTGCATAGAGGCTCCCTAATAGCCAATCTTAGCCCCTATTTGGCACCTTCATGAACTTTTATAATGCTTGTGTTGCTCTCCCAAGTCTTTTAACATTTGACTGTGGCTCACGAGTTAGAAAGGTTGGGGATCCCTGCAGTACAGCAACATCACTATCCTGGTTTCATCATATAAATGTACAACCTGGCCCATAATAACTGTTACTCATTAAGATGTTGCAAGTTCATTGTGTCTCTGTGAGGCCATGGTTGTAACTGTATACTTATTTATTATTCACACTCCAAAGTCAGTGTAATATTTAAACTTGCTAAATGAGTGATCAGTTACATTCCATTTGAGGAAGGAGATATATAATTTTGTCTGCATTCTGTACATTGTGAATTAACAGAGAAGAGGGTGACCCACCTACATTTCCTGATGTGCTTCTTTTTTTTTTTTGTACATTTAAATGGAGAATTAAAAAGAAGAGAACCAAGTGCAGTGGAGTAAAAAGTATATGAATATATAAGAAATGCAGTTTGAATAGTTTTCTGCACAGTTTGTTACTCCGTTCCACTGTTATTCCTGACCAGTTTTCTTGGTAATTTAACCAGCTAACCTTTCAAAAAACAATGTAAACGCGATGCCACAGTATTCATTAATATGAAGGAATAAATATACTCACAAAAGGAACAGAACTAATATTGTTTTATCAAACTCTAATGTTTACTTCTAGCTCCATGACCTCATGCTCAGGAGAAACTAGAAATCTCCAGCATGCCAGCGATTAGACAGTCCTCTTCCCAACAGACGCTCTAATATAAATGCACATAAATTGAATTCCTTCTTGAAAAGAAATCTGAATACCTTTGGAGCGTTTTAGCAAATCATCTCCAGCTTTTATGGCACAACTTCAAGGAGCAGGAGAAAGGGGATCTCTGCCCCTCCTTTCTCCTGCTTTCACATGGCACTGCTTCTGCTATAGGAGGATATGGGAGAGCTGGGCACCGCCAAGAATAACACAGAGAGCTTTATTTGGGATTCAGAGGGGATTTTTATTAAACTCGCACAATGGGGTTTGAAGGTGGGATTTGTGGAGTATCAGTCACTAGGATGATCCAGAAGCCTTTAATGCTGCTGGGGGTGCAAAGCATTTTCATGTGCAATATTAGCACATATTGAGTTGACTTATTTGGGACCCATTTTCAAAATACATTGTAGTTTAGCACTGCGAGGCTCATGTTATAGATCATAAACAGATAGACTATAGATCTATCGTCTATGTGTAAAGGGGTCTAAGCACAGAATCATATTGGGGCATACTCAAGCCTTCTGTTACTGCCCAACAAGGCAGTAAACAAGGATAAGACAGATCCTTTTCTAAACCAGAATCTTAGTTAATTATAAGTGCAAAATGAATGCAATGGTAAAGAATAAATGTAATTGTCGCAATACAGAATATTTAAGTTGAACCATATGTTTCCTAGGTACTGCATTGGATTTACCAGTTAAACTTTCATGGTCTTCCCTGTTCCATGAAAAGCTGGGGGGGTTATCATTATACGTGTCATTATTATTATTATTATTATTAATATCACATATTTAGAAAGTGCCACATATATATAATTGACGTCATTTTTTAAATAAACAAAGATCAAGAGGCAATGTAGAAATATTGACCTTATTTGGATTTATACAACAGTTTACTGAAATGGCTGAATAGTAAAAAGGTGAGATACAAAATAAAACTTGTTTTAATTGCCTCCCATTATTTGCTAAACAGATATAGAAGATTAAAGCAAGGGGGTCGGTCATTTTTTACTAGTTATTGCAGCAACAAGTGAGTACTACTAACCTTGCCACTTACAGTCACTTTCAGTACCATTTCTCATCAATATTACTGGAGGCAAATCATTACCACATGTGGCAACAGCTCCACCTGCTATGAGTTTTGCAGGTTTAAGTTTAAGATAAAACAAATAATGTTTCAGCTGAATAACCCAATACCCTAAAAGTGGAAGGACCCTTGCTTTAATTAGTTGGAAGAGACCTAAAACATTTCAGGGTTTATTTCTTCTCCATAAACAAGGGAACAATACCCCTTTAAGCTGTCTATAGAAATCTCTAGTGAGTTGCACTTTTTGGCACCCGTTCTAGTACAGCTCAAAGGAAATTGCTTCATGATGTGTGCTGAATTGCTACAAGTATGATGGTAAATTTAAAATTATGATCTGATTTTGTGAATCGTGGCATGACAACCCAAAAATAAAGCTTATGCTTTTAAAAAGGCTAAAAAGAAATATATCTAAAGCCATACACATACACTGGCCTGGATTTATGGACAGGCCACAAAGGCTGAATGCATATTTAGTTGCTGCACTGCTGGTCCAGTCCCCAGTGTGGGGCAAGTGCACTGTTTGTAAAGCAGTGAGCGGGGGGCTTGTTGAGTGGCTTGTCAATGTAAAGAATTATGTGCTGTGTTTTGTAAAGGTCCCAAAAAAACCTCAGTATTTTTCAGAGATTTGTGAAAGTCTGCCTCGGAGATCAAAAAGAGTGAGGTATGGAAGTAACACTTATTTGTTGGCCTTGATTTTCTTGAAACCAATACTAAAAGGCTAATAAGTAAGTTATTTTAGGGCCCCCAAAACTTTCAGATGTTGACCTGCACCAATAGTTCTTACATAGTTGCTTAATAGTTGTGGGGCAAAAAAGACATGTATCAATTAAATTCAAACTTGTGTCCAAGTGTCAATGGAATGATGGAAAACTTAATGTCAAGGAAAAAATTTTATGTGGGTTGTATTGTTAACATGGAAGCAAAAATTTCCCCATTGACCATTGGTTGTTCTGGGGAAAAAAGTATGGTTGCAAACTTGCTTGACAATGATACTGATTTTTGGTCATTTGTTGTTGCAAAAAAGCTGCAGACTATAATGGTTATGCTAAATCCTTTCCAAGTAACATACTAAAATGCACATGAAAAAAGTATCAGGATTCAGGGACTGATGTATGGCTTTGAAAACAATACCCAAGTGCATCTGCAGTCTTGGACCACTAATTTTAAAGAAATGTTTACAATCCAACATTTTGGCAGGGGGTGTTGTCCAAGGTGGGAATATGACAGTTTCGGATCAGATGATATTAACACAGAGAGCTTCAGCATGAACAGTAATTTGGTTTCGTCTGAGAAAAGTGTATGGCCAAAACCAAAATTGATTGAGAGACATCCAACACAGTTTGGCTGCTTAGTCAGTCGCCATTATTTATAGAGAAAAATCATTCTAGGTTCTGACCCTTTTTACTAGAGTACAGGCCACAAAATCTTTTCCAGAAGAAATCCAGTATTTGCTGGAGAGTAAGACAGCACACTGGCTCTGTTACATGTATTATGTTTCTGCTTAAACCTTTCATCTAGCTATGGATTCATTACCAATTTCTCATGCTAGTTAAATCAGTTTCCATCAGTGCTGCTAATTTTACCTTTCACCTAAAAGCCACTTTTGTTCTGTTTCCACTAATTTCCGTAATTTTATCTAAACAATAGTTACAATATCGTAAAACGGACTTGTAATTATTGACACAAATGTATCATGGTTTTAACCCTTTAACACTCCGATAGTTCATCCTGCAATCTCTGTTTCACTAAGAGGATTACATTATTTTGGACGATACCATTTAAAATGCACTGCTTACCGCAAGTTAATTTACTTGTAAGAAAGACCTCAAAGTCTTAAATAATTCAAGATTAAGGGGTAGGATATTTCATTTTCTATATTGATGTCAGCCTAAGGAAATTAATTTAGCCTCCTGTTCAGCCAAAACCTCATTTGTTTTCCCTGCAAGTAAAGGAAAAAAAACAGAATAGTGTGCCAAGACAGAACCAGGCAGCCAAGCTTAAGACATGGGCTCAGAAACGGTATGTGGCCACAAGTGAAACCTCAAAACACATGTACAATCCGGAATCGCAGCTTGTCTAACACGCTCCGCACACGGCCATCTCACTGGCAGCACTCACTGTGCAAGCTGTTTGCTCTGAAAGGGCATGAGCCAATAAAAAGATTCTGGAAAGATTAATACACAAGTTCAGTTGCTGATTCTGACCATGGCATGTTACAAATCCGCAATCATTCGTCAAAACGGAAATTCCTCATTGGCCGTTTGTATGAGATGCATGTTAACCTTGGATTTTCTGTTGAATTGCTGTAACTTGAAGGTAGCAAAATATCTTTAATTGCTCAACAAGCCAATATTTTAGGCAGATATTTATATTAGAGTGTTTTTATTTTTATCAAGAAGCAAAGTTATTATTAAATGATGAGAAAGTATTTTTACAGAGTAAGGGATCCATTACCAGGAAACTCATTATCCAAAAAGCTCTGAATTGAGGGAAGGCCATCTCCCATAGACCCCATTTTAATCAAACTATTCCAGTATTTAAAAAATGATTTACTTTTTCTCTCTAATAATAAAACCTTCATTGTACTTGATCCCAACTATGCAATCAATCCTTATTGGAGGCAAAATAATCCTGTTGGGTTTATTTAATGTTTAAATGTTTTTAAACATTAAGATCCCGTATCCAGAAAACGTCAGGTCCCAAGCATTCTGGATAACAAGTCCCACTCCTGGATACTGTTACTTGGGATTCCAGAAAAATGATGCAAGAAGATGTGACTGAATTCTTTAACTTGCTTGTGTTTTCTGTAATTATGTGTTTCGTGATATTTTTTTTCTACAATCCTAAAACCCAGGGGCAGATTTATCAAAGTTTCATTCCTAATGGTAAACTCTTACTTTCACTCACTGATAAACATGCTTCTAAAAATACCATAGGAATACATAGAAAGTGGGTGAATTTAACCTAATTTCACACTTTGATAAATCTGCCCCAGGGTTTTAGAATTGTGAAATTCCTAAAAAATATATATCTTATCCCTTTTAATTTTTTGAAAAAACATTATTGAAAATAAATCGATACCAAAAAATGCAAGCAAGTTCTGACATTGTTTTTACCTTAACCCTGCCCCTGTGACAGCAACCTATGACATTGGACTGCATACAGTAGAATGATTGTATGGAAGGGGTCCTATTTAAAAGGATCAGTCTGTCCAATTGCTGTGCACTTAAGAGTGTAAGAATTTTCTTTCATTTATTATTCATTCACATTTAAGCTGCTGTACATAACACTGTACATGCCTGTAATGCATCCCTCAGTCCTTCAGCTACAGCCAGGAGTCAGACAGTCTAGGATGGTATGAGGTCTCCTGAATTATAACCTCCACTAATTAAATCACTTATTACCACATACCATAGAGGTAATCTTCCCTAAAGTGGTAGTTACTGATAATGAAAAGACACATTACCTGGCATTTTCATTGGACTGCTATATGAATCCTAAATTAGCTATCATTATTGAACTAAACCAAAGATTTACTGTGTTCTGTTTAACATGTTCATTGCTGTGGAAGATTTCATGAATTCTAGAACAAAGCTTCAGGAAAGATTATAATTACTAAATAATGAAGGCTATTTTGCTGTTTATAAATTGAAGATTGCTTTAATATTTTTTCTTCTTTCTTCTTTTTAATGGAAGCATAGCTAACTTTCACATATTCTGTACTGAGTTCCCTTACAGCTCTTAAAAGTAAGCATTTAAAATCATTACATAAAAATAGTTGAACTTTAAACTAAAAAGTGGTGCAAATAGGAAAAAAATCTGTTTTTATAAAGAGCTGATTGGTTTGACCAGGACAGAAAAAAGGGTGGGTAGTGTGTCCACAATGAACAAGCCATAAGATGTGGAACATCATGTAGAACACTATAAAGAAGATTCTTAATCCCTGGCCTTTTAACTGTTTGCCTCTCCCTGGGCCTGCCCTGTGTGCAGTAACTTGAATGTGAGTTGAGTTGTTCAAGTCAGAAAAATGGCTGCAACTACAGGGTGAAGAAGACCCTACATTTGCAGATGAATCATCCAGCCTGCACTTCCTTATATAAGTTATATACACAAGGATGGAGAGGGGAGCTGGAAGTCATGCGTTTGTGAGTTGTTAGGAGGGAGGGGCAGAATTGTTTTTGGTAAGGGGATCTCAGCCAATTCATATTGTACCCCTGTGGATTAAGGTGAGGTTGGGGGTTTTTAGAAAAACCTTTGATATCTTGAGAGTGCATTGCTGGATCTGCTATGTACAACTGATATATCCAATTTCACTATTTCATGGCAAATAAAACTATTACAAAAACAGGGGTAGATTCCCAGCTTTTTTATTTTGGGTAACATAACCACCACTCAGTAATACTGCTTAGAATTCAGGAAGGCTATGATTTGCATAGCAACCTTAAAATACATCTTTAACTGTAGTTTGTGTACTAAGGGCAGAATTCTGGATAAATAAAAGCATAGGTAGAATGATGGTTACTGTAATTTAGGGTAAATACTGGGCAGTGCAGGGATAATAAACATTGCTGTTTTAGGACTAAAACAAGTACAAAGTGGAAGATTTTTTTTAACTGATAATGCAATGTCCCAGAATTCCAGCTGGGCACCTCCTAAGTACATGTGCAGGAATTTGTGGTTTAGTTATGTAGAGGCAAATTAGTGTCTTGGTAAATCACATGTAATATGAACTTGCATTAACTGGCATCGGTGTGGGAACACAAATTGCGTTAATGTGCAGTTCAAAAGGTTTAAATTAGTTGTAAGTGCAAGGTCACTTTATTGCTGTTTTCTGCTGGTTAACAGCAGCAGTCAAAAAACCCATGTGCCATAGACATTAGACCATAACACCTGTAAATTTACTTTATTATTATTAATATTAATATTGTTTCCTGCTTGCATTTAACTTTTAGTACTGCCAGGGGTGTGATAACAAGCATTTGATGAAAACACCTAGGAACGTTATTTAAAAACAGTATATTTTGGTCAAACACACAACTTATGTCAGAAAGATTGAGTAGGAAGCACCATTGTTATGTACTGAAATATTCATAGTTGATACATAGTTACATAGTTAAGTTAGGTTAAAAAGAGACAAGTTCAGCCCCTCCAAATGAAACTCAGTGCACATGTAGACACATACACAAACCTATATATACTCACATATAAAAACTATACATACCAATACTGATACAAACTAGCTGTAGAACTTAAGATCACAATATGGATGTTGTGCTTGTCCAGTAAATCATCCAAAGCAGTGTAATAGTTTAATTTGGTTTTATTTATGGAACAAACAATTAGGAATATTATTTTAAATAACTGAATCATCTTAACACAAATTGCACTATAATTGTTCAATTGTCGCTTCTGGAAAATAGAAATGTTTTTGACAGACTATCTGTTCTTCTTGTCTTTGTTTTGATTAGCTGAAAGGGATGGCATAAATGATGAGCAAATTGCTTCTAAAATCCTTATTTTGTTTGCAATTTAAAGGATGTCAATTATATTTTGCTTGATATTGTGATTAAGAGCAAAAGAATAATGTAGCTATCAGTGGGCCGCACTAACTGCTTGTTTTAGAGACAAGCAAAACATTAACTGCTATTTCACACATTTCCTACCATACCCTTCCCTTCACTTTTTTTTTACCTGAAGTGAAAAAAACATGTTGTTAGTTCACACTTGGAATCAAGATTCCTAACAATGATGACAATTTGAGTGAAACTCTGTGAAAGAACAAGACTGATATATGTTGAATGTGATAGTACCTGACCTGACAGCACACATCTGCTGGACCTTAGGTCAAAGGTACTGCTTGTTATATAAGTAAATAAAACTATCCTGTGTGATGCACGCAGAGCAGGGACAAACAGACCTTCAAGTAAAACTGCACGTGCAAGTGTTTTTTTGCTGAAATTTTCACCTGTTTGTGTTCTGTGTACAGACGGGCATTTTCATTAACATTACAAGCATTGATAGGCTGATTGGGGTGTTTTGATTGCTGCTGTTTTTTGTCAGATGGCTGTGGCAGTACAAATGTCCTATGTGCCATTAGCATTAGAAGAGATATAGAACAAGACACTTGATAGGTGTAATTTGACCTGTGTTTCTTCAAAATCTTTACTATATACACACGTTTATGTTGGAATCATTTGTAAACTTCAGGGGGTATGAGATTACCCATGCACACAACACATCAGTAGGATAAATGTCCGTTTATTTCTGGATCAAACTCATCTTCAGCAGGTAAAATGACAACTAAAACACAGTTCTTCTCCAGCATAAAATAATACCAGTTTTCAGGTACAGCAAAACAGAAAAATAATTGGTTTTCCCACTCAGGGTTCAAGCTCACCTAGCATCGCAAGATTCTAGATCTTTGGACAGAATAGAGGTTTTCACATACTTTTCCATTTGCAGTCCTCACATAAAAACAATCCATCCTCGCAAAAAAAATCCATCCTGACCTCCCAGGGCTCTCTTATTTCCTGCACTGCTGCAATAATTAGCCTTGTTGTGCACCTTAAAGGTACCTCAATAAAGGGGAAATATACCCAGCGCCACCTCCTGGGTCCTAGATGCATGAGGCAGCCAAGTTTATGCCACCCCCTCGCTCCCCGAGTTTCTCAATTTGCCTCATGGCAGCAGCGCCCCTGAATATACCTGTTAAACAGGGCCCACCCCTGTCCTGTACATATTGCATGTACTGAAAAAAATCTTGGACTGTCCTGCTATCTTGCTGTCCTGCTATAAATTAATCAGTGCTTTAAAAAGCACTTATACACTAAGGTGTTATTTTATTATTAAGAATTACTACACTATAGATGTTTTCTGTTCTATTGTTTTATTTCATAGTTTTTGGCACTGAATTTTCTTATGGCTTTATATTATATTTTAGGGTGAAAAAAGGCAGAATAGAAAGCCAAATTATAAGCAAAAAATCAAGACCAATTACAAATTATGAGGAAGAAAGAAAATGATGCAAGAAACCACTACAAATTTTTACTAAAAATAATACAGCCCCCTCCCCGAAAAAAAACCAGACAATATACCCCTTAAGATTTACATGAAGGTGGTGAACATACAAACATCCATATGTTACAATAAAAAAGTAAATAAGTATGTATTCCAAATCCTTACAAAATAACTAGGCAAGTCAGGACCAACAAAATTAACCTAACAACAATTCCACACTGAACTGTGATATATCCCTTATCTGGAAACCCGTTATCCAGAAAGTTTCGAATTACGGAAAGGCCATCTCCCATAGACTCCATTATAGGCAAATAATTCAGATTTTTAAAAATGATTTCCTTTTTCTCTGTAATAATAAAACAGTGCCTTGTACTTGATCCTAACAAAGGTATAATTATTCCTTATTGGAGACAAAACAAGCCTATTAGGTTTATTTAATATTTAAATGATATTTAGCAGTTTTAAGTTATGGAGATCCAAATTACAGAAAGATCCCTTATCCAGAAAACCCCAGGTCCTGAGCGTTCAGGATTACAGGTCCCATACCTGTACCATGGATTCCATACAAGAATACTAAAAACTTAAAATTTTGTTATAATTCTTCACTGCACAATAATTTATATGCAGAAGTAAACTTAAACTGGTTATACTATATTATAGTATTATACTATATTACTCAATTTTAAAATGAACTACTGTTTTATGCCTTTGTAACCCCCAAACCCAATGACTGAATAATAATAAATATGTCTCACAGCCATCCATTCAGAGTGGAGAAATGCAAATTGTATCATCCATACTACATGTTTGCTTTATGTGAGGTAATACTATGCCAATAATGGTTGAAGTGGAATCCTTTCTACCATAAAAGGAAATATATATCTATGTTTTGTTAAACATGCAGTCCCAATTTATGCAGGAAGTAATCCAACTGGTATTCTACAGTCAGGTAGGACTAGGTTCTGTGCTGTCATGTACTGTATGTTCAGTCTCTCTCCAAACAACTTCCAACTATCTTTAGTTTGTTCTGTGACAAAAGAGAGTCACAAAAAGCTTTAAAAGTTAGTTTGAAAAGTTAGTTGTCCAATCATTGAAATAGTATGTACTGTACAGAAGTAGCATTTTGGTGCTCAGAGTGAAAGAGATAGAGAGAGAGAGAGAGAGAGAGTGCGAGAGTGTAAGAGACTGAAAAAAAGAGAGTGAGAGAGAGACTGACTCCTGGCATTTGCACAAGAATACCTATTGCTCTAAGAAATTTTTCCAAATCTATTTCAGTATTTTTACTTACACTATATAAATGATTTAAATCTTGTTTCATTCAATTACAGCAACCAGGCAGGTGCCATTTTGTGGAGGATGTTATTAAGCCTAGCTTTGCATCATCCCAAAATCTTTATGTGCCAGAATGGGGGACCTGAAGCTCATGCGCTGAGGAGAGAGGTAGAAAGTGAAAGTAATTGCCTGCCCCGCTTGTATGCCTGAGGCATAGAGATGGGGCAGGTGATATATGATTGACAGCTGAGATTTTTAAATACCTTTATAACAGGTATAGATGTTTTAATAAAACAAATTAAGGTTTTATGTTTAATTTGAAAAGGACTTTTATTATACAGCTTTTTGTGTCTGGGAGAATGGTCCCCTTTAAGTTCCAAAAACTGCAAACATGCTGTCTCAGTATGTTACATCAAAATGTTGCAACAGCTTTTTTTTGTTTCATACCTGTGGAACGATGAAAATCTGGGTATTTTGGATTATTGAAATAGAATATTAAGGATATTATTTTCACTTCAGCTGTGATGCTTTAAAAACAAAGAACATTTGTAGTATGAGCACCAGTTAACACTTTCTGCTAACCAGTGTTCCAATAAAATATGCTACAAGATATGTTAACAATGTACAAATAAATAGAATGGCCTCCTGGTTTGTAGCTTTTGGACTGTAGTTCCTCTTTCCTTTCCTGTTCCCATAGATCTGTATTTACTTCAGATAGTGAATTTCCATAATTGGACTGTATTTTTTGGCAACAAAAACAGGAAAGGTCCTGATCTTTTTGGGAATAAATCTTTAAAGCCCCTTATTCCATAAAGACAAGGGAAACCAAATCCTAAATCCCAACATGAAAGTGGTGTGATCCCACTGCTGTGCATAGAATGACCATAATAAAAAGCAATTGTGTTAGCCTTTTCCTGATATTATGTGGGAAAAATGTTTGTCTGTTCCAACTGGCATAATCGTTTTACACTTAACTGTTAGTTACTGTTTGCAATTTTAATCTAATTATAGGAAAACTATACCCCCAAACAATGTAGGTCTCTATAAAAATATATTGCATAAACAAGCTCATATGTAAAACCCTGCTTCATCTAAATTAACCATTTTCATAAAAATATACTTTTTTAGTAGTATGTGCTATTAGGTACTCCTAAATAGAAAATTGCCATTTTAAGAATTAAGAGCCGCCTCCTGGGATCATAGGATTCACAGTGCACACAAACAAGCCAAGGCACACATACATGCTAGGTCACATCAGCCAATGAATGGACAGAGTTCTGCCTTTTGCTCCCATACTTCTTCCTGTTACAGTTAGAGCTTCATTAATTCTGGTCATGTGATCTCTGGGGGAGCACACAGCTCATCACTAAATGGTGGATCAAGGGAAAGGATGTAAAAGGGATTTACTGATGGGATCCGTTATCCAGAAACCCATTATCCAGAAAGTTCCGAATTACGGAAAGGACATCTCCCATAGACATTATAAGAAAATATTTCTAATTTCTAATTTCAAATTATTAATTCTAATATTTAAAAATAATTTCCTTTTTCTCTGTAATAATAAAACAGTACCTTGTAACTGATCCAAACTAAATATAATTAATCCTTATTGGTGGCAAAACGATCCTGTTGGGTTTAAATGATGTTTAAATTATTTTTTAGTAGATTAAAGGTATGGAGCTCCAAATTATGGAAAGATCCATTATCTGGAAAGCCATAGGTCCAAGCATTCTGGATAACAGGTCCCATACCTGTACTACAGTAAATATCTTGAAAAAAAGGGAAAACATAAGGGAAGATGACTATCTGGGGGAGAGAGTGGAATGAAGGGGTGATGGACCATGAGGTGGCTGCTTCATTTGCTGAAAGTCATGGAGGATTTTCAACAGAATAAAATAGCAAAGTTTAAGATCTGAATGGAACATGATGTCTGTAACTTCTATGAACATACCAAATGCTTGCAGGTCACTGACTAGCTGTTCTTTGGATACTGGAACATTGGAGGCAAATTGCTATAATAGCAAATGAGCTGCATTTGCCAATGCCTCATGAGGATACTACTTTTGTTTTAATGACCGGGATGCTCCCTGTGTTCTATTTTTATGCGGCCATTTGTAAAACAAAGTTTTTGTATACACAACACTCCTTTCATAGGAGGTAACTTATACTGAGTGACCTGCGTCAACAGTGCTATTTAAACCATATTCAGCCCATTCTGATATGTGTGAGATCTTTTTGTATTTTGCTGCTTGGGGATTATTTCCCCTTTAACGCCCAGTCTTTTTCCAAATTCTGTCTTTTCATTTGTTATCTTTTATAGGGAAATGACTTCAGGTGTAATGACCTCTAGATTGAGTTCAAGAAACTAGTAGAGAGCCTGGAGGTGAGGACTTCTCAGAGATATTTTAATACCCATGTCATGTGCTATCTTGAGAAGGCAGCAGGATCTTAGGAATCGGTGTAAGGAGTAGAGTTTATGATTTTTGGGGAACTGGGTTTACTTTTCTATCTGCTACAGGCTCTTTGCCAGGGATGGGTTGCATCTGAATGATAATGTTGCAGCTGCTTGGGGTGGAGGATGGATAGAAGCTTGAAGTAGATTATGAACTAAATATAGGAGGGAAGGCAGGAGTAAGTAGTTCTGTGGAAGGTAGGTTTATCCAGATTTGCATATAATGGGAGAAAATGGCAGGTGAAGATTTGTATAGTGGTATCAACAGGTGGCCCAAGAGTTGTATATACACAAGTTACAAGCTAGTAATAGTATTAAGTGTATGTTTACAAATGCAAAAAGCTTGGCTCACAAAACTGAAGAGCTAGCGGTATTGGCACCTCAATGTGGCATTGCTGGAAAGTGGCTGAGTGATTTACATAATTGGGAAGTAAATATAAATGGCTATACTTTGTTGGGAGAGCCAGGAGAAATTGAAAAGAAAGAGGGGTATGTCAATGTGACACAAATGCTTCGTCCTCACTGCAGGGATATCAACCGTCATTCATATGTAAAAGAATTATATGATGTCATATTAAGACGTACCCTTAAATCCATATGCCTCCTCCTCCCCTGTGGATAGCACAGCAACCCCCAGCACTATTTCCAACTGCTAACAAACTCCCAAAACAAACCCCTGCCAGGTTCACCTCCCACAGGCAGCATAGGGTAGGCAGAGTATGGCACACACAGGCAGCACTCTGCCTGTCCTATGCTGTCTGTGTGTGCCATACTCTGCCTGCCCTATGATACCTGTGTGTGCCATACTCTGCCCTACTCTGCCTATGTGTGCCATGCTCTGCCAGCCCTATGCTGCCTGTGTGTGCAATACTCTGCTTGCCCTATGATGCCTGTGTGTGCCATACTCTGCCCTATGCTGCCTGTGTGTGCCATGCTCTGCCAGCCCTATGCAGCCTGTGTGTGCCATACTCTACCCTACCCTGCCTGTGTGTGCCATATCTTCCCTGGTCTATGCTGCCGGTGTATGCCATACCCTCCCTGCCCTATGCTGCCTGTGTGTGCCATACCCTCCCTGCCCTATGCTGACTATGTGCCATCCTCTGTCTACCCTATGTTGCCTACACACAGGCAGCATAGGACAGGCAGTACATACAATGTCTGAGGTGTGAACAGGAGAATAATGTTGGTGATTACAGCCTGAGTCTGAGGTGTGAACACTGCAGGGGGTGAACAATACAGAGATTAAAAGGTGTGAACAACACAAAGGATTACATTTTTAAACAATACAGGGGGATTACAGCCTGAATCTCAGGTGAGAACCATGCAGGGGGCCAGCTAAACTCAGTACTGATACCATTTAAATCTTACACAAAGTTAAGCCATCAAAGCAGTCAGACAGGTGAGGGGCCACACAGAGGGGGGTCACGGGCCGCCAGTTGGACAGCACTGAGTTTTAAAACCCAATATAAAAGAAGAAGTCAAGCTGGAAGATGAGAGGGCTGAAGTCTTATGGGTTAAACTTTTCACATATTGTAGCAGTCCTGTAAATTAACTTTGGGGTATGCTACAGACCTCAATCAGGTCTGGACTGGGATTCAAAATTGGCCCTGGCATCTCAAGTACAAAGGGGCCCAAACAACCCCCCACAAGCCCAATAAATAGTGACTGTTGATGGTATACTACCGCAGCCCCCTGGCATGTGCCAAAATCTACAGAATGCCAGTCTGGGCATGACCCCCATCACATAAGGTTCTCAGCTTCTACTGCAAACAGAAAAAGCTGCTAGTTTGGAACAAGTCTTAATAATAAGAGGTTTACCCAGATATCGACTGCTGGAACAGTTAATAGAAACAAGTTGGTACAGGACAGATTGATCTTTGGATGGCCTCTCCAAATGAGGGGATCTTTGAATGTATGCCAGCTTAACTCCAAGAAGACAATCAGACCACACCCTGGATCAACTTTGTACTAAGATTTAATTTAGATACCAAGATTTAAATACATTAGCCCTGTATTTTCTTCTTGCTTTAAAGGCACCCATTATTTCTTGAAACTATCTAGTTTAGCTACATTTCAGGGAAAGAATTTTTACAAATTCACAGCCCTCACTGCAAAAATACGTATTTCTCACTTTAAGATGGAACTGCCTTTTTTCTGGTCATTGAATTCCTTATACTAAAGTATTGGAGAGTTTGCTTTATGGTCACATTTTATAATTATACCTAGGTTGTTCACCTTTGAGTTAACTTAGAATGACTTATAGAGTAGCATTCTGAGACCATTTGCAATTGGTCTTCAATTTTTATTATTTGTGGTTTTTAATAATTTCACTTTTTGTTCAGCAACTTACCAGTATGGAGTTTTAGAAGTTATCTGGTGGTTGGGTTCAAATTACATTAGCAACTAGGCAATAGTTTGAAATAGAGACAAGAATATGAATAGAGGAGGGCCTAAATAGAAAGATAAGTAATAAAAAGGAACAATAACAATAAAATTGTAGCCTCACAGAGCAATAGTGACCCCCTATTTAAAAGCTAAAAAGACTAAGAATAAGAAAGCACATCATTCAAAAACTTTGCAAAATAAATAATGAAGATCAATTTTGAAAAGTTACTTAGAATTGGTCATTCTTTAACTTTAACTAAAATTAAAGGTGCACCATCCCTTTAATCACCTCTTCTATAGTATTAACAAACCCAACTTGGCCAACCCTTTCTACTTTTTTGGACTATCTTTAGGTCATTTCCCATTTGAGCACTTAACACTACACACTGCCCTGCATATTTTTGATGCAGCCATAACTGATACTAAGGTGGAGAATTAACCTATCCTCATATTATGGTATGGTAAATAAACTGTATAATAAAATGTAATTATTTAATTAAGTAGGAATAAGTCAATCATATTGAGTTTTGTTTGTCAATATTCACTGTTAAAGTGGACCTATTTCAGTGACTGCAGATAGACTGTTTAGCAACAAAAAAGGCTGAAAATTTAAAATAAGAATTTTAATTATAGAGGGGTTTCTACATCTATAAATCTCTGCAATGACAACAGCTCTAGAAGTGGATTTAGCAAATAACAGTAGATCAACATGTCTATGGAGAAACAGTTCTTGGAATGCATCCCCCTTCCCCCACAACACACAATATTCAGTTGCACAAAGGGTATTTTGATCTCAGCTACCAGATGGACACCTCAGTCATACGTGATTTCTTCAATAGGTAGTTCTCGCTACTTAACATTTGGTGCGATCTTTGTATTGTTTCAGTGCACTTTTTTCTAGGATTTGGTGATGTACATCTCTGTAGATATATCTAGGGTGTATTTTATTTGATGATTTTTGTTTAAAGAATAATTCCTTTATTAGCCATTAAAGAAAATGCCTGTGTCACAGTATTGCAGGGGACAATAAGGCTTATAAAGAGATTTAGAAATCAAGACAAAGGCTTCAAAGAAAAAGTGAATGACACTATGATCTTTTGGTTTCTGATAGGGGTAGCTTACGGTTGATTGCTTTGTCTCTAGGTTCAACACACAAAAAGAGAGAGTGACAAACACTCAAATCTTTTATAGTTGCTCACTTCTTAAAGAAAAGGCATTTTCTGTCATCCATGTGAAAGTTTCACCCACATTTGATAAGTTATTCTGCTGCTGTTTGTACCATGGGTGAATCTCATGGCTTTACACTGGACTGTTGATTTGCTGTAATTAGCTTTTTCCAAGTTCCCTTAGCACAACATAAACCAAACAGGGAATATGTTCTTGAAAATGATGCAATATATTTATATATTGTCTACAACCATAACCTCTACAAGGCCATATTGCAATGGATATAATGTAGATGGTTTTGCCATAAAAGTAAACTGTAACTTAGAAAATGAATTTCACATCTAAACTCTAGGGACTCAAAACCTTTATCCAAACAAGCACTACTACTACTACAAAACTAAAACAATATGGGCATATTTATGAACATAGCTTGGCTATGAAACAGCTGTAGAGTGGATTCATTGTGCATTGTTAGGCCATACTCTTCTCTACAGATAAGGCAAGTTACTATAAAGTCTTAGAGAAAAGCTTTTAGCATAAAAAGCCCCAAAATTCTATGTTTAGATTCCAGTTCTTTTAATCAATTATTTTCTTTGTTTGTGTTTATTGTTAATCTTATTAAAATAGAAATATTTCAGCACTAAATTTTGGTTTTTTTTTTTACTTTTTTCACTTTAACATTGTAAGATGGGAAGGGTATTTATTATGCCACAATATTTTTTAACAAGCAGTAATGATGCATATCCTTAAAGGAGAAGGAAAGGCTAAGTTACTGAAGATGCCAAAATGTAAGGCACCCCCAGTTACTTTAATTGCTTACCTTTTACCCCGGGCTGGTGCTCCTGTGAGAAGAAAACAGCACCTGCCCGGGGTGGCTTCGAGCAAGTGAACTCTATATAAACTCTCCGTAACCACAGTTTAATTGATGTTGGTATATATAATTTATGTATGTGAGTGTATAAATAGGTCAGTATAGGTAGGTGTGTGCTGGGTTTCCTTGGAAGGGTTGAACTTGATGGATGGTATTTTTCCAACCCAACTTAACTATATATGAAAAACTAGATTACTGGGTGTCCAAGAATTCCCTATAATAATCATAATCATCATGACAGCACACCGGGAGAATATTTACACTTTCCTTTCAACAGCCAATAAGGAGCCAAGTGGGAGATATTTTATTTAGTTCCTTCTCACTCCTTTTATTGGGAAGCATTCCTTTACGCATAAAAAGATATTTAAATATTGTGAGAAAACAGTCAGTAAGGTAATTTGCACTGGAAAGAAGATTGGGGCATTTGCTATAGAATTAAGAATAAATACCCCAAAAGCCCAAAGTTAGTGGTAGTGATTCCAGCCAAAACACCTCTTTATTTAACCAAATTACAACATTTTCTAGGTTGTAAAAGAGAACAGAATGATAACTGCAAGAACGAATCCCAGAATCCTATATTACAGGTACCAAGTTCCAGAACCAAATGTCTTAAAATCTATGATTAAAAATCTGTTGGGTGTTTTTCAGATAAGAAAAGGGTGGGTGATAGCCAGTTCAAATCTATCACCCACTAGCTGCTGAGACTGGGAGACCAATTTATCTTGTTTTTTTGGAAATGCTTGTAGGATGAAGTAATAATAGGGCTTAATTTGGGTCAGGATTTATGTTAACTTGTATGGCTTAAGCAACTGGAAGGCTGCAATTCAGGGATGCAATAAAACCATTTTCTAAATCCACCCAAGGCAAAGTGGTGGGTTGAGCATACCACTGAGTAGGTTGGTGGATTGTTCCTGTTTTTATAAGGGTGCCTAGATCTTGTCTCCATTATCATCTTCCTCTGATGATTTTTAATCATACAATACGTGGATAGGTTACCCCACTATGACAGTGCAAATAAAAGTAACTCCAGTTAAGTATGATAAACATGATGCTTACTTTATATCCTAAAGAGGTGCTAGACAGAAGCCCTAGTCCCACACAATTTCTGCTGCATGGTCATTAGACAAAATGATGTGTATAACATAGCCTGGCCCCAGTGAGATTCTTTTACCTCAAAGACTACAGCACTGTGAGCTGGGTTCAAAAGCAGCTATGCTGACCCAAACTCTGGCAATACACCAGCAATAAAGTAAACCGCCGGTGGGATGGCATACGTCTCGCTTTGTTTTCCAAAGTATACTATCCTGCCAGCAACTGTGGGAAGCATTTTGGGGTGATTAGCTGAGATTTAACCGCGGGCAACTAATCTCTCTGTGTGCCACTGTCCTTAAACACAGAGTATAATAATATAATTCATTTAAAAGTAGTGATGTTGACCAGATAATAATTGCATGACCAATCCTTGTAACACAGATGATGTACAAACTACTGCTACTTATTGAACCATAACCCCTGTTATGACAAAGAGCAAAGGAATTAGTAGAGTATTTGAATCATATAATATCTACACTTGTGACCTACATTCTGGTTGCTAAAAATACAGCTGGTAGTGTTTGCATGCAGCTAATGGTCTATCACTCTGCTTCTGTGCACTTGATGATATTTGCTGGTTAGCTGCTGTTTTGCATAACTAGCTCAGACAGCAACCTATTTCTACAAGAGCTGATTGACACATTTTAGCACCTAGTGGATTTCCATTCCTAAAATGGGCCAGTTTATTTTAAGCAAGTACCTTAACCCCCCTAAGGCTTGGAAAGCCTGAACTGAACATCATTTATCATTGCTACAAAGAGTTAAATGTCTAGGTACTATTGGAATACATATGTACATACATACACACCCCAGTAAACAATGCTTATTTACATATTCAATGCAACGTTACAATAAAAGACAAATAAAACAATATCCAAAAAATACCTTCTATTTTTCACTTTCTTCCAGGTTCAGTTAAGAAATTCACTTTTGAAACACACACACACCTTTCTACCTAAATAAAACATTATTTTTGCAATCTACGCCAGGTTCACAGATATTAAAAGATGAACATATTGCGCTTGCTGTTTATGTCACTTTTAAGAAACACACTTTGCTGAAGATTCTCTTTGACACTGACTTTTGTGTTTAACCCTAGAATATTATATATTATAAAATCTAACAGAAAGACTCTACCTCACCTTTCTGCTCCACGTCTACCACTCTCAACCCCATTTTATTTTCCTTGACACTAATACCATCTGACCCCTTTGTTGTGGCATCGTACATTTCTTTATAACAAACATAACCAGCATTCTGCAAAATAGCATTCCAGCATTCTGCAAAATACTTATGTTATTCAGGGCAAATCAGATCACTGCAGCAGTCAATGCAGCTCATGCTCTCCTTGTCATAAGTTTGTACAGGTTCATTCACCACAGAGGAGCAAATCTTTTTTTGCAAGTTATTTTAGAACTGATTTTTTTCTCTTTTTCCTATAAAAAAAAGGTTCTACATTAAAAAAGAAACCTATTTCCAGTATGTGTTCATTAAAGGGGTGGTTCACCTTTAAGTTAACTTTTACTATAGAATGGCCTATTCTAAGCAACTTTTCAATTGGTCTTTATTACAAACATTAATTATGTTTTATTGTTTTTGCACTATTTGCCTTGTTCTTCTAACTATTTGCAGCTTTCAAATTGAGGTCAATGATCCCAACAGCCAAAGACTATTGCTCTGTAAGGCTATAGATTTATTCTTACTTTTTATAAATTATTTTTCTATTCAGGTCCTCTCCTATTCATATACCAACCTCTCATTTAAGTAAGTGCAGCAGGGCTGGGCCCCCCTTTAAAGGAAAACTATACCCCCAAACAATGTAGGTCTCTATAAAAATATATTGCATAAAAAAAACTCATATGTAAAACCCTGCTTCATCTAAATAAACAATTTTCATCTTAAATATATTTTTAGTAGTATGTGCCTTTGGGTAAACCTAAATAAAAAATTGCCATTTTAAGAATTAAGGGCCACCTCCTGAGATCATAGGATTCACAGTGCACACAATCAAGCCAAGGCACACATGCTAGGCCACATCAGCCTAATTGGACAGAGTTCTGTCTTTTGCTTCCACACTACTTCCTGTTACAGTTAGAGTTGCATTATTTCTGGTCAGGTGATCTCAGAGGGAGAACCCGGCCTAACACTAAATGGTGGATCAAGAGAAAGGATGTAAAAGGGCAATATTTACTGATATATATATTCCAGTTTGGCGAGTTTCTTTAATAGGCCACTTAATATGATATAAGCTTTTTGTTGTGTTGGTTAAGTATTCATTTTGGGGGTATAGTCCAAAACCCACCAGGCCTGGGATGATGCCCCACCCTGTCCCCCCTGATGGTGGCCCTGTTTGTAGGTTGTAAAAGGGGCAGGGCTTGGGTAGTTATGGAAGTATTTTGAGCATAATTGACATGGCTTAGAGGTGTACCCAGGTAAGAAATTCGGTCAGGCTTTTTTGTATTTGGGTCCAATTCTACTGCTTAGCAGGGCTCACTTCTTAAGGCATATGGTGGACAAATAACCTTGGCCTCCTGGAGGAAAAGTGCCATGCTAAGTTGTATGGGGCCACATAAAGTTTGATGGTGGCCTCGAGAAGAGGACATCCAAAAGTAAAACTATGCAGTGACATATTAGTCACTTTTTGTAAATTTATACTATGCCTGAAAAAGACAGTTGCAGCTGGTAACTCAAACTCATTCATATACATAGCTTGGAAAAGGAATCAGTAAGGTGTATGTAGCTTTTATGAATTATTTCCTAATTGTGGGAAGAAGCCAGGTCATGATTTACTGCATCTTCTGGGCATGCATCATAACAAAAGCAGTCTAAAGGCATTAAAAAAATGATAAAAATCTGACCCTCGGCAGCATATAAAAGTAACATATGGAACTGCAAGGTTGGGAAAACCAGTTTTGTTCTTGCAAGCACTTTGTTCTGTTCTAGCTGATCAGGCAACTAGTTATGCCACTGTGGCGGATTCTTGGCCAAACCTGTGCTCTTCTGAGTCTGCACCTGGAGCCCCTGTGTTGGCCTGGGTGCAGGCGAACAGAGCAGATTTTGGCTCTAAAATGCATCCACTCTTTGTGCCTCCACCCTGGTCAATGCACTGGCTCCGGGTGCAGACACAGAAGAGAGTTGATTCATGAGTAGGATCAGATTCTCAGCCTGCGTTTATCTGGTAAGTGACTTACATTAAGGTCTGAAATAATATTAGCATGGTACAGCTGTTATTTATTTGCAGAGTGTAATGTTCCTATGCCCTCTGTTGTAACTACAATTCTAAGCATTCTCAGCTAAGAAGCAGCAGGTTATAAACTCTCTTTGCCAGAAGCCCCACCCCAACTCACATGGAAAATATTATGCAAATTAAGGAGTAAGGGCTGCTTAATTTTAGTTTTGAATGCTGGGGGAGTCATGTGTTTCTATACATTTCCTTATAGCAGTGCCGTTTAAACTTTTCCATAAAATTACCTAATTATCCATACCACATTACAGGTGGTCAGTTTATTATAAATTGATGATGTCTTAAACAAGTCTATGGACAGGTTGGGGCACTAAACATATGAATGAATGGCAACATTTTACCTTAAGCTAGACAGCCCCACATAACAGAATATATCATACATTAATAAATCTGGTACACCAAGTTTGCATAGAAGATTAAAAAATAAAAAAAACAAATTGCATATTAATTAAATTTTAAGTGCTAACACACTGCCAAAATTATAAACAAATACTCAAGCTTAACAAAGACAGATTTATTTAACCTTGTTACTTTTATTGCTTGTCATTTGTCACAATCAGGACAACAGTGTAACAAAAAAAAATGCACTGAATATGTAGCACGCAGGGATAATTTTACTGCCAGCTCTCAGTTTGTTCTGAATATTTATTATCATGTTAAACCCTCTGAAACCATTTCGTCTGGTTTGATAATATCCACAAGTCCATTTGTTTCCAACACACAAACTGCATATTTTCCCCTTTTCATGCTGGCTGTAAATTAATTAAGTCACATGATAATTGTGTTAATGTTTGAAGAGCTGAGACTGGAATCCCAAATATTGATTTAAATATAGCTCAGAGATCCTTAAGAACATTTAATCACTCTATTAAATATGCATCGGCTACAGAAACATTTCTGAATTATGAAAGAGTTATCACTGTCATTTTTTTTTCTTTACTACAACCTTTCAGTGCCAGACTGCAGATATGTACTGCATGCAGCAGGTACAGTGTTAATATCTGTGAGCTTGGGGACAATCAAAAACATTCCTGTTGCGTTATAAAGCTGTAGATAGTATGACCGTTCATTTCCTAACAGAAGGAAAATATTTACTAAGGCCCAACAGCTGAAAATAGTTCAAACCCAGTCAGTGCCAGGGGATCTTGCACCGCAGGACATCTCAATGAAAAATAAAAAGTTATAGAAAATATAGAGTATAATATGCAAGTTAGAAAAGAAAAATCACGATTTAACATAAATATTTCAAACTGACTTCCATATCAGTGATATGTGCTTCCCAGAAAGCAGGGACTGTAGTGGCAGCTGAGCGTGCTTTTGACAGGCTCTGTACAGAATAGTATCTAGGTGCTTGTGTGTCAGCGTGAGCTTGGAGAACACAATGAGGACTACAGTATCAAGGAAATGATTCAGAAGCACTTACAGGAGCTGCTAGAATGAACTTCAGGAGCTTTCAAGGTATGATTTAATGGAAGCACTCCCAAGGCATGTGACAAGGAGGGGGTTTTGAAAGCCTGTAGATGGCAGTCAATATGATCTCCTTTTAAAGAACCAGCATCTTTTTTTTTTTTTTAATTCAAACCCTACATGAACAGCATCTTTTTTTATCGTTTATTATGTCTACCAGGCAAACAGCTTCAAAACGACCTACAGCTTGTGTGCTTTATTTCTTTCTAAAAATAAAATCTTGCTTTGCTTCTTCCTCCTCTGCCTAAGACACAGAGTACATGAAAGAAAGTACATGATTTAACTCCTCATTCAGTGCTAGGATATACTGGTAATTACACTGCCTGTAAAAAAATATCCCAGACTCTTGACTTATCTTCACATTTACTGAATAGCAAATCCTACACTGAAATTCTGTAAATACAACAGTTTTGCACAGTTTGGCAACATTTCTTAACATTGTTCAGGTTTGTAGGGGGACTCCTGTACACGTCAATTTTCAAATTGTGCAACTGACTCAGCTCAGCTACTGGCCAATTGTGAGCCAATCACTTTTTTATTTTTGAGCAACACTAGTGTGACTAGCCAGAAGGTGGAAAAAAAAACAATGTGCTCTCATCCACTCATTATTACAAATGCACTCACAGGCATAGCGTCATCATAAAAGCACATATATGGAGCGGATTTCAGCAGGAAAATGTGAAAGTATGCAATTTGCATTGGTGTCTTATGTGCAGTACAGACTAGACTTTTGCTCAGTTCAGTTGTAACTTTATGGGAGGCATGGCATTTTCTTATTAAAAAGTAATGCTGCAACTAAATGCTCTTACAACCTTATTTTCAAAAACTTACCTATGATGATTTCTAAACAAACCATCTCCTTAAAATGGAGTAACTAACCCATTAATGCTGAAATATCTCTACAACATATTTATTCTAAGGAAATAAATCTTTTCCCTAAAAAAACAATTATTGATAAGATATTTAATAGACTGTAGAATGTACAGTATACGGTAACAATGAAAAGCCTGCCCTAACCAGGAGTCCGTAGCAGTCAGTCGGATGCAAGCCTTTTCTAATTTTCTAATATTGCCTTCTGGCAAATAAAACATCTGAACTTGGATAGAATACAACTGCCTTTAAGGACAAGTCTTAGAGAATATTTTTAACATGTATCTTCCTCAAATAAGGTCCAGGGGCAGGCTGTACTTGCAGGCAAGGCATTTAGTTATAAGAATGAATGCGTTTTTAGCAAATGTGAATTTACAAGCTTACGGGTTTTAATAAATATAATGCAATAACAATGTAGGGACTGTTGGCTTAATGTTACTATGTTATCAATTAATTATGTTTGATTAAAGCTACACTTATAGGTTCAAGGCAATTTAGGAATCATGCCAGTTTGATCAGTTTGTTTTTTCTTTATATTTAGTGCCCTTCCATCTCAGCAGCTCAGAGGTGGCTTCCCATTTCTACCGGTTACTGCAGGTTAAGGCTAGACATGGCTCTCCTCTATGTGTTCAGCTTCCACACTAAGTTATGTGCATAGTGCAGGGCTCTAGTAGGGTGAGGAAAATGATTAGTATTATTTCAGAGTCTCACATTGCCCTCTGCCAAGTGTGCAAGCTGATCATGCCTGGTTTGTATATGTAAGACTAGATTAGTTTCAAATACTAACATTTTGAAAGGGCTCCAGAATTAATACATATATACAGCAGTGTACTGAGAACACACCGGGCCCCCCTGCAAAGAAATCTTTGGAGGGGCCCAGCACACACAGAGGAAGCAGACCCCGTGGTCTGGGACCCCTAGTCCCCTGCCTCCTCCTCTGCAACCAAGGGGGCCTGCTTCCTCTACAGTTACGCCACACTATGTGTGTGTATATATATGTATATTTATTTATTAATTATGGTCAACATGCAGCTTCTTAGAAGTATCTAAACACACAGCACACAGGGGATTTGTACATCTTCTAACAACTGTACAGGAACCCAGATAAAATTTTGTATCCATTGGATCTCTAGAAAAGGAAATCAGACCAATCATCTGGCTCTGTATGGGACAGCTTGTTAAATCTGAAATCAAGCACAGAAAAATGTATTTTCTCATTAACATTAAGGTCTGCATATATTCAGCAGCACTTGGTTGGGGGGGGTACAATTTTTAATGATGTTTATTTAAATAATGTTTTATCACTTGTATAAAATGAATACTGCAAATACAGCTATGCTTGGGAGATATTAGAACAAGGGCCAATGAAAAATGAGACAACAGCACCAACATTTTGAAAAAGGCCCAAATGCAACTCATTACTCTGAAGAGCCTTAATAAATACATCAGTAAGCGTCAGAGCTAGAGCAGCCGGCAGTTTGTGTAGCTGCCCTGTGTTGCAGTTGTTTGAATGCAGTGCTCTCAGCCGCACTGAAGCGATTGTGACAGAATAATGGCCTGTGCTGCAGCCGTCCTTGCTTTGCAGGATCAGGTACAGCTTTGCAACTGAATTACAAACGTATGCACACTGGAGACGAAGTGAAAGAACAGGAGAGCAACTTGTAGGAACTTGCTCATTCCGCCAAGAGCCTATTCACACAGTAAATATACTCAGTGCGTCCAATCTACTCGCATTAACAAATCATTTCGCAAATCTGCTGAATAAACACTAGAAATTGTTACAAAATAAGCAGATACAATGCTAATAGAATAACTGAGCAACATACACTTCTTTGCTAGAATACCCTGGGTTGTTTATTAAGCCTATTTATAATTATAGGTTAAAATAAGGGGGAACCTAATGTGAAGCCTAACGTGCCCCGGCTACAAGCCAGTTTTGCACAACCGGAAGCACGTCATGCACGGGAAGACCCTATAGCTGAGAGCCAGTTAGAGAGAGTGGGTACCGGCCCTAATCACGTATTTTGTAACTACAGCTCCCGCCATTTTTAGCCAGCCACGGTTGGGTGCCTTGTCACTCGTTAAAAGCAGCTGGAAAGCAGGGTTCAACACATACTTCCCTTCATTCCCTGCTTCTTTGTTATAAACTAATAACAAATGATGTCACGGCCTTCTGTAACATGATACCTTTCAAGGTGGAAGCTGCCTTCTGCGCTGCGTTACTTTGATTCAGAAAGCTGAATGGCAATGAACACTATAAGCAAAACTCCCACTTTACTCTGAAACTAGAAATCTGCTCTTATCTGTAGGTGCGCACCGATAGAGGGCGCTGTAACCCTACGCTTTGTATCCCAGGACTCTCGCCAACCCAGCGCTATTATCAACTGGTTAAAGACCTTCAAATAGCTCGTTCTTAAAGAAAACACAATAATAGCGTTTACAATCAATTAGTACAATGGATCTATTGCTGAGTGGACGCGGACAGATAAAAAACAGTTACTGCTTTCATCTTTCTTTTTTTTTTTTTTTTTAGCAAAATGTACTGTAAAGCACCCAGCCACTAAAGTAGCGCCCAAATCTAATTAATTAGTAATTGATACTTCCACGTTTAAATCATCAAATTCTTAAGACGTTAATTTATATGTGGCCAGTTATAGCAGCTGTTGGCGTCCTTGTATAATATGTTAATACCAGGTTTGTCAGAACAAATGTTACTTTCTTACTTGTAGATAAAACACTTTACCTAAGAGCTGACTTCCAATTGTAACAAAATACATTAGTTAATATGAAACAAAATCAAATGAAAAACGTAGGGCAGTTTAAAAAAAGAAACATCAGTTCATCAAAATAAACTGTAAAGAAAGTAACAAAGTGTAGTAAATTGTGAAGAATTTATTAACCAAAAATATATACTTATTTGTACAATTTGGTTTAAACACATATTTACATTTGTACTATATATACAAAAATGACCGACGTTTAATTAGCACAAGACAAACCATACGAACTCTGGTCTGCATAAGAGAATAGAAACAATTTTTGTTCCATTTTATCCACAGACATGCTTACAAGGCGTTACTACCCAGCATAGAAATATTTTACAGTCATTCGAATAGTTAAAAAAGAAGAAAATATAAATATAAAATACACTGTTAGGATGAGGATAGAGCGGAAAGGATCATGGCAGCGTCCAGCTGATTTTGTGACCTGAATGGAAAGAGATCAACCAATATATTAATAAACTCGTATGGGGAATGTAACTAGTTAAACATGCGTAAATACATTGCATTATTTTCATTCTTTCTCTTTGCATTAAAAACAAAACACTGTAAACAACATCGACATCAATTTAACTTAACTGAAATGTTATTTCAAATATGCTAAACTTATATAAAGCGAGACATTTATTGGTGATAGCGCTAAAGAAATAAATCGTCACACACCAGAGCGGAGCAGTAAGACTATTCTACTGACTCGTGAAAATTGGAAAGTTTGCCTAATCCTCTCTAAATCCTGCGAATTATCTCATAACTGTAAGAAGACAACTCTGTCTCTTCTCATAACAGATACTTCTGTTGTCTTAGAAATACGCTGTGCTTGTGAAATTATTCTAATGCAACTAAATAATTAATAGGAATGTTAATATCCTGCGTATCTATCATTTTAATGTGAATATAGACTCAGTTTTCATCACTTCAGCCGACCATATAACGAGTATATAGCACAATGTACATTAATATGGTCTTACCTTCGTTGCACTGGTTGGAAAGCTGTATTTAATACAGGTATTTTTTTCTCTATGTCCACTGTACTGGATCGATCTATAAGGACAAAAAATGTAAAGGATTGTAAAGGGCAATTGTGACAGGCTATGTACAACAATCCAAAACCACAATTATAAGGAATATTGGAGCTGGAAGAACTGTATTAATGCTCTAAATATATTACTTATTACTCGATTTATTTTATCTATCTATCCTACCCTCTCTGTGATTTCTGTGTGTAACAATAGGGCGCACTTTTTTTTAATTTGCATTTCATGTTTCAATCTAGTCGTGCCCATGGGCTTTTACTAAATTATTTACTGAGCCTGTAGGTCAAATCAAAGCTTCCCTGGGCCAAAAAATATTCATTGCGAATAAACTTTTCCAGTTCAGGAACAGCAGTGCAAATATCTCCAAGCCTTGTTTTCATATTGCATTTTTTTTTTATATATCATCATGAATTTATGGGAAAAACTCTCTGATGTGCTAATCATTTCAAAAGCAAACATTAACATTGCAAGATTAACATTACAAGACAATTTCTAGATTTTCCTTGCATTTAAATTGTAATAATTTTCAATAATTATATTATAGGAAATAGAAAGATATATAGATGATGGATAGATGATAGATCTTTTTTAGCCTTCATGATTTTAATCAGGTAATGTTTTGTACCTATCTAGCTATTATAATTCATAAGGTTGATACATGACTGGTTATTATTCCATAGAAAACATTTTAGAATTCGGAGGCTGAGGTACTGCCATAAGTTAACTTGTTAAACTCTGGGCTGTAAGGATTGTGTAGAACAGTATGCCAGGCATATGCTGAGTGCTGTGACCTTTCTGTAAACACTAAAGCACAAGGTAATCACCTGTTAGAGAGTCTGTGCTGTGCTTGGGCTCGGCGGCCTTAGGGAAACTTGCAGTGCCAGAGCCCAGGGCTGTGTGAGAGACGCTCAGTCCTTGCAGAAAATGAGCAGAGTTTAGTAAAGACAACTGCTGAGCAGAGAATGCTCTTCCAGTCCAACCCTGGAACCTGCTCCCTGGGGAGGCGATAAGTCTGTGTTGTGCAATCAGGTTTTGAGTGTTCACTGAGCCACCCGTGTTGGGGGACCTGCGTGGGTTATCTGGGGTTGTTGCTGTCTCTGCCAGTGACCAGATTTTGGGTTTGTGGGCCGCGGGAATGTTGTTCTCCAGAGGAGGACTAGAGGGGATTCTGTCCAGTTTGATCTGCTCACACGCAGGCTGGGAAGCTTTAGCATCAGAAGAAAGTGCACACTTGTCCTGGGGCTCCTCATTTAACACCTGCCTTTGACCAACCACTGACTTGAGAAGTCTGTCCTCAGGGGCATTCAGGTCCTCAAACCCATCCGAGGCTTCCGAGTCACTCCTGGCATCAGTTTTAGAGTCCGAGTGTATATCAGTGTCTGGGTCATCCAAGTCTTCCTTACTCTCAATGTCCTCAGTGTCGATGTTCTCCAGGTCAATCTCCTCGTCGTCATCATGCTTGTCTTCTTCATGGTCGCTGCCGTAAGCGTTACCTTCCTCATCAGTTCGGCTCCTGGGGGCCCAAGTCATTTTGTTCTCCTTTTTAAGTCTCCTCCTTGCGTTAGCAAACCAGGTGGACACCTGTGTGAGGGTCATTTTAGTGATGATGGCAAGCATGATCTTCTCGCCCTTGGTCGGATATGGGTTCTTTCTGTGCTCGTTGAGCCAGGCCTTAAGGGTACTTGTGCTCTCTCTGGTAGCGTTTTTGGGCCTTGACGGATCTCCAAACTGGTACTGTCCGTAGGGATAAAAGGCTGCGTGGGGGTGGGAGAAGGCGGCATGCTGGACCCCCGGACTGTCCTTCATTTCATACTGTGAGCCCTGTAACAAGAGGAGAGATTAGGCATTAGCGACATACTCGCACAGGCTGCGCTGGGGACAGCTGCCTATGTACTAACTACTACTGGCACTACCTACAGGGGCACAAGCACCCACAGCTAGCGAATCGGTACTGTCCGTAACACTGTAAAGTGGGCTTTATAATCCATCTCAGATATTTGTTCTCATCTGTTTCTTTTCACGTATCGCCGGTATGTGGCTGTGTCAGCAAAGACTGCTAGTCAAGCACGTTTGTTAACCCTTGGGGTGATAGCAAAGACTTCTCTGAGTGTGGGAACCAGAGATGTGAGCGCTAAGTGCAGCCAGCAAACGGACGGACAGATATACACACTCACACACTGACACAAACATTCAGAAACTTTGGGAAAGTGTCTTTACATGTAAGTAGTACTGGCGACACGATTATTACACGGACACACACAATCTCGTTCAGCGGGGGCCAAAGGTGAGGCTGGCACCCTGCCCTGGGAGAGGGAATGCCCTTACCAACTGGGGGAAGATGGGCAGCTCCGCGCTGTAGGGCAGGAAGGCTCCATAGGCTTGTGCCGCGGCGGCTGCAGCGTAGGGAGTTCCGTACACCGAGGAGAGAACATTAGAAAGAGTCCCGGCCGGAGAGAGTTCAGTTCCGCTCCTGGTGCCCCCCACGTTCTGCCTGTCCGAGGGGTATAGAGGTCTGATGTACTGGTAGCCCAGCTGTGGGAAGGACATGGTGCAGCCGGAGGCGCAGGGAATCCCCTTCTATGACCTGAGTTTGCTTGCCCGTCTCCCTACACATCAAGCGACCCAGGAAGGGGGGAACCGGGCTTCTAGGGTTCCAGCAGGGATCTCGGTGGCTCTGTCCTCTCCCTCTGGTGCTATTGATCTGCGTGGACCAGGTCAGTTCCTAGCAGATTGCTTCAGATCATTGGCACTCACACTGTGATTGACATTTCAAGCCCAGCGTAAGCTCCTCCCAAGTCCTCTAGTCTCACTCTCTCTCGCTCTCTTGATTCTCTCCCTTTTATCCACAAGTCCTTCTTAAATATCCTCCTCGCCAATCTTCCAGTTAACCCTTCAAGCGCCGCTGCTGTGTGCGTGTGTGTGGAGGAGGGGGGGCTGCAAGGCTCTTCAAAAGTGAGAGTTTTTTTCAAAGTGGGGGTTAATAATGTCATAAGTGTCCAAAATAAGTACAGAAAGTATTGTATCCTGTATTCCTCTAATAACCAAGGCAGAACCAAGGACAGGAAAATACACAGGGAAGTCCCACGAACTGGCTGTGGATTTGTGTCTTATGTCAAGTAAGGTGTGTGTATATATAGGAGTTCGGGTGTGTATCTGAGTGTATGTATTTATAGCAAATGGTATGATTGTATCATATATGTGTTATGCACACATAACTCACAAAATATACGGTATAAATGTGTTACTTTGTATATAAGGAACTCTGCATATATGCACATACCACACATATATGTTTATATCCAAGAATACTATTCTTTTTATTTGCATTTAAGGGGACGGTTATGCTTTAGCTGTTATTATCCTGGCCTGGACCGTATGCAAATACAGATTAGGGCTAATGACAGAGGGATGGCATTTTCTCTTGCATTTACATTGTATCAGCATCGCCTCTTAAATCTTTTACAAAGAGGATCTCGAATTAGTCAAAACGATCAGTGGTCGAAATAGAGGGTTCATATTCGCCTAATAAGGAACTTCAAAGAGTTGGAGGTCCCGGTTTTACATCAAAGCTGGGGGAAAGCAGGCAAATTGAAATCCTAACAAAGGAAAGCCCGGGCTGCCCTTTGGGCGCTGTGTAAATTTGTAGTGTGAGGGGAGAGACAATAGCTGGCCCTGGGATTAAACCCATTAACACCCTTTTGTCTTGGTGTTAAACTGTAATTAGAAAATTTACGATCACTTTACTCCGCTTCTGTGACACCCAGGATACCTGCACTTGGAGCAGCTATGAGCTTCAGTTTGGTGTGTGTGTCTAGCAGACCCTGGGCACTGAAATAGTTCCTAAAGATTCAAGGTGTCTCCCACTGAGGATTAGGGGCAGTTTCTAATATACATTTTTATTACCAGCAGATGATCTTCTGGTACTAACGATAAAACAGTTACAGATCACAAAACGTTGGTGCATGATTGATATTATTCTTTAATACACAGATAAGCTAAATGAATGCACCCTAGATCTGGATTCCTGGAGATGGCTTTCCCGATACCTAGAAATAATAATACATCGCTGGGATAACGCTAAACACAATAATGAGTTCTTCATGTGCGCTTTGCACCCTCCCTGCGTGTATCAGCTTATACAACACCAACGAAATCTGCCCAAAGGACCTCGTTTGATTTTGCTGCCCTATCTGGCTCTTCTTAAATCGACCTTCATTCTACAGATAATGTTTCGTCTTGTAATAAACACAGATTATAACATAACAAGTTCTAGAATTAAAATTCTCTGAATCAATATCTGGAGATCCAAAAGAGACATCTCTAATCGTATTATGTTTATCCTGCTATCAATCCCTATATGCTAATCTATCTCATCATAATTCAGGATCTGGTGGGATTTAAGTCGTTTTATTACTGCTGTGTACATTGTGATCTAGGCAGCCGGATGAATTTCGGACATTTAGTTATTTATCCTTAAATTGCTGCGTCAAGATCAGAGAGGGATAGTGAACGTCTAATGCCAAAATCATATATTTGGGCTGAAAGTACAACTCTACAAATTGAATATCATTTGCTGCTTATATTTATTTGCACTACATTTTTGTTTTGACTGTTAGTGTAGGATTCTGGGCACTGTAAAATATAAAGTACCCACACCCATGCACAATCATAAATTCAGATAGAAAACACTGTATGTGCAAACTGTTCTGTACAGTGGAGACATTCATAAAATATTTCATTGGTCTCTACATAATCACATTGTAACTTGTCCTGGTAATTTCAGTTAATTACAAAGCTCTGATGAATTATTATTATTAACAACTATTTATATACTACTGCCAACATGTTCAACAGAGCTTTTCAAGAGGAGAAGGGCATATAAACAGAACACATCATCATCATCATCATGATCATCATGATCATCATCATCATTTATTTATTTATTGGGAGCTATACAGATACAAATCTAAATACAGACTGATAGCAGAAACAGGGAGGGCATTTAAAATAGGTATTATGTTGCCACCTTATAGAGACAAATATATGTGTGCTCCATGTACATATATATATATAAATATATGTACAGGTACTATGCATATTTCAAAAGAGTAAGGATCATAGATACATAACTGCTCCTTTCAGAAGTGCAAAAAAAAATAATATAAAGAAAAAAATCCATGAATTGTCCACAGGAATACAGATGGTTAAATGTTGGGGTAAAATTAAGCTAATGTAATACGAGTCCAGGCTTACATGTTTCAAAAAAAAAAAAAAAAAAAACAAGAAAACCTGCCCCCCCCACACACAGCCGATCCTACCATGCTTACATCTAAGTTCATAAACCCTAGGTGATGAGTTTATTATCAGGACTTGCTGTCTAGTGTCATGAAGATAGATTCTTAATGAACAAACAAAATCAATAGAGACTCACCCTGCAGAGTAAGAAGAATGTGTGTTTACATGGGCTGGAAAGAGGATGCTTGGTACAATAGAGGTTGGGGGTGGTGTATGCAGAAAAGATCAACTTTTTGCGATCTGATAAGAACACAAGTATTAGGAGGAATGAGCATGATGGATTGTACAGGTGAGGTGCTGTCAAAGAATGACATCCTGTGTGGAAATGAAGAGGCCAGAGGCTACAGCATGTAAGATAGGTACTATGGGACAAGGGGAGTGGTTGGCTAGAACCTTTCAAAACAAAAGGGGGGGGGGGTGATAAATTTATGAGTGAGGCCGGGTTCAGGTCAGTATCAGGGTGAGTAATGCTTTATTAATGGGAAAGAAATGGACAGGAAATGCAGAAAGATCTGGTGAACCAGGGGAGTAAGCAGAAAATAGATGTCTCTTAGCAGGAGTAAAGGGAAACATGCAGGAAATGTGTCTAAAATATTTTCAAAGAAACCTATAATGAAATAAATGTGTGGAGTGGTGTGCAGTTCAAAAATACAACTGGGACATAAGTTATAGAAGTAACTAGGGACTAGGAGGTGCTGGGATACAAGGTAACATCTGTGACAATGAAATATCGAAAAATATTGTACCAGAATGCTAGAAAACAAATATTCTGAGCAACACCTTGATTGCAAGCTTCATGCATATGTCCGTTTTCATAGGAACATTCCATATAAGAAATGCAGCTAGGAAATATTGTAAATGCAATAATAAATACGCATTAACAAACTTATTTCAAAACTGAAGTTTTTCAGGTTGCCCAAAGCTATTTTATAGTAGCCATGAAAATCAGCTTTTTGGGCAGTATGTATATTTGTCTATTTTCCACCCAAATGCAAATAATTATCTACACCGAATATGTTAGCCCTAATAAAGATGAGAAAATGAGATTAATATTTCTTAGTACATTTTAAAATCAAGCATATAGATGTTGAAAAATGATTATTCCACATGGCAGACATGTTGGGTTTAACACACTCATATCAAAGAAATATTGATCTAGTGTAGTCTCTTGAAATAAAGTATACAACTTTTAGTTTTTTTAATGCAAGAAAATAATGTAGTGAATTACACTAAATTCCATTTTAAATAAGTTGTCTTGTTTTTTGTAGGTCCTTTATCGCAAAAAAAGAACTGTATCATATAACTGTTTCTCCCTTGTGTCAAAAGGTTAAATAATCTAATCACCAAAATGTAGGAATAGTATATATTGATCCAACAGCTCACACGTGAAGAGCAAGCAGTTGTGCAGTGCTTCAATCCGACATTCTAATTACTGCTGAAAATGTTTCACGTATGGATGAACGATATGTGCGTGTGTATGTGTTTACATACACAGATTCAGAAAAAAAACACACTGGTCAGTTATATTCACTGAAAAACAACAATTGGTCTTTAAAAACCAGTAAAAATGCCCCTGTTTGCTAAGAAATACTGGGCCTGACTCACTTAAAAGCCTTGACAATCACTGGCTGTATGTTTACTCTAATCTCGCAATTCACTACATTTATTTATTTTTAATATATTTTGGTTTAATTTGCATTTTTACCACCAAAAATGATATTAGCCTGTTATTTATTAAGGTTCTAAAACATTTTTTTAAAGCTATGTGTGAGAAGGCAATGTAAAATTACTTTTACTGACCCCTTTTTACAAAAATAAAAATAAAAATTACCCAATTTACTCATGTCTACCCACTATATATGCCTGTCTTTTTAATATTGTTTAAAATAAACAATAAATGATACATTAGCGCATGTGCAATGATGGCTTAAAAATCCATATAAAATATTCCTGGGTTGACCTATCATTAATATTGCTTAATAAACTGTTTTTATAAGCTTGATTAATAAGATTGCAATAACACAAATTCTTGGTTTGTTTTATTATGAGGCATTTAACACCAAAAATGTTCAATGAATTGTGAATTATTATCTAATGGATTATAACTCACAGTTGTGTGCATTAGCACCTCTGATAATACCGACCTTTAGTAAATCTAGGCCATAGTGTTTGGTAGCATTAGTGTTAGAATATGTGGGAGGCCTTTAAAAGACATACGTAGTTGGGGAGAGGGGCACAAGCTTGCAGTTTTACCCAACTCAGCTATTAAAAGCACTTCAACTCATATTCTCTTGAGACTTCTCTTATTGTAAATAGCTATTTTCTTTCTTTCTTTTTTGTTTTTAAATGCATTTCCAGCATATCTTATAGTGTGGGATAAAAAGAGAGACAAGGATTGCAGCATTAAATAAAGTCTGTATGACAACAATACATGTTTTTAGTTTTCTAAGGATCTTATTATATAGGTTTTCCATTAAGCAATATAATAACACATAATATATTTTTATTTTAAGCAAAGCAAAAGCAGTTTGTAGGGTTACATTTGTTTAAATATATAAATGTTTTATGGGTAGTTGCAGAATTAAAGGAATTTGTAGCAATCTTTTGACATGTTAATGGAATGTTAACGTTCAATGTTGAACAGTTTGTACAATGGTTAGACTGTTTTTATTTTATTATTTCTATTTTATTCAGTAATGATCTCAGTCTTGGAAATACTACTAAATATGTGACATGGGTGCTTTGTAGGTCAGATTGGTCTGTACTTATTATGAGCAGGAATATAGGACAGATAATGAAGGGAAAAATATAATAAAAATGGCAAATCAAATGGTAAAAAAAGGCCTGAAATTGATTGTGCAAAGTACAGTGATACCATCATGTTATATATATGAAACCACAATAATAATGGAACATGCACATTTTGTTGGCTTCATTTTTACACTCAAAGCAATTC
This sequence comes from Xenopus tropicalis, assembly GCF_000004195.4. Classification (NCBI taxonomy): domain Eukaryota; kingdom Metazoa; phylum Chordata; class Amphibia; order Anura; family Pipidae; genus Xenopus; species Xenopus tropicalis. The sequence continues at coordinate 41,859,729 of NC_030680.2, forward strand.
TGCTGTGTTAATTACTGATTTTTTATTTGGCTAAAGCTGCAACCAGTTATTATTATTCTTGAGATGTGTAACTTCAAAACTTTCGTTTAACAGGAAATGTTCACCATATAAACCAGTTCTTGCCCCAGTGCAGCTACCAATCATACTTGCATGCTAAGCTTAATTTCATATGAAGCCAAAAAATAATCTATCACAAATAATTACACATCTTTAAGTGCCATGATGTATGTACTTGCACACATTGCAATACAGCAGCACTCTGCATTGTTACAGACTGAAGAATACCAAGCAGAGTGAAGTGCTCTGCTTGTATTAAGCAGGTCATATATACAGGAAGAATGCACCTTTTCCCTGCAAGTGCTCTTACCGACCAGTCATCAATGACGCATATGGTGTGTGCATGTGGATACCCATGTATCAATCACAGAAATGTTTGGTGCAAGTTGTGTGGATTTGGCAGTCAAATTCATTGAACTCCATGTTTTTGGTACAAAGATCACTGATATAACACAAACAACAAACTGATGGGGATGCAGGGAGATTTCGGAAAAAAACATGGAACTTTACTCCTGTTTTTTGGACTGTTCAGCTTTACCACCCTAGAATAAGCCCATTTGTCTGCCCTCTTCCTGCATAGAGATGTGTTAAAAGTTTAGAAAAATAATAGAAGTTGCAGTGCCAATACAAATACTAATATATATTTATATTATATTTAGATTGCTATCTACACTTATTTTTCATTTGCTTAATCATATTCCTCTCACACTTGTTCCTAACATAATCTCCACCTGTAAAGTAATACTTGTTGGCGCTTGGAGCAAGTTATTATTGCCAGTGTAAAGGCATTTCGGAGTGGTTAGTCACTCGTGATAGCAGAGATCTGTCGCAGGTGACTAACTCGCCAATGAAAAGGCCTAGACATCACATCGGCTTTCTGAAGTAGTGTGAAGTTTTCTCCTGCAGGCAGCTTAGTGCAACTTGGGAAAGCCAAAACCACGTGTAGGCCTTTCCACTGGTGACTCCTATTGTTACTGGTGGAAAGGCATTTCGGAGCAGTTATTTGCTGCGTGGGCCATCAGCCTTATAGTTACAAAATATCCACAGCAATGTGTGTACTTTTCCTTGTGTGTGATAGACAATCATGGCATCAACATAGTAAACTTAATCATGTGGATCATTGTTACATTGCTAGTTTATAATTAGCACACAAACATGCCACTGGATTTGTTTTCCCTGATTAAGGTGTACTTCTATAGTGTAACAAGCACATATTATTGTTTATATTAGTGTTACATTCTTATGGTCTCTTTCTTTGTACAAAATGCAAAAAGGTTGTTTTTATTTAACATTTCCTTTCCTAATCAGGACCTTCTTCAGTAAAGGGAAACAAACAAAGCCATCACCAGCAAACATATACACCCCTTCCAAGATGGTTTACAAATGGTTTCTCAATCACCTAATAGTTTATGCCACAGCACTCTGTAGTTTTAAGATGTAGTGTAGGAGAGGAAGGATAATTAGCAAAACGAAAGGTAAAAAATAGTAGTACTTTTAAAATATCCTAATAAAAACTTTGTCCAAATTTTGGACACTTTAAAGTTTTCCCAGCTCAGTGTCTTGGGATAGCTATTCAAGGGAGAAACTAGCAGCCACTGATGAGGAGACAACTTAAACAGCTACTTAAAAGGTGGGGCAAGAAAAGGAGTCCAGGAAGATGACATGCTTGACCAAGGCTGGAAAGGCAAACAAAACTATTCTTCACAGACAGTGTTGGTGGGAAGTTGCTGGCCAATTTGTTAATGTATTAGGTGTCGCTTATGTTCATTGCTCCATTGTAGTTATTGTGAAATTTTCACAACTTTCCTGTAGCAATTGGAAAGCCATGCACTTCACATTAGCCTTTTATTTAAAAGAGCTTGTGAATAATTTGAAAGCTATTGTTTAGATACACAAAACCTAGCTAGCTGCTAGCTGAGCTAGAGGGAGCTGGATAAAAAAAAAATCTGAATCTGTCCCAGTTGCCTTAGCAGGGAAAATGTTTTTCTTGCTGGCTCCAAGAGGGCAATCCAACCAGTCCCTGGACCGAGTGTAAATAATTCAATATTAGTCAGCCTTTCTTAATAACTCAGCTGCTCTTTTTTTGGACTTTGTTTACTATAAAACAATCATTTTTGAGACCTGGAAACCAAAACTGCAAACTGTCAAGATGGGGACTTAGCAATGCTTTGTAAAGAGGGAACATGTTCTGAATCTGATTCTATCCTAGGGGCCTGATTCTGAGTACAGTTTTCATACTGCGCTTGTGCTGATCATGAAAGAAAGAGGTACATACAGTATGTGTCTGCACTGCACCAGTCCATAAGGGTGCTGGATCAATCAGTTAAATATGCATCCAAGGATCTGCACAACTTTATTTGTGTGCAAAAAATCTCTTTATTTTCAAACACTGTGCCTTCCAACATTTTGTACATATATAAAGGGCAAAGAGGAGCACTATCTTTACTATATAGGTCAGCTGTCCCGGGTGCTGGTATAAAGTAAACCAAAAAATGAACCACAGTCATTCAGGAACTAGTGCAAATAAGTGATTTATTGAAATTATCCAGTGTTTTGAGCACCGCTCTTCCTCAGGGTCTTCCTTTTGGTCCATGAGAAAAAGCACAGCAGTGCTTGAAACATTGGATTTTTAAAAAATAATTCACTTATTTGCACTAGTTTAAGAGTGAGCGTGGTACGTTTTTTGGTTTATACACACACACACACACACGCATACTGTATATAAATAAATATATATACAGTATATATATATGCAATAATGGTCTGCCCCCTAAATCTGCCACCCTAGGCACATATATACAAATATATTATATATAAATATAGCCCTACCTCTCCTCTTCTTCTTCCTAATAAAAAATGTAATAATAATAATAATAATCTGTTACCGTTTATAACCTCCCTGAAATAAAGAAGATCCCAAAAAAATTACATTTTCATCTGCTATCCATTTAGTTTGAGACCATCTTCACTGTTTGTATTGTCATCCTAAAAAAATCAAAACAAAAAACGATACAGATCTATTCCCAGTATCCAAAACAGAAAGATAATCAGTGGGACATTAGATGAAAAATATGATTTACCTCAATTTTCACAACATGCAACCAATACAATGTTACAGATAAAATTTGGACGAATACTGATTTACATATGCAAATTAGTCCACTGAAGGGTTAAATAGAAGTGCTTGCTTAAATTTTTTTTAGTCCTGTGTAAAGGATTTTGATTTGGTTTGGCCAGGTACTTGGATTTGGTCGGATCCGAATACTGCCAAAAAGAGACTGAATCTTTGCTGAGTCCTGAACCGAAACCTGATTTCAGTGCATCCCTACATTTTATCAAATAATGAAAACTTTTATATTCTTATTTGGGAAATACAGGTAAGATATATGGCAATAGCAATTTTGATACTTTTAAGAATTAGTGTCACACAATCTAGAGGGAAGAAACTTGTTAGTGTTTTTTATTGCCTTTTGGCTGATCGCTGTCCATACAAACACAAGTACCTAGTTCATGTATATGCACATGCACATTCCTGCCCTATGCATTAAAAGACTCTCACTACTTTCAGTTGTTGGGACTGCAGATTTAGGAAGTTCTATTGTTTTTTTGTCACACAAGAAAGAGCACTTTTACACTTCAGGAGTTAAAGGCTGAAGATAAATGTGTTTACCTTACAAATACATACATGAGAATACATCATTAAGTCAGTTTAGTAGTGACTAATTGCTTTGAAGTCTAATTTCCTGTGCAGTTATTGGTAACTTATTGATTAGGAATTGTGTATTGAGAGGATTTTTTTCCCACAATAACAAAGCACTGAACAAAAGGTTACTAACAGCACTGCAAACACTTAATATACATACTAGGACCAAGTGCAATAAGCAAACACCCTGGGAATGTTAAGTCACTACTATATAAATTAACAGATGTTGGTTGGTTTATAGTTAACATAGGATGATGACTATGCTGGCAAAGCTTAATGATATTTCTATGTATATCAATATAAGGTATGAACAAAGCTATTGTGTTTTTCCTGTTAATGCTATGTCTTTTTGTAGGCCACATCCTATTGTTATCAAACTACACCTTGACTACAAGGCCCCAGCTCTGGTGGAATTTTTCTAAGGAGATTAAAACACTTTATGAGGATTATTGAAGGTGGTAAGTAGATTTTTTGACTGGAGATGCAAGATGAGCCAGTAAGAACTTTATAGAAGCTAGGGTAAACAAACTAACAGGAAATAATCACAATTCATCATGTATTATTTCCTTTAGACAAATACAAGAGAAAAATAGAATTTATAGTGATATTTTGTGTCAAATACTCTGGCTGGCTGCATTTATCTAGACTTATTTTACAGGACAGTCTCTTCCAAGTTAGAAGTCTCAGAACAACCCATAGCAATTTTACCTTTGAGAAATATAAGTAACCTAAAATGTGAACCCATGTTAGAGATGGAAAGTGTGTGAAAAGGCCCTGTTAGGACACCTGCTTGTATGTTGTGCAACAAAGGGGCATTACCTAATTTTGCTTGACCATTCCTTTTTCATTTGTGCCTGTGAAGTCACCTTTCATTGTTTGACAAAGCCTTAAATACCCTAAAAATACCCTAAAAAGGGTGTTAAAGGATGCAGAATTCATAATGCTTGCACAAGAAGCACAAACTTTCTGAATGTGGCACATTCTCCACTAGCATTGCAGTACTGGACCTCTGGTACACTGAAAAATGCTGTAGATCTGAACAGTTAAGTATCCTGCAGTAAATAAAATACTGTATGTGAAATATACCAGTTTTTAAAATAACTGCCTGTAATCTATTGCCACTGCTGTTTTGGGATTCTGAATATACTTTTTAAAGTTTTCTTACAGTTTTGGTAAGAAATTTACACATTTATTTTGTAAGGGTTTTACGTTTCTTTAGAGAAACATGTAAATACTGTTTTTTTTAATATTCTGGTACTTAAATGCTTAATGTCAGTAACATAAATCTAATGACCTTAGTTGATTTTTTTTTTTTTTTATTTCCATTTGTTTGAGGCTGTTCTAGCAAACAAATGTGATCATTTAAGAGTTTAAATGTCTGTTACCATAAACACATTCTATCCAGAAGTTTTTGTAAAGTGATATGTGAATAAATTTTTGTATGGGCATGCAAGTTGTGTGTGTGCAAGATCAAACTTAAAATATGATTTTTGGTGCATATTTGTCCGTACCTCCTTTGATATTTTGGTGTTCTGAAGGCTACAGATTGTGGCAAAATGTTAAACATGTTAAAAAGAAGTTTTAATAAATCTGTTCTAACATAATTTTAAATCTTTGGTTACTGGAGTAGAAATATTAAGATTTAGGATGTGATAAATAAAAAAGATATTACATTGAAAATACAGGTATGGGGTCCCTTATATGGAAACCCATTTTTCAGAAGGCTCAGGGCCAGTACTAGGGGTAGGCAGAAGAGGCACCTGCCTAGGGCACAATGGTGGGGGGGCACCAGGCAGGGACCTCTTCTTTTACCTAACTCTAGTTCCGAACCCTTTTCACCTACTGCAGCGGCCCCGGCAACCCTGCCAGATCAGGTTGCCTAGGACGCCCCGGCCAGCTTGGCCCAGCACTGGGGGGAAGGGGCTGCTGGAGGGGTGCGGGGACCCCTGGGCTGACATACCCGGTGAGCCCTGAACCCCCAGTCCGGCCCTTGGTCTGAATTACAGGAAGGCCATCACTCATAGAGTATATTTTAATCATATAATTTTAATTTTTTCAAATAATTTTCTTTTTCTCTGTATAATAACTAAGCTGCATGAATTCACATTGTTGGAAAAACAATCAACCATTTAATGTTTAAATGATATTTAGCATTAAACTATGGTGTTCCAAATTTAAGAAACATCCCTTATCCAGAAAACTTTAGGTCCCATGCATTCCAGAGAATAAATCCTATACTTGTATAAATCAGAGCTTGTACAGAGTGCTTACCGTTTAAAAGTTCAAGCTGCAACAAACATGTGAATGTATAACATAGGATAACATAGGAAATCATCTGTAATGGGGAAACACAGTGATCAAAGTTCCACCTGAAAATATAGGAAAGAAGTGATATGTAATAGATCTTGTTAAACAGAGAAAATGATCGCGGGGGTATGAAAGTTGGAGTACATAAGAATAAAGTATTTTTTTTATACATGTATTTACAGTAAAAATGATTCATATAAATAGCAATAGTTTTATGGGGTAGTATTCCAACAGATCTAGTGGCACAAATGTCTCAACAAGAATTCCGAGATACCTGAAATGGCTATACATTGATCTGAAGTAGAAAATATCTGCTGTTTAGGAAGAAACAGAAATAAAAGGCTAAATAGGTCAGTAGTTTCTCACCTGCTGCCAATTTCAAAGGCACTATAGATTTTAAATTCAATTTTCAAAATGTAATTCTCCCTTTAAAATACCATATAAATAGATTTCATAGGTCAGCAAGCTCATATACCATTCACTTAACAAATTGTGTTAGTTAAAGCTGCAAATGTAATGATTTTTCCCTAACAAGTACTATGTAAATATACAGCAATCCATCTATAGTACTTTGGAAATCAATATGTTTAGAATTGCAAGTGATTTCTGACTATTTAAAGTGCATTGCATTATCAGCTTAATGATCTTTACAACATAGATAAAGATTATATTTAATTCTTAAAAGCTCAAGAATGTTTTAATTATCCCAAAAAGGGTACAGCTGTTACGACAATTAATACATTAAGGGCACTGCTCCTTCAGTTGTAATTTTCCCAAGAAGTAAATGAGACATTTATAAATTAAGATCAGCTTTAAATGTGTTTGTTAATAGACTGTTAAAATCCAGCTTGGTGTGTCCCACATACACCCAGATTGATATCAATAACAAACAGGCATTGATTTTACGAAGTCACATTGGGATGAGAGTGAGTAACTCTGGGCAATTCTATCACTGTATTACACGGAAATGGCCCAAGTAACAAGATGAACATTGATTCAGCATTATGTTTGATCAATAATGAAAGAAGTAACTTCAGGGCCAAATTAAAATGCAAGCTTGCTTCACACAGCCGGAGTCCCAGCCAAATGACAAGGCAAATTCAGCTGGGATGGCTAGATTTGCATCGAAGGCTGCATCTGTTCTTTAGAAGCACAGCTGAACAGTCTTTAGCTATAATACCATTATGAATATGGTATTCATATGAACTTTACCACTGTAAAGTCTTAAAAGTGGCTAATTAGACTTGAGTGCTCTGTCATTCCATGTGAGTATGCATGTGCATACAACAGAAATGGAAAAGAATTGCGATGAGAGGGCATTAAGAACTGCTGTGGTTTTGGTTGAAAAACAGAATGTTATGCAATCCATACTGTATTTGATGTGCATGTGATATTTTAAATAAATGATTGAATGTGAAATGCAACTTTTAGCTATTTATAGTCTCCTGTAATGTTTGATATATGTTTAAAGTATAGTTGGTGTTTTTCAGATAAAGGGTATTTCTGGAATTTAGACCACCATACACTGAGACTACTAAAAAACCATTTAAACATTAAACAAACCCTAGTATTGCTTTGCTAACTACAAACTAACTACAAAGAATGCTGAGACTTTCAAAGTTCTGTTTTGCAGTGCTCATCTGGACTGCAGCACTGATAATAGAAAACAAAGATGTGGCAATCAGACACAATGCTCTATATAAACAAATGGATACATACTGTATTTCTATATTCATACACACATATTAAGAGACACATTACCTTTTTAGGTTGCATGTTGTTAGGTCTGTCTGGAGATATCCGCATATTTTTTGATCATTCTTTATATCTCACAAATATAAATTAAGATCTATATATATATATTTACCAGCTGGGTGTGGGATGACAATTGGTTTAAAATAATATTTGCAGGACTTATTAAAAATGGCTGCCACAGAGTTTTCTCTTGTTCATATCTTTTGCCTCTGTGATAAGCTGTTTTTCTGAAGATGGCAATGAGGATTCATAGCTCTCTGATCTCAAACAAGGGAGTTCTTAGCGGGGATAATAGAGTTGTATGTGACACTGAGGAATGACCTATGGCTAAATACATATCCTTTAGCAGTTTAACAGACATGGGATGAGAAGCGCTCAGGCATCATCACATATCATAAGCATTAATATGCCCCTGAAAAATGAGGCTGCCATCATATTAAAAAATCAATCACAGGATCCATTGTGAGTAATGCTCTTGAAGCAATGCACAGCAGAGAGCAGGGATTTCACTTGCAAGTGCTAGCAGGATCAAAGCTCCCATGGTGCTGGCCTTTGGCCCAGTTTATTTGCTGTTTTGTTCATGGCTAGTTTTATAGCTTTGCCATTATTATTGTTACCGTGACATTGATTTCCACTAGAGATGCTCATCCTTCAGCTCTGTAGCACAGACCTGAGGTTACCAAATAAAATCTCCTTTGGGTGTGGACAATGGCAGAGAGTAAAAGGCCAGCTTTAGATGTGAAGCACAAAAGGGATAAGTAGAGAGGTGACTGAATGGGGAAATGCAGGTACTATAGCATGTAGGCAGGAAAATGTAAGTGTGATAACAGTTCAGTTTATATTTATTATGTATATGGTTAGAACATAGAACTGAGGTCATATATGAAACAGCATATTAGCAAAGCTTTAGCTTTTTAATTAGAATCACTAGAATCACTTAGCTATAAGCATGTAATATATATATATATATATATATATATATATATATATATATATATATATATACATTTAAATACAATTGTATTTAAAGTTTTGCAATTATTGCTCATTTCCTTTATGCATACAATACACATTTTAAAAAGCCCAGATTTCCCAAGTAAATGTTTTTAACACTTCATACGACTGCTAAAGGGGATAAAAGAATTACACTATGAGGTTAGACTGTCAAGGTTGGGGGTATTTTCTCTGGAAAAAAGGAGGTTGTGAGGGAACATGATTTCTCTGTACAAGTACATTAGAGGGGATTTTAGGCAGATAGGGGATGTTTTTTCCCATAAAAATGATCAGTGCACCAGAGGCCACTCCTTTAGATTAGATGTGAGTGTATAGGTCAGTATAGGTTTGTGTGTGCTGGGTTCACTTGGATGGGTTGAACTTGATAGACTTCGGTCTTTTGTAACTATGCAACTATGTAACAGGATACCTCTAAGCAACTTAAAAATATAACCATTTTCTGAAACTTTTTTCTGCTGTATAAATACATTTGGCTGTAATAATAAAGAGGAAATATGTGTGGTTGTGAGGTAGAAGGAAAAAAAATATATAATATAAAAATATATATATTTTGCACATATATTTTAGCCATAAGTATTTCTTATTATCTGTATCATGGCTCCTTAAAGACTTGTAGTGAAGCTAAGATACATGTAGGTGGTGGACAGAGAAAAATCCAGACTATAAAGGTGCATTACTATTATTATTCTTTGATATGGTGTCTATTGCCAGTGTTTTTTGCTTATGGATACCTATTATCCTTTGTACATTGTCAGTGGTCATATTAGTCGTATTAGCGGGGTTTGAAAGAATACACATCTCCACTAAGCTTAATCCTTGTCTCAGTAAATTCCTCAACCTACTATATTAATAGCAGGAGCCTTGTATTTCCTTACTAAATAAAAGTAACAAAAACCTTTTGCTATAACTATGTAATATATAATTATAATAATCAAGAGTCTTGAATATCCTGTAAATTATATCCTTATAAAAGGTGCTTAGTGATATAATTTCTGTCACATGCCTTATTGGAACTTGTGTATTATAATAAATAATGTACCCCAGGTTGTAACATATGAGGATATTAGAAGTCCTCTCGGTGTTCCATGACCTGTATAAAAGCACTTGGCCTTCAGCCTCATGCCTTTATACAGTCATGGAACTCCTCATTGTACACACAATAGCTTATGGTATCCAATTATAATCTCACACTCTCTCATACTTTTTGTATTATAAGGAACAAATCACCTTTCTTTTCATCTCAAAGTAAGCAGTCATGTCCTTGTAAGGGTTAATTGTTAAATACACATCCTGTAAAAAAAAATATATATTATATTTATACAAAATACATATATTTCTCCTTAAGTCCCTCTTTTCCAGTTGTAAGCAACCCATGCGTGGATGGCACACATAAAAGGTTTCACATATTCTCACATAAAGAGAGTAATTATACATGAATGAAAATATCAGTGTTGGTCAGTTTATTATTTTTTATTGCTATCCTATTGCCACTTTCACAAGAACTGCAGTTTTTTTTAATACTGAGCCAGGTCCTTACTTGACAAGGGGTGTTTATTTTGCTTACAACTTACTTCCTTAAAGGGATTCTGTCATGATTTTTATGGTGTACACTGTTTACTTAGCAAATAATTCAAAAAATTTTATTCTTGAACCAACAAATGTATTTTTTTTAGTTGTAATATTGGTGTGTAGGCGCTATCTCAGCGCATTGTGCCTGAGTCTGAGCTTTCAGAAAAAGACAGTGCTACACATTAGAACTGCTTTCAGGTAACCTACTTTCTCCTGCTCTCATGTAACTGGAGGAGTCCCAAGGCTGACTTGGATTTCTTACTATTGAGTGCTATTCTGATATCTACTGGGAGCTGCTATCTTGCTCCCTTCCCATTGTTCTGCTGATCGGCTGCTGGAAGGGGGGTGATATCCCTCCAACTTGCAGCGCAACAGTAAAGTGTGACTGAAGTGTATCAGAGCACAGGTCACATGACTGTGGCACCCTTGGAAATGAAGAATATGGCGAGCCCCATGTGAAATTTCTAAATTAAATATAAAAATAAATGCAGGATTCTGCTGGAGAAGCTCTATTAACTGATGCGTTTTGAAAAAAAAGATGTTTTCCCATGAAAGTATTCCTTTAAAAAAACAAAAACAACTTTTAAACACTGATAGCTTTATTTCAGCAAAAAGGAGGACATAATATTCTCATATCAGTTTTAAATATTTGTATAAATAAATAAATAATAATTTATTTAGTTACTAAATAAATAACTAAAATTCTTTATGTCATATTCTGCAGTTTATTATATTGCACAAAATAGTTTATGACTTTCTAGAAAAGAATTAAAGAAATACTTATAGTTTGCAGCCCAACTTGATTCATTTCTTTAATTAGTTAGCAGCTAGCTTTCATGGTTTTGTAAATGTTCAAGTGATGTCCTTTTACTGAGGTAAAGCACTTTCTAATAACCATGTTTACTCTATATAATCACCAATTCAGATGTCATGTATTATTGTGTTGTATATTTTTGTATCTAGTATACAGTTTATTTAAACTACTTATTTATGCTGCGCTATGTTATTTATAGAGCACCAAAGTGTATACAATACTTAATTGCCCAACAATAGTATATATATCCTAAATAGACATAATAATAAATATAACCTGGCTAAATGTATTTTGCACATATTTCCAAGAGAACTCTGTTTAACAAAAGGATATATCTATGCTATAGATATATAGATATAGATTTACAATATCTGTTACAAGTATGAGAAAACCTGGTAACTGTTGTTGCTAGAGAAGAACAATGTAGATCCCAGTTTTCCTGGCCTTTGCATTAGACAAATAAACCACACCCACTTCCTGCTTTTTAATTTAAAAACTCTGAAAAGTTGATATTGACAAGCTGGTCAGTGATGCAAAGGCTAAGTCTTACAAGTCTAACATTTGCCATTAATACCTTTAAAAAAGTTGGGAAAATAAAGCAAAACTGACAGTGCTGGCACACACAACATTGTGGAGACATATAGAGATACAAAGAATGAGTTATAGTTCCTTTTTATTCAGAATTGTACAACAATGGATACTTCATAGGGAATTTGCTTTTTGAAACAAAACAATCATGAAAGGTTATATATCTGCTGAGTACCTTGACACACACATTAATATAGGTTTGGTAATTATATAAGTGGGACACTTATATAGGCCCCAACATTTTGTGATACTGACAACACTTTACAGCACACAGAGCACAAAATGAAGTTTTTGAAGTGTCTGCACTGTTATTAACTGTATACAATTTAGTGGTGCAAATGTTCCCTGGTTTCCTAGCCAGTATTTATTCAATGAATACCACCAGAGGTTGTGTGTCATGACTGGTAACCAACTGAATCAAGTGATCACCACCCATGCAGCTCATTTATCAGGATACAGTTCAACCTCAATCCTTACAGAGCATTTGTTGCCCAAAAATGGCAATCAAATCTGAATCAACTATGTCTAAATAGTTGTACTATATAAGTGCCCTTTTTACTAGAAAGGAAGACAATCTATTTTGAACCCCACTGATAAATCACCCTATGAACACTTATCTTGGCAATAATTCCAAACTGGCCTTCAGCAATGAGACTGTTGCTATAATAACTTTATAGTCACAATTTTTCAGTATCATCATAAGCCTATCTAAGTTATCAAGGAGTTAAAGTTGACTCTCGAAGGTTTAAATTTTGGGATAACAGTTCTGAAATATAATTTTTTTTAGAACACAAACTAGGACATGGCATATAAATGCTATCTGCCTATCCAGCAGGCTTCATTCTTCCATGCGTGGGCTCTAGGCATCACAACAGAGGGGACTTTTAGATTTACTTCTGCAGGGCTTGCAATAAAACCACCAGCTCAAGGATTGATTTACCTTTTATAAGAAAAAAATAGAAACACATGGCAGTTGCCTTTTAAAGTAAACAAAGGGGCACTGGCAAAATTGTTTAAGAGATGGAAGGTTTACATTTGGTAGGATTTTGCGCATCTCTGGTGGGTATCATGCATCCATGGTATTGTGAAACTGATTTCAAAAGCAACTTTTTCCACCAAGTGCTTAAAATCTTCTCTCTACTACCTGCTTTTGGAACAAAATCTCAGCAGCCTAGCTCCCCTGGCGCTCCATATTAGCATTATTGGCCATAGATCTTAACACTAGTTAGGATTATGTGAACTTTCTAGGGCTCACAAACTCCTGGATGCTCCAGACCTTTATAAACATATGAGTTACCCATCTGTGGGGAATACTTATACTTAAGGGTCCTTTCATTGTAATATAGATGGACTCCATGGCCTTTTTTAGACAGTGGGTCTCATTGACTTATTTCCACAGCAGCTGTTTTATAGGACTGATTTTTTACATAAGCAATTCACTTTAGTATTCATTGGGGGCACAATGTTAGACAGTAATCATGGTTCAGTTGCTTTATGTTATCAAACTACAGTTGAAGTTAAATTCCTACTGCTGCTTTATATGACCTTTATATCCCCGTGCTTCAGACATCTCACATAATACTAACATGCCTTGAACCCTATCATGTATAATACTAATAATAATATAAATATAAGACATAAATAACAACTACAGTAGTTTTACAATGTGTTCATTAAAACAGCATTTATGATAAAAGGTGATCATTGCATATGTATTTTTAATCTAAAAGACAATAATAATATGATCTTGCAGCAACAGAGTGGCCCTCAGAATCATTAACTGAATCAAACTATGCACTTTCTGTCTGATTTATGGCTAGGAAAAAGTAAACCAGTGCATTAAGGAGATTAAAAAGGGTTTTGAAAAAGGATGACTTACTTTAAAAACCACTTCATTGGCAATAATATTTGATTGTTTTGTTCAATATCCAATAAATACAATTTATATTATACACACACACACAAAAATGAACACATACATTCCTGTATTTCTAAGAACGTAAGCAATATTATTCACATCTGGTTGCAGCTTAATTTTACTCAAGGTTTCTCAGCAGCTGTAGTAGGGGTTGGGAGAGATTTTTTTTTTCCCAGAGAAAAAAAAAAAGAAAAAAAATCAATAGAAATTGTTCCCCCTTGTCAGCAATAAGGAGCTGAATAGATTTTGTGTAAGATGGAATAATTTACTAAAAACATCTCTTAACGTCAGGCCTACCTTTCTCAGGGCTGTGAAATGAGTCATCGACACAGTGGATTATTTACAGCACCGTGTGTGTCTATAACCATGTATATATACACATTATTATGTATTGAAAAGCTGTCTACTTTACTCCCCAGCCTCTTATAATCCACAGAGAAAGGACAGACAGGGGTTCCCTGGTGGAAATTTAGCAAAGAAAAATCAGTAATGCTCTCAGCATCAAACAATAAATCCTGAACTTATTTGCCAGCACATTTAATTAAATATTTTGAAAAGAAAACCCCAGGTGATTGATTTGCTTACTGTATCGATCCAGTATTGATCTTCGCTACCCCAGCTGTGGTATGTGTAGAACAGCAGCTTTACTTTAAGTATAACAGACTCTGATTTTAATTTCCAAACACTTGCTTTGCAAATTCAAATATAATCCCAGGGAATTTACATATTATAGCATAAGACGCGTGGCTCTGTGGATAACTGCAAGACTGAGAAATGGCACTTTTATGTAGGGGCACTACAACACCATTATAAAAATGCCATAGTACAGATTAATATATAATTCTGCACTGGTCTACAAAGTAGTTAAAATTCAGGTGCATAGCAGGTTGAATTCTGGCCTTTACAGTTCAAGGTATAGGAAGTTTAAGGCCTGCAGAGTGCTATTTGTTGATGTACAACACTTTTGCTTTGTAGATGCAGGTGCCCATCTTAGATAAACTGCGATGTATATAAAGAATGAATAATTCACAAGAATAGTTAACCCCTCTTTGCAGATATCCATTATAGTTTGTCTTGTCACTGCATGAGGGGCCAGGCATTGAAGTCCATCACACTGTGTTAAAAGAAATCCTGGCATAGAAAGGTTTACAGCTTGTAAAGCTTTTGCCAAGACTCTCACATCTATTTACAGAATAAAAGCTATGGTAAACTCAGAGGCTTCAGGGATTCAGATTCCTATCAAGGTTTTATCAATCCTATTTTAGTGCAGCATTGATCCTTACTGAGAATCTAATCTAAACTATGAAGCCCAAATAACAACTTCATTACCTGCAGAGTTCTGATTGGAGATCCTTAATGCCAAGATTAGTGGCAGTCAGCCTTACCTGCCAACATTGATTTGCTCTGTGAAATCACTTGTTAAAAGAAAAAAGAAAAGAAAAATCATGTTGGCTCTGTTATTTAACAATTTTTATTTTTTTTCTTCCCTCTTTGTGTCTGCTCTCATCAAACCCTTGATTAAATACCTGCATCTTGAGTTGTTATTTAATGGGAAAATTAGATATATTTTTCTTTTTTTTATCATTTCAAATGATTTGTAAAAACAGTTGTTCTAAAATAAGTGTCTGCTTTCCATTTTAGCACTGAAAAATGGTACCTATTGCAGAGACGAAATAATGGTTTCACAGCTAGTTAGCCTTAAGTAAAAGATACATTGAGCCTATCCTGCAAAAATAGACAGCTCATTTATATAGTTTTTCAGCACAGATTACCCAGGTTAAATAAATGAAACAGCCTCTTATTCTCAGCCATTACAAACAGGCAGAGAAATGGATGAACCCATTTTGCCTAATGCATACATGAATGTTACACCAGTTCCCCCCATGGTAAGGTTAGAGGTTAATGAAATGCTCATTTCACTGAGCCATATTGTTTTGTTTTCCTGCAAAGTTCTGATAAGTAGCTAACCAACCAAGCTTGTAATTACAATCTTACAGAAACCAGGCAGATCTGTATATAAATCTCACCATCCAATTACAAGATGTAATAATTTTGCACTCAAGCTGGTAATGAGGTCTAATACGCGAGCATTTGATAATCCCTACTGGATGCTGCCTTGATCAGATGTTGGCTTTGTAATTAGACTGGCAGAAAATCATTATTTCATGTTCAAATAGAAAATGAGGTTGGTGGGAAGTTAATTTCTCTACGCTCTGTGAAGCGTAGACAAGAATTTAATGATTTAATTACAATTGTAAGCTCTTTGCATGAGACTTAAATTGAGCTGAGATTTTTTTTTCACACTGTGTCATGTTAGTAAGTGGCCGTATGAAAGCTTTTGACATTGTCTTGTAGAGACAGGACAACCCGCAGTTTTTGATTTGATGACAGAAAATAGCTGTGTGTGCACTGAAGTATTTAGTGTTCTGCAGGTACAAGTAATCCCTTAAAAGAAACAGACTGGTACCAAACGCATCACCTGCAGCATCTTCTGCCCCATTTTGCATGGGTACCATGGCCAAGCTATCACTCTGCTTTTAATAGACACAATAACTCTCAAGAAATGGAAAAGAAACATTACAAGTTGTTTGAATAACTTATATGAAAACTCTTGTGTTGTTTTTATTACCTGCTGTGAACCTCTGATAAATGGGGTCATTTTTTCTATTCAGCAAAAAAAAATAAATAAATAAAAATTTTTACTTTATTTTTGTGATAGGAACTTATTGTTTGATGTTATCCACAGCTGAACAAGTGTTTTGGGATTAGACCCCCTTGGTTCTGCACTAGTTAAAACAATTATTTTCAGTAAGCCCCACCTTTCAATCTGCAGTAAAGTGAAGTCATCCATGCAGAATGTTCATATTTGGGTAATTAAACTAAAGTTGTGTATATTCCACAACTTAATGTAAAAGAAAGTTATTACAGATTTTCCATGGTTCAATTCCAAATTGATCATATCTACTTGGCAGGGTCTTCACTGTGCCTGGGATGCTCACATCATATTAACCTGCTAACCACCCAAGTCTAATAAAATAAAAGCAACCAGTTCCAGTACCAACGCCACCTTATTTCTGGAGATGATTTTGTTTCTTATATAATTGACAGCAAGTAGAATATGATGAACCCAAAAACAAATGGTCATATGACAAATATCCTGAAAGCTATTTTGACCTGTAGTTTTATGCAATAGAGAAAGACCACCAGAATGCCAGAATTATGGAGCTGAGTATGATGCCTTGCTTATCGTTTCACATTCCAGGCCATGCCAAATTGAGACAACCAGCTTGGTTCTCTAGTAGAATGAGGGAGTGCTTATTTACTTATTTAAATAAATAGATGATCATTTCCTACAGCTAATGGCAAATTTTATTAACCTTGCCAGACAATCACTTTCTTTATGTGTCCATCAGGCTGTTTCTCTTTAACTCTGATGGTCCTATTATGAAATAAAGACTTGCTCCCAGGGTCTGCTTTCTCATATTTTATGTAGTATATTTGCTTTGCATTTCAAATAAATATGATGCAAATTTTGCCTTGCTTTTGGCTATGTTTATTATTTGTAATCCAGACGTGGAGATACTGGTCTTTTGTATAATATTCAGGGTAATTTGCCCTCTTAGGTTTTACAAGAAAACAAGTGCATCTATTGTGTAACGTCAATACTGAGGTTGCCTAATATGTAATATACATAAATGAACAAGACAACAGAATTTAAGATATGCCCATTAAAAACAATACATTTTGGGCATAGATGCATATTGCATAACTTTATTAACATCAGTCAAAAATCAAAACAAAAGTAACCACAAGACTAATTATAAAGAATGGCTGACAACTGACTGTCGAAATACAATTTTCGAAATACAATTTCCTACTGGTATCATACAATATCTAATTAAAAAAGAATAAGCATATATGGTTTAGCTTAGGTTGTATTTTAAGACTCATGCCAATCTATCAGCTAAAAAATGACAACCAGAGGAATGCCTAGTTTACAGGTATGCCTTCCTGTGTAAAAAGCCTTATTGGACCACAAGACACTTATAATTGCGGTTCTAATATGCACAGAGTTTGGTCTTGGTCTAATAACCCAAAGTATGCAATTGTTTTTATTTATTTATCAATGATTATTATTCTTCTTTATTTGCTTTCAAAATGCAGACTATTTTTTACTATAAAAGAAAAATCAATGGCATTTTGGCCTTGATGAGATAAAATATATTAAGAAGCCTGCATGTATTTTTTTAATAACAGGTAGCAGTACCTATTGCTAGTTAAATAAGAAAAGCCAGTGTTCATGGCTTTAATCCAAGCCAATATTTTTTAAGTTCTGTGTTCACTGTTGTCAGTTGTAACAGCATTTTTGGAGTGTAGATTATAAAGGCAGGATTAGCTCTTTAGCTGCCAAAGGAGCCATTAAGTTAAACTACTGTATATTACTCATACATATATAGATACATAGCTGCCAAAATTGAGCTCTTTGTGGATTTGAATGTATTTTTCAATACCTTCAGTGACTTGAGTGGAAGAAAATAAATTGTGAACTACTGTATGCACAGTAGAATGCACTGTAAAAGAACAAAGGTCAGATGTAATGGTTCTAAAGTTGCTTGGACCAGAGATGAAAATAACAGTGAAAGTGTATTGGTAGAAATCTGTTGCAGACATTCTTAGAGAAGCTGGCTTCTTTCCAGAATTCAGATTTTAAATTTTGTTATGTGATCTGATTCATTTCATTTTACCCTCGTTGACATCTAACCAGTTAAAATGCACAAAATGTCACTCAGCACAAGAGCATATCCTTTTCTACTTAGCATTTTTCCATCCCATCAAAATGGGATTTCATCCCTCTTTAATGTGCCATACCTGAAAGATAAATGTTTCTTTACTGGACACCAAAAGAGCAGTCTGTAGGCAGCGATTATTGTGCATTTTAGTCATGTATATTTAGAAGATGGTAATGAGGGGTTTTGCATTGTTGCATGAAAATAGTAATTCCCAGTGGTTTTGATAGAAATGGATAACTAAGTGTCCGACGACAGCTGTGCTTTGAAATGATATTCCCAGTCATCACTGCACTCTGCTTCTCAATAACCAGCGATTTGATAAGGTGAACTCCTGACACTCCATTGAAACGCTATTTTATTTTTTGCAAAATGGTATTTATGAAGGCTATTGTGCATTTATGGTTTGTATACATTTTTATTAATGTGTCAATTTGATTACACAATGGCATTTAGCAGGAAGCAATATTTAGTGTAAAAATAAACGTTTAGCATTTTCAGGGATTTTGCTTATTTGGGGTTCAGGCTTCACTTTTACAGACATAGGTATTGAAAAATATATGTTTGAGACAGCATAAAACATTTAAACCAAGTCTTAAACTTCATTCCCTTTGGCACTGCTGGGGAAACAAGCACCTTATTCTTTCCTTTCACTACCAGTTATGTTAGCTGTCGTAAGGCTGTCTGCCTTTTTTATTGTTTTATATGGCCAGTAGCTTGCAGTTCCTTCCTCAACAGTGATGTACTGTGTTTGATTATAGAGTAGGATCTTTAACTTTGGAAGCTGTAAATGGACCATACCTGTCCTGATAAAAATCTACAAAAATGTTAAAATGTTGTAATATTTTTGTTATGTCTATGTTGGCCTGATGATCTTAAATAATTTCCATGCACTATGGATGCCATTTGCTTTGGCAGTTGGCCTTATCTGCTAGTCTATGTTCCAGGAAGTGAATAGGAGCCACAGCTCCTCTTCACTTCCTGCTGTTTTGATAGTATGGGCTGTCAAGTCAAACAAACAGAACAAATAAAGGCTGTCATACCAACAGGCCAATCAATTGGTAATATAACAAGTGTGCCCTGTGTAAACCACCAATAATTAAGTCTTTGTAAATAAAGGGGACCATTTACCAAATTAGCAAATTACAAAATTAGGGTTCAAAACTGTTTTTTTTACCCACAGCGTCATATTTGCCTAGAATTTCAGTATTATTGAGGGGACTTGGTATTGGCATAGATTTCACAGTGCAGCACGCTTTTCCTACAGCATTACTGTGCAAATATCATGACAGCTTTGTGTTTTGGTGCGTAATGTTTTAGTGATAATGATTTGTGTGTAAACAGTGGAGTCTGTCCTGATGCACTTATGTTGGCAGCAAAACTTACACTATTTAAGGATGCTGGTAATTTGCCTCCTTGCCAGGTTATTTTGAACTCGCAAAGTCTTATTGCTTGACTGAATTCCAATTAAAGACCTAGCCGTTACTCTGCCTTGATCTTTGGCTGTCTTGCCTTGACCTTTGCCTGATTTCTGACTTCAGACTTATGCTGCTTTGTTCTGACCTCAACCTGATCTTGACCTTGTACCTGTGCTGCCTGCCTCTGTTGTGGATCTGTTGACTACCTGCTTACATTTATTGGTTGTAGAAAAAATAGCTCAAGTAATGTCAAAAAGTTTGTTATAAAAATTGAACCTTAATTGTGGTTGTTACATAATTACATTAATAGTTAAATTGGGTTGAAAAAAAGTCCATCTTGTTCAACCCTTTCAAGCAATCCCAGTGCATACACATAGACCCATACCAATCTATCTATTATACACTCACGTACATAAACTATATCAGAACTAATTGCAGATTTTAGTGTTAAATTAGCCTTGAATATTATGCTTGTTCAAGAAATCATCCAATCCACTCTTATAGGTAATAACAGGCTCTTCCATCACAACATCACTAGGAAGGGCATTCCACAACCTCACTGCCCTCACCATGAAAAGCCACCTATGCTGCTTCAAATGGTACGCTGATCCTTTTTAATGGGAAAAAGATCATCCCCTATCTGTCTATAATTCCCTCTAATGTATGTTCAAGGGTGTCCTTAGACATATGGTGAAACAATAAAGCTGGCCATAGACACACAGATAAAATGGTAGAAAATTGTGAGTACTATGGCCATCTTCCAAAATTATTAGATCAATAAATCTTTTGTATGGCCCCTCAATCAGTTGATTTGACCCACACATCTATCTGTTGTAGAACAGAAGGCTTTGTCATGTGTATGGCTGCCTTTACTTTGCCGAAAGACCTAAATTAGATAAAAATCTTGTTCTTGCTACACTTTCATACAATTTAGTTAACTTAGTTAAGTTTAGTCATACAGAGACTTGGTGAAAAAAATAATAGGTGCACCACAGTTAACAGAAGTAAGCCTTTTAAGATTATATTTCACTTTGTTGCCATTTTTATTACCAAACAATGTGAGAAATAAAATAAAATATACTTTAACAACTATAATAACTTGGGAAAAAAACATTTCTTTATGATATATTAGCTGACAACTTCTGTTTTGATATGACACATCTTAGTGTGAGAAATGCATAGCAGAAAAAAGGCAGATAATGCTTTTGCATAAAATAATATCTTCAGTTGATGTTGTTAATTCTCTCCAGCCAATGCAGGTCACTCCTTTAGGACAAATAAACATTGTGTAAACATGAGCCTTGCAAAATCTTCCCTATTAAATTTCAAGTGCAAGCTTCATTTTTTTATAGTTTATGAAACAAATCAAGTTTTGTCAATGAAAACATGACATTTAGATGCTGTGCAGAGGGAAAGTAATAAGACATGCCTTATTTACAAGTGCCTCACCACAAATTTACTCCTGCTGTGCCTTGAAGGGTTGCAAAACACTGCACTGCATTGCATTACATACTGCTCAGACTTGTAGGTGTTAAATTTGTCAGCAAAGCTATATATATAAAAGAATAAGACATGCCACTGTGTGTGTCCTGTCAGTTAGCATGCTAACAAGGTAAATTAGTAGAATAAACAGAGAAAGTTTTAAAATCAACCTGTTGCATGCAAATTCTTCAATTTTACAGATTCTATCTTCCACAGAATTTATGGTTTATTTATGAATCACAAGGTGGAATCTGTATACCTCTCTATGAATTATAAGGATGCAGACTGAAGGCTGTGCATGCAATTTCTCTCTCTGGCTACATCAACTCAGCATGAAAATGTGTCTGTGTTCTTTTTTAAACTTTCCAACTGTTCACTGTTTTGTGTTTGTGTAATTTGCATCATGCCGAAACAATTCCAACTTGACATAGTCACATAAGAGTCACTTAAGCTCAACTATTTTTTTCCAACAGACTTTATAATCTGATGTAGTGAAATCTGTTTGGACGTTTTATTTAATAATTTGTAGTCCAGCAAAAATATGTTGACATACTGCCAATTTTAAAAGGTAATTTATACCTATTTGGCACTAATTGAAAATTGGGTACTCCATTCTGCTACTATTTCTAATCAACCAACTGTTTTAAAAATT
The DNA here is from genome assembly GCF_000004195.4 of Xenopus tropicalis. NCBI lineage: Eukaryota > Metazoa > Chordata > Amphibia > Anura > Pipidae > Xenopus > Xenopus tropicalis. Next base: position 41,881,793 of record NC_030680.2, read on the forward strand.
TGCTACTAAACTAAACTCAGTTACTTAGCCTAAGTGAGCCCAATTACTGACAATTAGGGAGCAGCCTGGCCAACAAATAGCCTCTTGACAAAGGGGTGGGGACCAGTGGTCATTTATGCCCTGACAGCAGAAGACAGCTGTTGCGCTAGCAATATATTTGTGATCTATTACCTGACCCTATTGCAGACTCCTAAACTAACCCTTTCCTTTCTTTCCTACAAAGGGGCATGTTTACTAAAGTGTGAATTTTCTTCTGATCTAACTCTGCCATAATTTGCCATAATTTGCCAAAATTGCATATTTACTTGTACTTAAAAATTGTAAGTACACAATTTCAAGCATATTGTGCTGAAATTTTGCTGGCATAAATTCTCAGAGAAAATAGACATACTTTTACCTTTCTTTCTTACAAAGTTTCTATTTACTAAAGTGTGTACTTTCTAAAGGTGGTCATATATGGACTAATAAAAGCTGCAGATAGACTGAATCAGTGGCCCTCCGATGGGCCTACCTGACCAATATCTGGTAAAAAATCGTGCAGATGTCTGATTGTCCAGAGGGCCAAACAATTGGATGAACACAATAGTGCCCACCTTTAGGTTGCCAAACAAGTGGATCTTTCAATATATGGCCCCCTTAACTCTGCCAAAGTTTGCCAACACTGCATTTTATAATATTATATTATTACTTGTACTTAAAATTGCAAAAACCTGGTGGAATTTCTCTTGTGAAAATGAATTCTTGCTCTTGATAAATTTACAAATATTTGCAGTTTCACACTAGTGAAATTGTGAAAAATATGAATGTTCGCCAATGTGTTAATTCACCAAAAGTAAACTGCCAATGTATTGGATCAAATTTTGCCCTTTAGTAAATTTGACCCATTGTGTAAAAAAGCACTTCTTGAGAATTTGTCCTTTTCTTATTTTGAGAAATAATAGAAATACTGCTGGGAATAAATGAAAGAAAACAAGCAGAACCTGGAAAAGGTAGTAAAGAGTTAATACTTTGTACTTTAGAAAGGCATATGAATCCACCCAGACCAGGGCCCACCAGGGAATTTTCCAGTATTCCAATAGGTCAATCTAACCCTGGCACCAGAAACAATATCTGAATGGGAGTGTCCTTCATTTTAGCAAACAATATATTGATAAGAGCAGCACAACTATATAGTTATTAATTTAGTGTTCTTGGTCTGGGTGTTACCTGTAACACCCAAAACCTTAACAAAAAAATCCATAAGAAGCAACCCAACATGTTTTAAGACTGTATTTACTTTTATGAACTGTGCCTTTATGATGGCCATATTGGTGTACTATCATTTATTGTTACTACAATGAAATTTTGAAGGGCATGCGTGCCCTGCTTCTTGTGTTTTTTTTCTTCACTTTAGTAAGCACCTTCATTTCTGTCCTGGTGATTCAGGTGTGTCTAGGATTTAAAGGCCCAGCATCACTGTAATCTATCATCTTTAAAATGAAAACAAAACAAAAAAAGGTGAATATGCTGCTTAGTATAGGTCATCAAAACACTGTAGGGCTCATTTATTATTGCACCGCATGCAAAGGCATGAACACTAACTGGAGCAAAATTTCATCCCTTACTGCTCATGAACATAGCACTTATGTCTTTTGCAATGACTGTAAACTGCACCTTGAATTGGATTAAAAATCCGTCATCTGTCATCTGGAAGGCAGCCTGTGTGTCTTAATGATGTGCAAACAGGGAGCAGTTCCAGGGTTCATCCTAGTGTTTGCTTTGCCAGGAGCCAACTAGAAGTCATGTTCCTAGAATGTGCTATGACAGACTTATTCCTGTACACTGGCTACACCTTGTTCATGGAGTCCCTGCTCTCTGTCTTCATTGGAGGTAGATTTCCTCTAGGGCAGAACACTTGCTGGCCCTTGTTGATCCCAGGCTCTCTGGAACACATCCACCCAGATCAACTGATGAAGGCCAAATAGAGAGATCCCACCTCCTGCTAAACACTATATTACAGTGTTCAGGAAGTAGTCACCAAACCTAAGGACCAATAATACAATAGATGCTAATAAGCAAATAGCAACATAAATTCTGCCTGGTAAGATAAGAAACTAGGAAGTGCAGGAATTAAAGCAATAGGATCTATTACCTCTTTGGGTCCCTACACTACATTTCTTACTTACTGTATGTTATAAAGCTGCAGAAAGTTTATTGAGAATTTTAGAACAATTCATTTTGTTTAGGTAGCAAAGCAGTTTTGAGCAAAATTCCTCACTGAGTAAAATACATTTTGAACATTGTTTTTCAGCTGGCAGAACTTGAGCATATTTAAAAGATAACAGAGCAACTTAAGATGGTATCCCAAAAAATAATTAATAAAGAATAAAAGCACTAGCGAACAAGTGAGATAACAAAATTAAAAAACCTGCGTGAAACGAATGGGTTTTTCAAGCTGTATAAAGAGTTTTAACTGAACAATTACGGATTTCTTTTCTCCTGTACTGAGCAGAATAAGATTTTTTGCAGTATAAGGCACATTTACAAAGCAAAGCACAAGTGCAAAGTGAAAAAATAGACACAAAACAAAGCAAGCATTAATGCTTTTCTGCATGTATGTGCTTGTATAACATGTATGTACTTGTTTCAATATATACTACGTTGCAATTACAGCAAGTGCCAATGCGTCCCTTTTGTCTGCTTTAACTGATTACACACAAGTGCAAGGGAATTCTGGAATTACCATCAGCCTGGACCAGTCCATCATTCCAAGTGTTCCTTTAGCGGGTTGTGTCAATAGTAACAACTGACTTGTGACAGAGAATTGGAAGCTATTATCAATATTAATGGCACACACTGCAAGTTAGGGCATTTAAACACACCTTGTGCACAACTAGTCAAAGCATAAATTTGCTTTCATGTCTGTGTATTATAATTGTTTATTATTAACACATATTTATTCAGCACCAACATGTTTCCCAGTGCTGTACAATAAATGGGTGTATTCATTGAACATATATATTACATACAAAAATACAACAGACAAGAGCAAACACAAACCAGAGAATGCAAACATAAGCATTTTGTGGCAAAAATTGTCTATTAGTTGAATTGGTCTTTTCTTCACCAGTTTAGTTCCGCTGGCAGAGAAAACCCATGCACCATTAGCCTCAAACTTAAGGCTATATATCAATGATGTTTCTCATTCCTTCCATACAGGTATCCCTGCTGGAGGCATCCAAACTAACCTTTAGAAGCAGACAAGATAATAAGTAGAAGTGTCACATTATAGTTATTCAACTTAACAAATGAGCAAAAGAGCCTAAAGGAGAAGAATATCTGAAACATTTTATTGCCAATAGATTAGCCAAGATAGAATGCTATATTTATTCTGTAGAATGCTTTACCATACCTGAGTAAACAGCCCTAGAAGCTCTCTCTGTTTGTTTAAGATAGCAGCTGCCATTTTAGCTGGTCTGACATCACTTCTCTTGCCTGCAGGCTGCTCCCTGGAACAGCTCTCAGGACTAATCTCCCCGAAATGCCATCCCACTGGCGAGAATGTAAATCGCCAGTGGGATGGCATTTCGGGGAGATTAGTCACCTGCGACAAGGGAGATTGTCCCCCGTGTGCCAAAGCCCTAAAGGATTTTGCTAAGAGAAGGAAGTCTGACACAGAAGATCATGTGTACAGAAAAGAAGGAAAGAAATGTGGTGTTTATTTTCACAATGCTTCAGAGAAACATTTCTGTAAGTGTTTATGGCTGTATTTACATAGACCTTTCTGATAAAGCTTACTTAGTTTTTACCTTTCCTTCTCCTTAAGGCTTTGCAACTGGAGGCTCACTATACTTTGTATAACATCACCATAATATAATCTTTCCCTCACACATGAAGTATGACAAATAATTAATCCACTACATAAAAGTTGCATAGCACTATTGTATATAAATTTCAAACCATGTTCCCAATAATTTGGGTTGGTACCTTTAGTACATGGATTGGATCAAAACTTGTGTCTATTGGCCATACATAGGCAAATCTAATATGGCCTCTGACTGTCCTTGGGTGGAACAGATAAAGAGCAAATGAGGGATTGTACATGGTACAATTTTCAGTTGATTAGATGCAAAGAGAATGAATGAACAGCAGGAAACGATGAGAAAGTGCTTCTCCTTTTCACTTCCTGTCTGCCTTGGCCTACATGGTTCATCGGCAGATTCAATATGCCATACGGCATATGTTATAAGACTATGCAGACTTTTCTTCTCTTCCTTTGAAACAATTTTTTTGGAAAATGTGTGACAAACACAACACATTTTTTTTTACTTAATATATTTAAAGCTGTTGTAATCATCCTTAGGTGTCTCCCATATTCCTGAAGACCCTGATAACTGGCCTACAATGTACATTTTTTACTTGCACTTTAACTAAGATCACTACTTCAATTTATAGCATCTCATTTACATGCTATTTTGCTGTTTTCATTTGAATTACCTTATAGAATTTGCACCCACACTTACAAGCATATAGGTTTCAGCCAATATTTCCATAGAAAGTGCACAGGATAGAGTGGTTTTAATCTGCACCCGCCACATATTCCCCTCTTGTCTGAGCATCAGTAATATCCCTACGCAAATATCTCATCTCACTGGTCAGAGCCACTCGAAAACTCTGAGAAATGCTTATAATTACAGCATTAAACTCCAGTTTATTATTTTTTACAGGTGCAGGTGTACAGCTGATAGCAAACCGTGCCACATTTACATACAAATTGAAGATTTTTTTCTCTCTCCTCCCTTAACTAATCAGCCAAGTAAAAGGAATGAAGCCTCAGAGCTCGATCTGGTCCTTAAATACATCTGGTGACATTTTTACCATGCATTAGCATGATAGGGCAAGCAGAAATATAATGTAGCAATGATTGCTTTTCCATTGAAAGCACAAACTCTTTCATTTTTCCTGTCATCTCAAATAAGTGTTAAAGAGGGATTTGAGGCTATTGTGTGTGTTCCTTATGCCAGAAACTTACAAACATTGATGGGAGCATTAAATACCCATTAGTGTCTCTGCTGAAATCACCACCACATATCTACTATTAAGTATGTATTCTCTGATTTAAAGTGAAATCAGCAATGTTCAGCTTCCTATCCCAATGTTTTAAAGTAACAGTCTCATTTAATAGCAAATTAAATTCTTATTCTCATTTTGCTTTTGCTTATAATAATTCATGCAGACCTTAACATTGTTTGTTTTGAATCATAATTCAGTATAGATAATAAATAAGTGCTGCTTTTTTAATGCACCCTGTACCCCACTGCCCATGGGGTTGAGAGGTATGTGGAGGGTAGTAAGCTCTGTCCTGTTACAGCTATTTGGTTAAATAACTTTAATAAACAATAATGTACTTTTTACCCTGCAATTTTACAAATTAGGGGTGTTTCATAATGCCCCACGCAGTATGTAAAGTGCAAAAATAGGCCACAATTTTTTTGCCACTTTGCCTACTGCACAGGGTGTAGCTGCACTTGGCCTAAATCTGCGCCTGTTAGTGCAGCTAAACAGGGAAGTATAAGAGTGGATTTTATACTCAGAGAAGTGGACATAGTTACATAGGGTTGAAAAAAGAGTCCATCAAGTTCAACCCTTCCAAGGAAACCCAGCACACACAACCTATACTTACCAATCTATCCAAATCCAATCTTACCAAACACATACATAAACTATACAAACATTAATACTAACTGTAGATATTAGTATCACAATAGCCTTGGATACTATGCATGTTCAAGAACTCATCCAGGCCCCTCTTAAAGGCATTAACCGAATCTGCCATTACAACATCACTAGGAAGGGCATTCCCCAACCTCACTGCCCTACCAACCACCTATGCTGCTTCAAAATGGAAGCTCCGTTCCTCTGATCTAAAGGGGTGGCCTCCGGTGCATTGATTGTTTTCATGGGAAAAAAGAGCACCCCTTATCTGCCTATAATCCCCTCTAATGTATTTGTACAGAGTAATCATGTCCCCTCCCAAGCGCCTCTTTTCCAGAGAAAACATCCCCAGCCTTGACGTCTAACTTCATAACTTAAATCTTCCATCCCCTTTACCAGTTTAGTTGCATGTCTCTGCACTCTCTCCAGCTCATTAATATCCTTCTTAAAGGAGATAGAAAGGCTAAGTCACTTGGGGTGCCAAAATGTTAGACACCCCCAAGTGACTTAAATCGCTTACCTTGTACCCCGGGATGGTGCCCCTGTTGGTAGAAAACTGCACCAGCCTGGGGTACCTGTGGCGAGCGCTTCCCCCTTCCTCTCTCTTCTGCCGGTGAATTCCCTGAGCCAGTGCATGCGCAGTAGAGTGAAAAGCCGACTTTCTTGTTAAAGTTTGGCTATTCACTCTAATGCGCATTCGTGCACGAGAAACAAGAAGAAGGAAGCGCTCGCTGCTACCCCGGGCTCGTGCTCTTCTCTCCTAACAGGGGCGCCAGCAGGTAAAAGGTAAGCGATTTAAGTCACTTGGGGGCAGGGCCGCTATCAGAAATCACGGGGCCCCTCACAAGAAAATTTTCTGGCCCCCCCTCCCACCAGTACAAAAGTACTCACAGCCAGCAAGGCCCCCCCCCTAATACATGGTAGCCAGCAGTGCCCCCCCAGTACATTGGTAGTCAGCAGGGCCCCCCCCCATACATTAGTAGCTAGCAGTGCCCCCCCTAGTACATTGGTAGCCAGCAGTGCCCCCCCTAGTACATTGGTAGCCAGCAGTGCCCCCCCTAGTACATTGGTAGCCAGCAGTGCCCCCCCTAGTACATTGGTAGCTAGCAGTGCCCCCCTAGTACATTGGTAGCTAGCAGTGCCCCCCTAGTACATTGGTAGCCAGCAGTGCCCCCCCCTAGTACATTGGTAGCCAGCAGTGCCCCCCCTAGTACATTGGTAGCCAGCAGTGCCCCCCCTAGTACATTGGTAGCCAGCAATGCCCCCCCCTAGTACATTGGTAGCCAGCAGTGCCCCCCCTAGTACATTGGTAGCCAGCTGGGCCCCCCTATTACATTGGTAGCCAGCAGTGCCCCCCCTAGTACATTGGTAGCCAGCAGGCCCCCCCTAGTACATTGGTAGCCAGCAGGCCCCCCCTAGTACATTGGTAGCCAGCTGGGCCCCCCTATTACATTGGTAGCCAGCAGTGCCCCCCCTAGTACATTGGTAGCCAGCAGGCCCCCCCTAGTACATTGGTAGCCAGCAGGGCTCCCCCCTAGTACATTGGTAGCCAGCAGGGGCCCCCCCAGTACATTGGTAGCCAGCAGCCCCCCCCCCAGTACATTGGTAGCCAGCAGGCCCCCCCCCTAGTACATTGGTAGGCAGCAGGCCCCCCCCGGTACATTGGTAGCCAGCAGGCCCCACCCCCCTAGTACATTGGTAGCCAGCAGGCCCCCCCCCAGTACATTGGTAGCCAGCAGGCCCCCCCCCAGTACATTGGTAGCCAGCAGGCCCCCCCTAGTACATTGGTAGCCAGCAGGCCCCCCCCCAGTACATTGGTAGCCAGCAGGCCCCCCCCCCCTAGTACATTGGTAGCCAGCAGGCCCCCCCCCAGTACATTGGTAGCCAGCAGGGCCCCCCACCCCAGTACATTGGTAGCCAGCAGGGCCCCCACCCCAGTACATTGGTAGCCAGCACAGCACGGAACAGCACAGCACAGCACGGAACAGCACAGCACAGCCCCCGGCCTCTTGCCGTCTTCAGCGGCAGCTTCCCGCTCCTCTGGCGAGGTAGTTCCTCGACGACGCCTCTGCACTTCTGAGTGCCGGCAGACGACAGGCCCTTTTATAAGGTTGCGCCCCGTGCGTACTGACGTGAATGTACGCACGGGGCGCAACCAATAGGATCACCCGCTGACCACCAATGACAGGGCCCGGAATTGATTTAAGGGGGCCCGAGCTAAGAAAACTGTAACACAGCCGGGCCCCCTTTTAAGGTTAAAATTGTCCGGGCCCGGGACGAATGTACCCCCTGTGCCCCCCTGATGGCGGCCCTGCTTGGGGGTGCCTAACATTTTGGCATCCCCAAGTGACTTAGCCTTTCCTTCTCCTTTAAGGACTGGAGCCCAAAACTGCACCGCATACTCAAGGTGAGGCCTTACCAGAGACCTATAAAGAGGCAAAATTATTTTTTCATCCCTTGAGTCAATGCCCTTTTTATACAAGACAGTACTTTATTTGCTTTAGTAGCTGCTCTCCATTAAGGATACCTCCAACAATCTACCATACACTTAGGGGAGCATTTACTGAGTTTCAGATATTTTTGGAGGCAGCTATAAATGATTCTTTATGACTGTAGAACAGATAAGTTTTCTGGTACTTTTCAGTATATGAAATAAAAATGTACCCTGTTAAGTCCATGGCCTCCATAAAAGCACTTGGCCTTTTGCTTCAAATAGCCACAAAACTACTCATTGACTTCCAATATCCTTTTATTTATATTACTTGGGAGATTATTCCATATATTATTACCTTTAAGAGGTTAAATACATCCAATTGTATAAAAGCCATATGCAAGAGTGATGATTAGGGCAGAGAAAAGCAAACAGGAGCATACACCTTCCTCTCCTCTATTTCTATGTTTTTGGTTTTATGTAACTTATAAATCAGCACTGGAAATCGAAAAATCTTACTAAAAAATCTTCTAAATATTATGTTAATGTTACTTAATGTAGCACCTAATTACAGTGTAAGATACAAAAACATTGCTCTGTAATGAGCTGTCAATTGATTTAAGCAGGCACACCCTTTTTAGATCTGAACAAGGAGCAGAGTGGCATTCTAAAAACCTCAGCCACCCTTTTTGGAGTTTGTCCAGAGCTGGGTTTGTTACAAGATTTAGCCGTGTAGTTTGTAATTCATGTATGGATGAATTAGTGGCATCTAAGTGGTGACGGCAAAGAATATGTGGTAAGGGCCAACATACTACTTTCCCCCCAACGGTATTCAGAGTGTTCACTTCTGTTTGTAAGATGGGTCAAATAATTATGACATAGATTATTGCATTTAAACATTTGTACTGTATTTATATATAGGCTTGTTTCACTAGCCATAGGCCAAGACTCCCTAAAACAACCCAGAAAATATATGGTTGAGGAACACACAGATACATAAAAATATACTTTGAAAATGTTTCTTTACTGTTCTGTTGACTTAACTAACTAAGGAAAACAATCATCATTACATTTTTCTGTTCTTCTTCATTTGTGTAACTGTACCTTTGGGATCATACATGGAACCTTGCCAAAGCAAATGCAAGATCTTTTTGTAGTAATAAGAGCATTATGATTAGTGCTTCTGACAAAGCCACCAAACTTGAAGAATGTACAAATGTGTCATTATGTCCACACATAAGTAATACTTATCATACCACTAACATACCTGACAACTTTCAAAGAATTAAGTTCAAGAAATGTCAACTGTGTTGTATATCCTCAATATTTTTTTTGTATACTGCCTTTCACAGTATACACCCACAGAGTGATACTTAGCTTGTTAAAACCTGCATATCCACTGGATAAAAGCACACACTGGCATTAGTGTCACAATATTTGTTGTACAATTATGGGTGTTGTGTTTCTTATTTAACATATAGTTGTACTTACCTGTAAGAGCAATTTGTTCAGCCTGCTTACACTGCCATTCATTGCTCTCCTGATTACTAATCCTTTCTTTTGTATGCAATATTACCTATACGCGAGGGAGTTGATAGGTCTCTATTTTGTAAAGACATGCTCGTTCTTTCACAGCACACTGCATTAGTGCAGTGGCATAATTACAGAAAATGATATATAATTAAATTTCTAAACCAGATGTTAATGCTGTATTTTTTAAATTACATTTTTGCAGGATTGTTATGGGGCAGGACTTCTGATGTGGCAAGACAAATTTTAGCCCTGGGTAGTCTTTTGTTTATATGTTCTTCTTTCTGTCCAAACATATGTGAATGAACACAAATTATTTAAAAACGTGCAATACGTTTTACAATTCAATACCTATATTTGCCATTTATTTTCCTTGTATAATTGCAAAACTAAAACTGGTCTGTAGCTAATTACAGAATGAGGCATAGCTCCAGGTGAAATATAAATTAAAGAGACAGCTATGTGCAAGTTAAACCCATATCTGGTAAGGAAGAAGCTTATAACAAAGGAGAGACTTTGCATCCTATGATAACACATAAACATGATTCCAAAATACATAGGAAGGTGCAGAAATGTTCATAGATGACCCTTTCTCAACGTAGATAATACAATTAGAGAATGATATGTGCTGAAAATAATATAGTTACGAAGATTCACAACAAATAGCATAATGCTTTACTTTGAATCTTATGGAAATTGTCCAGCACTAGTGAGCTGCTACAGATTTTCTATTACAGTCAGTGGTGTAACTTGGTCGCGCTGGGCCCCCTGAAAGCAAATCTTCTAAGGGGGGCCTGCCGCAACCAGTCCCTCATCTCCTGGCTCCCCCTCCCGGGCCACGTGCGTCGCTCCTCCCGGGCCGCAAAACACCGTGCCGGGATTTAAAAAAATAGGTAGAAGAGAGGTAGGAGAGGAGGACTGCAATACAGCAGACCCTGTGGTCCAGGCTCCCCTGTAGCCCAGCCCCCCCTGCGGCCGCAGGGTCTGCTGTATAGCTAATTTTGCTGCTGATTACAGTGGGAAAATATGTAGCAGTAATTGCAGCAGTAGGCCAAGTAAGGCTATTAGGGAGAAAACAAATTAGTTGCTGCAATTTTTAAAATCCAGCCACAGCGACTAATAGCCACTGCTAAATGTAATGGCAAATTCTACCACATGGTCACAGCGACTTCTTTGGTTGCGGTGACTTGTATATTTTTGCACTGGAGTTGCCATGTTTAATCACTGCTACCGTGTTCTTAGTCACCCCAGCTAGGTTTCTTAAAAGTCGCACCAGCTAATTACCCTGTCTGTCTTTGCCCTTAGAGCTACAAACCCTCTATATTTGCGAGGGCTTGCAGGTACCCTTTTTATCTTTCTTCAGAAGGCATATTTAACCTAATAGCTCCACTGGTATGGATTGTGCTTCAGTCTAAACAACTTTTTAAAATAAAATTACTTTTTAAAGAAAGATCTTCCAGAAGAATTTTAGTTTATCCTTTTGGATTTGGTATTTCAATCTGAAATAAAGAATTGGAAATGATACACATGACCCACTATTTTCACTAATCCTATCCTTTTTTTTTTGCAGTAGGTAGAGTGATTCACAGGCTCCTCTGTATATATTTACTACATCTTAATAATATTTACTCTATTCCAACTTTACTTAGCCAAAACATTTTATAAAGTATCCAAGTCCTACATTTTGAGAATGGATGCAGATATTTTTTCAACTACAAAATTACTGTAGCCTTTATTCTGGTCCTGCAGCCACCCATCAATTGAAGAATCCTGTTGAATTTAGCACTCTTCTGTGCATGTTTTCTATTTTAGATTTGATGTACCCTTTAAAGAGAGTGGTCACTTAATTTTATATGCAGCTCTACTTACTAAATAATAATAAAGAATAAATCAAAGCAACACAACAAAACAATGAATATATGTTTAGGAGACACACCTACAAGCTTAAATTTGTCTTGACAAGCATATATCAAAGTAAAAATCAGCATTTGCATAATTAATGCCAAATATCAAGCAGAAACATACTCCATGGCAACACGCACTTGTATTTACAATTTCTGTTGTTGACGTGGGTTTATATTTTTTATATCTTTTTTTTGTAGTGATAATCCTGCAAAGATGTATTAAAACTGAGAGAATGAACTAAAACTTACATTTTAAAGTGTGATCTTATTTAATATGATCTAGTTCTATACAACATGGATTTATTCAAAGTTATTGGGCACAGGGGTACATTTTTAGTTGGTTCATTGTGGCCAAATTGTCTGTTCAGGTTTTGTTGCAATTCCCATTGCCAGCTGTGGGGGTGGGAATAGGATTTTATTGGTGGCAATCTCACACTCATTAATGTGCCTAGCAGTTGCACCCCTAATTTGTGCCCCCTAATTTTGTACCCCTAATATCCTAATATTGAATGTACTTAGCCTTCCTTCTAAATGCCAAAATTATAAATATAATATTAATGATATAAATATAATAAATCAAAGAAAAAACAATGAGAAATAATCAATATGCATTTATAAGCAAAACTGCAGTGATTTTCCTTATTTTACATACAGGTATGTTAGGAATTTAAGGAATGGGATCCCTTATCTGGAACCTGTTATGCAAAAAGCACCTCCCGACCAGGCAGTAGTGCCAGGGTTTGCCTAAAGAGTTAGATGCAGACATCACTCACATGGCGAACACCAGAAATGGCACCAGACTTCCATGCAATTGCTTCACAGTTGTGTTCACAGTTGTTTTAACTTTGCTAAATTGGACACAGTTGCACGTGATGCAGTGCAACTGTATCAGGTGCAATGCCTGCTTGCACCCACAATAATGGAAAAAATGCTGCATTGTGGGAAAATAATAGCAATTAAGCTCAAAAGTGTATCTTGCTTCCTGCATATGTGGATGTAAATGAGTCCTTTTATCAGAAATATCTTCCATAATATTTAACTTATAACCTATTATTTATTATTTAACCAAAATTAAAGCCTTGTGCTAACAAACAGCAATGGGTAGGGTGTGGAATTCCTTTGGGTAGTGATTTCAGCAAGGCTAAAGATTACAAAGAAAATTATCTGTGGTGTATGCTACAAAACACCCCATTTAAGTGAGGAGAATGTAGCCCAGCTACTATTACAAATGGAAGCGGCTTCACAACTAGGTCACATTATTATGGGGGACATCAGTTATCCAGACACTGACTAGAGTAATGGGGTGCCCAAGTCAGAAAAAGTTAGCAGGTTTGTAAATATGCTTAATGACAACTGTATATTCAGATTCAATGTTGGTGCAAAGTTATGGACTTCGGTTGAAATAATACAAATGCGAGTTACGTGAGTTACACACTAATTGGTAGTTTGTTAGGGGTATCCTTAATTGAAAAGGATCTGGGGATTTTTGTAGATAACAAGTTGTATAATTCCAAGCAGTGTCATTCTTTATCTATTAAAGCAAATAAAGTGCTGTCTTGCATAAAAAAGGGCATTAACTCATGGGATGAAAATCAAATTTTGCCTCTTTATAAATCTTAGTCCTTAAGTAGGATATTAATGAGCTGGAGAAAGTGCAGAGAATGCAACTAAACTGGTAAAGGGGATGGAAGATTTAAACTATGAGGTTAGACTGTCGAGGTTGGGGGTGTTCTCTCTTGAAAAAAGGCGCTTGCAAGGGGACATGATTACTCTGTACAAGTACATTTAAGGGGATTATAGACAGATAGGGGGGTGTTATTTTTTCCATAAAAATGATCAGCGCACCAGAGGCCACCCCTCTAGATTAGAGGAACGGAACTTTCATTTGAAGCAGTGTAGGTGGTTTTAAATGGTGAGGGCAGTGAGGTTGGGGAATGCCCAATGGCAGATTCTGTTAATGCTTTTAAGAATGCCTTAGTGGTTTCTTGAACAAGCATAGTATCCAAGGATATCGTAATACTAAAATCTACAGTTAGTATTGATGTTGGTATATCACACACAAGGGTTCATAATAGTGTGTATGGTTGCAGTACAACCTTAGATTGTAATCTCTGCTATCTGATTGATGTGATTGATATATGTCTGTAAAGCACTTTGGAATATGTCAGTGGTATATAATTAAAAAATAATATGCCATAAGCAACAGAAGGAAAAGAGATTAGAAAGCCACTTTGTAAATAAAGTAACTAAAGTATATGATAATCAGTCATTTACTGTGATAGACTATAATAGACATTATATAAATTTGTGTGTAAATTTAAATCAAATCATAAACGTTCATACCATCCCTTTAAATCCCCAACCCAGAAAAAAGGGTTTTCTAAAGCAAATACTGCATCATATTCTGTCACAGCCAAATGCAAATATGGCCATTAGAAAACTGATGAGATGTTGTCACTTAGTCTGAATCTATTATACATTTTAGCTGTCATGGTACACCTGTCCCAGCATCAAAGGTCACTCTTTCTGGTACTGGAAAACCGTGTTGGTGTAAATATGCAGTGACTTAATGATCATCAGAAGAGCTGTCTTGGGGAGGAAGATGTGCTGAATGTTCCCTGCTCTCCTGTACATCAGAACAAAGCTAAGCATAGTGGCCAGAGCAATCCCTGTGGAGACTGACTGCAGGGCTAAGTGCCCTATACATTTTTATTTATTAAGGAATAGCAGGGCTTCTTAGTTCTTTTGTTGCATTATGAAGGTGCGGGCCTTCTACATATGTACATGCATGTATGCATTATAGTTTTATATTGTCTCTCCTGCAATGACATATGATACTTGGCTAAAGGAATGACTGAAGTTTTGTATGCCTATATTATTTGTATCTATGCTGTAGAAATTTGTAGGCTGCATTTATATATGTTGCATGGATGCAATATTTCAGCACATCTGAGCTGCACAACATTACTTTCCAGTGCACTAGTTGACTTTCTCATATAGAAAACATTAAACACTTTGATCATTGCCCCTGAATAATTCTGACAAATCTTCTGTTGTGTTGAGTGCTGAGAAAAAAAAATCTTAGGACTGAGAAATAAGCCTCCACTGGAAAAGTCTCATTGGGATTACAGAAGAAATAATGAACACACAACAGAGTTACCTTATTTCACGCTACCCCAGAGAGGCGTTCCTGAGACTGTTAAAGGAGCGTTTCAATACAAGAAAGGGCTGGAAGCAGAAAAGGACTTTGTGAGTGGAAGGTTGATCAAATCAAAGCTTGAAACCAGTGGTTGTGTGAGGCAGGAATTATCTCATTCCTTTCGCGTGTGTTTGCCTATGATCCTCCACTCAAGTATGTGATTGGATTTGAGCTCAACAAAAAACTTAAATTACACACCTATTGTGCCCCAGCTAAGCTGAGCCTCACAATGCTAGGAAAAGCTCCTAGCTGCTCTTTTTTTGGCTGAGTTTGATTTGGTTTCCCCTATCACATGCATGCTGATGAATGAATAATAGGATTATAGTCTTGTCTCTGAAAAATGTTGTACTTGTCAGATTTGGTGCATTCACAAATGGTCTGGAGTGATGGATAGGTGCAATATAATACAAAAACATATGTTTAACTTGAACTTGTCACAAGATGTTGGTATAGGTGTAAACCCACATGTACATTTTCTTGTTATAAAGTAATAAATATGTTTCAAATATTATTATTTAATTTGAATGAACAACTCTTCCAAAATGTTGCTAATATTTTACCTGATAAAGTTTTCAATGTAATAAATAAAGTAAAAATGCTACAAAGTTTTCAAAATATTACATTGTGTACACACACAAACACATATATATTGGATTGATGTAAATATATTAAAATATTGAGATAGAGAGAGAGACAGAGAAAATTAAAAGTTCTCACTCACAAGCTTATTGTAGCATTATTCTTGCTGCGTTTTCAACTAGAGTATTTGTATACTCTATTTAGCCTTGGAGTGCTACCACAACTCCCTTCTATGCATTTCAACTTCTACTGATTATCCAGATGGATGTCACTTGGCATTATATTGTAGCATAAGCTGAGACTTAAGGTGGCCACACACGTGGCGATTTCGTACAATCGGCCACTAACCGTTCAGGGCTGAAACGGCAGATAAGGAGGTAGAAACAATAGGATTTCTACCTCCTTCTCCCGATTCAGCCCTGAAGGCAGATTTTGATCAGGCGTCTTCTATGGTGCCCGATCAAAATCTTTTAACCGGCCCGATCGGTGAGTCATCCGATATCAGCAGACTCCTGCGATATTGGTCGACTCGCCGACTTGCCATACACGTGCCGAATATCGCACGAAATGAGGTTGCGTACAATATTATCGGTGCATGTATGGCCAGCTTTATGGTACAATATGGACTCTTGAAACAGATATTTAAAATGTCTATGCACTAAATTTTATAGACTGTGATAATTTGATGCATTATTACACATCTTTTCCCTTGTGTACAGTACATATACATAATAGGAAAACATCTATATGTATGTATTAAACATTTCATTCAACAGATTTTACTCAGCTGGAACATTATTAGTGAGATTTGCTTCCATTTAGCTACACTTATTGGTGTTCAGTTGGGTTGAGGTCAAGCCTTTGTGCAGGTTAATGAAGTACTCCCATCTGAACAAATTCTGTAAGGACCTTGCTCTAAGTAGGAGCATTACTGGACCGACACAGGAAAACACCTTTTTTAAACTAATCCACAAGTTGGAGCCACAGAATTGCTTTCAGTGGAACCACTGAGGAACATTGACGTGGTGTGTGATGTCGTTTGACCAAAAAGTTCAACTTTTTGTGAATGAGCGGGATTCACACAGGCTTAATTTGTGTACAAATAATGGCTGTATATCATTTATAGCAGCTGGCCAACTCCATTGTGTAGTGCTAAAAAATAGTCTGATGTGCTGAAAAATTAGCAGCTGGTCAATACTACAGCATGGGTTAGACCAAGTGATCATGACTTCTTTTTCATTTACTAGAACCTATCACCCTAGCCAAACCAGGAAAAACAGTGACAAGCCATTATTCCTCCACGAAATGGGGTATATTTATCATGCTGTGTAAAAAGTGGAGTGAAGCATTACTGGTGATGTTGCCCAGGGCAACCAATCATCAATTAGATTTCAACAGTTAGAAAATCAAAGCAAAGCAACTGATTGGCTGCAATGAGTAACATCAAAAGTGATGTTTTAATCCACTTTTTACACAGCATGATAAATATACCCCTTTTGCATTCAGGCATAGAAAGCCTCATTTAGAATAGCAAATGCAAGTTTAAAGTTCTAAAATTTAGGGTGAATTTATACGAAAGCAAATTTTTAGAAAAGGTACTTTGGGGAATTGTGCCCCATTAGCATGCTCTTATTTTTTAAGCACCAGATCATGCACTGATGCAACATAACCCCAGAATTAGTGCCAACTTGAACCTGGAGCTATTTTCAGGGTTCCCTTAGCAAGATAGGTCATTTGCAATAAACAGCAAGCAAATTGTACACTTATTCAGACTGGTATTTTACATAAGGCCCAAACAGCCCCAACAGGCCCAATAAATAGTTACTGTCTATGGCATTGTATAGCAGCCCCATTGGCATTTTTGAGAATCCACAAATTTACATTTCAGGCCTATACTTATTGACATTGTATGATGGATGTATCTACATTCTAATAGCACGCATCACAAATTGCAGGTGATTTGTTAAATTTGTGCTAATTTCAGATTTAGAGCTAGATCTACAGACTAACTCCTCTTTTTGAACAAGCCAAAATACTGACTAATTATACTGACCCACGTGTCTCCTGCTATGCAGAATCAACAACCAAAGAACGGCTACTTTAACCTCTCCAACAATCACCACAGTCAAGACGGATAGTCCATATCCAGAATTTGTGTTGGTCAAATACCAACATTTTCACAAAGAAATTATGCCAATGGAATCCCAGCCCTAAATTGCATACTAAAATGAAGTCCCTCCAAAAAACTGCACAATTAAAAAAAAATCATTGCTTTCAGCTGTCCAGAATATTTAAGGGCTTGGCATTACATCCGGGTGAAAAATTGGGATATGGCCGAATTTGAATTCTTCAAAAGTGCTGCAATTTGAACAAATCCTGAGCCTAATCTTTAATTTGGTGTATGATAGTAATCAGTTAGGAATCTGTTAGTGTTGTTAGAATAAAATTTTGTGCACAAACATTGTCATTTAAAATAATCTTTTGAAATTTATTAGATTAAAACTGTATGGATGAGTGTAACAATAACTAAAGACACATCAGGAGTGCAGTTCTGATATTTTCTCATAATTGTAACAAAATTATCATCTTTCTTTTAGAACATACCAAATATGAAGAGGTTAAGAACTGTAGTGGGAATAGAAGATTTAAATGTGGATGTAGGGCTGTCACGCTTGGGGTTTGAGTAGGCTGCTTCCAGCAGTGGGCTAGGGAGTGTTATGGTCACAGTCTGTATCCAATTTGGATGTACACTTCATGATCTCAAGATATCCTGCCAGCAGCTGCAGAGTGCTCCCAGAGTCTCAGCATGGTGCCCTCTCTTAACATGTCCCAGGTATGGATCCTATTATATGTTATCCTGGATTAGGGGCACCAGTGAGGGTTGTGTCTATGTGTACTGAGCCCACAGGGAACAGCAGAATTTAGCACACGGTTATGTATCTGAGGGCCTGTTTGCATCAATAATAACACAATATGACTTCAGCAGATTGATCTAATTTCACAGGCGCCTGTTTCTCTTTGATAATTCTGGTGCTGTACTCTATGCACAATCTTTCCATACTAATGCAAGAAAATGACTGTAAATCTGCCAAACTGCTTCATAGGGCTATCCAATTTTAATAATGAAGGATAACCCAAGTTTAAAGTATACCAAATTGCAAAATCACAATTTTTTTTGTATCACTACTTTTCTTATTAAACATCACATATTTGATAGATTTTCTTTAATTGAACCACAATATTATTTATCACTGCACCAATTCAGGTCTTGACTGCATTTTTTATAGGCATTTTATAGTAGGCGTGTGTAAGAAAAATGTCAGTCAATAGTTGTGTAAAAGATTTTGCTTATATGAAAGAATATCAAGTTTAATTGGATATTTCAGTTTCTAATGGAATTATGCTGCAAAATTTAAAGTTTCTCATTATTTTGAATGCTCAGATACTAAGTTTATAAACATTCAACCTACTCATAGTTACTCTTTTAATTGCACTGAGACATCATTTCACACATTAGGAAATGGTATGCTTCCATTCAGCATAAATAAAAATGGTAAGCATCTGCACATTGACATTAATGATGTAGAGACACAGTAGCAGCTCGGTTATTTGACACAATTTCCTGTACAAGTTGGGCACATGGATCATATAACTGAACTGCAAACATATAATTTACACTAAACCTCTCAAAGAACTGTCTGTCTCATTGAGAAATGATGTATTTCTTCACAAATCTGCTTTTGTCCTTTGATCTGAAATAAAGGAGAAAAAATCAGTTTCCAACATCATTATTTATTTATATAGACAGCAAGTTATGCAGCACTACATAAAATAATTCTATAATAAACAGGGCTCTTCTAATAAATTAGCAACCATGGTAATAGAACGAAAGAGCAAAAAATGGTGTAAAATACTAATTTTGAAAGTATTTAAATCAGGCTTAAAAAGCAACCATGCACACAACCATTTACTGCGTGCCCATGCAGACTCTTTCTATATGTACCAACACAAGTATATTTATCACAGGGACCCACTGAACCTGTTTGCCTCAGAAACCAACTGAGCATAAATTGGAATATTCTGTTCAGAATTTTTTTTCTTAACTTTGACAAATATATCCATAAAGGTGTAAGAGCTAGTTACACTTTTCTATACTTACAGGAGAGCACTGTGAAATAGAGTGTTCGCAAAGGAGAAATAATATTTATGGCAGCTTTTTTAACCTCTGACAGCTAATCTGCAAAATGACTTTAATCCTACTTCCACAGTGTTCATGCAGCTTTTGTAAAGTATCTAGCTTATACAGAAACACAGTAGAATCCTCCACATATTACCATAATAGCATTGGTAAATCTTGTTGAAGTGAGATCAGTAGTTAATAAATGCAGCTGTAAGAAAACATACTTTACTGCTAAATAGTTGCTCTTTTATAAATAAAAGGTGATGGTTACTCCGTGCTTTGAAGGCAGTAGGGTCCAGGCTAAATTGTATTACTTGTGTGTATATGTATAGGAGATGGCTCATAGACTTATGAGGGGAGATATGATGAAGTTTCTACAGCTCTCAGTGGTTTGCAACTGATAACATAATTCATAAATATGCAGTCTGAAGAGTTTAGCCAATGTTTACTAGCTTTAGGCAGAGCATTTCCAGTGTATGGGATGATATGTAATTGAGGGCATTTCTCTGTGAATTCACAGTTAAAATACCCACTGTGCCATAGTTTAATGTCACTGAAGTAAATGTTTTATTGAAATCCTAAAATCCTCAAATGGGAGCCAGGTATGCCTTATCTGCATTTTGATCACAGCAAACATATTTCTACTTGGTAATAGCATTAGTACATTGACGGAATGGAAGTCATATATTTTAATTATCCTCTCTTCATATATATCAGACATATTAGTCATTGTTTTACAGTGAATGAACTGCAATTTACATTAGTGCTTGCCCCAGTGGAGGTTTCAATCTAACTACCCTACCATTGGCATACATAACACACATTCAAATCTGCCATTTTTTAAATGTGCCATATACATGTCTCTTAAGAAATAATTTCAACTTTTTGTGTACATGGATATATAAATACAGTATACAATACACACAAATACATTATACAATAAACAATTTATATAAATATATTTTAACAGTTTATGTTTGTTCTTGTCACTTACAATGAACTATTTCATTAAAATAGTTACTCATTTATTTGATCATATATACCCTTGTAAGACCATTGTCTCTAGCCCCAACCTTTGTCAATAACCTTTATTCCATCCTTGTAATTAGAGACCTGTACTGAAAGAGAATAATTTTCATTTGACTATGTTTAAATGATTAACCCTATTATGATATGTAAAGTGGTGATAAAACCATTAAGAGCTGTCTAAGCCTTACATAAGAAAAGCTGTCCTAGGTGGTCTAATCCCTGCTGTGAACAACTAACATGTCCGTCATTATGGCCGGGCTCAGAAAATATTTATTTGACAGTTGGGAAGGAAAGAGCTTGGATTCCTGGGCTATTTTTTTTCTCCGAAAGGAGTCAAGCAGTCAGGTGGTATTTGAATGCAACCTGGTAGGGAATTGGGTTTGTAAGCTGATATTATTTAACAGATGGCTGTATTGAAATTACACACCGCTGTAATGGTATGAACCATGTTAAAAACATTGCGAACACTGGCAAAACAAACCAAATACATTATCTATGAAAAGTTTACTTGCAAAAGTATTTACTGTCACTTTGTCAGTCACCTCAAAAATGGAGCAAATAGTTTGATGGATACCCAACAAAAAGGTTGCTTCAGTGGTGAAAGTGACTTTTCAGCTCTGGAAAGGCATTTTGTGAACGTGTTCTAAATTCTTTTTTTAATTCAAGCCACTGCACATGCAGGCACATTAACTATCTCTATGTCATTAGTAAAGGTAATAATAACATCCTGCCATATTTAACCCCTTACTCTACCTAATACCTTATGGATTACAAATCAGGATAATCTAATTAACTCACTGAAGACAGGCTTGTCACCTCATTCTTCAAAGTCAGAACCATATCAAATCCATATGCTACATAACTCAATAGTAAAATGATCAAAGTCATGCTGCATGGCTGCTTGGAAACCAGTGAAATCCATAAATTGTATATGTGCTGATCAACCATTAAGCACTGGAATGCCACATTTTCCCATTTTCAAAAGGATGTGGTAACAAGACTAATACAGAGTGACAAAAAAAATTAGAAGCATTTTTTTGGTTCAGGTTTTTGCCGCAGAAAACCAGATTTTGTCTTGGAATAAAAAACCTGTGAATTTGTTGTGATTTATTATGCAATGGAACCGCAACAAATCTGAATAAAAAATAGGCCAGCTAAAACCTGTCAAGATCATGTAGAAGTCAATGGCAGTTGTCCCGTTTACAATTGGAAGATCTTTCTTTGCTTTGTGGTTTTAGAGCTTATCAGGGTTTTTTTTACTCTGGCTTTTGTGCAACAAAACTAAAAAGTTCCAGTTTTTGTGCAAAGAATCGAACAAGTTGTGGTTTTCGCATTTTCCCTGTAACTTTTTTCTGTTTGTGCTTTTTCAATTTTAATTTTTTGATAAATTACTGTCGTGGAAATGAGTTTATTCATCGTTTGTAAAACCCCAAAAATCCGATTGTTAATAAATCACCCCAAGAAGTCCCATTTGCTATAAGCAATTAAGAGAACATGGCCTGTTCAGGATTCAGAATGAGACTGGAAATATTCATTCTCTCAGCTTTGTATGTCTTTAATTTCCAGTGACAATGTAAAAAGTTTGTGGGTTTTCACACCTTTTTTTGTGCTTTTTCAATTTGGATTTTTTTGATAAATGAATGCCATTTATTGAAATGAGTTAAGTCATTGTTTTAAAAAAATATTAAACAACAATTTCCTAATGTTAATAAATCCCCCCTATTTATCTTCAAATGACTAAATTAATGACTTAGGGGTGTGTTTACTAACAGTGGAGATAAATATCACCGATAATTTTGCCCATAGCAACCAATCAGATCTTTGCTTTTGTCGTCTAATTTGTATGTGACTGTTCAAAGCTATTTGCTGATTGGTTGCTATAGGAAACATCACCAGTGATATTTATCTTTAATGTTAGTAAACAGGTGCCTAAACATTTGCTATCAATGACCATACTGACTAAAGAAAGTATAAAATTGTAAAAATAAGTAATGCAACACTTCCAGTGCATTGCACCACAATATGGCATTTTAATATGATTTTCTAAGTATAAGGAATTGTGAAAGTAATACCTCCTCAAGTTAGTCACTAATACCAGGCATCCCTTGTGTCCATGGGCCCTACTTCGCACCTTGCACACAATTTAAATCTAATCAGGTAGGATGAACATACATTGGTGCTAAGCAAGGGTTTTAAGAAACATGTTTATGTGCAGTAACACTGGTACAATCTCGCCAGAGTTTGACCGGCCATATAACACAGATACACATAATGATATAGTTTACAAATGATAGGAAACAACTGGCTTATGTTGTTTAGGGTATACAAAAATAAAACATAAAATAAAAAAAATTAAATGCAGATTTTCACAATTTTTGTAGTTTTGGCATCTGATCAATTGGAATCAAACACAAAATGGGATATTTTGGTTATGTTAATAAAGAAGCTGTCCTCCATCTAGTAAGATCACTACAATGAATGTATTCAAATTGCTTTCAGTTTAATTTGAGCTAGCTTGACACTGCGGGCGAGATGAATAAAAGTGTGCATGAATAAAAGAGTGAATGAATAATTGTGTATTACATCAGTATTAGGCTGAATCAGTCACCTGCGTCTACATTTGTAAATTGAGGATAAATTGTTTCACCAGTGCACAAAACAAGTCAGACAGAGTATGAATAAATGTAGGTGTAAGAATAGATCAATTATTTTGGATTATTTAATGCCATTTTGTCCTACCACTTTCAATATGGGGTTAGTAACCATATGTACACTAGTAAGAATGAAAGCTATTATTCTCCACTTTTATGCACAGACATTTTTTAACCAAAATAAGTCCCAATTTCAATGTAAATATTTTTACACTATGTTTTTATAAATCAGGCCAAATAATATAATAATGATGGCTTCCAAGAAATAAAAATCTCCCTGATAAATAGTTTTCTCCTGGAAAAAAACAAAATACTTTCTTTCTCTCCAAAATTTAAAAAAGCAGATATGGACTTCTTTCACTGCTATGCAAGTTCCATGTAACCCACCATCTATATGACACATGATGAAAAGAATGCAGCCAACATATAGACATGAAAATAAAAGCAAATTATTGGGAACTTTGCTGAAATGTTTCCATAAGAATGGTCCTGTAACCTTATCCACTAACAAACACACATGTGAATCAATAGCTGGTTTCAAATGAGGGTTAATAGATATAAATGTGTTCTTTAGATTTGCTGTGTTCTAAGATCTAAAAGCAGCAAAAGAATATCATGCCTCCATGCTGTGTGACTGTCTGTAGCAGCTGCTGAAATATTTCCCATTCATCCATCAGCTAACTTCATGTTAACATGCAGAACAAAGTCCATACCATCGCTTTCTGACAGGCGTTCCCATGTAGTAATAAATAAAGCCAAATTATTGATGATAATAAGTGCTAATATTATTACGACCTCAATTAAGTGCTTTTTTCAGACACATTAGCAACTAAAAGGTCTTCTGAGCTGGCTGCCTTTCTTTCCCAGTTCCACTTTGCATTAAAATCCAATTGATCAAACCTGTTTGTCATTTCCCTGTGTGCGGATAAGTATAATGGGTAATGTATCAGCGTGGTGCTTTAGAGTAAAAGCTATTAACACCTTTTGTTGTTTTCTTTTGGATCTAAGCACACTGTGAGATTTTAACTAGACCTTACCATTGTCAGGCTTCAGACCTGAGGAATTTTAATTACCACATTGTTTTTCTTTCCTTTTTTTTTTTTTTATTTTTGCAGAGATCAATGTTATTGTTATTTCTTATATGCCACTGTT
Source organism: Xenopus tropicalis (assembly GCF_000004195.4). Lineage (NCBI taxonomy): Eukaryota > Metazoa > Chordata > Amphibia > Anura > Pipidae > Xenopus > Xenopus tropicalis. The sequence continues at coordinate 41,906,142 of NC_030680.2, forward strand.
GTATGCAGGGTAAAATATATTTCTGCCATTTTGTATTTAATATGGAAGGAAAAGTTTTCTTTTTTACAATTGTTGTTTTTTTTTTGGACAACTGAGATTAGATAGACATTTTAACATTTTTCAGCTTTAGTCTTTACCAGGTCAATCTTTCACCAGTGCAATGAAGGTCTTATGAGGATCCATTTTAAATTCATCTCTCTTCATCAAGGTTGATGGATATAAACACGTACTCCTACACCTCTGCCACAGCAACTAACTTTTTTTTTTTTTTTAGCTTTAATGAGATAAATATCTCCAGCTTATTTATATGTTTCCCATTTCTTCCCATGTAAAGACTATTATGAAAACTGCCTACAATTATGCTGTATAGGGGTGAAAAAGGGAAAAAATGGGAGCAATGTTCCTGCTTGCCTCCACTTAGTTGTGTTTGGTAAAAGTCTTTGTGTTCCCATAATGAAGTAAAAAGAACTACAGCTTTCTTTATTTGGTGCTGCCTGGACCTGTCGGTGCTGCATACAGTGGTGGAATAGTAGTCTCTTGGCTTGCCCATATCTTTCATGTCATTTAGGACATGTAAGAAGAACCCTGTATTTAATCTCTGTTTAGGGAAGGTCTTACATACATGCTTAACTTGCTCCTGTCAGTGCTGCTCTCTATGATTTGCAACATTATGGACAGAGGCACAAGTGCTACATCAATGAGATGTAAGAAATGCCATTGTTTGGCTTTTAGTGATATGGCACTCGTACTCCTACCAATAGTAAATGAGCGTGTAGTCTGAACTAAAGTCTTGGTTTGTGCTTTTAGTGCAGTGGATGATTCTAACAATGTTGTCACCTGGCTGAATTTTAGAGAAATTGATAATTAGGGAATCACCCTTCCATAAATTTGAATGGGAATCACTTGAAATGCCTGTTGCATATTCATGACTAATCACAATTATTTTCTGAAAAATTGCAAGGCTCACAGTTTCCGTATGTGGTATTGCCCTAAAGCCCCTTGAGAACATACCCATTACAAACTGAGCTCACAATTTTTTGAACTCATACTAAAGTAATTTGCTTATGCAAATGTGATATTTCATATGTCTTTTGTTCAAACATAGTTTGAAAATGTACATATCTAAAGATCCTAGACTATAGAAATAATTTTATTATTATTTCCATTAGCACTTGTTGTCAAACCCCTTAGATTTAATAAACAGCCAAATGACTAACAAAGTGACTTACTCATATGACCATATGACCATATGACTTAACCTTTAATTTTCTAAATGCATCAACAGTTTTAACCAATGGACAGGGCCAAAATGTATCACAGCACTGTTTAGCATGTGCCAAACTTTTAGTGTATTTCTTTATAGAAAAGGTACTTGTAAGTAGCGCATTTTAGAGTACTCAGAAATGAACAAAGAACAGGAGTACAGAGGAACAGAATTTTCACTTAAAGTGCCCTGCCTGGAAAAACTTTGATGACATATTCCCTTATTGCCTTCATGACAGTTTCAATATCTTAGTGAGGCTAGAGTTTCATGTATGTAAGTGACTGCATATATATGTGCTGCATGGGTGCATGTGTTTGTCTATGTATTGTTGGAGAGTCACACTCAGGGGTGTATTTAATAACATCACTGATGATGTTGCCCATAGCAATCAATCAGATCTTTGCTTTTGTTTTTTAACTTGTAGGTGACCCTCAGAGTAATGACACATGTAGTACTTTATTATCTCTGGGAAAATCTTCTGTTCCATTGGACCAAAAAGAGCCTGAAAATGCCATAATCTCTGACTCCCTATTACCTATGTCTCTATTGCCACAAGGGTGTTATCACACGTTTCTGTCCATAGTTAATAAGATATGAGGAAACTCATGGCTTTTCCTATTTGGACTGTTCTTTGTGGTCAACATTGCTGGGAAGCCTGTGAGTTGAATGCACCAGTAAAGACACTGTGCTCTAGAGACCCTGTTTACAAGGTATTAAATAATGGCAGTATAGACCCTGTGATAGTACATCTCTTTTCTTTCTTTACGGTAGTCAGCTTAGCAAGAGCAGCACTGGGCTCCAATGAGGAATGATAGACTGGAGGTAGATCAACAACAGCATCTCTTCCTCTAATCACTACTGCAAGGGTCCAGCGAAGAAAAGGGGTCACAAATGAAACAGCATTCTGCCTGGGTGTAGCCAGAAACGTGATTTGGGCCAAAAAAGCTGCCTGGATAATATAAGATACATAAGTAAAATCAAACACTTAGATACAACTTGGGGCTTGACTCCAAAAGATATTTCATTCATAAATCAACATTTTAGCTCAGTTCTAAACTGATTACAACACATACATTAAAGCACATATAGAATTATGTGTATTTACAGACAGATGCAATGTGGGGATTCACACAGTGAATAGAAGTTAGGGGATCACACACAAGGGTTAAGCATGATGGACAGATATTTAACCAAAATGATCTATGGAACTACTTAAATATAAAATGTGCAGTTTTCATGTTTGTATTTTTTTCTATGAATTCCAACTATTACAGGGTTAGTACATGCATACAAATTGTATATCAAAAAAAATTTAGATTTTTTTTTTCTGTAAAACATTTTAAATTATTTCTAAAATATATTTTATCAGTGTTAAACAGCCGAGACCATTACTGCAAGTGTTTACTGCATTTTACAAAAAGCACCTTACCTCTAACTGAATAAGGAATGTAAATAGATTTAGCTGGCAAATAAGAACAGTCTCATATTGATTCCTTTACATAACTGAATTAAGTTCCATGGTTCTTTTGTGATGTAATTGATTAAAAGTGGTTGTGAATTCCTGAGATGAAACATAAAAAAAACATTAATACTCCAACCTCCAATACTATCAAATAAGTACTGTATGTATAAAAATAAGTAAAGACGTACTAGCTAATATAAAAAATGAAGGATAAACCCTGCCTAAAAAAACACTATATTGCCCTTTATCCATTGTTAATCTGTTTATCCTACTACATTTGCTTTGTATAAAAACATAATTAAATATTTGTGTTTTATTTGCTGTTCTATTACTTTTTTACTTTTTATATTTCTATACAGGTCCTCATCTTACAGTGGGTACTTATATTAACAAATCCAATATATTATTGTAAAAATAATAATTGCAACAGAAGTTACATTTGCCCTGCTAATGAGGAGCATACCGTAGCAGCTAAGTAACCAACATAGAATCATAATAAGTTAGGTAAAAAAAGACACAGGTCCATCAAGTTCAACCTTTTATGCCTATATATAACCTGGCTAAACTACTAGTTGATCCAAAGGAAGGCAAAAAACCCCTTCTGTAGCCTCTCTAATTTTCAAGATGGCAATCGGACCAGTCCCTGTACTCCGAGCTATCTCCCATAACCCTGTATACCCTCACTTACAAAAAAAACATCCATCTCCTTGAATCAGTACGACTGATTTAGGGAGAGAATTCCAAAACTTCACATCTCTTACTGTAAAAAAAACCTTTCTGAATATTCAGACCTCCTTTTTTCTAATTGGAAAGTGTTGCCTCTTGTCTACTGGAAGGACCTACTAGTAAATAAAGCATTAAAGAAATTATTATTAGATTGTGTCATCTGCAAACACATGATACATTATTTATAATACCTTCCCCTAAGTTATTAATGAACAAGTTAAATAAACATGGACCCATTACAGAAACTTGGGGACCCCACTAAGAACCTTATAGAGACTGTACCATGTGCAGGCACATGTAGCTGTTATCCGCCAAAAAAACGCAAGACTTTGCAATTTCAGTAGATATCAGCTCCATGTGCCTGCACCTGAGCATATTCAATTCTATTGGGTACAGACACAGGTAGGAGGTTTTTTAAGCGTATGTAGTGTATTCTCTGCAAGCAGTTTTCGGCTAGCTAAAAAATACACTACATATGCTACATGTGGCATTAGCCTTACCCAGGGGTTCAACCACACATTTGCTATACGTTCTGGGTCATTAGAGATCACTAGTTCCAGTACAGTAAGATTTCTGGTTGGCTCCTGCTTCTCAACAACCTGTGACATAAAGTTGACATACAACCTGTTCCCATTTACTGTCCTGGTAGCACTATTGCTCCATTCAAAATCAGGGTAATTAAAATCCCCCCTTATTATCACTTCTAACTAGGAGCCTTTTCTATTTGCAACAGGAGCTGAGCCTCTTCCTCTTTACTTACATTAGGGGGTCTAAAGCATACCCCTACAAATAATTTGCTGAATTCTTTACCGTGAAAAGCTCAACCCATAAGGATTCAGCTCCCTTATTTACCATCATCACTTTCCCCTTTAAATTGGCTTTTAACTCTTGCTTATCAAAGCAAGAGTTGCCTCTGTCCCTCTGAAACAAAATATATCTTATATTTACTGGCCAGTCATGTGAATTATTCAGCCATGTTTCAGCAACACCAATCACATCATGATTCCTCTCCAGCGCCAGCACCTCCATCTCTCCCATTTTACCAGGGGAGACTTGTTTGTGAACATACATTTAATACTGGTACTGGTGTTAAAATTTTGCATATATAAATTACAGTCCTCCCTGTCTTCTACATCATCTAACTTGTCTTCACCAGAATAACTCACTGCACCTCCTCCCCATGCCTAGTTTAAAATCCCATCCAACTCTCTAGCTATCTTCTACCCCAAAGCAGCTGCCCCATCATTGAGGTGCAACCCATCCCCAGCAAAGAACCTGTAGCCAACTGAAAAATCAGCCCAGTTTTCCATAAACCAAGAGCCCTCCTCCTTACAGTAATCTCTCAGCCATGCATTAATCACCCTAAGCTCCCGCTGCTTTCTTAATGTTGCTTGTGGCACAGGTAAAAGCAGAAAATTACCCTGGATGTCTTTGCCTTCAACTTTTTGCCTAGTTTTAAAAAATTGTTTAAGGACCTCCCATCTTCCTCTAACTTTTTCATCGGTACCTATGTGTAACATGACTGCCAGGTCTTACCCAGCCCCTCCAAATAATCTGTCAACTTGTTCCACCATATGCCGAATCCTAGCAACAGGCAAGCAACAGACTGTTTGGCATGTAGGGTTCTTGCGTCAGATTACCCTATCCACCTTTCTAATAACTGAATCCCCTATAACTATAACTTGTCTTTCCTTCGTAGCACTACCCCCCCACCTGTATTAGATATACTGCCCCCCAGGGTGCTCTGAGTGTCAGCCTGCTCCATACATGCCTGTTCAGACCTGCCCTCCCCAGCATCTTCACCCAAAATAGAAAATCTGTTGGTTTGGACAAGCTGTGGACCTACCCTTCTGAAAACAATCCAAACCTTGACAGTCTAATGATCTAATAGTTTAAATCTTCCATCCCCTTTACCAGTTTAGTTGCACGTCTCTGCACTCTTTCCAGCTCATTAATGCCCGTCTTAAGAACTGGAGCTTTATTAAGATAGTATTATGCCAAAAATAGCATTATAAATAGGATTATAAATAGTATTCACCATGTTCTTATTAAGGAAAATCATGTCAAACAAACACACTTGCTTTTTATGCAGTTAGTAGGAAGTTGGGCAGTGCTGTATAAATGGTCAACCTAAATTTTGCCAAATCAGTGAGGTGTAAATGGCAATGTGCACATAAGCACCTTTCAGCCTGAAAATACATTTAAGGGGCAAAAAATCACTCACACCTGCAGTGCCTGTACTTCCCTTGCAGATAAATGAGAGCAGCAGGAGGCTGAAATATATTGGGTTGAAAAGCACACAGTGCGACATTAGGCTTAGGCTCATGCTAAGTCTTTGCATATAAATGAGGAGAAGATCTCCTGACTGAAAATGCTTTGCTTTTCATGTGGATCCACTTCCATGGTGCTACATATGCTGATCAAAAAATCTGTATTCACCCTTATTGAGGCTTATCTGTGTAATGCAGTCTGTAGTTGGGCTCAGTTCAGCAACTGCTTTAGTTCTGCTTTAAGCCCCAGTGGATAATCTTTAGCCTATGGGGTATTCTATGAAAATAGAAATTTTAGCAGTAAAACTGGATTTCCTTCATGGGATTCCCTCTGTGTTTCATACAAAGAATCTCCTCACTTAAAATGCTTTTCATGTTAATCCATCTGCATATGCTGATCAGTATACTGGTGAGCCCCAATAGGGCTAGAATTATTCTGTACTGGGGTTCTGATCAGCAACTGGTTTGGCTTTGGTTGAGCTGTGCCTACAGGGTATTCCATAAAAACTGAAATTTTAGAAGCAAAACTGTGATTCCTTCCCAAGATTATGTCTGCCTAGCCTAGCAGAATATACAGAAAAAAATGTGAAAATGATTGAAATATACTGTATATATAATTACTTCCTATAAAATGGTGCAATTTAGTACTTATCCTATTATATAAGCCTCTTTATCTCTAAATTCTTATGATGGGCAAGAGACTTCTTAATTTTTCACACAAAATAGTACTCTGGTATTGAAAGCGTTCAATTGATCTCACTGATAAATTAGTATGTCATCAGACAAGCAAATAGGATAATTAAGGAGGGGAGGGGAAGAAATGCATTGAGGAAGCCACATCTGTGCCTAAACAGCCGCTTCCCAGTCCCCACTGCTGTATTTAACGCTCTTTAATGTGGCATTGTTTACTCACAATTAAATTCTTTACCATTAATTTAACTTTCAGGCGCCGAATCGGTCACATGTGCAGAGGTCTCAGCGCCCAAACAGATGTGTTTTATACACTTGTTTAAACACAACTCTCGTTAGGAAGTTAAGCGTGTAGAGCAAGCTGATTATAGCTCAATGTAGGATGCATCATTATAGAAAATCCCACAAGGACAGCAGCCAGAGCATGGAATCTGTGTGTGTCTCTGATATACCTGTGAAGATTATATTCATTAAATCTATCCTCTATACACCTGATTTTTGCACTACCAGAATTATTTCCTTTAGGTTCTATTCTTCGTACTAATTAACCTAAAATACCAGTGTCTGTGATTCTTCTAATATACTAATATATTTTATCTGGAGGCGAATTTCTTTACATTCCCTGGATGCTAGCATACAAATCACACTAAATCTCATAAATATCCAAGACTGAGTTACACCACATTTGTTCAACTGAATACACATGACTCTGTTCTCATATTATAGTGCCTAAGAGCAAACACAGAACCCTCTTATAAAATTGACGGTGTTTATACCAGACTTCAAATTATTACTTACTAAGTTCTTCTAGCAGGCTCTATTCCCACACCTACTTTGTTTACCATCGCTTATTGCATCAAGCTCTTCCTGTGTATGTATACAAAAGCTATATTCTCTTTAAACATCAAAAGCTGTGTGCTATATAACTGACACAGTAATATGTCACTAGACTTTTGATGTTATATATTGTGATATTTGTACTACATTTACACTTTTAACACATCTGAGTATATGTGTACAGTTCCTGGCTTTCATATGTCTAAAAGCGTGTAGAATATGCTTAGCAATTAGACAAACCAAGTTTTGTGAACACCCTGCTTGGGAGAGTTGTTGACATACATCTTAACTACTTAATATGGGAAATTGATATTTACTTCTATTAATATAGCTGCAGTAGACTAACCAAAGCTAATTGGTTGTTATCGCTTACTTTAGTTGGCACAATTTACCCACTGTTTATTAACACCATTGTATTTGCATACCCTTTAAAAATGTTGAACTATTTGGGTAAATATGTCCTGTTTACTAAGGGGAGTATGTATGTTTTCTGTATATATCACAACAAAAGGTATCACGCCACTGAACGTGCAGTCAGGACCACTATTTTTGTGTAAAAACTGGACATACGTCTCTCATTTGCTGGTCACCCAGTTAGTGAATCTTTGCCCAGTTTGGCCACTGACATGCTGGGGGGAAGAAACAATGAAATTATAACAGACATCTATGCAGGCATGTCAGGAGAGTACCACATCAGCACTTGATGTGATGATGCAGTCTTTACCAGGCAGAGTTTCAAACCTGCTAAATAAAGATATCTGTTAGATTTCTAGCCAGATATCGTATTTATTTATTTCCTGTATTTATATAGTGTCACTCATTTGATCAGTGTTTTACATCATTCACTTTAGTCCCTGCTGCAGTGGATCTTACAAGGTCCTTATAACGTTCACGCACAAAGGGGGTAGTCGGGAGGTTCCCATACATGGGTAGGTAAATGCCACCTATTATTAGAGTATTGCCAACTTTAGTTAGAATCCAGATGGAAAATCTGCATATGAGAGTCATAAGATTCCATTTATACAACCATCACACCTGTACCAGTAAATAGTTCTTAAAAAAAAACTTTGCTTAAAGTACTCAATATTTATGACACATAGAATTCACAGAATAGGGCCTTGACACTCCTTTAAAAAAAATCACCCCTGTATATCAATTTCAGGATGAGTAACAATAAAGTGGCCAAGTTGCTGGGTTGACCAAGGAGAAGCAGTGACAAACCCCATAGAGGTACTGGCTGATCTCACTTTCAGTGTTTATGTGCAAATGAGATTATCTTCCTCAAAGTTTGCAACATGATAGGCAGCCTAAAAAGGGGGTTATTACCTTCTTGTTGTTTCAGATATTCATTCTCTCTCTACCTGTCTTTGCGACCATTACTCAGAGTTGCCTATTAACAAACGATAAGTGAACTCTTCATATTTTACCCACAGTCCACTTAAGCATAGGGACCAATGGGGATACAATATGGTCTTATGCTTATGCTTATGCATGCTGTACCTTACTACTCGGTACATTTACATTTTCCTCAACACAATAATATTTAATTCCCCAATCCTCCCACATGACAGGGTCTCTTCCATTCCCTTTATACAAATTTGGGTTTTTATGCTTAGAAGTGCTGCTTACACAATTTTAATATGAATTTTCCCCTTTATACATTGTGATATAGGTTTAGTGATAATTATTGTGTTTTATTAGTTGGACTTATTAATTGTCCCCACCTGAAATCTGACGGAGACGTTTGCCTTAATTTCTCTAGTTTCTAAACTAGCATATGACTGAGCTAAAATACTGCACTGCTAAGAGAATAAAAAAAAAGAATAAAAGAGAGTTAAAAAACTCAGAGTAATAAAAAATTAAGCTGGAATAACTAAAATTAACAGAAATGTAAAAACCAGTCTGTAGATGAACTGTACAGCTTATGCTTTGCTGTGTTTTTGGAGGGTGGGAAATTATGAGACCCTTGCACATTTATTGAAAAGTAAATATGGATAGAATTTAGGGAAATTTGCTCTCACTTCACATAACTGAGTAAGCGATAGGAACATCAATCAACCTATGATGAACTGGATGGCAACTAAGCAGGAAAGACACAACTATTATGCACAAAATAAAAATATCTCTACATAAATGAGTTGCTGCACCAACACAGAAGAACCAATGCTCTAATTATTGGGAACTGTAGTAATTAGTTGAGAAAGACATTTTTAGGGAAAGTGCTACTGATCTGGCCAGAAAAGCTACAAATCAAAGCACAGCCCCTGGAATCATCAATACAGTCTTGCTAAGCCGCTATAACCACATCATATACTGACCCTACCTTTTTACTGCTGGTCATATTTCCATCACTATTTTTGTAAATAAATAATATTTACACTTTATAATCCTGACAAATGGTTCACATTTTTAAACACAAGTTATAGAAATTCATTACATACAGCATTTTGTTCTGTTTCAGAACTGATTTTGAAATTATTTTGAAATCATTTGGTGACATCTTTCCATTTCAAGTAATTCAGATTTAAAAATTGCTTTTATTAAACGTTTACTTGAAAACTGTCTTATTCTTCACAAGTTAAATAGCAATATAAAGAACAACGCATGTAAGCACTGCCTTATCAAAGACAATTTCACATGGCACAATTTTGCTGCCTCTGTGAGCAATAATTTACTACATGCCCCCCCGGGCACATTTTTGTGGCAAATTCACACCAATGTGAGCGTAATTGCAACAGGATGAGCGTCCAGCAGACCCCGGCAGTGTGCGTTTGCACCCCCGGTAGTTCTGCCACTGTCTGTAAGAACCTTAGTTTCCCAGTTCACCAAGAGATGCTTCATATTAACTTGTATCAGAAATGTGCTGCAACATGATGCGTTCCACCTGAGTTTGGCACTTGCATGCGCCTGATGTACTACAGTCCCATAAGAAAGAACTGATTGCGTTTTGTGAAACGCTGGAGAATTCCACTGCAGGGAAATGCAGGGTGAAACGCCTAAATAGCTCATATAAAGAGCTTTGATTCGCTAAGCAGTTTTACGGGGATAAAGGCATTGGCAAACTTGGTGGACTAAGTTGTTATTATCTGCCATTCCATTTTCTCCTTTCACTATGGCCCAGCTGAGACAGCCTCTGCAATTAACCCCTCTGCTGCCAGGGGGATCACAGCAGTATTGCATCTGTCGCTGCCACTGAAAAGGCTTTGAAGCCACCGTGGCTTGCTTCTCCAGATTAAACAAACACTCTGTATACGGAGTCTTGCTTAGAAAGCATTAATTGTTGTCAAGCTAAATTTCACACCAAAGATAACAGACATGCTGTGTAAATGAGATAAACAACTCACTTGCCTGGAGTCTAATGAGATGCAAAAAGAATGCAAGGGGGCTACATAGAGAAACTGGACTGTGGATAGTGGTGCCATCTAGCTCTGGAAATTATGGATTTCCCATATTATGTTTTCTTATTCTATGTTTCTGTGTGTTTAATGTAAGCATTTATTTCCAGAGAGAGTTCATATTTGCTACATATAAGCTTTCTCTTTCTTTGCTGAGACAAAATTGATTCTGACTATCTACTCTTGGGATAAAAGGCTTTGCTACAGGGTATCATTTTCTTAAATATAAACAGCTTTTAAACCATTTTTTAATCTTACTGTTAAAGGGTTAATGTCAGGGCTATTACTGATTTTATTCTTATAACTAGATAAACACATCAAAATGTTGATACATGGATCTAGTTTATTTGTCATATGCAACACACAAACACTGACCTTTATATGGATAGAAAACAATATATCAATGGTAACTGAGCAGCAGTTTTGAGAACAAACATTTCAGGCACTGGGTAGGGAGTCCCTTCCCTAATGTGTACACATTTAATTAATTATAACATGAACTTACAGGGCAGGGCATGCAATTAAGAAACACATGAGGCTATGGTAATAATGATTCAGACTGGTTAATTTATAAAATATGTACATGCCCCAAATATAACAATATAACTACAATCCTATGGCTATATTACTTCTGAAAGTGTGGTTATGGATGCCATACAGATTTTTAATAGCCCTCTATTACCTTTTACATTTTCCCCTTTTTATTGTCATTTGCTTTCTTTTTCTTGTTTTATGCCCATTGCCCACTGCTAAGAGACAGAAGGCATTTTTTCACCTGTTTCACCTGTAGGTTGTTATCAATACATGGGGCTACAAAAAGGTTTTCTAATAATTCTTTAGCAGGTTTCACTATGTACTCAGCAAAGAGATCTCTTGATGGGAGCTCCATAGACGGATAGGAGGTTTGCCAATTCTAATTACCCAAAAATGACTCTTAAGAATGATCTCTACCTTGTGGTTCAGGGGTTTTCATGACTAAGTGACTTTGTGAAGTTTTGTGTTCCTGTTAGGCAAGATACGTTAAAAGGCAGTGGCCATTTGGGGCCCGTTTGGGGTTTACTTTAGGGTTAACATTCTTGACTAACAAACTCTTGTATAACTGCATGTGACTTTAAAAAGTGGCAACCTTTGCATGCTGCTCTAGGCAGCCATAAGAAACACACTTTTTTTTAGCATGGTTTAAAATGAATGTAACTTGTGCCCCCCTGCACAATTCTAAATATTTTTAAGATAGGGGTCCCAGGAATTACTGCCCCCCCTACAGCTATGCCTTCCAAAATGACTGCACTAATGACGCAACATTGAAAGTGACTGAGCAAAACTCATACCACTGACCATGTTTGTTGCTGGAGATTCCATGGGCGCGTGCTTAATTGTTCACCTGTGTCAGAAATGGATGTGGCTTAATAGGAAACTATACGCATAAAAATGCAAGACTTTTAAACTCTCGCATTTTTATGTGTATTTTCGCTACATGTGCCTGCACCCAAGCGTATTTCATTTATTCTGGTGCAAGTAGGAGGCGTAGGGCGGACTTTTCAGCAAGCGTTTTTCTGCTGGCCAAAAATATCCGCCCTACGCCTCGTCTGGAATTAGCCTTATAATCAGCAACTTTTGTACAATTTATACACATTCAATGTTCATTAAACCCTTTGTTGCATGCATTGTGAGTAATTTTCTGAAATGAGAACAAATATAATACAATGTACAGAACCGTATAGACAAATTTTCACTGCTTATAGCAAATGGGACAGAGAATTTACTAATATTTGGATTTTTCATGGTTTTATAGTTTTTAGAAACCACAAATAAACTCATTTCCACAAATGGTAGTCATTTATCAAAACATCTGAACAAAAAAAGTAATGGAAAGACACAAAAATCGCAACTTTTTCAATTTGTCGCACAAAAAACACAACTTTTTTGTATTTCTGCACAAGACAGCATACCCCCCCCAAAAAAACATCTAAACCCACGAAACAAAGAAAGATCTTCCAGCTGTAAAAGGAAAATTTGCCATTGACTTCTACATAATCTTGGCAGGATTTAACTGGTGTATTTTTTATTTGGATTTGTCACAGTTTTATTGCATGATAAATTACGAAAAAAAATTTGTTTTTTGTGACAAAAATGGGTTTTCAGGTTCAAAAAACCCAAACTGAAAAAATCGAGTAATAGTAAATTACCCCAGGCAAGTTTACATTGGAATTTGAAAGCCTTTAGCAATGTAGGGGTTAAGAATAGCATAGAGGCTGGCAATGTATGACATAGAACGTATATTTCCTACATGTCAGCTTTATTTTTATGCACTACATTCCTTTGTAGTGTCATGAAAGGGACAACAAACTTCTGTTCATCAGGTTTAAACATGTGCACATTTAATTCATTGTGAAAAGTAAGTGGAACTGTTTTCATTCCTTTATAGCAGGCATGAGGGATGAATAATAAAGACAGGGCTAGCTACACTATAAGGCTGTTCCCATTTACACACAAATGCAGTAGCCTAGTCTCCAGCCACCCCCATCACCACCAAAACACTTAAAATCTTCAAAGGCAAACTGAGAGGTATCTGGTTACAGGGCCAATTCACTTTTTAACCTGGTATAACTGTTTTGTGACCCCTAATGATCGCACATTATGTGGCCAGATTACCCAATCAACGAGCACTTAATAACAAAGACCAATAATTAAGCCTCTTTTGAAAAAGCAACACACGGTTGGCAGTCAGAATGTTTTGACACCAAGGGGTCATGTGGAGAAAGTTTCTCAAGTGAATAGGACAGAGAGCAGTAACAAACTATCAATCTGTATTATTCTGCAGCCTAGCACAATAGAACGACCTTTGAACCCACCCATTAAATTGTTCCCAATAATTTTTAACCTCAGTGCTGTTTGTAAAAGCTGCAGGTGTAAAGGTCTCTGTACCAAATGAAGCAGTAGCAAATGTGTAGGATGCTGTAAAGTAATGTGTTCAGGAGCACAGAAGCTCTGTGAATAGATGAATGGGATGGCCCTGTACTGAAAGAAAACCAAGGAATGTGTTCAAAAGGCCTTCACTTTTAGTATAGGGACAATAGAGCTGTCAGTAATGTGACCTAATGGGACAATGCGAAGTAGGGGGCTGAGCTGAGGCATGAGGGTTATGTGTGTGTGAATGCAAAAATAGATGAAAAGATAGTAAGGTAGGTGCAAACACATTTTAATATAATGTAGAAAGTTACTGAACCATAAACTCCTGCAGAGTATTTAGTGGTGTGTTTCCTGTAAAAGCAGTACTACTGACTATAGATCCCCAGTGGCAGAGAATGTGAAACCCTTTTTTTAAAGCAAAGTGTCTGGAACCTGCGCTGGACCACCTAAGTACACTAAGGCAAATGACCTTTCACAATCTGCACAGGTTGAGACAAATGCAGAATCCTTCAAAGGGGGATGGAGTGGATGACTTGATCAAATGCTAGTTTATACTAGCATCATTCTCAAAATCTGAAACAAGGGTAGCATAATATATAGTAACATTTGTCTTAACTAGTGATGGGCATGGATTTGTGGTGAATTTCCACGTTTCGCCATTTGCGGATTGTTTTGTGAAACGGCTGAAAAAATTTGCTGTGGAAAAATTCAGCGCTCGTCCAAAAATTGTCTTGTCGCCTGCGACCTGCCGTGGGTGACAAAACAATAGTCGCGGGCGACAAAAGAATAGCCGTGTGACAAAAGAATAGCCGCGGGCGACAAAAGAATAGTCCCTGGTGACAATTTTTTTTGACGAGCAACATTTTCGCCGTTACGGGAATCTTTTGAAAGATTTGCGAATTTTTCAGCGAAGTGAAACGGGACAGATTCGCTCATCACTAGTCTTAACCAGAAACCTGTAGCAGCCAATTATCGATTTTATTTCTTGACTCTCACTACACAACATCAGCCAAGCTAACTGCATAGAAATGGTTACAATTGGATTATTGTTCTGATTACAAATGGTAACCAACCTATGGTCCTGAATTTGTCATTAAGTTAAAGGCAAATATAGCAAAATGTATCTAGTATGGGCATCATGGTGGTACAGTGGCTAGCTTTGCTGCCTTGCGGTTCCCAGGCTAGATTTGAGGTAGGAAACTTTCTCCAAGGGTTTCCCCAGGGTATTCTGTTTAACTCCCACATTCAAAAACATGGGATAGGCTAACTTCCTACCTCTTCAACACTATACATAGTATGCAATAGTCTTTAGATATGTGAAACATAATAATAAGACATTCTAAAATAATTATTCAGTTTTAATTGCAGAAGTGGGATCTTTTCCTAATACCTAACATTTTTGGCCATGTTATATTAAAATGATAATTTCAGGCAAAGAAATCATGATGTCATGTAAATCATGTAAATCATGTAACCATTTGCTCAATTAGATCACATTGAGGGGTAGATTTCTCAAAATGCGAGTTTAGAGCTCACCCACATTCTATTCATTCCTATGGGATTTTATGAAGTGGTGGACTCAAACTATCACCCATTGATAAATACATTTCTAAAAAAGTCCATAGGAATGAATAGAACGTGGGTCAGTTTTTATGTATCAATCTCTAAACTCACGTTTTGATAAATTTGCCCCTAAAAGTTGTGCCTGTATTTACCCACTGAGGTGTAATTAGGAATACGCTTTTCTGTCAATGTGAAAAGATATTTCTTCTTGTACAGGTATTTGTAATACTTGAAAGCAAAACATGACAATCCTATTGTTAATAACAAAAGTGGAAATGTAGTTGATATGTTTGTAATGATTTGGCAATGTCAGGGCAGAGAAGTGCTTACAGTCTGAAACTGATACATACGGGCCATCACACTCCTTATTGGGCCTGCACCTGCAGCGTCTAATAGCATACATAATGTTGTCTTCTAATCTCATCGTAGAGATTGACGACTGCAGAGGGGTCACCAGCACTTAAAGATTCCCAAGAAGACAATTCTAATCTAAACGAACCCTTTGTCACATCCCCAGTGCTACTAATCTTAATTGAATCAATCTTTTGGCGTCTCCTGACAATGAAAGATTGCAGGAAGCTGGGAGGCCTTCCTCACACAAGTCTATACGATCACAAAAATAAAAATCTCCCCCATAATCATTAATTTCTGCATTTGATGCCATTCTTCACTGTCTGCTTGCTAGACCCTGACGAACTATCCCCCTTACCTCCTCCTCTTTCTCTCTAATCAGATCTGAGTGTTTGTCCTTATATCCTCGTGCCTACGGTCCTGTCTTCAGGGGAAAGTAATTTTGCTAAAACTGCCCTAATACTCCTTCAATTTATCAAATTGTGCTGTCTCTTCTTTGTTTATGAATGTTTTGTGCCGAAGAATTGCTGACCTTGTATAAGAAAGAATTAAGTGAAAGGTGTTTGTCAAATGAAAACCCCTTCACTGCTGAAAGGTCCATGTACTGCAAAGCAATATTTTGTATGCATACTGCTATGAAATCTATTTCTATGCAGCCATGTAATACTATTTTTTTTCATTAAAAAGTACAGTTTTCAGTATCTGCAATGCTCAAAATGAGAGAGATTTGGCTGCTTACCCCCTTTGGTGGTGGTATTTGTCCTCCTGAACCTTAGGTCCTACCAAGGCCAGAGTTTGAGGATTCTGCACAGTATTTTAGCTGTTCCTAGCCCTGCACTCTTTTGGAGTTCCCTGATGTTCCTGGGATCTGTTTGGGCCAGTCTACCAGCTAAAGAGTCACAGCCCCAAGTGTGACTACCTCCACTGTGACCACTTTGCCCTTCTCTTCTATATCCTGTCTAGTTTCTTTTGTAGGCCTTGATACTTCTACAGCTTACTTTTTACTTCTTTTTCTACGTCTGCATCTATCACTAGCGCTGTCTTCTATTCCTTGTCTACTACCACAACATCCAGTTGATTGGCCAGTACCTGTCCATCTTTATCTGAAAGTCCCATAGGAGCTTAGCCCTTTTATTCTCAATGACTTTCTGTGGAATCTCCCATCTGAACTTGGAAGGGTTTAGCCTATAAGCTTTGCAGATGTTCCTGTACACAATGCAGCTACTTTGTTATTCAGTTTAGTGTATATTGTTACTGCCCACATCTTACATCCTGCCATTATGTGTTGTATGTCTCTGAGGCCTCTCTGCACCTTGGGTCCTGTCTACTGTGGTAGATGCCTGCTTATATGGATCTGGTTTTTAGTGCCTGTTCTTGTACTGCTAAGATCAGTGGCTCATTGCTGTCTTTAAGTCCAGTTCTAGCCATTGGTAGGATTTCCTTGTCTTCAAGTCACCCAGTCTCTGGGTTTTGGACTTGAGGTAGAGTCTTCACGTTGGCAGCCTCCATGTCCTTCATTGTCCAGCCCTGTACAGGGTATGTGATGACTGGCAGGACATATGTGGTAAAACTTGGATGTTGCTGTCTTCTCATCATGGTTTTGAAGTGACTGGGGGATACAAAGTTATCTGTAGCTGATATGTATGTCTGCACTGGCACTTCCACTCCATCAGCCTTAAGAAAATACTGTCTTGGGAAAACATGTTTTTTTCAAAACGCATCAGTTAATAGAACTTCTCCAGCAGAATCCTGCACTGAATTTTTAAAAAATATTTTTTAATATTTAATTTAGAAATTTCACAAAGAGCTAGCCATATTCTTAATTTTCCAGGGTACCACAGCCATGTGACTTGAGCACGGATAAATTTTAGTCACTCTTTATTGCTGTGCTCCCTTTCCACCCCAGAGCCGATCAGCAGAACAATGGAAAGGTAGCAAGATAGCAGCTCCCAGTGATATCAGAATAGCACTCACTAGTAAAAAATCCAAGTCCGGTTTGGGACTCCTCCAGTTACATGGAGTAACTACTACAGTAGGAGTAACTACTGAAAGCAGTTCTAATGTGTAGCACTGGCTTTTTTTGAAAGCTTAGACTCACACAATGCACTGAGATGGCTGCCTACACACCAATATTACAACTAAAAAAATACATTTGGTGGTTCAAGAATAAAATTGTAAATGATACAGTGAATTATTTGCTATGTAAACAGTGTACACCATAAAAATCATGACAGAATCCCTTTATCCACATTCTCTCTCTTTATTATCATCCAGCCACATTTCTTCAGTCCGAATGACATCCAAATGTCCTTACTGCAGATCTGTGGTAGATATATCAGTGAGTTGATGTCTCATTCATTCTTAGCATACAGCTTGATATAATTAATGTAGAGGAGGTAGTTCCACTCTTAGACTTGTGTCAATATCCAATCCTTATTATCTGGTTATGGTGGTTAAAGCATAAGCAGGGCAGCAGCGGGGACGGTGCATCACCTTGTTATATATCACACTTGATGACCACTTGTGTGAGCAGTCTTGAGTTGGCTTCCTTTGATGTCTTTTACAGTCCTATTGAGTTTTTGAAGAAGATCCCAAGTGTACTGTTGGCTTTGTATAGTGCCAGGCATTCACAAATCTATGTATGTGCCATTGAGTCACTGGCTTTCTTGTAGTCGAGCAGATTGTGTTCAGGTTGGCCTATATAGACCTTGAGTCCTGGGTGACTGCTGTATCTATAACAAACTGGTGTGTTGACCCTCTTGTGTTGTTTGTGTACTAGCCCATAAGGTTTTCGACTGCGACTTTCATATTCAACACTGTCTTCCTTGTATTAGTCTGTGCAGGAACCTGCTTTAAGCAGCTGGTGCATCTGTGTTGCCAGGTGTTCATGCACCACTATTAGTACATTTAGTCAGTAGGTGTGGATCATGTCAAGGTCATGTGTTGTCCAGCTCTTCATATCTTTGACCTGCTGCTAGATGTCTGCTACTGTGATGGTGATTTTTCCCTGTTCTGTTTTCCCTGCCATGCTCTGCTCTAAGGTCCTGCAGCCACTTTTTGTTGTTACTATGTGTCTTCACTGTTACTGTGTTGTTCCATTGCAGTATACCCTGGATGGTATTTTGGAGAACAGGGAATTTTACACTACCACAGCCTTTTCCAGGGGTGGAGCACATTGCTATTCTTCTTGATTATGTAGCCAGTCTCCAGGTTTCCAAAGGCTGTAGCATATACCAGTTCACTGGTTTAAGTTACGATGGTAGTAGAAATTGTCCTGAGGGCTCTATTGGCATTTTAAGCATTCCCTGAGGCTTGGTAATCCATTTCAAGGGTTAACTGTAGCTAGTTTATCCATAATCTTATATTTCAGCTGCTGTGCTCGGTAATGGAGGGCGTAACAGTGAAGTTCTAGCTACAGGTGTTGGTTGTACATCCAGTTGTTCTTGTGAGTCTTCTTAAGTCATTGTCGTAGCACTTAACCTCTAAACTTTGAAAGCAGCCTTTTCTTTTTTTTTTTTTTAATGTTGAAGCATTGGCTAAAGCTGGTTTTTCAGTTAGGGTGGATTCCAGTCTTCTGTTCATTCATTATCCTCTCATGTGTTTTATTTATCCACTTTCAATACTTTCATTAGGTCTACTGTAGTAGTAGTAGCAATCCAGGTTCCAGGTTTTGGGATTTGTTGACACCATGAAATTCTGAATCAACATATTTTTCCCTTAAAATGGTAAATTTTCTCAGTTTAAACTTTTGTTTCGTGATTTATGTTCTATTCTGAATAAAATATTAGAAGTTGGCACCTCCACATCATTGCGTTCAGTTTTTATTCACAATTTGTTTAGTGTCCCAACTTTTTTGGAATCCGGTTTGTATATATGTAGCTGTAGGGATCCATAGGGTTAACTAGTCCCTATGGCTTTAAACCCTGCAGCTTCCTGGTTTTGTGCTGTTACTGGGCAAAGACCCCTGTATCAGTTTTGAGTTCAGATGTGTGATTATTGGTTCACAGGGAGACCACTCCCTTGCCACTCTGATATAGTGTTTAGCAGGGGGTGGGTCTGCCTCTTTGGCTGCCTGTGTTCACAGGGGAAGGAGCACTGTGCTGGAGGCACAGGAACTAGGCCTCCAGTAAAGCCATGTGCCCCAGAGTGTGTCAGCCACTCTGGTGAAGTCGGGGACAGGGACCCCGTGAATGAGGACCAGTTAGATAGCAAGTTTTGTGGAGCACTTTCTAGGAAAGTGAGATAGTGAGGGAAGAGAGCACGAGCAGTTTGGCTCAGAGGAAAGTAGCTGTGGGAGTACCCTTCCAGACAGGCACTGTTGCCTTAGTGTAGGGCCACGGTTTAGACCTAGGAGGCAGGTAGATTGAACCCTGATCCAAAGTTGCCGTGGGGCCTGAGGAGTGTGGTATCCAGCGGACTGTTCCACAGAGTGAGCAACTGAACCGGTGGCACTGATCCTGCCTGGCTCAAGGGGAGTTGGGAGGAGCGGGTGTGCACCCTCTCTGTGCTGTCCTCACAGAAAGCTATGCTAACTGATGTGTGAGTATATTGCAAAACCCTGCAAGTTGCTTGTTGCTGAAAATAAACCAGTTCTACTGTTAAACTGCAAGAACCTTCTGGCGCCCATTTGTTATTCTGCACTGCACACAGCTACAGTGGGTTGTAGTTGCACTACACCATAGCTCCGTTTGGTTACTTCCACATAGCGAAGGCCCATCCTGAAGGATTGAGTCACGTGTACCCCATGCTCAAGGCCTATCTAGCCGTGCTGTTGGCTTGTTACAGCCAAGAAAGGGTTACATAGCTATAGGAGCTGATTTAAAGTGGCTGAATCAGTATTATCATCAGTCCTATATGTTAAAAAAAAGGGATTTTTAAAAATGTTCTAAATGCTTGTCTGTTAAGGCCTATGTGACCTGGTATTGGTCTGACTTCATCTCCCCAACCCTAGACTTCAACAATCCTTTTGCAGGAAAACTACCATGCTTAATTCACTTCAATATGTGTTTGCGCTTTCTAATATAGTGGATTGTTGTTATTGTTATTTATTATTAATTGAGCAATGGCATATTACCAAGCAAATGTTTAATAATTTGCATCTATCCTTGCCCAAGTGGACAATAAACAATCAATATTACAATATATTTTTGTTTGAATAGCATAATTACACAAAAATGCAGCAGAAAGCATTAGGTGATTCAAATATTTTAATGGTGGAGATTCATATTGTCTTCAATACATAGTTAGTGTTCCACATAATATTTTTTAATTGTAAAACTTGCTAAATTCTGACTAAAATATTTACAGATTTCTAGCAGTGAGGTAACCCATAGAAGCCAATCAGACTATTTTATTCAAAATTCTATTTTAGAGTGATTAAAACTACTTTTGGACCGGGTGCAATGCAATACTGCTTTAATGTAATGCATGCATGTATTCTAATAAATGAGTGTCAGCCTTTTGCCCTGAGCTTTAAAAAAAGCAGTAATTTACCTGTGGGGGGGGGGGGGGGGGGGGAGAAGGGAATAAGTGCTTAGCTGCCCCCTACCACAAAGAAGTAGGTTGTACTCTTTAAAAAATAGACATAAGCATAAAGAATAAGTGCACTTTTGAGGAATTAAGGTTTTTTTAAAGAACACCATGCAGTATTTTATTTGCCTGAATGTCCTGCATTTCAACAGCTGGAAATACTGACCATTAACGAGAAAAGGATCTTGCAGCTATATTAAACCATGATTTACAACAAAGTATTAATGTTTTCCCTCATCGGTATTTACATTAACATTTGGCGGTAGAAAATGACAGACTCGTTTTATGTATTTATCAAGAGACAAAAGGCAAATGCCCATTTAAACATCATATTTAAGGCTATTCATTGCCACCTCTTCATCTGGCTGCATCCTACTCGTAAGATAAATCTATTTAACATCTTAAACATGTCTGTCGTCAGCTTGCATGTACGCTGTGTGATAATTTCTCCTTCATTAAAATGCATAAGTCCTTTTTACTCAATCAGCCTAGGATGTTAGCTAATACCCAGGAGTCAAATTCATTCATTATGCATGTACATTATCCTTACAATTATTGATAATGCTTTTCATAATAGTTATTTTACATACATTAACTTTTTCAGTTTTATTAGGACTAAAGATACCTTTATGATTCTTAAATATATTGCTGAATTATAAATTAAATCTCAGAGCACCATGGCTGAATTTTTTCCCTGCTCGTTAAAAGCACAGTGTCAGAGGCAATGGTGTGGATCTGTTACAGCATATAAAGAATGCTTGCTTTTCTTGGGTTTATATTAAGCAGGCTCTATTATGTCTAAACTGAATTAGTTTAGAATATCACACTTTATGGAATGTCAATCATACTGTTGTATCTCATTGTTTAAATATTAAATTAAAATAACATAACCATAAATAAACTGCAAAAGATACATTTGTAAATGGTGCTTAGTCATGTCATATCCTATAAATGACTTCTAGTGGTATCACTTGAGTCACCAGGCATATTAAAACTTACATGTTATAAGATATAACATACTCCCTTACTTTAAACTTTAAGCTTATAAGAAGTCAGCATATTCAAATATAAATACGCATATTATAAGTCAACTAGGCACCCTTTGGTGTTCATAGTGACAGGCATAAATGCAAATAGGCACATAGAATATATTTCAGACAGAAAATCCTTGCTTGTTCATTTTCTAGGGGAAATCTTCCAGTGTGTACAAAAAGAAGGTACTATTTATGCATGTTACTACACAAATTAGCCTTATATTTTACAGTAGAGGGTTCATTATTTCATATACGGTATGGGATCCATTATCTGGAAAGCAGTTATCAAGAAAGCTCTGAATTACAGGAAGGCCATCTCCCATAGACTTAATTTTAATCAAATAATTCATATTTTTAAAAATGTAAAAAAATTTAAAAAAGAAATTAAAAATTCCTTTTCTCTATACAACAGTAAAATTTTTTCAATCCCATCCATGATATAATTAAATCCTATTGGAGTATGGAAATGCAAATAACTGAAAGACACCATATCCAGATAACGGGTCCCATACCTGTATTATTGATAACTTGGCATGCAACATATATACTGACAAACTGCTCCCTGACAAACTGCTCCCTAAAAAGCCCTTAATTTGAAGTACTGTATGTACGGTTCCATGTGCACATATGCAATCATATGTAAATATGCAGTCATTTACTTCTGACGTGATAATTTAATGTAGATTCTTGTTTATTGTACTGAGTTCTTGCACAACATTTACTATTGGGCTCTGCAGACTGCATATTCACACGACCGCCACAACCCTGTAGCAAAGAAGATCTGTGCCTCCAAAGATGCCCCCAGTAGCCCCCCATCTTCTTTTCTACTATTTCCCAGCACATGCTCTGTGCTGCTTTTAGTTGCTAAGTCTAGGGACCGACTCACGATATACTGCATATATAGAATATAATTGTAACAGTTTAAGGCTGATGCCACACTTTTTCGTATTGAGCGCTCGTAAGCGGCGGGCGAAACTTTCAGACTTAGCATGATTTTGGAAGCCTCCCATAGGACTCAATGGCACCCTGCAGCTCCAACCTGGCCCAAGAAAAGTCACCATACTGAAGCTTGAATGAATCCGAATCTTTCGTACTCGGCGCGAAAGCTGCGAACAAGTTGCGACTTTTCGCGCAAGTATTAACGCTACGAAAAAATCGCCAGATTTTGCGCAACATTCGGAATGGCAACGAAAAAGTCGCGACAATTATCCGAAAAATCGCAAAATACCGATCATTACGAAAAAAACGCAATCGGACGCATTCGGCCCGTTCGTGAGTAAGTAAATGGGCCCCTTAGCGTATGGCGTATATTTTCGGCAAGTCGAAAACTGCATGCCGAAAATAGCACCATACACTCCTACCTGTGCCTGTACCTGAATGAATGGAATGCGCTTGGGTGCAGGCACATGTAGCCGATATCCGCCGAAGATATGAAGTCTAGCATTTTTTGGCGGATATCGGCTACATGTGTATTTCATTCATTTGGGTGCAGGCTCAAGGTAGGGTAAATCTACAGTAGCAGTATTCCCGGCAACTATTTTTCGGCTTGCCGAGAATATGCCCGTGTGGCATCAGCCTAAAGCTGATTAGTAATTAATTCAAATTCACATTATATGGCTCTAAAACCAGTGAATTTTGCACCAGAATTTAATAATCAGACCTGTAGCATCCATTTGTATGACAGGTCAGCCTCACTTTCTGCTATAAACAACCCGTAAGCTTAGGCTGATGCCACACTTAGAGTATGCCGAAAATCACGCCATATGCTCCTACCTGTGCCTTCATCCGAATGAATGAAATACACTAGGGGCAGGCACATGTAGCTGATATCCTCCGAAGATATGAAGTCTCACGTTTTTTGGCGTATATCGGCTACATGTGCCTGCACCCAAGCGTATTTCATTAATTCGGGTGCAGGCACAAGGTAGGGTAAATCTACAGTAGCGGGTCACATTCTCAGCAAGCGTTATTTGGCTTGCCGAGAATACGCCCATGTGGCATCAGCCTTAGTTTTTCAACAGTTTCTCAGAGCACACAGAGCATGTGCACTGTCCCACACAGAATCCAAGATGAGAAGCTCCTTTGACAACCGTAAAGACCTATATCATAACTACTATAATGATGCTGAAACTTTAAGGTAGTACAGTCAGTTTAGTATATAAAATATGGCATTTCTAGCCATATTTGTCTTTAGGGTTTAGTTCTCATTTAAATGCTGTGCTGTGAGTAGTTCCTTAAAGCTTGTGGTGTTACTTCATTTCTTAGTTTCTTACTTCATTCTTAGTTTCCAAGACTTCCAAGACTTTCAGACTTTTTCTGTCCTAATGACGGTATATATGCCGTTGCTCCTTCACCCACTGGAGAGTGTCAGGATTTGTCACTCACAGTGGAGGTTAGAGTTTAGGAGGGTTAGACCTTACAATTTTAACAATCTTTGACTGCCTGGAACTTTTACTCCTCATGATTAATTAATCATGCTCTTTGGTGCACTCAACCCCTGTTCAGACACCGAGACTCTGAATCTGAATCTGAAAATTCTTCTTGTTTTTGACCCTAAATGTTTATTCCCATTAATCACAGTCCAGTTTTGTCTTTTAGTCCATGCAATATATCTAGAGTCTATCACAAAGCATTGATCAAGTGGGATCCAAGTATCTTCTAATCACACGCCATAAATCACTATTATCACTCCAAACAGGGGATATGTAAATGTTATTTCTGTCAACACGAAGGGAAAGCTAAAAATCCTTAAAAAGTCTTTTTACGTTTATCTCATTTTGTTACTTTCCACTTTGTAAAGATATTATCCAACTATATTCATTCCATCTGAATAAAAACACCTGTCAGTGCTCACACTGAAGTAAATGGCAGCTGCCTGTCACCAGTGGTGAGGGCGAAAGGTAGATTTTTAACCAAAAATGTCCATTTGCAAGTTTTCAGCCCAATATCTGCCTGTTAGAGCAAACGCCTGGTGGGAAAAGGCATTAAACTGATTTTTTTTTCATAATATAGTATGATTACATGTTTAGTGCTGGATTACTTAAATGTTCTGGCCAAAATTAATCATTTGGAGGGTCACATCTGGCCTACAGGCATAAATAGGTCAACTTTCATAGCAGGGAAAATGGCAATTAACTTTAAGTGGATAAATATCAATGACTACTGATTTTTATAGATAACAAATTTTACTTTTATTTTAAAGGCAACTTTGTTGAATTGAATTTTCATTGAAAATGGAAACCACTCTGCCCCAAAACAGGAGAAAGCAAAAAAGACTAGCGTTCAATATTATATTGCTGATTTCTCAATATCTGTCCCTTTAGGCCTTATTAATACTACACTATGATTCAACACCTCTATGTGGTTTTGGAAGCATGGTAATTAAGCAGAATTGATTTTGGATGTGGCCTGTGTAGTTATATTTCATTTTCATGCAACTCATAGGAGTTCAGCTTTCAAAAGGAATAAACCTTTTCAATTCTTTCAATGCAAATAATATCCCTCTAGTTGCACAGGTATCTAAGGTTCATACTATTTCTTTGTGACTTCATAGAGATGAATAGGAATGTAAATTTCATTCTGACTGCTCCACGGGCATGCTTCAACTCCTCCATACACTTGGATGGAGATGCATAATGTGACAGGAACCAATCAACACAGTGGATTTTATTGTGACCAGGTTAGTCAAAAATTTCTGTTGATGATTTTAGGTTGAAAATAGGAATGGAGGACTTTGCCTACAAAGACTACCACCCCATTAACAGTAAACAGAAGTGGGTGGGGAGTGTGGGGAAAGAGCAAGGGTATTTTTATGGTTTATTTTTCCAAGTACATACAATAAAGGAGCTAAAAGACAGCAGTTGTAGAGAAGGCTAAGTTTAAGTATATTGTCAGTGTCTGACACTGGCAGCAATCAACCTAGATTTATGAGGCATGGATCATGTCAAACAATTTTACTTGCTTTTAACTATGTAGTAAGTTAAACAGTGATGTTGAAGTAGATATGGTCTACATACATGATGCCAAGGTTTCTGATCCTGTACTACAAAAACATTTGTTCTATACAATATGGTCAGTTGGTCCTGGCTAGTTGCTCCTTGGCATTATGTATATTGTAGTTGTGAATGATATATTCTCTAAATGAACTAGGGTTAAAAATGGTATGTTCCATGGTTCTGTAACGGATTTACTTTTATTTAATCTGCACATAGGGGCTCTGGATCAAAAATGGAGGGTATGAAGAGGAGCCGAATGATAGGACTAAGAAGAACAGGAAATGAGGAATAGGGCAGGCAGTTTCACCAAAAGTTACCTTCCATTTTAAAAGGCAGTACAGGGACAAATTATTAACAGCCATCTGAAGCAGCTTTCCTCTCACCCACTTTCTTTTTTAGAACCTATTTTGGGACTATTACAGTGGAAAAGCTTGCCATTTCGGGCATTGGGTTATTGTGAGCAGGGGCCCTGCAAGGGGGTGACAATAGGTTGCCTGGCTTTACTTGCCCACGTGACCCCCTTGGGGTTGGCTGGCTGGTATTACACTTGCTTGGAAGGTGCTTTGTGGTTGCTAGGTTAAGGATTCCTTCAGTGGGTTTCTTCTGATATATATTTATATACACTGATAAACCATCAAATATAAGTATTTAATATGTTACTATGTTATTTTCATTTGTTAAAAATGTTTGTATAGCTTAAACTGTGGCCTTTTTTCAATCCTAAATGGAGTGTGGTTATTGTCTCGTGGAGGGGCGAAATAGGTTTTATGGTTTATGCATCTTAGTCACTTGCCTCTTCATGCTGCCCTTGTCATTATTACTTTGTAGGAAGGCATAGAAAAACAATTATCTGCATCTGCCAGTGGCAATTAATGATGCAACATCTATCATTCTTCTCAGTGGATTGTGACAGACAGGTGATCTAACAGATAGCTCACAGATGACATTAAATTGATTGTGACAAATGTGAAGTTATGCACTTATATATAAAAAATATGCAGGATATGTTTACCCTAAATGGGACCTAATTTTTTCCCCCTTCTGAGACTGCATCAGATGGGGTTTTTGGGATTCATCTCAATCAGCTTGAGGTCTTTTTCAACTTCATATACTTTCTATCTAAATATATCTAACAAGAGATTGTCATGCAGTGCCAGTCCAATGCAGACATTGTAAGGCTAGTCAGTGCAATTCCATAAAGCACCAGATTTTTTTATTTGTCCGTACTGATTCATTTCAACTAATTTTTGCTCTGTCTGCAAGTTTCTTACTCAATGTGCCATTGCGTTATTTAAGTTGCAGGCAAGATTACAAAAAGCAAAAGGTTATTATGTTTTTAAATACCTGTCTACCTGTGTCCCAGTTCTGCTTGTATCATGGTCCACATTAAATCCTTTAAATACCAAAGGTTTGTGAAAATGGGGCCAGGCTTCTAGCCCTGACAGGATGAAAAGGCCACAGCTCTAGATACAAGTGTACATGAGATAGAGACCCTAGAGTTTAAAGTCTACTGGTGTAGGGACCGATGTAAATGATCTATAATCTTTGTAAAGTGTTGCAGAATATCTATATTCTATATCATTAACGATAATAAAAATAAAAAACCCTCTAGTTAACTCTCTCACACATGCCTTGGTAAAGGAACTGATGCAGAACTGAGAGCTGCATTTAGGACTGAATTATCAGGTGGAGGAAGAATGCCTATTGTTTCTACCTCCATATCTGACGATTCAGCTCTAAACGTTAGTGGAGGGTGGGAATGATCTTTCCTGCAACCAATAGTCGCAGGAAAGATCATAATTGTAAGGTGTATGGGCCGCCTTAATTGGACATTATTGAGTGCCTTTAAAGGTGTGCCACTGTCTTCCCCAAGTTGATCACACAAGACTTTTATAAAACATTTTATTTGTGTGCATTCCAAATTGATGCTATTTTTAAACTGAAAAAATTGGACAGACTAGTTGTATGGAAATCACATCTTATCCAATTTTAATCCTACACCATAGATATGAAAGAGAATGTGGGCCCGATTCACTAAAGTCCGAAATAAGGAGTGCTATTTATAGCATGTGTTAAAAATCTTATCACTTCTTATTTTTCGCTCGATTCACTAAAAGGACACTTGTCATAATTAAGAAGCGATGTTCTTGGCGTTATTTATCTTACGATGACATATTTTAATGAAAAAAACTATGCGATAAGCGTTATAGGGGCCGATTCACTAAAGGTCAATAACGCTTATCGCATAGTTTTTTTCATTAAAAAGCATGCGATAATTAAGTACCGATTCATCAAAGTCATTTCGCATGTGTTAATCCGCATATCGCATGCACAAAAAAAACGCATTGCATTAATTAGCGAATAGAAATAGTACTAACGCATGATTCACAAACACATATGAAGCGTTAAACGTGCAAAATATCGTGTTAATCTGTGTGAATATTAACCCTACTTGGGGCAGGCGGTACTTAAAGAAAATTGCGGTTCGTGAGCTATTGGCAACACAACATGGAGTTTGCAGTCGTATTTTTTCAAGTATATGTTGGCCCTAGAGTGATGCATCCTCCAGTTTTCAGGGAAATGGTGGTTTTCAGAAAGTAATGGTTACGTGCGTAATTTGTTGTGCGCTGCGTAATATATTGCTTGAAAATATGTCATCGTAAGATAAATAATGCCAAGAACATCGCTTCTTAATTATGACAAGTGTCCTTTTAGTGAATCGAGTGAAAAATAAGAAGTGATAAGATTTTTAACGCATGCTATAAATAGCACTCCTTATTTCGGACTTTAGTGAATCGGGCCCTGTGTTTCTTGTTGCAATGAAAAGAGTTAGACTGAAGTTGCCTCTTGGATAAGAATCACAGAAAAAAAACCATACGTGCATGGGACCTAAATGGATTCTTCTATGCAGATCTGGCATGTATACATCTAAAATGCAGGTTATTTTTTTTAATAAATCACTCTAGATGATTATGTGAATGCAGTGGATGCACTGTTGGCAAAAACACAAGGACACAGAACAAGTACTTTGAGACATTATGCATTATAAAATTCAAGTTATTATTTTAGAAAACAGAAACATTCCACTGTTAAACTTTAAAGATGAACAAATCTATCCTTTTTCACTTCGGCAAAAATTTCGGAAAACTTGGGACAATTCTCAAAATGGTGAAAACACAATGGACATTTTTTTGCTGCAGTTTTCCCACACTTTTCCCACAAACTTTTTTGCAGCTACTTCCTTCATGCAAAATACATTTAAGCCTACGGCCATGTTTTGCTTCAGTGAAATATTCACCAATGGCAAAATGCGGAATACCTGGCAGAAAAATTTAGATCATCTCTACTCAACTTTTGACGGCTGCATTAACAGATTACCCAGAATGATTTCGCTTTTACGAAAAAAATCCTGGCTTTTCATGAAAACATTTTTGTAAATATGGAGTATCATTTAATAAAATATATAAAACATATGTGAATGTCATGTATGTTTGTATGTATGTATATCTTTAAGTGCTAGTTATGTATGCAGCTTTACAGTAAAACAATAAATTAATACAACAAGGGGTTATTACAATAATAGATACTGTAAATACAACGTATGACTATAAATACAAATAAATACATGCAATAATTGTAAGTTAAGAATCAAAGAGACAAGAGGATCGAGATCCCTGCCACGTAGAGCTTACAATCTAAATGGTAGTGTAACTATACCTGTGGTCTAGGGCGTCGGCGGGGGTGCCCGCCACTTCCCGTGCGGGGACGCCCGCCATGATGCTCTATGCACGCGTGCACGCGTCTGCTGCCTTTTTGTGCATGCGCACGCCCGCAGTCGGTATTTTTTGCCGTGCTCATGCGCGTCGAGCCGTGTATGACGTCACAATGGCACGAAATTCAAATATTTAAAGCCAAACTTGCTGTGCACTCATTGCCCAACGTAGGTTCTTCCTTCTGTGAGTTCCTGGGTGTGATTTCTTGTTGTTTCTGCCGTGTTTGACCTTAGCCTGTACCTGACCTCTCTTGTTTGCAGCCTGTATTGACCTTGCCTGTTCCTGACCATTCTTGCCTGCTGCCTGGACCGACCTTTGCCTGACTGACTACTCTCTTGGATCCTGATTCTGTGCTTCGTTGCCCGATCATTGCTGACCCCGGCCTGTCCTGACTACTCTGAAGTGTTCCCCGCTTCCCTGCCACACGATTGGTTCCTTTGCTTGCTCAGAACTCTCTCCTTGGGTCTCTCACAATAAGTCCTGGCGGCATCCGAGTAGCGAAGGGCTCCTCCCGACGTGAAAGGCGACGGTTATAGGCGTGAGCCGAGAGTCTGTTCTGAGTTTTGAGATACCGATCGTGACAGGTAGTGTAACTTACTGACACTGTACTGTAACAGATTACTCATCTGAATGACTCAATCTCAATGAAAAAAAACCTGGCTTTTAATGAAAACATTTTTGTAAAAATGGAGTATCATTTAATCAAATACATAAACATGTATAAATATATAAAATAGGAGGAAATAGCTATCTTTTAAAGGAAAGTGATAATTCTTTTGAAACCTTGGGCAAATAGCCTACCACATTTTTTAAATAGCAACAAAATTATATAGGTTACATCCTCTGATGAAGTGTCTAAGAAATGTCCTTCTTACAGTCCTTCACTTAATAATACAGCATATAAAGCAACTTTTACTCAAACATCTTCTTGTCATGTACTGGTATATAATGGCAGATGTCACAAATGGAAGCAGTAACAACAAGAACAACAGACCCAGTGACAGCTGTAAGGCTGAGGGTTATCAGAGGGTCCAGTATGGTTCTGACTTAGGTATACTTCAATTTGCTTTCATCCTTGTTTTGTAACCAATAAGCAACATTGCGTATCACTTTGGGGAACAAAATCAGGCATCAGAGGTTTTTCTGTAAACCTTTATTAAAACATTTCGTGCCATTAAAACATTTGGCCTTTGCAAAGGTTATCTCTTCTAACTAATATTCAGTTTCTCTGAAATCAAAACGTCTTGGAGAATTTCTAGAGAACTACATATGGACCACCCAGATTTAAGTTTTTAAAACTCCCAAAGCATCAGAAGGTAGAACATTTTCAGTACCAACTCAGCTTTACTTTAATAACTATCTTTAGTGATTTCTGGGGCCAGTTGCTGAACAGCTGAGGATCTTGGCAGGACATAGGGCAATGTGGTTGGACTTGGAGTCACCATGCTAACTCTTCAAAGTCTCTGTTAAACTACCGACTTCCATCTCTTGCAATCAAAGCAGGTGGCCACTTATAGTCTTGACCTAGCAAAGCAGTAAGTTATATATCTTTCTGGCATTAACATTTATCAAAATGTCTATTAAATTGTAATGACACTTTAGAAATATTCTTTCAAATTTCTATGGGACAGTGGATAATTATTTTTACTCTAAGTATCACTGACGCTAAAAAACTGGACAGATTTCTTTATATATCTCTATCACTGTGCCACTTGGATGTCCCAAGAAGCACAAATAACTACATCATTATCTCAGTTTAATCCCACTTATCTGCTCAAGTTACACTGCACTTAATAACTTCCCCTGCTGCATAATTCAGAATGGGAAATGAATACTTTTTTTTAAAAAAAACTTTCTGTTACTTCTCTTGACTTAACATCATAGTGAACAATTTGTAGTTATGTGGTACAGTTGTGTCTTATTATTTACATGTTTTCACGCAAATTAACCATAATCTATTATCATTTTTGTCGCTAAGGGCGAGTACACATGAAGTGTAGATCAGCCCTGCACTTTTCCGTCAGGCTGTAAGAAGTAGATCTGCTTTCCTGCGATGCCTGTGTGCCTGCATTGAAAACAACAGAATCTGCTTCAGTGCAGCCACACGCAGTGGAGTGGAGAATAGGTCCTCCTGAAAAACAGAAAGCAGGCATTTCTGGGCAGACCTACACTCCGCTCCACAGTGTGTGGCTGCACTGAAGCAGATCCTATAGTTTTCTGCGCAGAAAAACGGGCAGCGTAGTAAAGCTGGAGTCCTAAGCCAGACTTTGTTCACATGACTGTAGCACCCTGGAAAATGAAGAATATGGCTAACTCCATGTAAATTTTCAAAATTAAGTATTAAAAAAATCTGTTTGTGCTTTTTAAAACAATGCAGGATTCTGCTGGAGAACCTGTATTAACTAATGTGTTTTGAAAAAAAACATGACATTTTCCCATGACAGTATTCCATTAAGCAAGTGTAAAGTAACACTGGTAACTGAGATTGACATGACCCACTGTCATCAACACACCTGGTGGGCAGCAATGCCATAATGCTCTAGTGCTTTTTTGTGACATCACTGCACTTTCTGCACCAAATTAGTGATGAGTGAATCTGTCCCGTTTCGCTTCTCGTAAAATTCACGAAACGTCAAGAAAATTTGCGAAAAATCCGTGAAACGTGTTTGTCGCATGACGTTTTTTGACGCACAACGAATTTTTCTGGGTGGAATTTTCACGGATGTTTTGCAAAACTATTCGCCAATGGCAAAATGTGGAAATTCGCTTTGATTCCATGCCTGGCGAAAAAATTCGCTCATCACTGCACCAAATGTAACGTAAAAAACAAGCACCCGGATATGTTTGAAATGCCCAATATTTCTCTGTTAAATTCATGTTACTACGAATTTTACCATATCATGATTTTAGCCCAGAAAACCATTGGATCTTAGTAAATGCGCCCCCAATTTTTTATAACAAAACTAAACCTTGTTGGTCTTCATGCTAGGATTTTTGTAAAATAAGCATTCACCCCAAAACTTACCGTATGTGAAATACACTGCTTTAGATCCAACAGGGATAGGGCTGAGTATCAGCCCTGCAGTTTAGAAGCATATGTCCTACAGAAAATAATAAAAGCAATTTCTAGTCTTCCTGCGTGACACAGACCTTTTCTAGTTGTTCTAGTTATTTATACTTTTCCTCTCTACTGTTTATAGTCTTAAGAATATTGAGAAGATTTGTGTAGCTATTTTGTCCCAGTGATGCTATTCTTGTATACATTATTCACCTTTAGGGCTGATTGTGCCTCTTAGCAAATGTATCCAGAAAGGAAAAAATGTAATGCGTGCTTCAAACAAAAGCTGAATTTTGTGAGTCAGATGATCTTGAGTTCTGCACCTAACAAGTGAAAACATCTGTAATTCGGGAAAACTGTCCGCTAGGTGAAAAAGACTATTTTTAATAAGTTTGTTCATACCTGCCTCTTGACACTGGTTTTATTAAAAGTGGAATTTACGACTTGAAAGTAACGCGAGTTAAGCAAGGAAATTTCAAAGGGTGTCTCAGGTAAGGCCATAAGTCTAGACTGTTGACCTACTCATTCAGACCTTCCTATCCAGAACCAAACACCAAAACATTTGTTTCAATTTAGCGACAGTTTTCAATTTGAAAGAAATATCGACTGCAGGTGAGATACAAAAGTCAGATTTATTATCAAGTTCATAGAAGCTAAGAAACAAAAAATAAGACCCCACCCTGGTCAATAAATCACACAGTAAATAATTTAAAATATGTTGGTCTGAAACTACATAAAAGGCATTGAGAAGGTAGTAAAGATTTAAAAAAAATAAAAATATGAGATACATTAGTTTAAGACTCAAGTCTTTCCCCCCCCCCCTCCCTGATACATTCTATTTATTACACAGAAAGTCAAAAATGTTCCTTCTAGACTAAGGTTGATGATTCAGTGCTTACACAGAGAAAAGTAGTGTGAATGTTATATAAGCATCCCAAAATGCAATCTGCATATTGAACTGTGGTACAATCAAACTTAATTGATCTTGGTGTTTTCCCTTTACACCAAGTTCCATATTATTGGCACTTCAGAATGCAGAGACAGTCGGCTTCAGACTGGAAAAAAAATGTAGCGGGCTTTGAAGTGACTGGCAGTTTTTTAATTTAATGTCATTAAATTTTTTTAAATAACAATGTTTATTTGTTTATAGACACATGGCCAGTTTCTCTTCATCTTCAAGTTTATTCACCATTAACTTAATTGGCAAAGTAGCAACAAGATTGGAATATATTTTTCATAGGGTGGGGTAACAATTAACCAAAAATGTAACTGAGCCCTCATCAAATAGTCAGAACCAAAACTGAAGTTGTGCCAGGGGAATGCACATCATTTTTTTTAGCCAATGTGTTCACATAAATAGGGGCTACTACCTAGGCAAGCCTCAACTTCAAGTATATATTTTAAATCAGAAAAAAAGTGTTTGAGTTGTAATTTTCATGTTATCTGAAGGGTTAAATGATCCTTAAAAAAAACTTTAATTGTGTCCCTGTTAATTATTTTAAAAGTCACAAGGGAATATAATAAAAGTCACTAATAGATTTATTAATGGGGTAGTCTCATATTAAAACTATGCCTCATTTAGCCACATTTAAGGCACTGTGGACATTAATTGGACAGAGGTGTGCCTGTTACTTACAAATTGGTGGTTTTATGTTAGAGGTAGAACCTGCATTATTTTCTGTCAGATGATCAGTAAGTATGCAAACAGTGCATTGTAAAATGGTCGCTTAAAGGAGAAGGAAAGGTGAGATCACTGTGGAGGTACCAAAATGTTAGGCACCACCCAGTGATTGTTATCACTTGATACCCCAGGTCAGTGCTCCTGTCTTCATGCCGCTTGAGCATGCACAGTAGAGTGAAAAGCAGAACTTTAAAAAAAAACAAAAAAAACAAAACACCTAAAATGAATTTGTGCACCTAAACAAAATGTTTTTAATCAGGGCTTAAATGCAATGTAATAACTGTCTAATGAGGAACATTATACTGCAAAATGTAATTTTTTGTTCTTATTTTGCTGTTTTCCTAATAAAAACATTCAACCAGCAGCAAATCCAATTGACTTGATGGATTCTGATATATCTACTGATTTCTTTTCAATATCCATATATCCATAGATGGTTTGGAACCTAATAATTGTGTGAGAAGCGCAGGGGGCCTAGAGCAGATCCTCAGTGAACTACATCAGAAAGAGTGAACAAAGTAGAGGTGAAGGTAATAAACTTTTAAAAAGGGGTCAGAGAGATAAGATCTGGACATGAAAGAGCAGTATCATATATGCCAAAAAGTTATAAAATGTCTATGAGGGCTGCATGGTTAACTATGTCAAAGGCTGCAGAGAGATCTAAAAGGATGAGTATGGAATAGTGATCTTTACACTTTGCCAGGAGAAGGGTATTGGTTACTTTAGCAAGTGCAATTTCTCAATGGGTACGCACTCCAGACACGGTGAAGGTGGTTTAAGAAATAGCTTTATTCACAATTGTCCATTTTAGCAAGTGCAAATTCTGCTGTGCATATTGGGTGGATGACAGATTTTAGGGCATCAGAAATAAGTGTGATGCTGGTCCTGGTGGTTTTCCCCAATTGGTTGGAGAGCTGGGGGTCATGGCTAGGTGTTGGCATAGAGATCAAGGGAAAAAGTTAAGGGGTAATAGCAGACCAGAAGTTTGCTGGTTAACTGGAAGTTGAGGGTATAATGGGTACGAAGCCTAATTCAGTTTTTAAAGAAATGAGCAAGTTAGCAAGTAGTTAAAGTAATAGGTGGAGGAGGTGCTGCAGGGCACAAAAGGAGTTAAATGGCAACCTACATTTGAAAAAGATAAAAATTATAGCAATGAGTAGTGATAAGCAAATTTTTTTGCCAGCCAAGGATTTGCAGCGAAATTCCATATTTCACCATTGGTGAATTGTTTCTCGAAACTTCTGCAAAAGTCGCACATGTCAGAAAAGTTGCGCAGTACCCGCATTTTGCTAATTTTTTTGCAGTTTCACAAATTGTTCGGCAAAACGGGACAGATTTGCTCATCACTAGCAATGAGAACAGATTAAACAAGAAAGTTGTTTAGCTGTTGTATGTATGTATGTATGTATAAATTTGTTTATAAAGCGCCACAAGGGTACGCAGCACTGTAGCTGTTGAGTATGGCTGTAGCAATAGGCATGAAGGCCAGATGATCAGTAAGTATGCAAACAGTGCATTGTAAAATGGTCACTTAAAGGGGGGTACCAAAATGTTAGGCAGCTAAAACCTGGTGAGCTTTTGTAGAAGTCAATGGAAGGTACATTTTCAAAATTGAAGTTTTTGAAATAAAATCAAGATTTTGCTGACTCATTTTTATTGAATAATATACTGTGATTTTAGTGAGATCGAGTTTCTAACATTTTTTGTAAATATACCATAAAACGAGGAAACACTGGGACACATTTACTTACTCACGAACGGGCCAAATGCGTCCGATTGCGTTTTTTTCGTAATGATTGGTATTTGGCGATTTTTCGGAAAATTATCGCGACTTTTTCGTTGCCAAATCCGAATGTTGCGCAAAATCTGGCGATTTTTTCGTAGCGTTAAAACTTGCGCAAAAAGTCGTGCCTTTTTCGTAGCCATTCTGAAATATGCGCAAAATGTTGCGATTTTTTCGTAGCGTTAAAACTTGTGTGAAAAGTCGCGCATTTTTCGCAGCTTTCGCGCCGAGTACGAAAGATTCGGATTCATTCAAGCTTCAGTATGGTGACTTTTCTTGGGTCAGGTTGGAGCTGCAGGGTGCCATTGAGTCCTATGGGAGGCTTCCAAAATCATGCTAAGTCTGAAAGTTTCGCCCGCCACTTACGAGCGCTCAAAACGAAAAAGTCGTGACAAGATACGAGCAAATCGTAATGGCTACGAAAAACTCACGTTTTTTCGCGCAAGTCGTAATGGCTACGAAAAGTCGCGTTTTTTCGTGCAAATCGTATTGGTAACGAAAAAGTCGCGACAATTTCCGAAAAAGCGTAAAGGCGCCGAAAAAATCACAAAAAATACGAAAAAGTCGCAAAATGTTCGTTTTCCAATCTGAATTTTTCCAATTCGAATTCGTGTCTTAGTAAATCAGCCCCACTGTGTTCAAGTTAATTCAAGTTTTTTTTTTTTCATTTTGTGCCGCCCTGAATTCCTGGGATTACTGTTCACATGTAGTAAGAAAACCACAAGTTGGCTATTCCTATATTCCTGCCAAACCGTGTTTCTTTGTACAGTTGAATTATTTTCAGTTTATATCCTTATAAGGGGGATGTGAACATTTTTGTTAGTGCAGTTTGGCAGTGATTAATTTTCCGGCTTGTCTACAAAGAGTCATATGGATACAAACATAATGGTAGAACAGATTATTATAATGATCATAATTAATGCCAAGCGCAATTCCAGTATATGCAAAACATTAGTCACTTTAGCAAATGACTGGACATCCGACATATGCAACATGCAAATGCTGTAAACAAGGTTAAAAATCCTTCAGATCAGGAGAGTTGCTGATAATGTGGACATTTCATTTGTATAAATTACAATGGATTTCACATTTGCACCTTGAAACCTATTGTTTCTGCTATAAAAAAACAGATAATATAAATTAGTGAACAAATCATAACTTTTGTGTCACCTTCCAAACGGCATATCTTCATCATCTGAACAGTGTTTACTAGTTAATTTGCACAGTTCTGTAACCCGCTACAATGGTATACAGGAAGAAAGAATTATCCAGAACAGGCGCCAAACTAAGTGTCAATATTTCAGAAGTTGGAAGTTGAGTATAGGAGGCAGTTTATGTTTAACTTGCATGACTGGTAATTACACAGCCTTCTGGCAAAGTTTCAGGGGTAACATTTTCATAAGGATCAACTGTTCTTGAACAATTCCCTTCAGCGCATTAAGCACAAACAGGCATGAATGTGTTTTCTTGTTTCATCCCCTCCTCCCCTCCTTTGGAAACGTGCTTATTCTAGCCAATACCAAGAGAGAGAGTTAATCTCCCTTGTACTGCTGTTTGATATGTAATTTACAGTCACTAAATGTGATAAAAGAATGCAATTGTGGAAAGAAAAGGAAGGAATCTCCAAGGCATAAACACAGTTTTTTTCCTTGTTGAGAGAGATTATAAAATTAAACTCTTCTGGTAACAGTAATTCAAAAGCTTGTGGGATATCTTTCTCTTTGCATCTGTCTATGCCACTCTAGGCTAAAACAAAGACTTATAAGAATCTTCAGTGAGTCAGGCAAGAATATGAATATTAGTTTTATCCAAAACATATTACCAATATAACAGTATATGGCGTGGGTGTATATTTACACACTCACATGTATATGTTGCACTAGTAGCCAAATTGTTATGGAAACTTTAGACAACATGTATAAATATCCATTGAATATATTACCTGTTTTCCCAAAAGCTATTTTTACTAGAACCCAGGCAGGCATTTGTTTATTATCCTTGTAAATTCTCCTCTCCACACACACATAGGTATGGAATATTTTATCTAGAACCCAAGTATTTGGAAAGCTTTGAAAAACAAAATGCACATAAAAGGGATGATTCACTAAAGTGCGATAACGCTTATCGCATGCTTTTCTGTGTTAAAATTGACGTGAAAAAAAACGCGCAATTTGCTAAAGTATTATCGCATGCGTTAAGGCGCATATCGCATGCGTTAATTAGCGCGCAACCGCATGCGTTAATTTTACCGCATCGCGTTAATTAGCGCGCAGAAATAATACTAACGCATGATTCACAAACACTTATCGCATTAGTCTATGCGAAAATTAACACCTACTTGGGGCAGGCGGTAATTATAGAAAAGTACAGTTCATGAGCTTTTGGCAACACAATATGGACTTTGCAGTGGGATTTATTCAAGTATGTGTTGGCCCTAGAGTGATGCAGCCTCCAGTTTGCAGGGAAATGGTCATTTAAAAAAAAAAATTAGTTTTACGAACGTAATGGTGTGTATGGCTAATATGGCGTGCGCGCGATAAGTAGCGCATGTACATTAATTAGTGCGCGCGACAAGTAGCGTGCTGCGTTAATTAGCGCACGTTGCGTCGAATACCGCACAAAAATAATCTTTGCGACTTAAATAACGCAAACAGCAACGCGTCTAAATTAACGCAAATATACTTTTAGTGAATCATGCGTTAAGACGCGAAAAATTAGACGCAATAAAAATTTGAACGCATGCTATAAATATCGCTCGAAATATCAACCTTTAGTGAATCAACCCTAAAGTGAGGTAAAAAACAAAGAACAAGAAAAATCACAATTAATTTAATATAAAACCACATGTCCTTTTAAGTAGGGAATTCACTTAAGCACTTTATCCTATAAGTTCTAAAGTACTTTATAAGTTAAGGTACCTCCATAACAAAAAAACCAAAATGCAGTTATTAAATTACATTTCATGATATCTAGCACACAAACGCTTCCATGATCTTTAAATAATGAGCTCTCGTAATACTAACCGTATAAGGAACATTGCAGCCTGATTTATGGTAGAGGTTAAGATACCAAAACCAATTGCTAACCATAGGGCTTATGTGTAAGGCAGGTACACATCTAACTTAACATTTTGAAGAAAGGCTTATGTTTTCTTTGGGCTTTATCTATAAATAAATATTGATTTCCTAGTGGTCACTCAGATTCTGAGTCTGTGGCTAATTTGATATCTATACTTTTAGCCAAGAGATCTAATTGAATGTTGGCCTTAGATAAACCTAATGCCACAATAAAACACTTAGAAAAACGCATTAGAACACTTAAAATTTGTACTATCACAGCTTGTGGTTTCACTCATTAATCCTTATTAAGCCATATAAACTCTTTGCTAATCACTCAGAGTCATGTTCAATTAGTGAGCAGAAGTCTTTTTTGTGCATGGTTTTTTTTGGCCAGCATTTTCTATATGCCATATAATACCAACTGTGTGTCACCTTGATCTGTACTCTGGTTAACATCATGCAGTCATTACTAAAACGTTCATAATTAAAAGCAAATCATGATTACCTGTATTCCAATGATTGCCTTGGGCTGTTAGAGATGTCATGTGGAGTAACAGATTGATTCTTTTCATGAAACAAGAGGCCATGACTCACTGCTCTCTAGAACTGTTCACAAAATGTAACCTTTTCATTACTGTGATGTTTTGTGTAGAAAAAAAGAGATGAAATACTTAGCTAATAAAAGGCCCCTCTACACATCAAATGATAAAAACACCCTGGGTATTAGAGATATCAAGAAACAGCTTTTCAAGATTTAACATGCAGAGTGAAAATATTTTAATATTGATCAAACATTATGTAAAGCCCATCAAACATTGTTATTAATGTATTGTGGCTATACCATTTAATGTACAGTGGCTCTACGCAAGTAATGTTATTATTTCCTAACACCATCTATTGCCTTCCTTCTGGATTCCATCTTGTGAGCCATTACTGTCACATTGTACATCATGTCTTGATTCTTATTATTTTGCTATCCATACAACACTCAATTAACCCAATTAGCTTTCCAGTTAGAAAAACTATGTGGTTTATGAAATAAATTGTCTCAAGTTTGCTACTTGACTAGTAACACATAACAACCAATTAGCAGGTAACTTTTACTGGTTAGCTGTTTGAAAAGAAACATCTGATTAGTTGCTATGGAATACTAGTTGTTGATGTCAAAGAGATGGCAAATTTGCACCTGGGCAGTAACCTATGGCAACATAGATGCCCAGATTTTGCCAGATTTCAATCATACTTGCATAAACCTATTTCATTCCATCAATTTATGCCACTTTGTGGAGAATGGAAAGTGCATCAGTCCTGAGCAGACCTGCCTTTTAGGGTGCTGGTCTGACAAATGGAACATTGCCAACATTTGGCCATCAATATAATTGCCCAAATACCACATCATCTAACTGCTCAGTCTGTAAAAATGTGAAAGCTACTAGTTCTGTGGCTGGACAATGACAATGAGTGGAGATCCTAACAGAATTGTAACATTAAGCAAAAACTAATAAAAATGGTTTGCTTCATAGGTGACCATTCTGTTCAATGAACAAGGGCTTATGCTCACCTTATATCTAAGTCCCTGCTTTAATGATTTTAATGGGCTAAACAGGTATATATTTCTACTATAGAGGAAAAACAGCAGTTTGAAGATCCCAAGGCGCTGTCCCAAAATCAAAGTTTCATCCATGTCAATCACAGGTCAAGTGCTACCTGCTTCTGTGACTACTGAAAGGAAGGGGGAATGCTAATGGTAGAATGATTAAACTGTTAGACTTCTTTGGCACCAACATGTAAGTTAAAAGAAAGAAAAAGAAACAATGTGTATTTTGTCTATTGTTTGCGTTAGATTAGCATTTAGTCCTTAACATTAACCGTAACTTTAGTCCCATAATGACCAAATTGACCATTCCCCCCTTTTTCCTTCCACTCATTCCAGAAGTTTTGCCGCAGTTGTATTTTTTCAGTTTTGAGCAGTAACAGCATTTAGGGTGTTAACATGTTATATCTCTGCGTTACTATGTTCCAAAGTTTCTGTGATTGTTTTGGAGATTGTCCAAAAAGGGCTAAAAGATTTGTTTTCTTCTCTTGGCCTCTGACCAGCCTTATAACTGAAACCCATTCACTGCAGAAACAGGTGATCACCTCAGCTGTTATGTGTGTTTGCGGATTTAAAAAAATGGGCTTGCATTAGCTGAAAGTGGCATCGAACCAATATAAAGGGATTCTGAATATATACAGTGGGTGTAAGCTGGTTGTACAGCCCATTCAAGGTAGACTGAGTATTTTGTTCATGAATATTCTGGCTGTTTTAAGGTAATATAATCAGCAAAATATTATGTATTTACAGTGCACTTACCCAAAGATTATATCCTATAAATATTCTGTAAATGATATCCTAATAAATGGTGCTTAATGATGTCATCAGTTATAATTGGTGCTTAGTGATATCATAGCTGTCATATGACTCATTGAAACTTGAGTTTTATAATAAATTATGCTCCCCCTGTAAAATGAGGTTATTAGAAGTCACCTCATATATTTTACAAAAGGGGTGACATTATTCACTGTATCAATGACCACTCTGTTTTTATCCTATTAAAAAGTTTTAATATTCAGTGTTTACAACTGCAGAGTTAAGTGGTTACAACATAATTGATGTTAGTACAAAAATGCATGTACAATAAAGTTTAGGTAAAGCAGAGAAGAAAAAAACTATTACCCCTTTAAAATACAGAAATATGAAAATATTACAGCTGTATTTAAAGGGGATGTAAAGTCATCCCACTGAGTTAAGGGATTCTGATAAAATACAATATAATTGCATAGTTGTTTTCTTACTATTGTTGAAATAAATAATCTGGTTTCCTCTGCTGCAACAGGCAACAGTCAGCCCTTTGCTTTATTTCTGCTGTAATCCAATTCCTCTCCTACTGCACAGTCCTCTGTGTGCAACAGGAGCCAATCAGAGGCAAGAATGCTTGTTTGCTGCCTGTGTATTCTCTGTTCTGACAGGTCTGGCTGCACTGAGAGAGAAGGACAGCGGGTGACTGCCTAAGTTTCTTGTACAGCTGAAAAATGGCTGGCTGAGGCTGCCCTAAAGACACAGGGTTCTTTATCTTCATCAGAATGCCTTAACTTAATGGAATGACTTTACATCCCCTTTAAGTGTAAGTCAAAAAAACCCCTCTTTTGTGGTGTTATATATGTTAAATAGCTATATTGTGGGGGGGCAAGATAAGTTTGTGCCACACCAATTCTACTACACCCACATTTGGTGGTCCCACCCACTTCCAGTTGTGACTTTTCTACTATATATATTTGCAGCACCCTTAAGGTGGCCACACACGTGGCGATCTGACGATCTTTCGTGCGACCATCGGTCGCACGAAAGATCGTCAGATCCGCCACTAACCTTCAGGGTTGAAACAGGCAGATAAGGAGGTAGAAACAATAGGATTCCTACCTCCTTCTGCCGATTCAGCACTGAAGGCAGATTTTGGTCAGGCACCTTCTATGGCGCCCAATCAAAATCTTTTAACTGGCCCGATCGGCGAGTCGACCGATATCAGCACTTGCCATACACGCACCGAATATTATTATCGGTGCGTGTATGGCCAGCTTTAGTAGCACAAAGTTACTATATAGTTGCCACAAAATGCATGTATTTTTTTAGGTTTGGTCTTGAAAGCATGAAAAGGTCCAGAAAATACTGCAAAATTATTTTTTTGGCCAGGCATGGAGTCACACAGAAAATCTAAATTTTGCCATTGTTGAATTGTTTCGTGAAATTTCCGCAAAATTTCACAGTAAAAAATGTGCAGTTTTGACACAAAAAGGTGTGGTTATTTCAAAAAAGGGCACAGTCACATCAAAAAAGGCGCGATTGCGTAAAAAAGCGTGGTTGCAATAAAAAAGGTGTGGTCGCATCAAAAATGTTGTATGCGTTACTTGCATTTCGCAAATTTTTCGCTGTTTCGACGAAGCAAAACAGGACAGATTCACTCATCAGTATGCAGAAGAACAGTGATTTGGAAATGTGTGTATAATGTACGAAATCCATTGCAGATTAACAGGCAGTGCATAATTCATATTTAATGAACAGAACATAATGCAGATTAATAGGCAGTGGGAAATTGACATATTATTCCCAGGACACACTGTAGATGAACAGAAAGGGATATTCTCAATGATTAAATCCACCAAATACATGTCAGTTCAAAAGAAAGGGGCATACTAATGCTGCTTAAAGAGTAAACAATCAAACTTGCAGTTTTTTAATATGCTGTGAAGTGCAAATTCCATCATCTGCCAAAAGCCTGTCAGGGTATGCAGTGATTTGCCACCATAATAATTTGGCATAACTTCTCCTGTGACAACTCATACAGTGCTAAAATGTATTACTGTAAAGGACAACTCTAAGCACACATCAATGAAATGTGTAGAGGCAAAGACTAAAGCACCCACCTTGCTGTTTTGGTAGATGCTGTCCAAAGGTATAGGCAAGGTAAGTGGCAAAGCTATTGCTAGATTCCCAAAAAATCCAGGGCATACATACCTGGGATGGGAAAAACTTCAGCTCTAACTTTCCTTATTACAACAATGCCAAAAAATGCTATGTATTAACATCAGCATCACCTAGAGAGTTGAAGTTTGCTTATACTATATATATATATCATGCAAATACATAGGAGCGCTCTACTTAAGATCTAAGATGGTGGTGCCCATGGTTACAATGTCATGTCATAATGGTTCTATGTGACACAACACCATGTTAAGTCATGATGGTGCTGCACTTTGATGCAAAAATTGCCCGAATATAGGTCTTACTCTGTATGTTTCTGATGTGCCTAAATTTCTATTTTGACTTGATCTTCTGGTTCTGCGTTGATTCTGACCATGTTGATTGCTATCTGCCCTGATCTTGAGGATGCTTCCTCAGTAGGGCCCATGGCCCGAATATACTGTCATGACTAAACAGCCCTTACCAGGGTTGAAGTCTGGACCAAGGAAGAAGCTGTGTACAGATAGTTCAATTAAGTGGTATCCAAGGGGTTAAGAAAGCTCAAATTTGTATTCTTAACTGGAAAAGACTACACCACACAGTGATTTGCATGCAGGCTTATGAAGCTCAATATGAGGCTTATGAAGCAGACTCACATAGGGCAAGTTCTCGAGGCACTGCTCTCTTGGATGCCTACGGCTTGGATGCCTGGAAATCTCCCTGCTACATCAGTTTCTCCACCTCCCATGCATCTAGTTCTCTACTGTCTACCACCCTCAGTCCATCGGAGCAGCTGAACAAGTTAACCGAACTCTTGAGCAATTTTTAAGATGCCATGTGTCTCTGTGCTAGAATAAC
Source organism: Xenopus tropicalis (assembly GCF_000004195.4). Classification (NCBI taxonomy): domain Eukaryota; kingdom Metazoa; phylum Chordata; class Amphibia; order Anura; family Pipidae; genus Xenopus; species Xenopus tropicalis. The sequence goes on from NC_030680.2 coordinate 41,950,878, forward strand.
TGCTGTTTGCACATAACAATGCTTCTCCTGGAAGGTTACCTTTTCTCTCTGTCTATAGTCAACATTCCCAAGCCTTTCCTTAAGACTTCCTTCTTTCTGATGTCCATAAATCGTAAAATCAGTAAATCTTCTTCTCAATATGTTGGGGACAAAGTTTGGTTACATCATAAAAAAGGGAAAAGGCTGCACTCCTTCTTCTAAATAAAGTCCTTTATTCCATACAAATAAACAATAACACGTGTGGGTACTGGAAAGCAGACAGTGTGACATGTTTCAGGAAGAACCCTTAATCATAGGCTAGCAAGAATATACTTTTGAAGATTTCTTGTCCCATTTCTTGTCCCCAATTACCTGGTGGTATCTGGTGGCTGTTCTAATTTAACTTTCTGAGATTCACTTAATGTGTTTCATGTGTCTCTTATTAAGCCTTCTTCTCTGGACAATCTCTTCTCACTCCTGTCATTGTGGATGGTCAGCAAGAATATAAGGTTAAGAACATTCTAGACCTGAGGAATGTTCCTGGGTAAAGCATTCTGATGTACTTGCTTAAAGGTTAATATGGGAATTTTACAGACAGTTTTCATAGAAACCTGATCTTGGTGGTCGTAGATCCCCCTGGGAATTTGGTACTGGCAGGAGCACTCTGGTTAGGAGCGCTTTTCTTAAGATCTGGTTCCTGACATTCTGCTTTGATTCTGATCATGTTGTTTGCTGCCTGCCCTGATCTTTTGCCTGAATACTTTTTGTACAGCTCTCTTGGATACCACAAATTGGACTATCTATGTAAGGGGCATCCGGCCTTGACACACCCTATTATTTGCTAATATTAAATGGAAAATATAATTTAAAACATAATCTAAACCTATTAGAGTAATGCAGTTATAAGTAATCCCAAAATAAGACCTCACTTTTATCATGTAAAACAAAAGATATCAAAACTAATGGTAGAATTGATAACATATTTTTACAGTTAGTTTACATTATTCAACTGGCTAATGATAGCAACCTTTTTTTCTGTAAGTGATCCTAGACAGCATATAGTGTACAGACGGAAATAACTTAGACTATGTGATGAATCCTCAGATTTCCTCTTCCATGAATCACTAAACTAATTGAATTTCAAAACTTGCTAAGTTGCTTCACTCTTCTCTGGAAATGAAGCACTGTTTACAGCTGATAAATTACACATTACACTCCGACATACTTCTAAAGAAACTACATTCATAAGAAATTAAAGAAGAATAGGTCATACTGTAAGGCTGGTATTATTAGTCTAAAGACACTACGTTATTCTAGTGAGAGTTTCTTTTGGAATTTAAAACAATACAAGATCCGATTTACAGAGCAAGGCAATGATGCAATGAAATGCTAGGTAACAGAACCCTGTTACCTAGCATAACAGTCTTTCTAAATGTCTCCCCTTTGACCTCGCAAAAAGAGATCAAACCGCTTCTAAAAGCCTGATTCTTTTAACACACTGATCAGATAGATAGCTTTGGAGCTTGGTATGTTCCCCTAGGGTTTTGCAAACAAGTGTCCTAGATCTTTCAAATGATAATCTTTACTTAGTCATGTAGACACAAATTATTATGTAAATCCCAATTAAACCTATGAAATATGAATCATCAATCAGTTCAGCTCTGTCACCTACATAAGGATTTGATTTTTTTTTATCCTTTCCTATGGGGTTACAAGTAATTTTCCTTCTCTCAGTGCTGAAGCAAAAATTTGAAGTAATTTGAAAAATTTCTCATTATGAACTTTGGAGAGAGAACAAATGATAACAGCACTGCAGGGTTTTTTGGTGTTAAGTAATAATAACATCTGCATAGTTACAGAAAAGATTAAAGCATTTCAAAGTTGATTCATGCCATTTAAATGAGACTGGTTTAGCCTTGCACATATGCTGAACTTCTGCACATATTCAGGTTATCAGTGAATATACAGTTATAGAGATTATGATTACGTGAAACATTACAGAAATCAATGTAAATAAATAAAAAAATAATAAATAGATCTTTTAGCACTTTAAGCAATTTAAAGCTAATCATGTAGAGTATACATTTTTGGATTTGTGTATTTTAGCAGCTGTTTAGCTATTATGACAGAAAAATCACAGGGCTCATTTACATCCACAAGCCCAGCCGGCAACTTGCATTTTTCCTAAATCCATGTTCATTAAAGGTACTCATGTCAAAATGTGCTTGTTCCTCTCTATTAATCTTGCTTGGCGATGCTCAGTCCTTCCTGCCTTCCTTCCTGTTCCAAATCAGGCACTGCTGCACCTACTGATGCAGGGGAACCCTTGAGCTACCAGAGCTACATGCACACACATTCTGTATATACATGGCTAAGAACCATATATATGTCATAATTAGAAGCTACCATATATAATGATTCAGCTAAAGAATTCAACTTGGACTGTAGTGGATGCATTATTGAGGGCCTGCACTTTATCAGGGCAAGAGCAGGATCCTGTCACAAGAACACAGATGCACACGTTTTGCTAACAAGGTGTTTGATATAAGAACAGAGAAAGCACAGCCAATTTGTTGAAAAGTATTGGAAAAGCAATTTCAAAGCTGTAATTACACCCAGTTCCCACCCAACTGATTGCTTCATTCCTCACAAAGTTGCTCAATCTGTGTAATAACATATTGCAATAAGTATCCATACATATTTAGCACTTTGTAACAAGCAGTTAATCTGCTAAAGAATGCATAAACCAGCACTCATTAACAACTGCTTGAGGTGACTGGGAACCGGATTATCCAGTTCCTGGGTTTTTGAAAAAACAGAAAATAGAATCTTACCACAGAACAATGTTATATATATATCTCATTAAAGTTATGCTAAACCACAAGATTATGGGATGGCCAGCATAGACCAATATGCATAGGTATATTCTTCCTTCTGTGTCTAGTGTCCTTCTGTAAAAATGTCTTGTTGTATATTTATGTAGTAACTTGATTTGAAAAAAGACACATGCCCAGCAACTTCAACCTTTTCTCCAAGTGAAACCAAGTTGATCTATTCTAGAGAAAGACAAAAACCCTATATGAAGTCATACTTACTCAATAATAATCCAACCCTTTTATGAAACTAATGCATGTCAGTTCATCTGCTTCAGGTAGAAAATTCCACAGCTTTACAGCGCTCACTGTATAAAAACATTTCTCACCTTAAGATAATAAAGTAACACCCCCTTTTTAAGTACCGAGGACTAAAACTGTATTAAATAATTTAAAAGGGGTTTGTAAAGGGAAATAATTACACTGGCAATACACAGGCAGATTTAAGCTGCCAATTTGGCCCCTTTAGGCCAAGTCACTACCTTTTCTGAAAAAGTATGGGCCCTCTCCCACAGCCTATCAGATAGATATCTGTATAATTTTTAGCAAGATATGTATCAAACAGGTTAAAAATACAGTCAGGGTGAGGACTACATCAGTTTGTTTTTGTGGTCCTTTTCCAACAACCAGCAAATATGCCTTATATGATTGGATCAGCCCAATTTCACCCAGCACAAGGTGGGCATGTTGGGAAAAAAATTAATTTAGAGATCTTACCAAATGAGCAGTTATCCACTAGTTCCTCTTGGTCCTTTTCCATGAATGATTTGCCTAACTTTATTATTTATTATTTTTAAAAGTTTATAACCTTACATTTATCAACACTATCATCATGTCACTTAGGGGCCGATTCACTAAAGTGTGTTTTAATGTGCGCTATTTATAGCGTGCGCTAAAAATTTTACCGCGTCTAAATTTTCGTGACTTATCGCACGATTCACTATAAGCATACTTGCGCTAATTTACGTGCGATATTGCATGTGTTATTTAACTCGCGAAGACTATTTTCGTTCGGTATTTGCCGGTACATGCGCTAATTAACGCAAGCGTATAGTTGCCGCAAATAGATAGTAGCCACATATGAATTGTCGCCACATATATATGGTAGCATATAAATGGTACCATATAAATGGTAGCATATAACTAGTAGCTGCTTATAAATAGTAACTGCTAGTGATGAGCGAATCTGTTCCGTTTATCTTTAGCAAAAAATTTGCAATGTCGTGTGGCCAAAAAAATTGTTGCCCGTGACTATTTATATGTGGCTACAATTGATGAAATGTTTCGCCAGGCATGGATTTGCGGTGAATTTTTGGACGTGCTACGAATTTTTCCACGGCAAATTTTTTCATACGTTTTGCCATTGGCGGATTGTTTTGCGAAACGCATGAAAAAATTTGCTGCGGAAAAATTCACCGCACGTCCAAAAATTTGCCGCGAATCCATGCCTGGTGAAACATTTCATCAATTGTAGCCGCATATAAATAGTTGCGCGAATAAACGCACGCCATGTTAGCCATACATGCCAATACTTTTGTAAAATTACTGTATTAAAAATGACCATTTCCCTGCAAACTGGAGGCTGCATCACTCTAGGGCCAACACATACTTGAATAATTAACACTGCAAAGTCCATATTTTATTGCCAAAAGCTCATTTACTGTACTTTTCTATAATTCTATAATCGCCTGCCTCAAGTAGGTGTTATTTTTCGCATAGCCTAATGCAATATTTAGCGCGCCTAAGTGATTGTGAATCATGCGTTAGTATTCTTTTCAGCGTGCTATTTAACTAATGCGTTAAAACTAACGCATGCAGTTGCGCGAAAAATAACGCATGCGATACGCGACTTAACGCATGCGGTAATACTGTAGTGAATCGTGCGCTAATTTTCAAGTCTATTTTAACGCAAAAAAAGTGCGATAAAATTTAGTGAATCAACCCCTTAACCTCCAAAGTTGCTCTTTGTCAAGGTACTTCTGCAAAAATTACACATCCCAATGATTGTTTTCAGGAGATACATGAGATCAAAATTAGCCTTTATTAGGTATGCTGAAAAATCTCAGTGGGCAAGTCATAACTTATGGACAAATCATAACTGCTCAAGCAAAAATAGAAGAAATACACAAAATAGATGTACAGTGGTAGGTGGTTTACTCAGCATGCTAGCCTGTAGTACCAGTGTGCACATGTGTAATTAAGTTATATGGTAAAGCCTACAACAGAACACCACTGTTACTTTGGCTCTAAACATAGCAATATCTGCAGGTGCATTTGTGTTTCCTGATGCCCATTTTGTGAACCTCGATGTACAGCAGAAATTTCACCCTAAATCAACTAAACTGATAAGAGATTCCAAATTCAGGCAAAGGTCAGGCAATGGTTAAAAGCAGGCTATAGTCAATAATAAAAACTAAAAAATCATATAGACAATGGCAGCAAAAAGGACTTTATCAGGTTCTGCAGATATATATATTTACCATCATTCACTTAGGCAAAGGCTAATGGAGGAGGCACTGGATAATGGATTTTTTTGGCAAAAGGTTCACTATGAAAAAGGGCTTTTCACAGGCCTTGGGGCCAGATTACCCACTGAAATGTTGGCAGCTTACTACTTGAAATGCTGGCAGAACCACTCACAGCATACTTGGCATGGCACTCTGTTGATCTACAGCAAAGATCCCCAACCAGTAGCTCTCGAGCAACATGTTGCTCAACAACCCCTTGGATATTTCTTCCATTGAACTAAAAGAAGGTGCTTATTTTTGAATTCCTGGCTTGCCCAAAAAACAGATGTACTTGTAAACAGACCCACCTGTAGGTTGTCAGGCATTATAAGGGATACCAAATAGCCAATAACAGCTCTATTTGCCCCCCCCCCCAGGAACTTTTTGCATGCTTGTATTGCTCCCCAACCCTTTTTACATTTGATTGTGGCTCACAGGTACAAAAAGGTTAGGAACCACTGATCTACACTATAACAGTCTGGGTCAAAGGGTTAATAGTTGTATTTGGTTATCATTTCTTATCTGTCCTCAAAAATCCTCATAATAATTACAGTAGAATTTTGGTTCATAAAGGGAAATACCTATACTAACAGAACACTTTATTGTAAACCTGTTAGTGTTATATCTCTAGTAGAGAGTTTCTCCAGTTACACAGATGAAAGAGCATCATTTTTTTCTTACACTTTGAACTCTGTATATGGATTGCACTTTTAGGCAGAGGGTATCTGGGCTCCAGATTAGAGCACAAAGACGCAGAATGGAGGTTGATTAGTAGAGGTCCTTTCCTTTCCCATGGATACAGCACTGCCTGCTTTAGTTGTATTTATAAGTGGTAGTTCCAGGGGAACCATTCAGTGATAGTGTGCAACCCTGTGATTACTGCCTGCATATGGCAGGTGATAAATGAAGGGCCTGACTGCGCTGCTTTCTACACTGGATTTTAAATCGGTTACAAGGTGCAGAGTACAGACCGTAGAAGCCCTTGCTCCTGGCAATGCAGGTAAACACATTGGGCCTAAGAAGGCCAATTTTGTGTGATCTTGCACTTGTGTTTTTGTGTTTGGCAAAGCTTTACAGGTTGTTCTAACTAGTTTGTATTTCAGTAAGACAATCTACTTCTGTTCAATGTCAATTATAATAATACAATTTGATTAAGGAGAAAAGAGTTCCACAGTTGCATTCATTGTATTACTTGTGGTTGTTAGAAAAAAAAAATGGATAGGCTGCTGTATTCTTTAATTTTTAATTATGGAAGCAAGCCAGTAAAAGACATGTTTTTGTAATTACGTTTTATACAAAAGTGTAGACTGCATATTTATTTGGAAACTTACAAAAAGAGATAAGAGAATGCACAAGTATCTTAAATAAAACAAAACCCTAGTTTACCACAACAAGATAGTGTTGCATTTAATTCAACTTTCAAAGGGCCCTTAGATTATTTGTGGGAAAAACACATCCTTTTTGTGTCCTCTATTTGGGAAAGACCTTTATAATTACCATTTTAATGTGCATTTATTCCCAACCTACAGCCACTGGCTTGTTAAAACCTCTTTAAACAGTAAGTACTTGATCAAGATTTATATACAGTTGTAAAACACCATAAAACTCTTAAAAGTACTGTGTAAGATGCCAGTGATTGATGAGCAGAACTTTGTCAAGCTGCCTGCTATAAATTTTAACCACCAGTTCTACATTCCCTTGTTAGCGGGACTATAAAAAGACACTTCTGTGCAAAGGTTTGATTTTACTTAGGTGTTTAGAAAGAAAGACACAATAACTTCAGCATCCCTACAGAATCACATTTACTAGCAGTTATGTGCATATATGAGAAGGTTAAAGGGGAAGTTTGCTGTTAAATTAACTTTTAGTATGGATATGCTTTTTTAAATTATTTAAATGTTTTATTCTGCAGCACTCGGGCTTGGATTTTAAACTGCTGTCTGGTTCCAAAGGCTTAAGTACCCTAGAAAAAAGGCAGCAGTTTGGAAGTCAGAATGGAGGTTGATTAGTAGAAGTCCTAAACAGAAAGATTAATACTAAAAAGTACTAAAAAGTCCTAACAGTTTGCCAGTAGCCCCAAAAAACAGATAACCTTTTCAGAGAGAGAAAGAGAGAGAGAGAGAGAGAGAGAGAGAGAGAGAGAGAGAGAGAGAGAGAGAATTAAAAGACACATGAAAAAAACCTGATGACCAAATGCAACTTAATGACCAAAATGAAGTTACAATACAGATTTTTTTCTTTTTGTCTTTACTACAAAAAGAATACGGGTATAATGTAGAATTTTGTTTTGATAATCCATTATTACTCTGACAGAATTAATTTGTTTCTGACAGAATTAATTTGTTGTGCATATTGCTAAGTCTATATCTCTAATGGGAATGTAAAATGTATGTTTTAGAGTTAATTGGGCTGCACCTATCAAGTGTAATATCCAAGTGGATGAGAACAGGGATTTCTCTTCATCTAATAATGCAAGGACATAGGGATGAGCAAGGGGTCAGGTGAGGACGAGTGGACAAAATGATACATTGTACCAATCCATTAGGGTGCAGTGATGATAGCATTTACTAGAAGGTTTATTTAGTCATTTTGTCTTCAAGAAAAATGAAGCCACACATTTATCAACACGCCTAATGCAGTGTGACCATTGATCAGTCTCTGGTATAGAGACACTGAATTTACAGCACAAACAGCATCTGCTTATTTTTGTTAGGAATAGACCCTGCTATTCAACCTTCTCAAATGCTTCCTGCTTATCTTAGGTAATCCACTCTTTCTGTTGCTTGAGGGAAGCCCACTTTGTTCATAAGCACATAACATAACTTGTGTCCCTTGTGACTTCATGGTTAAATGAAACCTAGACACTTATTCTGATGTCTTATGAGATAAGAGGAGATTTAATCCCTGTGTCATGGAGGAGCAGAAATTCATCTATACATCAACACATTGTTATTAGGCTGGTTAGTGACTTGCTCAACACAAACATCATCCAAAGTCTGCTTTCAGGTTTACCAGTGTTAAGAAAATACCTCCGAGCTATGTGTTATAAGAGGATGAAACTGAAGTAGCCTTGTATGGGCAAAGAAACAAGGATGCATTGTCCCCATTCTCCATGGAAGACCATAACTGGTCTTTAATAAAAACTCAAGAGCGTAAGATATACATACCATCAACTAACAAATGAACTATCAAATATCTCCTTGGTTTTTTGTGTTGGTAGTCAGAAGCTTGCTGTAAGCTTGAGTGAATCACCCTGGGAGGAACAATTTAGATAGGGGAAGATGAAAGGTTTATCTGATTGGAGCTGAAATGATGATTGATTGTGACAGGAAGAAATGGCCTTATTTTACAGGAACCTGGGAAATAGGAAAAAAAATACGCGTGGACTGTATCACAGCTGAAAACAGCCTAAAATGCATTGCTGCAGGAAAATCAAGGCATAACTAGTTCTCTGTTACTATTTTTTCCTGCATATGTTACTGAGATAACATATTAGAAGCATTTAATGAGCAGAAAGTAGTACACAACACACAGCAATTAACTCATAAAGATCAGCAATATAACATTCTAAACTGTCAAGGCAGACTCCCAAAAGGAGCAGCTCTCCATGTGTCCTACTTGAACCACAACGTGATATAAAGCAATGCCTAAACTGTCTATTGTAGTGTGAGGGTGTATGACTAGTACAATCTTTGCCAGTACAGCTAAATAGTTGGGCTCCTTTGCATAGATGGGGAGGAGCTATTACAAACTTTTAAAGTAAACACTTAGGGGCTGATTTACTAACCCACGAATCCGACCCGAATTGGAAAAGTTCCGACTTGAAAACGAACATTTTGCGACTTTTTCGTATTTTTTGCGATTTTTTCGGCGTCTTTACGAATTTTTTGTTACCAATACGATTTTTGCGTAAAAACGCGAGTTTTTCGTAGCCATTACGAAAGTTGTGTAAAATCGCCCGATTTTTCCGTAGCGTTAAAACTTACGCGAAAAGTTGCGCATTTTTCATAGCGTTACAACTTAAAAGGTGCGAAGTTTCGCGTAAGTTTTAACGCTACGAAAAAAGCGCAACTTTTTGCGCAAGTTTTAACGCTACGAAAAATCGCCAGATTTTATGCAACTTTCGTAATGGCTACGAAAAACTCGCGTTTCTACGCAAAAATCGTATTGGTAACGAAAAATTCGTAAAGACGCCGAAAAAATCGCAAAAATACGAAAAAAATCGCAAAATACCGATCATTACGAAAAAAACGCAATCGGACTCATTTCGACCCGTTCGTGGGTTAGTAAATGTGCCCCTTAGGAAAGGCTTCAATTTAATGACAGGGTAATGCAAGTCTAAGCCACCTTGCCTTTAGCAAGTAGTGTGAATTGTTTTTGGGATGCAGTTTAATTATATTTTATAAGTAGCTAATCTTGGGTAGCTCATAAAGCAGATGAAGAGTAATGGTAGCAGTAACCCTACTTACAAGAATTTTGAGCAGCTGTATAAACAAAAATCAGCCAAACTGGACAGAAAAGTACTATATTCTAGGTCCTTACAACTAAAGGTGGCCATACACGAGCAGATCCGCTCGCTTGGCGATGTCGCCAAGCGAGCGGATCTTCCCCCGATATCCCCACCTACGGGTGGGCGATATCGGGGACCATTTAGGTAAAAAAAATAATAATCCGATCGTTTGGCCCTGGGGCCAGACGATCGGATTATGTGGGCGGCAATGGGGCAGTCGGATCGGGGACCGCATCAACGAGCCGATGCGGTCCCCGATCCGACCAGATTTTCTAACCTGGCCGATCGAGATCTGGCCAATTTCAGGCCAGATATCGGTCGGCCAGGCCGCTCTGCTCTCCCCATACACGGGCCGATTAGCTGCCGAATCGGTCCAAGGGACCGATATCGGCAGCTATAGTCGGCCCGTGTATGGCCACCTTAAGTAGAGTGCACTGTGAAATTATGAATGCAAAGCAACATATTTTTTACCCATAATTCAGGGCTTCCTCCCTATAATTCCAACATAATTGCGTCAATGAGGGGAGATGCATCTGATGAATTGCAATCATGTGAATGTATGGTAGCAAGTCAAATAAAAAATGGTGGCATTCAGTCGGGATGGTGTCAGTTCTTGCATTAAAATTATGAGTACCTGATTTTTTTGAGCAATCTGCTGCTCCTATTTATGCAGCCCACTGCGTGAACCCTGGAATTACTGTCAAGGCGGTAGCTCCAGGGTTCTGCAGCGTCAATAGGAGCACTTGGGTTAACTAGTACAGCAATTAACCAACTAGCAACTAGATAACAATTTAAATTCCAATGTTAAGAGCTGTAATTTGTCTTATAAATATGCTGGATACAGCAAAAAATTATTTTTAAGTAGCAACCTTTTAGTGCAGACAAATTGATAAACACCATAGTTCTCTGTTATTTATGTTTTGCACAATTTTCAAAAAGAGACCAGGAGCAGTTTCCAAATTTGCAGAAAAAGTGAAATTACATGTACATTGTATATTTTATTGTTGAATTTGAACAACAAATATTGATAAAGTGTGGTGCCTTACATTAATTTATAATGATCAGGTGTTTAGAAAAGTGTTACAAAGTATAAATAAAGTTTATAATCTAAAGGCATCATAATATATTTTGTTGTCCAATATTTGGTCAAAGAAACCATAGCAAGATAAATATGGTATTTGTAACCAGTATCCAAGCTCATATGCCAATGAAGATGTCGCTGAATTGTTCCAACGCTCCCTATCTTTCTGATATTGGTATGCCCTCTCCTGGTGCAGGCCTCCAGTTGAATTTATTTTAAAGAAGGCTTAAGTTGCCCAAACAGTCTCCATAATTTTACCATCAATAAATAGGCTATCTTGGTCCAACCCTGATCTGTTAACAGTTAAGTGCAGAAGCTATGATTTATCCTATTTGTGTCTTAAATAAATAAAATAGTCAAACTGATTGCCATTTTATTTTCTTAGTTTTCTTGTCAGTGCTTGAATGCATTATTGATGCATGCAGTTGCTAATTTGCATTTGCTTCTAGTGCTTTAGAGTAATCAATTAGTATTGGAATACACATTTTTTTTGCACATGTATCAATCGCTGACCACAGCACTGAAAAAGGCAGATACGCTGCATCATGCATTGGGTTTTTATACATATATATCGCATTGTGTGAAGTTATTAATTATTAACTGCCTAGTCAGTTTAGGGGTGACAGATTTCAAAGAGCATGATCAGTCTAATCAAATGTCATCTGGGAAAATTTCACAGACGGAATTTCCCTTAGGATATTATTGTAAGATTTTAATCCAAATGGAAAGGGCAGTGGGCTGCCCTTTCTGACTTCAAGCCTCAGCATTCTTAGTGGTTTTTCATATCAATGGAATGGTAAGACCAGGTATGGTAAGACTAGGGATTGCAGAGTAGTGATGAGCGAATCTGTCCTGGCTTTGGCGAAAAATTAGCGAAACTGCGTAAAAAATTGCAAAAGGTAGAAAAAATTTGTGAAACACTTGCAACTGTGAGACTTTGTTGATGCAACCGCACTTTTTTTTACATGACCGCAAGATTTTCACACCAAAATGCGGAAGTTTTGCAAAACAATTTGCCAATGGCGAAATGCAGAATTTCGCTGCGAATCCATGCCTGGTGAAATCACTATTACAGAGACATCAACTCATTAGTGTCATAATGATCCACTTTGGTCATTTTTCAGACCTCAGGTCGTTTTATAAACACAATTGAGTGAGAAAGAGATAAAATGTCCCCAAAATTGTGCATGATTTGACAATGTTGGGTACTTTTTAACATATGGTGACAAGTACCTGTAAATAAATGAAATTAATTATATTGCACCCAAGCTGCAGGACACACAGATACAAGTGATCCCTGGAAAGGGGATGTAGTTGCGCTCTAATCCTTAAATAAAACGCCAATGGCTCATAACCATGGACTATATTTTAGTTTGCATTCAGTAAAGTAAAAGAAGCACTTACAAAAGTACAAAAGGAAAATATATCAGTGATATTATACTCACACAACAATATATAGCTTAGAATGGGCCAATTTTTGCTAATTTAGCAAGCCCTTCTTCCTCCCAAAATCTGGTGCCAGGTGCAGCCTGCAGTGTGGCGTGCATCCTCTGCCTCTCCCTAATTTGAGTTGTCTGAATGACTCACAAGTTAGAGACCAAGTTAAAGGTGAGAAGCGGGACACCTACATGCTTCACCGCTTCCAGCACTCAGAACTCAGTTAGTTTTTGTCGCCTGTGTCCATTTTTTACATGACCTCGCCCATTTAGACTTTTTTTTGCCGAGCGACAAATTTTTGGGTGGCGAATTTTCTCTGAAGTTTCGCGAGAGAATTCTCGAAATGCAGAAATTCGCTGCAAATCTATGCATGGCGAAAAAAGTTGTTCATCACTACTCAGTACTATAGATTCTTCTAAAGAAGTGCTATTGAGGCACGGAACATGTTGCATTTGAGGGAATGGTAAACTACTGATAAACACAAAATTGTTTTTTATCTTGTGTTTTACTAGTGCAATAAATCTGTGTTTTTATATGACTACTTTTTGAGCGCTCCCCTTTTTGTTTACTTGTAATATAGATCTGCTAAACGCAGGCAACGCTATGTTTATTAGGCCAGGCATGGGTTAATATGATCTGAGACTGTTATACAAAACTTTATATAATACCTGCCATTAGCAATGACAGGGTTGGTGTTTTTAAGAGTGTATAGTGTCTCTTGTGTTTCTTGTTTTATATTTACCTTTACACATGCAGTTCTTTTGAAAAATACAGTCATGTTTTTTTCTCTGTAATTCAGGTATGGGACCTGTTATCCAGAATGCCTTTCCGTAATTTGGGTCTCCATACTTTTAGTAAGTCTACTAAAAAAAAAAGCATTTAAAGATTGTATAAATCCAATAGGATCATTTTGCCGCCAATAAAGATTAATAATATCTTAGTTGTGATCAAGTACAAGGTACTATTTAATTATTACAGAGAAAAGGAATAAATGAGAAATAGTTAGTTACAACTAAACTGCCTTACATTACTAGAAAATACTATTACAGAATTTACCTGGTCTTTAACTACCTTTTGTTCACAGGTTCTCTTGACT